>NC_142832.1:7097099-8356038 GCF_057945365.1 Rhopilema esculentum | reverse complement strand
CTAGTGATAGGGCTAGTGCTGGTGCTGGAGCTGGTGCGGGAGCTGGTGCCTGTTATTGTGCTGGTGCTGGTGCTGGTGCTTGTTCTAGTTCCTGTACTAGTATTGGAGCTGGTGCTGGTGCTGGTTCTGGTGCTAGTGTTGGTGATATTGCTAATGCTGGTGCTGGTGCCTGTGCCATTGCTTGTGCTGTTGCCGGTGTTGTTGCTGGTGCTGGCGCTTGTGCCTATCTTTGTGCTTAGGGCTAGTGCTGGAGGTGGTACTGGTGCTGGAGCTCGTGCTAGTGCCTCTTCTGGTTCCTGAACTGAGGATGCCGCTGGTGCTGGTAGTGTTGCTGGTTCTTGTGCTAGTTCTCATACTGGTGCTTGTGCTGGAGCTTGGACAGGTGCTGGTGCTTGTTCTGGTGCTTGTACCAGTGCTACTACTGATGCGTGTTCTGGTGTTGGTGCTTGTTCTTGACCCGGAAATTGTGCTGGTGCCTGTGCTGTTTCTTCTGCTGGTGCTGCCGCTTATGCCTGTTCTGGTGCTTAGGCTGGTGCTGTTGCTGGTGGTGGTGCTGGTGCTGATGCTGGTTGAAGTGCTGGTGCTGGTGCTTTTATTTCTGCTTCTGCTGGCTATGGTGCTGATGCTGGTGCTGGTGCATCTGCTTGTGCCGGTGGTTGTGCTGGTGTTGATGCTGACACTGGTGCTTGTACTAGTGCTAGTACTGGTACTGGTGCTGGTGCTGGTGCTGGTGCTGGTGATAGTTCTAGTGCTGGTGATAGTTCTAGTGCTGGTGTTGGTGCTGGTGCTGGAGCTTGTGCCTGTCCTGGTTCTTGTGCTGGTGCTTTGGCTGGTGCTGGTTCTGGTGTTGGTGCTTGTACTGGTGCTTGTGCTGTTGCTCGTGCCAATGCCGTGTCTTGTGCCGATGCTTCTGCTGGTTTTTGTACTAGTGAAAGTGCTGGTGTTAGTGCTAGTGTTGGTGCTGGTGCTGGAGCTGGTGCTTGTGCTTGTGCCGGTTTTTCTGCCGATGCTGGTGTTGGTGTTTGTGCTGGTTCTGGTTCTTGTAGTAGTGGTAGTGCTGGTGCTGGTGCTGGTGCTGGTGCTTGTGCTGGTGCTGGTGTTGGTGCTGGCGCTAGTGCTGGTGCAGGTTCTTGGGCCGGTGCCAGCGCTTGTGCTGTTGCCTGTGCTGTTGCTTGTGCTAGTGCTGGCACATGTGCCTGTTCTGGTGCTTAGGCTGGTGCTGTTGCTGGTGGTGGTGGTGGTGCTGGTGCTGGTTCTGGTTGAAGTGCTGGTGCTGGTGCTTTTGTTTCTGCTTCTGCTGACTATGGTGCTGATGCTGGTTCTTATGCGTGTGTATGTGTTGGTGCTGGTGCTAATGCTGGTCCTTAGCACGGTGCTAGCGTTTGGGCTGGTACCTCTACTGCTGCTGGTGCTGGTGCTGGTTCCGGTGCTAGTGCTGGTGCTTTTGTTGGTACTGGAGCTTGTGCCAGTGCTTGTGCTGGTGCTGGTGTCGGTGCTGGTGCTGGTGCTGACGTTGGTGCTTGTGCTGTTCCTTGTGCTAGTACTTGTCCTTGTGCTTATGCTGTTGCTTGTACTGGTGCTTATGTTGGTGCTGGTGCTTCTGCTTGAGCTGACGCTGGTGCTTGTTCTGGTCCTGGTGCTGGTGCTCGTGTTGGTGCCTGTACTGCTGGAGCTGGTGCTTATGCTGGTGCTTGTACTGGTGCTGGTGCTGATGCTCGTGCTAATGCTTATGCTGCTGCTTGTGCTTGTGCTGGTGCCAGTGCCGGGTCTTGTGCCGATGCTTGTGCTGGTTTTTGTACTACTGCAAGTGCCAGCGCTTGAGCTAGTGCTGGTGCTTGCGCTGTTCCTCGTACAAGTGCTTGAGCTGGTGCTTGGGCCAGTGCTGGTGCTGGAGCTGGTGCTCGTGCTTGTGCCGGTGCTTGTGCTTGTGCAGGTGCTAGTGCTGGTGCCAGTTTTTCTGATGATGCTGGTGCTTTTACTAGGCTATTGCTGGTGCTTGTGCTGCTGCTGGTGCTGGTGCTGGTGCTGGAGCTAGTGCTGGTGATGGTGCATCTGCTGTTTCTGGTGATGGTGCCTCTGCTGGTGCTGGTGCTTCTTCTGGTGCTGGTGCTGCTTCTGGTGCTAGTGTTGATGCTTGTGCTGATGCTTGTGTTGGTGCTGGTGCTTGTATTGGTGTTGGTTCTTGTCCTGTTGCTCTGCCTATGCCGTGTCGTGTGCCGATGCTTGTACTGGTGCTCAAGCCAATGCCGGCTCTTGTGCCAATGCTTGTGCTGGTTCTTTTACTAGTGCTAGTGTTGGTGCTTGTGATGGTGCTGGTGCTGTTGCTAGTGCTGGTGCTGGTTCTGGTGCTGGTGCCAACTATTGCACGGGCACTTGTGCTGTTTATTGATCTTGTGTTTCTGCCAGTGCTGGTGCTGGTGCTTGTGCCGGTTCTTGTGTTGGTGCTAGTGCTGGTGTCTGTGCTGGTGCTGATGGTGTTTCTGGTGCTGTTGCTTGTGCTTGTGTTTATGCTGGTGCTTAAGATGTTGCTTGTTGTGATGCTGGTGCTGGTACTTATGTTGGTTCTGGTGCTGGTGCTACTGCTGGTGCTAGTGCTGGTGCTGGCGCTGCGTCTGGTAATGGTGCTGCTTCTGGTGCTGGTGCTTGTGCTAGTGCTTGTGTTGGTGCCTGTGCTTGTGCTGGTGCTTGTGTTGGTGCTTGTGCTTGTGCTGTTGCTCGTGCCAATGCCGTGTCTTGTGCCGATGTTTGTGCTGGTGCTTATGCCAATGCCGGCTCTTGTGCCGATGCTTGTGCTGGTTCTTTTACTAGTGCTAGTGTTGCTGCTGGTGCCAGTGCTGTTGCTGTTGGTGGAGCTGGTGTCTGTGCTTTTGCCAGTTTTTGTGCTGGTGCTTATGCTGTTGCTTGTACTGGTGCTGGTGCTGGTGCTTATGTTGGTTCTGGTGCTGGTGCTTCTGCTGGTGTTTCTGCTGGTGCTAGTTCTGGTGCTAGAGCTGGTGCCTGTGCTGGTGCCTGTGCTGGTGCTGGTGCCTGTGCTTATGCTAGTTCTGGTACTGGTTCTGGTTAGTTTGTAAGTGCTGTTGCTGGTGTTTATGCTGGTGCTTGTGTTGGTGTTTCTGCTCGTAACTTGTGCCGGTGTCAGCTTTTGTGCCGGAGCTGGCTATTGTGCAGGCACTTGTGCTGTTTATTGATCTAGTGCTTGTGCTAGTGCTGGTGTGGGTGCTGGTGCTGGTACTGGTGCTTGTGCTGGTTCTTGTGTTGGTGTTGGGGTTGTTGCTAGTGCAGATGCTGGTGCTGGTGCTGGTGCTTGAGCTTGTGTCTGTGCTTGTCCCGGTGCTTGAGCTGGTGCTGGTGCTGCTTCTGGTGCTTGTTCTTGTGCTGGTGCTTTTGTTGGTACTGGTGCTTGTGTCAGTGCTTGTGCCAGTGCTTGTGACAGTGCTTGTGCTGGTGCTAGTGCCAGTGTCGGCTTTTGTGCCGGTGTCGGCTATTGTTCTGGCACTTGTGGTGTTTATTGATCTAGTGCTTGTGCTAGTGCTGGTGCGGGTGCTGGTGCTGGTACTGGTGCTTGTGCCGGTCCTTGTGCTGGTGCTTGGGGCGCTGCTGGCGCTTGTGATGGCGCTTGTACTAGTGCTTGTGCTTGTGCTGGTGCAGGTGCTTGTGCTGGTCCTGTTTCTCGTGCTGGTGCTGGTGTTGATGCTGGTAATGGCGCTTCTGCCTGTCCTGCTGCTTAGGTTGGTGCTGGTGCTGGTGCTGGTGGTAGTGCTGGGGGTGGTGCTGGTTCTTGTGCTGCTGCTGGTGGTGATGCTTGAGCTGGTGCATGTGGTAATGCTGGTTCTTAGGCCGGTGCTGGCGCTTGTGCAGGTGCCTGTACTGTTTCTTGAGCTGGTGCTGGTGCTGGTGCTTAGGCTGGTGCTTGTGCTAGTGCTTGTGCAGGACCCAGTGCTTGTGCTGAAGCTGGTGCAGGTTGTTGTGTTGGTCCAGTTGCTTGTGCTGGTGTTGGTGTTGGTGCTGGCGCTTCTGACTGTCCTTATGCTTAGGCCGGAACTGGTGCTGGTTTTGGTGCTGGTGCTGTAGCTTCTGCCTGTCCTGGAGCTTAGGCTGATGCTGGTGCTGGTGGTGGTAATGGTGGTGGTGCTGGTGCTGTTTTTGGTCCTGGTGTTTGTGCTGGATCCGTTTTATCTGTTGCTTCTAGTACTGGTGCTGGTACCGGTGATGGTGCTGGTGCTTGTGCTGAGGCTGGTGCTGGCTCCGGTGCTGGTGCTGGTGCTGGTGCCTGTGCTGTAACTTGTGATATTGCTGGTTTTGGTACTGGTGCTGGCACATGTTTCTGAACTGATGCCTAGTTCTGGTGCTTGTGGTGGTACTGGTAGTGGTTCTGGTATTAGTGCTGGTTCTGATGCTGGTGATTGTACTGGTGCTTGTGCTGGTGTGTTTTCTGGTGCTTGTACTGCTGCTGGTACTGTGCTTCTGCAGATGTTGGTGCTGGTGCTTGTGCTTGTGGTGGTGCTGGTGCTGATGCTGTTGCTGGTGGTTGTGCTGGACCAGGTGCTTGTGCTGGTGCTGTTGTTGGCTGATGCTTGTGCTTCTGCTGGTGCTAGTGCTGTAGCTGGTGCTTGTAGTGGTGCTGGTGCAGATGCTGGTGCTGGTGCTTGTTTTGGTGCTAGTGTTTGTGCTAGTGTTCAAACTGGTGTTTGTGATGGTGCTTGGGCCGCTGCCGGCGCTTCTGCTGGTTCTTGTACTAGTGCTAGTGCTTGTGCTGCTAGCGGTGCTTGTGCTGGTGCTTTTGCCTAGGTTGGTGCTTGTGCTTCTGCTGATGCTAGTGCGAGTGCTAGTGCTGATGCTGGTGCTAATGCTAGTTCTGGTGGTTTTATTGGTGCTTGTGGTGGTGCCTGGGACTGTGCTTATGCCTGTGCTGGTGCTTTACTAGTTCTAAGGCTGCTGATTGTGCTGGTTCTGGTTCTGGTTCTGGTGCTGGTGCTGGTGCTGGTGCTGGTGCTGTTGCTTATGCTGGTGCTTGTGTTTCTGCTGGTGCTGGAGCTGGAGCTGTAGCTGGTGCTTGTAGTGGTGCTGGTGCTGATGCTGGTGCTGGTGTTGTTTTGGTACTAGTGTTTGTGCTGGTGTTCAAACTGGTGCTGGTGCTGGTGTTGGTGCTCCTGCTGGATGCGGTGCTTGTGCCGGTGCCAGTGCTTGTGCTGGTGCTTGTACTAGTGCTAGTGCTGGTGCAAGTGCTTCTGCTGTTGCTGTTGCTGTTGCTGGTGCTGGTTCTTGTGCCGATGCCAGTGCTTGTGCTGGTGCTTGTACTAGTGCTGTTGCTAGTGCTGGTGCTGGTTCCTGTGCTTGTGCCTGTCCTGGCTGGTGCTGCTTCTGGTTAGCTCTTTTGTCTGTCCTTTTTTTCGTGCTGGTGCTGCTGGTGGTGCTGGTGCTGGTTCTGGTGCTGGTACTTGTGCTGGACCCGGTGCTTGTGTTGGTGCTTGTGCCTGTGCTGATGCTGGTGCCTGTGCTGGTGGTGGTGATGGTGCTGGTGCCTGTGCTGGTGCCTATACTAGTGCTGATGTTTGTGCCAGACCCTGTACTTGTGCTGGTGCTGGAGCTTGTGCTGGTGCTTGTGACTGTGCTTGTGCTGGTGTTGGTGCTGATGCTGCTGTTTGTGCTTGGGCTGATACTTGGGCCGGTACTGCTGCTGGTTATGGTGATGGTGCTGCTGCTGGAGCTGGTGCTGGTACTGGCGCTTGTGCCTGTCCTGATGCTTACGCTGGTTCTCGTGCTTCTGGTGGTGCTGGTGCTGGTGGTGATGCTGGTGCTTGTGCTGGACCCGATGCTTATGCTGGTGGTGGTGCTGTTGCTTGTACTGGTGATTGTGCTGGACCCAGTGCTTGTGCTGGTGCTGGTGCTGATCGTGGTTCTGGTGCTATTGATGGTCCTTTGGCCGGTGCTGGCGCTTGAGCTGGTGGCTGTACTGGTGCTGGAACTGGTGTTGGTGCTGCTGCTTTGGCTGGTGTTGGTGTTGGTGCTTTTGCTGGACCCAGTGCTTGTGCTGGTTCTGGTTCTGGTGCTAGTGCTAGTGCTGGTCCTGGTGCTGGTGCCTGTCCTGTTGCCTGTGCATGTGCTGGTGTTGTGCTTTTTGCTGTCGCTGGCACTTGTTCTTATCCTAGTGCTGGTGTTGGTGGTGATGGTAATGCTGGTGCTGGTACTTGTGCTGAACCCGGTGCTTGTGCCTGTCCAGGTGTTGGTGTTGGTGCTGGGGCCGGCTCTTTCGCTAGTGGCTGTACTAATGCTGGAGCTGGAGCTTGTGCTGTTGCTGACGCTTTTGCCTGTAATGGTGCTTAAGCTGGTGCTGGTGCTGGTGGTGTTGCTGGTGGTGGTGCTGGTGCTTGTGCTGAACCCGGTGCATGTGCTGGTGCTGTTTCTGGTTCTTGTACCGGTGCTTGTGCTGGAGCTTGAGCCAGTACCGGTGCTGTTGCTGGTACTGATGCCTGTACTGGTGCTGTTGCTTAGGCTGGTGTTGGTTCTTGTGATCTACCCGGTGCTTGTGCTTGTACTTGTACTAATGCTGGTTCTGGTTCTGGTACTGGTGCTAGTGCCGGTGCTGATGCCTATGCCGTTTCTTGTGCTGGTGCTGGTGCTGGTGTTGTTGCTGGTGCTTCTGCCTGTCCTGGTGCTTAGACTAGTGTTGGTGGTGTTGCTGGTGGTGGTGCTGGTGCTGGTGCTGCTGCTTAGGCTGGTGTTGGTGCTTGTGCTGGACCCAGGGGTTGTGCTTGTGCTGGTGCTGGTTCTGGTTCTGGTGCTAGTACTGGTGTATTTGCCTGTGTCGTTGCTTGTGCTGGTGCTGGTGTTGTGCTTGTGCTGGCGCTTGTGTCTGTCCTGGTACTTAGGCTGGTGGTGGTGCTGGTTGTGGTGCTGGTGGTGGTGCTGGTGCTGGTTTTGGTGTTAGTGCTGGTTTTTGTGCTGGTTCTGGTGCCTTGGCCTGTGCTGGTGGTGGTATTGGTGCTGGGGCTGGTGCTGGAGCTGGTACTGGTACTGGTAATGGTGACAATGCTGATGCTGCTGTTGGCGCTAGTGCTTCCGCTTGTTCTCGAGCCAGTGCTTGGGCCGGTGCTGGTGCTAGTGCTGGTGATTGTGCTGGTTCTCGTACTGGTGCTTGTGCTTGAGTTTGGACCGGTGCCGGTTCTTGTGCTGTTGCTTGAACTAGAGCTAGTGCTGGTGCTGTTTTTGGTGCTGGTGCTGGACCGGGTTCTTGTGCTGGTGCTGGTATTAGTGCTGGTACTGGTACTGGTGCCTGTGCTTGTGCCTGTACTAGTGCAGGCGCTTGTGCTGGTACCTGTACAAGTGGTGGAGCTGGTGCTGGTGCTAGTTCTAATGCTAGTGCTGTTGCTGGTGGTGGTGCTGGTGCTGTTGCTGGTACTGGTGCTGGTGCCTATGCTTGTGCTGTTGCTTTTGCTGGTGTTGGTGCTGGTGCTGGCGCTTGTGCCTGTCCTTGTGCTTAGGCTGAAGCTGGTGCTGGTGGTGGCGTTAGTGCTGGTGCTGGAGCTCGTGATGGTGCCTCTGCTGGTGCCTGAACTATTGCTGGAACTGGTGCCTGTGCTGGTTCGCTTACCCTTGCTCGTTCTGCTGCTTGTGCTGGACCCGAGGCTTGTTCTGGTGCTGGTGCTGGTGCTGGTGCTTGTGCTGGTGGCTGGTGCCGGTTCCGAGGTTTGTGCTGGTGCTTGTACTAGTGCTGGTGCCTGTTCTATTGCTGGGCTGGTGTTGGTGCTGTTTCTGGTGCTGATGCTGGTGCTGGTGCTGGTGCTAATGCTGATCCTTTGGCCGGTTCTGGCGCTTGTGCTGGTGCCAGTACTGGTGCTGGAACTGGTGCTGGTGCTGGTGCTTGAGCTTAGGCTGTTGTTGGTTCTTGCGCTGAACCTGGAGCTTCTTCTTGTGCTGGTTCTTGTGCTAATGCTAGTGCTGCTGTCAGTGCCATTGTTTTTAATGGTGCTGGTGTTGGTGCTGGTGCTGGCGCTTGTGGACAGGAACAAGCACCAACATCATCAAAAGCAACGTCACAGGCACCAGCATCAGCAATTGCACTAGTGCAAGAGCCGGCACTTGCCCAAGATCCAGCACAAACACCGGTACGTGCCCCAGCACAAAAACAAGCACAAACACCAGCACCAGCTGCAGCACTAGTATAGGCACAAGCACAAGCACAACCACGAGCACCAGCACCAGCACCAGCACCAGCACCAGCACCAGCACCAGCACAAGCACCAGGCCCAGCACAAGCACCAGGCCCAGCACAAGTACCAGCAACAGAACCAGCACCAGATCCCTCACCAGCCCCAGCACCAAAACCAGCACAACCACCAGCACCAGCCTAAGTACCAGAACAGGCACAAGCGCCAGCACCAGAATCAGCACCAGCACCAGAACCAGCACCAGCACCAACACCAGCACTAGCACAAACAACAGCACTGGCAGCAGCACCAGAATTAGAACAAGAACCAGCACCAGCAGCAGAACAAGCACCAGGTTCAGCGCAACAACCTAAAACAGCCTTAGCACCAGCACCAGCTCCAGCACCAGTACTGGCACCAGCACAAGCGCCAGAACCGGCCCAAGGACCAGCATTAGCACCAGAACCAGCATCAGCACCAGAAAGAACAGCAACACCAGCCTAGCAATAGTACAGGCACCAGCACTATTACAGGCACCAGCACCACCACCGGCACTGGCCTAGGCACCAGCAGAAGCACCGGTACAAGAACCAGAACCAGCACCAGCCCAAGCACCTGGTCCAGCACCAGCACCAGCACCAGCACCAGCACCAGCACCAGTACCAGCCTAAGCACCAGCACAGGCAGAAGCGCCAGAACCAGCATCAGAACCAGCACCAGGACCGGCACGAGCGCCAGCTCAAGCACCAGCACAAGCATCATGCCCAGCACAAGCACCAGGCCCAGCACAAGTACCAGCAACAGAACCAGCACCAGATCCAGCTTCAGCCCCAGCACCAACACGAGCACCACAACGAGCACCACCACCAGCACAAGCGCCAACCTAAGCACTAGGACAGGCACAAGCGCCAAAATCGGCAAAAGCAACGGCACTGCAACAAGCACCAGCATCAGCACCAGCCCTAGCACCAACACCAGCACCAGCACCACCACCAACACTAGTATAGGCACAAGCACAAGCGCCAGCACCGGCCCAGGCACCAACACAAACAGTATGAGCACCTGCACCAGCACATCCACCGGGTACAGCACAAGCACCAGCACCAGTACAAGCCCCAACAACAGCACCAGCACCAGCACCAACACCAACACCAACACCAGCACCAGCACCACCACCAGCACCACCAGCACCAGCACCAGTACCAGCACCAGCACCAACCTATGCAAAAGGACAGGTACAAGCGCCAGCACTAGCAAAAGCAACGACATAGGAACCAAAACCAGCTCCAGCACTAGTACAGGCACCAGCACAAGCGCTGGCACCGGCCCAGGCACCAGCACCAGCACCAGTGTCAGCACCGGCACTAGTAAACGCACCAACATAAGCACTAGCATAACCACCAGCACAAACACCAGCATCAGCACCAGCACCAGCACTAGCACCACCACCAGCACCAGCACCAACCTAATAGACAGGTCATTTGCTGGAAAAATTAGGCCTTTTTTCCTGTCAAGGTTTTCTCTTCAGATTCCTTGCCAAGAAACATTTTGGAAAAGATTAAGACTTGGGGCATGTTGAAATTTGCCGAAAAGTTCAAAATGGCGGAATTTTTTAAAATGGCGGACTTTTTACACTGTTTTGGCCATAATGTACCGATTTAATCTTCTAAGAAAAGCATTACTTGGCATCAAAGTGTCCTATTACGTCATAAACATGTTTGTTGCCATGAATGATCATCAAAAATTCAAAATGGTGCTCTTAAGGAGGTAGAACTAAAAAGAAATCAACAATTTTGGCGCTTCGCTCCATACCAACAAAGTTACTGTGGTCATATATTTTTATACGAAGAAACGCAGGATACACGGGATAGTAAGTCACCTCAGGAATTCATGCCCATGTCTTTAGGCCATTTCATGCTCTCTCAAATGTTGACATTAACTATTTTAACGTTTATAAACAAAGGTATAAATTATATTCCCACCTTTGAAGTTGTTGATATAAGTAGTTAAACTTAGACTGAATTGCACTATTTTGATAACCACAAATGCAACTTGAGCTTTTGAAATGTAACCGGCAATGAGATAGTATCTTTCGACTGAGTAGCTTCAGAATTTATCTGTGAAGTTTGGATGAGTTTTCCTCGTGAAAAGATATGATTTGAAGACCAAAGGATACATTCAAGGGTACTATGTAGTTGAAAGTTGTCGACAATATTCTCTGTGATTTTCTTAGCTTTACTAAGAGGGCTTGATAATAGAAGATGCTGAGACATTTTAAAGGAATGGAAGACAACTTTGCTGTGTTGAAATTAAACTGTTAAACACTGTATGGTTATTGCAGCATTGGAATTATGTCGGCAAATCCCTACCTGCAATTCGATGGTCCTGGAATTAATCGGTGTATTTTATGCGATTTGCTTATTGATGACAAGGACAAAAAGGCTATCTAGTCAATAGCTTTTGATACCATTCAGAAGAATGCTCGTCTTTGGTCAAAAATCGACAAGCGAGTTTGTATTGAACAACCTTACGAGGCATTTCGTGAGGCATCATTGAGGCTTCCCCAATGTTTAACTGAGACATTGTACACTCATAAAGGATGCGCAGTTTCTTTCAGAAGCATGCTGAAGACAAAACAGTTGCAGTCGGCAAAGCTCGAGGAAAATGATGCCTTATGTGATGATCAAGAATCACGTAAAAGTTATAGCGATGACGAATCATTAGTCTCCACAAGTAGGAAGAAGAGAACCAAGCATTTACGAGAAAAAAGAACTGAAAAATCTTGTTTGATTTGCAACGAACGTTCGAGTGACGATGCACTTCCATACAATGATGGGGGATTGGCACGCTGTTCGGAAGAAAAAGCAGCACTAAAGTTGAAAACCTTGGTTGCCAAGAAGTTGTTAGATGAGCAAGATCGCCATTATGAAGCAGCTAAGAGAATTGACATCTTACTAAATGGTGCCTCCTATGATGTTTTTGCAGCAGATGTCTATTATCATAAGAAATGTTATGCGTCTTTTTTTTATTCGTATGACAAGAAGGAGACATTGGCATATAACGCGGAGCAGGAACGGAAAGTTATGGGGTACTTTGATGAGATGATTAGGCGAAGGGTGATTCAAGATAAAGAATCCTTTCTCATGACTGAGCTGTTAAAAGACTTTGCAGAGATCAGTTCTGACTTTGGTCTAAGCGAACCACCTATAAGGCAAACAAAGTATCTGAAGACACATATTGAGCAAACCTTTCCAGATGAAATTGCCTTTTCTAAAGTTGGTCAAAAGAAACAAGTCCTGCATTCCAACACAGTTGAACCTGTTACCTATGTCGAGGCTGCATTGAAGGGTCATGGTTTGAGAGAAGTTGATCTAACCAAGGCTTTTGCCAGACTTGTAAGAAGAAAACTGGCAAACAGACATCCACTTACCTGGCCACCAACAACTGAAGAGCTTTGTGAGTCTTTGGAGACTTTTTTCCCGCTAGAGTGTATTTTCAATGCAATTGCTCTGTCGTTGAATGACAAATGGCCTATCAATCAAAATGGGATTGTCAGTGTACCCAAGGACTTGAATCAAAAAATATCCATTCTTGCTCAGGGATGGGAAGCACTGACATTACACGGCAGGTCACCTTTAAACATTGCGATGGGCTTGACCGTTAACAGATTAACCGGAAGTAAGGAGACATCAAGACTATTGCACTGTGGTGGTATTGGAATATCTTACAATGACGTCAGGTTGCTTAGCAATTCTTGGGCCGAAGCGGTAACAATGGAGCATGCTCAGATGCTTCCACCAGGATTTGTAAAAGGTAGAGCAGTTCACATTACTTTTGATAATTCTGATGGCCGACAGCAAACTTTGACTGGGTCACAGACGACGCACCACACCACGGGAACGATTTCCAACCATCATTTCCTGGTGATAAAGGGACACGTTTATATGAACCATGCGTAGATCTATTACACCACGGAAAGAAAGATTTTGGTTCATATGTTATTCCAAAGAAACGGGCAGACCCTCCAGCAATGCCTGATTTTGAAGAGAAATTCAAAGATTCACCGCTAATCGAAGAAGCATTTTATCGTGATGTAGCTTGGGTATTGTGTGGAGCTGTAAGTAAAGAGATGCTTCTAGAAATACAGCCTGAATTAGACACTGATGCTCTCCAGCCAGTTGGATCATGGACAAACTTCATGAAAGCTGTAACAGATTGCACTACAAGAAGGTGCAAACTAGAATATCTTCCTGTTATTCCTTTTCCTCCACATGATAACGTCGTCAAATGGTATATGGACATGATTCAGAAGATGCTTGATCAGCTAGAAATAGATCATATTTTTCTTCATGCAGATCAAGCAATTCATTCAAAAGTTCTTATCATTCAATGGCTAAACCAAGGGAAATACGATCAAATCATTACCTTCTTGGGCGGCTTCCACACGATAATGGTCAATTTGAAGATCCTTGGAAAGAAGTATTCTTGTCTCGGACTCAAGGAATGGTGGATAGAAGCCGATGTGATAGCTCAAGGGTCTGCTGATCAAGCAATGGAGGGAAGGCATTACCATAGAAGCATAAGGCTACACAAACAGGCTTTTGAAGCCTTGCTTCGCTATCGAATGAAGGGTGTTCTGAACAAAGGTGTATTCACTCCAGGATTCAAAAGGCAAATTGTAAATTTGAGACTTGTCCAATCAACCGCCAATTTAAAGTCAATAACTAATTCACCAAAATTCAAACAGATGATAAACAATTTAACAGATGTCTTTGGCACACAAGCTCAAATGATGATGCAATACATTCGCGATGTCTCGGCTATGCTATGCTTCGTCAGTGCTGTAAGAGAAAATACAATTGAGCGCCATTTAGCAGCAGAGCGTGTTTTGTTGCCAAAGTGTTTTGCATTTGGGCATCAAAACTATGCCCGTTATCTTACATTTCAACATGTCAAGCTGCAGGATATTAGATCAAAGCAAGAAGGAGCATGGAATGACCTTCTGGTTAATGGCTTTGGTGGTTCAGTCTCTGGCAAACCATACTCGACTATCCATGGTGACTTGATAACCGAAACAACCATTAACAAAAAGGTAAGGGTCAGAGGGAGCCCCATGCAAGGTGGATTTGGCACCGATGAGAAGGCTGTTGATACCTTTGTAAAGACCAGTCATTTCATGGCTACTGTTCGAGCCAAACTGAAAGAACGATTGGATGTTTTGACGCAGTCCGTTCACAAAGAAACAACTATTGGTGCGATAAAGAAGCACGAGGCAACGAAGTTCTTGTTTTGCAGTTTGATAAGTATTTTGATCCATTTCTAGATGGTCCTGCAAGACATTTCAAAACTGGAGCCGAAATCGAGCCATCGGTCATTGAGGGACTTCTGAATTCATCTGCAGTAGGAGAAGCAATGTATGCTGAGTTTATTGACGAAAGACTCAAAGCCAAAGAAAATAGGGTTAGTATATTTGCATCAATAAAAAAATCCTAGGATCAAAACTGGCATGGAGCGGGCAAAAAAGATTCCCAAAGCCATAAGCATTCTCAAGGAGGACAGGCAAGCCTTTGGATCACTTGTTGGTAAGGCTACAAGTCCAAGAGACGCACACTCTTATCCTCTTACAACTGTTCCACTAGCTTTAGCATCACCTGACAGTGATCTCAGACAAGGCTGCAAAGCTGCATTACGAAATTTTCTGATAGAAGAATCTTTAGCAGAAGTGCAAACACCTTTGTCTAAAGCAGCACGGTTAGTTGACGGCATGGCTGCAGTAAGGTCAATCAAAAGTAAACCTACTTGGGGAGAGTACGCAAAGGCATACTTCAGATTCTGCACACCTGCAGCCTCTTATCAAGCACATTCAATTGCTGTGATATTCGATAATTACACACAGGAGACAACAAAACAACTTACCCAGCGTCGCCGCGGGCACTCTGGCAAAAGAGTGTTCATTACAAGTCAAGAGCAAAGTATGCCACCACGAAAGGATTGGGACACTTTCCTCCACAACGCAGAGAATAAAACAGAGCTAATACGTTTCTTGGTAAATTACGCCAAAAACCACAAAGGCATGTTCAAAATACCACTTCAAATAACAGAAAATGAAAAGACATGGCTAATTTCTAATGATAACTTCACAGAACTTGAAGACAGCAACCACCGTGAAGCTGATACCCGCTTGATCCTAGAGGCAGATAAATTAGATGCACCTGTGATCGTACATGCTACAGACACTGATGTCTTAGTGTTAATGGTTCATGCCTTTCCAACACGGGTTTTTGAACAGAAGTGGCAAATGAAGATAGGGCATGAAAGATTCATAAATATCGAGTCAATTTGTGTAAATATCGGCACAGAAGCTTGTGCTATTTTGCCAGCATACCACAGCATCACTGGTTGTGATACGACGTCTTTTCCATTTGGAATTGGAAAATTAAAGCCATGGAAAAAGATGGTAAAATTGAAATGCCTTAACCTGCTGAACAATTTTGGTTCCACTCTGGCTTCCATCGGATTTTTGTCTTGTGCAAAAGAGTTCTTTCGAACTGTCATGTACGGAGGCAACAGAGGTGAATTTAAATTTATGATTGAGTTGGACTATAATAAAACCTTCAAATTTTTCAAATTTCGGTATGATTTTTTGCCATGTGAAATTGGATTTTTTTATTTCATAGAGCCCTATCCTTACTTGTGGGACTCTGTCGTTACATTTGTTTATCTTTTATAAGGTTTCTGACCACAGTAACTTTGTTGGTATGGAGCGAAGCGCCAAAATTGTTGATTTCTTTTTAGTTCTACCTCCTTAAGAGCACCATTTTGAATTTTTGATGATCATTCATGGCAACAAACATGTTTATGACGTAATAGGACACTTTGATGCCAAGTAATGCTTTTCTTAGGAGATTAAATCGGTGCATTATGGCCAAAACAGTGTAAAAAGTCCGCCATTTTGAAAAATTCCGCCATTTTGAATTTTTCGGCAAATTTCAACATGCCCCAAGTCCTAATCTTTTCCAAAATGTTTCTTGGCAAGGTATCCGAAAAGAAAACCTTGACAGGAAAAAAGGCCTAATTTTTCCAGCAAATGACCTGTCTATAAGCACCTGGACAGGCAGAAGCGCCAGCACCAGCACCAACACCAGCACCAGCACAAAAAACTGGACCAGCACAAGCACCTGCACCTGCACCTGCACCTGCACCTACACCAGCACCAGCACCAGCACCAAAAAATAAATAAAAGCATTCAACAATGAAAAAATTAAAAAAAAAATCAATCAACCATGAAAAAAAGTGAAAAAATCAATCAACCATGAAAAAAATAAATAAAAAGAACCAATCAAATATGAAAATTTTAAAAAAAATAATAAACCAATCAACTTTAACAAATTAAAAAAAAGTAAAAAAATCAATAAACAATAAAAAAAATTAATAAACCAATCAACCTTGAAGAAATTAATATTAGATAAAAAAATTAAAAAAACATGAAAAAAAACCAATCAACCATGAAAAAAACAATCAACCTTGAAAGAAATGAAGAAAAAAAACCAATCAACCATGAAAAAAACAAAATAAATAAAACCGCTCAACCATGAAAAATTTAAAAACAAAATAAAAAAAATCAATCAACCTTGAAAAAGAAAAATAAATAATTCAAACCAATCAACCATAAAAAAAAGAAAAATAAATAAAATAAATCAACAATGAAAAAATTAATGAAATGAACCATTCAAACATGAAAATTTTAAAAAAGGAATAAAAAAACCAATCAACTATGAAAAAATTAAAAAAAAATAAAAAAAAATCAACCATGAAAATATTTAAAAAAACCAATCAACCATGAAAAAAAATCACTCAACCAGGAAAAAAATTAAAAAAACCAATCAACCATGAAAAAAGCAAAATAAATAAAACCGCTCAACCATGAAAAATTTAAAAACAAAATAAAAAAAATCAATCAACCTTGAAAAAGAAAAATAAATAATTCAAACCTATCAACCATAAAAAAAGAAAAATAAATAAAATAAATCAACCATGAAAAAATTAATGAAATGAACCATTCAAACATGAAAATTTTAAAAAAGGAATAAAAAAACCAATCAACTATGAAAAAATTAAAAAAAAATAAAAAAAAATCAACCATGAAAATATTCAAAAAAACCAATCAACCATGAAAAAAAATCACTCAACCAGGAAAAAAATTAAAAAAACCAATCAACCATGAAAAAAACAAAATAAATAAAACCGCTCAACCATGAAAAATTTAAAAACAAAATAAAAAAAATCAATCAACTTTGAAAAAGAAAAATAAATAATTCAAACCAATCAACCATAAAAAAAAGAAAAATTATATAAAATAAATCAACCATGAAAAAATTAATGAAATGAACCATTCAAACATGAAAATTTTAAAAAAGGAAAAAAAAAACCAATCAACTATGAAAAAATTAAAAAAAAATAAAAAAAAATCAACCATGAAAATATTTAAAAAAACCAATCAATCGTGAAAAAAAATCACTCAACCAGGAAAAAAATGAAAAAACCAATCAACCATGAAAAAAAATAAAAAAATCAATCAACCATAAAATATTTTAAAAAAATGACGAAAATCAATCAACCATGAGAAAAATTGAAAAATGAATAAAACCAATTAACCATGAAAAATTTAGAAAAAATTGAAAGCAACCAATCAACCATGAAAATAAAAAAAAACAAGAATCAACCATGAAAAAATCACTCAACCATGAAACAATTAAAAAAACCAATCAACGATGAAAAAAATGAATAAAACTAATCAACCATGAAAAATTTGAAAAAAATAAAAAAAATCATCCATGAAAAATTTTTAAAAAGCTAAACCAATAAACCATGAAAAATTTGAAAAAAATCAAAATAAAACCAATCAACCATGAAAATATTTAAAAAAAATCATCAAAGAAAAATATTAAAAAATCAAAATAAAACCAATCAACCATGAAAATATTAAAAAAAACCAATCAACAATGAAAAAAAAATCAGTCATCCATGAAAAACCTTAAAAAGCCAATCAACCATGAAAAAGATAAGAAAATCAATCAACCATGAAAAATTTAATAAAAAATGAAGAATATCAATCAACCATGAAAAAACTAGAAAAATAAATAAAACCAATCATCCATGAAAATTTTAAAAAAAAACAACAATCAACCATGAAAAAAATAAAAAAAAATTAAAAACCAATCAACCATCAAAAGGTTAAAAAAAATCAATCAACCATGTAAAAAAATTATTCAACCATGGAAAAAAACCAATCAAAAAAGAAAAGAAGAAAAAAAATCAATAAACGATGAAAAAATTTAAAAAAATATATAAAACCAATCAACCATGATATTTTTAAAAAAATATAATAAAACCAGTCAACCATGAAATATTTCAAAAAAATAAAATCCATCAACCATGAAAAAAAATTAAAAAAAACCATTAAACATGAAATATTTAAAAAAATCAATCAACCAGATACATTTGAAAAATTACTTTTTCAGATGCGAATTATGCACCATTGCTCATAGAATGTGGTACCAAAGGTACCAGAGGTACCGAAGGTCCCTCTCATAGGCTTCTTGAGAGATTTCAAGTAAATTACTTTTCTGGTTGTGAATTTTACATTACTTTTCATAAAAAAGGTGATAAGAAAGATACAAGTGGTACCGAAACAATTTTTCATAGGCTTCTTTAGAGACTTCAAGTAAATTTCTTTTCCAGTTGTGAATAATACACCACTGCTTAAAGAATGTGGTACCAAAGGTACCAGAGGTACCAAGACTCATTTCCATAGGCTTCTTAATAGATTTCAGGTAAATTACAGATGTGAATTATACATCACTGTTCCCAATATATGGTTCCAAAGGTACCGATGGTTCCAAAACCCATTCTCATAGGCTGTCTAGAGAGATTTCAAGTAGAGTACTTTTCCAGTTGTTAATTACACTTCACTGTTCATAAAATATGGTACCAAAGGTACCGGTGGCACCCACACCAATTCTCAAAGTCTTCTTCAGAGATTTTAAGTAAATTACTTTTCCAGTTCTTAATTACAGTTCACTGTTCATAAAATGTGGTACCAAAGGTACCAGTGATACCACAACCCATTTTTACAGGCTTTCTAGAGAGATTTCAAGTAGATTACCTTTCCAGTTGTTATTTACACATCACTGTTTATAAAATGTGGTGCCGAAAGTATTGGTGGTACATACACCCATCCTTATTGGCTTCTTTAAAGATTTTAAGTATATTACTTTTCCTCTTGTTAGTTACACATCACTGTTCATAAAATGTGTTACCAAAGGAACCGGTGTTACCAAAACCCATTCTCATAAGCTTTCTAGAGAGATTTCAAGTAGATTACTTTTCCAGCTGTGAATCATAGAATATGGTACCAAAGGTACCGGTGGTACAGAAATCCCTTCTCATGGCCTTCTTAGGAGATTTCAAGTAAATTACTTTTCCAGTTGTTAATTACAATTACCAGTGGTACCAAATTCCAGTGAAAGTTATCAGTGGTACCAAATTCCATTCTTTTATGCTTCTTTAGAGGTTTTAAATAGATTACTTT
Source organism: Rhopilema esculentum (assembly GCF_057945365.1). Taxonomy (NCBI): domain Eukaryota; kingdom Metazoa; phylum Cnidaria; class Scyphozoa; order Rhizostomeae; family Rhizostomatidae; genus Rhopilema; species Rhopilema esculentum. The sequence goes on along the minus strand of NC_142832.1, from coordinate 8,337,300 downwards.
TTCAGTTGTTAATTACATTTCACTGTTCATAAAATGTGGTACCAAAGGTACCGGTGGCACCCAAACCCAACCTCATAGTCTTCATTAGAAATGTCAAGTATATTACTTTTGCAGTTGTTAATTACACTTTACTGTTCATAAAATGTGGTACCAAAGATACCAGTGATACCAAAACCCATTCTCATATGCTTCTTTAAAGATTTCAAGTATATTATTATATTAGTTGTCAATTATATATACATCACTGGTCACAAAATGTGGTACCATAGGTACCAGCGGTACCAAAACCCATTCTCATAGGCTTTCTAGAGAGATTTCAAATAGATTACTTTTCCACTTGATAATTACACATCACTGTTCATAATCATTGTTGGATATAATACTACTCGTGATGGCGGCTAACTACGTGTCACTATGCTGTGATCGTTAAGCCCATAGCAGAAAAGGGCAGAAGTGAAATATGAATATAAACTATATGAACATTTCGAGCTCTTAATTAGTTGGTATTATTTCATGTTTTAATTTCGGTACACGTATTCTGGAGGCTAGGATTTTTTTTTTTAAATGACGGAAACAGGGCCTACAACACGCCTAAAGGCGATCGTAGAAGACGCGCTTACTCAAATCAGAGCAGCTATTATTGACCTACCAAGCAAAGACTTCTTTGACAATGCAATAGCAAAGATGACATTAGAAATCGAGAAAAAATCACAGAGCAACTTGTTTTACGCGACAAAAAGATTATCAAGCTTGAGAAACAAATTGCCAATCTTGAATGCAAACTCAAGTCTGTTGAAATTCTTGAGAGGAAACTCGATGACCAGGAACAATATAGCCGCAGGAGTTGCTTGAGATTATATAATGTGGAGGCTACATCAAGGAAGACCAGCGAGAAAGAAGACTGCATAAAGATTGTCAAAGATGTATTAGATGAAATGCAGTGTGGTTTAGACGCCAGCGCAATCGATCGAGCGTACAGAATTGGCCCCATAGTGGAGGACAAAAATGGCAAGAAATATCAGCAGGTAATCATCAAATTCAGGTCCTTCTGTGATCGTACAAAAATGTACCGAGAAAGAAAAAGGGCAAAATCAATAATCATTCGAGTTGATTTGACAAAAAAAAGATTGAGACTCCTCAATAAAGCAAAAGAAATGGTGAAAAGCAACGAAAACATCGACTTTGCATTTGCGGATATTAACTGTAATCTTGGTCTAAGAACAAAAACTGGCAAATTCATGTTCTTCAACTCGCGTAAAGAACTTGAAGGAAAGCTCCGTTCTAATAAGTAAAATTGTTTTATTTTTATTTTTGAGACATTAAGGAGGGGCGAATGGTGCAGGCCAATCAGGTAAACTGTTCCATCTTTTTATGATGGCTACACTCGGACCCGGACCAAGCACTCATTCCACCATTTTCTTTGTTGTTGTTCGCATTCTTTGCTCTATTGTTCTTTTAAAAAAAGATCAAACAAAAGAATACACCAAGCCACTCAAATTAGGTCCATTCAGCTCAATGCATTGACAACTTAAAACACAACTCTTTACAAATATATTTCACAAGCCCTGCTCTACGCAAAAAGATGCCGAATCACGATTCCTTTTATTTTTTTCCATTTGAAATTTCTTCTGGTTTTTTTTTCAATTTTCTCTTATGCTGCGCTAAAAAAATCTATTTCTCTACATCAATTATCATAAAAACTGTATAAGACTTTCTCTATTAAAAAGACCATCTGTTTCTTTGTCAGTATTCGAAACTGTATACCTTGTATGCACTGTACCTATAAACTTATCCTTGTTTGTTGCTTTCTCGATTTTTACACTTCCCTTGTCTTTAATAAACTTTTTGCAGCTCAACCTTGACCCAGATCCTTATATCATGCTCCCTGGAAAATGTCAGCAACTTGCTTCTTTACAGGACACTATCATAGTCCTTTATAAACTCACTGCTTCTTGTATTTCTGTTTTTCAAATTGCTTTGGTAAATGTTTTTAATTCCGTCTGCTTTAGCAATAAAATATTACCATACCTTGCCCCTTTCACTCTCTTTTCGATGATTTACTGCAGGCTTCTAGTTTTAACACATTACTTAGGTGACCGAAAGCCCCTTCAGTTCCTTCTCTTGCTTGTTGGTGACACTGAGTTGAATCCCGGTCCTCCAACTAACCGTGGCTTAAAATTCTTTCATTGGAACTTAAATAGTATATGTGCAAGAGATTATGCGAAAATCCCTTCAATAGAAGCTTACAATGCTGTAAACCAGTTTGACATTTTTGCAGTATCTGAGACAATGCTTGATAGCACAATAAGTAATGATGATATATTTATCGAGGCCTACAGTAAAGAAATCCACCGAAATGATCACCCCGGCAATGAGAAAGTTGGAGGCGTATGCTTATATTTTCGTGAGGGAATTACCATTAAGAGAAGGAGTGATCTTGAAACCCTTCAAGAAATTATCGTTTCTGAAATGAATATTGCTCGAAAAAAGATATTTCTTGTTACATTGTATTGAAGTCCAAATCAAAACAGCATAGATTTTGAAAATTTCATAGCCGGATTGCAGGTGTTTGTCGATCAAGTACAAAATGAAATACATAACTCAATTATATTGACAGGTGATTTTAATTGTAGATCTGTGCAGTGGTGGCCTGATGATGTCGAAAATCCTGAGGGAGCAGCGCTTGACGAACTTATTGAAATAAATAATCTCTATCAACTAATAGATACTCCAACTAACATTAGAGAAGGAGGAATGTCTTGCATTGATCTTGTTATCACTAACCAGCCAAATTGTTTTGTTGATTCGGGTATTTATCCTTCCCTTGATTAACATTGTCAGCATCAGATTATTTATAGCAAAATGAACATCTCAGTTCCTTACCCTCCTTCTTACAAGCGCACTATTTGAGAGTACTCCAAAGCTTGTCCTCTAAAGATTGAAACAATATTAGCAAGTATTGACTGGGAACACGAATTTCGCGGCTTCAGTACAAATAAAATGACAGATCTCTTTACTAGCTAATTACATTCTATACTGTCCCGATGTATACCTAATAAAACCATTAAATGTAATGACAAAGATCCTCCTTGGTTTAATTCTCAAATTAGAACAGTGATTAAGAGAAAACACAGGGTATATATTAAGTATTTGAAGCGTGGGAGGAAACCTGAAGATTGGAATGAAGTAAAAGTTGTTCGCAATGAATCTTCTAAAATGATTACGGCTGCAAAAGAACAATATTATTCAAAATTAGGCCAGAAGCTTAATAGAAAAGCTTTTGCAGCTATCCCCCCTTTAATAGAAAATGGACTCTTTGTAACAAACATTAAGACAAAAGCTACAATTTTAAATAATTATTTTATACCGCAATGTTGTACTGTGGAAAGAAGCAGTTCTCTTGCCCCTTTTGCACCTAAATGTAATGTAACACTGGAGAGCCTGTTCATTGATCCTGACAAATTGCTACGATTATTACGGTCCTTGGAACCACAAAAATCCCATGGTGATGACGGCATCTCAATAACTATGATAAAATTATGCGATTAGGCTATTATCGAGCCTCTTTGCATGATATATCGAAAATGTTTAGAAACTGAAGTATACCCTTCTGCTGGGAAGAAATCAAATGTAGTACCTATTCATAAAACGGAAAGCAGACAGTTGAACAAGAATTACAGACCAATATCTCTTTTACCGATTTTCGGAAAACTTCTAGAAAAGCTTATCTTCGATACCATCTACAGTCACTTATGCGACAATAGGCTCATAGTTGAGTACCAGTCTGGCTTTCGACCAGGCGATTCAACTATAAACCAGTTACTGTTGATCAGTCATAAAATCTACAGTGGATTTGAGGAAGTACCTAGTAAGGAGACTCGGGCAATTTTCCTGGATCTGTCAAAAGCGTTTGACAGAGTCTGGCACAAGGGGTTAATATACAAATTACAATGTAATTGAATTTCTGGTAGCTTGCTCATGCTTCTTGAAGACTTTCTTCATCACCGCAAACAAAGAGTTATCTTAAACGGCCAGGCTTCTGAGTGGCAAATGGTATCATCGGGAGTACCCCAAGGCTCTGTACTTGGTCCTTTACTTTTTTTAATCTATATCAACGATATAGTAGACAATATTAACTGTGATGTTAGGCTCTTTGCAGATGACACATCACTCTTTTCTATAGTAAATTATGCAACTTAGACTGCTTTAAAGATTAGCGAGGACTTAGACAAAATCAAGAAATGGGCTTGGCAATGGAAAATGGAATTTAATGCTGATAAAACAGAAATAGTTATATTTTCTGCCTCAAAACAGCAACCACTTCATCCTTCAATTGAGCTAGGAAATCAAGTCATTACTAGAAAGAATGAACACAAACATCCCGGAGTAATTTTAGATTCTAAACTAAACTTTCAGTCACAAATTAAAGAAGTTGTAATAAAAGCTAGGAGGGGCATTGGCCTCATAAAATACCTCTCAAAATATATTTCTAGAGATGTTCTAGATCAAGTTTACAAGCTTTACGTTAGGCCTCACCTAGACTATGGAGACATGATATACCACAAGTTTGACCCAGATATGAGAGCCACTGTCACAAAAAGCATTGAGCAAGCTCAGTATACGGCGGGTCTGGCTGTCACAGGTTCCTGGAAAGGGACCAGCAGGCAAAAAATATATGAGGAACTTGGATTGGAGTCTATGTATGACAGAAGATGGAATCGAAGACTATGCCATTTTTTCCAGTTAATACAATCAAAAACACCAGAATATCTGTTTAACGAAATTCCTCCTGAGCGACAGATACCTTACATGATTCGAAACCCACGAAATTATGACCCAAATTTTTGTAGGACAAATCGTTTTTCTAATAGCTATTTTATAAACACAATTTATGAATTTAACCTTCTCAACAGCGAAATAAGAAATTCAAAATCAATTTTAGAATTTAAACGTAAATTATTGTCTGTAATAAGACCCACAAAAAAACAAGTCTTTGTAAATTCTACAGTAACGGTAACAAGATACTTAACCCAACTTCGAATGCGATTCAGCCTTTTAAACGCACACCGTTTTAGACACAACTTTGATTGCCTGAGACCCTTGTGTGTTTGTGGCGCAGGTGATGAAAACAACGAGCACTTATCCCTGCACTACCATTTGTTCCAAGCAATGCGGAACGAGCTCTTTGGTCAGCTTTCTGAAGTCCCTGGACTCAAAATTTCAAACCTCCTTGCAACGAAAATTTGTGAACTAATACTTTATGGAAGTTACGAATTAAATGTACTTGCCAATAGACTTCTTATGGAGGCCACACTTCACTTCATTAAAAACACTAAGAGATTCTTTTAATTGAAATCACAACAGCAGCAACTCCTTCTCTTAATCTTTTTTGTTTTTGCTGATCTACGTCTGAAACATGTAAATTATGTAAAAAATGTGTGTAAATATTTCTAGAGGTACCTTACTATTCCTGATTTAGTTTCTTTTACCTCTATCCCTTTAATGTGTTTATATTTAGATGTAATTGAAAATTGTAAATGTCACTCATAATGGAGACTAGAAGACCTTGCGTGACATGTATTTGAGTGACATGTATTTGAGTAGCTTTGTTGTAGTTTAGAATTTTAAATTATAAAAAAAAACTGTTCATAAAATGTGGTAGAAAGGTACCGGTGGTACCGAAAGCCATTTTCGTAGGCTTCTTTAGAGATTTCAAGTAAATTACTTTTCCTGTTGTTAATTACACTTCACTATTCAAAAAATGTGGTACCAGAGGTACCGATAGCCATTATTATAAGATTCTTTAGAGAATTCAAGTATATTACTCTTCCAGTTATTAATTTTACATCACTGTTCATAAAACGTGGTACCAAAGGTATCGGTGGTACCGAAACCCATTCTCAATTGCTTCTCAAGAGATTTCAAGTAAATTACTTCTCCAGTTGTGATTTATACATTAATGTTTATTAAAAGTGGTAGCAAAGGTACCGGCGGTACCAAAACCTATGCTCATAGGCATTCTAGAGAGGTTTCAAGTGGATTATTTTTCCAGTTGTGAATTATATATACATCACTGTTCATAAAATGTGGTTCCAAAGGTACCAGTGGTACCAAAACCCATTCTTACAGCCTTTCTAGAGAGATTTCAAGTAGATTACCTTTCCAGTTGTTAATTATACTTCACTGTTCATAAAATGTGGTACCAAAGGTTCTGGTGGTACCGAAACCAATTCTCATAACTATCTTTAGTAATTTCAAATGTATTACTTTTCCAGTTGTTAATTACACATTACTGTTCATAAAATGTCGTACCAAAGGTACCAGTGGTACCAAAACCCTTTCTGATATGCTTTTTTAGAGATTTTAAATATATTGTGAAACTGTGAATTTTAAAACTATAATTATTGTTTTTCTCTTTGGCTAGAGACAATTTGTTAGACATGTTATGTATGTATGCTAGATATTATTATATTAGGCAGGACATTACTCTCCTGATATCTAGTTTATTAGACTCGCTGAAACTATATATTTGTCGGGTAGAATTTGATTTAGATGATTAAATGGTCGAGACTGCTGGCACAAGAATATTCAGCATTTAATATGCACAATTCTCGTATAACAGTAAACAATTTTATCATGATGAATATATCTACTCTGGTAGCAACATAATTTAGTAAAATATGAATAATTACATAAATATAAGAGCATTATCCAAAAGTATGGTAGCGGGGGCTGGAGCCTGCCACAAAATTCTCAAAATATACTATTCTTCCTTTACAGTAGTGTACTGAGTATGGAGCAATTGAGTTTTGTACTGAAAAACACTATTAAAGAAATTTACTTTAATATGCATATGAAATAATATTTTGTAGATTTACCAGAAATTCATGAGTCTGGCCCTATGACTGAGTGACTCTTGTCCCATACCATTTGTCTAGTACAATGCCATGGAAGTGTTTTTTCAGTAAACTAATAAACCCACCGCCTAGTTGATAGGTTTCCCTCCCAATTTCAAACCATTATTTCTGCAAATACTTAAAAATTTCACATATTTTTTCAGTTTTAATATTAATTTCTTCTTTGCTTTGTGTCGTTTTGCCAGTGTTGGTCGTTTTTGTTGTACTACTGCCAAACAGTCGAAGCAATATCTATAATATAAGTGGAAATTTCATTAATTTTGGTATGATGTTCAACTTTGTAATACCACAAATAAGGATCTTTATGTAGGTTAGTGTTACATAGACACTGAATATTGCTTAATTGCTGATAACTTGTATGGCATTAACCATCAGAATATTTGGGGGCTGTACCTACTTTTGCATGTCTATAAATTTATTATCTTTATCTTAGAGCTAAGAACTTGACATTGCAGCAGCAACTAGCACCAAAATAGACTCAGTAATCTGTATCTAGGAATGAACATATACACTGATCATATTTAAAATCTAAGGAGCTACCAATCTTCAGACTGTGGTGGCACTCATTTCATTTTGATGCACTTGATATGGTACCTCCATTCCCTGGGCACTGCAAAAATCAAACGATTTAGTAAATCACAATTCAAATTAGATATATATTTGCTAGCTTAGAACAAGCTGCTCACAAAAAGCCATTTAAAAAACCTTATCCCTCATCACCTCCTGAGCACTCTATCATTTTCCCATTATTTTTCTCCTAAAATAAAAATGATTTTGTGAAGCCTCAGGAGATGCTAGTTGGCATAAAATGTAGTTTGAATATCTCATTCAAGCATATCTCAAGCAAATTGAAATATCTCAAGGTGTACAGTTCTAATACATTTGGGGTAGAATCATTTTATTGACATAAGATTCTGTTTGGAAAATCAATTTACAGGGTGCTGGGAAATCATGATAAATATTTTTCTTTTTATTTACACAATGTTTCTTTTTGAATTATCATTGATATTATTCTACTGAAATTGGTTTAAAACTTTTAACTTAAAAGATGATGGGTTTCTTACCGTTTTCCATATGCAGTAATTGCTGTTTTTCCTGTTAGCTATCTTTTTCTTTATGGTTGTCTCTGTTTTAAAGCAATCAGATATACATAATCAAGTAGTGAACAGACATACATAATCAAATCGACTGTAGAAATATAAAATGTAATCCTTAGTTATGGTTGATTGACAGCAAAGAGATAGCAGTACGTTATTGTGCTCTTTGTTTTTGTTAGAATTGTGTCTCTTTATCTTGAACAAGTTAAACTCCAGATTGGTTTCAAGGTGAATAATAGGAATTTGGCTTATACTCAAGGGCGACTTTTTTGTTACAGTTTTATTCTAAGATGACTGATAATAAATAAAAGAGCAATTGGAATTTTTTGTGACAACGTTACTGAAATTTTTACAATCTACTTTCAATTATATTGTGACACTTATTATGATATCATGATTTTTACCTGTATGCGGTGCACTACCGTTATCTGTACTTTCATCGTCATCAGGCATTCTTTGATTGCAAGATGCATCACCTTTTTAGCACAGGGATATTTAAGACAAATCTTAAATGAGGCAACTTGGTGTGAAAGATAAAGCTTACAGTATTGAATTAGCAATTGTCAATAGGACCCTACCTTCCTGCTGCGTTTCAACTTCTGTCAAGGAAGAGATACCTGTTGAAGATATTAATGTGGTTGTAGCTATCAATCGTTATTATGACGTTATAAAATCTTTGACATAAAACTCTGCATATTTGTTTGAAATATTACAAACTTTGAGTGGATTTTTTTAGTTTGTTATATTAGCTACCCTGTTGTTTTAGTTTTTATTTTTGAAAAATGTAATAATGATTTCGATGAAAATATTGAATGTTAAGAATTGTGATGTCATAATAGAAACTTACCACATGGGAATATGCCGACTGCTCCGGCAGCAAAAAAGCTTCTCCTTGGTGTTGATAATGATAGCTCCGTCTGCCTTTTTTGAGCGTACGAGTAGCCCTGAAATGAAAATAGACATTCTAGATTCAAAGTCTGTAATTCTAATTTAGGGAAGTTGTCTTTAATGAAATTTGACATCAAAATATGTTTGCCTATCATGAAGGGAACTTCTCAAATGATGCTAATTTTCTTAACAATGAGAGAGGAATCATGTCTAAAAATATAAAATATAAGCTTGAAAAAGAAAAACTAGGTTAAAACTGAAAAACGAAAAATCTAAAAAAAAATTTCGGAAGAACAGTTGCTGATTCCTTTCACTCAGATTCATATTGACAGTGTTTTCCAGTTGAAAAAATGTTCAAGACTAATTTTGGAGTCAGTTGCAGGAATTTGGCTTTGCCATCTGGGGACATAGATGCCTATAACAAAGAAAGAGTACAAACGACTTAAACGACACTGCTACAAGTAGATCGTGATTCTCCTCACAAGAAAATTGCAAGGACCAGTAAAGAGGATGCATTCTTTACTTCGACAAGCTGTTATTTTATTTAAGCTTGATCAAATCAATGATGTAAGCAATTGTAGTAAACGTTTACTGTAAATGCTTCCTCTTCTGCATCGGCAGTTGATGTATCAGATTCAGCTATAAAATGGTTCGTGTTTTAAGTTTAAGGTTTCGAATTCAAATATGTAGTATAATGCTATCTTTATGAGGAAATTCATACTAAATTCATTATATAATAGTTTGATAGTGACGGCATGAAAGTTTTCTCGGGATTTGACTGTGATCAGCAAATGAGGCCGGAGTTTTGCGAAGGATTTTTCGGTCAAATGTTTTACAAGTTTTACAAAACTTTATATTGTCGTGAAATCTACAATAATAGCTCAAACAATAAGTACATTAAATGAAGTTGAGCTTGGAAACCGTAAATTGAATTGATATATTGTGACTTACTAGCAACAACATGCTCAATATTCTTGTCTATGCCACTTGAATTCTTTGTTGTTCTTTGCTTATTTCGGCAAAAGTGGGCACGTCAGGAACTTGGGGCTGTTCACCTCCATATAGCTCTAATTGTTGTAAAGTCAATATATATTTCGCAACCCACGCCATCATGGGGGATTCCAACTCGTCCCAGTCTTCTTACGTTATATATATTCACGCCCTATATTGTAAGGTTAAGTTGTTTGAAGTAGTGAAGTTACGATAAAGTCACGCTACAAATTTATGATGGGCTAACAAGTTACGTTTACGTTATAGTTGTTTATAGTCACGTTTTGTATAAATTTAAAGATAAAATCAACGATATGGAGTTTCATTCACGTCTACGCTCTACCGAAGCTATGTTCAAAATATAATGGCGCCCAACGTGGGGCACGGAATACGACGAAATCATGGCCACTGATACAGAAGGTAACAGTGGACAATTAAAGAAATTGTTAGCAATACGAAGAGGAAATAGAACCTCCATTACGAAGCTTGAACAACAAGCCACGGCTCTTCTTGAAGAACTAATTAATGAAAATGGAGAACAAGTCGAGAAGGTGATTCGTTTAGAAACGATACAAAAGTCTCTTCGAGAAAAGCAAACGTATGTGAACGGACTAAACGAAAAGATACTGGAATTATGTCCTGAAGTTAACATTGAAAAAGAAATCGATGAAACGACGGAGCTGAATTTCAGAATCGATGAAATTCTGGGAAGAATTCAAGCTTTTAAAGACGGTCGTTACGCTCAGACCAATGCATTCGGAGTTGGGAGTGGAACGACACAAATTATTACGTCAACGCCTTCCAGAGAAGCTGAAAACGTTGAAGAAGCAACAAACAACGAACATGGTCTCAATACAAGCGGGGTTACCATGGCTTCTGTTGCCATTCCTCTCCCAAAAATAACGCTTCCACGATTTAACGGAGATATTACACGTTTCATGTCCTTTTGGCAGAGTTTCGAGAATGCCATAGATAAAAACGAAAGCATAACTGCAGTTGATAAGCTCAACTACTTGGTGAATTTGTTGGAGGGTCCAGCATACCGTGCAGTATCAGGACTCGAACTGACGGAACAAAATTATTTAAATGCGGTGGAAATTTTGAAGGCGAGGTTTGGCAACAAACAACAAATAATCTCGACGCATATGCAGGCTCTCCTTGGGCTACAAAACTGCCCAAACGAAAACGTGAAGCAATTGCGCTTCTTTACGACAGCATAAATGTACACGTAAGGGGGCTTGAAGCCCTTGGTATGAGCTCTGCAAGTTATGGCAGTTTGTTAGTACCAATCCTTATGGCAAGAATGCCGCGAGAAATTACATTGCATGTCGCCAGAAAGACGACCGAGGAAGTTTGGCCGATAAAAGAAATATTGGAGATTGTCAGAAAGGAAATTGAAGCCAGGGAACTGAGCAATAACATCAAGCCCGTCGAAAAGAAATGTGACAAAACTTCAGGATATGGACCAAAATCACCACAAGGCACTACCAAGACATTTTTGACGAAAGACGAAAAAGTGCAAGATTGTGTTTATTGTGGGCATGCACACTCTCCGTCAAGCTGCAAAGAAGTCCAGGAAATAACGGGTAGAAAGAAGATCCTATTGGAGACCAAACGATGTTTTTCCTGCTTGAAATCTGGACACATGACAAAAAAGTGTCGGGAAAATCGAAATTGCAGAAAATGTGGCAGAAATTTTCACCACGAGTCAATTTGCTACAAAGGAGCAAAACAAACGGAGGAAGAAACAAAAGTAACTACCAGTGTTACAGGAAAACAAGAAGTTTTGCTGCAGACGGCCACTGCGTATGTTTATGGGGCAGACAAGGCTCAGAGGATGAAAATTAATGTTTTCTTCGATAGTGGGAGCCAACGAAGCTACATCTCTGAAGAAGTCAGACGAAAACTAAATCTGGAAGTCGAAAGACAGGAAAACTTAAATTTGAACACATTTGGAACTGAGAAATCAGTACGCAAGAAATGTGACGTCGTAAAGTTAAAGTTAGTTACAGGAATAGATGAGACGCCAATTTTGATAAGCGCAATAAGCTATCAGTCTATTTGTTCGCCTATAAATACGCGCATAGACGTAAGCAAGTATCAGCATTTGATAGGCCTTAATCTAGCGGACAAGAAGCTAAGCGAGCAAAATAGGCGCATTGATTTGCTTATTGGTAATGATTATTTGTATGATGTAATCATTGGTGATGTTATTAGAGGTACATCAGGGACAATAGCAGTAAGTAGCAAATTAGGATGGCTACTTTCGGGAAAAGTACCAGGATCTTTGGAGCCTAAAACCTATTCTTAAGTGACTTCTAATTTGATTTTAGATACGTCAGTTGGAAGGCCTGTCGAAGAAAATGAGGAAATAACACAAACGCTTCGCGAGTTTTGGAAACAAGAATCATCCGGGATTGACAAGGGGAGTGAACCCACAAATGAAAACAAACAACTTGGCATTAAATCGCTTAAAATTTTTGCTTTGCTGGTTAAAAGGAAACCCTGAATTATTATCTGAATATGATAACATTTTCAAAGAGCAATTAAACAACGGGATAATTGAGCAAGTCCCTGTGGAGGAGGAGAATCAGGGTAATCCTCATTTTATGAGTCACCATGGTGTTATTCGACGAGATCGTGAAACAAAAAAACTTCGTGTTGTTTTTTATGGAAGTGCGAAATCGCACAAGGAAGCATTATCTCTTAATGAATATTTAGAACTTGGTGATAATTACATGCCGCCAATATTCGATACGTTATTACGTTTCCGCTCACATGCCATTGCTATAACAGCTGATATTGAAAAGGCATTCCTTCAGATTGAAATTGATGAAAAAGACCCGGATGCTTTACGTTTTTTGTGGTATGACAACATTAGTAAGCCGAATCCAACGGTTATTCAGTATAAGTATTGTAGACTGGTGTTTGGTTTAAGACCATTGCCATCTATACTGGGAGCCACAATTAAGAAACACATTGCTCAATATGCTAATCGATTTCCTCGTGTTGTTAAAGTGTTAGATCGGCTTTATGCTGATGACTTATCATGTAGCACAAATTCTATTGATGAGGCGTTAGAGATTTTCCATAAGTCACGGGAGATTGTGTCCGAAGGTGGGTTTAACCTTCGCAAATTTAAAACTAATGACACAGCTTTGTTACATGAAATCAAAAAGGTTAAGCAGGTAACGTATCCAATGGTGATAATGCGAAGGAGATCATACAAGATGATCAATCCTTCGCTCAGCAAACAATAGGCCCACCTCAAAGGGAAAATAATAACAAGGTCCTTGGAGTAAATTGGGAACGTAAAAAGGATGAACATTTTTTTGGCCCGGGGTTTCTAAAACAGCCACCCACAAAATTGCCTAAGCAAGAAGGAAGAAGGAATATTTAACAGGTATTATGGAAGCCTATAGACCGAAAGACAAACGGGAAGAGCCAGTCATATCGGTTGGAGATATAGTTCTTTTAAAGGATGACGATAAAAAACGCACTTTTTGGAAATTATGTAAAATTCTTGAGTTGATTGTAGGTACAGATGGAAGAGTAAGATCAGCAAAAATCCAGATAGCAGGTGAAAGGAGTAAGGGTAAAGTATTTAGACGTCCCTTGAAATTACTTGTACCTTTAGAAATTGCATGTAAGGAACCTAACACAGAAGCAAATCAAGTCAACGCACCTATAGCGCCTGCGCAGCCAGCAGATAGAACTATTACGCGATCTAAGCACGCAGCTGCAAAGTTAGGAGAGTTTCTTAGAAGAGACAATATGTAAATATTTCAATATGTATATGCTTACAGTTTCAGCTTGCTTAAAGGGCCTCTCCAGCCAAAAAAAAAATTTTTTTTTTATTGACTAGAAAGTTAGCATCTGGTGCGTGTATTATGGCAAAGTCGTTGTTTTTGCAAAATTCCAATTAGTTTAGAAGTTATAAGGCTTTAAAGTTGCACCTTTCCGAGAAAAAAACGACAAAAGCCGAATCAGTTTTGTGACATTCTGACGTCACAGTGTGCGGCTCTCGTCCGTAATGAATTTCGTATATCTTCCACCGAATTGCGAAGGAGTCATGGTCATGCGTTGATAACTGCATCTAAATCTAGAGCAGGAGTTTTTTAGGATCGAAAAATGGTGGAACAGAACTGAGAGTACCATCACTTGCAGTGTTCAATTTGCGAATCGCCGTCGTTCAATTCGGTTTGAGGCGAGACTAGCGAAATACACTGTGACGTCAAAATTGCGTCACAGTGTTACCAAACCGAAAATTTTTTGTCGGTTAATTCAATTCAATTAACGAAATGCAAGAGCTTATATCTCACAAACTGTACAAAATATCGAAAAACAAAGAACGAATTCGTGATCAGCAGGTTCAACTCCTTTAGATTAGCTAATAAAGTGCAAGTGCAAAATTTGGCTGGAGAGGCCCTTTAAAGAAAAATGTTCTTACGTTTTGTTGATGAATAATGATTGAATAATATGTATTATTGTAAATTGAGTGCAGGCAACTCAATCGGGGGAGTATGTTGTGAAGTCAATATATATTTCGCAACCCACGCCATCATAGGGGATTCCTACTCGTCCCAGTCTTCTTACGTTACATATATTCACGCCCTATATTGTAAGGTTAAGTTGTTTGAAGTAGTGAAGTTACGATAAATTCACGCTACAAATTTATGATGGGCTAACAAGTTTACGTTACGTTTACGTTATAGTTGTTTATAGTCACGTTTTGTATATATTTAAAGATAAAATCAACGATATGGAGTTTCATTCACGTCTACGCTCTACCGAAGCTATGTTCAAAATACTAATAAATGGATGGCTGTATGTATTATATGTCTTCAACTTCTATCTAGGCCGCGCTGTATTATTTCGCTTTTAGGACTATTAGCTGCCTTTTGTTTGTAGCATTCTTTGCCATTGTGGTCAAGATTTATTATTCGCATACCCCCCCCCCCCCCCCCCTTATACATGACAATTTACATAATAAGTGAATTTGATTTAGAGATTTAAGGGTCAAGAGACAGGCAGTAGCTAACAAAACCTTTTGTGGCACAGCGTACCTTGGCATTTCATTTAAGGCATTCAGGATAGGCAGTGCCTGATACATGTTTTTATCAAAATATGGTAAAGAATAATTAACAATAGTTATTGGTGCCAATGCTACATATAATCTTATGAATGAAAAAACGTACCATAGTCAAGCCACTCCTGAAAGGTGGACGAAAACATATTTTTCGGTATTTTGTGTCCTGCATGAAAATAGAATTGTTTCAGCTGACTTTTATTGCAATTTGTTTTTGTAATAGTTTGCGAATTTCTAAAAGATGCTATATTTCTTCTAGATTTTTTAGAAACTGTCAAAGAAGAGAGTTAAGGAAAACTGTTTATTTTTATCTCAATTTTTCGCTTTCATATCTCAAATTCTTGCCTACCTTTTGCACAAATGGTCAGCTCTGGGTCCCTGACTCTCAGCGGCTTTCTGGTGCATGAAGAGCCAGCCTTTCCAAAATAAATCGGCCACGAGTAGGCATTTTCCATTATGCTTCTGGACTATTGAAGCAAGTCCTGTGAAAAAGTGTTAAAAATTCATTTTTAGCGTCAGTGATTTATGGTGTCAAGACCAACTTGTGTTGCAATCATTATCGCTAGTAAGGGTTAAAGCATTTTGCTAAATGTTGTAACAAGTATATAAGTATGCTTTGAAACTTTTTGAAATATAAAATGTAGGCTGGCAGTGCAGGTTCTTCCTGAAATAGTTATGAATGAACTCGTTTGAATTAACAGCTCCTCTGACGCCTATCGCTGGAATGAACATGCCACTGCTTTTTACCTTTACCAATGTTTGTAAGTTCATCCATGTCAAAATCTATAATTAAATATTCAGTGATCTGAAATCGATGATTCCTTTTCAAACTCCTATGAAACTTTTTATAGCAGCTCAATGGCTTTCTCAAGAATTTTTCCACATACGGATGTCACAACAGATAACCATATCTTAACAATAAAAAGAACCTGCCTGTACTAAATGCAAAGCTTGATTAGAATAAATGATAATAAATGTACGAAAGATATCTCACAAAAATACCAATGGTATTTATTATTTAAACCAAAGGACGAATAGATCTTTATGTTCTGGCCATAGATGAATTGATACAGGAAACCTTGAAACCATATTGTAGAAATAGTGAATTCCTCAACTCACATGGGCATCGTTTAATTTGATTTTGTTTGCCATATTTTTCTCCAGCCTATCAATAAGCGGCTTCTTGTCTAACAAAGACTTGGTTTGCGTCTCAATTACTTCGGACAAACTGTCCTTTAGTTCCCATTTCTGGTCCATGCTTTGTGGATACTAGAATAAGGAAGCAAATTGTTTTTGATATTATTATTAATCTAGTGGCAGAGAAATCCTCAAAGAACTCCATTCTAAGTTACAGTTTTTAAATGTAGTAGCATCAATTTTCTAAATGTGACCTATACTTACAAGGGTCTCTGTAAATAAGACAAGTGCCATTTCATCGCAACATCTCTGTTGCTTTCGTGGAAGGCACTCCAAAAGAAACTGTCTTATGGAAGGAACTATGCTCTTCCAGCTGTGACAATCTGTTCTCAAAATGGACTGCCCATGCCAAAAGAAATCCCTAATTTGGAAACGGAAAACAAATCAGATGCCACATAACTCAAAAAAGATAGCTGATAGAAAGAGAGCACTTTCTCATTTGCATTTAAGAAGAATGAAAAAATTTTTTTCAAACACAATATTTGGAAAATATTTTTCCTGAGCTATAATAAAACAGTGATTCGAACAAGAAGAGGGGTTAGCGTGTCAACAAAGGTATAAACATCTCATTCCTGCGACTTTAACGTTTAATTGAGTTTGTGATACAAGGTGTAGCATTGTTAAGGTAGCAGTATACCCTCTAGCTCTGAAATGTAGTTTGTCACAAGTAAAGAACATACTGTACCAAATCTCATGAAAAGATACACAAATAGCAGTTAGTCTTTGCTTATCAAGATACAATAGAAAAATTGGAAAAAGACCATAATTAACACGGGGGTAATGTTATGGAAAAAGGTCAGTCCGTTTTGTTTCCAACAAATATACTTCAAACAAAAAGAACTGGAGAGTTGATTTTCAGCAATTGTATACTATTTTATATGCTCTATACACTGAATGAATTAATTTTGAAAAAGTTCAATTTTCTGGGGGGTCACACACAAAAACGTAATTCTTAAATGTCTTACCCCCTGAATGAAAACAGTTTTAAAAAATGTTTTATTCAGTGTATAGAATGTACAAAAAGACAACTGTACAAAAAAAATAGCCTTCAATAATCTTCCTGTCAGCAATTATCTTCAGGACAAGCTTCATTGGCATGAAAAATGTAGTTTTCATAAAATCAACTTTGAAAATTGTATAGCGTATGATTATAAGAACGTGAGGGGAGGATCTTTTCATAATAGCCAGATGCCATACAACCTGTTCCTGTAATGCCATCAATTTATTTTACTGATGCAAAAACCAATAATGAGCCACTCAAAAAGGCTTTTTTGTAACAAAGATGGCATACATCTTTTCAAAATAGTGACACCAGTACACTATGTGACACCGTGTATAACTTGGTACAATAATACAAGTTTGATGGACTAGCAGACTTGAGAAGTTAGGATTAATCAAAAATTTATAAATAAATTATCAGATGCCATATTATGACCATAAATGATTAATTATCAGTAAAAGACTGTCACTTCAATTTCATCAACAGAAATAGCTTCATGAGCAGGAACTGTAGAAGGATTTGGCTTGTTTCTTTCTTTTTCTTTCTTTAGGAGAAAAAAACTTTAGAAAGAAAAGAACATTTTTTTCTTTCTACAAGCCTTCTTCTTTCTTTTTCCTTCTTTCATCTTATTATTTGTTACCTTAGTTTCTAGTTTTTCAAACCCTGTTTCTGGAGTAGAAGAAAGCCCAAATGCACCAGCCTGGTAAGTGGCAGAAATGCTGTTGGATTCCCCTTTAGAATTTTTGTCAGTTCTGCACTTTCTACTATGAAGGCGGTACTTTTCAGATACCTTTGTTTCTGCACTTCTTATTCTTTCTTTGTCAGTCTTTCTGAAGCCAGACAACATATTTTTTTCATGTTCAAAACCACATTCCTCGACCACGGCAGCCTTGGTGGCAGCTCCACTATTGAAATGGCAGATGGTTTCACAAACTGCTGTCTCTACTCTTCTTCTTCAACAAAAGTTTGCTTTGGGGCATTTTGACCACAACAAACCATTTACAGATTCATTTTGGTTTTGTGTGAGCCCCATTAAACACCTGTCTAACCATTTTGCTTATGACAGCTTTGCAAAAAGTGGCGCGAGTTCATCATAAAAGACACCTGGTAGCCTTTTGTCATCACAGTATTCTTTATCTTTCCTCCAAAACCTGCACCATGTATTAGAGGATTTCGGGCAGTATGAGTGTTGTTCAAGAGATTCATTGTCATTTCTGACCATGTGCTTGAAAACTGCCCATATGGCTTCATATATTGCTCTTTGTTTCTAATATGTGTTGCCTGTCGATAGAATTTTGTCTGTAAGTCGCCCTTTACCTCCAATTGTTTTACCATCATTCACCTTTAATCCTTTCATTCTTCTTTTATACTCCCTTAGTCCTGAACCCAACCTTCTCTGTAAATGGCCTATCCATTCTTCTTTTGTCACATACAAATCTTGTATAACGCAAACATTGATCTAAGGAACATTTCTACAGCACAATCAGTTTCCATTGAATCACTTGAACCTTTGTGGTTCAAGCTGCACTGTGACTGATTATTTGAGCGCCATTTCTCACATTCTTCTCCATTTTTTTCTTTTATTTTGTTTGTGACACATTCATGACAATAAAGGCTTTCCACTTCATAGTCGAATACTTCACCTGTCTCTACAGAGAGTACAAATATGACACCAATCTTGAAACTGTGACCTCTCTTCTGCCATGTACCATCAACAGTGACAGCAACATTACAGATCACAGCTCCAGATTCAGCAACCTCAACATCCTCAGGATTGTTTTCTCTGGTTAAATCAATCAGACGGCTTGCAGCATCTTTCATGTTTCTTACTGCTTGTTTCTTGTGCTGCTTGTATAACATCTTGCTAATATTATTGTAGGATTTCTTTGAAACTGGTTTGGGTAAGTTCATTATAGTGCAAAACTGTTCAACAGCTGCAAAACCAAATCTCTGTGCAGCATAAACAGATCTGAAGTTCACCTAAGACACTAAACTCCCTTTAGCTATTTGGGATGTTTTTAGTTCTGTTGAAGCTTGACATAAGCTGCATTTTAGATATAAAGCCTCAGCTAATCCTTGTTTATTTGTATTATTTTGAAGAAGAACAAGTTTGCTATCCGGGTTCTTGCATGAACTGCAAATAGCTACTTGGCCGATACAATCACTAAGTAATACCTGGTCGAGAATTTTGAAACCTTTTGGCTGACTGATGGACTGTCTTGACATCTTCTCTTCTTTGCTAAGCAGGGCCATCGGAGGGCTACTTTTCAGATTTTCAGCAGATTTGTTCTCCAGAATTTTAAACACAGAGGATTTTTCTGAGGGTGAGCTTTTGTTAATGTCTGAACTACGCTTCTCTTCTTTATTTGCCAACTCGGTTTGTTGCGAGTTGCGAACTCAGATCATACCTACACGGAACAGTCTAAAATGAAATCAAGGACCTACTGGATATTGTGCACAGATCATTCCTGTAAATTTCCTCTTCATCAAGCAAGCCTCTAATGAACCCAACACAAATTTTTCTACCTTTCAACCTACATTTAATTGATGAAACCAAATTAGAATAAACATTGCTGCTACTATCAAATTTTATAGGAGGTTCACATATAAAAGGTAATATGCACTCTCTTCTGCAAACCCAACGAATGAAGTGAGTCTTCTCACAGCCGATATGAATCCGAAGAAATGTGAATTGTTAGCAGATGTATAGTAAGTGAATAGTACGTTAGTAATACCTAAATGACACGTAAATTTAGAAAGTATACCTCTTCGACTCTTCCTATATCAGCGACCCCTGCTGCAGCCCTTCGTGGACTTGCAAACAGTGTTCTGTCAAACACTTGGCATTTGCGATATCATTCAGCGATAGAACCATATTGCTGCGCCGTGAGACTACCAGCATGACGCCTTTGAGTATGAAAAATAAGCAAATCAGAAATGAAAAAGTTTTTGCATATCAGAATATAAAAAAACCGAAGGTGGAAAAGGATAAGAAACAATTTTCTATAAAATTATATAAGGAAAATGAACTAGAATTTGTACTAGTTATAGAAAGCAATTGAACTATAGTTGGTAAACACATCAAAATGTTTTGTATCACTCCTAGTTATTGTAAGTAATCAGAGATTCACAATGTTACTGTTAGTAGTTATAATCTTAGTGTATTATGTATCCAGCTGCTATGCTAGAGAATGGAAAGGAAAATGTATCAATGTTTATAATGTGGTGTGTTGATATGCATATCAATGTTTTCAATCTTTTTTTTTTACCACCTGTACGCTAGATAGGAGGGGGGAAGAAGCTTGTCGGACTCTAACAAATAATTTGGACTTACGACGTGATTCCAGCTGTACACTGGTTGCCACCAGCCAACAGCAAATCATGTTTGATGCTGGTAGCGCCTTGCCAAAAATGTATTATTTGCTGGGTCAAAGACTTTCCGATGTTCTTCTCGCCATATAGGAGGGCAATATTAGCCTCTCCTAAAAAGAATGTAACGAAAAATGAGATACACCGATCAAGAAGCATAATATGTTTTTGGTTTTTTTTCTTTTTGAGCAAATATTTATAGGGATAAATACATAGCAGTTTTCTCAACTGCACCATACATTTATTATAGTAAAATAATCTAATTTTATGCATATTTGTAAGCTTTCATATATGCTTTCTAACATGTTTTTGAGAATTCTGTAGACTTGCAGAAGTAGATGGGCTAGGCTGAAGCAACAAGTAGTTACTAATTATTTTCCTTCTTTTTGTGACAGAGCAGGAGGTTTGAAGCAGCTAAAATAGTAGCATGACATCCGTTCTGATTACACTTGTACTTGTATTAGCCATCAGACAAAAAGAAGGAATGGAAAGGATAATAGTAATTATACCATTTTGCCTACGCTCAATACTACTTCTTGAACGTCTAAAAAGCCTTGCCATCGTGAATGCTATGGCTAATGTAACTGCTGGGCGATTGCACTTGAAATAACTTGTTAAAAGTATTTAAAGAGAAACTTTTTCTGGACATTTTCATAAGTAGGCAAGACATTGTTAAGTAAAAGTTTAGTTACGTTAGAACGTTTTTAAACATCTTCAAATCAAAATTATTCACAGTACACTACCAATATTGGTGCATGGTCCACTGATATCAATAATGAAATCTACGTCAATATTTAAGATTTGCAAGAGATTTTGTAACCTTTTCAGTAGTGTACTCGTGTTTTGCTTTGCAAATGGTTATTGCTCGGAGAAGTTTTAGATGAAAAGCTTCAATGTGTTCTAAACTTGTTTGTTTTTTAAATACATTTGTTTAATGGATATAAGAAAGCTATCTTTTCTGCAATGAATATTCTGAAAATTGAGAAATATAGCTCACTTTCTATTAACTTTAGTGCATTTTCTTCGTTGACACAGCAGCTCTACATCAGGATTTCGAGCATGACTATATACAGAATTTCGTTTTCATCCAAAAGTTTTCCATTCGAGATTTGCACCTAAGAAATCAATAATGAAACTGCTATATTGCATGATTTTGATACTATGCACAAAAAATATTGTCTTGTTCAACAAACTTCAAATATATTTTAACATAGAAAATTGTTGATACTTTGATCAATTATAGTTTGTATCGATGTAGTTTTTGTATGCTTTATGTAAATTATACATTGCTTTGAAAACATAGCATGTAATTTTCTATTACATCCATGGGTAGATTTTAGATGCAAGGATTGGGGATGGGAGGGTGTTGTATAATGATTGGCTTTTCGTGCCACGCCCTTCAGGTGCCTCAAAAATGATGGAAACACCCATTTTAAATTTCACTTTCAAACTAAAATATCTTTACCTCTTCGCATTTCAAACAAAAATTTCCAACGGTTACTCGTTAAACAAAATTGGCATTATTTCGTTACTATTGACTACCAAAAAAGCTTTTTACCGAATAAAAACAAAATTTAACCAATAGCACAAAAACATTCCCCGTAAATCCGTCCCAGATTACGTTGTAAGAAACCAATAGTTGTTTCCATGTAACTTATGTGTTTTGCCAAATTGTAATTTCTGGCAGAATTTTCGCTTACATAGTCTGTTTTCAAAAACATAAGGACCCCTTTCCAAACGGAAAGGTCCCCTTTTGCCAGAGCCCCATATCTTTTCACCAAAGCTGTCGCAAATTTTGCCTGATTTAGGAAGGCCTTGTGACTGAGATAAATAGTCCTGCAATTTTATTATTTCTAATGTCATGAAAATTAATTTTAAGGCTAGGACAGGCTATGTTGCGAAAAAGTAAAAGAGTTGAACAAGAAAATATCCTGATACCTTGTTTTGAAATTTCACGACGATCAATAAACCTTTGGCTGGGGACTTAACTCAAGAGGAGGGATTATTCGAATGTGGGGACTTATTCAACAACTTATGCTATTACACGATTTCTTGAATAATGATATGCAAATAACAAAGTTTTAGGTACAAAATTGAAAACCAAAGAAGACATTTACGAAAGTTTCTCGATACAAGTAACAAAAAAGACACGGTAGTGCGTTTCAACATACGGCAAAATGTTTGACTATTCACGGAAAAAGTACCAACACATGGCTGAAAATCCTCGTTTTTGAGAGAAAGCTTTCCTCAAAATTGCATTTTATAGTAGCTCAGCCCCATCTTGTTCTTAATTTGTTCTTAACTTTTGACCAATTTTGAGTCTCGTGTTGGTATAAAATTGTTCTTATAAAAAAAGAGTGTAATATTTGTATTTTATCTATCTTTTAGTACAATGCTTTGCAAGTATTCAAGAATTATGTGATGATAATTGCATAATGTAATTAATGTAGAATGACTTTACCGTGTGAATACTACCTTTTCCATGGTAGTGTAGTTTTGTTCCCTGGCTGTTAGTGTTCGGCTTGCATAAGAGACCACCCTTTCCTGACCGTAATTATCAAACTGAGTTAAGACAGCTCCGAGCCCAATGTTAGAGGCATCTGTTTGAAGTATGAAAGGTTGATTAAAGTTGGGGTATGCTAAAACAGGGGCAGAACACAAAAGGTCTTTAATTCTTAGAAATGAATTTTGATGTGATTCAGTCCATGTAAATGGTATACCCTTTTTAGTAAGCTCAGTTAAAGGGGAGGCTAAGGATGCAAAG
The DNA here is from genome assembly GCF_057945365.1 of Rhopilema esculentum. NCBI lineage: Eukaryota > Metazoa > Cnidaria > Scyphozoa > Rhizostomeae > Rhizostomatidae > Rhopilema > Rhopilema esculentum. The sequence goes on along the minus strand of NC_142832.1, from coordinate 8,313,989 downwards.
TTGGGAATGAATTTCCTATAATAGCCTGCTAAACCAAGAAAAGATCGGAGTTGTTCTAAATTTGTGGGAGGAGGAAGGCCCTGAACGATTTAGTTTTAGATGGATCGGTGTGAATTCCAGTACTTGAAACTGAGTGACCTAAATATATAACTTCATTAGAACCAAAAGAACATTTGGAAGCTTTGACTTTAAGGCCATGGGCACGAAACCTCTGTAAGACAGTCTGCAAACGGTTGATCAATGGTCTTTGAAAAGATTATAACATCATCAAAATAGCATAAACATATATCATATGTTAGGCCTGATAATATAATGCCTATGGCTCTTGCAAATGTGGCTGGTGCTGTACATAACCCATAGGGCATCCTCAAAAATTCAAAAAGACCATGAGGGGTAATAAATGCTGTCTTTTGCTGATCTTCTGGGGACATACTTAATTGCCAATAGCCACTTCTGAGGTCTAGGGTACTAAACAAAGAATTACCATTTAAGGAGTCAAGTATATCATCAACCCGAGGCAAAGGGTGGGCATCATGGGCCGTGACTAGATTAAGCTTTCTATAATCGACACAAAATTTATAAGAGCCATCCTTTTTTTTACAAGTACCACCGGTGAAGCCCATGGACTGGTGCTAGGTTGCACAATTTCTTGCTGTAACATGTCCTTAACCTGTTTATCAACCTCATCTCTATAATGATATGGTAATCGTCGAAGATATTGGCGAATGGGGGCAAAGTTACCAGTGTTTATGTGATGCGACAAGACCGATGTATGACCTAAGCCATCATTAAAAACATCAAGAAAAGATATCAAGGTTTCAAAAATTTTCTTTCTATCAGTTGTTGAAAGATTAGGACTAAGAGCTGTTTCTAACTCAGAACGAGTCTGAGCATTTAAAACTGAGGGCTCAGAAAGGCTAGCACATAAACTATGGACTACACTAGAAGAATTCTGGGGCTCAGCTACTAACTCAGATACTGGGCAAAACCTGGCAATCTTTTGACCTGCATTTAATTCAACTTCTGTCTGTGAGGGATTTAAAATTCGAACTGAAATCTTTCTACCTGCAGCTTTACTGACTGTGTAAGCAGTGAAACAACATAAATCGCTGGACTGGCCTAAACTACAAACCATACCCACTAGATTAGCACAACTTTTAGGAACCTTAGCCTGGATGACACTTTCTGTTCTACAGGGAAGAGAGATGCTAGATTCAACAGTCACAAAAACTGGACCATGGTAAGAAGACTGTACAAAAACAGGCAGGTTGCCTTGCTGGGGTAAAGCAGAGGAGCATGAGACCTCAGGGGTAGAGAGTGCAGCAGAGAGGGGCAAAGGTGCTAGAGGAGTACTGCCGATTATTCCACATTCTCTTGATAAATGTCCATGTCCACCGCAGAAGGAGCAGGAAAGGTTATTATTAGGCCAGTTTTGTCCTCTTCTTCTTGAGTTCTGCATCCCCATTGTACCATGTCGGTGTGGGCAATTTCTGGCAATATGACCCAATTGCTGGCAATTAAAGCAAACGATTCTGTCCATCGCAGCAGGTTTAGGAAAGGAAGGGCTTGATGTTGCAAGGGCAGCAACTAAACTGGCTTGTCCTTCAATTAGGCCATCCACTTTGGCTGTTAGGGCTTGAATTTCTTCACTATGGTCGTGATAGTCAGAACGAGGCGACGCTTCTTCAGGGAAACGAGGATTGTTATGCGGAGGCGCATGGGCTGGCAAAGTAGCACACGTAGTGAGGTCACCGCCCCTGCCAGGCAAAGCCCGGAGGGCACGAATGCGTTGGGCGAATTTCAGCATGGTATCAAGGTCGGGCGTGGGCTCTGATTCCAAAAGCTTAAGTTGAAGATCCGATGGCAAAGCTTTCATAAATTGGCGGCGTAGTAAAGCATCGAAGGCTGTATCAGAGACACCTGGTTCCGCCTTGCGAAGGGTATCCTTCAGCCGCCATAAGAATAGTGTTGGGTCTTCGGATGGGCGGAGTGTCATTTCGTCAAACAGGCGATAATGGCGCTCCCTATCAGTAATCGGTGAAAAACAGGCTTGTAAATTCTCCGTCAAATGAGCAATTGTATCTTTGCTAGTGGCAGGAAGCGCTTCATAATAGGCAGCGGCGGGGCCTTGAAGAAAGGCAGGCAATTTTGTAAGGCGTGTTTCATCATTCCATGAGTTTGCCAAAGCACACCGCTCAAAATGTTGAAGCCACAGAGCGAAATCGCCATCCGTAAATCGTTCGGGTAATATACTTTGAGCCATCGCTAAACTAGACAAAATCCTGTCACCAAATTTGTAGCGAGGAAGACAAATACAAGTTCATATGTTCATATGTTCATATTCAATCCAACAACTGACTTTACAATCTAAATCTAATCATTCTATACAACATCACAGTTTGTTAATCAACACATCAAGACAGAACAACAGACATACTGTACAAACAACAGAGTACAAAGATTCAGATAGAGACGATGACATTATTAAATTACATACAATAACAATCAGTTCCGGGAAGCACATGCTACACGTGTCAATATCGTCCTTCAAGATATCTACATCTGTAATTTGGAAGCTTGCCATCTCTCACGATGAGACTTGACCACCTTTTTCTGTTAGGATTCGAGAGCAGACTAAGGATAAGTGGCAAGGTGTGCTCTTTTATAGCTGTCAAAAGTAACACAGTCAGGGGGGAGGGTAGTAAAGGTAAGTTGAATTAAGGCTGGTTGTTCTGATTTGTTTCGAAATATTCCAAATTTCCAAATAAGAATGTGAGCATAAAATTTCTTAAAGGGCGTTTCACAAGATTGTTCGAGATTGCAATTTACAGTAGCTCAGCCTCAGCTTGCTCTTAATTTTTGACCAATTCTGAGGCTCGTGTTCTTATAAAATTGTACTGATAGAAAAGAAGTGAACTTGGGGATGTGCTGCAAGCAAGCGTAAACTTTTTCGGACTTCTAGTTTAGGCAAGGGTATTTTTTTTTGCTATTTTGGTCAAGCCAAGGTGTAGCCAAGGGTGTCATATTTGCCAATATTGGTCTAGGGAACAGCTTTTGGAAATAGGAATTTTGTCCAAGCATTCCATTTTTATTGATATAAATGAAACAAATCCACCTTTGACAATTCCGAGAGATCTGCTAACTTGAATTTGTCAACTTTGAGAAATCTGCTAACTTGAATTGCTCAAAAATGAATCTAAAAGAGGGTTTCCCTTTTCAATATAAAACTATACCAAGGATAACATTTTTGTATAATTTGGTTGAGCCAGTCTAAATTGCTCTTGACCAGTGTCCTCTTCTGAGTTCGAAAACAAGAAAAGGTATTTGTTTTTTTTGGGTCTTGCCAAAATGTTTTAGCTGATAACTGCAAATGAACCCCAACCCCCCTGCATCTCTGAATGTATATAAGATGTCATGGTGACTCCCAGGGGCACCAACGACACTGTGGCAAAAAGGGTGTATCAGTTTATCCATGCAGCGGAGATCATTTTATAAAAATAGGATTTACAAAGATTTTGGGGAGATTTTGCCCAAGAGGATTTTCATTGCCCAATGCGACAAAGAACAATAAGATGCGTAAAACCTCTTCAATTGATCATAACTAAACATCATAGTCAGCTCTGGATCAAACTATGAAATTAAGTTAACACTATTTACTGTTTGGTCCCTGTTATACTTGATGTCAGGATGAAATTTTCCTTTTAAAATAAAAAAGAGTCATTGCGAAATATCTTTAAACTATGTTAATATATTAATTTAAAGTACCGAATACCTTGGTTTTGGGGTATGACATCCGCAAGTGTCAAAAAATAGGTTTTTGCTTACAAGATTTCTCGTCATTCTAATTTGTGATTATGTTTTATCGGAGGAAAGTTTAATGGTCAATTTTTTTTGCGATTTTGTGTTTGGAACCGTGAAAATATCCAAATAAATGGTAAATGTTTTCCAACAATGGCTAGAAATTGATAAGTGGTGGTTCCAATGCTCTTAAACAAATTCAGTTAGCTAAAACCGTAAATCTTATGTGACTCATCAGCTTCTTAATGTCTTTTAATTTGCTTGCGACATAGCTGCTTGTTACCGTAAATCCTCAAATTAGCCCCCTGGGTGCTTTCTTTATTTTTGATATTTTTGAATGAGGGCTAGTTCGAGGGGGGGGGGGAGGATTGACGAGGGGGGCTTTTAAAATTGTTGTACATATTAAGAGGACTTAATCAAAAGACCTCGTTTATTTTGTAGATATTTCTTCATGAGCATTTAATTAATTATTACCAAATGTATGAATTTGTTATGGTAATTCAATAAAATGCCAAAGGCAACCTCAGATGGCAAAAATTAATCAAACTGAGGGGTCCAATTCGAGAATTAACGGTAGCATTGGGGGCCTATTCGAGCGGGGCATATTGACAATTTTTAGTTCTAGAGTGGGGGCTTATTCAAGGGTGGGCCAATTCGAGGATTTGCGGTATGTCATTTTGAGCAAAAACTCATAACTAGCTAAATCATTCAATGGGAAGCCCTATCACGTTCAATGTTTTTGAAATCATCGCAATAAAATGCTCGAAGATAAAATGCGACTGGAAGAGGAGTCAACTGTAAATGGTTGTATGTAAACTTTGTAACGACTGTAATTAAACTATTTTTCAAATGTAAATCGATGGTATTCGTCTCTTTCAATATTTTTACACCTGCTTCAAGGTCCTCTTTTTGCTCCTTGACAATTGCTTCATTTTGATAGAAATTCATCAAAAAGGTATAGAATGCGTGGATATGGAACCTCTGCGTACTAGCCTGCGTGCAGCCTCTATTGTTAGATGGAGGGGAGGAGGAAAGAGCGCAAATCTGCTAAGTAGAGTCTGCGCATCAGCATGCAATTGCTTATTCCACAGAACCATATTGTAAGAGTACTTCATGTTGCAAAACCCGAATTGCGTGGAGTTGTTTTACGTTCTCAATGGCGATGAGTCACAGCAGTGACAAAAAAACCTAGAGTATATCTGGAACGAATCTAAGTTCACCGAAGCAATAAAGATGGTTTGTTGTTTCTTTAACATGGATGAATTGAAGGATAATCAGGAGAGAGCGTTGTACAGCTTTTTCAAGTTCAAGAAGCATATTTACTACAGCGCATCGACTGGCCACGAGAAGTCCCTTATTTTTCAATCGATTCCACTAATAGCTGACGTTCTAGCTGACAACGCAGTTGGAACAAGTAACATTTTAGTGATTAGTCCATTACTGTCTCTTATGCACGACCAAATCAATAATGTGAACACACAAACTGAACTGTCTGCTGCTGGGATCTTCAAGGGCCAAGCTGAAAGTGTCCTTGCTGTCATAGAAGATGGAACTTACAGCATTGTTTACACCTCACCAGAATCTATTTTGCCGTCCTCACGTCGGCGACGCATCCTCAGTGGGAGTAGATTTGCCGATTGTTGCATTGGCATTGTTATTGACGAAGCACACTGTATCAGGCAATGGTAAATTTTTCTTGAACTGAATGTGTCATGCATTTTGTCTACTGCTAGCTAATCAGGAAGTGAAAGTATCGATCAGTCATTAAATACGTATGACTTGCCTTGAACCAATTAATGTGGAGTTTTATAAAATCCTGAAACTTTTCATCACTTCAGTTAATTTAATTCTGGAAATATAACCCTCAAGTATCAATGTTACATGCCTTTACATGTGTTTGGATAAAAAAACCCAGGAATAGACACCACTTTTATATAAAAGGCAGTTTTAAAGTGCAAATGACACGAAAATTTTTATTCGCTTAAATCATCAAAGATTGTATATTCGCTTAAAACATCGCTGGTAACGCTGGTGAACTTAGTTTTTTCATTTGCGACTTACTTTCCCCAAAAATCGGGGTTTTCCAACACCCATTCGAGCTAAAATCTGTCACAAGAAAAACGCGGTCGAACCTGTGGTCACGTGAGACCTGTGACGTAAAGTGGTTGCGTATCCGTTGAATAGAACAAGGCTTCTGTATGGTTTCACTATGTGCGGGCACTACTGTTGTCCTCCTAAAGATTTTTTTCCTCTATTATTGTAATAAGTTTTATTTAGATAACTCAAGCAATGCCATCAAAGGTCGGAAAGTAATTTAGAAAAAATTTTTGGTTCATTAAACAAGAGCACATTTTGTTCTAGACCAATCAACGGGTTTGTTTACCAAATGTCATTAGCCAATCACCGGCCTCCATTTCGAGCTTGATTTTTGAATGTTTCAAACCAAAACACAGTTGCTGTGGAGAAAAACCTACCCCCATACTTTTGCCCGGGAAAAAAAATTTACGTTCTTTAACCTAGAAGGTTTTTCAAAGTTAGTTTCTAGAGTAATTTTTTCGTACAAATCTCGGAGCCCTAAGCAGAAACACAAACGGTGTCTAAAATATCTGCACTGAAACATCACCTATTTCCCACCAGAGACCTACCTCCAAAAATGGCCAGCCCCTAATTTACTTTATATGAAGCTTTCGTTAATTAAACAAGGAAACATTTTAAGATTTGAGTTACCTGATAGTTTGCTCAAGCAAATCACCCAGCTATCACTTGGGAATAATGTATTTTCTTTAAAAAACTAGGCTTTATAATTGCCTATTCCCTCCTCTACACTACCGCACGGGATGCCTAGGCCCTTTCTGAACATTCCTCCTGAGCATCACAGACAATGAAACTCAAACCACTTTTGTGAAGCCATTAGACATCAGTCGATAGTTTGAAGCCAAAAAGGCTAAAATATTGGCAATACTTTCAATTCAATTTTTGAGGGATATCATCTTTTTAAAAGTAAAAATGACCCACTTTTCTTGGACAGTCTCAAAGCCTTGAAACCTTACTGATACCTGCTAAAAGGTTTTTAGAACAAGGCATGATAACTTTAGAAATATCTTTGCTAAATCACATTTAGTTGTTTGAGAACCAATATGATCGAATTGGCCTTGGATTTTGTGGCAAGTGATACATTATCAGCCTTTGGTCGTTTCAAAGCTATTTTCAGCCGAACGTCTTTTCAAGGCATTTGAGGCACGCTACTGCCAATAGCGAAAATTTTGGTAACTCACTCCCCTCACGAAAGTATCTGGAAAGTTTAGAATTTACAATTTATAGGTTTTTGATTGCAAAACTGTTTTCTGAATATCCTTGAATTTTTCTATAAGTTTCTTTGGCCTTTGAACTATTTATTTGTCTAAAAAAATTATTTTATCCATGTGTAAGTAAATGTTGTGAGGGTTTTTGTCAAGCTGGTAGCGAAGGAAACGAAAATGAATCCCAGTCACCTGACATTTGACATCCGTTGATTTGCGTAAGGCAAGTAGCGCAAAGGTTTCTTATTTTAAGAAAAAATATATAACAGATGAAAAGGGCAGAAGTTTTGCAACAGTTTGATGACTTGTTTCATTTTGTAAGGGTTTCTCAAAAAATTATTATCACTAAATTAAAGAGTCGTTATCATCAGCCTGAATTTGTTTTTGTCCGAAAAGGAAATCGATTGTTGAACTATCCTGATAATTTCGTGAAGGGAGTGTTTGCATTCAAGGAGATGAAGTGTGATCTTGACAAAACTGCAGCATTGGTTTTCCGTGCACTGGATTGAACATTGCCGCAATGAACTTGGAAATTTCGAAAAATTCGAAAAGATGGGCTTTCGAAAAGATGGACTTAGAGGCTTTCGAAAAATTCTATATGGATTGAGTTCTCTTGTAACATACACACAATGGTCTCCGTTGAAGTACAAAAAATTTGGACCAAGATGTTTGACCTATTCTTTCATAACATAAGGAAATGAGCAGTTCATTAATAACACAGAGGGAAATGAGCAGTCTTAGACACCCAAGCATAAAGATAAGTATCTGTGAGTTTACATAGAAATCTCACAAGGTTGTGCAAAGAAAGGCTTATTTTATTGCAAGTACAGGTACTTGTAGGTACAGTGTACATGGCCCATAAAACATAGTAATTTTTTACAAGTTTACTCCTTCTTGAGACAAATAGTTTTTGAAAAGAAAAGAAATTCAAACTGTTTTCTTTCAGTTGGGATAAATACATGCATGTATAGATGTCACCGACCGATTAGAAAACAAGCATAGCATTTGGTAACATTCTAGCAGTTCTGAAACGTTCTTACAAAGCAGAAATATCATTTAGAACTATGGTCATAAAGCCACAGAAATAATTTACAGAGGCAAATCTTGCCGAAGTAAATCGGTACGAGAAAAAATTTTAATTCAAGGCCAGTTTAATCATATTGGTTCTCAAACAACTAAATGTGATTTAGCAAAGATATTTCTAAAGTTATCATGCCTTGTTCTAAAAACCTTTTAGCAGGTATCAGTAAGGTTTCAAGGCTTTGAGACTGTCCAAGAAAAGTGGGTCTTTGTTACTTTTAAAAAGATGATATCTCTTAAAAATTGAATTGAAAGTATTGCCAATATTTTGGCCTTTTTGGCTTCAAACTATCGACTGATGTCTAATGGCTTCACAAAAGTGGTTTGAGTTTCATTGTCTGTGATGCTCAGGAGGAATGTTCAGAAAGGGCCTAGGCATCCCGTGCGGTAGTGTAGAGGAGGGAATAGGCAATTATAAAGCCTAGTTTTTTAAAGAAAATACACTATTCCCAAGTGATAGCTGGGTGATTTGCTTGCGCAAACTATCAGTTAACTCAAATCTTAAAATGTTTCCTTGTTTAATTAACGAAAGCTTCATATAAAGTAAATTAGGGGCTGGCCATTTTTGGAGGTAGGTCTCTAGTGGGAAATAGGTGATGTTTCAGTGCAGATATTTTAGACACCGTTTGTGTTTCTGCTTAGGGCTCCGAGATTTGTACGAAACAAATACTCTAGAAACTAAGTTTGAAAAATCTTTTAGGTTAAAGAACGTAAATTTTTTTCCCGGGCAAAAGTATAGGGGTAGGTTTTTCTCCACAGCAACTGTGTTTTGGTTTGAAACATTCAAAAATCAAGCTCGAAATGGAGGCCGGTGATTGGCTAATGACATTTGGTAAACAAACCCGTTGATTGGTCTAGAACAAAATGTGCTCTTGTTGGTTCATTATAAATTTGATAAAAATTGAAATAAAGTGCTGTGCATGACTTTATGGAATGAATACTCCCTTGAGGAAGATACCGTTGTGCTTGACTGCCATCCTGGAAAACCTGCCGCAACAGAAGTTCGCCGCTTGGCATTACTTATTAAAAATGCAGCGTAAAGATATCGAGCCATCATCTTTTTCAAGATCACCTTTTTCCGACTGATTTTTCCCGTACATTTCCCTCTCCTCCTGGTTTTGACACCGAAAATACCAAAACATTTTTTCGACGTGATGCTCTACCCTCAGTTCGCAAACCAAAACAAGACAAAGAACGAAGCAAGAATGAAAAAGCATGGTGAGTAATAAGTTTCCTATTGTTTTTTTATAACTGCCTAACAACGTTCTATTGTATAACAGCTGAGATACGTTATTGGTAATGACTCGACAACACCGGAGGCACTCGCTTTATGGAAAAAAGGGACTCCTTGTCTCTCTGTGTGGGGTCCATATCACCGTTTTTAATACATAAAAATAACCCAAATATTCAATTTTGTAGTTATTTTTTTAAACCATCTAAACAAATATAAACTACTTCAATATTTTATACATAAGTGAAAAAGTTTTTGGAAACTAAAAAAGCATTATTTAAGAAATATTTAAGAAGCAGGGAAATGATATTCTATGGGATAAAGATTCGAAATGCAAGTGAGAATCGATTAACAATAAACAGAAGTCATCAAGTAACAAAACATGATATAAAAACCTTCAATTAAATCACGGACTCATTCGTTTCTGTATAACAGAAATAGGGGTCTTTGACCTGGTCAGCCTTGTTCAAAGACCAAAAATTAATCTTGGATGTTGTTAAATGTAAACATTGAAATATGTGTTTCTCGTTCTTCACAGGCAAGCAGCGTTAACGGAAGCTCTGCACAGATGGAGTTGCTTTGGCATCAACAAGGTTTTGAATATCTCAGAAGTTCTGGAATTGAAGTATCTACGTTTGTCTCTGACAGACACCAAGACTGTATGCCATTGCACAGAGATACCTATTGAACAAAAACATTGTATGACTTAATATAATGGTTGATTTGAGTTTCTCTTACATTCTTTACAATCGGCAGGATCATAACATTACACATATATATTATATGTATATGGTATACTCATTTCTGCCAGATTTAATGAAAAGAAAATATTAAATTTACTAATTCTAAGAATTGAAGGTACCAAACAGAATTTTTATTTCTAGACAGTATTTGTATAACTTCTTCTTCATTCGCCTAAACAACGCAATAGGACAGGCCCCTATGATCAGGGAATGGTGGCCTAAAAACAGCAGAGATGTACAGGGAAAACAGAATTTATAACACTAAAAACACAATGACAACTTATTTCACTCACCATTGACTTAAAGTAATAATTCCTCGCCATCGATCACGCAGTTGAGATTTTTGTATTCCATCTTCGTCCTCTGCCCGGTCATGAAAGCTTCGAGCCATGCCAGCTTCGCCTGGTTCCGCGTCTGAATTATCCGCAGAAAAAAGACTGGTTCGTTCTTGCAAGGCAAAAAAAGCCCATCAGCAGCACCTAAAAGCTATTCCCCTTCCTTCTCGTCAAAAACTGACGCCCTCGAGCTTGAATATTTGCCGTGAGACATATTCATAAACTTGCAAGTAAAACTCCGCCGTATAATTTGTTGTTAGTTAGCAATCTAAATTTTCACTAACACAACCACTTTACGTCACTTCCTGTCAAACTGGACCCAATCCCTTGTGACAGAATTTGAAGCAAAAATCGACCTAGAAACAGCTGTAATTACGAAAGTGTTTGTTTTTCGAAAATTTTATGGTGATTTTCGTGATCAGCATACTCGATTACGTGTTGGGGGCGAATAAAAGTTTTCGTGTCATATGCACTTTAAATAGATGGTTTCCGTATAGGGGCTTTTACTAAAATGCTTCCTTGGGTGTTGAAATTTATTGCATTAATATTGAAATTTCTCATTTACAGTAGCTAGTTTCTGTGTGGACAGCTGGACTTTCCATGAAGACAATGATAATATTTTCGAATAGTGAACTGCTCTTACCTACAAAGCAATGTTGGCAAAACAATATACTGTGAATTCACTTTGCTTTTCAGGAGCGAAAGCATAGCATCCAAATCTGCCTTCAGAGAATGGTTTGGCATGATCTTTGCTACCAAAAAGTAGTTCACATGGCAGTTTTCTGCAACCAAACTGCAAACAAAGCAACAAAGCAAAGCATCACTGATGTCCCAGGAATTGATTTATCTAATTCATTTGTCCTAGAAAAAAATTTCCAGTGAAGGAAAAGTTGCGGTTTATTGTAAATATGTTGGTAATGCTATTCCGCTTTTTGAAATATTTGCTGTCCTTGTAAAAGAAATAAAAGAAGGCATTGAAACAATTTGAGCTCTCATTTTTTGCCAAACTAGAAATCAGTTAGCTTTTATCTGGAAAATGTTTGTTATGGAGCTGGGAGAGAAGCTGTACAAAGACAAGACAGAGAATGCAAGAAGAAGGTTGGTTGAGATGTATCATGCTGGAACTCCAAAAAAAAGGAATTCATTTTAGAACAAATGAGAGATGGGAAAGGCCACAACCGTATTCTCTTGCGTACCATTGCCTTTGATTTGGGCATAGACTGCAAAGGGGTGCACAGAAGTATTCACTTTGGCCCATCAAAAAATTTAGAGAATTATTTGCAGGAATGTGGCAGGGCTGGCAGAGATGGGACTGTCAGTCATTCATGTTTGTTGTACAATGGTTTTACACTTTTAAACAGTGGAAAGGATATGAAAGATTTTGTATTTCCAAATGTTTGCAGGCGTGCTTTACTTCTGTCAAGCTTTCCCAAGTCTTCAGGAAATATATTTCAAAAAGGCCCTGAGAATGCTGGCTGTAAATGTTATGATATATGTGCAAAAGCATGCAAGTGTCAATCAGATGATTGTAGTAGAAATACATTTGATTTTCTGACTGCAAAAGATATCAATGCAAATACTGAGATGGCTAAGAAACGTTCTGTAACAGATGAAGAGAGCGATTTGGTAGAAAGCAAAATGTTGGAATACAAGGAGTCACTGCAGCATGCCATTGTTCCCAATCTGAAAACAGTTTCATACCCAAATGTTTTATTCCTGTTCAAGTCAGACAGGTACGTAGCTCATGTGAATTTACGTTTACAGTAGAAGATGTAAATATGCATATTGAAATATGGAGGAAGGAGGATTGTTTAAAGATATTGAAAGTGGTAAAAGAGGTGTTTGAAGACATAAATTAACCACTTTCAGGAAGTGCTATAGAAGCATCACTACTTGATGATACAGATAACAGAGAAGAAAGAAGTCTTGTGTTGGATGGAGACTGTTTGGAAATTCAGGTTGACTTCGAAATCAACATTTCAGATTCAATCAATTTATCAGAAATAGAAGAAGATGCAAGTGTGTTCCATGACTCATTGGACAATCTCGGCAAAAGCTTAGACAATTACATGAGTACTTCTGGAATTAAACCACAGTTGCTTTATGATTCTGTTGTAGATGACAACTCTTCTGCATGAACTTTAGGTTTAAAGGAATAATTGAAAAGTAAATATATATACCGTATTTCCCTGTTTTAGCATGACAGTGTTTATAAAATTCCAAAAATTTTGGATGCAGCTTTTATTGGAGGGAGGTGTTTATTAGAGAGGGGCATTTATATCTGTATCAATGCTTCATTACTTATTAATAGAGGTAATATATGGTACTGGGTGTCCTAGGATGTGAATGTAGTTAACTGATGGCTAATTGCTCTGCAAAATGTTACTCAACAGTAAAAAAGCCAAAATGCCAAAGCTCTGGTTTGGAGGTTATTGAAATTTGACAATTAACATGTCTGCTCTAAGAGTGGTGAAACCAACAAAAAGAGTGATGGTATCTATGTCAAAGTCGATAATCACAAAACATTTTGAGACTAATTGAAGCCATAATCACATCACAGTATACCTAATTTCTTGCATCTCTGCACTTGAGCATGAAAATGCAGATTTACATTGCAGTGTATTGCTTTCAGCACTGTATACTCAATTCTTAGTCCTAGGGGAATAAAAGCCAATTTTTGCCTGACAGACTTTGGCCTAGCAGAAATATCTGAATTGTTAAAATTTCCAAAATTTTGAAGGAAAACTATAATTTTTCAGTTAACGTTTCTCAAATATTTTGTATTATAAACAAAGTATTTTGCACTTGACAGTAACATCTGTAAGATGCAAATTAAAGATTGTCAACTAAAATGCTTTGGGTGAACCAGCAACACCACAAAGCAATTTTTGACTGTCAAAATGAAACAACTCTTTAAAACTAATAACTGACAACACCCCCCCCCCCTAAACACAAACACAAAATCTCCTAAGTTATTAAGCAAAGAAACAAAATTGGTCCCCATTTTTACAATCTGATCTCTATCATACTTCCTTTTATATTCCGGTTGCATTTTAAGAAAGTTATATTTCTGAAGATACACAATTATGCTTTGTGATGCATTCAAAGTCATCTTCTTGCCCTGTTCATCATGATATTTTATTTGTGCTGCATTCATTATCCAAGCATACATACCATGCAAATCAAAGTCTTCTAGAAGAGATTCTTGCATTCCATCAAATACCTTGTATGTTCTACCACTTGTCATAAGGTTTTGAACAATTTTCTTCAAGTCCTTCTTTGCTGATGTTTCAGTGTGCTTACCTGACCCTTTATAGATATCACACCTACGGTCAAGTTGTCCACTAATTTTTTTGCTACTGTCACAGCTTTTGCAATCCGATCAACTGCTTTTTTATTTGTGCAGTTTGGTCCCAGGGACCTTATTGCATTCTTCATGAAATTGTTGTTGTGCTCTATCATCAAATCCATGGGTATATTGCTACCACAACTCTCTATGGATTTGTGGAATCTATTCCAGATCAATCTATGAGCATCCTTCTGGGAATAAAAAGCCTCAACTTGAATGATGAGGTAAAGTGCTTCAAGAGCATACTTTCGACTCCTCGGACCATCAGCTTTCAAATATGGGAGCATAAATTTCCAGCACCTTACAAGTCGTGCACCATCTCCCTCTGAAATGGCATCGTAGAAGTTTAGAACAATAGCACCAAAATCCAAAAGTGATCTTTGGTAGTTAAACATAGCATCAATATCACTGTTCTTTTTTTCAATTTCCTCTCTTCCTTTATGTAGGCAATGTGATTTTTCATTATCCAATCTTGCCTTGCCATCAAAAGTAAAAGCCTTGCTACAACCCACTTCTCTACAAGCAAAGCGGCCATCTTGTGTTTTGGGATTCACTGATTTGAGCCAATCTGAGTATGCTTGTTTTTGCAAGAGATCTCCATTTCTATCGGCATTAAATACATATTCATCTACAACCCTGCTGCATAATCCATGGAAATATTCTCTCTTTTTTGGATTTGCTACAAATATATTTTGGTAAGATCCCCTCTGATGGTTGCTCTTCTATATCATTTATGCCAAGAATCACTAAAAATGCAGCAACAATCCTTGCATGGACTTCAAGCAAAAAAACTTCTTATTTGCATCAAAGCGCTTTGACACATCAGTGACAGCATTTCGGCGGTTTACAAGAGTTCTATCACTAAAGATTGTGCACTTGTCCATCACTGATTTTGCATTATAGAATTGGTCATATCCAAACTGAAAATAAACGTGAACATACGTTTAGCAATGTGATGTAATCTGCAGTATTTCGTAAAGTGCGGGAGAATCTAGTTGTAAGTTTCTGTTTCTCCCTCTCCATATGGTATATATACATAGAATACTCTAGGTATTATTTGTGTACCACTCTGGTTGTGTTTCATATTCTAGAAAAATTAAAACAAAGAGTTGTTGATCACATGGTTCTAAAAACACATGATTCTAAGCGTAACAGACAAAGAACACTGTGAGTTATTAGTTAATAAAACAAAATTGATCGACTGGAAGGGCTACTTGAACTAAGGGCTACAAGGGAAGTAATAAGGGATATTGATACTGAGGATGGAAGTTCCTTTCTTTGAAAGTTCTCCCTTAAGTTCAACTGCTTTCGACTGAGCTTGTCTAAGTATATAGAAGAGCACTAGGCTCATTGTGTAGAAATGAGTGAATAATTGCTGTAATTTGCTAAAATGTCTCCTGACATAATTACATTGGTTAATACATACTTGCAAAAACTTCATTCCTGCATGAAAATCTCCAACTTCCAGGTGTAAACCAGCAAGCCATTCAACTTCGTCAAAGCCATTACTCAACTGTAGCGAAACATTCGCTCCTCTTTCAACAGTTCCTTGATCACCAACAATTGCAAGCGAACTGCATTTCCCATCATTGCAAGGGACATACTTTGAGTGAATTTCCTTCAATATTTCCTCCATCTCTGCTGATTCATTTGAGTTTGTATAAATCATTCCAACAAATTTCTAGAAGGGGAAAAGAAATCTTAAGAGATACTTCAGACAGTGTCCAAAAGATTAAAAGAATAAGTTATAATGAATACAGTACCTGCATTGGGGCTAACAACAATACTTCTTTCTTTGATAGCTTATAAAGTAAAAGGGACAAAGCCAAATTAAAGATTGATAAACTTATGTTGCAATAATGAAAGGTGATATACATCAAAGACATCAATATGGAAAGCCCTTGAAAATATGCTCGATGAAGATGGTCCATCTGACATCATTCTTTAGATGCCATATTCGATATCAAACAAGGTCAATCATTTACTGTTTTAACTAAATGGAATGTATTTTCAATCATTGACAATCATTACTGTATGTATGACACACAGCTTATGCCTGGCACACAAACATGACAAGAATTCTTCACACACTGGTTTTGACCGATTGCAAAAATGAATCACAAGAATTTCACTAGAAATATTTTTGATATTTTATATTAAGTCTTTCACAGGAAAATCATGTCGATTTTTTCAAGATCTGTATGGTAGAGCTCAACTTATAACAACTGTTTGCCATATTCCTTTTTGGTAAATATGTAATGGATTTTATCACTTACAGTGTCTGTTCCCCTTCTTGCCTGAGTAGAATATGCATGTTTTATATGCTGAACAGCAACATCCTTAAACTTTTCAAGACATTTGATACTGGCACAAGCAATCTTGCCACACAAATCAATATAATTCTCACGTTGCTTTTTGTGATTAGTGATGTTTTGGAAGCGCCATTAAATTTTCCATGTTGAAAGTCCCAGTTTTCATTGGGCACTCAGTGGACAGACTATCAGTATGAATCCTGTTTTCAACTGCTGCCACTGACACCCGATTTTCATCATGATTCTGGTGACCCTCTGTCATGGAATGGTCCTTTGTTGTGAAATAAAAAATTGTCTACCACCACTTTTCTGTCCAAAGATATTTTGAATGCTTGATCCTTAAGGAACGAATCATGATTTTTGCCAAATTCATGCAGGTTCTTGCAAAGAAAATGGCGTGAAACAACTAGGCGCAAAGCCTTTAATCTTCTGAGTCTGCTCTTCAAGGCAAATACAAGGAAACTGCTAGCACATAAGCTTTCAATCTAGAGGCTATTACTGTCTCATAAAAAGCATCTTTTACTGTTGTTTCAAGAGAAATGAAGAGGCCTTTTACAGTGTTTCATTTCATTAGAGAATTTTTAGGCAGTTTTCCCTATAATCTTAAATGTATTTCTCATCACTGCTTCGGTGCTGCACCCAGGGCATACCACTAAAATGAAATGGGCTGAAGAATCATTCTAAATATAAAACTTTAAAGGTCTAGAAGTTTAAAGACTTTCAGTTTTCTAAACACAACAATTACCGTATTTCCAGAGTGTTGCATAATTATGCTTATGATCAACTGCAATATTGTCATTTTTGGTGATCTGTTTTTGAGGCAAACAGAGGCTGCCATACAAACACATGAAGTCAGGTAGGAGCTTTCTGATGGGTTCTTCTTATGCCTTAGAGCAGCAACTTGCAAAATGTGCCAAAAAAGTGGTGCCTTGTTTACCATCAATTCCTTAATTTTCTCAAACTGGAAACTGACAACATCCTCCTTGCTTGTACATCTGAAAATATTTTTAGTTGCTTTTTTGTTGTTTCTCTCGGACCCTTTTCAACATAAAGCCCTGCATTCTTTGTGATTTCCTTAAGCATGAATCCAGTCAAGGCTCCGCGAATTCTGTCATGCCTTCAAGCAGCATTGGCAATCTTTTTGTAAGTTCCATGAGACAGCATTTTTCCTAATGATGCCAAGTCATGGGGCAGCTTTCTCTTTTTAACTTTGCTTGTCCAATTCACTCTGACAGTAACTTGTGTCTGGCCACTTCCTCCAAAATTTATTGCTTTGACCGATTTTGACATTTTCCTTTGAGGGCCTCCTTGACCTTCATCAGAGGGTGACTTGATAATATTTCGGGCAAGACAATCACTGCCCAATATTAATCTCTTATTTGGTGGGGGTGGGCAGTGTCCTGTTGGTGTACTGGTAAGGGCAGGGGCAAAACTCGTTGTTGGAGGCACCGTCATGTCAATATCTGGTGAGGCAGAAAGCTTGGAGCGTAATTTTGACAAATTTGACAAAAAGCTTTTTTCCTGGAGATGTCCCAATCTTCTTGCGCCACAAATAGATCACTTTCATTGTCGATATTTAATCCAGTCTCTAGGTTTCCAGGTCATCTTCCCAAAAATGTCGCTATATGAAGTAAATTCATCTTCAACTGAAGAATGAGCTTCAGCTACCCCTAACTGTGTATCATGACCTTCTTGCAGCTTTCGTGCCAGAAAAACAAGGTGCATGTGAATGCAAAACTTGATTCTTTTCACCTGGAATTACAATTTATCTTCTTATTTGATATTCGTATCTCATCACTGCCCCCTATCGATTGCCCTGGTTGTGATTTGGTTGTTTTGATGTTTCAAAAAGCAGATCGAATGGGAAAATTTTAGATAAAAATTTTCAAATGACAGGTTATTTGCCTTCAGAAAAAAATTGCCCTGGCAAAAATTGAAAATGTTGGGAACTTGCCTTCAGTTCCTGTGACACTAAAATAATTCTCAAGGCAAGTCACTTTGTAAATTGGTTTCTAAATACGGCAGGTTCCGAGCTAAATGTTCGACAAAACTTCAGAATGACACAACAAATAAACACAGATATAGTTTTCTCAAACGTATATCGTTGTGCGACTTGTAACACTAAGCCTTTCACAAGAGCGAAGTGTACGTGCTCACAATGCTCTAACTCTTAACTAACTCAGGATTCGTAGAGAACGATTTATATATGTTAAACTAGTTCCTTGTACAAATAGAATATGTAAATGTGCTAATCTTAGGTGTCTACATAAGAGGAAAAACAAGCTAAAAAACAATAGGAAAGTGTCTAGATACGTATGTATAAGCTGAGTCAATCCGTAGTGTAATTCTTAAAATAATACTATAATAGAGGGTGGGTTTCCTTAGTGAAAGTGTTCCTACTAGTATACGCAATGCAACAAAGAGTGCGATGCAAGTTGACGTAAAAGAGTATGCACAAACAAGTATGACTAACGCTGGGAGAGTGGATGAATGGGGCGAAGGAAATGCGCAAACGTAAGAGCGAGGCTTAGCGCTTGGAGTAGCGGTATTACATTCCTCCCGGGGCAGGGGAAAGAATCGCCCTCGATTCTTGTGACAATGTAGCCACTGTACGAACTAGCAAGTTTTCTTATTATGTAACGAAGTTTCGAATTCTTTTAAAAGCTCACCACAGTGCAAGTTTTTAATAGGCTCCCACGATGGCTCTAGACTGTCATCTTCCCACTGGATGAGATAGTAGGTGTCGCGTCTTCCAGATCGATTTTTCACTATTTTCTTGTCCAGAATGGCCTTAACTACTAGTTCAGCTGGATCTGTGTCGCTCTCATCATCTAAACAAGCAGATTCCTCCTCCTGGTTGCAATTGTCAATATTGGGAGCATCTAGATTAGGCCTATCATCTGCTGAAATAAATGGCTTAAGGCGGTTTACGTGAACGGTTTGGATATAATTACGCTCTTCGTTAGCACCGAGGAGATAGTTTACTGGAGATTTCTTGGCCAGAATACGATATGGGCCGTGCCAATTGTGAGTTAGTTTAGAGGAGAGACCCTTTCTGTTATTCGGGGTGTATAACCAAACCTGTTGTCCTATATCGTACGTGACGTCTTTGGCAGTTTTATCATATTGGCTTTTCTGTCTCTGTTGGGCTAGTTCTATATTGTCGCGTGTCAGTTTCCGTGCGTCTAAGAATCTACCTGCAATTACTCCACGATAATCGTCAGTGTTACAATAAGTCTCTTGTGCTTTCGTTAGGGAGACGTCTATAGGAAGTCTTGGATCTCTTCCATACATAAGATAAAATGGAGTCTCGTTTGTACTAGATTGTACGGCAGTTCTATAGGCAAATAAAGCGTAAGGGATGAAAAGGTCCCAGTCTCCATGATGTTCTGACACGTACATAGAGATTATGGTGGTAAGTGTATGGTTAAATCGTTCAACTAGTCCGTCGCATTCCGGGTGATAACTTGTGGTGTTAACCTTAGACGTGTTAACCATCTGACAAATACCCTTCACTACTTTAGCTAAGAAGTTCTTACCCCGATCCGATAGCAACTTACGAGGAGCTGAATGTCGGCACAAGATCTCCTCAACGAATAATTTGGCGGTGGTAGGAGCATCAGCATTCGTGACAGCAAATGCCTCAGGCCATTTGGTAAAATAATCGGTAAAAATTACTACATACTTATTACCACGCTGCGATGTTGGAAATGGGCCTAAAACATCTACAGCCACGCGATCAAACGGCCCTTCTACAGGGATGGGCTGTAGAGGTGCCTTAGCTAAATTTCGCGGCGTTTTCTTAGTTGCACAGTCTACACAAGAAGCACACCATTTCTCAATTTCTGTGTACATACCTGTCCAGAAAAAGCGTTGTTTAATTTTTAGGTATGTCTTAAGGAATGATAGATGACCAGAAGTTATTTCCTCGTGTAAAGATAACATGACCTCATCTTTAAGAGATCTGGGAATTACTAGCTGCTTGGAAACGTTGGTTCTTGACCGTGCTCGACCTCGGTCTAAATGATACAATACACCTTCCTCAAATAAGTAATCTTCGACCGTAGCCATAAGGCGGCGAGCTGAGATGGAACCCTCGGGGATATCCTCCTTTTCGAAATAATTGATAAGGTCTGTCAAAGCAGGGTCTTGGTGTTGGAGCTCTTTGATGCGTTCTAACTGCAAACCTGGCGTATCAATAGCACAAATCAAAGCAGGTAATTCCTCCCTTGGGGGTTCCCTATCCGAAGTAGCTTCTGGCATTCTAGACAAAGCATCGACATTCCCGTGTGACTTGCCTGGCCTATGCTTGATGGTATATGCATAACTTTGAAGTGTCAAAGACCACCGAGAAAGTCTAGAATGGGGGTCCCTGGCATTATCCAACCATCTTAAGGGGTTATGATCCGTTACTACGTCGAATTCCCTACCATACAAATATGGGCGGAAGTACTTGATACCCCAAACTAATGCAAGACATTCCCTTTCAATGGTTGCGTACTTACGCTCGTGAGGCTTTAAACTACGACTTGCAAAAGCTATGGTCTTTTCGATACCATCTATGTTCTGTGCAAGAATTGCACCCAAACCCGTATTGCTAGCGTCTGTATAAAGGCAAAATCTCTCTTTAAAGTTAGGGTATGAAAGGATGGGTGATTTAAGTAAAGAGTCCCTTAGACGTTCAAAAGCAACCTGACATACGTCGGTC
Source organism: Rhopilema esculentum (assembly GCF_057945365.1). Taxonomy (NCBI): domain Eukaryota; kingdom Metazoa; phylum Cnidaria; class Scyphozoa; order Rhizostomeae; family Rhizostomatidae; genus Rhopilema; species Rhopilema esculentum. The sequence continues at coordinate 8,293,134 of NC_142832.1, read as the reverse complement.
CATTGAAAATTAACTCCTTTCTTAAGTAAATTATTCAAAGGGCTAGCAATCGAAGCAAAGTCTTTGATAAATCGCCTGTAATATGATATTAACGCAACAAAACTACGTACTTCATTACAGTTACGGGGCACTGGGTATGTCTTAACGACATCCACCTTATTTGGGTTGGGTTTTATTCCATCCCTACCTACAACATGGCCTAAGTATAAGACCTCCGGTTTGCAAAAGTGACATTTCTTAGGCTTAAGCTTGAGACCCTCTTTTCTAAAGCGATCGAAGACAGAACGTAGATTCGCTAGATGTTTTTCGAATGATTTAGAATAAACGATTACGTCATCTAAATAGACCATACAGATTTGCCATTGTAAGCCACTTAATACCAATTGCATCATCTTTTGAAACGTATAACTAGCATTGACTAATCCCATGGGCATAACGCGAAACTCAAAGTTGCCCCTTCTAGTGCAAAAGGCGGTTTTTTCCATATCTTCTGATTTCATAGGAATTTGCCAATATCCTGAAGCGAGGTCAAGTGTTGTAAAATAACATGAAGCACCTAGGGAGTCTAAGACTTCATCTACCCTTGGCATAGGAAAAATTTGTTTCTTAGTGATGTTGTTTAGCCTTCGAAAATCGACACAAAACCTGGGCGAACCGTCTTTCTTAGTTACAATAACGAGGGGTTGAGACCAAGGACTATTAGATTCCTTAATAATTCCCTTTTCTAGCATGTTGTCTATATGTTCATCAATCATACCTAACTGGCTATGAGGAATTCTATACGGACGTTGATAAAGAGGGGGGTGTGCACCAGTGTCGATGTTGTGTGTAAAACGCTGGGCAAGACCTGCCTCTGTATCAGATTTAACAAACACATCCCTATACTCGGTCAACAAATGCAAAAGTTGTTGCTTTTCATGGCTGGAAATCGAACAGTTATCTAAATCTATTTCATTTATCCACACATCTGAAAAGGAATTGTTAGTATGGGCGTCACCATTTTGAGACTTAATACGTGTCTCGTCTAGAATTTCTGCCATCCCAACGCATGTTCCTGAAAAAATCTTGACTGGAAAGTCATTAGCATTAAAAATCTTTACCGGAATCTCATTATTCAATACACAAGCAACAGATCTAGCAGGATACAATAAACAATCATTGCTTGCTATTTCGTACCTAGGCTCGACTAGAACAGTACCCTGCAACCCAGAAATATGTCCCGTGAGGAGCGCTTCGCTGCGAGCTGGAATTTCTAAGGATTCTGTAACGCATACCTGTACTTGGCTAGGACGCTTAACTACACTTATAGGAATCTTATCTTGCCCTATAGTAGCTTGTAGCGTAGACAGATCTACCTTGGCGCCAGATTTGACTAAGAAATCGGTCCCTATCAAGAATGAATAGTTGAAATTACGTGCAACATAACAGTCTACATACCAGTTACTATGGCCAAAATCAACTTCTAACGTAGTTGTACCGATAATATCCAACTTCTCACCGGTAGCAGTTTTAGCTAATATAGAATTAGTGTAAAGTTCTAACGGTGACTTAGCATGTTTATTGATCAAAGTAAAAAGCTCTAAACTAATAATTGATACACCTGAGCCAGAATCAATAATTATTTCGGTTTCAAAATTTTCGACACGTCCAATAAATGTTACACATTGTAACGGTTCATTAAACAAACGACTATCCGAAGAAGATTGGGGATTTAAAAATTTACTATTAGCTGCATCATACCCCAAGGATGACGAATCGTGAGCAGCGTTACTCAGTTTTTTGAATTTTGTCCATTTCTTTTGGTGTTGCATACGGCCTCCACATGTCCTACTCTCTTACAATAATTACAGATCGGCCTTCCGTAACTGGACCTCAAATTTCTTTCCTCGTACCTTCTATCATATCTGCCTCTACCCCCAAACCGACGATCTTGGCGTTTGGAAACGGAGGACTCTGCAAGAGTCATGGCGAGTTTTTCGACCACACTTTCTAAACGGTCTATTCTTGCATTTAAATTTTGTTCCCCAGTTACGGCGGCAACAGGGCTTGTGGCAACAGCGTTGCTTGGGTACGAAAATTTTGGCTTTACCCAGGGGGCGGATCCGTTTGTAATTTGCTCGTGGATTTCTTCCCTCTTAGCCAAATCCAGTGCTTGCGTGAATGTTTTAGGGTCCGAAATTAGTACCATACGCTTTAAATCAGACCTAAGACCATTAACAAAATGTTCACGCATCAAAGTGTCTTGGTGTTCTATGGGCATTTCAGCATATGCCCGGCGGACAAGCAGTTGTATGGCCCGACCAAAATCATCAGCGGATTCTAGCTCGTTTTGCTTCCGTGAATATAAATCTGCATAATAAAATCTACGAGCTTCCTTAGGCATAAAATGTTTCATTAATGCAGATTTTAGTGTTTCGAGGTCACTTTTATCCCCGTCATGCAGCTCATCATAATATTCGGCCGCTCTGTCCCGTAGAAATGCTGGCAAGATATCGCATTGCCTTTTTTCTGACCAGTTATTGGCTTTGGCGACCCTTTCAAAATTTCGTAGCCACTTTTCAACATCTTCTCCCGGTTCCCCGAAAAATTTGTTTGGGTGGACAACGGTTTTTGGTTGGTCTTCTTTTAATTGTGGGGATGAAGCGATGATTTCAAGTTCATGTTCCCTCACTTTGGCGGCTCTCTTTTTACTCATTTTTGCCAAATGATAACCAGAAATGGATAGAATCGAGTTCTTTATACAAGTTATATTGAAAAGAAAAAAAACAGCTTCAAAATGTATGTACAGTGATCACTTACGTCCCTTTTAAATGGCAGTGTAATCTTTCAGCTCTCGTTCGGTTTCGGGCGGCGAGTTTGAAACTTCTCAGATTTCAAATCCCACGATAACTGTCACCAGTGTAAATTGGTTTCTAAATACGGCAGGTTCCGAGCTAAATGTTCGACAAAACTTCAGAATGACACAACAAATAAACACAGATATAGTTTTCTCAAACGTATATCGTTGTGCGACTTGTAACACTAAGCCTTTCACAAGAGCGAAGTGTACGTGCTCACAATGCTCTAACTCTTAACTAACTCAGGATTCGTAGAGAACGATTTATATATGTTAAACTAGTTCCTTGTACAAATAGAATATGTAAATGTGCTAATCTTAGGTGTCTACATAAGAGGAAAAACAAGCTAAAAAACAATAGGAAAGTGTCTAGATACGTATGTATAAGCTGAGTCAATCCGTAGTGTAATTCTTAAAATAATACTATAATAGAGGGTGGGTTTCCTTAGTGAAAGTGTTCCTACTAGTATACGCAATGCAACAAAGAGTGCGATGCAAGTTGACGTAAAAGAGTATGCACAAACAAGTATGACTAACGCTGGGAGAGTGGATGAATGGGGCGAAGGAAATGCGCAAACGAGGCAGGTAAGAGCGAGGCTTAGCGCTTGGAGTAGCGGTATTACAACTTAGGCCCTTGCTTATTGTGTCCACACGTTCACCGATGTTTTTGACTAACCTTTGGAAAATGAGCAAGAGAGTTTTAGTGACCATTTCTATATGCTCACTAGCATCCGACTTATTTCCTTACAGTAGATGTAAAATCACAATACACAAACATTTCTCAAGATGAGGATATCAAAGCATCCCTCAATGCCATTAAAAATCATTATGCGGAAACAACTCAGCGGCATATAAAATGGTGATATTTATTTTCAAACATAATTTTATAACCTTTACACTCACTCTTTTATAAGAACACAAGCCCTTAGATTGGTCAAAAGTGATAAAAAATTAAGAACATTTTAGCATGATCTACTGTAAAATGTAACTTTGAACACTGTTTCATCTAAAAAAGGAGAAGAGTTTTGCCATCTAGGGACCATTTTCTGTGAACTTTCAAACGCTGCCAGCCAATATAGGATGTCTTACTCATTTTGTTGGCAATTGAGGCTTGAAAACTTCTCTAAAGCGCAATAGCTAGCAATTATACTGCTCTCACCCTAATAATTTAAGAACAAATTATTCTAGCCTCAGATTTTTGAAAAAAATTAAGATGGACCAACCTGAACTTCAATTTACTGGTTTTTATAAAAAAAAGAGTGTTATGGAATGATAAATTTCATTGACCTCTCTAAAGGCACCGCAGTGGGGAGACCCTTTGCCAACAAATTCATGACAACAATAACACAACATCTCTTGAGCAATGCCCCGATGGGACGTAGTCCAATATTTTGGAAAATATTTATCGATGGATGACATAATTTTCACCTGGCAACACAAGCTTGAACGTCTACAGGAGTTTGTAGTCTTCGCACGTACGTGACATAGCAAAATAGAAGATGCACAATCAACAAACTTATAGCTGTTCATATGCGCAATTGTAGGTATTTCCTAACCATGATGATAAGAAAAAGAAAGAATAAGAAAGAATATATCATCCCCAAAAAATAAAATAGATATTAAGAAAAGTGTAGAGTCGGCTCTGCTTATAGTCACTTTGCTTAGAAGTCACACTACTGAGCCAGATCCAATTGAGACCCAAATATGCAAAACTATTCAATAAAATTTAGACCCTAATGGCCCCGTTTACAGTGTCACATTCGGTTTACAGTCACAACTTTTCAAGCAACATTTGGTATGACTATAACAGGAGCCAGATCATACTACGAAACAAAAAGACGATAAAAGGGAGATATTTCCCAATGGAAACAACAGCGAATATTTTCAAGACTCAAGAGAAGAGATGGAAACAAATCTAGGAATCAAAGAGAGCTTTCAAAACATAAAAAAACAACTCGCGGTAATCTTTGAAAGACTTGACAAAAGAGTCGAAGAAAATGGTAACAGGGACGATATGCAAGGTAGGCCTGATAAATTATGTGATATGCTAGCAAAAATTAACTTACAAGAAAAAGAAAAAAGAGAACCAAAAGACGAAAACTTTGCTTTAAGACTTGAAATCATAGATCTAAAGGAATTCATTGAGGAAGAAAATATCAATAACCGACTGAGAAAAGATGGAGAAAGCTTTGGAGAACAAATGTTGACCTTTAGAAATTTCCTAAACATACAATAAAGTCGCGTCAATGTAATGAGATGTTCGTTAAAACTAAGAACAATTTCGAAATTTTGGACAAAAGTTTAGAGAAATTTGCAATGACAAATCAATTTTCAAACCAGTCATTGGAATACGTTGAGAGAAAAAGGGCGCAAACCCAGAGTGCAAAGTCCATGACAACAAAGAAAATCTTTCCCAACATTGTCTCCGGATACCTGACTTTTGCTGAAGTCACCGCAGCAGAAAAGTACACAATCTCACCAAACAAAGATATGATCGTAAGAAAATTGCAAGAAAAGCCACCAGTGCAAGAGCCCATCAACAATCAAAAGAGGCCGGTGGTAACTGTTTTAGAATGTTTTATGTTTTAGTAGTGGATGTTTTAGAAGATTCAAGAAATTAATCAAAATGCACATAAATACAATTTTTTTTGAAAAGGTTTCCTGGAGCTACTGTCAACGATATGCAATCATACATTATTCCAACGCTGAATAGGAAACCAGATGTCCTTGTTATTCACTGCGGAGCAAATGATTTGTGGAAGGCGGATCCCAATAAAGTTTAACAAAACTTGCGATTCATGCAAAGAAGACCGTCCGAAATGTGGCTGTTTCATGTATACTTGCTACAGAAGACTCCGATCTTTTGGAAGAAAAAAGACTACAAGTTGAAACGATGCTAAAAAAATCACTTGCAGATAAGGAGATTGACTTCATTGAAAACAAAGTTTTTGATTTCGATTGGAAATATCTTCTTCACGATGGAATCCACTTAAATGACAACGGTACAAACGTTTTAGGTAATGATTCAGTGAACTTTATTAATACTATCTGACTGTTCTTTGATCTTTTACAACATGATGAAAATAGGATATCAGGTATTAATCCTTCTAAGAAAAAAACGAAAAGTCAACTGACTACACATAAAGATCATATTTCAAGTATACCACTAAGGCCTAACACATTAAGATGCTCATCAGATCTAAGTATTACACCTGACTGCTTGGAAAAGTTGCACCATAAAATAAAGTCAAAAACACTTGAGTCCTAGACTGTAATCCAGTTTAAGTTATAGGTCAAGTATTGAACGCTTTTTTTCCTCGATTTCAAACGCTTCCGAAGCAGGCGGTGAATGTTCCCTTTCTGCATCTTCAATCGAATTCACGCAATCAGATGGTTCGAATGAATTTAGGGAGATTTTTAATCTAAGAACGAAAAATCCAAATAATTCTTTGATTGGTTACTTAAATATAAATAGCCTTCGAAACAAAATGATTGACCTATATTTAGTTATTGAAGAATGCTTGCCTGATATTTTTGTAATAGAGGAAACAAAACTAAATTCAGATTTAAAAACTGAAATCTTTCTAATAAATAATTACCAAAAACCAATCCGGCGTGGTAGGAATGAATTTGGTGGGAGTTTGATGCAATTTGTTAGAAAGGAGTTGTTTGCAATAGAGTTCCAGTTTTTGAGAGCCTAACTAACGAGATAATTTGTTCAGATCTGTTGGTTTGCAAAAACGAAGTGGATAATTTTTAGCATTTACCGACCCCCAGAACCTTCAAACCTGGAACTATTTTTCAGAGAGCTGTTTTTTTCATCAAACTCAGCTTTGGACAAATATAAAAATGTTATCACTATGGGCGATATAAATATCAATACTCGTGATACTCAACATCCTGGGTACACTAGACTAATTTCCTTCTGTGATGGGCTTGGACGGTCTAATTGAATATTCAGATAGACAACAAATTCAAATTTGACACACACATCGCAGAAAATGCAAAAAAAACTTGCGGTGTTTTAGCGTCCATTAAAAGAACCATGAAATTCGCCAAGAGAGAGACCTTCAATGCTCTTTACAAAAGCCATTTAATACAACCCTCTGTTTCCTTCCAGTTAAAAAACTCTTGATCCAGTTGTATATGTATCCTTTAATACCATACGACTTGATTTTGGTAAGAAATATTCATTTCTCGAGAAAGAATATCTGCGGGATTCAATTAAGTGGGATAATAATGCCACTGCGCTCGGTTTTAGGCAAAGGCTTCTAAAACCTTTCCTTCACTTGCCATCCATCAAAGTGTAATTTTAGAATCGGACCAGCGATGAAAAGTCTAAATTTTAGTGACTGGTTGCAGCGCTTCTTTTACTCTTTCATCAAACAAGCAAGAATTAATGCAGCTATCAGTTCTAAAGGAGGGTTTGTCTCCTATTGGCGCGATACGTGTTTTAGCCCATCATAATTATGACGTTATTTCACCTGATCATAGATGGCAGACAACATAAACACAAGCACCGTAACCTCTTTGTTGATGCGTTACAAAAACCGTTCAAATCACTGAAATTGATATCTGATATTGAAATGTCCTTTCTTAGGTAATATCTGTTAACAGTTAGGCGCCCTGTTTCTTTCATGTCGTTTGTAATAGCCTTATAGTCCTTCAAGATAGAGACATCATTCAGCGAGTCCCAATTATTATTTTCTTTGCACAGCGCTTGAAAAAGCAATTTCAAAGGATAAAATTGCTAGACTAATAAGTCTGAGTGGGTCAAATATTGTAGCCTTTGTGGCAAGAATATTATCCGTGTTTCGTAATATATTCCTTCGCAGTGGAACACAATAAACTATTGAACTCGTATATTAACGTGTCCGATTTCGAATTCCAAATCATACCCAAAACTTTAATCTCTTCGGTTTTACCGAATCACATTGCCTCGTAGAATTTTCCTATTCTGTTTCGACAAGGTCTTTATTTCTAGCCTCATTTTCGATTTTGTCAATTTTGTTCAAAACTTGTTCTAAGTTTGAGTTCCATTTTTGCATGGTAAAACCCTCTTGTCGAAAACGCTCCTTTAATTTTTGGTACAACGCTATCGCATTTTCTTTGTTTTATGTACCCACTACAAAATCGTCATAATAGAGAGAGTTTTTCACAGTGTCGATAAACAGTTTATCGTCCTCGTACTTTGCAATATGGTGTCTTACGACAGCATTTGAACAGAATGGTGAGCTTAAAGCTCCGAGACAACGCGAGCAAACCTATAAATAACAACGTTTTAGCTTTAATACCTATTGATTCATTATTCCAGAAATTCTTCATTTTTTTCTCAATCTCAGAGTCATTTTTGTCAACGATTAATGTATCAACTCTCATAACATAAGAATCATTGTCACTTACCAGACCAGATGGACCAGACAACACCCATCCTAGTTTCGTTTGAAGCGTGACCGGTTCATCTGCCTCTCTGTATACAACTTCACCGCTTACAAATCTCCAAAATTCATCCCAGCCTACCAACACTTGCATGGGTTTATCCGGGTTTTCTGCGTCATTGTGATCGATATCGGCCAAATCTAGACCTCCTAATTATGGGTACCTCTGTACGACTTCTGGAATTCGCTGGATGCTTATGGCAGTGCAGAAAAACGATACAACATAGGCTGAAATCACCATTTCCGTTCCATCCTTGCACTTCACGCTGATCTTGACAATTTCGCACTCCCTAACCTTCGGTGTGGAATCTCCAAAAGTTTTTATTTAAAGTCTATCCTTTCCAATAACGGGTAACTGTAACAAACGCTTTAATTCTTTAGTTATGTAGCTCTTCTGGCTCCCCAAGTCAAATACGAACCGAACACTTTTTTCCGCTTCGTCGCTTCGCAATCCAGGCACCTTAACCTTTGCATTCGCCGTCTGCAACAATATAGTGTTCCTTGTGCTTACGTTCATGTTTGTGGTCACCCATCTAACATGTTCTAATATGGATAATTCAAGTTTTCCAAATATTAGAACTTTTTTCATCCACGGCACAATATGGCTGAATCTGGTCGTGCAGTTCGTTATGAAAAGATTTCGGATCTTCAGCGTAGTATTTTGCTGAAGTTTTATCGGCAAGGTATGACGAATACTGCGAAGGGAATGGATGGATTGATCGAGGAAGCTGCTAAGGAAACTGAGCTTGAAGTTGACAAAGTTAAAGTGAGTAAATGTTTAGCACATCACACATTGAAGGGTCTAAACGTGTTTGAAAATTCTCAACTCTAACATAAAAAGGGATTAATTCTATGGTTTTCAGACTTCAGTAAATGTTACCAATATTTGAAGAAAGGGAGCACTGTAATGCATTATCAAATAAAGTCAAACAAATAAATTCAGAAAATATTTTGACCTGTGCTTTGACCTATGACCTGAGAAAGTTTTATGACCAGTCTGAAAAATGGACGACGGCCTATGAGGGGTCATCGACGCGAGCGATTTTTGTCGCCGTCGAAGGGGAAGGGGGAACAAGCTCCTTGCCATGCCCATTTCTCATTAGGGATGTTTAGATTCAAGAAAGTCTTTTAAGCAGACGGCACATGTTTTCTGAAAAAATTAGATAAGGTTCACCAAACAAAATTGCGGCGGGTATTCATCGAAACTTAATTCTTTGATAGTCAAATAATAGCTGTAAAATATTCCTCATTTAGAAAAATCCTAAAGCCCATTGTCAATTAGAATCAGCAAGATTAGTTGATTCATCACTTTTCTGAAAGATTAGTTGATTTGTTATTTTTCATTCCCAAAACAACCATTTCATAGGAAAAATAATAAAGTGAGTAAGTATAAGGTAATACCTTTATAGGTAACAACTTGGAAGAAAGTAATGCCATGGTGTCACAAAACTTGAAAAGTGAAACTTGACTTTCCAATAGAAAAATGGATGCCATTTTCATAAACTGTAGATTGAAGGCAATGGGCTTTTTGCTACTGGCAGGCCACAATCCCAGTTTGAGTAGCTGTGCAGCTTCTGTTCCACACCCACAATAACGGGTTTTCTTAGAATGCTGTCTTCCTGCTAAAGAAAGGAAAGACCTGCCAAGTTGAATAAACACTCAACTAAAGATGGAAAATATTTTGGACTTGTTATCCAACCAAAAATAAGAAAACCAAAACAAGCAAAATGATATTGTCTTATATGTGCTTTAAAATTTATCTAAAGGTATCCTTAGAATTAAACCCTGGTACTCAAAAAGTACAAAAAGTCCTACTTTTGATAATATGAATTGTTGCTTTACCAGGCTTTACCGGCAACAAAAGTCTATTGTGCACAAAACTCCAAAGCACAACTTGACATTACAGCCTTGGAATTATCTCAACTTCAACAACCTTTATAAATCAGTTCCAAAGTTTTATTTATAGATAGAATTTATTAATACCATTTCATATCAGGTTTTTTGTCATCTCATTTTTCTTAGAGCCAGGCCTGCTTTACAATACTTTTGATACCTTAGTGTACTGATCAATGATCAAATGACATTGGTTTGCAACTGAACTGATGCTGGTAGTAATTGTAATTTTGATGTAGCAAATTCAGGAGTGTCTTGAAAAAATAGCAACCTTTGTGTGAGTGCACAGCAAAGCCCAAAAAATTCTGACTTTCCCATGAAATGCAAAAACCTTTGTAGGTCTGAACTAGCTATTAGTTTAGCTTCCCATTTATTATAGAAAGATAGAAAGATCTTATCTTCTCTCTAATCAAGAACAGTGAGTGGCAAGAAATTTTTAAAAGTAGGACCAGGTGAGCACAGAGAAATGGATGCTACAAAGGTTCTTATGCAAACAATTGAGGGTTACTCTTAAAAATAACTACCCTTTGAGGATAATCTTTGGAAGTTAAAAATGTTTTTATTTTACCTCTAGATTTAATTAGAACTGCCTTTATTTTATTTAGCTTTAATCTATTAAGATAAAACTTTAATGTTTAAAATGTCTTTTTATGACACCAGGTGTGAGTACAATTAATTTTACCCCCTTCCACAATGTCAGGAAAGTAGCTTATTACATTTCTCGCTCTCCCCTTTCCTGTTGATGTGATACGAGAACGACCCCTTAAAAGAACAACCAACTATCACAGAAGTTCGTAAAACAACCTACTTTTGCGACGTTACGTGAAAAATGGAGGGACCAGATTTCTTTAACGATTGTTACAAAGGCGCCTCCAGTAAATTTTTCCCGCCAGAACATATGCAACTGACGTGACATTCGTCGAATAATTAGTTGTGTTGAAGCCGATATAGTGCAAATATAAAATGTTATTATGGAATTATTTGCGATTATATATGTAAGTATTGTATTTCCAAACTGAATTTTGTTGGGTTCAATTTTAAAGTTTATATTATTGATTTAAAACTCGTAAATGCATCCGATAACACTTCTTCAAGTTTCGTTAAGCTGAACATCAAAGTAGGCTGGGAAATGACTTTTTTATAAAGTGAACCCTTTCTGGCATATTTCCTAAGTAAATATTTTGCAGTGATAGCTAAATAAAATTTTTAGATGGCGTTTTAAGATCATTTTAGATTGAATGATTGTTATAAATAGACAGAGGTATGTTTAAAATATCATGTTAATGTTTTAATGGCCATAACTTTTCTTAAAAACAAGATCGCGAAAAAGCCAACACTGGAAATGTGCCCACAAGCCTCCTCGACACTTTTGCAAAATTAAAGAAAATTTCCCCAAGAATTCTAGCATCAGGACTTTTTTGAAGAAGGGGTGGTCAAAATTCTGAAATTTGTCATTTCTCGCAATTTGATTGGTTCAAATCGATGGGGGTTCCCGCTTTGGCGATTCCTTTCGCAGCCAATCAAGATTTGACGCCTATGCTACCCTGTTAGGCCATAATGGGAGTACCGCCCCTCCTCTAGGTCTGAAGATCACATAATAGGTTATATAATACTTTGCCGCCATAGTGTAAAATACTTCTTAAAAAGAATGGCATTACAAAACTGATGTTTCAACAGTGGCACACCTTGACCTTCAAAACTCGGGGGTGAAGGGCAAGGCAATCAAAATTTGCTGTGAAAGACATTGCTTTAGAGAATATTAATTCAGGCCTGGCCGTTTGTATTTTTATAGGTGAGCTGTGAATTGCTCCCCTCATTTGCTGAGGCGAGCTAAATCAGTAACACATGGAATGTACAATGCCTGCCAAAAGTCTTGGAACACTGACATCAATTTCCAAGGTCAAAACCAATCATCCCCCTCTCCCCCACGGAACAATGTTGGTTTACTATCAAACGGATTAGGATTTTAGGAAGCACTTTCTTTTGCGCTTCTTTTATGATATTTCTCTAAATCATCAACATTGTTTGAGGGGGAAGGGGGCGGAAGTAGCAAATTTTTTTCATGAAAGGAATGAAAGATATCAAATGCAGCGTAAATTGGTGGGTGTTCCAAGTACTTTTGGCAGGCATTGTAGGTGAAATGATACCGAGTTGGTCATATACCCTTGCTAACTGACTTAATATGGCGTTCTTAGTAATTGGGCCATCACCCACATCTTTATTAATGGGAGTTGTAAGAGTCTTCTTTCTTGTCCCATATGCGTCCCAAAATTCTTGTTGGGTTGATCATATCTTCACTTTCTAAGCTTTCAGCATTGGACTCCCATTTATGAATTGGAAACTTTTAATCATCTAGTACAAAGGTAGCTTGTGTCTTGAATGTTTCTAGTTCCTCAAACTCTGCTCCAGTACACATCAGATTGTCAACATAAGTATTTGATCTAAGCTGTTCTAGTGTATTCCCAAACTCTGGCTTCTCAAATTGCTCATAGTGGTGTTGGAGTGTCCCCCCGAGCATGAAAGGACTTGTTTCCCCTTGGTCAGTTAGATAAAACTGTTTGTCCTTTGTATGCTTATACTTCGTTTTCAATTTTCTCAAATCGGGTCTCAGTACAGTTGTTAAATTCTGCATTACTAGTCCTGTAACTTCAAGGTTTTGTCTGGCTTTGTTATCCAATGACTCTATCTCCACATTAAAAATTGGCATAGATTTTCTTCTTTTCCCATTTACAGTGGTTATTTCTTTATTCTCAAACCTTTCTGGTTTTAATTTCAACTCTTTCATTGCTTCTCTAGAAATGAAATCTCTCCCTGCAGGACTGTCTAAAAATGCCCAGAAAATCTTTCCTTGAATTTTGACTAGCAATATTGGTGGAAGGGATTCTTCCTTATTGGGTGTGTAGCCTATAAGTACTGACCCTTTCATATCTTAAAGCTTTTCACAGAAACGACTATGGTGTTTTCTTTTGCAAAAATAACACCCTTGGCTATGATGTTGTCTTCTCTATGCCCCACTTTGGCACAATTGAAACATAATCTTTTGTCCCTGAAAATTGTTCTTCTCTTTTCTAGGGTATCAATTGTAGTACACTTATCACTCCAGTGATCTTTCTCACAATAGACACACTTTATTACTCTTTTTTCTTTTTCTCCTGCACTCCTGCATACCAGTGTCTTTCCTTTCTTTCAACTGGTTTCTATTTCATTAAATTTTATTTCTTTTCAATCATTTTTGCAAATTCTCAATTAGATTTTCCATATCCCAGCTTTCCCAATTCTCATGCATTCTCACAAGATCTGGTTTTACCTGAGGTAAATTGTTTAGTGTTATCATCATAAATCCTTTCAGCATAGCCTTCTCACCAAGTGTCAACAAAGCATCATAACTTTTGGTTAATTTGTGACAAAATTCTTCAATTTTCTCATAGTTAGTTCCCCTAATTGCTGCTAAACTGAGTATTTCATCAACATGTGTATTTATCACTGAATTTGTTTGACCATATTCTTTGATCAATGTTTCTCAGGTAGTCTCAAGGCCGATTTTTCCTGGTTGGAGGTTTCCAATCTTTCCTCTAACTTTTTGATTCACCATTTTAAGCAAATACCCAAACTTAATTTCCTCATTAGCTTGCGGATACAGGATTGTTACAAGATGATTTCTGTGCAATGAAAGGATAAGTCACACTGGCTTTGACAACAACTATTGACTATTGTTTTGCCATTAAAGTTAATGCGTAATATTCACAAGTTAAGTGCAAGGAATACAATTTAAATACTTATTTAGATATTCTTATAATGTTGTTTGGAGAAACTCTATTTGTTAACTTTCAGCGTTAATTCTACTAGTTTTGTTAAATCTCTGCACTCTCACCGTTGTCATTCCTTGTTCCAAATGATACATATTTGACAAAATCATTTCCTTGAAGCATTGTAAGGACTTTACTGTAATCAGCCAGCTTCACTTTGCCCGTATTTCTTGCGTTTGGTTCACTTTGCCCGTTTTATCGATCTGTTGCAGTCCTTGATGGAGCGCAATAACGAAGATTTTGTTCGAATGTATCCTTCCTTTCTCTTTCTCGTATTTCTGTGTTGCTTCGAGAAGGACATCTACGTTAATGCGTGAAGTTTATAATACCATGAGGGTTAAGAAGTCACAAACAACAGCCTATCATCCGCAGGGTGATGGGTTGGTTGAAAAGCAAAATCGCACCCTGCAGAAAATACTTGGTAATTTTGTGTCAGACCATAGTGGTGACTGGGATCAATGGGCAGACCTGTTTGAGGAAAACCATTTACGACCAGCAGAGGACCCCATCCTGTACTTGTGGAGGCTTGAAGATGCCCTCCACCACACTGAACCCTATTTATCCGAAGATGCCTTTCATTTCCTTTTGCGACAACAATTCTTCAAAAGACTCCCAAATGTTGTCCAGCTGAAGCTCTTGGAGTCCCATTCTACCCCAGGACTGGACGAAATGTTGGCGTTTTCGAAACGGTTTCGATCGCTTCAAATTTTCCCCTCTGGCAAAGCTGCATGTGCTACTACCACTACCATCGTGCCTCCGCAGTTTCCTTGCGATGAGCCAGAATACAATTCACGAGATAACCTGCACATGTTGTTGACTCAAGTTGTGGAAAGCCAGAACCAACTGATAGCAGCTATTGGTGAGTCAAGGAGCAGCAGTCAGACAGAAATTCGTTGTTTCCAGTGCTATGAAGTGGGCCACATGAGACGGCACTGTCCACGCCAAAGGTGGCCCTTTCCAGCACGGGCAGTGACAATGCTCACTTTGTCCCGGATGGGAACACAATGAAAGTATATGTGCAAAGGTAACGGGCCTAGGCCCTCCTCATTTCCACACATTATAAAAATGGTAGTAAGGCGTCTCTAAACTTCCAGTGGGTGCCTCGTTAAGGGGCTGGGACGACGAGCACCTGTCTCATTTTGCTGTTGGTTGTGCGTCGGACTTTAGTTTGAGACCCCTAGCCCCCCGCCAATCCCTGCTATTTTGCGAGCTGGAAGGTGTGCAGGTTCCAGTTTTAATTGATACTGGTTCCATGAAATCCCTGCTTAGTTCAAGTGTCTTTCAGCGTATTTCTACACGCTGTGCACACCAAAAGAAAGCCCCTCCTCCACTTCGAAGCATATCCAACAGTTGTGTTTCTATTACCAGACAGCCGCTAAATTCTTCAGATTCCGCAGATCTTTCTTTGTCTTTTCCGGGAAGCCAATTTTTGTATGTGGGAGAGTTCTTGGTATGTGATAATGTGCTTGCCCCTATGCATTGTGTATTTGCTTGGGATCTTTTGACCTTTTATTCTTTGCATTTGACTGTTGTAGCGGATTCCTATTGCCTTGTTGGGCCCCATGGCAGCACACCTCTGACCCCTTTATCTCTTCCTGTCCAACCATCACCCCCAGGTCTCTCTGCCCCAGTCAATTCATCTTTTAAGAAAGATCTACCTGTTTTTGTCCAATCATCAGACTATGGACCAGTCTTTGTGACCCTAAGCAATGTTATATCCATCCCAGGTAGAACAGAAAGTGTTATACAAGATCAGATTTCTAAGAGTTGTAGAGAACCAATAGGTATGGTATGTAGCCTCAGTGAAGACTCTGAATCGTCTGATATTACTGCATACAGAATTAGTCAAGCCTCTGAACGGATGATACCAGTGAGAATTCTCAATCCGACCTGATCTTCTGTTGCAATCCATGCAGGCCAAAAAAGGTTTGCCATTGCCAATAAAGCAGCATCCACGGCGATTGCCTTATGCTCACAGAGGAGAGATTCGTAAACAGGTTATTGAAATGTTAGAGAAAGGGGTTATGCAACCAACCACTGTTATGTTGTTAAAAAGGGCCTAATCATGTGCTCACATATAATACGTTTTACTCCATGGCCTCGTGCTCTACAACTAACTCTTGCTGCCCTTCTCCGGTCGCAGGTATTTCTAATGATTTTTCATCATCCGCACCATTATAAAATTCCAAATCTTTTCTTTCCTGAATTGGCTTGAAAAATGAATTGTTCCTTGTTACGTATTGTCCATTTCTACAAGCTGTGATCATCGTTCCTTTTATTCGTACTATACAAAAAGGCTTCGGATCGAATTTGGATGTTAACTTGTTTCTCTTTCTTTGTCGAATTAGTACCAGATTGCCAATACTCATTTTACGTTCCTTAGCTCCTCTTTTCCGGTCCGCATTTTGCTTCATCGTTGCCTTTGCCTGTGTGTCGTTTTTGCGAATATCTTCGTCCAAGGGCGATAGACTCTTTTCCACTGTGTCTGGCAACTTTATTCGAATTTTGCGATTAAAAAGTAGCTGTGCTGGAGGATATTTTTTTGTTGTGTGTGGAGTGGCACGGTAATTTAGAACGAATCTATAAAGCTCTTTTTTCCAATTTCTCCCCTCCACTTGTGCTGCTTTGATGGCTTTAGTCATTGGTTTGTTAAAGTTCTCAGCTTCGGAATTGGCTTGGGGCCACAACGGTGTTATGGGTTGAAAATGTATGCCATTTTCTTTCATGCAATCCTTGATGTCAGCACTGTTAAATGGTGGGCCATTGTCACTTTTAACAACGTGGGGCAATCCATGTGTTGCGAAAATTCGATCGAGTTTAGCAATTGTCGCAGAGGCTGATGTGGAATGCACAATGTCCACTTCTGGGAATCTAGAGTAAGCATCGATGACCACGAGAATATATTCTCCGGTAGGAAACGGTCCACAGAAATCAATGTGTACGGTATGCCAGGGCTTCGGAGGCAATTCGTTCATATGAAATGGGGCAGGCCTATTTTCCGGACCAATGGCTTGGCATGGTAGACAATTTGCAAGCACACCTTTGACAGATTTATCGATGTTAGGAAACCAAATTTTCTCTCGTAGAGGTTGTTTGGTTTTGACGATCTCTTGATGTCCTTCGTGAGCAATTTCTATGGCTCTATGGCGGAGAGATTTAGGAAGAGCAATTCGTGATCCTCGCAGAATTAGGCTTGCATCATCATTGACAGTTAATTCGCTTCTTATTTTAGCGAATAAGTTTAATTCCCCTTTATCAACGTCAGGTGATTGCATACTTCGAATGTTGTTCCACGAATTATCATGAATAAGGCGTATTAGAGCTTGCAAGGTTAGGTCTGCGAATGTGGCATCTTGAATTTCTTTGTAGTCCATAGACTTCGGAACAGCATGACGAGCTAGAAAATTGACGTATTTGTCGGCTGTTGATGATTGCGATTTACCAGTTGTATCCGTAAAGATGTGTCTTGATAAGAAATCCAAAGGGGTTTTGAGCTCCTTGTTTATAAACAATTTCAAAATCGTAATCCTGAATACGTAAATTCCAGCGTTCAATTCTAGCAGGTGGTCGTGATTACGGGTTAGACAAGATAAGTTCGACTGGCTTGCAATCTGTGAATAGCTTGAATTTTGCACCATATAAGTAAATGTGAAGGCGTTCAATAGCCCATACTATAGCTAATGCCTCTTTTTCAGTTTGCGAGTACCTTCTTTCTACATCTGAGAGCGATCGGCTTACGTAGGCTACGACTTTCCTGTCTTCTTGGCCAGGCAGGGACGAAAACAAGTTGCTAATTTTGGGGGGGCGTGGAAGGATGAAAATTCCAATCTAAGTAAGAAATTTTTTCATTTGATCAGTAAATCTACTATACCTACCAAATTGTATTTGTAAATAGCCCGAACACCATAGTTCTATTTTCTTTATAATTACCAAAACTTTACTCAATAATTAGCCTAAAGCATAAAAGCCTAAATCTCTAAATTTTGATTAACATGAAACAGACATTTAAACTTACAGTAAGATTTATACAATATTTAAGCAAAACCAGTATTAGATATATTTAATGATTAGTAGTATTCTTTCAGATCAATTGATCAATTTTATCTAAAATACATTTTTTCACGATATAGAACCACCAAGAACTTGAGCCTTTAATTTTTGTTCTTGATCGAAGAAAACTACTAACAATTTTCAGTGGGCCAAATGCCTTTTCATTCTTTACAATTGAAATGATGATTTGAAAACAAACTTGTGCATATGCCTGATTCGAAAGATGAAACACTCTTCTTTGATCAAATACTTCTACTGCAGTTTTGCAATGTGTTCTTGCTTTACAGCAGTTTTGTCATAGGAATTTATGATAAGGGTCAAGGGCGTTAACAAATAACAGGGGGAGTTTAGCATAAACTCGTTTTTTATAAGAAGCGTTGAGAATTTTTAGCACTAAAAGATTATTAATCTTTTATTGAATTAACTACTCGTAGTTTCTTAAAAAACTCCCACTCTAATATTTTCTGATCAATACGGGAATTATTATTCCAAACTTTAAAGTCTCAAGTTTCTTATCCGGAAATTCACCTTGCCTGTTTGTAATTTGTTTCAACTCCCGTCAGAAAGAAAGCAAACGAGGCAATTGTGCAATTTGGATCCAGTAGAGTTGGGATTCACAATAGAAAACGATTAGTGGATGGGTCAGCTTCAGCCTGTGAATTTCAATGTTTAGAATTTTTACATTCAAAATAAAAAAACTTCTTAAAATATAAAATTCACATGTTTGGTCCTTAGAAAAAATTCCAAGTCAACCGTTAAGTTTTCCAACTGTAACTGGATTTTCCAAACTTTGGGGGGGCGTTACGCCCCCCACGCCCCCCTATTATTTACGTGCCTGTGGCCAGGTGTAATTTGCGACAAAATAGCCGAAAAGCCTGTAGGCGAAGCATCCGTAAACAACTCAGTTTGTTTTGTCTGGTCAAAATATGCCATCACCTTGTCACTAGTCAGTGCCAACTTGATGCTATCGAGCGACTTTTGTTGCTTAGGGGTCCACCGGAAAACACTGATTTTCTTTGTTAAAGGGCCACTCCAGCCCAAAATTTTTATTTCCGAATACGATGAAATCAGACCTCCTGAAAACGAATCTGTTATTATTTTTTTCATATCTTCAGCCGTTTTGTAGTTATTAGCGTTTGTAAATTGGTCATTGAGTTGAATTGTTTTTCAACCGTGTTATCGGAGATCTTCGGATTGACGTCACAGGCATTTTCGGCCTCTGCATTTTTGCGGCAAGTATCATCGGCTGTCCAAAGGGTCAACGAGAATGTTGCGAAATGGCAAACAGGGCCTAGCAGCGGTATGTTTGTTAGAAGGCCAGACTTTTATCTATATAAAGAGACAAGTATCGTCGGTCAGTCTTGATTTTCAGATCGAATATGGAAGTATTATATCGCACGAATCTGCCTGACAGAGCAGTCAAATTGTCAAAGTAGGCCAGCGAGACAGAGACATGAGGATGTTCAAGGTCTGGATAATGGAACGTTGCTTTTGATGCAGTCTGTTTTGGCAGGCCAGTTTTCTGATTCGCGCTTTTTCATCAGCTCTACATTCAGTGCAATAACCAAAAAAAGCCATCACGCAATTTATTCGGAAAGACCTAAACAAAACCAGTATACCAGATTGATACTATAGATTCAGCAGGATAAAGAGCTTCATATCAACATTATTGAGAAAAAAAACAGGACAATCAAGGACATGGACATGGAAGTATACAAACTTTCAAGACAGGACTAAAGACCTACCATTAGTCATGAGTCAAACAACTTTTTTCAAAAATTATACATTTGTTCTTATATCTATAGACAAAAAAGTGATTTGAGATTATATTAACATTTCATCTTTTTCAATATACTTGTGTAAAAATAATTTTTGTATTGAATCTTCAAGCTATTGCAGTGGCCTTGTCAGGTCCTTTAAGCTGTCAGAATTTTAACCTGCTATATATCAATGAATAATGAATACATGTTTGTATTTAATTACTTAGCTACATTGAATAATATATTATAAATATATATACAGTCAGGCCAGTGAACTAGCTAGCAAATTTGTAATTTAAATTGCACATGAGAAATGTTCTTATAAAAGTATGCTGAAACAATAATCTATTGCAAAATTTATAGAAAATACCTATATGCTGTTACTAGTTTGAAATAATAGCAGTGGATTTGCAAACATTTTATAGATATGACCAAATTATCTATAAAATTTTGATAAGTTCAAAAATAGTCTGCTTTGTAAAAGTTTTAATACAAAAACAGAACAATGTGTCAAGGTCTTTGTGGTAACTCTTGCAAGGAAAAAGGGGTGAGTTATCACTCCCCCAAAGCCAGTAGCCAGATAACAGGATACATGTAATCTCCAACCTTCATCTAGCATTTTTGGCAAGATCCTTTCTATTGATCCATAAAAGTGTTTGTTACATTTTTGTATGCCTAGAAAAACAATGTTGACAGGGATAAATAATAACCTACCAGTGAAATTTACTTTAGAGTCACTTTATCACATAAAATGATCAAAGAAATCATAACCTTGGACACTCAGGGGCATTCAGAGCATAGATATTTAAAAGGATCAAAGAGAAATTTGGGGATGAAAGGGCAACCACTGTTGCTATAGCAAATAACATCTAAGGATATATTTAGGTAACACAAAGATAAATTTAAATGATATAGGCCATGCTTATATGAATCAATGCTAGAATAGCAAAGGTGTATTTAATATAAACAATTCTGCCTTTAAAACATTAGAATGAGGATATGACACATCTGTTTTCAAAACCAAGGGTTTAAATTCCATGTTTTCTCTTTGGGGTAGTAGATCTTTTGCCTTGGATATTGATCTGGCAAAATTTTGAAATTGTGCATCAGTTTTATGATGAAATAGGCAGAACTCCAAAATTGAAGACGAAACATGGTAGAACATGAAAACTAAGGGTTGAGGAGAGAAACCCTCAAAAATTTTACACATCTGTACCTCGGGCAAGGGTGTACTGCACAGATCATTGGCAAGGATGTAGTGCTAGGAGGCTCAGGCCCCCTTGTTGGTACAAAAAGTAGCAAACTTCTACTTTCAGTACTATTTTATGACATTTTGCTTGAGAGCCCCTGTTGTACTTTTCTTCTTAGTACCACACCTGACACCTCTAACCATTTGGTGGACAGTTCATGAGACTGACTGTTAGAAATTTTACATTTAGAAGATAAAATTTTTCTCAAAGCCTGGGAAATTGCATTGCTTAGGGGGTGTGTGTCACACCTTCCCCAAACCCCCTCCAAACCATGGTAAAATGATAACAGGCACCATGGAGCATTGAGAAAAGTGGGGGTCTAACAAAGTGGGGGGGGCTAAAACCATATAAAAAGAGGCTTTACTGGTAGTTTATTACCTAATATTTAGCATTTCTGCAAAAAGTGGGGAGCTAAAGCCCCCCTCCCCAGCCCCCGTCCCTGCTCCGCGGTGCCTGAATTAGGATGGATTGTGACTTACGGGAAAGCTTCCATCTTGTGAATGGGATTCTTCTTCTAATGCGGTAAGACATCAATTATTATTCACCTCCCTGGAAATCCCTGAGATGAGACGACGATAAGAAATGCCTTCGGTCAGAAATCCATTCACATCTGAAAATTCGTGAAGCATTCCATGTTGAAAAGCTTGCTGCGTTGCCAAGATGAGGATTTGCATTCAGGTTGAAGTTTCCATCTTTAATTTATCGAATTACTATTCCATGTTGGCTGGAAGCCTCCGCTGGACATCAATCGCAATGAAGGAAAATAAATAAAACGACAACCGAGATTCCGACATGAATCGCCTCTTCCGAGCCGCTACCGAGTCGTGCGAATTTCAGTGCGAACGTATAACAATAGCGCCGAATGTTGAAACAATGGTCCCTTCATACGTCACAAGGTACTTTTTCCGAAAAAAATTTTGTCGTATTTTTACGGCGATTCTCAACTTTGAGCGTCTATATCTGGAAAACGAGTTAAGCTTTTCAAAAAAAAATTTCACGATGGCTTCTTTTTCTCGACTAACTACCAATTTATGCAAAAATCTCAGAAAAAAATTTTGGGCTGGAGTGGCCCTTTAAATTCCGCAAGGGCTCGCTGATATCACTGAATTGTGAAATAAATTTTGCACAGTAGTTTGCCATCCCTAAGAAACTGCAAATATCCTTGAATGACTGTGGCGGCGGGGCGTTGTGAATTGCATGAACTTTCTGGGGGTCGGCAGAGATTCCTTTGTCAGAAAACACATAGCCAAAAAACGTGATCTCCTTTTTGTTTAACTCGCACTTTGCCTTGTTTAACGTCAACCCCATATCTTGGAATCGTTTGCATACCGCATGTAACGCGCGGTCGTGATCGGCTTGGTTGTTACCATAAATGATAACATCGTCGCTGATATTTACGGCACCCTCAATGTTCCGAATTTGTTCGTAAACGGCGTTCTGAAAAATTTCACTTGCTGACGACGTTCCAAAGTTAAGACGTGTATATCTTCGTAACCCTTTAAGAGTAGCGAAAGTAGTGATGTGACGGCTTTCTTCTGAAAACACCAGTTGGTGGTAACCAGAGCGAAGATCTAACTTGGAAAAAACTGTAGCACCATTTAACGCGTGTATAAGGTCGTCGATGGTAGGGCTAGGGTGGCGTTCCCGTTGAATCGCGCGGTTAGGCATTCTCATGTCCACGCATAAACGAACAGTTCCGTCGTTTTTTGGAATGACGACCGAGGGGGATACCCAGGGGGTGCTTGTTTCTGCCACTTTTTCAATAATGCCTTGGTATTCCAAATCACGCAGAGTTTCCGACACTTTGTCGTTGAACGACAAAGATGGATATTTTTAGCTGCCTTGACCTGATGAAATGTTGATTCATCCAAAATATCGATCGATGCTCCTGTGTCCAAAATCATTTTCACAAGGATTTTATTAATTTTTACACGGACTCGTGGCATCTTTATTTCGCGTTGATCATCGCACGTAAACAAATAACCTTCGTCGCTGCTAGACTCTGGATTAGGCTCTTGTGTATGTTGAGGTGCTTTTCCATGTACATGATGTATTTTTCCTTTTTGATTTGTGAATTTATGACCTCCTTTCTTGTGGTCTTGCATAGGCGGGTCGTTAACGGCACGCGGTTGTTTCGCGCGGCTTTTACAGACTTTAGCAAAATGTCCAACACGCCCACATTTGCGACAACTTTGTGTCTTGGCGGGGCAAGGGGAAGTACGGTGAGGCCATGAAAAACCACAGTTGAAACAGGTTTGCAGCTGAGGCTTACGAACCAGCTGAGCAGTTTCCACTTGCATGAGACTTTCTTCTATATCTTTAGCTTGTGTATCGCTGGCTTCCAGAATACGTGCTTTTGATAACAACACGGCAAGTGTATGCTTCTCTTCCCGCAAAACAAGCCTTCTGAGTTGCTTAGACGAGCAGTTTTGTATAATCGCAGATTCAAGTCCCTTATCTAAATCTGTCAATTCACAATTTGTAGCAAGTTTGCGAAGTCGTGTAGCAAATTGATCAGTAGTTTCTCCAATCTTCTGTTTGGCTTGGCGAAATTGAAAAATTTCAAAGTCGACATTTTTCTGCGGTGTTGGCAACAGCGGGGCAAAGTAAGTGTCAAGTTTCGCCAACGCTGTCTTGCAATCTGCAGCTTCATCTTGCTCAACTGGGAGGGAATCGAAAATTTCTTGAGTGGCGGCACCTGCTTGGTACAATAGTAAGGCACGTTTCTGAGCATCATCAGTTATTTTTACGGCAAGTAAATATGTTTCGAAACGGCGTTTCCATTGCTGCCATCGTTGGCTTATGGACGTCGGGTCGGACACAGGGTCGAACAATGGAAGCGGTAATAAATCCAATCGTGCTGCATTGGCCATCTTAAATTCTGAAACTTAACAGAAATGGTATGTGCTTTCCCTCCACGTTATCTGCTTTTTGTTTTAATCCTCGTCGCCAAATGTTATGTTGTTAAAAAGGGCCTAATCATGTGCTCACATATAATACGTTTTACTCCATGGCCTCGTGCTCTACAACTAACTCTAAGTACCGTTACGTCATAATATGTTAATTTATTCAAAACATTACAACCACTAGCCCTTGGGCGTCTCCTGTTGTCCTCGTTAAAAAAGAAAGGATGGGTCCTATAGATATTGCCTTAACTACCGAAAGCTAAACCTTGTCACCAAGCAAGATGCTCACCCCTTGCCTAGAGGAGATGACCTTCATGACCCTCTAAATAACAATAAGCTCTTTGGTACTCTTTATCTCCGCAGTGGTTACTGACATGTAAGTATGACCTCAGAAGATAGAAAAAACAGCTTTTATTACCCCTGGTGGCCTATTTGAATTGCTTTGTATGTCATATGGATGTTCAACAGCTCCAGCAACATTCGCTAGGGCCGTTAGCATTATATTATCAGGTTTAACCTATGATATATCAGGGCCTCCGACGAAGGGGGGGGGAGCGGTGGGGCAACGGCCCCCTCACTTTTTTGCAAAACAATAAAGCTTTTTTTAAAAATCTTTGTTATGATTGTTATATTTTCTCTTGGCCCCTCCACTTTCCAACTGGCGTCGGAGCCAATGATATATGCCTTTGTAATTTTGATCACGTAATCATTATTTCTGACAAAATTGAAAAACACTGTGAACATTTAACATCTGTTTTGCAACGATTTCGTGAAAATGGGCTGCATGTCAAGACTTCAAATGCTTATTTGGTGCCCAGCAGGTCATTTATTTAGGTCACTGTGTCTCAAGTAAAGAGTTTTATACTGATCCATCTAAAATTAAGGCTGTGCAGGATTTACCCCCACCAACTGACCTGGACAAGCTTAGATCATTCTTAGGACTAGCAGGGTATTATAGGCGTTTCATCCCTCAGTTTGCAACCATGGCAGCTCTTTTGACTGAACTTACACAGAAAGGTATCCTATAAAAGTGGACAGGAGAGCACCAGACTGCTCGAGGGGCAAATAATTCTTACGAGCGTACGAGATTCATGGATTTATAAATCTCTTGCAATTTTTCAGGGATTTATGAGATTTATAGAGATTTATGGGATTCATAGATAGTAATGGAATATATAGGGAATTTCACAAATATATCTAGATTTATCAAGATTTTTGGGATTTATTAAGTTTTATGGAGACTTCGAAACTTTATTTACATTTTTTTAATATCATTTTCATAAAGTCTTTAGTTGGGTCGAAATCTAGGGTCCCGTGACAACTTTTAAAAGAACTTGTTTAACAAGTTGATTTTGGTATTTCAAAGTACGCTCTTCAAAATGAGCCTGGGTACATTTTGATTTTCGATAGGCGTTGGCCGAAAATGACGTCATAAAATATGCACCTGTAAAGTCATTTTTACGGTTAAAACTCGAGACAAGTAAGTCAAATTCATTCAAACTATACACCATTTGACTCCTCGTGAGGAAATCTTTCGAGTGATTTACATGAAATTATATTATTATGATATCAGCAATTTATGCTATGACGTCACTGAAGGTCGATGACGTCACATACAGGAAACTGAAAGGGCAGTTTTCATAATATCGATATCTACCAAGGACAGTTTTCAAAATCTACCATGGTTGTAAACTTTGGCTTTGATCTTAGCATTCAAACAGTATCTTTTGAATTATCTCATGTCACAGTATCGATTCAAAGGAAGAGAGAAAAGAAACCCGGGCTTGGAAGGATCTCAAAGCTATTGCTGAGAAATGGATGGGATTAGATCCATACAGAAGAATTTACACAGAGACAAATTGGGAAAGCGGGCCTGAAGGTAATTGTATTCACAAGACATGCAGGTTAAAGCTTGGAGATTCCAAAAGACTTGAAAGTGCCTTGCCACGAATAAAGCAACAAGACAATTTTCCCGAGAGTACACAGTCAAATGATTTCACGCCGCATTCACAATTTCCAGCAAAAATATCTTCTGTTCATCGACGGTCTCAGACAGGAAATTTGCATGATAAGAACTTGTGCAAATTTTGCATGAGAGGAGAAGATTCGAAGCATCGTGATAGGAAAACCTCAAATTTGCATCTCTTGGGGCAAAAAAGTACATGGATGAAGTTAAAATCTGCAACCATCTTTCTGAAAGATGAGATAGTGCGAGAAAGGCTTCTCCACTTCATTAGGGAGTGTGAAGACCCCTTTGCACGCAAAGTGAGGTATCATAAGAGTTGCTGGAATCAGCACATTAGGTATGGTAGGCAAGAAGAAGGAACACTACATGTTCAGCATGTTAGGAATGAGGAAGTCAACCAATTATTTGTCGAGCATTTAAGGTAATGTGTAATAAAAGATATATAAGAACTTGATAAGAACTTGTGCAAATTTTGCATGAGAGGAGAAGATTCGAAGCATCGTGATAGGAAAACCTTAAATTTGCATCTCTTGGAGCAAAAAAGTACATGGATGAAGTTAAAATCTGCAACCATCTTTCTGAAAGATGAGATAGTGCGAGAAAGGCTTCTCCACTTCATTAGGGAGTGTGAAGACCCCTTTGCACGCAAAGTGAGGTAAAATAAGAGTTGCTGGAATCAGCACATTAGGTATGGTAGGCAAGAAGAAGGAACACTACATGTTCAGCATGTTGGGAATGAGGAAGTCAACCAAATAATTTGTCGAGCATTTAAGGTAATGTGTAATAAAAGATAGGGAGCCAAGAACATTAAAAGGCTTAATGAACGATTACAACAAACTTCTTGATAACTTTAATTATCCGGAATGTGAAAGGACTTCATAAATAAAGAAGATTTTAGAATACAACTTTGGTGATGAGCTAGGCTTCCATAACAGATTTCAGAAAAATGAAAGCACTATTGTGTATGATAGCCAGAGCGGGGCGACGTACATAGAGGTAGCGATAAACTCATGGGGAATCGACAAAGAACATTCAATGAATAGTGTCGCACATCACCTACGAGACACGTTCAAAAATCAGCCCATACAAGAATGGCCACCACATTCAGATAGACTCACAGAAGAAAAACAGCCCCAAGAAGAACTGAGATGCTTTCGTACATGGTTGCGTAGTCCATCCACCAAAGACTTTGCTGATGATTGTGAAGATCCCATTATTACAGCTTTGAGTGATATATTGTTGGCATATGTTACAAGACAAAGGTCTTTTTTTCAGGTAATCAATCATTTGTTGTTATTTTAATTATTTACTTGTAGATAATTTGATATGCATATTCTGTCCATCAATCAGTGGACGTCCATTCAGCGCATTGCCCTTTGATCAATGAATAGAGATAACAATCCGGGTGGGTTTGGTTTACCAAAAACGAGAGCATGTTATACACAAACAAAAACGATTAGCAAGATAGAGTCAACACGCCAGGCTCTCAACGCTGCTGCGAGCATTAAATGAAAGGATTGTAGCCATTCCGAAAACTCTCCAGTTAATTTAAGGTTTGACGAGAAGCTTGTACAAGATTTCAGCTGATGCTTACAAGAGTGAAATTGTGATCCTTTTGACGAGCAACACAAGGACCTTCAATCACTTGAATCTGGATTGCTTGCATCCCCAAGTCTCGTTGAAGATTTCTCAAGTACATACAAAGAAGGTGAAAAACAAGTCAAATATTTTTTGAAAGAAAGAATTTTCTCAACAGAAAGGCCAGTATCAGATAAAATAAAGAAAAATGGTCTTTGCAATTTCATCACACAAGAGAAACCAAAAGGCACAGCCTCTGCAAACCAAATGAAAGCCAGTGTGATGGAAAATAAAGCAATGGCGGAACTGGTCACGACCTCACGGTCGCTGTCACGACACGCATCAACATTTCATTTCATCAATGACCGCTATGATGTCTCAAATTCGATCAAAGATATTAAGCATCAAATAAATGCGACCAACCTGCACCGAAAGCCCAAGCCTTCAATAGCTTCTTTGTCAACAAAGGAAATAAACTGCGTCTTCAAGAATTTCTGTGGAAAGAGTTCAAGTCATTAGCGTTGGATAAAAACCAAGAGTTTTATTACACAACCGGGGAAAAAATGCGTTAATTTGAAGACCTCAGCTGTGAGTCCAGAACTGGAATGCCATCATCACGGAGCTGATACAAGGCTCGTCTTTCATGCCTCTAAAATGCTCTCCCAATGCCAAAACCCGATCATACTCGACAGTGGTGATACAGATGTTGTTGCAATTTGGCCAAATGCTCTTATGTCAGAAAGGCCATCTGTTTGATTGTCAAAAAATATGCTCCTCAGGGCCAGCTTCAGTCCTTGTGCAAATAGATGCCTTCACAGGTGCAGATGCAATCATTGGCTTCTTTGGTCACGGAAAAGTCTCAGTGTTTGAGAAAGTGAAAAGAACTCCAGAGTTTGCCAGTTTAATTTGTGATTTTGGACTACAGGTTGAGCTATGTCCAGAGCTTTCACCATTCACCATAAAATGTGTCTATCGCGATCTTTCTAGCCAATCCCTTGCAGCAGCAAGATCCTCAAAATGGCGTTTAATGAAGAGGAAGAATACAGAGAGGCTTTCACCTGCTGAGGATTCACTGGCACAACATTGACGAAGAGCAAATTATCAATCTTACATTTGGAGACACTTTCACAAAGAAAAGCCTCCTTCATCTCCTTTATCTCATGGATGGAAGTTCGGTTCAGCAGGGCTGCTAGAACCAGTCCTGTCAATATGGCAAGCAATCCCCGATGATGTGATTGCCGTCTCTCTCTAAGAACAAGAAATAGGTAGGATTATGTGTATAACTTTAAACATGGTTATATATGGTGGCTGGGTACAACTTCCTAGGTGGCATCATTTGCCATGGGTTTCCGTCTCTCTATAAACACAAAGAATCGGTAGGATTCTAGGTATAAATTTTCAACATGGTTATTTGTTGTTGCTAGGTACAACTTCCTAGGTGGCATCATTTGCCATGGCCACTTGGATAGAAGGGGTTTCCGTCTCTCTATAAGCACAAGGAATCGGTAGGATTCTGTTTATAAATTTTTAACATGGTTATATATGATGGCTGGGTTCAACTCCTAGGTGGCATCATTTGCCATCGGCTCTTGGATAGAAGGGGTTGCCGTCTCTCTATAAGCACAAGGAATCGTTAGGATTCTGTGTATCAATTTTTAACATGGTTATATAAGTAGGTAAGTATACGAGGATATCAACTCAGCTGGCACTGCGAAGCAGGGTGATTTGCAGGAGGAGGTGAATGCGTAGGAGTTCACTGTGTGGGGGGATGTCGTGTAGGATGAGGAGTCGTTTTTTGAGATTAAAAAAGTTTTTGAGATTTTAGGTGTTTTGCGCATGCGCAGTAGTTATAGAGGTTTCACATAAAAAGACAGTAACATTTCTGAGACAGATTTTTTTTTACTTCATAAATCTTTTAAGTAAAATAAAACCAACATGGCTAAATATTGTGACAACAATTGAACTACTGATGGAGATTAGCAGAAAGAGTTTGCACAAGTGTCTGATTTCTTCTCGGTCATGAGGGGTTCTCCCATCCACAATAAATTTACACAGTCTCTCGAAGCCACTATTATTTTCTATCGATGTCTGCACTCTGTCAGTCTTCAAGGTGTTTATTAGAGTGTCTTTAATTAGAGAATTGTCACTCAATTCCTGGTGTGTCTTCCGAATTTCAACAGCGAATGCGAACATTCACCAACCCCTGAAAAGAAGCTTAATCTTGGTGTGATTAAAGTTCCTAAATACCAATTACACGATAACTTTTTTCCCAGTCAAATCATGACATTGTATCTATATAAAGAGGAAACAAACAATCAATCGGTGCAATATACTAAAATTAATTGTGCTCGAAGAATAAAGGATGGCATAAACATTATTCCAGAATCAGCTATCAATGTGAAATGTGACATTTTGGAAAATAACTACCTAGCAGGTCTTGATAAGAAGAGAGTTCTGCGAAAGTTAACATTTTATGATACACAAGTTGACACATATGTGAAATATTATGAACCGAAGAGCATCATATTTACACCAATAGAAAACCTTCAATTTCAACATATCTCAATCAAGTTAACGGATGATGAAGACAGCCCTATAAAACTACCATCATTCTATTCACCAAAGCAATATATTGGAGAGACCCCGATTACTGTGAAGATAAGACCAGTAATATGAGTAATGAAATTTGTTTAACGTTAAATAGAAGAAGTTTGAATTTACCAAACTCTATAACAAATGTTGCAAAATGTAGTATGATTGGATGCATTTTATTTCCAAAGAAAGAAATAAGTATAAATAAAAGTGTCATTGCTGTGTGTTCTGATCTTATATTCAGTAAAAACAGTGTTCCATTATTAGACTTGGCAATGCTCGAGAATGACAGGGTAGTTAGGAAGGTGAACCCACCAACACACACAGTAATAACATCTGAGAAAAAGACAATTAACAAACAAATTTTTGATTGGGAAACATTGGAAGATATATCACATAAATTTGAAGACAAGTGTTATATTGAGTTATTACTTAGCAAATATGATTAATGACTTTCGTTTAATGGGGCGGCGTTGCTTCTGGTGATGTGGGGGGTGGCGTTGATTCCGGTGATTGCGCTTGTTGTGACCGCTCCTCCACCTCCATCCTCAGGGCTGTTCCGATGAAGGTTGCCGCTCGCATTCGTCTCCTCCTCCTCCTCCGCTCGCATTCATCTCCTCCCTGCTGTGCTCCTCCCCAATGTCTGTATCATCGGATGTTGTTGCCGCTTCGGGGAACATGTTTGTTAGTTCCCTGAAATAAAACACCCTAACATCACAACCTGTATCTAAAAATTACCCAATCCAACCACTAATGTTGTTGCATCACTTGAAAAAATGATGGTTGTAAAAATTAATAGTTTCAAATTCAAAAAATGTTGAAGTAAAAATGTACTCACCGCATCCTCCGATTTACTGATCTCATTGACCTTAGGATATACCCACTCCTCCTCAATCTTATCTCTCTAGCGTTATTTGCTACCATATCGTCGCTTTGGTACTTCATTGTAATCTAAACATTTAAGGTAGTGGTATTTATTAAATTGTTATATATTTGGAATAAATCGGGAAATAAATCAGGGAATAAAATGAAAAGAAAAAAAAAACTAATTGTTCCTAATTATTGGTAAGTGTAACAAACGCTCCCCGTGCACATCTTTAGACCTCAACAAGATGACTATTCAATACTCATGTGTACAAAGTCAATGGACTAAGGTCGGTACTAAGCACTGAACGGAGGATTGTAAGCACACAAACACAATAACCTAAGGTACCTGAAACGACGTCTCTCAGCACCCCTATACCTTACTTCAAAGTGCTGAGTCGTGGAGACCAGCCTATTTCACTTCAGGTGGGCAACAAAAAGAATATAAGCTATTGCAAGTAATTAAAAAAATTGACTATTAACAATAAAAAGCAAGTATAAGAAATTAAAAACAAGTATAAGCATCTAATGAAATAGTGTTGAAAGTAAAGGTAAATCACCTGTTAAATTCACTTTGAAAAGTACGTATGTCTTTCTCTAACCACGATAACCGCGAAAAGAGGTGGATTGCTTGTGCTTCAGTCTTTTATGCCGGTGTATACGTGTTTAAGTTCTGTTATTCGAAACAAATCAGACTCCTCCATTATTATCATTTCTTGTAGGGGCACAAACGCTATATATTTCGATTTTCGAAATATGAATTCCTTCGATTGTCTTATACATTCAATTATCCAAGCACTTGATCTTATAGACTTGAAACTTCGTATATATGTAGATAATCAGATACTCTGGTGTCAAATTTGGGCTTTGTATCACCAAAGGATCTACTGCGCATACGCAAAATCAACTTGCTCTGATCGATTTGAAACTTGGTACATATATATTGAACTTATAATACGACATTTTATTCGCACCTAATCAGCCATATACCCAGCCACATATTTGCACTTACGAACAACAGCTTATATTCCTATTGAATTTACTTTCGCTTTTTATCCTAGCTTTTCTATTCGCTTTGTTTTAGTTAATCCCCTATAATGAGCTGTTTTATTATAGTTGTGCAGATAGTAAAAATGATTAATCGAGTTCTGGTACAGAGAAAAACAAGTCGTCTCAACTCTTCGCTTCTGCACACACCTAGGTGAGAAGTTATATATATACAAACTAACACACAAATTAGTTAGTAAAAGAAACAACAACGCTTTTACTAAACATATAGTTAATCACATACCCTGATGCAAGTTCTGGTATCGGCATCACCAAAGGACCTACTGCGCATGCGAAAAACTCAACTTGCTCTGATTGATTTGAAACATGGTACATATAGGTAATCACATACACTGATAACAATTCTGGCTTCGGCATCACCATAGGACCTACTGCGCATGCGCTGAACACCTAAAATCTAAAAAAAACACCTCCTCATCCTACATGACATCCTCCTACACAGTGATCTCCTACGCAGACTCCTCTTCCTGCATATCACCCTGCTGCGCAGTGCCAGCCGAGTTGATATCCTCGTATGCTTACCTACTTAGTTATGATGGCTGGGTACAGCTTCCTAGGTGGCATCAACTGCCATGGGTACTTGGATAGAAGGGGTTTTCGTCTCTCTATAAGAACAAGGAATTGGTAGGATTCTGTTTATGAATTTTAACATGGTTTTTTGTGGTCGCTGGGAACTATCATACTGAGGTGGCATCGTTTGCCATGGGCACTTGGATAGAAGGGGTTTCCGTCTCTCTATAAGCACAAGGTATAGGTAGGATTCCGTGTATAATTTTTTACTTGATTATATGTGGTGGCTTGGTACAACTTTCTAGATTGCATCATTTGCCATGGGCACTTGGATAGTAGGACTTTCCTTCTCTCTATAAGCACAAGGAATCGCTATGATTCTGTGTATAAGTTTTTAACATGGTTATAAATGATGGCTAGGTAGCACTTCCTAGGTGGCATCATTTGCCATGTCAACTTGGATAGAAGGGATTGCCGTCTCTCTGTAAGCACAAGGAATAGGTAGGAATTTTTGTATAAAATTTTAACATGGTTATTTGTGATGACTGGGTATAACCATACGGGGGTGGCATCATTTGCCATGGGCACTTGGATAGAAGGGGTTTCCATCTTTCTATAAACACAAGGAATAGGTAGGAATTTGTGTATAAATTTTTAACATGGTTATTTGTGATGGTTGGGTATAACTATACGGGGGTGGCATTATTTGCCATTGGCACTTGGATAGAAGGGGTTTCCGTCTCTCTATAGGCACAACGAATAGCTAGGATTTTGTGCATAAATTTTATAACATGGTTTTTTGGAATGGCTGGGGACAACCATATGGAGGTGGCATTATCTGCCAAGGGCAATAGGATAGAAGGGGTTTTTCTTTCTCTATAAGCACAAGGAATAGTTAGGATTTTGTGTATAAATATTTAACATAGTTATTCGTAATGGCTTGGTACAGCCATACGGGGGTGGCATCATTTGCCATGGGCACTAGGATAGAAGGGGTTTTCTTCTCTCTATAAGCACAAGGAATAGGTAGGATTTTGTGTTGAGACTTTTAATATAGTTGTTTCTTGTAGCTGGGTGAAACCATACTAAGGTGGCATCTTTTGCCATGACCACTGGGATAGAAGGGGTATTTATAAAGAGAAAATGAGGCTCACTGATACTTAATTAGGCATCAAGAAAGGATGAAGGGGTATGGCTGCTAGATCCAAGTGAACTACAACATGTCAAAGAACAAAGTTTTTTTGCCACCATGTTTTGTGGTGAGGTATCAAGAATGATTTTATTTGTTAAACCTCCAGGCACATCTCGTATCAGTAAATCTTAGATTTAAAATATTGAATACCCATAAAAGTCTACTCCACTTTTTGAATTTTCTAGCTTGCGTTATTCCACTTCTTCCAAATTCAGAGCAAAAATATGTTCAAATTTTTGCCCCCATGCAAAGTGTTGTTTTTTTATATAAATTGTTTTGAACTTTTTTGATTCATTTATAAACGTCAGCAAGGACGCAGAAAAAGTGAAAAAAATTGTTTGCGTAAATTTTATTTTAGGGAGGGGTGGCCTAAGCATAAGGTAAAATTTTCGTTGAAAATCCAACAAACTACTAAGGTTTCCAAAATTTTCCAACCAATTCGATGCTTTTTAAGGGGCTAAGCCCACTATCCTTCCCAGCCAGACAAGCGAACCACGATTTTAATAGATAGTGAAGTGTTACAAAGTATCAAAATAAAATAAAATTCAAGATTCACCTGTTTCAAATGTCTTGCAAAATTTTGAACATCGTTGGTACAGCATTCAATTTCAACTTTAAATTATTTGCTGATCGGTCAATAATTTCTTCCTTGAAGTGGTCGGAGCAAATTCTGAAAATACTTGCTATGAATCCAGTTCTCGTGGCGCATATATTGTACATCTCTGTATTTTACCATAATCAATTAGAAACCTGAGAAATAAAAAACATCACTAATATAGAATTTTTTGTAAGTCAAACTTTGGATAGCTTGATGAATATAATGAGACAAAGAGACAAATTCCGCTCAACCTTTGCCAAATGAAACGGGCCTAAATTACCCAAACCGAAATGATAACTTACGAATGAAAAGTTCTGGAGAATTTGAATTTTATTTTGGATTCTTTTTCCGAATTTCCACTGGGATAGAAGGGGTTTCATTCTCTCTATAAGCACAAGGAATAGGTAGGATTTTGTGTAGAAATCTTTGACATTGCTATAAGTGGTGGCTGGGTACAACCATACTGAGGTGGCATCATTTGCCATGACCACTGGGATAGAAGGGGTATTTATAAAGAGAGAACGAGACTGACTGATACTTAAATAGGCCTCCTCTGTCTTTAAGGGCAAGGAAGGATGAAGGTGTATGGCTGCTAGATCCAAGTGAACTACAACATATCGAAGAACAAAGTTTTTTTGCCACCATGTTTTGCTGTGTGGTACCAAAGATGATTTAATTTGTCAAACTTTTAGGCAACTCTCCTATGGTTAAATCTTAGATTTCAAATGTTGAATACCCATAAAAGTCTACTCCACCCTTTCAACCTTCCAGCTAGCGTTATTCCACTTCTTCCAAATTCAGAGAAAAAGATGTTGAAATTTTTGCCCTCTTGCAAAGTGTTGTTTTTTCATATAAATGTTTTGAACTTTTTTTATTCATTTATAAACGTCAGCAAGGACGCAGAAAAAGTGAAAAAAAATTGTTTGTGAAGAAAACTTTTTTTAGGGAGGGGTGGCCTAAGCATAAGGTAAAATTATTTTTGAAAATCCGACAAAATACTGAGGTTTCCGAAATTTTCCAACCAATTCGATGCTTTTTAAGGGGTTAAGCCCACTATCCTCCCCAGTGACACGACCGAACCACGATAATATTAGACAGTGTCGTGCCTTGGGCCCTCCTTTCATCCTATACGTAAATGATTTTGAGCGATGCTTAGAGAAAAGCTCAACAAATATGTATGCAGACGACACTAGAATAACATACTCTGCAAAAGACATTGAGGAACTGTGAAATGACTTAAAAACTGAGGGTAAGAACATTGCAGAGTGGGTGCGGCAAAATAAGCTTAGTCTGAACACCAATAAAACTGAATATATGGTAATTGGTCATAAAAGACGAATTAACCATATCCAGGGGGAGATAAACGTGGAAATAAATGGAGAAAAAATCCAACGAGCCCATGAAGTAAAATATCTTGGGGTCACTATCGATGAAAACCTATCTTGGAAGAAGCAGTACAAGAGGCTTAAGTGTAAACTTAAGAGTGGTCTTTCTTCGTTGAGGAAACTTAAAAACATACTCCCACAGTCGAAATTGGACCAGGTTTACAGGGCACTTTTCGAGAGCCATCTAAGATGAATTAAAGTCTGTCCGCTACAAAACTTGAACATCTTCAGCGTCTTCAAGACAGGGCTCAAACATTAATTGAAAGTGCTAAATTTGAGGACGGGTGGATCTGTAAATGGCTTTCAGTTTCGAATCTAATTAAATATGACAGGGCCATAATGAAATACAAAATGATGAACGGTCTTTGCCCTGACAGCCTTAAAGGTAAATTTATCACTAGATCAGAGATATCCAGGTATTCGAAAAGGAATCAGCTTGATATTGACATCCCAAGACAAAATTTGGAATTCTCGAAGGGAAGTTTCTTTTACTCTGGGGCTAAACATGGAATGAGATTCCAAGAAACATCAGAATGAGCCCCCAATTTCTATGTTTAAAAGAAACTTGAAATGATTCCTGCAAAGTTAATAAATTCCCAAAACAAAACACGATCCCTAGGTAGAACAGCAACATCTTTATTTTATATATATTAAAGAAGTTATTGTAATCAAAGTAGTTTATTTTTTTTGTATTATAACTGATTAGGAACTCGTGTGTAAAGATTTTTGAAATGAAAATGAGAAAATGAAAAGTGTTAGAGAATATCTAAGTAAAATCAAATTCAAGATTAACCTGTTTTAAATGTTCTGCATAAATTATTGGCTGATCGGTCAATAATTTCTTCCTTGAAGTGGTCGGAGCAAATTCTGAAATTCTTGCTATGAATCCAGTTCTCGTGGCGCATACATTGTACATCTCTTTATTTTACCATAATCAATTAGAAACCTGAGAAATAAAAAACATCACTAATATAGGATTTATTGGAGGTCAAAGTTTGCATAGATTGTGGAATATGATGAAACAAAGAGACAAATTCCGCTCGACCTTTGCCAAATGAAACGGGCCTAAAATACACAAACTGAAATGATAACTTACGAGTGAAAAGTTCTTGGCAATTTGAATTTTATTTTGGATTTTTCATCTGAACTTCCATCGCCATCACTTCTGAATAATTCGGCGTCTATTTTCAGCTTTCTTTTCTTATTAAAACCAAAAGCGCAACGCTGTGTTCCATCATTAGCCATAGCTGTCCAAAACATTTTCCGCGAGATGTGCTTGACCTTTGACATTTGGGTGGCCTTTGTAATGGCGCCTAATAGAGGTTTCTCGATTCAGTCTTTTTTGTGGATTAATGATTAGGATTTCAAACTCCGCTTTGTTCGTAAAAATTCCATCAACATTACTAAGGGCTACAGTTTTTCAACTCATTAGGTGTGGATAACGGTAAGATGAAGTTCTTTTTCATTTCTATCATTTCTATTAGTAAAATGTTGTCGTCATAATATTGTAACTTCCGTCATTTAAATACGCAAGGGTCTTCTCTTTACATGCACTGCAGTTGATTTTAGGCCGACTTTTTTGCGATCAGGAAGTTATAACTTTTGACCCTCCACCTCTGTATTGGTTTATATGATGCGTTTCACTTCTTAGCTCCTACGTGTCTACTTTCAGGGGCGGACTGGCTAATTTTTTGGCCCGTGCAAATTTTTATCAAACCGGCCCGCAATAATAGCAAATAAAAAACTCCTGGGAAAATGCAAGAAAAATAAACCTTGCTCAAGCGTGTTTGAAATATTTCAAAAGAAGCGTTTGGTGTCTCTTGAGATTAATTTTCTTGATCAGGATAAAGTTTGTGCTTTGCTCTTTCAAAAGACTGTAGACCTCTTTTTTTACTTCCCCCAGGAGCTCTTTTGACTGGGATGGGGTCTTCGACGATCTGACAACAGAGAGGATTTTGAAAGTAACTAGAGCATTCTGTTGAAACACCAGCAAAGCTGATGCATTTTCTCCTACTTGACCCGTTCGAATTAATGCATCAGAAGCTGCGAATATTTCGTCTATAGGTTGACAATAAGAGCAAACAAGAGAGGTTGAAGAAATACACTGGAGCAATGACTGAACAGCTGATGTTATGCTGTGTAAAGAGTCAAAACCATCCTCACACCAAGAGACGAACGAATATAAAGCTGGCTCCTCCCTTTGAAGAA
The DNA here is from genome assembly GCF_057945365.1 of Rhopilema esculentum. Lineage (NCBI taxonomy): Eukaryota > Metazoa > Cnidaria > Scyphozoa > Rhizostomeae > Rhizostomatidae > Rhopilema > Rhopilema esculentum. The sequence continues at coordinate 8,255,234 of NC_142832.1, read as the reverse complement.
CGTTAAACATGCCACGTATCTCCTCGTTAAGCAACTTTGCTGTGCAATATTTTGGTATCAGGGTACGAATTTCTTTCTTTGGTATGAAAGCCCTCTCTTTGAAATTAATAAAATAAAAAGTTTAATTGATGAGAAACAAATCCACATATACTGTGTGTTTGATGCTACTGTCAAAAACCTAGCATTTTCTAGATCCCAGGAATTATGCTGTAAATTTGTTTCAGAATATTTCAATCAGAACTGCATTCCTCAAAAATTTGAAACTAAATTTCTGGATAATTCTTAATAAGATAACGCCTCAGGGGCGGATCCAGGAAATTTCTTGACCGGTGCTCAGTTAAAGGAGACACACCCAACAAATTGACCACGCCCATTTTCGGTAGCGATGTTAAGTAGCGTATTTTTTCCAAGGAGCGTCCTTCTTTAATGCACGCCCCCCTTTTGAGCAAAATTTTTCTAATCAGCACCCACCCTCCATTAAGCGCCCCCCAAATATTTTGAAAACATATAGAGACCAGCTAATCTTTACAATAGTAATAAGTTTAAATATATTGAATAAAACCTATGCTGTTTCAATTTGGAAAATCTTTTGCCACTACAGACAGAATTACACAAAAATAAATTTGAAGGTATTGACAATTTGAATATTCAAGATGCCACACCAGTATTTATGCAAATCTACTAGGATTTCGACTCGGGTGAAATTGAAATCTTGTAATTATTATGCCCATAACAGGTGTGATTGATTTGTCTAAAAACAATCATTGTTTGAATTCCAAAGCTCAATTTTTGTTGGTGGATTTTTTATCTTTTCTCAATAAGCCCCACTCTCTAATGGGGCCAAAAATATGATAGAATACGGTAAACAAGAGTGGCTATGGAAGCAAGGAAAGTATTGTACAAAAAAAGGCAATGTATTTCATGAAAATTTAGAAAATGTTTTACGAAATTCGTCACACTCGTTGAAAGCTATCTTTTGCAGCTTGGAATTGTGTTCTTAAAAAATGAATTTTACTTTTCTTTCATTTTATATATTATGTTAAAATTTTTGTTGATGTTCCAAGAACTTTGACAGGCATTTGCACGCCTCTTTGAACTATTCTTCCTTCAGAAAAATCACAAAAGGGGCTGCGATGCGATAACTCGCGTAAAAAACAAAGCGAATATCTCAACACTTCAATTGACGCTTTGTCGTAGTATCACAATTACCTCAAAGCAAACAACATTGATTCACGTTTGCGAAACTCAAATCAACTAATAACATGACAAATAAAACGCAACCTGGAATGTCACCTGATTCCTCAACCAGATGCATATAATATTTTCTGATGTCTTGCAATTTTCCACAAAGATTGTATGTTATCACTTACCTGATAGATAGGTATCTTAGGCTGTAGCTTTGCTACACTTCCGGAAAAGAGCTGTGAATCAATGAACGAGTCGGCGCTATTGTTGTCCCAATAAAACTCGAAAACATCCCCAACGCCCCTTCTCTATCATTTCTTTGACCAGGCTTTTCTTTTGCCATAAAAATTAAGCTTTACTACAATATGAACCACCATCACCCCCACTCTCTCTGATTTGCAGTTTTCTCAGATACCAACTTTCTTAGCATTGGGGGGGGGAGTGCCTTGCCCCCTCGCTGCGCTATTGGCTTCAGACAGGCCCCTTTAGGTCTGTAATAGAGTCGGCTTTCACGTTATTACTATGTGATTTCATTTCATTTCTACGAGGTTTTATACAGAGTATTGTGATGTATTCGTTCAGTTTTGAGTCGTATTGTTATAGCCTCGTTTTAGATAATGATTCAAGTTGGATTCTAGCGTGAATGTGCCTGTTCTCTCGTGTGTACTCGGCTTGATATATTACAAATTGGCGACGAGAAACGGTTTCGGGTCCTCACATTATGTTTTAATGGTTACAAACAGGACTGTGGTGGAAGTTTCCAGTTTTTTGTTGAAACGGAAAACTCAAGTAGGCCAGCTAAACGAGTTGAGTGGTAAAGACGAGCTCTGACTTCTTAGGCCCATTTTGTTCGCTTGAATGCTGACGTGGCATTAGCATGACACAGGTGCTAGGACAGGTTGGTCCTTGCAATGAAGGGAAGGAGGACTGGGCTTGTTATGTGGAAAGGCTGGAACAGTTTTTCATCGCAAATGATATTACTGAAGCATCCAAGAAAAGTGCTGTGCTTTTGAGTGGAATTGGACCTTCAACATATTCGGTGTTGAGAAATTTGATGACCCCAGATATACCTTCAAGTAAGTCGTATGATGAGCTGAAAGCTACATTAACTGCTCATTTTAAACCAAAGACATTAGTGATTGCAGAGCGTTTTCGTTTTTACAAGAGAAATCAACATGAAAATGAGTCTATTTCAGATTATATTGTTGAGTTGAAGAAACTTGCAAGTACTTGTGACTTTTGGGATTTTTTGTCAATTGCTTTGCGGGACAGGCTTGTTTGTGGTTTGCGTTCAGATACTATTCAGAGGAAGCTTTTAACAGAAATTGACCTTACCTTTGACAAGGCACAAAGAATCACTGTTGCAATGGAATTAGCCCAAAAGAATGCAGTTGATTTGCAACCATCAAGTTCAAGTGGTGGATTAGGAGTTAACAAGGTGGAACATAAACACAAAAAGAAGGCAAAAGCAAGTGCTTCAGCATCTAAACCTGCTAAAGAGTGTTGGCGATTTGGAAGAGATAAACATAATGCATATGATTGCAAATTTAAGTCATTGAAATGTTTTAATTGCTCTAAACAAGGTCACTCTGCAAAGAGGTGTAGAAGTGAAAAGAAGAAAACTGTACCATCTGTGAAAAAAAGTTTTCTTGGTACTTCATCCAGTAATGTTGGGTATAGTAGTGATGAAGATTTGCATACAATCTTTACTTGTAGAGGTGATTCTAGGGCTACCTTGCAAGAAACAGTTTCTGTCAATGGTTTTCCTTTGACTATGGAAATTGACACTGGAGCAGTAGTTTCAGTTGTTGGAAATGCTTTTTATGAGAAGTTTTTGCCACATGTGCCCTTGGGTTCATTTACAAAGCAACTTCATTCTTATTCTGGAGAGGTTCTTGCAACTAAGGGTGAAATTTTGGTTGATGTTGAGTTTAAAAGGTCAAAAGGCTAAGTTACCATTGGTTGTTGTTGATGGTGACAAACCAGCTTTGTTAGGAAGAAACTGGTTGATGGAAATTAAGCTTGATTGGAATCAGCTGTTTGTGGTAAATTACGGTTTGGGTGAGGAATTGGTTAAAAAGTACAAGGATGTTTTTGATGCTCAGCATGGTGTTATAAAAGGATATAAAGCAGACTTACTTCTTAAGAAAGATGCTAAGCCTGTTTTTAAGAAGGCCTGTCCTGTTCTTTTTTCTTTGAAGGAGATTGTGGAGAAGGAACTTAATCGTTTGACCAAAGATGGCATTATGGCACCAGCGATGCATAGTGAATGGGCTTCTCCAATTGTGGTAGTTCAAAAAACTGATGGTAGAGTCAGAATTTGTGGGGATTATAAAGGTTCAGTGAATCCAGTGTTAGATTGAGGACATATTTGCAACACTTTCAGGAGGAGTTTATTTCAGCAAATTGGATTTGTCCAATGCATATCAACAGTTAGAGCTTGAAGAGGATGCTAAAGATGTGTTAACCATCAATACTCACATAGGGGCTGTTTAGGATAGAAAGGTAAAATTTTGGTGTCGCTAGTGCACCTTCCATATTTCAGTCAGTCATGGATAGGGTGTTGTCTGGTGTGAAGAATGTTGTATGTTACTTGGATGATACTCTGCTCACAACTAGATCTATTGAGAAGCATAAGGAGATCCTATCAGAAGTTTTGCAGAGGCTTGAAAGTCATAACATTAAAGCTAAACTCAGTAAATGTGAATTCTTCAAGTCTTCTGTCACTTACCTTGGATACAAGATAGACAAAGAAGGATTGCATCCAACTGAAGAGAAAATCAGGGCCATTATTGATGCGCCTGCTCCAGCAAATGTTACAGAGTTAAGATCCTGGCTTGGATTGATAAATTATTATGGGAGGTTTTAAAGAAGTCTTGCCTCCATTTTAGGCCCTTTGCATGAGCTGTTAAGGAAGTATGTACCATTTGAGTGGTCAGAAGCATGTCAGAAAGCATTTGAAGCTTGTAAAGCACAGTTGAGCAGCAGTAAAGTACTAGTGCATTACGATACGGCTAAGCCTTTAAAGCTGGACTGTGATGCATCCAGTTATTAAGTTGGAGCTGTGCTATCACATGTAATGGAAGATGGTTCAGAAAGACCAATAGCATATGCTTCTAGAACATTAAGTTCAAGTGAAAGAAATTATGCTCAATTAGAGAAAGAGGCCTTAGCAATGATTTTTGGGGTAAAGAAATTTCACAAGTATCTCTATGGGAGAACATTTTCTTTGGTGACAGATCATAAACCCTTATTTTCTATTCTTGGTGCACAATCTGGTATTCCAACACTAGCAGCAGCTAGATTGCAACGTTGGGCTTTGATCCTTGCAGCTTATCAATACAAATTGTTGTACAGGAAATCTAGTGATCATGCAAATGCTGATGCACTTTCTAGATTACCAAGTGAAAATTCACAGGAAGGAAAAGAGCCTTCAGTGTGTCAAGTTAGGTTTACTGATTCTTTGCCAATTTCTGCTAAAGATAAACAGCAAGAGACAGGGAGAGATCCACTTTGTCAAGAGTTCTTTCATTTGTTTTGAATGGTTGGCCAGAAGCTTGTGGCACTGAGGAGTTAAGGCCATATTTCAGTCGCAAGTTAGAGTTATCTGCAGAACAGGGGTGTGTATTGTGGGGTACAAGGGTGATTATTCCACCAAAATATAGAAATAGAATGCTTGAAGAATAACATGAAACACACCAAGGTATCTGTCGTACTAAAGCGTATGCCAGAACTTACATCTGGTGGCCAAATCTTGATTCACAGATAGAAGAAATTCTGAAGAGTTGTGAAAGCTGTCAAATGTTTAAATGCCCATAACTATGAGCATGACCAAGCCCTGTGTTTTAGTCATGCCCATAACGCTGGTTCCCTATGTTTGGTCATGCCTAACAATAGGAGTGACGCAGGAGAGAAAAAAGACAATTTCTGGAATTTGCTTTCTAATTCCACTCGATTAAATTTTTTTTCTGCCAATTGATTTTTGATATTTTTAGTGGGCCTAGTCTTGCGTGTTTTCCATCCCCAGATTCATCCCCAGATTCGCGTTTTGCACAATGTGAGTCTAATAAAGCATGAGATGTCTCAAAACGACAATAATTTGAGAGAATATGTAGTAATAGGTGGCTCCCTGTCAATTTCTACTTGATAAATGTCACTTTTCAACCACTTTGTTTCAAATGTTGTTGGTTGGCCTAGGCAGTACCATTCAGCCCCAGATTCGCCGCCACAGGGATAACAAATGACCACAGGGATATATATCGCTATGGCGGCGAATCTGGGGCTGAATGGTACTGCCTAGGCCAACAAGCAACATTGGAAACTTATCTTCATTCCAAGACATTAGCTTCATTCCAAATGGATTGAAGTGCACGAAATGTCTAGTACAACCAGTGGAGCAACCATAGATAAGCTAAGGTACATTTTTGCAAGCTATGGATTGCCAGAGGAACTTGTTTCCGATAATGGTCCTCAGTTTGTTTCTGAAGATTTTGAAATGTTCTTGAAGAGGAATGGAATTAAGCATACTCTCATTCCACCTTATCATCCAGCCAGTAATGGTGCTGCAGAGAGAGCAGTGCAGACAGTAAAGCAAGCTCTAAACAAGATGTGGCTAGATCATGAGAGAAAAGCTCTGAAGCTGATTTTCTATTGACTTATCGTTCTACGCCACATTCAGTTACAAAGCAAGCACCATCAGAGTTATTTATAAAGAGAATTCTGCGGACTAGGTTAAGTTTAGTAAAACCAAACCTAGCTAGTACAGTTGAAGAAAAACAGCATCAGCAGATAAAGTATCATGACCAAAAGGGGGTTAAAAGTCGTGAGTTGAGAGAAAATCAACCAGTGTTTGTTAGAAATCACAGAGATAGCAAGGAGAGGTGGATCCCAGGAGTCATTGTAAAGAAGAAAGGATCTCTTACATATTTGGTAAAGTGTGGGCAAAGAATAAGATTTGTGCACATAGAACACCTTTTCAGTAGTGTGATTCCGCCGACCTGTTATTCCAGATGTATTACCTCCAATTGAATTAGAGAAAGCATGTGATGAAACAGTTATTGAGGACAAAGATTTACCCAATAAAAAGACTCCAGAGAAGGAAGAGTTACAGATAGAGTCAGAAGTTCAAAAGTCTCCTGAGGTAAGAGTTTCAAAGACTCCTGATGTGAGCTTACCAGCAAAGTCTCCTGAAAGATGTTATCCAACAAGATTCAGAAGACCTCCAAGATACTTGGACTTGGGTAAATAAATAAAAAAACAGGTGGAACTAAAAGCCAGAATAATGCTTTTCTGCTTGTTTTCCAAGTGCTGGTAGTCCACCCAACACTTGTAGTTGAGTTGTTGTATTAGTTCATTCATCTGCTAAAAGGACTTTTAAATTACAGTAAAGGACTTTAATAAAAGCAAATCCAATAAGTGTTGGACGTTTTTCTTTAAGGGAGGAAAAGTGTGATGTATTCGTTCAGTTTTGAGTCCTATTGTTATAGCCTCGTTTTAGATAGTGATTCAAGTTGGATTCTGGCGTGAATGTGCCTGTTCTCTTGTGTGTACTCGGCTTGATATATTACAGGTATGACGGACAGACGAGAACCAAACATGTCACAATCTTCTTAGATTTGTTCAGTGATTAAATATTTTATTACTGGCGATACTTGAAAATCTTTCAAAATAGCGGCAATAAACTGTGAAAAAAATTATAATCTATTGAAACCAACACGATTATACGTATCTTCAAATCATTAGTTTGTTTACCTTAATTCATATCAAGGAATATCATATTTAACCAACGGAGCAACTACTTTTGCTTGATCCTTTATTGATTTTATGACATGTAGGTGTCTGAAATACCTAAAACGTTCCTTCCACCAAGCAGATTTTACCTGAAATTTCCTATTGAGATACAATTGCAGGGGCGCCGGAGCCGGGGGGCCACGAGGGCCCAGACCCCCCTGTTTGGAGAAAGTGTGAAAAGTGCCCTGTTTTGAAGAAATATTGCGTGTACTATTTTCAAAACCAGATATTTTTCCTTTAGGCGCCAAGGTAAAATAACTTAAATCAAGGCGTTAATCCAGTGATTCTCAATTTCTAACAACATCTACTGCAAAAGAGACTGTCCTTTTGGCGAGAAAAATTTCCTTATTGTGTCGCCAGTTGTTTCTCAGCCGGTTTGACACCGTATTCTCTCCAATGAACACCGAGGAAACTGATTTTATTCTTTGGCCTGAGAGAGGGGGCGCTCATTAGAGAGGGGTGCTCATTGGAGAGGGGCGCTCATTGAAGATAGATAGATAAAAACCGAGCTATCCACCTATCCACCAATAAAAAACTGAGCTTCGAAATTCAAACGATCATTGTTTTTACAAAGATTGATATTGAATTTGCATCACACTTGTTAAAGCAAAAAAAATTACAAGATGTCAATTTCTTCCGAGTCGGAACCCTCGTCGATTTACATAAACATTGGCGTAGCATCTTGAATACAATCTTGAATTCCAATACCATCTCTAATGAGCGCTCATTGGAGATTTTGCTCAAAAAGGGAGCGCTCATTAGAGAGAGGGCGCTCATTAGAGAGAATACGGTAGGTCGATCAGCGTACTACATTGCAGTGTATGTAATTTCAGAGAATTCAATAGGCCTAAAGATTACAATTTAGCTGTTTATTTTTTGTCTTGCTAAATTTTGGAAGGGATATCGACTGAAAACTCATTTTGAAATATATAAAGACTGAAAATTTGTTTTCAAATAGATAGAGCCTAAAAATTCGATAATTCCTTGCAATTTTGTACACCATATCTTTGGTTTAACTTGTAAGTTTTTGCTACTTTTATATGAATGATTGCATTAATGTGGGATTATTATTTTTGGTATGTTGTAATTGATCGGAATATTTGTCGAATATAATGCATCTACCATAAGTATGGGGGAAGGATGTGTGCCTGCCGCGATCTCCACTTACAATAAAAATCAAAAACAAATAAGGGTAAATCGAATTTTAAAGAAAATATGAATCATACGTTGATGAAAGATTTACAAAAACGAAAAACTTCAACGTCCATGAGGAATTATACAATTAAGCAGGGGCGGACTGGCTCCAAATTTAGGGCCCGGGCAAATTCGTCGAGAAAGGGCCCCGAAATTCAAAGTAAGTTTACGGGTATCATCGAAGTCTCTTGTGACAACATTATTAAGGCTAGCCTAAAAGGCCATTGGAATATTGTTATTAGTTCTCATTAGTTGCCACCATATAGGTTAAGAATCTCCAGATTCAACACAGCGGAGCCACATTAAAAATTATATGGATTTAATACCGTATCATACAGACGTAGCCAAATGTGAAAGTCAGTTCTAAACGAAATCAGATGCGCAAGAACTTTACAAATATTCAAGAACAAATATCGGAATTTTCATTGTTCAATTGTACTTGTGTTCTTTGCAAGGAATACGTATGCAAAATCGGTGATACTTTATTTGTATTTAGCGTTGGTAGTTTAAATTGGGGGTTCTACGATCTTTTATTTGGGCCCACGTCGCTTTCCCTGTATTGCCTGGGGTTTATTCTGACGTAGGATAAGAGGGAAGAGAAAACCATCATTGTGGGGAAAAATTATCGCTTTCGAGCTAAATGACTTTTAAGTTGGAGAAGAATGAAGCAAAAAGATTAAAAGGCAGATTATGATCGAGAATTTATTTTTCCTCTAGTGTATGAACGTCTAGGGTTAAATCTGGCTGCATTAAGCGTCGATGTAGTGTTTCTACCACTAAAATTTTGATTGGTGGATGGTTAAACCCGTCAAACATAAAGATCTGCAATGAAATAGTATAATCCCACAGAGCAAATCATGGGCCTAATGGAATGTCTCAGTTATTCAAGTAAATCTTGATATGTAATATTTCAGTCAAAGCATTATGGGGGTTGATATTTTTCCTATCATTGGTTGAGCAGCCAGGTTAATTGATTTGTTGAGCAGCAGGCAATATGGAAACATCAGTAGCATAGACAGGGCTGGCGAAACGTTATTGGAAGGTGGCAGGGGGGGGGGGGCAAAGTGTTTAGATTGCTCCGGGGTTTTAGTAAAGGCCATAACCATGGTGAGAATTTGAACAACAAAAATAATCTACACCTTTAAAATGTTCTGCGAAGATTTCCTTCTCGAATGAGAATGTAAAAAAGGCTAAGGCTTTAGCTTTCTCTTCCTTGCACACTTATTTGTGGCTAAAAATTACAGTTTTTGACCGGTGAAATGTGTTCGAGAAAAGCCAATCTACTCAAACTTTCTCAGTAATTCCAAGAAATGACGTCCCTGGTGATACTTTGTTCACAATTACCGACAACCAAGATCATAATCTCAACTTTTAGCGACAAACGCAACATTTCCGACACACATAACTTTAAACAAATTTTTAAATGCAACAATAAAAACCCTGTATAGCCTGTAGAAGACAGTAACTAATTATTCTCAGTAAGAAATCTTCAAAAGTAGTATGTCAAACTATGTCTACATTTCTATGAGTATAAAACTTTTATCGCATTCCAGTTGCATCTTGTCTCCCTTTCTTCTTCAGTTTACAATGATAGACATGCGCTGGAGCAAAAATTTGTTCCAGCTTCCTATGCGCTGCACGATTCTTGTCTGATCGAAGCACAAACAAGAAGGGGGGCTGGGCCCTCCATTGTTTTGATGTATATCTGGTTACAGACCTGCCAAGTACCATGGTTTTGCCGTGGGACCCACGGTTTTTAAAGAAAGCCCACGATCTCACGGTTGGTCAGGAAATTCTCACGGTAAATTCATAAATCAAAAAAATCAAAAAGTTTCTCCCAATTTGCCATCTTTAACGAACAAATGCTAGTGTATCTGCATATTTAGCTCACAGAACTGTTCTGCGATATTCTAACGATGTTGTATCCTAACTTAATGTCAGCTATTTCAGCTGATGAATTATATGAAGAGTTTACAGACTACCAGACACTAAATGATAATGATTTTGAAGCGAGAGCCTGGGAAGAGGCACGTGTTTCTGAAGGAGTGTAGAAAGACATGGATGGTGAAATTTCATTTTATTTTAGAATTGATGTTTTGTGGAGCTATATTGCAGATATGAAAATTCCGGGCTCAAATGCCAAGCGCTTCAAGTTTCTGCCAAAGCTAGCTGAAATCATCTTGATCATCCCTCACAGTAATGCTGAATTGGAAAGACTTTTCAGCATTGTGAAGAAAAACAAATCGTTAGAAAGGTCATCGATGAAACTGGGAGGGACATTGTCGAGTATCATAGCGATGAAAACAATGTATCCCGAGTCCAACACGCCCTGTTATAGCTGGAAACCCACAGAAGAAGTCTTGGAAAGTTCCAAAAAAGCAACCAACAAATACAATGAAGAACACAAATAGATAGCCTCTTTTTCATTTGGAATTCATGTTTCTTTTTAGTTCTTTTAACTTTTTATGATGTGATTGAACCCGTATTAAGACCTTTTTGTGTTTATAAAATCATTAAAAAAGTTGTTTCACTTTTCTCAAGGTTTTTCTACAAAACTCAAGGTTTTTAAAGAAATTTTTAAGAAATCTCAAGGTTTTGCACCCACCAAACTTGGCAGGTCTGTGGTTAGAATTAAAGTAATCTAGCTTTTTAGAAATTGATTCGAAAATCTGTCATGTCCTTGCAAACATTGAAACTGAAGGCCCGATGAGAAATTTTTTCCGATTTTGGAACTTCCATTAAATATCGTATTATTGCATTAGGAGCCCTAGGCCGGTACTGTGAGCCCTAGGCCCAGAATACTGTGTGCTTACATGGGGCCCCAGATCTTGGAAAATGTTTTTTCAGTACTAAGATAGCTCGAAGTTTTATTTTTTTCATTCTGTATCCACTTATTTCGTTAGAGTCTAGTTGTAATTGCAAGAGAAGAGGGCCCCTACTAAACAATCAAAGTTGCCATTTCATAGTCAAATGAAGAAAAATTGCAACACTTTTTAGAGGGCTCGACGGACCGACCGGCCAGTCCGCCCCTGCAATTAAGTATGCCCAAGAGTGCATGACTCCTGAATGAAGCACATAGCCATTTACGCTTTGTTTTTTTTCTAAATTTCTGAATTACCATTAAAGCTGTCCTATTTTGGCAATAACCAATTCACAGGTCCTTGATTGATAGCAGCAAACTCATTTTTGCTGAACAAGTTTACCTGTATAAATATGGTCTTATTATTGTTATTATAATATTGCGAAAAAAATATATATTTTGTGCCCTGTTTATTTCTTCCCCCCCCCCCCCCTGCTCAAACCTGCGTCTAGTGGCCCTGTATTGGAGGGGGGTACGACCTTGGCAAAGGGACTGCTGGCAACAATAGTAGCGATGGGATGATGCAAGGCGACAGACGATAGTACTGATACAAACAAAACAGACAAAACTGGTTGTATAACAGCATTGCATCATTTGCTGTTATTGATTTATATTAGGCATGCAAACTTCCCTTCAGTTTTCTTAGACAACTTTTGACTAACTAAATCTATAGGACTGATTGGATTTGTAAACATCATAAATACCATGGTTTAACTGTTTTGTAGTTAAATAAAAGTCTCTGAAACAGAAACTTAAACAAAAATGTGCAATTTGTGAAAACAGCCCACCGGTTTTCCTTTAATAACTTTTCGCAGAACAAATGTTAAATTACCATTTAAAGTTTAATCGATAGAACATAGTTTGCTGCACTGTTTTTTATAGTCTGCAACTGCAAGAGGTAAAAGTTGTTTCAAGAACATTTTAAGCCCCCGAAATTTGCCAAAAATCTCTATTTTCCCATAACTTGCTTTCCCATCACCAAAATCATTGATGCAAATTAAGTCAGAAGGGGGTGGCGGGGATGACACGCTCAATTCTAACCAATAATTCTAACAAAAATTTCTCAAACAAGCTGAAAATGCAGTTGGGTTCATCAAACATTTCCATAAAAAAATGATCTTGCAATTTTTGATCCATTCTCAAAGAGTGGTCCTTATTAAAGCGCAGCTTATATAGCCGATCTCAAAAGAGGCGCATACTTCGATATGAAGATTTCTTTCTCTCGTCTCTTTCCTTCTTCCTCTACACTCCCACGCGGTACCTTTCCTGATAAACTAAAGATTGCTAAAGTTATTTCTTTCTTCAAAAAAAGGGATGCCAAACTTTCACCCAGATTGAGGAGAATCGCCAGCTCTCTGTAATTCCAGGCATAGGAATCACGATGTGTGGTCACATCGAGAGGAAGGACCAGGACACTGTTCGATAAGCATAAGCTTCTCAGTGTCCTAAAAACTACCTTCGGATGCTAGGTAGAAACAATAAAAGTCTAATTACAGACCCATCTCTCTGCTATCAGTATTCAGTAAGATCTTTAAAAGCTCATGCATCATCGTTTATATAATTTTCTTGAACTTCATGAAATATTGTTTCAAATGCAAATTGGATTTCGTATTTGCATGGACACTCAACCGATCATGCATTGATAAGTCTGAGAGAATAAATTATATTATAGACTCAAAGAGAGTTGGCTGTTGATTCCTTATTGACCTGCAAAAAGCATTTTACACTGCTAACCACAACATCCTACTACAGAAACTTGATCATTATGGACTAAGAGGCTCGTCATTGCAGTGGTCTGAGTATTATCTCACTGGAAGACTTCAGTATGTCTCAATCAACAATCATTCTTCTAGTCTTGGTAAAGTTACTTGCGGTGTTCCTCAAGGATCTGTGCTTGGCCCATTAGTATTTCTGATCTATATCAATGACCTGCCTAATGTATCAAGGGATGGTGTCCCTTTAAAAACACTGTAGAGGTGATCCTGGGGGCCCATCTCTACTATTAGCCCCTTAGTTTAATCTATGATCATGACAATAAACCAAAACTCAGATTTTGGGATAGTTGGAGGGTCATGGAGGGTCATTCATCATCAGGTTCCACCTTCTGATAGAAGATGGTACCTGATGATGAATGTATCGAAACTCCTTTCTTTTATCTTGTTTGCAGATGACAAATATTTATTTTGAAACTGAAAATATTACTAAACTTCAATGTAAAATAAATAGAAAACTTCTAAAAGTAAAATCCTGGCTTGAAGCTAATAAATTAGCATTGAATATTGAAAAAATAAACTATGTTGTATTTCACTCCCCAAGAAAGAAATTGCCTGAGCATATCCTTATTAAATTTGGTAAGAATTCTTTGACCAGATCTAGATATGTCAAATTCTTTGGTGTACTGATGGACAAGTACCTTTCCTGGAAGTTTCATATTTCTGAACTTACTAAGAAACTCTCAAGAACATCTGGGATCTTCTCTAAAATTAGACATCTCCTTCCCCTTGACATATTGAAAAAATTTTACTTTCCCATGTTCTCTTCCTTTCTGAGTTATGGTTTATCAACTTGGGGTATCTCCAATGATACCTATCTTGAACCACTCTTCTTATTTGCAGAAAAAAGTACTCCCGTCTATTTCCTTCCAGTCCTTCTTCCCTCCCTCGACACTTAGCTTTTTTTCCTTAAGAATTCTAAAACTAAAACACATGATTCACCATGATATACTCAGATTTGTGTATAAGTCTCTCAATGGTCTCTCACCTTCTCACTTTCACAACTACTATCAGCTTAGTAGCACTGTTCATAGTCATGAAACTCATCAGGCAGCTAGAGGTGTCCTTTTTCAATCTATAAGAAATACATTTTTCTATGGTGTCAGGTCTATAAAGTATTTTGGTGCTAAACTTTGGAACGGCATACCCATTTTCATTAAAATGTCAGTTTTGTTTAATATTTTCAAGTCAAAAACGAAAGAATTTCTTGTAAATGGTTATGGTCTTTAATTCTACATCTAAAATTACGAATAATTCTTTAATATCTCTCTTAAAGAACATCTTCTGGTCTTGTTCTCTTTTCTTTTAAAATAAATTTGTCTATGTTTTTCTAGTTTTTAGATGGGGGGTGGGGGCTCTCTATGGATTAGTTTAACTATTAGAGAGCTCTTCCTTAAACAGTTATACCTAAATACATATGAGCATGGTTTTCAGATGTAGTCTTGTTGACTGCTTCTGAAACCCATGCTCATTCCATGTTCTGTACAGTATTAGTAATATCAGTAATATCTTAGTAATATTAGTAATATCAGTACAGTAATATCTCTCTTAAAGAAACCCATGCTCATTCCATGTTCTGTACAGTATTAGTAATATCAGTAATATCTTAGTAATATTAGTAATATCAGTACAGTAATATCTCTCTTAAAGAACATCTTCTGGTCTTGTTCTCTTTTCTTTTAAAATAAATTTGTCTATGTTTTTCTAGTTTTTAGATGGGGGGTGGGGGCTCTCTATGGATTAGTTTAACTATTAGAGAGCTCTTCCTTAAACAGTTATACCTAAATACATATGAGCATGGTTTTCAGATGTAGTCTTGTTGACTGCTTCTGAAACCCATGCTCATTCCATGTTCTGTACAGTATTGTGCCTTTTTTCTTCACTTTCTTCTTTGTCTGGCCGCCAGACTCTGGGATGTATTTATTAGTTGATTGCTTTAGTTGATTGTCATGTATTTTGATTGTTTTAGTTAATTTAGGTAATTAAACAGCCTATATTTGTATTATGTATTTAGTTATAATTGTCAATGAAAACTGAAACTGAAACCTTTCTCACTCAGGAGAATGCAGTCTACAGCCCCACCTATTTGAGATTAAATAAAGTTTTTGTCAGATGTTTTCTATCAAATTGGAAGAATTTAAATGGTTATTCCAATTAAAAAACCAGGTGTTCTAACTATAATATTAGATTTTGCAACTAAAATATCACTTTGCATCAAAAAGGGAAATTATGTGAAGTCGATGCTATCAGATGTTTAATAAAATTGAACAAAGTCAATAATAGCACAACAAGAGCACAATTTGTTCTAGACCAATCAACGGGTTTGTTTACCAAATGTCATTAGCCAGTCACCGGCCTCCATTTCGAGCTTGATTTTTGAATGTTTCAAACCAAAACACAGTTGCTGTGGAGAAAAACCTACCCCTATACTTTTGCCCGGGAAAAAAATTTACGTTCTTTAACCTAAAAGATTTTTCAAACTTAGTTTCTAGAGTATTTGTTTCGTACAAATCTCGGAGCCCTAAGCAGAAACACAAACGGTGTCTAAAATATCTGCACTGAAACATCACCTATTTCCCACCAGAGACCTACCTCCAAAAATGGCCAGCCCCTAATTTACTTTATATGAAGCTTTCGTTAACTAAACAAGGAAACATTTTAAGATTTGAGTTACCTGATAGTTTGCGCAAGCAAATCACCCAGCTATCACTTGGGAATAGTGTATTTTCTTTAACCTAAAAGATTTTTCAAACTTAGTTTCTAGAGTATTTGTTTCGTACAAATCTCGGAGCCCTAAGCAGAAACACAAACGGTGTCTAAAATATCTGCACTGAAACATCACCTATTTCCCACCAGAGACCTACCTCCAAAAATGGCCAGCCCCTAATTTACTTTATATGAAGCTTTCGTTAACTAAACAAGGAAACATTTTAAGATTTGAGTTACCTGATAGTTTGCGCAAGCAAATCACCCAGCTATCACTTGGGAATAGTGTATTTTCTTTAAAAAACTAGGCTTTATAATTGCCTATTCCCTCCTCTACACTACCGCACGGGATGCCTAGGCCCTTTCTGAACATTCCTCCTGAGCATCACAGACAATGAAACTCAACCACTTTTGTGAAGCCATTAGACATCAGTCGATAGTTTGAAGCCAAAAAGGCCAAAATATTGGCAATACTTTCAATTCAATTTTTGAGAGATATCATCTTTTCAAAAGTAACAAAGACCCCCTTTTTCTTGGACAGTCTCAAAGCCTTGAAACCTTACTGATACCTGCTAAAAGGTTTTTAGAACAAGGCATGATAACTTTAGAAATATCTTTGCTAAATCACATTTAATTGTTTGAGAACCAATATGATTGAACTGGCCTTGAATTAAAATTTATTCTCGTACCGATTTACTTCAGCAAGACTTGCCTCTGTAAATTATTTCTGTGGCTTTATGACCATAGTTCTAAATGATATTTCTGCTTTGTAAGAACGTTTCAGAACTGCTAGAATGTTACCAAATGCTATGCTTGTTTTCTAATCGGTCGGTGACATCTATACATGCATGTATTTATCCCAACTGAAAGAAAACAGTTTGAATTTCTTTTCTTTTCATAAACTATTTGTCTCAAGAAAGAGTAAACTTGTAAAAAATTACTATGTTTTATGGGCCAGGTACACTGTACCTACAAGTACCTGTACTTGCAATAAAATAAGCCTTTCTTTGCACAACCTTGTGAGATTTCTATGTAAACTCACAGATACTTATCTTTATGCTTGGGTGTCTAAGTCTGCTCATTTCCCTCTGTGTTATTAATGAACTGCTCATTTCCTTATGTTATGAAAGAATAGGTCAAACATCTTGGTCCAAATTTTTTGTACTTCAACGGAGACCATTGTGTGTATGTTACAAGAGAACTCAATCCATATAGAATTTTTCGAAAGCCTCCAAGTCCATCTTTTCGAAAGCCAATCTTTTCGAATTTTTCGAAATTTCCAAGTTCATTGCGGCAATGTTCAATCCAGTGCACGGAAAACCAATGCTGCAGTTTTGTCAAGATCACACTTCATCTCCTTGAATGCAAACACTCCCTTCACGAAATTATCAGGATAGTTCAACAATCGATTTCCTTTTCGGACAAAAACAAATTCAGGCTGATGATAACGACTCTTTAATTTAGTGATAATAATTTTTTGAGAAACCCTTACAAAATGAAACAAGTCATCAAACTGTTGCAAAACTTCTGCCCTTTTCATCTGTTATATATTTTTTCTTAAAATAAGAAACCTTTGCGCTACTTGCCTTACGCAAATCAACGGATGTCAAATGTCAGGTGACTGGGATTCATTTTCGTTTCCTTCGCTACCAGCTTGACAAAAACCCTCACAACATTTACTTACACATGGATAAAATAATTTTTTTAGACAAATAAATAGTTCAAAGGCCAAAGAAACTTATAGAAAAATTCAAGGATATTCAGAAAACAGTTTTGCAATCAAAAACCTATAAATTGTAAATTCTAAACTTTCCAGATACTTTCGTGAGGGGAGTGAGTTACCAAAATTTTCGCTATTGGCAGTAGCGTGCCTCAAATGCCTTGAAAAGACGTTCGGCTGAAAATAGCTTTGAAACGACCAAAGGCTGATAATGTATCACTTGCCACAAAATTCAAGGCCAATTTGATCATATTGGTTCTCAAACAACTAAATGTGATTTAGCAAAGATATTTCTAAAGTTATCATGCCTTGTTCTAAAAACCTTTTAGCAGGTATCAGTAAGGTTTCAAGGCTTTGAGACTGTCCAAGAAAAGTGGGTCTTTGTTACTTTTAAAAAGATGATATCTCTCAAAAATTGAATTGAAAGTATTGCCAATATTTTGGCCTTTTTGGCTTCAAACTATCGACTGATGTCTAATGGCTCCACAAAAGTGGTTTGAGTTTCATTGTCTGTGATGGTTTGAGTTTCATTTTTGGAGGTAGGTCTCTGGTGGGAAATAGGTGATGTTTCAGTGCAGATATTCTAGACACCGTTTGTGTTTCTGCTTAGGGCTCCGAGATTTGTACGAAAAAATTACTCTAGAAACTAAGTTTGAAAAACCTTCTAGGTTGAAGAACGTAAATTTTTTTCCCGGGCAAAAGTATGGGGGTAGGTTTTTCTCCACAGCAACTGTGTTTTGGTTTGAAACATTCAAAAATCAAGCTCGAAATGGAGGCCGGTGATTGGCTAATGACATTTGGTAAACAAACCCGTTGATTGGTCTAGAACAAAATGTGCTCTTGTTTAATAGCACAAAAAGTGTGCACTGAAACATGGTGAAATAAGGTACCAAAATATCATCACATTAGAAAAAGTAAATGAATATCCATATTTTACTATAGCACAGGGGGCTCTTGCCATTCTGGTCCATTCTGATTGCAAGACAGCCCAACTTCTCCTGACACCCTCAAAAACTTATTCAATTTGTGCTTCTGTTAAGAACTGTTTCCAAACTAAGTTGACCCTGAGAAAAAAGGCATTTAAGCTCAGGAAAACATGCAAAGCAAATGTGACTTCCCTATTTGGCAAATGAACTAGAATTTCTATTTCCATGGAAATATATATCTCAACTAGAAAGAAATCTGATCTTTATTCAATGTTTGAAATGAATATGTCGCCCAGGGTGTAGCGCTTAACAAAGTATTTACTGTCTAAATTGAGTAAATATATATATATATAGTCACGTCACCCCTTATGGAACAATTTCAGTAAAAATTTTTTGGTACTTCCTAATAAATCAACATACTACAAGTACATCCTTTGTTGTATAATCTACACGCTTGTGTAAAGACAGTCAAAGACAGTTATTGGTTTTTCTCTCTTTCTTTCTACACAAGCAACATTACAAGAAAGAGGCCACTTTCCTTCATGAAAAACTTGGGCAATCACCCCTTATGGAACGACGATAAAAAACCCCGGTGAATAAAAATTGTGCAAGCTATTTTTTAGGTATTCGTTTTTGAGATATCAAGAAACACGTTGTGGAGTTTTTGTTTTAGCCAAAAGACTGACTGAGGGAATGGCCAAGAAAGTTGAGGTGCAGGGAAAAAGTATATGACTCTATATCACAACATTGAAATGTAAATTTAACCTGGTTAATTTTTTATGCATGAACACCATCACCCATCATTTTTATATAGCCAGTGAAAATGGAATTCAAGCAAAAATAACAAACTGAAAACTATTTTTACAAAACCATACTATTCCCAAGTCTTTTTCTAGGTAATTAAATATTGAAGAAAAAATTCAACTTAACAAAACTAACGACATAACAACATATATATACCAAATTGACTCTGGAAAGATATTAATTAATTGATGGTAATCTAATTTCATGACAGTAGTAGCTACTTATGTTTATCCGGGTTTTCATGAAAGATATTTGACGCTCAAGAAATGCTTTGAATGCAATATTTCCTCTAAACATGCTCAAATGTTTTATGAAATATTGACAAAAGTGTCCTTGTCAAAGTGCCCATACTTCAAATCTTGCCAAAAATGCTAACACAGCTAAATTTGATTTATAATTGATAATAAAAAAGTACAGACGATGCATGTAGTTTTTTACAAAGATATAATAACTATATACCAAATTAGGTATCCTTTTAACAAGTCACTAATTTTATCTCAATACTTTTCACTAAGCTTTCACTAAGTTTCACTTGATTATAACATTACAACAAGTTCTTG
This sequence comes from Rhopilema esculentum, assembly GCF_057945365.1. Classification (NCBI taxonomy): domain Eukaryota; kingdom Metazoa; phylum Cnidaria; class Scyphozoa; order Rhizostomeae; family Rhizostomatidae; genus Rhopilema; species Rhopilema esculentum. Next base: position 8,235,717 of record NC_142832.1, on the reverse strand, counting down.
CAACCAAAGATATTATTTGGATCTACTTTTTCTTTAACTGCTCTTATCATATCTGTGCCAGTGTTGGATATAGTTGACTCAAGCCACCTTTTCCTTATCTTGCCAATACCATGATGATGTGAGATAGATCCTCCATTGGCAATAATCTCATCTCTAGCAGCATTCTCAATTGTCTCATAAACAAGTACAGGATTTTCAATACCATAATAGTTAAATCCAAAGTAAAAGTAAACACAAGCACCACTGTCATACGCCTGGGTAACTCTACATGTAACTAAAGGCTTTCGAATAATATTGAAATCAGAGCACTTTTTTGCCAATAATGCTTTGACATTCCTGCAAAGGTTAGACACTCTATCCCAAGGAACAGATGTTTCAAAAGATTCAGCAATAAAGTGATAGTCAAATCCAAGGTCCCTTAAATATGCTATCACAAAAGTCAGAGTGTAGCCTCGCTTCCCATTGGTCACACCTGCAGGTATTCCCCCATACTTTGGCACAATGCTGTAAATGAGTTGCTGTTGCTGAGAAACCTCACCTTTACTCCCTTCAAAAAGTAAAGTGCAGACACACATTTTTGAAGCTTCAAATCTTTTGAACCTTAGCAAGTAGAATGCTTTGATACTATCAACAAACCTTGTCCAGACTGGTGTACTTCCAGGCTTCAAAGCCTGCCCAAACTGAAATTGTGCATTATCCATCAAACGTATTGAAGCAGGTGTACATTTAAGTTTAGCAATCTCTCTTAGGCATGCAATTCCAGCTTCAAATTCTGGAAAGATAACTGAGCCATAAGTTTTACATTCTGGCAATGGTCTGATCTTTATTGTAACTTCAGTGACTATGCCTAGCGTTCCTTCAGAACCAAGAATAAAGTGATGTATATCTGGACCAGCAGACATTCTTGGTACCTGGCAACTCTTCTCTACAGTTCCTATTGGCGTCACTGCTTTTATTCTCACGACGAGATCCTCAATATTTCCATATCGGTTTTTCTTCATACCTGACGCCCTTGTTGCTACCCATCCACCAAGAGAGCTGAACTCCATAGAATCTGGTTCATGACCTGTGCAAAACCCTTGCTTTTCAAGTTTCCTTTCCAAATCTTGACCTATTATGCCAGCTTCAATGTGTGCAGTTAAATTTTCATCATCGACCCACAAAATTTTATCCATATTAGTCATATCAACTGACACTATCATGCGTGCTTCATCCTCTGGGCATTGGACTGCACCTGAGACGCTTGTTCCACCACCAAATGGAATAAGGCAAACATTATACTGAGATGCAAGTTGGACAACTTTCACCACTTCTTCATGACACTTAGGCCAGATTACTGCATCTGGAATCCGTTGCAACTTTCCATGTCTAAGAGCAAAAATTTCATGTAGGGTATGGCCGTGGCCATGTACAATCCTTTCCTCTGCTTCCATAGAAATTAGAATATCGTTCCTTTTTGCAGCATCCAAGAACGCATCATTAATTTTTACATCTTCGTAGTCTTGAATGTTTATTTTAGGCCTTGATGGTGAGTATAGTTTCATATCTGCACCACACTCCTTTTCAAACCATTCACGTAGCTTAGGAAGCAGCTCTCCGGCAAGTGCACCATACCTATCACCCGTGAAGGCAACTACGCCGTTATCCTGCAAGACAAATTTAGAATCTTTATACCCCCAGCCATTCCACTTCAAAACTTCATTGCGTTTCAGTGGGAATGCCTTCGAGTCCTCTTCCTTGCTCGCCATCATGCTGGACGTGGTTTGGTTCTCCGGTTCGGTTCAGACAGTTCAGAAGTTCAGTCGTACGACGAATCACAGGGGTTACAGGTGTCAACACAAAACACTGGGGTAAAGTGGAGGTTTTCAGCACAAGATCATAGGATGAATGCTAGGAATAATATTGCAAGATAGAAAGAAGAATGTAAAAATCGACAAAATTGCGAAGATAAACAGAATAAACAGGGCCGTCGCTAAACACTGTCACTTAGAATATTTCTTGCAGTCTATTTTGCAATCGTTTAGAACATTTTACTATTTTTAAGCATACTTTTGCTACGTTTCAAATTCCATACCTAGAATTCATTACGTTAAGATTGGATGGCAAGCAGCAAATAACAACCTTAGTAACCAATGGAACCCAAACATTGTTCGTAGGTTTTGGAAAATCTACACCTTCAAGCCTGCAAATATGCATTCAGGCGCGCAACCAGAAATTTCAGAGGGCAGGGGTCCAAGACACAAAAAGGGCACTAATTAAACTTCATTCAAGGTCCACCGGGGCATTTGTTTAGGTACACCGAAAATATGAGCAGTTAGTAAATCTGTAAATATTGTACGCCAGACAAGGGAAACTGATCAATAGAGAAAAGTTGTGGTGTACGGTTTATTTTGTGGTGAGGTGTGATGAAGTTTAGGAGGCCCGAAGGAGGGGGGAAATGGAAAAAACAATGCCTCTTGCGAGCGAAGCGAGCAAAAATTTTGCCACCACAACCTTGCAAATAGCTTAAATTCACTAATTCGTTTAAGATGTTTTACTTTTTAATTGTAATTTTGTTACTTTTAATAAATTCCATTTAAAAACGGAATTCATTGCTTTGTGAGGCTCCCTAGACCTCGAGGCCCTAGGGCAATTTGCCCCTTTGTCCCCCTCTCGGCGACCCTGCTGTCATCTCCTTTTCCCAGCGCCAGCTCACTTTTGAATAGCAACCCATCATCTTCCATATCCGAAGACATTTTGCGCTTTAAAATATTATTATTGAATTCTTTGCTTCGCACTACAGATTGGAGGAGGTTGAACAGTTCCACGAGCCTTGCCTTCAGCTGGTTTCTGTCTCCAAGTCTTGCCTTCAGCTGATTTTTAATACTGACAAGGAACGGAACAGCTGAACATCAACTTTTTGTGCCATATTTACTGCTTGCTAATACCAGTCCGAAAATATTTCTCTGCATTCGCTCGTTTCATGCAAAGGTCTTCTATGACCCTGTCAACTATGTGACAGGCTTGAAAAATGTCTTGGTTTTTATTCTTGTAACTTTTTACCAGAGGTCGTAGAGGCTCTATCCCGTTCAAAATCTTGTGCCTTTATTTTGGTTTTTGAGTTCCAGAACCATTCTTTTTCAAAGCCAGTGCGTAGCGCATCATAAAACACGCTATAGAGTTGGGGCTTGAAGATAGACTCTATTACTGCAACATGATGACGTTCGACCCAACAAGTGCGTGAAAGTTTGACTAAATCATTTATCTGTATTCCTGCGAGGTCCATTACATCTCCGGAGTGTGTCATTTACTGTATGACCAACCATTTGAGCGTAATAGTTAAAATATTCAAGCAATTTTCCAGGAAAAAGGGCACTTTTCCCCTTTTGAGAAAAAGGGCAGGGGTCTGGACCCCCAGGACCCCCCCCCCCCCGTAGTTGCGCGCCTGGCATTTGAACTGAAATCCTCAACCTGCTTAGATACATTTTATGCCGAACTAGGAAGGGTTCCTTTATGTAATATAAAGCTTAATATTATTTTAAAACTTAATAATCGCTTGAGTAGTTTGGATTTAAACATATTTCACTTATTATACTGTGTTTCAGACGCGATAGAGCTTTTCACTTGTTATCCAGTGTTTCAGATTCTGGAGTTCTGAATTGAGTGTCTTAAGCTAAAAAAATATCTAGTTTCAGTGTACAATATCATCGACCGTGATAATTTGAAAACTATGCAATACAAAGTAGGACCAAATTTGACTCAAAATTCATGGAGAAACTTAAAATTCACATAATAAATGAGAACAAATTTGTTCCCATGCATTATATAAAACAATGGCAAGTTTGAGACTTATTAAGAATACGTGATTCCAGATTTCAAAACTAGAAGCCTTTTCTGTGAGCTTAAGCTCAGTTTTCACAACTGAAATATTGAAATAGATTGATATGAAAAACCTTAAGGTCTGGCAGGATAGTTTCTGTAGCATTTTCAATCTATCACTGAACTGCATCAAAGAAAATTTTCCTAACTTTAAGTTACCTAAAAATGAAGAAAATTTTTCTCGTTTATGAGTCAGGAATGTATTTAAAAAATCACGTCAATAGGAAAAATGATCATTAAGTCCTTTCAAAAGCAATACCTGTCCTGATAACATGCACATGCAAGATAGTGAGATTTTTACTTCTTTTGTCAAACTTCTGTTAGCAAATATCACATAGCAAATTCAGAAAAAAATGGTTCTTTTTTTACTATTTTAATTGTTTTCTTGTTCAACTAACAAATATGTTATGTTTTGTTTTATTGCTGTTTGAATGCAGTTAAATTGCCTTAATCACAGTTATATCATGCTAGCAGATATTAAAATTAGATTTGGGGCTATCACGGTATAAATATCTATAAAAAGAAATTGAATGCGAATCACCAACCAACAATGAAACTATGGAATCACTGATGTACAGTAATAAGCTTAACATTGGATCATTATAGGTAAAAAGTGATCCCTTAGATTGAAAATAGATAAAGAAAGCATACTCTGCTTCATAAAGAGAAAAAAATGTTATATCTTCTATGATTGTTGTGAAGTAGTCATAGTAATGGTTACGGCTCTTGTGTAATTAGTGAGTTCGAGTTAGAGTCGAGTTAGTGTTAGAGAAAGGGTTCGCGAGTATGGTCGTTAGAGTGGGCATTTTTATAATCCTGCTATGCTTGTAAATATTCGTTGTAAATAGTTTTATATGAAATGGAGTTGAATTTATAAGACGTTTTCTCAATCGTGTAAAACTGCAACCTACGAAACAACAATGATGTACCCTCCTTTAAATAAAAAACTTGAATATGCACCCTGTTCAAAGTTGCTTATGAGTTGTCTAATACTTAGCACATGGAAGGATAGACAACAACCTTCCTTGAAAGAAAATAATTGCTTTTTGAACTACTTTTCTGAAGATGATGATTGTTTTTTTTATGAAGATGACTTTAATGAAGATCATGAAGTCAGCATGTTTAAATTATTATTTCTAACCGATTTTTAACCTGAAATGTAACTGTCTATGTCTAACCTGGAATGTCTCACCAATTTTGTTAATTTTAACTTTGAATTAGTCATCAATTGGATAAAAGATGTTGAAATGGAATTTAAAAAAATGTCTTTTTTGTTGCCTGGCTGATTATCAACTTTATCATAAAGATGTGCTTTCCAATATCTGAATCTATTTAGGAAGGCATTCCAGTGATTGTCAGTAATATATCAAAGCACTGCAGAATCTGAATATCGTGACCTTGAGAAAGCTTTGAACAAATACGTTATAAAATCCTGTAATTTTGATTATTTCAGATTTAAAGCAAGAGGAAACTTCTCAAAACTACACTAGGGTATCAAAAGTATTGTAGCCCATGCCTGAAGAAACAAAATTGTCAAATGAGAGGCGAGTCGCTATATAACATTTATGAGGAAGTGGTCTTTAATTTTTAAAAAAATGTTGACCAGGTTAGATGCAGCTACACAACAGCTGCAGTAAATCAAGAAAGATTTCTCGAGAGTGTTACAGTAGTAAAGAAACTGAGAAGTTGGCGACCAAAATAGATTTGATGTTAGAGGGGAAAGAATTTGTCTGTTTTACTTCACTGCCTACAGCACCAAGGGGCAGTAAAGGCATGAAACTCAACACTGCGCAAGGTTTTGCAGCTCAAAATCCGTCCACAGAAAATATTTTTGCACAAATACAAAAGAAAATGTTACCAGACTAAACGGAAAACATTTTTACAAATATTTATTTCCATTCAAAAGAAAATATAGTTTTGGCATAGCCTAATCTTTAACATTGCTAAATAAGTTTGACTTCAAATGAAAAATGTTACAAACCATGATCCAAATGGTCGTCCAAAAGCCAGAGAATCATTAATTGTAAGAATTTTCCAGGTCTTTTGCAAAATTCCACAAGAATACGTTGACCAAAAATGTGGATCCATTTCAAGGAGGCTTTTTGCGGTTTCAAAAGTTTGTAGCTACCCGTCAAAATATTGAAATTTGAAAATGTTAAGAGACGTTTGCTACTGTTATTTTTTAAATAAATGCTCTAAATAGATTGAAGTTTTGATTGGTGGTTGTTTTGCTCTCGATAAATTGCCATTGGTGAATTAAAAGCAGAATTAATTTGCATAACAATAGCTTTCGATCATTCATGTGCCATTACTCCTCCTTCGAGGTGCTGCAATACTTTTGATACCCTAGTGTACATATGAAATAAGTAGCTAGGGTACATCAAAATAAAAACTCAAATGTTAATAACAGGAAGAAGTCTAGATTATGGAGAATTTCAAATAAGAAAAATTCTTCAAGCTGTAATGTGCTTTAACCACAAGAAGCAAGAATTAATTTAAGGTGCAGTGATGACCAATTTGTGCAGTGATGAATCGAAAATGTGAAGTGATGAATTGAAAAATGTGCAGTGATGAATTACTTCACTTTTGAAATACTCCAACTACTACTGATTTGGATGTTTTTAGAATAAAGACAAATGAATACAAACTATAATCAAGAGTCAAATAAGATAATAGAATCAACCTACGTGTGAAACTCAACTAAAACCTACAGTTAACATACAGTTAATCACAAACGCACTTCATAATGCAAAAAGTGTTTTTCAAGAAAAAAGAAAGAATACTGGAAAAGAAATAGATAAAAAGAATAGTGCAATAAATCTGTTATTGCTAAGATTCCAAGGAATAAGCCAAGGTCTGTGGGTTCTTATAAAGTAATTATGTAAATCTTAAGACTGGAATTGATCAAATGTAATAAAAGCATGCCTTGAAAAAAATACCTGCAATGCCTTGAAAATACCTGCTAGAAATATTCTGAAATATATTTTAAGATAATCTAACGGGTGTGGACACAAAATTTCCTGCTGTTAAGCTTCTTCTGTCAGATAATCCTAGGGCCTCCGACAACTTTGGATTTCTTACATTGCATGGCAATAAAGACCCAATACCACTACCACCATCAAATGGCCGCCTGCTTCTATTCTTTTGTATGAAATACAATACGCCACAATAATTGGAATGAATACCATTTCTATCTTTGTTTTATATTTGGATAAACATTTTTTTTGGTTTGGGTATCCATAAAGCTAGCCAGGTATAGTTTTGAAAGATTAGTAGCAGTTATGGATTTGTATTATATAAACGAACCTCATATTACATAAAAAGTAAGTAATATACAGTAAGGCTGTGCTTTGGACAGTTCTTAGAACATTGAAATATGTAACATGATTAGAGATCAAGTGTCTGAAAACAGCATTTTATGAAAAGAAACACCTAGAAACAGTTGATTTGCCTTTTAAGGATCAATCAATAACTAACAAACACAGTAATTGCATTCCACTCCATTTCCACCATTCACAAATAAATACTATATTGACTCCATAGGGTGGAAATGAAGAAAAAATTCCCTGTTATTAGGTTTGCTACTCTGTTTTCTTTTTGCCAGGTTTGATATGTTCTGGTAAGATTTATACATAATCAGTGGTAGCTGTAGTTAGTCCAAATTACACTGAAAAGTCCCTGAAAACAATGTAAACATTGTTGGTCCGTCCAAAAGAGGTTCAATCAAAGCCTAGCCACACCCTTCGCCACACCCTATTGGCCCCGAAAATCGATGTTTTACGCTGTTTTGTGCAGTGATGAAAATTCCTTAAATTAATGCCTGACAAGAAGCAAATGCAAATAATGAAAATGAAAGCTTTGTTTAAATAGATATCATAATACCATCTTTACTTGATGGTATTATGATCTTAAAATGCAAGAAAAAATAACAGTAGTGAAGAATTTCAAAACAGAAATCTCTTAAATTTTAATTTTAAGAGAGAGTAAATATTTCAATAAACAATTTGGTTGGTAAATGAAATCAGAACTGAACAATTGTATAAATTACCTATGATTCATGTTTAACTAAAAGTTTAAGATGTTAACGGATATCATTGACAGTTTGTTACAATAAATTCAATTAAGACTCTGGATATCTTCTATGTGATGCAATTTTTATAGGTGATGCTATTTTTGAAACATACACTTCCCTCACAAAAGTATTCCACCATCTGGAAGGAGGTAAATTGCTGGAGAATAATCACAAGCTATTATTGCGCAAATTGATGATGTTTTAAAGTGGTGTATAGGACAACAACCACCAACCAACACTTCAATCTTTTTAGAACACTTTTTGAAAAAACAGTAAAAAAACCTTTTAACAGTTTCAAATTTCAATATTTTGACGGGAGCTAGAACTTTTGAATTTGCTTCCAGCCTTCTTGAATTGGTTGGATATAATTTGGCAATGTATTATTTTGGTATTTCAGGTCAAACCTGAAGAATTTATTTAATGGTTCTCTGGTTTATCAAGAACAATTTGAATCATGGTTCATGATGTTTTACCAAAGTCAAACATTTTCAATTTCTGCATTCAAATGTTTAGTATGGTTGAAAAGTTGACAAAAAGTGCCACCATTTGAACAAGGTGGTGCAATACTTTTGCTAGGGGAGTGTATACCTATCTAGTGCAATATGCTTTCACATTAACAACTTTATACACAATTATTTATCATTTTGAATGAGTGCCACTTGATTTTTCAAATTACTTTTTGCAAGCCTTTCAATATCATCTAAGCTCATAGAATACAACATGTCTTCGTACATTGTTTTAAAATGATATATGACCTTTTTCGAATCTTCTCCTGAAAAATGGGAACCCAGAACGTCTTCAAGTTTTGTTATGAAACTCTTGTTCTCTAAATTATGAAATCTAACATCTTTGTTCTCCTGCGTTGTACTTGTACAGCTTCGACTGCTTCCCTGAGACTTTATGGAAAGATGTAGCCGGCTGCCTTCCCCAACACCATAATCTTTTGTTGTTTTATTATCGCTCAGGGCCTTTCCTTTATATAAAAGTCTCTGAGAATTGGCCGGGATACCTTTAATCTCCCCTATTCGCTTCTTTAATTCAAGGATCGTAATAAACTCGTCCCGAGCTTCAATTTCAAACTGATCACTAGCACTGAGCATTTTAATCAGTAACTTCATTGTCTCCACTTTCGTACAGGTTTCCAGGTTTGGCCAAATTACCCCAGCACAAGCATCCAGCAAAAATCCAGCAATGATAGGCTGTTTGTAAGCGAGGTCAGCAAAAATGGTGTCCGATACAGGGGGTGTTTTTTGGGGGATCTAGAAACCCTAGAACCATCTGAAATTTTCGCAAAAACCGTAAACCAGTGCCATATTTTTCTTAAAACCGTGTAACCGCGCGAAAAGTCAGCTAAAACTAAAAATAATGCTATTTTAGAATAAGTTTTAATTCAATGGTACCTTGAAGATTCTTTCCAGATTTCTAGCTTCACAAATCATTATGATATTTTTTACCATTTTTCACGCTCAATAGGCGGACTTCTGCCATACCAACCAAAAACAAACCAATCAAAATCAATCCAAATATAAATCAACTTGTTGGGATCAGGAGCGTAACTAGGCCAATAAGTTCGGGGGGGGGGGGTGAAAAGGATTTCTGCCCTGCAAAATGGAGTGGTGCCCTGCAGACCTCGAAGCAAAATTACAGGAGTCTACAGGATGCTAATGAAAGTTTTACCAATGTAAATTTTTCTTTACCAAGGATAAATTTATAAGCAATAAACACAAATTTAAACTTAATTGCATATGAAATATTTATTTATCTAAGTGAGCTTAATTAAAATTAAAAATTTGATTTTGCTTTGCAATAAAACTTACATCTTCACGGGAGGGGAGGTATATGTTTTCGGCTACATGATAGGGACGACGCCACAAAATTGAACCTGGCGGCCTATGTATCAAGTTTAGTGAGGTAGGAGGACCCACCATGGTTGGGTCCGACGCAAAATAAAATTTTCGAAATTGTACCTTGTAGAAAGGCTAAAAAAGCATCCCCCAGGCTAAAGTTTAGCAAAATACTTTACACTCTTTTTTTTATAAGAATCAGTAAATTTAAGTTCAGGCTGGCTGTTCTTAATTTTTTCGAAAATCTGAGGCTGGATTGTTCTTAATTTGTTCTTAAATTAAGAGGGTGTAAGCAGTGCTATTGTCCTCTCAATGAAAGTAAGTTGCAACATCGCTTTGAATTTTTAAGCAAAACTTTTATTTGTAACATTGGTGTTGTGTATAATTATATCTGTTAACCTCTTCTCTTTGGTGATACAAGAAAAATACAAATGAGCTGATGTTCCAGACAATTTCCTCAATTTTTTCATCAAAATGGCTAAATTATGCATTTTTAATACAGGTGGTATGCAGTGCTCTGCCTCTTCTCGGGGGGATGGGGTGGTTGTTTTAAAAGTTTGCAGATTTCGGATATAGCAAGTCAAGAAAAAATCATAGTTTCCTTTTACCTGTTTTAGTGGACGACACTACGTGGTGGGTAGAGGGAAACGCATACATGTATGTATGTATATATATACATATATGAGAAATCACTTATAACAGAACAGATAGATTAGGCACGTAGGCAGGATAGGGTTACACTACTGGATAAGGCTAATGGGAAACATGAACACAGTGGGAATGGGCGGGTTCCATTTGTTACCACATACCATCCAGCCTTGAATAATTTGGGCAAGGGGGCCGGGAGACTTTCCTATGCTTACAGTATCAGAAGAGCATAGGAAGGTGTTTCCTCAGCCACCTTTAATATCATTTAAGAGGTGTAAGAATCTTAAAGATATACTAGTTAGGGCTAAACGTCATAGTGAGGGGGCAGGGGTTTCACATAACAAGGGTTGTACTCCGTGTGGCAAGTCTCGGTGTCAAGTGTGTAATGTTATGTGTGACATTGATACTTTTACTTCCCATATAACTGATAAGGAATATAAGATAAATTTTTCGTTTAATTGTGATTCGTCCAATGTTGTGTATCTTATGGAATGTAAAGTATGTGGTGTACAGTATGTGGGTAGCACTTGCACGCCGTTTAGGCTTAGGTTTAATAACTACAAGGCGTGCAATCGTAAGTTTATCGGGGGCTCTTCGGGTATACCTCAGACTGATTTTTCCGGCATTTTGCAGGGAAGGATCATCATGGGTTTCTCGAAGATATTAAAGTAACTATTATAGATAGACTTAATGGGAATGGTAGGATACGTGAAAGTTTCTGGCAGTATAAGTTAGAAACTTTCGCGGCCCGGGGCCTTAATATTAGGTTAGTTGAAACATAGTTTTATTTTTATTTCCAATCTCTTGGATTATTTTCTTCTTTTCTCAGCTATTTATTATTTCCACATAATATTCTGAAGAAGCATATTGCGAAACGTTAATCAAGTTGTTTTTTTACTGATCATCTATATATATATATATATACATCCAACCAAAGTCGACCAATGAGCTTTGTAGATCACCTAAAAAATGTAAGAGCATCAACAAGCCAGAGCCAAAGAGACAGAACAACGAAAGTCCCTGGAATGATCAAAATTTTGCAGCGCCCGAAACAAAGAACGGAAAAGTCTAATCAAACAACACATGTTAAAGCACAAACAACCGAGGAAATTCAAAACCAAAACCAAAAAAACGAAACCACGGCCTCCATGTATCATGGGGGCCTAACAGATATGCTTACAGCCCTAAACGAAACAACAAAGGCAATAACAGGATTCGAAAAGTTATTAAGAAGCTTGTCCGAACAATAAACGATCCGTTTGGACAGGTCATAAATTTGTCAAACTTTAAATTTTCCTTAAGTGAATTTAAACTATTAAACAAAAACCTCAACTTTTGTCCTACACCCTTACCTTACAAAGCAAAAGAACTTGAAGAAGACATGAAGGAATCTTTTCGAAAAATCAAACTTAAAGCCCATTTTAACAACGATGAAGAAACACTAGAAGATGAAGAAGAAACTGACGAGCAACAAACAGACGAAGAAAGAATATTTAGGAAGAAAAGTAGATGGACACCATACAATGTACATCATACAGTCGAAACTTTTATAGAAGCGGTAAAAAGCGATATTTACTCAACACCTAAGGTACCTCTACCCAAAAATAACCTCTCAAAAAAAGAAATAAAAGCCATGAATGATTTAAAACAAAGAACCGACATTATCATAACCAAAGCGGACAAAGGGGGAGCATTTGTAATAATTGACGTAAACGACTATATAAAAGAAGCAAACAGACAGTTAGGTAATACCCAGTTCTATTCAACCATTGATGAAGATTTAACCAATAAACACAATAAAATGATAAATGATTTAATCGACAGGTATATAGGAGAGAAATCAATACAATCTAAAATTGGAGAAGCGTTAAAAACAGCTAACCCTAAAACACCTAGGTTCTACATGCTACCGAAAATACATAAACCAAACAATCCCGGTCGACCAGTGGTAAGTTCAGTAGCTTGCCATTCTAGCCAAATCTCTAAATATGTAGACTACCACTTAAATCCAGTAGCACAGCGACTAAGTTCGTACGTAAGAGACACCACAGATTTTATTAATAAATTATCGTCAGTTGAAGACCTATCACATAATACAGTACTTATTTCCATGGATGTCAGATCCCTTGACACTAATATCCCTACAAATGAAGGCCTTGATGCTGTTAAACAAAAATTAAACCAGCCTACAAATACAAATACACTTTCAGCTTCTCCAATCGTAATACTTGAATTTCTAAAACTTATACTTACCTGTAACAATTTTGAATTTAATGGCAATAATTTCCTCCAAATCAAGGGTTGTGCCATGGGAACAATATGTGCCCCCTCTTACGCTAACATATTTATGGGGAAATTCGAAGAAGAATACATTTATCCATATATTGGGAATAAAGCAAAATTATATCTACGTTACATCGACGACATATTTATTTTGTGGACAGGCACCAAACAGCAATTTGAAAACTTTATATCTGAACTTAACGAAAAACATACCTCTATCAAATTTGATTATGAGATGTCAGCAAAAGAAGTCCCATTTTTGGACACGATCGTTTATATCGATAACAGAAACCATTTGCAAACAAGACTACATAGGAAACCCACAGACAGACAGAATTATCTTCATAGAGCATCTGAACATCCACTACCACTAAAAAATAGCCTAGCCTACAGCCAAGCATTAAGAATTAAGAGAATTTGCTCTGATAATGCAGAGTATGAAAATAACACAGAGCAACTTGTCAAAGCATTTACATCACGAGGATACGAAAGAGCAATCATTGACAAACAAATAAAAGAGGTTGACAGCATTTCACGCGAAGAACTACTAAAGCAAAATTCTAAAAAGACAACAAGTAACAGAACTCCATTCATCACGACCTATAACAGAACCCTTCCACCTATTGGAAGTATATTACGTAAGAACTGGAACATCCTTAACATCAATCCCAAAATCGCGAAAAGCTTCAAAAATCCTCCCATGATGTCATACAAACGTAACAAGAATTTAAGGGATATCCTTGGGAGTAATAAAATATCCAACAATGAAGTAGCAAAATCTAAAAGCCGTAATGAAAAGGGTCATTGTAAACCATGTAATACTAAACAAGGCAATTTATGTTGCCAACAAGTTTTGAGTACATCAACTTTTAGAAGTAACCAAACCAAGCGTACTTATGTGATCCGACATAAGGTTAACTGCAAAAGTAAGTATGCGATCTATCTACTAGAATGTATAAAATGCGGTTTACAAAACATTGGTAAATCAGAAACACAAGTCAATCTACGAATAAACAACCACCGAAAAGACTCAAGTAAATCAGCATCAATACCAGTTTGCCAACATTTTAACAACACTTCCCACAACTTCAATAATGACGCGAAATTTATAATAATTGAACAGCTTAAGTTTCTTGAAGGCGACAAGGAACTCTTAAGATCTCGACTGCAACGACGAGAAGACTTTTGGATAAAAAAACTGAAAACCCTAAGTCCGCTTGGGTTAAACATGGAACTCAATAGCCCTATATAGGGCAATACATTTCATAACCTCGTTTTCCCAATTCATTCGTGCATTTTGTCAAACAACAGACTTTATTTCTGGGGTGAGGTATTACATCATATTAATAAACAATGAAACGTCACATTAGAATAGCCTATATTTAGATATGCTTTATGTAATTGGAATCAGTTGATTGCCATGAATATATATATCATAGATTGAAGAAAGTAAAACTACATGGTTTATCTCTACAAGCCTGTTTCGTGAGTAACTCACTCTTCAGGAGATGTAACATTCTTCAATCTTTCTTCAATCGTTTTACTTTCTTCAATCTATGATATATCACGCTCTACGTGCTAACGTATTGAGCACTGTGCTACGGAAGTATCAAAAGACAAATTTCTATATATATATATATATATATATATATATATATATATATATATATATATATATATATATATATATATATTTATATATATATATATATATATATATATATATATATATATCCCTGTCCTGTGCTCCTATCCAAACTGAATCCATGTATGAGCAGGAGGGATTCCTTCTATTGACGGACCTGACAATGAAGCAGTGCTCGGCACTTCTGCGCCGATACACCTTTGTTACTAACTCTAGAGGCTAAGCGTTTTAAGCACGTCGTGACTGCAAATAGTTAAATACTTAGTAACGGTTTCAATTTCAAAACAGCAGCATAAAGAACAAAAAGCTATAACAGCATCATAAGATTCTTCTACACAGCGACAGGATACCTACCTTTACTTCTTCTCTTGCCAATTCCCATTTAATTTCTAACGTTGCTGACTAGGCAAAATTTAACACTCTTGTGCTCTCATTTTTGAATGGACTATTTCGATTCACAGGCATTATATAAATTCATTCATATAACGTTTTCGATCCATGTTCAGATGTCTCATACTCTGACTAGTGTCAGATGAAAAGTTTAAGTATGTTTCAAAATTTTAATCATAGTAATATCTTATGACTTTTATTCTTATCTAGCCCATTAAATTCACCTTGCTAGCAAAGCATTCGGTAAAGGAAATGTGAGATGTACAACACAAGATGAATAGGAAAAAACAGAGATCTTTGGAAGTTGGACAAAGTTTGGCAAGCATCGCAATCGAGATCTTCATTTGGGTGTCTGCTTTATAAGAAGCCCTTACGTAAGCACTCAACACTTGTCATTTCATTATTTACTAACTTGAAAAAAAGCTCAGTAAAAGGTGGCTGACCAATGTATTGAACAAAATAAAATTTCTAAGAAGGCGTCTGAGTTTCTTTTTGAAACAAGGAAGCTGATGATCTTGTTATTTCAAATAAAGTCAATACGATAATAGCTTTTTCTCTATTTGCAGTTGGAAGAGGTAGTATTTCATTCATCATCAGAACCTTGAAAATACTATTGGCAAAGTAATGGGTTTTGATCATCTAGAGAGAAAGCATGTATTCATTTGCTTCTGACTACATGTTTAAAGAGATTTACTTTTAGAATAATGATCTGTTATATCAGTTAGATCTGTTATACGTAACCAATTACAAACATTGCTTCGTTTCTTTATTCTGTGCCTTATTCCATTTGGTCTGCGAGCCATTTTAATGATTACAAGCACCAAATCACAATTATGTGAAATCGAATTAAAGCAGCTTTCTTTTCCCATCCCCAGCTCTTCGTCTTCTTGCATCAAAATGCTTCTGTGCCATAGCCAATCTGCCCTCTGTTTGACGCACCTTTAATTCCATGCTCTGTAGCATCTGAATCACTTCCTTTATCTCCTTTTGTAGTGTACCTAGGCATGAACTGCCACCTGGAAGATGATAGCTTGTTTCGAAGATGTGAATAACTTTAACGAGAGATCGTACAGTATTTAGAATTTAGATATCGAATGCATGTGTTAAATATGATTTTTGCAAAAGATTCGAAAAACAACAAATGTTGGTAAAAATATTCTACTGCTTCTATAAAAAGGGACCTTCATCATAAGAAATACAGTACAAGCTACCTTCCTGATCACTATATCAAATTTGAATTAGCTCGCTTACAGAATGACCATTAACGTAAGGCAAATACCAATAGACCGCATATTTCAATGACTTAAAGCATTAAAGAAAACAGACCTAATAAATGGATCTGCTTAAGCTGAACACTAGGTTCATTTTTAGATAGAAAACCAAGTTTTCTGTGACAAAATACAATAATAGAAGGTTTAATAGAAGGAACATTGCTTTATGTATGTTTTTAAACAAACGTCTTCGTGAAGCGTTGGAAGGGCCTAATTTTTAATTTATGTTTTTTGGGTTTTCATGTTTTTCAAAGAGAGAGTTAAAATGAAAACATTCCCCCTTAGAAATCAAAAGATCAATATAGCATATTTACCAGTAAATATGTTTCTTGTTGATGTCCCGAATCTATCTAAACTTGTAAGCATTTCATGGCAATTTCTGTATGTGTTTTGGAAATTTGTTCTCTGCAGCTCTATCTCCTTCGTGAAATTATTAATTTTGTCTAAGCTCTGCAGCTCTTCCTCGTTAACATTTAACGACATAGTTGAGCTGTACCTTTGTAGGCTGGTTTCCAAATTTTGTAACTCTTCATTTATTGATTCAATGTATTGGTCGCATGCATCTTCAAGGATATCCACAATGTCTAGCAGAACTTCAGATATAGCTGGAACCATGTGACATATGTCTGACTGTAATCGTTTGGTGGCCCAGACATTTGCCTCTGAATGTTTAGTTTTCCTTTTCTAAAAATAATACAGTTTTCAATGTACTTCAGTCTTCTAGACTGTTAAGATATCTACATAAGTCATACAAAAGCAGAGATACAGAGCTTTGCTGACAATTGACGCTGATACATGTTACAGGGTAAAATTTGCCCCTATTACAGGCAAGATCACCGTTGTAAACATGAGAAAGATTGGTGCAAACCCCTTTCTTCCTAAATAACATACCCGATTGTTTCATTGGGTATTTGATTGAGCAAGAAAGGAAGAAAGACTAAAAATGATGACAACAAAAATAGAGATGTGTAGAGAGACAAAACCCATGGCTTTAGATTGAACACGATTTTTGAGATTACGTCATATCACATTGATTCTAAAATTAAAACTCATTTCATCATATGATGTAACTGTTTGCGTGGGCGGAGCTTTAGATAAATTTAGGTAAGGTCCCTGTGGAATTCAGTCTTGTCAAAAGCTTTTGCAGTACTGTTAGAAGCTCTGTCACTAGTTTTGTTGTGCCTGTTGCGGCCGTGTCCTTTTTTTGTCGGACTGAATTTTAGTGCATGTTAGAAGTAGTCGTCTATCGTGAAGAAAGCCGAAGTAAACAGGTTACCGACCATACTACGAGCCGTGTTACTAATAATAATAATAATAATAATAATAATAATAATAATATAATAATAATAATAATGCAAAATTTATATAGCGCCACAATTTAAAAATACTCGGTTGCGCTTTACAGTCTAAGTCCTATTTACAATGTAAAATTTAGATTAAGAATAAATAAAAACATAAGATAAAAAGCATGTTTTCATTTACAATGGAAGAAAGATGTTCATGTCCATGCTTAAACTCAACCAACCCCCCCCCCCCCCTAGACACTTATTATACGCTTTTTCAAAGTAATATGTTTTCAGGAGCCTCTTGAAAGTTTCTATGCATTTTGTGTTCTTTATGTTGTCTGGTAAAGAGTTCCATACTGCAGGGGCAGCATATGTAAAAGCTCTGGTGCCAAGTGTTTTAGTTCTGGTCATTGGCAACTTCAGCCTATTTTTCTTATATGATGTCAGTTCTCTGCAACTTTCCTGAATTTCCAAAAGATCAACAAGATACTTCGGTGCACATCCATTTAGACATTTATACGTCAACAATGCAATTTTGAAATCTATTCTTTGTGCTATCGGCAACCAGTGCAGAGCTTTGAGAAGCGGTTTTACATGGTCGTATTTACTACTTCCCATCACAACTCGTGCTGCACAATTTTGAATCTTTTGCAATTTATCTAGCAGGTGTTTTGAACATCCATAGAACAGTGCATCACAATAATCAAGCGTTGATGTAGCAAATGAATGGACCAATGATTCTGTGGCTTCTTTTGTCAAATATTGTCTAATCTGCCTTAAACGCCTCAACTGAGAAAAGGCCTTCTTACTGATATTATTTACTTGCCTCTCCAAGGTCATTTTGTTATCAAATATTACGCCAAGATTTCTTGCAGTGTCAGACGTTTTAATCTCAGCAGATCCGACCTTTATAGACAGATTTGGTACCTTTGCTAGCTGTTGATTTGTACCAATAACTAACAATTCAGTTTTATCGTCATTTATTTTCAAGCGATGAGTTAGCATCCATGCGCGAATGTCCGATATGCAGTTTTCAATATCATTTACTGCCTGTATTCGTTCTTCAGCACAAGATGGATTGAAACCAAGATAAAGCTGTGTATCATCAGCATAAGCTGCCACGTTAGACGAATGGAGCTCAATTATGTCATACAGAGAGCTCAAATATCCCAAAAATACCACAGGACCCGCACAACTTCCTTGGGGTACTCCATACTTCAGCGTGTAAATTTCAGATAGTGTGTCTCTGATCATAATTCTTTGTTCTCTGTTTTTTAGAAACGAGATAAACCAATTGAAAACTGCACCTGATATGTTGAATCTTTGTTGGAAGATTTCTGACAGTATTTGCAAGTCAACTGTGTCAAAAGCAGCACTTAGGTCTAGTAAAATTAAGATGGTCACTTTCTGTTTATCCATATTATTCATAATGTCTGAAAAAACTTTAGCAAGTAATGTCTCTGTACTATGATAGTGTTTGTATGCAGAGTTCTCAGTTGAGTACAACCCAAGTCCTTGCAGGTGCTGAACATACTGGGGCAATGCTGATTTTTCTATTATTTTAGAAACAAAAGATAGGTTGCTGATAGGGCGATAATTCTTGCAGATAAGATCCAGGCCCAGTTTTTTCAATAAAGGAATGACCACTGCACATTTCCAACATGATGGAAATTCCCCACATGATAATGACTTGTTTACAATTGCTGTTATTGGACCAATTAATACATCAATGCATGTTTTCAAAATTTCTGTTGGTAGTGGGTCCAAAGAGCAATATTTGTTTGATGTATTCATGATGATACCCCTGACCTCATCTTGTGATAGTTCTTTAAACTGATCAAATGCAGGAACAGCTGGAGATAAGCTATAATCTACCACATTTTTGATACCTTCTGTCTCAACTGTTGCATCAATTTGTGATCTTATTGTATCAATTTTCTGACCAAAGAAGTCTCCAAACATTTTGCAAAGGTCCTCTTTTGTATACTCATCAGGGTAAGGTATGCTTTTTTCTCCCTCTGTCATTTTAGAAACGAATTTGTAAAGGAGCCTTTGACTGCCATTGCAACTCTCCACCTTACTTGAATAATATAATATTTTAGCATTGTTACAACTCTTGATATAATCACTCCGTTTCCTTTTGAATAATTCAAAGTATGCACCGTTTTTACTTCTTTTCCATTTCATTTCAGGATTGCGTTTTTCGCGCTTAATACCCCTAAGTTCACTGTTGTACCACGGGGATACTGACTTTATCTTAAGAAAAGTTTTTAAAATTGGTGCAAGCTCTTCCAAAATTGCACTCAAAGTAGTATCATATAACTCAGCTAGTTCAGTCAGGGAAAGATTGCTAAAATTTGATTTTGCCAAACTACTTGCTGCAATATCACGTTTAAAATTCTCCAGATTTATATCTTTCGATTTTCTATAGTTTATCTCCTTAGCCTGGACCTCGGGTTTTTCAATGGATGATACAACTTTAACAAAGCAATGATCTGAAATAAAACTTCCCATGAGTAAACTGTCAAGTGAAATCTCATTGTTATTTTTTGTAATTATCAGGTCTAATGTATTGCCAGCAACATGAGTAGGCTGCCAAACATGGTCGATTAGATCATAATTCTGGAGCAAATCAAGAAACGCTTTTGCTGTCACATCACTCTCATCATTCACGTGAATGTTGAAGTCACCGCCAATAAGCAATTTATTAGGTGTTATTATAATAGATTCCAAGTAACTGGAAAATTCATCTATGAATGTTCTTGCAGTCACAGGATGATGTGCAGAGTATGGAAGTCTGTAGACTATTATCAATGTTTTAAAACCAGATTGACATTTCAATTTCCATTCTGAGAATTCAAAAGACGACTTACAGCCTGAGTGTATGAGTCTTGTTTTCAGTTGTGATTTGGCCAGCAACCCAGTTCCACCCCCATTTCTGTCAATCCGTGGCACATCAATAAAATCTAAACCCGGCAGGGAACACTCAATGCGCTTGGCTGAATTATCTTCCTTTAGCCAGGTTTCTGTAACCATACAAATGTCATAGTTGTCATCAGTGACACTGGTAATAAAGTCTGATGTTTTGTTACGTATGGAGCAAACATTAACACACCCAATTGTAAGAAAGCTTTGGTCATTCCTTTTTTTGTATTTTAACAAGATTTTTGGCATTGCATCCAGTAATCATATCAATTTTTTTAATTCTCTTGTTACCAGTACCCCTTTTTCCTCTTCCTCTTTGCAAGTCATTTCGTAGAATTCCCAGATTTTAAATTCTCAAATAATCATCTATTGGTAGCCTCAAATCCACTCTTTTCATATGAGAAAAGATGTCTAAAATAGTATTTGAATCGTAATGTAATGCTGACATTCTTTGTCAGTGTTGAACGAAAGCGAGGCAATTGGGCCCAACAACTTAGGCCATTTCTTCTCAGCACGGCATCACATCAGATTTTGACTTTTGACTTGACCAGGATAGATAAACCTTCAGATTGACTCTCTCGAGAGCGCTCCAGCCTTGTCCTTTCAACTTCACACCATATTAAATGAGATAAATAGCGAAATACCTCAAAATTATAAAGATTAGTAAGAGCTCAAGAAAATGCAGCCGATACTTGGTGCAACAACAACGTATATCAGATCGATAAAGACTTTCTGTCTCAGCTCAACAGCGAACTCACTTATGTAAAAACGTCATTTAAGTGGTTGTACAGATGGGCACCTCGCCGACTGCTCTATTTCATAAGCCTCTTAATTTTTTTGAATTTTTTTCCCAAAAACTCTTGGAAACAAACTCTAACAAGAATATAAACAGTATTCTCAACTAAAGCGGGTACTTTCAACTAAAGCGGTGGTTGTGTTGCTTTAAAGAGCTGTAAGTAGCTCAGTCTTAAATGGCCCTCGATAGCCTATACTAGCAACTAAGGTCAAAACCAGGCATGCTAAATACCATGAACTTCAGTATTTGTATTAACCACTAGTTTATAAAGTGATTACAGTTCATCTGATACCACGGATAAATTGATAAACAACTAGAACAGAAGGGCAAAAAAATTTATTGAAGACAATAAGGGACGCCAAAGAACAGGTGTGCGAGATTTAAAAAGTTATAAACTATAAAAAGGGGTGATGTGAAAACAAGAGAGGGATGGTATACATAGATACATGACAATACCTCAAGCATTTTGGTAGATCGTCAATATATACCAAGAAGAGGAGAGGCCAAAGACAGGACCCCTGAGGAACCCCACACTTAATAGCCTCGGTACTAGATTTTTGTCCGTTAATTCTACAAAATTGCATCCTGTTGGTAAGGTATGAGCGAAACCATTCAAATTCTTTGCCTTTAATACGATGGTATTTGAGTTTACTCAAAAGTATCTCATGATCAACTGTGTCGAAAGCCTTCTTTAGATCGATAAAGACTGCTGCCGTGTATAAACCTTTATCGATGTTAAGGTACCAATCATTCGCGCATTTGAGCAGGCGTGTGAGAGTTGAATAGAGTGATCGAAAACCTGACTGATCTAAAAATATCAGTTTATTGCGTTTAAATACAGCTGGTCAAAGACTAATTTCTCAAATAGATGCGAGACGACGAGAAGTACTGAAATTGGTTTATGATTTGACTTTTCATCAGTGCAATAAAAGAGTGAGATTTGATCAAGAGAAGTTAAGGATTGCATAAAAAGAAGTGCGGGACGATTGAAGGAGAGTGCGTAACAGACCACAGGAATGAACTAATAGACAGAGTAAGCAGAAAGAGGGCTGTGATTTTTAAAATAAGAGAGATATTGGAGAAGCAAAAAAGTCTGATGGCACAAAGCAAAAGGCCGTTTGCTGAAACAGAGGTAAAGACATAAGAGGAAAGGCAGAAATGAAGTAGAGGTATGACACAAATAATTTCAACCTTGAAATACATATTAATGAGAATCTAAGTTGTGAATTCTGAGTTAAGTGTTATCAAAGGTGAAATGTAAATTGTATTGCTGATGCTAGGCAACAGATCATTTGACCAATTAGCACGAAAATTGGTATTATAAAAAAAGAATATATTTTAATTTCCTTCACGAATTTTCATCGACAATTTGGTGTGTGACACAAGCTAGATACAATAGAGTAAACTGAGTGTCGAGTGCTGGGCAATAATTGGCATACAAAGAATAATTGACAAACCTCTGCCAATGTTTCCCAACAACGTATAAAGCCTTTTAAAAAACTTTCACAAAATCATTCATACATGAATCAAGGTCAATAAAATCAAATGTTAGCGTTACGAAATGTATGTGAATTCTATCTCACCTGTTGGTGGTCTTCCTCGGCTACAGCAACAGTAATCGCAGTGGAAAAAAGCAATCCGATAGGCGAGGCAACGTTCAACAGCGATCTACAAATGATAAGTATATTAAAAAAATTTGTGTGATGGAGATGAGACAGATGCTCTGACGTGACAAAAGTATTAGGGCGATTCCCTACAAACGAAGCGTTTGACACCCTATCCTCGAAGAACAACAAAGAAAATTAGTGAACCATAACAAAATTGACGGCTGAAATTTTCAATTCTAATTTGATTCAATAGTGAGAATTGACATAATTTAAATAAATTATAACAACTACGTGACCAGCTCTCAAAAACACTTTCCACGAGCTCATTTTTTTTCCTTCAAAAATAACCAGATGATTTCAACGACATTAAGGTCTGGACTTTGTGAAGGCCGCAGCAAGACCATGATGCCGTCAGCATGGAAGCAATTTCTTGTTGCAATGGCAGGATGACAAGGTGCATTGTCCTGCTGAAAGATTATTGTCCTTTTGAATTCACAATAAATTTTTTCTGCACTAGCTTGAAGGTTTTCTTTTTCTTTCAATATTTGGACATGATATTGGATATGTTGTTGAGGGACCTCTGGCACAAAGCCAGCTTTCCGACGCCGTTAGGCCTAATACAACCCCACACTTGTTCGGGAGATGAATCATGCCCGTCTTCCAGACATTGACTAGCCCCCGATTTAGGGTCATTGCACATGCGCATTATCACTCGAAGACCTGGCGGGAAGCTGTGTGGTCCCAGACAGAGCAACTGTGCGAATACTGTTAATGATGCGCATGTGCTATGACCCTGCAACACTGACAGTTTAAGACGGTATTCTGGCAAAACAACAGACTGAAGGTTTCGTCACCCGGACAAACAACATGATTGAAACAGAGTTGGTAGTAGGAGTTGACATAACATAGGGGATTGTTGCCCTTATATGTTGTTCCCTAAACCCTTAGTACCCCTGAGCCGTTTTTTACCCCGAATCTAGATTCATCTAAAAAATTACATTGTCCCAATAATATAGGGGTCATTCCAGCATCGCCTTGAACCTACAGAGACGGAAACTTTTGTTTTTGGGTGACACAACAGTTCTCTTTCCCTTCTGCAGCTTTTGATCCAATATTTTTTAAGTATTCGAGCAACAAGATTGTTGGGTAATCTAGAACAATCATAGTACTTACTCTGTATTCTAGAATATTCCACATAGTTCTGAACAATTCCTACCTATTGTATCGTTGCAATTTGCTTAGTAATGCGTTTATGTTTAATTTTAGTATCGATAGCTAACCTACTGCAATAGACATTCGAGAACATTCTAGCTTAGGTCTATCAGCATGAAGTTGTTGTTATAACCTCGATTTCGTTACAGTCTCATTGTCAGCTGGTTGCCCTGGAATTATCTAGATATTAGTTCATTACGTAATCGTTGCTAATATTATATTCTAGTAATCATGATTCAGCATTCGAGAAATTTCTATCGTAAACGTATATATACGCACAAAATAGTAGTTGGGGTAGAATAAGCTTGAATA
Organism: Rhopilema esculentum; assembly: GCF_057945365.1. Taxonomy (NCBI): domain Eukaryota; kingdom Metazoa; phylum Cnidaria; class Scyphozoa; order Rhizostomeae; family Rhizostomatidae; genus Rhopilema; species Rhopilema esculentum. The sequence continues at coordinate 8,211,568 of NC_142832.1, read as the reverse complement.
GACTTGGAAATTTACATGAAAATTCTGTGAGTTTTATTTAGTGTCAGGATTTACATCAGAAATTTACATCAAAATTATGTATTGGGCACAGGATTAAAGGAGAAAATTCCCCAAAAGATGTTTAGAAACACTTTTTTTGCAAACGCTTTAGGCCTACTTAAGCTAGCCTTTGCTGACCCAAACTTGCGTATCTTTGCATATGATTCTTTTCCCCCTATCATAAATTTTCCCTGGACGACCTTCCCTTGTTTGAGCTTTAGTCGAACCTCTTTTTAGAAGAAAATAGTCGAACTTGTTTTGAGATTTCGGCAAACGAATGACCGGCTTTGCAGATCCTAAAATATTTTTTACAAGCAACGAAGACTGACTTTTTAGAAGAAGTCAGTGCTATTATTCTGCTTGTAAACTTTAAATTGATTGTTTAACCACCAACATTAATGCAATGCATCAGCGGAGGCTGTTAGCCCATGCACATGCCCAACCTCGCGCTTACCGCAAGCATTCTGCCCCTGCAGAAGTGCCGAACCATTACGAGTCCACGTGAAACATATGTATTCAAAACTCTTATTGGCCAAACATTCTTCAGCCTTCAGAATTGAATAAAGGGAGCAGCTTAACGAACAAACAGTAGTTGAGGCTAAACAATGACAACGAAACGGCAAACGCGTCTTATTTACTTCACTTTTACAACTCCAGGTTTTTAAACATGGGAAATTTAGACCAGGCTCTAAATAACATTTCTGCCAAGCAAGCGGTAAAATTCTGAGAACGGGGGTAAACTATGGCCGAATTAGGATATAATCTCGTTGGAGTCAATAGAAGAGACAGGACTGGATATTACAAGTTGTTTTGAGCTCTCAGAATCTCAAATCTCACACAAAATATGTCCAATCTTGAACAATGTACAAAACAGTTTTTATTACCCTTTGAAATTCTTCATAGTCCAAATAAATGAATAGGTCTTTGATATCAGCTCTCTCTCTTACAATTTTTGTTCTAATTTTTCCTCCCTACCCGTTATCAACCACCTCATCGTGCTGACTTTCAGGCCTTGGAGAAAAATGACGTGAATAAGCAATTCTTAAAACATGATTGTCTATGAATATTGATACAAGAAAGGAAATTTGTCACCCCAAAAGTTACATGAAAAAATTATTCTGATAGGGACTGACATGACAGTGGGCAGCAAAATTTCTTGAGAGGCCTTATCAAAGGAGCAGACATCTCAATTTTAAGCAAGTTTTGCTAATTTCTCCAACACGGGATTTTTCTGTTACATTGTGGTCAAGGGCGCCGGAAGCATTTTTGAGGCGACGGGGGCAGGTACTCAAAAAGGGCACATTGATGACTAATATTAGAATTATAAGAGAAAAATGATAATGAAATTTGCCAAATTTTAGAAGTTTTTTCATGAGGATATGTTTAAACTTTAACATGTTTGAGGGTACAGGGACGTGCCATTATATAGGGGTACCTTTTTCCAAAAGTGTGGAATTGTCTGTATCAGTTTTTGAAATATGTGCGGAACTATGGGTATCATTTTGGGAAAAATATTGCAAAATGATTAGGAGGGAGATTTAGAATTAACAAATTGAATGTCCAGTAAAAAATGAAAGAATGAAAAATGCGTAATATTAAGATGTTTTGGCAAAGGGCATGCAAAATTTCTTTTATGATATTTTTGTGTTTTAAGAATCTATGTTTGAAGATTCTTTTTAAGCCTTATTTGCTTTGTGAAATTATAGGTATAGTTTTTATCATGCTTGCGGAATTATGGGTCAAATTTTGTAGACATATGTGAAATAATGGGTCCAAATTTTTTAAACTAATATGGCACTTCCCCGTCCAAAATAAGGTTTCTTCATTGGTATATTGTCGCTTTTCATCTTTGTTACCTTCTTTCTGGTATGGCAACTTCTTTATTACATATACTCATGCTCTTTTCATTTTTGTTCACTAAAGTTCTTCCCGTTTTTAAAAGATTTTAGATTGCTTCAATTGAAGCTTCTACTAGTTAACTTGGAAAGTTATCTGTTTTATGTATTGCATTAGTGTTTGACATAATCTTCTACAGCGTTGGATTGAACTTTCTTGCGGTCCGTTAATAGGGGTAATATCTCAGTTTTCCTTAGGGCCCCAGATGCCTCTGTTACTCTCTGAGCTTATTGAACAGAAACAAAGAGCATTGTTGCTGATGAGTTCATACAAAGGCACCCAATATTCTATTTGCTTTCTTTTTATTTCTCACCGCACTATTATTTTCTCTCACCCAAGAAATTGAGACGGTATATATTTATTCCATTCGCATAAACACAGTGTCATTTTCTCAAGGGCATAGTGCTGCCCCCGGTGCCCCCGGTGCCCCCGTAGAGTCAGGGCAGGAGGGGCAGCTGCCCCCGCTGCCCTCATGCTTCCGGCGCACCTGATTGTGGTACGTTTTTAGACATGTAACTTGTGATATAAAGAAATGTGCTCTGGTGCAACGTTTGGGAGGCTGTGGTACCCAGACACCCGGTTTGGTTGAGCTGACCAACATTTTACACCCAAGGACACATACAAATAATGATATGGGGTCACACCTTCAGTAAAAATGGTTTGAAATCTTGTGTGGTGGGCTCCTGAACGAGATGGTTTGCTGTTATTAATTGACACGAAAAGTTAACTGTATCGATGTAACTAAAAAAATTGTAAAACAATATGTTATGGTTATGCTATTAAAAAACAATATCTCAATTGTACATATCCAACGTTGTTTTGTCTAAACTTCTATGAAGGGGTTAACATGCAGTAGTGTAGAGCCAAAAAATGTCGAGGGGGGCCATAGCGCTTTCTCTATAATGTATATAAAATGAGCGTTTCAATTGTTTTCGTTTGCAAGCCTCCTGAACAGGGCCGTGGCGAGGCAAGCCTTGTTGGGGGGTGCTGCGGACTACAAATTTACCTGATTAAAAAATAATTACCTGAAATTGTTTAGTTGCTGACGCAAACCTCTGCATTACATTTTGTCAATCTTAACTCTGTGTCATTTAATTTGCAGCTTCTTTTTTATATGATAAAAACAGACTTTCCTCGTAAATTAATCAAATCTGTATATTGGGACAGGCAAACCATATAGTTGCTACCCGAGGTGGCACCATGGTTGCCGCCGAAGGAGCAGGAAATTTCACGAATTTCGATGCTTCTAGTTACCCTGGAAAATGCACTCTCTTCAGACAATTTTACTAAAGCAATGCTCCTAATCTTAATGAAAATTCCTTCAATTTTGCAAACAAATTGAACAGCAGATAAAAACAACTGGTGAAAATCTGGAGCTCATTGTGAATTGCAGTTGGTGCTTCTACTGAGAAACTTTAGAAGAGATTAACTCAAGGCACAATTTTACCTAAAGAGGGCCTGGATTTTTGGATTTAGTTCCAACAAAAGAAAACTTCAAATCATTAACGCTTAGTTTGTTTACCTTCATCCATATCAAGAAATATCATTACCAACGGAGTAACTACCTTGCTTGATTCTTTATTGATATTATGAGATGAATGTCTCTGAACTAGCTAAAACGTTTCTTCCACCGAGCGGATTTGGCATGAAATTTCCTATTGGGAAACTATTGTAGGTGTGACACCCCTACACCCCTGGTCGTGACGCCCCTTAGTCCTTAATATCAATTTATTTTAATTTTACAACTAATTCACTGTTGCAAACAGATGCATATGCCATGGTTTAAATCTGTATGATATACATATTGTTGTATGTTGCCCTGTTGCAATCACCTTTTTGGTAACATTCAGATGCTTTTTAACTTCTTAAGCCTAAGCCCACAAAGATGAGAAATTTTTAACAAAAATATCTTTACATTCAGGCAGTCAAAGACTCAAACTGCTTCTACCTTACTTCATTCATAGACTTTAGTCATTATTGTCTCTATTAATGACAGTTTGTGATAATGCAGAGGCTGGATTATTACTAAGAAAGCTTTTATAACTGAGTTATTATTTATGGGCCCCTATAGCCAAGGGCCCCCGGGTCAGTGACCCCCCTGACCCCCTCTCCTCAGCACTGGGGGTATGGCTCTAGAACATAATAGCTCTAGCGATTGCACTGCACTGCGTGCAACATTTTCAAATAATTAATAACAAACAACAAAGAATACAAAGAGTGATGATGTTGTGGTTGTGAAAATCTTTGTCTCTTTTCACGCCAAGTCCGAAACCTGAGTCCGAAAACACTACCATGAAACTTGTAATTTTATTTAAAATTACATCAAGAAGTTCTTTTAGATTCGATGTTACATTATTTACATTAACTTAAGAATAAATGGTAAAATGCTCACCTTATATGCAGCTTCTGTGGAGTTGATATCGATCGCCAGTTCCATACAAACTGTGGGATTCTCAAGCGCGACCCAGCGAAAAGGTTCCGTTTCAAAATTCGTGATGCGAAGAAGGAAACGCTCATTTTGTCAAAATATTAGCCCGTTTTTTGTTTGAAACTTCTTCAGTCAGCAGCAATAATAATATCATAACATCCCTCCAATGTGACTAGCAGCTAGCAGCAAGTAGCAGGAAGCAGACAGAAGAACTGTGACAGGAACCAGAGGCGACAGTAATCCCAGTAGAAGCTGCGGGCAACAAGCGTAACCTTAGAAGAAATTTTAACAGGTATAACTGTTAAGTCAATATTTACTATTTTTGCTTAAGCACAGGGCAAGGGACGCCGGAGAGGGGGGCGGGGCTCAACCGCCCCTGTTGCCTTTGGATGGGGGCTAAAGTGATCAGGGGAAAGGGTGGCTAAAGTGCCCTTTACAAAGAAGTGCCCTTAATGCCAGCCTTTTGTAGAAAATCAATGAGTTTCATACGAAATCCTGACTGTTGTGCCTTATTTATAACGACATATATCGAAACTTGGGAAGAAATTTCTTATGCCAAAATTTAGCCGATTTTTAAGATACCGACAGAGGATCGATGCAAAATAACAGTTATGAGAGAATTTTTGGTAGCTGGAGAATTAATTTTTTCAAATGCCCTTTTCCCCAAGCCCGACCCCTTGCCCCTTGGTCGTTCCAGCGTCCCTGCACAGGGCATTAAGCAGACTAGACACCAGAGTTGCAGACTACGCAAAGGTTAAGGGCATTGCAGTCAAAGGGGGGGGGGGGGCAAAAATGTTGAAGCACATGCGAAAAATTTCAAGAAAAATAGAAATTGAGAGAAATATTATGTTTCATGTTCAGGTTATGTACCAAGATAGGGACTACTGGTGCAGTGCACTCAGACCTCTGTTGACCAACAAAATATTCAACTAAGTCATTGGCCAATAAAGTTTTTCCTGTGATGAGAATTTGAGAATATTCTCGCTTTAGCACAGTCTCTACGTCGTACTGTGTGGCATTACAAGGTAAAGTTACGGCACTGGTATAAAAATGTAATGCGGCTTCTCTGATGCTTTCTCTAAATTGTGTTAAGTATTTAGAGAAAGTTGCAATTGTCGATATTATTAAAGGAATTAAGAACAATGCAGCATCAGATTTTCGAGAAAATTAAGAACAGTCAGCCTGAACTTAAATTTACTGGTTCTTATAAAAAAGAGTGTATTTACTATAACTCAATGCCACTCAGATTTTATACAAAATAAGCTACACTTTTTTACAAGAACAATTTTAAAAGGAATTGGTCAAAAGTTAAGAACAAATTAAGAACAAGCTGAGGCAGAGCAATTGTGAAATGTAATTCGAACAATGTTTTGTCTAAAAAACTAAGAGTTTTTTCCCATCTAGGGGTGGTTTTCTTATTAACTTTTTGGACAAATAAAGAATGTCTCAATCACATTGTTGGCAAACGAGACCTAAGACCTCCCTAGAGGGCAATATCTAGCATTTGCACACCCTAATCATTTAAGAACAAATTAAGAACAACCCAGCCGCAGATATTCGAAGAAAGCTAAAAACAGCCAGCCGGAACTTCAGAATTTTCGGGTTCGTATAAAAAAGTGTATAAGAGAGTGTCCAATGAAAATTTAGATATCATTAGAAAGGCAGCGAATCTCTTGACAGAAATTTCAAGAGAATTTGAATACAATAGAAACATAGACAATTGTCTTTATAACAGCTGCGAAAATTCTCCCCAACAAGGTTCTGTTGGAAAATTTCCAGGCATGAACATTGAATATGGCAACCCCAATGTTAAAATTAATGACTTTGTGATTACGAGACTCCTAAAAACAATGAGTATTGGAATTTCCTAAGCGTTAAAAAATCGGAGTGCTCAACGTCCAACTTTGCTTCTTATAAAAAATGAGTGTGTTCGGTGTGTTCAAACAGTGGCAGATATAAGGGTCTCATTAGGATTTCTGGGCATTAGTCTTTTGTTATCTCACTATAACCAACTAGTTTGGGGATTCAACCAGCAGGATCTAACAATGCAGTACATTTTGGAATGGTTAACAGTTCTGAATGGAAGATCTGGAACTGGAAGCTGGCTGCTCAACAGAATAAACAACAGCGATTCAACAACATGGAAAATCAAATACGCATCTCAAATACGGAAAATTACAGTTAAATTACAGCTGATTAACAGGTAAATAACGTAATATGTTACAGTACATCAAGGAAAATAATGAAAATGCATATTGGCTAAAAACGATACGAATTTTGAAAACATTTGAAAGCCATTTAGTCCCAAACAGGTTGCTAATATGCCAAGCTAGACTCTTTTCATCAGGTCTTCAGCGAAGTCCTTGTAAGGCCTCACAGATTTACATTCTATTTTTACCTGATTGCCGATTTTTCTCATTATGGGTAAATCTAAGCTCATCGCATCAAGATCGTCTGGCCGCTGAACTCTGATCAAAACATGAACCTACGGCATAAATCGCACATAACAAGGTCACAGCATTTACAAACGGCACACGAGAATCTGAATGATTACAATGGTGAAATTACTGCAGCTATCACCTTAACAATTTTAAGACTTATGCTGAGCTTTAAGGAACATTTTGTGCGACAAACTGACAGATCAAACAAATTTTCAGATAAAACAATATTCTCTCGATTCCATTCATATGTGTGGACATTAATCGTAGTAAAGTAATAAAGAAACTCTTCCAAATTGGAAACTCTTCTGTTATGTAAAAATCAACGAACGAAATAGATGGAGACCAGCAAGCAACAAAATACCTCTCTTTTCCCGACACTTTTCCACACACAAAGACCATCCTTTACTTTTTCCTGTGTTTCTAAGACATGCTTAGCTTCTGCAACCCAAGCTTCTAACAGCTCGTCTCGACTCATCCCTAAAAAAGTTTTATGAAATCAGAAATCCATTTTGAAACTGATTACGTCCAAGTTGAATCCGATTACGAATTGCCAAACAGGAGCTGTAGCTGTACTGAAAAAAAGACAAGTCTTGGTTGTCAACTTTTCTTTATATAAAACTAACAAACCTGCATATTCAATGTTGAAAACCAGCCAATAAAAGATCCCTTCTTTTGCTACATCCACGCCAGTGTCACTTGCTTTTGCACTTTTTTCTTCTCCAAAATTTTCAAACAAGAAATTTGCAAACGAGTAGTACGGAATTATGGGAGTGACTTCTATTTTGACTTGATTGCCAATTTCTTTCATAATTGGAAGATCAAAAGACAATTGATCGACCTTTTCTGGACTTTCAGATTCAATAACTATTGAAGAAAGCGATCAGAAGATGAGTTAAAAACATAAACAGTATGCAAATGAATCACTTTGATGTATGATGCTTATCTTTCTCTTGTTCCACCTCTTATATTGATTTTAAGGTTTCTCCAGAGAATCCAAGAAATAAAATTCAGGCAAAGGTCCTTCCCTGCAACTTGGATAGTTCTACTGTATACAATTCTTGTGCCAGTCGATTCATCAATTTATTTCAATTCGCCGGGGATGCAGGGCTTTTTGAGCTGGTGCCACTAAAATGAGTATTGATTGGGGGGGTGGGTGGGTTTAATCCAACACGGAAGAAAATTTTCGCACTTATACCTTCTAGAAATAATAGAAATATACGTGAATAAGTTATCAATTAGATCAAAAAGAACCAATCAGTGCATCAACAGTTTGTTCTTTTGTTTTTATTTCATACTCTGTTTACAAAGACATGCGTATAAGAGCTCGCAGTGTTAAACTTTATTGAAAAAATAGAACGAGAACACATGACACGAACCCACTAAGACTTTTCTTTCACCAACAATCTACAAGAACAAAACATTGGTATAGTTAAAAAACAGTCTTAATTCAGACTAAGAGAGAGTGCTTTATCTTTGGATACCAATTAAAAAACAGTCAAAAACGCTTAGTCAAAACCTACTGATTTTGTTGTAAGGATTGTTTGGAATGCTGTTTCTATACTAATTATCATTAGATAATCTGTCCGTGAAATGCGTTTACAAGTACCAAATAGAGCTGTATTTGAAACACAAACCTTCTTGAAGTGCAAGTTAAGACCATCTGAAAGTACTTTCTTTGAATTCAACTTCTTATAAACATAATTTATTTTAACAGTAGCTCTTTCATATTTTTTTCAGAATTCAATGTGTTATAAATAGGATTTTTTCTTAACAAACTCTTTCAGATTTTCTTCCTTGGCTTTATCTTAAAAGCATAATTTGTTAGTTTAGGCTATTTATTTTCCATCCAGCTTAACATTGTGTGATATTTAAATATAAAAAATTAGACAAAGTATCAAACGCAAATGTCTGGCATGAAGCTATTACATTAGAATAATAATTCTAATGATTTCGAATTGGTTGTGGATGGAGGCTCAAAGACAATTTATCTGAGCATCTTATTACTAATTTTAGTAAGGATGCAACAGCTCAACCAATAACCCCCTGGAAAAAAGTCTAAATTTAGAAAAACGACATGTCTGACTTCTCAAAATGCTTCTAGCTTTTAAGAGTGGTTGATTTGTGTCAGCCAACACTGGGGAAACAGGAGGGGCCCATCAGCCTCAATTTTGTAATTTGACAAAATCTGAATATAAAATATTTGGGTTATATTGAGGAAAGTTCTACATTTTCACTCTGTTCTTATATGATATTGAAAAGAAAATAAAAGACTAGTCATTGATGGTCCCTATTGTTAACATGGGAATTTCTCAATACTCTTTGCATCCTAACTGCACCTACGAGGCTCCTGAATTCAAAGAAAACAATCAAAATACTGGCCATTCTAAGAATAAATATGTACTTTTGCCTTTTCATCAAACATTCATTTATCATCTATTCATATGATTTGAAGGTTCACAACTTAGGGTATAAGGAAAAATGAAAGGAGAATGTCAAAATTCATAAATGTTTAGGAATAATATCTGATTTTGTTGATAGAGCTTAACATTGTTAAATATCTTATCTAGTAGTGTGAGCTGATATGATTTACGCTGAGAATACAGTCATTTTATCAAGGGTTCCTACTTAATTGCTTTACTATGCTTATAAGAAAGCATCAATTAAACTGAAAACTCTATTCAAATACTGCTTCACCTTCTGTTTTACTGCCAAATTTAAGCCAGAATTAGGCCTCTTCGTAAACTTTAGCAATACCTTGTCTTGTATAAATTTCAGTTGCTTGTGTTGAAATTTACTTTTTTGTTTGATAGTTAGTAGATTGGTTATTCATTTCTATGATCAAAATTCACAATACTTAATTGTTGAATATTAAAAGTGTTGCACTGATAAGTGCGTGATCAGTTATGCTATGATTTGTCCGATTTCTTTGAAAAACTTTCACTATCACCATTAAGGTTGCTATTTTTGGAATGGACTTCTTATCGTGCATTGATTGTAAAGGTTTTGCTTTTGTAGTGAGAAAGTTGTTACAGGATAAACGGTTTGAAGCTCGACTTCAACTGATAAACAGCTGAAAAATGTCAGCTGCGACTTGCAATGAGAAAAAGTTCCACTGATCCCTTTAACCTAGGCCACTTTCTGGATCATGACAAAATAAAATGAAATTACCTACCTGTGCTTTATCAGCAAGAAAAAATTGACGGCTAGAAGGACAATTAAGGTTTTGGGTGTTCTAAGAAGGTAAAAGCTAAACATATGGTGAACAAAATGAGAATCTACCACCATAAATATTCCTTAAAGACTTTTTGCTCCTTTAAGCTAGGTAAAGTCAAAAAGTAGGGGGCATGGCCAGTTTATTTTTTATGGAAGTGAGTATGGCCAAACCAACTATTTTAAACTGGCCGTGTGAAAGTGCAACTGACAAGCTGCAATTACAGCAAGAAATGATGTTCGAACCAGACAATAATCCATTCAGGGATGCCAAAGAAGGGGGTGCAGGGGGTTAACCACCCCTGTTATCTTCTGATGGGAGGGCAAAGGGGACCATTGTGCCCTTTTCATTAAAGTGCCCTTGAAACCAGCCATTTTGTAATAATCAGAAAGATGCAAATGAAATTCTGATTGTAGTGCCTACACTTTTTTATAAGAACCAGTAAATTTAAGTTCAGACTGAATGTTCTTAATTTTTTCAAAAATCTGAGGCTGGATTCTTCTTAATTTGTTCTTAAATTAATAAGGTGTAAGCAGTGCAATTGCTAGTTTTTTCGCTCCAGCAAGGTGTCCAGGCCTCATTTGCCAAAAAAGTGACTGAGACAACCTTCATTTGCCTACAAGTTTGGAAATTCACCAAAAAAGCACCATGGCAAAAAATTCTAAGAAAATGTTATTGATATGAAAATCCTGGTTGCTTAAGTATTACGTAGCTCAGCCTCGGCTTGTTCTTAATTTGTTCTTAACTTTTGGACAATTTTGAGGCTCGTGTTCTTATAAAATTGTTCTTATAAAAAACAACATTTCTCAAAACTTGTTAATATAATTCCTTATGCCATAAGTAAGTCAATGTTTAAGATACCTTCAGAAGAAAGAACTAAAATTGCAGTTACAAAGGAATTAGTAGAAGCTGGGAATTATCTTTCAAATGCACTTTAACTCGAGCCAAGCACCCCCCCCCCCCCCTAACCCCCCCTCCTCCCCCCATGATATACGTTTTGCGAACAGAATTTATGAGCTAATCAATACCAAACTCTCGCGGATTTTTAATTCATAATCTTTTTTGAGGATATACTGGGAACTTACCCATTATACGCCGTGGCAACATAGGCCTTTGCGCCACGGTGATTGTTTCGTTTAGGCCCAGTCAAATGTGTTTTCTAAAGATTTTGGATTCACGCTAGTCTCAACCGTAAACCTAAACATACATTTATGAATACATCTGATTTTAATCCATTGAGCATGGAATTCTTCGGAAATTCAATGAAAAATCGTACTTTTACGCATCCATCGCTGATCACATCAATCAAGAAAATCTCGGACGTATTTTAAAGTAGACACTTTCTAAAGTACCTTCCATATTTCTTTCACCATACCACTCTCCTTAGCAGCAAGAGCAACTTGTGCTTCTTTCACCCAAACTTTTAGTAGCTCGGGCTGACTTAGACCGCGATACTCAACATTAAAACGTAGCAGGTACAACATCTTTTCGCAGCCTTCTTTTGCAGACTGTTCTGTTCTTGACCCAACAAAACAAAACAAATTTCTCTCTTGTAGCCTGGGAAAACCAGACCCTAGGACCCCCTAGAACCCCGGACCCCTTTGCCTTGACAGTCGTTGTGACATTTGTTTTGTCAGAACCATAGATATGGTTCGAACATATTATGTCGACCCAAGGCCGCCGAAAGAGGGGGACGAGGGACGAATTTCCTCCAGGCCTCGAGGCATCGTAAAGTTTAATCAATCAATCAATCTTGGCAAAAGTTTGCCTAAAAATAATGAAACGTGTTAAGCATTGAGTTTTCAAAACTTCCATTATTTTTGAAAACAATTTCAAAACATTTAAACTCTTTAACTGCGTTAATACTCTTATTAATGTATCTATTCTCTGATTAATCTATGGAACTCTATGGAACTATATTCTCTGGAACAAGAGGGGTGATAGGCTCTCCTCCTGTTGATTTATTTTCTACAATAATCCATAATTTCATGGTTTATTAGCTTCAGCCAGGGCCCTGTTCTCCATACCATATTAAATGAATTTTTCGTAATCAACAAATGCGCAATACCGAACAGAGATCGAACTATCTTTAAAGACGTATTTAAAGACGATTTTGGTGTAACAACAATACCGAACTATCTTTAAAGACGTAAAGTGGATGCGGCAGAATAAGTGTCCAGTCAGCATAAAGGGTTTTCATTTGGGTTTGTCGCCAAGGAAGAGAATAGAGACAAGACCTATTTTAGAGTTCATATGGACAGCGATTGTTGTTACACCAAAATTTCCATTTAAAGGTGCAGAAAACACGGAACGGAGCCATATAGAAGCGAACTGTATGTACAGTGTAAAGTGAATTTAAAAAACGAATTTTATAAGCTTACTCGGGCACAGCGCAGCCATTGGGCCAGCAGGGGCTTTAGTTTTAGAGGAACTTTGGAAAGTTAACTCTAGAAGAACTTTGGAAAGTCAACTCTAACGGATTCTAAGTAGTAGTAGTTCTTCTTGACTGGAGACCCGTTTTTGTTCATTTTCTTGGCGTCTTATCTTGCTGATCTATTTTCATAGTAATTGTTATCTTCTCTGAATCGGACTGCTTACAAGGAATAAGTATAAAGCATCAATTATTTTATAAAAGGGGAGTTTTTGGCATTCTAAAGGGTGTGGCCCCAAGAAAGGTCCGGTCACACCCATCTCAGCTCACCCACTTTTAGACTGGTGCTCGGTGCTTGAACTTATTTAAGCAAAATATAAAAGAAAGGATGGGTTTGGTTGCTGTCAATGTTGTGTCGATTGGAGATGCAATTAACATAAAGAATGAGGAATGGTAAAATAATGTAAAAAACAAGTAATGGTGGCTTGTGAAAATACTAACGCAAGGTAAGAAATGAGTTTAATGGTCTAGTATAAGTAACTAGATTATCACTAATGCGTGGAAAGGGGTGCGGCAAATAAGTGCTCAGACAGCAAAAAATTGTCTCTGTTGTGATCTTGTGGCCAAAGAACAAAATAGCTTTAGGGAAGTCACTAGGCTTAGTGAAGGGGATGCGGTAAAAAGTTTTCAATCAGAATAAAAAGAGTCTCTCCTGTGGTTTTGTCATGTGAACAATTCAAAGAATAGTGGCAGAGACGCCTATCAATGGCCATTACTGAAACAGAAAATGGGAAATGGGGGAATGGAATGGAATAGGGAAACCAGTTTTATACCTTGTTCGACAGGCCTTTGCGTATATACTTCATTTCTGAGACCAAAATGCACATAATCGCTATTCAATTGGTTTGATTTAAAGAAAAACCAAAACTCCAGCACAAAAACGAAAACTGTTAGCATTCACGATTACATCCATCCAAAGACCCAGGACCCTTGAGTACTACCCTCGATACCAGCGCCAAATAAATATTATAGGAAACAGAAGATAGGAGTGGAGAAGCGGAGGAGCGTCTATCCGAGAAGAAGGAAAAGTGAATATTCTTTGAATTCTGTAGCTTTCTTATTCCAATCAAAAATTGGAAGACAATAAAAACGCGACGAACTGCCGAAGGTTAATATCTGATACCGATAGTGATTCGCAATTCCGTGCAATCACTTTTCGAACAATAGGATTAGACAGAAGAAGGAGAGTGGGTGAGAATTATTAGCCATTATTACTTCTTCTCGGCTAGTTGCTCCTCCGCTTCTCTGCTCGGCATTCTGTTTACGTGCTCGAAATTATGAGGCTCTGGTACCCAGGGTTCTTGAGTACAAACACCAAAAAGGACCTTTAGCACAAGAAGGGTCGTCACCCCAAAAAGACAATAGTTTATCAGAGTTGACTGTCATCATCGCACCACGTGGACACATCAAATGTCAAATGCACTTTTGCGCAGTGTTCTCACTTTTGAAGAATTATAAAAATTTCGAGAAGGGCTTTTATCACTCTTCTCTGAAGAAGGAAAATCATACCAAACGCAATATTTCTAACCCGACGCAACATTGAATTAAAAGTAAAGCAAGAGAAGGATGTGAGTCAGAGATGGAAAAAAAACTTCAAAACATTTTCGCGAATTTCGGACAAAAAACTTTCAGAGAAACACTTTTTATCTGAAAGTTAGGTATATGTCAAAATTAACTTTAATTTTACGTTAATGCAGGGGTAATAGAAAAGCTAGAAAACTAGCCTTGAAAAGCTTAAAGCTGCACAAGAGCCCTTGCACACCGCCCCGCACAAGACAACTGAGAAAACTTCAAGAGCTAGTGTTTTTTCTTGAAAGAGGTGGAACGCCAGCGGTGAAAAATATCGCCCATCAAAAAGTCATTGTGAAGGACAGAATTTGTCTGAGTAAAGTATTTAAGGTATCAGACTGATAGAGGAGGTACCTTCTTGGAATAAGTATTGATAATAATTTGTCGTTCAAAGGACACGTACAATCGATATGCAAAATGACCAGCCAAAAGCTACATGCTTTATCCCGAATCTCCAACTACATGGATGATAGAAAAGTAAAACAGACCATGGACGTCTTCATTTAATCACAATTTAGCTACTTCCCCTAAATTTGGATGTTTTGTGATCGACAGATGAACAACAGAATAAACAGAATTCATGAAAAGTCTTTGCGTCTTGCTTATGATGACTATGAATCAAGCTTTCAAACTCTTCTTGAAAAAGACAACTCGACGTCTATCCATGATAAAAATCTGCAATTCCTTTTTACAGAAATATATAAAACTTTACATAATCTCAACCCAAGTTTCATGAAAGAAATCTTTACTGCTCTTTCACTATCAAAACCAAAATCAAATTGTTATGGTATAGAAAGTACAACATTTATGGGATCCAAGCTCTGGCAAAAGCTTACAAATGACATTAAAACATCTTCTAGCCTCGCAATATTTAAGAAAAAGATTAAAACTTGGAAAGATATAAAATGCAACTGCAGACTATGCAAACCTTACGTTGCGCAGATTGGATTCTTGAAATAGTCATCGAATAATTGTATAATTTTATCTAATGAGTCATCCTTTTAATTTTGTACATTTCCTATATCATTTTATCCATTCATTGTAATTAATCCAAGATTTGTAAATGTAGTATAAATAGTAGGCTTTAATTAGCTGTTATATTAGCTTAAAAATTTTGCTTCGCCTACTGTAAATAATTTTATAATAATAACAACAATAGTAATAAACCTCCGTCGACACAAGGACACTGTTACGATCAATTAAGATTTGGAAACTAAGAATATTGGATTGCTGATGAAAGCATCTAACTTTTTGAAGGCGATATGAGAGATTTGAAAGCGAAATTGAAAATATCAAAATTGATGACGAAGGCAATGATTGAGAAATCGATGATCAGAACGATGTGCTGCTAGTGATGATTTGACATAAAGGCTACGAGTCCGAAACATAAAATGGTGTCGCGGAAAGCAAAAAACCAGAAATTATATGTTTCGATGACTGAAACATATTGTTACATCATGTGTTTGATTCTATATTATAACATTTATCTTTACAAGAAAAAGGAGAGTATAATCCAATGCATTTCTTTGTGTTTTTCTCAATTTCTTAGAATTTAAAAATTTCAGGCGAAAAAATTTCGGACAAACTTAGATTTCGGATAAATATAGTTACAGACAAATTTTTGTACGAAAGTTTGATCGTCCGAGAGGTTTCGGATTTGATGTAGATGAATGACTCAATTTGACACTTAGTAATCATTTATGGCCACAGTTGTTTTAACTATATCTTTTACAAAAAGGCAGATTTTCGTAAATCTAAAGAAATTTTCCGAAATCTGAAGAAATTTTCGTGCGAGTTTAAGGAAATTTACATGAAGCAAAGAAGTGCACTGCTTGCGCCTATTGAGGCGTTCTTTCTTTGCATAATGTCCACATCAGCTGCTGCCTTCAAATAAGTCCGTCGTGGAATAAGAGAGCTAAAGAAAGTTTAGGGCAGCGTTTGTGGCTTCTTCTAGTTATCTCTTCTTGTTCCTTTTCAGAATGCTCACCGTCGAACTGTTGAAATTATCACGTACCTATGTAAATATTCTCAAGCCAAGATGATTGACTATTATCCTTCCAGTTCACCCTAAAGATGTGTCCATTGACGTAGCTTCTTGTTAGACTCAGTAAACTAAATTTCCACAAAGTCAAGAACAATTTGTGTAATGACACACTGAACCTTTTGCGCCCGACAAATAATGGTGTTGAGGACACAGAACACTTTGCTCCGCTTTGCCTTAACCATGTTATAGATAGAAGAGATAGTTCTCAAAAAGAGATATCTCGGACACTATAGATGAAATTTCATTTGTCTACCATTGTCAATGTCATCAGGCCTATAGCTTTAAATTTCTTCCATGCTCCACACAAAACACATAATGTATAGGCATCGCATATTGTGACAAAACAAAACATTTGAGCGCGTGCACTGCGTTTCAGACACTATTTTGTATTTTCTTTATTTTGGGAAAGAATAAAATACTTAGTGCTCCAATTCACTCCTCATAGAGAAAACGAAAAATATCAAACAAAAACCAAACTCTCCTTTGAATATCACTTTTCTTGATACATTTAAAATCGATACATTATTAAGGCAATAGCATATTTAGTCTCATAGTCATTAAACCTAATGCACATTACGCCACAGTGAGGGACAATGATTTGAAATGAGAACCAATTGCATTCTGGACGTGGCACTGGTATACACCCGAGTCTGCCGCCGTTACTTTGCTCAGCTCTAGCATCATTCCAACTTTTTCCATGTTAATGTTCAGTATTTCTGAGGCATCGGAACCAACAGGAAGTGCACCTTTAAGGAAAAGACAACTTCTTTGGAGAGAGGCATACCAAGACAGAAATTATCGTTTGAAATAAATGCAATGGCTTGAAAACATCCTAGGATTCAAGGGCTTGCAAACAAAACATTCAAAAATTTGCTTCAAAAATGTTGCTTTTATATTAGGTGATTCCACAGTGCATTTTCAGAATTGTATTCTGAGTAAAGCCAAACATCATTAGAATCCTCGTTTGAGACTGATTCAATGCTATAATTACGCTTATTTCGCAGTTACAGTTATTCACCGCATCGTGCGCAACCCTAAACCTCTAAAAATCTTAACTCATTGCCAAAATGATCTGCTTTTTAACATAAATAAGGCCCGAGTTTCAAGACGTCGGATTTACTTCCATCTGGGATTGGTTTTTATTTTCGATTGATTTTCACTTCGGAAAAGGTTTATTAACCAACTTCTACAAATGTGTTACCAACTTATTTTACCAAGCATTGAAATGTCCATACGAAATGCCAAATTTCCAAGCATATGTATGCTTATAAAATGCTAATAATGCGTTGAATGGATATGGTTCGTGACAATCCAGTAAATGAACTACCAATATTAAAGAAAATCAGCAGCCTCCATGGCATTGCAGCAATTAATCAACAGACGAACCAACATTTAAAATAAACTATTATGTATCAAAGGCAGGCACGATTAGATTGAAGCGGTTAAGGTAAGAAAGGCAAACCAGTCGCTACCTGCATTAAGCGTTAACTTACCGTTTAGCTTCGTCCACCTGGTCGAGGGTGATGGCGTGCCTTTGAAGTAGCACTCTAATGTGACGTCACTGCCTATTTTGGTAGTTACTTTCTCCGATGGGTAGACGCTGTTTACTGATGGTGGCACTGTGAACAGAAATGTTACAGGTGACTTACATGTACAGAATTTTACTTAAACGATTCCTTGATTTACATTTAGGAATCAATCAAGTTACAGCTTTAAATACAGCGTTTACAAAAAGATTTTATAATAAAAAGTTTATACGTACAAACACATTGAGCCATATTTTGCGATCCCGTGCTGACCGTCGTCGTTCCAGCTGGACAAGTCTCACATTCAGTCCTGCCATCTAATTCACTGTATGATCCCTTGGGGCACGGTTGACAAGGCGACGATGTCTCGTTCAGGCCAGATGGGGAGAAGCTGCCAGGCTTGCATTGAGCTGGAGAAATACGAGGTCGTCAATAAGGAAATGCATTTCACATGAAAGGATGGTGCAACTGAAATTTCAAACCTAACTCCTTTTTAAATCGTAGACGTGATACATAATATAATATAACTTCATTTATTATTTCAAAAATAGCGAAACGTTCACATCACAGACGATATAGATTAATAACATTATACCGATTGAGCAGATGACGTTGTGACAGCATGAAGTAATGGTAAAAAAAACTGCAAAGACCTATTTCTATTCCAACAATATTTCCTATCCCTGATTAACAATGTCACCATCAACATTTATTCCTAAATTGACATATCCCATGCTACAGCCATCTGCATATAACAATAAAACGTATGCAAGAAACAATCATCGTTACCAGAGAAAGAAAGACATTTTAAGCTCACCAATGCAATGATTTATGTTGCGAGCACCAGTTACGGCTGTGTTGGAAAACTTAGGACACATTTCACACGAGCTACGGCCTTGTTCATTCTGGTAAGTGTTCATTGGGCATTCCACGCAAGTCTGTAGGGTTGCATTGTGGTAAGTTCCAGCAGGGCAATTTGCTAAAACAAAAAAAATTTGGTCTCAATTAAACGCATTTTTCTATATGCATATTTTTATAATTCACCTCGCTTTAGGTAGATCACATAAAAACAGGTCTCGCAGAGTTTCCTTATTCGATGGAATCTACTTGTCAATTTGCACATCATTTTGTTATAAAGAAATTTTGAAAAAATGCTTTCAATGTAAAAAAAGTTAAATTAACACGAAGAATATGTTATAAGGTACTTTATTTCAAAGAGGAACAAGAATATACAACAGCAATCAATACAACAGAAAGGTAGCTTACAGCAATAGTACTCATGTGTTCCCCACCAGTCATCAACGATTGAAAACTTCATTTTGCCTGCTGGACATGCACCAGCAGCAGTGGTCCTCATGTATTCTAAAGAATAATTACAAGACGTTAGGGGTGATAACGTGTCCAATTCAGCCAAGCCATGTTTCAACCATTTCTACTTTAGTGGACATCGTCCAACTACCCTTCCAGCCGGATTTGTAATTAGTGTAACCGTTTTTATCTTCATAATATTAGTTAGCCACTCGTCGTTATGATAATCTAGCTATAAGTGTTACTTGAAAACCTTTTAAAAGGAGATTTTTTTATCAAATCATTGCGATACCAGGATATGACAAAAACTTGTACATTATGAAACCTTTTTTCAAAGCAAAATGAAAAGTCTAAGTTTCGCTAGAGACATCGCACGAGAAGCCAAGGATAAAAATACACCGAACATTGAAAATCAAACTTGAAGGCCGTGGAAATAAGCGTTGAAAGCGAATTTCTATCAAAAAAAGCTGAATATGAAAAGTTGAAATCTTATTCGATGGCCAAACCTGTAAGTGTTGTATACTCACCAACACAATCGGGGGCCCTGAGACCAAGCAAGATATCCTTGCCATTCAAATGAATATAATAGTTTGACTGGCGGCAGAATGCAACTTGAGCAAAGAATCCGAATGGCCCAAACAGAATACGTTGGTTTGTACAGTACATGGAATACTGTCGATTTGGAACACTTTCCCTTATACTGATATGTTCGTCACCTGATAATTTTCCGCAATTGTCACCTAAAAATTATAGATACCAAAACTCATTTACCTCAGTAATAACAGAAATTTTATGATTTTTTGCAAAAAGAACTGCACAGCATCCTGAATGCAAAAGAACTAATGTAAGATGTACTGGCTGGCAATAAGATTAAAATCGATGTACTTAAAATTGAATCAAAACTTAAAACAAAATGTCCAAAACTTGAAACAGAAACCAGAGATGTGACAAACTGATAAAACACCCTCGGTAACTTTAATTCATTGGTTCAAATTAAAAGTAAATGGCCAAAAACTTTGCAGAAAACTTAAAACGCTTTGTAGCATCCTCAAATGCTTTATTTCGAGTTCAAAAACAAAAAGAAAAAGAAAAATAAGATAAGGGATGGTGGCAAATGGTCACAAAAACCAAAAGGAAAAACAAAAACCTTTGAAATCTGGGAAATAAAGACTGAAGACTTATAAAGATGACAGAAACAAGTCATCAACCGGCGAGTAAAGAACACAAACGCATAGTGTAACAGTTATTGTCAAACGTAACAGTTTAGTCTGTTTTAATTCTTTGGCCCACTTTCGTAGATAGATGGAGGTGCCTTTTTGCTCTTCACGCTAAGGGAAACTTAGAGATGTCAAAGGACTGGTCTTACAAAGATATCATCTGTGAAGCAGCAAACTGCTTGCAATGAGTTAGGTCTTTTAAAAAGTCTTTCCATTCGATAAAAACTGTTGTTAATTGGAGATGTGCTCAATCTTGGAGCTCTCTCAGCCCAACACTTCTCTGTTAATCCTCGCTGTTCTTGTCCTGGCTGGTCATTAAAAGACCATCTATTATAAAGGAGATTTTGAAAATAAGAGGTGAAATCTTATATTACTTAGACAATTTGAAAGTCAAAGAACAATTTAGCCCCTCGCCATTGCTAAGCCAACAAATTTCAGTTTTTACTTGGTTAACAAAATTAAAACGAAATTCACGGTATAGAACGCCCTTTAATTCGACAGAAACAACTCCATTTTTATCGAGAGTAGGCTCCAAAGAAGGGATGTATTGATCAATTCAAGCAAAGCAGTCCTGCTGCAGCCTTAATCACGACACAAGAAACGTGAGTAAATAAACACGGTCAAGAGTTTAGAAAGGACGATTTTGAAGGAAATACTGCATAACATGCTGCATAAGAGCTCATTGGTTTGGCAAACACTCTCATACCGAACGGCGTGAACAGAACCACTGACCGTTAACCTTACAGCAACACAACATCATCAATCATCACGTCATTTTCTCTACCACACAAATATTATTGATTCATAATTATTATCATTACTCTCAATATTCTTGTTATCATTGCCTTTTTTATTTTCTATTCTTTAATATCAGTGTTATTAGTATTATTATTACTGGATAATAAAATAACTTTTTATTATTATCACCACTGTCCAGCCTCATAGCACTTTCATTCCACCATCTACGCCCCCCCCCCCCACATCACTGGCCACCCTTCCCTCTTTCACATTCATTACCTGTTTTCTCTCCACTGCACTGCATTCACAACATTCCACATTCAACCACCACCAGCGCCTGTTTCAAATTTGTGTACTTTTAAGTCCGTTCACTTTTGTTGTGATAAAGCCCTGTATGCCGGGGCGAAATATTAGCCACAGTTAATTTACGTGTGTTCAATTTTGTGTGTTCTCGGCACGTTGCGGCGTTCCTTATTTGCAACATTTAAAAGAAAAGAACCCAAAAATTTAAAACTTCAAACTGAAAAGACTTACTCCTAATTGTTACTCTGAATGTGCATCTAGCTGCATTCCCGGATGTATCTATTGCTCTGTATTGCAAAAGAGTTGATTCACCGAGCCTCCAGAACTCGCCAGGTTTTCTAGTTGGGAGCTCCAACCGTGCAATTCCAACATTGTCAGTAAATACAGGAGGAGTCCATGTTATCAAGGCTTGTGCGGTGGTCAGGGTATGAACGATATCACTGGGGCAACTAACGACTTTCGGAGGAGTTTTATCTGCGAATAAAATGTAGATAAATGGAAAGCTGCTCGAAGGGTAAATAGTTAGAAGATGGCAAACCAAAGAAGTTGAAATCAGGTTAAAAAATAAGGGTGTTTCAATAATACTTGAAACTTCCTTGAATAGACTGGTGCTTTAATAATAATCTTAAAAGTAACATTTTTCAAATACTTAATCGAAAATGTTATCTTTGCCAATTTTTGCTTTTTATGTAATAGCAAAAGCAAAATAAACTTACCTAGAACATCAACAAGGACACTGCACAATTTTTGTGTTCCTTCGATATCTTCGGCGGCAAATTTGACAATAGTTGTACCGACCGGGAATGAAAAATTGCGTGGGTGGCTAACACTTATGATCTTCATGTTGGTTTGTGGCTCCGGGAACTTATATCCAAGGCTAATAGATCCTTTGTTGCTTGGCAACGTCAGCTGGATGTCAACAGGACAGTTCAAGTATGGCACAGCAACAACTACAAAAACATATCAAATAAAAACTGCAAGATAATATTTTGTTAAACAAATGCCGCTGCTTTATTCATGAAAAAATGCCTTATTCCTATTAATGTTGGAAGAAATGTTCAAGTACATCTGCAACCAAGTAAATATATCTATATGGACAGATATAAGTGTCAAGGTTGGTCTTTGAAGAGCTTCTTTTAGAATTCTTAATCCGCAACTCATTTAGAATAAGGTTTTGAAGATTAAGATGCCAGCTTGTGACAAAAAATAAGTGGAAGCCATTCTCAGCGCAGATAAAAATATTTTTCATGAAAACCTACTTGGAACGCAGTATGTTTCGGAACTTGAACTCCACTGCTTGTTGCTCTGGCAATACCTTACTGTTGGTCCCTGGATCTTGTATCCATGTTTACAATAAGAGACGCAGCGTTGTCCGTATTCCCTTTGTCCTTGATGACAAGATGCTGGAACAAGGCCACCATTCAATGGCATTTTTAGTGACGAGCATTTGACCGCTGAAAAGCAGCAATGGTTTTCAGAATGCGTCATATCTTGAATACTAAAAAAATTTCTCTAACGAAGCATACTAGTTTGATCAAACAGAACAACTGAATCATATACGTCTTTAATTGGCGCACTCTAGCTAAGAAAACAAATTATTGTTTAACTTTTTTACACATGGATTTGCATATGAATTTCCAAAATATAGAGAAACATGTAGGTCCAAACTTTCAACACGTGAACAAACGCCTTCAAAATAAAATCCCATCAATAAACGACATGCAGTTATTTAGAAGTTTAGAATATAAATTGCAAACAAGTGTATTAGAGTATTCAAACTCACGATGGCAAGATGCTGGAGCACGATTCCAGGTTCCAGTTATTAGACAGGTAGTCGTGTCTTGTATTGGCTGTCCAGGTGTAGCAACAATCTCAAAGCCTTGAGTACAGTTAACTTTGCAGTTAGTTCCAATTGCAATGTTACCATAACGTTCAGTGCAGATTGAAGGTGCGATTACTCCACGTGCTGGAGCCTCGATGGTTTTACAGAAAATCTCTGCAAAAAATTGAAAAGTGAATTGCAAAACACCGCATTAGAAAAGGCAGAGCTCCAATGGAGAAATAACTGAAGAGATATAAGCAATATAAGTGATGGATATACAGAAGAAAAATAGGAAATAAGTTACAAAAAGCGCTATTCTGTAGAGATAGGCCTTTGGTTGGACAAGATCATCCACCGGCAAGTATATTTTACCTTCGCAACGCTGATTGTCCTCTCCGAGGCGATAGCCACTTCTACAGCTGCAGTAGTATCCACCATCATAATTATTGCAGTTGTGCTCACAGCCACTGTTGTTAGTGGCACATTCGTCTATGTCTGTTGGCAAAAGAACGTACTTAAAGCAATAAAATTAATAGCCAGGGATAGCAAGACAGGGCAAAAATGACCAACTTTTCAAATAATTGCCACGCAGTGACAAATTTTCATAGATCTTAGCAGCTAGCCACACAAACACTTTAGATCTATATGATTCTTTCGACAGCAAAAGCGGCTTTGACGTACAATTATTTATCCCTGTAAACGCTTTTGCCTTTCAATAAGTATCAAATGTTGTATAGAGGCAAGTTATTAAAAAATGAAGAAAACAATCCAGTAGTCAAAAAGGCAATTAAAAGTGCATAAAAGGTGCGGATAAGGCAGAGATTAGACGGCTAACCGATGCAGCCATATGGTGTTGACGGATCTCTCTGGAAACCAGCTCTACATGTACACAAGTAGCTACCAACTGTATTATTACACATCTGCTCGCAACCACCATTTCCTGAACCACATTCGTTGACATCTGAACAAAAAAGATAAAAATTTATCAACCCAGGCTATCACTGCTGAAGCAAACAGTCAACATTGCAAAAATCTCAAATGTCTTGAGCAAGTTTGTACGTAATACTGAATAATTGTAACCATGCATGTCCACATCAAATGATTACACCGAAATCCGATAGTAAGTGCTAGCTAATGATTCATTAGTGTTCTTCGAAAACAAACGGCCTAATGAGCAGACACTTAATTCACTTTGGGGAAGCAGAGATACATTCAGCTAATGATTATACCAAAACTATCTTCCTCCGACTAAAGCAACTTAAAGTTTATTGAATTAGTTCTGGAAACATCACGATATAAGATGTAACTTACCCATGCATTCTGCAAGGCTGTTGTCTTTGAGTATATAACCTTTTTCACACCCACAGTAATATCCCCCTGGATAATTGGAGCAATACGCTTTCGTGTCACGTCTGCACCCACCATTATTTGAAAGACATTCATTGACGTCTAGAAATCGAGACATAAAGATATTATGGCCGTCAAAACGAACTTCGACTATCCTAAAAAGTAAAGTTTCTTACCTAAAGTTCCTCAAAATCCTAACCAGAAAAAGAGAGATATTGTAAGAATAGTAGCTGACGATTCGCTTAACAATAATCATTGACAAAAACGACAATAATTTTACAAAATAGAGACAAAATAATGTTAAACAATATAGTACGCCATACTTGAATAGTAAAAATTGGGAAAGCTTGAATTCCTTTCACATCTGACGGGCTATGTGTAAATCAAACACAGCAATGTACGACAAAGCCTTTACTGCGAAATGAAATAGCCGTCACATAAGCATACTGACCTATGCATGTTTTTTGATCGTATGCTAGTTGATATCCAGGTAAACATTTGCAAGTCGTTTTCTTGTCGCAATGATTGACACATATTTGGTCACATCCACCATTTTCTATTTGACACCAATCAGATATTCCACCTACAACAGGTAGCAAGATATTTCAAACCTAATTGTAGACGACATTACTGTAGTCAAGAAATTGATGACCAAAAGATGTCTTTAAAATACTCGCTTAACGAAGAATAAGAGAAGCAAAATAAGATATATCTACTACTCGCCTAATCTCGAATTGACAATTACTTCGCACATTGATAATATTCCTTTTCCATACATTTGCACAGAAACATAACGACCGGGAATGGGTGGGTTGCACTGAAGCCGGACAGCTTCCCCGTCAAATGCTTGCTTCACTCTGTCGTGGCATACAGGGTGGTTTTTGTGGTTCTGTGAAGTTTTACCAACGTGAACTTGAATGTTCTTGAAGCGATCGCCATACTCAGCCCGGTTGATTATGGTAATATCTACAATTAGAAACATTTAATATCACACTTTTCAAGAGGAAGACAGTAACAAACCAATATACTCGAGTAAAGAAATAATTTGATGCCCTTTAGCTTGGTTTGTCAAAATCAACATTATGCTTGACAAGCTTGTTGATGGCTCTGATTTTGGAAGCCAAGTAAGTAATGCAGTATAAGTTGCTCATACCAGTAACAATATACTCTTGACCGAGGTCAACTCGCCACCATGGGTCTTGTTCGTCGTTGGTGTGTGTACATGACTTGTCAGCCCATTTAAATTTGAAGTTTCCATCCACGGCTCTGTTTGCAAAACCGTTGTAATTTGTACTGGATTGGACAGCCGTCTTGTGCATTGCAATATCTTGATGATAAAAAAACATTATACGAATCTGAGAGACCAATGAGCGGTTTAACATTTAAAAAGTATCAAATGTACCGCATACATTAGAGACTTTCAATAAATTTTTCAATGTGACTGAATTCAGGTAGTACTAAATAGTTAACTCCTGACAAGTAGACTATGAGCTGACTCTGATAAACTGTTATATTGAATGACAGACTGACGAGAAGAGATTAAACGAATGTTGCAATACGCGCACAACTAAAAGACAATTTTAGCTAATGCTCAAAATCCTTAGCAATTCTGTAACTTTTTCTACTTGTTTCTTTACATAATGAAGTCAGAAGTAAAAAGAATGATCGAAAACAATTGACGATAAATGTAAAGGGTTAAATTGACAAAGCTCTATTTTTTTAATCAAAATATAAAGTATAAGAAAATGATTCATAATTTATAAAATAATTTTCTGAGGTTCAATTATGTATGGAATATACTCTGTCAAGTTCGCCAATGGAAATGTAATCATCAGAACCGTCGTTCTTCGTGTTTTCACACAAATGGTCATTGTAGTTGACATAGTACCAAAAAGTGCCTTTAAGGTTTAATTTCCCACATCTCTTAGCAGATTCCAATCTAGCACTAGAAATTCCTTTTCTTTGCCTGTCTGAGTAGGCTAAGGCTACTACCTTCCTCATAAACCACTTCAAAAAAACATGTGTACTGTCATTTTAAACCTAAATTTCCTTGATATCACCGATGGATCTACACATTAAAGTTTGCCAGCTCAAATTTTATATATTTCATTCATTTTCTCTACTTGGTTTAATTCAATATTGGGACACTAATACATCATTCAAAATAAAAAGGCATATGTGAGTCGATCTAGCTAAATTATAGCAATCATACCGTGAGAGAACTTGGAGCAAACACTGGCAAGCTCCTCGTTCATGACTTGGAATCTTTGCTCGATCCTCATATCATCAAAGATGCCACATGGTTCCATTTTCATGTGCTTGTTTGCTAAAAAATTCAAATCAAGTTTTCAAAACAAAACAAAACTTTGCCAAATATCCAATTTAGAAGACCAGAACTTTGCCAAACAATTTTCGAAGAACCATGACTGATTGAAATTCTTAAAGAATCAAGATATTTTATCTTGCAGATACAACTCATAATCGATGAGATTTCGAATACAAATTGAAAATATTACTGTTTTGAATTTGCGATCATGACATTGTACTCACTTGGAATAAATGAGAACGAGAGCTCAGCATCTGGCAGAGTCTGTGAACTGTTAAATGAGTCACAAGTTGTTCCAAGGACTAAAACAGTGTTGTCTGCTGGTTTCATTTCCTGGATAGGATGAATTGATAAATTTTTGATGAAACATGATTTTTAATATTTTAATGATTAAAATTAAAAATGATGCAGACGTATTCTTCAAAAAGGTTATAAAACTAAATATTTTGTCAAAATGATTTATGAGAAACAAAGAACGCGACATTGCATTCAGTTGCATTTAATATGGTCTCTTTTTATAATGTATCAAGATTAAGTGCCTATATATCGCCAATAAACCTTAACAAAGATTAACAAAAACCGATCCAAAAAGAAGACGTATTTATACCCTTGTAGCAGTTTGAATGCAAAGATTGCTAGCTTTGTGTTTCAATGAACCTTTATCGGTAAAGGCAAAGGCATGGCAGCCTGACGTCACCATTTCCAACTGTGCCCCTTTCACTGCATTTCCATAAACTGGCCTAACACAATAACCGGACCCAGTTGCGACCAGATGACCATTGCTTTTGAGAACAAACTCGGTGCTAGAGAAAAGAATAGAACTATTTAATATAAAGAAATGTGCCATTTCAATCGCTTTACTGCCTAACTTAGGTAGTACAATTGAGGATTGCTCAGGAGGACTGCTACAGGATCGTAATCTCCGAAATACGAATAGAATATCAACATTTAGGAGAACAGCCGTCTAAAGCCGTCTGAATCTTAAACTCTTCTGAAAGCTAAAGTAATACGTCAACAAATTCAGCATACAAAAATTAGTGGATTTGCCAACAAGAAAACTCATAGGTAGGCCCAAATAATGCAGATCAAAAGCACATCCTTGAGAACATTTCAAATGGCATTTCCAATGGGTTCCAACTAGATGAGCAAAGCAAACGGGAATAGCGAGAAGTCTAAGAGTCACAACCTGTTGTTTGCTATCAGTCATGACAAAACTAGGAACGCTTAAGATTTGAAAAATGACGCTTTTAGGAAAAGAGATGAAAACTACTGACTCTGCTCTCTGGCACGCTGATCGAAGCATCAAACGCTGAGTTGGATTGACGTGTATGCATTTAAGAGATCCCAAATGAGACAAGGATCCAGGTCCAGAAGGAGAAATTTTCGCTACAAAAAGAAAAATGTTTAATTTGCTGTTAAATATACTGTATTTGTCTTTTAAATTGCAAGTTACAGTATAATCCGGTTATAACGTACTTTAAGGGACCAGCGTATTAAGTACGTTATATCCGAAGTACGTTGTAACAAGGGTAAGTAAAAATTGATTAAAACCGAGCACACCTTTTGCCGGGACCTTGCACACCAGGACGTTATATCCGAAAGTACGTGATAACCGAGTACGTTATAACGGGATTCTACTGTATATGTTTAACGTTTTACAAAAAAACCAAGAAAACATTGAAGCAAATAACTGGCCTGGCTGCAAATGTTAAAACAAAAACGGGTCATATTCACTAAGACCGCCTAGAAATAACTCGCCACTGTGGCGTAGTAAACAACACGGTTGCGTATCGCCATTGTGGACAGACTTGGACTTCTTCGATCTTACTCAATGCAACAACAAAAATCAGAAATGAGGTTAGTGGCCTAGGTACCTTGAAGCCAAAAAAGTATGGACTTTACCTGCGGTTACACATCGGTCACTTCGCCTCCTTTTCAATGTCCTTGTGACCACGTCACAGTCGTATCTCTGGTTGTCGGTTCGGTCGTTACATGTCTTCTGGACAACATCAGCTCCCTGTGTCGAGCTGAGATCCAAACACAGTTGGGAATAAGCATTCTGAGAAAAAATGAAATTAGTTTCACGAGGATTTTGCGAAGATATTTTGCAGGAAAGCTCTGTACTGTAGGAAAATACATCAAATCATCATTATCGACAACGTAGCTGTAAACTGGTGTTATTTGTATTACAATATAATACTTCAACCAAAAAATTTTACTTTCATAAACCCATTAGAAGAAATCACCAGAATTGCAATCAACTAATTTCCTGAAGAGTCGAACGAGTTGATAAAAAGAATACATTTCGGGATCGGAAAACAACAGCTCATTCCATAGAAAAATTATGTGAATAGGATTCTGTGTGCTCTACAATCTCTGCCAAAAATCTTGGAACACTAACGCTAGACTTTAAAGGTAAATTCAGGCAACCCCCTTTCCCCTTACGAGCAATTTTGTTTTAATACAGAAGAAAGAAAAAGTTATGGAGTACCTTTCTTCATGTGGCTTGTATGATATCTAGACTTTCAACATTGTTCTAGGGGGGAGGGGGAGGGGTGGAAGAAGTAGTATTCGGGAAAAGAAATGCACAAAAGAAGAGCATAACCCAAATTGCTCGGTTTTCCAAGTAAATTTGGCAGTTATTGTACATGTCATAAGCAACAGAATGAAAATTGAAAGCTATCAGGCTTACAATTATTGCTCCTTTGAGTGTATATGTCCACTGTTGTTTGGTATCTGTGCTGTTGCAGCCTTTCAAAACGATTTTGCTTCCAGATGTTTTATCTGTTACGGCCATACATGAACCAAGTCTAGATCCTTCACCAGATTGAGTTGACTCGATTCCGAAAGCACCTACGATTGAGCATTTTACAACAATGATGATACAGGCACAAAGAAGAATGGAACGAAGAGATTGTAAATATTTAATTTTTTGCTTGGCAATTTGCACGGTCGCAAATAACGGTGAAAAGAAGGCAATTGGATAAATCTAGAAGGGTGCAGAAGAGAGAACTGAAGTGAAGAAGAATGCTGAAAATAGACCCAGCTCCTCGTGCAAAATACTTTTACCTATAATTTGACTCTGCGACTATTTTATTTAAAGGTAAACTAATATCAATCGCCAAATATAGAGTTAAAAAGAAATCCCAAATCTTCTTGGAGAAAGTGTCCTACCGATGTTCTGCAAAACAGGAAAACAGAATCTGAAAAACGTACCTGTAAGATCGAAATCCGTAAAAGGATTTGGTGGATCATAAGCATTGTACATAACCGATGTTCTCGGCTGCTTCAATCCCTTTTTGTATTTGTACATTCCAGAATCTTTTGCACTTAGAATGCTCCTAGCCGGATGCTGTAGATCAAATTCAAATCCGAAATGCATTCTTTGTGCGAACAAGGTGAGATCTATCTCAGCTGCAATCATGAACCCGCCACCAAATCTTTTACCAAGGCCAAGTTCAAAGCGAATTCTGCAAAAACCAATCACTCATTAAAAACAACAGCACCAACAACATCAACAACAACAGCAACCAAAATTGTCAAAAGAGAGATATGTATCGTTTTTCTTTTCAATCAAAATGGGTCATTCCGTTTAGAAATCTCGTAGATGTGACTCTGCAAGGCAATCATAGTGATCTAAAGCAATATTTGAAAGTTGAAGCAATACACGACCCCCTAACCACAGAAAAGAGAAAGAGCGGAAAGGAAACTGTCTGCGGGGCATTTGTAGTTTTTTCGAAGCAAGGAAAACAGTTTTCGTTTGGTCAACCTCATTTCAGACAAGAAGTGACAAACCATAGCAAAAGAAGTAACCTTTTCCTTCCTATATTTTGGTGGGCAAACAACAAATGGTTAGCTGCAGCCTGTGAGTAGGCATTCTTCGATATCGTCACGAAAAAATTTGTCACAAGTGAGCTCCTTGCTGATGACAAACTAGGTTAGCCTCGAAAACATTCTAATGCGCTTCCAAAAAGCGTCGAGATGGGGTTCCCCTTCTGCTTTTTTACTTTTTTGTGCCCAAACATCAAATTCTACTTTCTTCATAAATCAATTAGGAAACTTCTGAAAAGCATTGAACCATATCAAATTATCTAGTAACGACAGTGAGTAAAATCCAAAATCACAAAAACAATAATGAAATTGCTAAGTTTTCAAAATTGCGATAATAAAGTTTTCAACGCACAAATTCAACGCACAAAATCATGTACTTTAAAAGTTTTCAAAGCCCGTTTACTTTCATATTGTTTTTTGATATTTTGCAAGGAAGATGGATGTACTCACCCATGAATAAGGAACATTTGCATGACAAACTGGATAGCTGCATTCACCCAACCAACAACAGCCTCGGCCACTTTGAGTGCCCCAACTGCGATATCGAGGAAACTGCATAGCCCTTGTCCTATGAAATTCAGGGCTTTGCATGTTCCAGAGCACAAATGCTCAATGCCTAGACAAACAGATCGATTTTATCATAGGTGCGTAGTGATGAAGCTAACTTTTAAAGTTAATGGGACAAAACTGTATGATCGATGCGAGAATTTTTATTTAAGATATAAAATATATCAAATCAGAACTGCAAACAACTTATTAAACAATTATCGATAATTTTTAATTAAGAGCGCGTCAAAATGTTCTGTTTTGCAAGCTCGTTCGTTTTAACAGATTTTATGCGGATAGCTGCAAGGTGCCAGGCCATGTAACACGGGTATATTACCTCTACATCCACCGCCAACGAGTCCCTCGCATATAAGCTTGCTGATGAAACGTCTATTTCTAATATGTAAATCAAAGTTCTCATTTCGTCTGTTTATAATTGAGCGACGTCTTCTCCACCCACTGAAGAATTTCTTGATTGCCTTTCCAACCTTGGATGATAAAAGGAAATTCAAATAAAAGTATTTATATAAAATAACTTTGACGAAACTAGGCAATATGATGAAATATTATGGGAGACGATCCATAGAGAAATCAGACCAAAAACCTCAATCTCAAGTCACTCACCTTGGCAAGGCCATCTCTTATCTTCCTCGCGGTTTTCTTTATCCATTTACCTGAGAACAAAAACACCTTTACGTAATTAACCAATTACCACCTCTTAGAAGAAAGATGTTTTTCGGTGCTTCATCGTGTCATTTGATATGGTAAAAACTGTTTATCAAAGTTGAAAGAAAACAAAGCATAGTGGCTAGGAAGAAAAATGAAATGTGCAGTCAAGCTCTCGTCTTCCCTGAATAAAAAGCAAAGGTAACGAAGCAGCGAGCGCACTTGTTCTGTTACAAAATAAGACGCAGGAGATATCAACATACGAAGGACGCAGGAGATAGCAACAGACGAAGGACGCAGGAGATAGCAACAGACGAAGGACGCAGGAGATAGCAACAGAAGAAGGACGCAGGAGATAGCAACAGACGAAGGACGAAGGAGATAGCAACAGACGAAGGACGCAGGAGATAGCAACAGACGAAGGACGCAGGAGATAGCAACAGACGAAGGACGCAGGAGATAGCAACAGACGAAGGACGCAGGAGCAGGGGCGGACACTTGGTCAAATATTGGGGGGGCAAGCCTATTGTTTTAATAGGATGACGTCACATTTCCCATTGTTTTCGAACAAAAGACCATTGTCCTCTAAAGTATTGGGGGGGCCGTCGCCCCCCCTCGCCCCCCCAAGTGTCCGCCACTGCGCAGGAGATAGCAACAGACGAAGGACGCAGGAGATAGCAACAGACGAAGGACGCAGGAGATAGCAACAGACGAAGGACGCAGGAGATAGCAACAGACGAAGGGCGCAGGAGAAAGCAACAGACGAAAGACACAGGAGATAGCAACAGACGAAGGACGCAGGAGATAGCAACAGACGAAGGACGCAGGAGATAGCAACAGACGAAGGACGCAGGAGATAGCAACAGACAAAAGACACAGGAGATAGCAACAGACGAAGGACGCAGGAGATAGCAACAGACGAAGGACGCAGGAGATAGCAACAGACGAAGGACGCAGGAGATAGCAACAGACGAAGGACGCAGGAGAAAGCAACAGACGAAGGACGCAGGAGATAGCAACAGACGAAGGACGCAGGAGATAGCAACAGACGAAGGACACAGGAGATAGCAACAGACGAAGGACACAGGAGAAAGCAACAGACGAAAGACACAGGAGATAGCAACAGACGAAGGACGCAGGAGATAGCAACAGACGAAGGACGCAGGAGATAGCAACAGACCAAGGACGCAGGAGATAGCAACAGACGAAGGACACAGGAGATAGCAACAGACGAAGGACGCAGGAGATAGCAACAGACGAAGGACACAGGAGATAGCAACAGACGAAGGACGCAGGAGATAGCAACAGACGAAGGACGCAGGAGATAGCAACAGACGAAGGACGCAGGAGATAGCAACAGACGAAGGACGCAGGAGATAGCAACAGACGAAGGACGCAGGAGATAGCAACAGACGAAGGACACAGGAGATAGCAACACACGAAGGACGCAGGAGATAGCAACAGACGAAGGACGCAGGAGATAGCAACAGACGAAGGACGCAGGAGATAGCAACAGACGAAGGACGCAGGAGATAGCAACAGACGAAGGACGCAGGAGGTAGCAACAGACGAAGGACGCAGGAGATAGCAACAGACGAAGGACGCAGGAGATAGCAACAGACGAAGGACGCAGGAGATAGCAACAGACGAAGGACGCAGGAGATAGCAACAGACGAAGGACGCAGGAGATAGCAACAGACGAAGGACGCAGGAGATAGCAACAGACGAAGGACGCAGGAGGTAGCAACAGACGAAGGACGCAGGAGATAGCAACAGACGAAGGACGCAGGAGATAGCAACAGACGAAGGACGCAGGAGATAGCAACAGACGAAGGACGCAGGAGATAGCAACAGACGAAGGACGCAGGAGATTCGGATTTTTAATGACGGTCCTTACCTGCAGCATTGATGACGCCACCAATCCATTTTCCAGCCTTATCCAAGAACCCTTTGCAATTATCTTCTGCTTGCTTGCATTTCAAGGAGTAGCAATTCTGGCACTTGAGCTGCATGACCTCCTGGCATCGACGTTTCGCTGCCTTTACCTCTTCTACTTTGCTTCTGAGCGTCGCTTGAGCTGCCTTCATTGCCTTATCAACTGCCTTTCGGGCATTTTCTATTGCCTAAAACCCAGCGCATGTTTTATTAACGCAAACTACCCAAAAAAACAGTCAGAAAATCATAAATGGAGAACAGCTGTTACAAATTCTAACCGGCAGATTTTCTCTTATAGCAGATTCAGAGACTCAATTCAGATTGAATATTCATATATCTTATCGCTCTCAACAAAAAAGAAAGATAAATCTCAAAGAGTCTAAAAAATACTGAAGTATGGATTAAGGTTGACTGAAACTCACATCTGTTAGCCCCCGCAAGTCCACAATCACTCTAACGTAAAAGTGAGCATTGGTTATATCGAAGATGTCGTAGCTGGCAGATATATAAAGTTCGGCATAAATGAGGTTCCAAGCCTTTCCATACACGTAGATTTCGAACCCTTGCATCGTTATATTTATGAATGCATACGCCTCTATGCCAAAAAACTTTCCATATCCCTCGAAGAAAAACTGAAACAGAAATAAATATTGCGATTTGAAAAGTTCAAACAACAGTTATCTTGAACGACTGCTTCAAAAAAAATGAGAAACAGCTACGGATTTAAGCTCATTTGAATAGTGTCCCAACCTAATTTATAGTTAACCTTCTAAAGTCATACTTAATTGTCTCACTGGAGAATAAGACAGAAAAACCATTTAAAACAAGCAACCTACACTGTTTTGCTGCAGAAAAATGTTTCTAAGCACCAATACCCCCGGGATAAGACGCTGGTCTGTTCTTTAAATTTCAAAGAATTCATCCATTACCAAAATACAATGAATATTTTTGATAAAGCAAATAAATAATGATAAACATATTTACGCATGAAGAATAATCGAATTACTACAAAGATAGCGGTGATATCATCAAATTACCTTGAAGTAAGGCAGAGGGATTAGCTTCGCCATCTTCTTTCGATAATGGAATAGGGCTTTTGGGCCTAAGTTGGAGTGGGTTGCATTCCTTGTGATCATCAAGACCCCACCAAGATTAATTGGATCAATCTCCCCTTCAAAATAGACTTCCTATGATGAAAGTGAAGTGATAAATAAAAATGTAAAGAAAAGACGTATATCGTGTAATATTGCAATTAAAATGAAGGTATACAACAAAGAAGCAAAGAAAGAGAAAGGCTAAAAAGCAATATGAAACAATTTATGTCTAAAGACACGGAATAAACAGCTCTTTGTGCACAAACATTTTTCATAGACCTCACAACAATGACAAAGTACAATATTTACAAAATATTTACTTGTAAGTGGGGAATTTTAAAATACTTACGTCTTCACTAACTCTCACTTCGACCTTAATTTCATATCCAGCAAAGTTAAGAGTTCCTTTTACTCTTGTTCCCTTGTACACATATGGTCCACCTGCCATAGTTAGATCTATTTCTTTCTGGGGTGAGTATGAAACCTAGTAAAAGGATTTGACAGCTGATTAAAGATGAGATATGAAAATGTTGCAAATATCCAACGTAAAAACAATCATCATAGGAAGATAGCAGAATTTCAGATAGAGTTGCTATTCATCAACACAAAGTGCATCAATACTCGTATCAGATGAATCGCATTGGGTACAACCAAAAAGTGATTGACCAAGGTATCAGTGTCAATACATATGCTGAAAAAAATAACAGATTAATGTTTATACAAACTTACTAGAGCACCCTTAGGGAAGCCACTTGCAGCAACTTTTTCAGGAACGCTTGACGTTTTGCCTCCAAACATTCGAATCAGTTTTCCGATTGTTAGTGCAGAAATCTCTCCAAAGAAATAGGAAGGCTTTCCCCAGCCAAAGTATATACGTATCATCAAACAGTGTCCCTAAGAATCAATGCTTATCCACTTAAGATAATATCAAAGAAAAAGGAGTCAATTAACACAAGATAGAAAAGTTTGCTTTTGATTATCTCGCGGGCAGCAAATACTAAAAATCGTGAACATGTTCTAAACTAAAACTTTAGAACATTGAAATATTGGCGGCAACTGGCCTCAAATGTCTTGAAAAACAGTAGTAGCATTACCTCCAATGTCTTGAGAAATAAATACTTTACGACAACTAACGTATCGCAATTTTTTGAAAATGATTTCTGTAAAATATGATGATAAAACTACTCATCGAGTGATTTAAAATTTGCAAGATACTTTTAACATTCGCCTGAACTCAAAAGTCCTCGAAAGCAAAAACAATGTATAGCCTCGAAACCAAACTTTTTCAGGATTAAAATGTCATATCCTAAAAAATCAATCTTTCAAAAAAGATAACCTAGAAATTCTTCTGAGAGAAATTTCCTGTTATTTTTGCAAAGCTTATTCTAAAATGCCTTCTTTTTTCAACTTTCTCTCACAGTAAAACACGGCAAAATCCGGTAACACTTTCTCTCAAGTAGCGTTTCTCGTACGTACGTCGTTCTCGAAGTCGGCGTCATACAAGCAATTTTTGCCAAATTCCAGTTGACCCCCAAACTGAAAGCCGGTGATACCGGTCGGAGAACCGACTGTAATTGTTAACCTGCAGATAGAATGAAACAGACATTGTCAATTTCAGTTTACTCATATAAAATAGATGAAAGACTTAATGTTGTAGACGTTAAAACAAATATCACTTCCGTACACCCGCTAAAGTTGATAAACATACAATTCCAGCTCTATCTGGCATAATTTTCACTCTACCTATTACCTCTGGAACATCTATAATAGTTAGGAGGCAATGTAAAGTGGCATACCCAATATTCATATGACAACCCTGTGTCAATATGGCTTACCCTATGTTGATATTTCCAATCGCAAACCAGTCCGAACCAAATGCATTCCTCCACATGCCTCGCATAAACAATTGCCCCTCAATATCACTTTTGCCGAGTGTGTGCTTCACCTGTCCACCAAGACGCAATTCATTCTCAACAGCAATTCCATCAACAATAATCTCTCCTTGGTTTATTGGTATCTTGATCTCGAAAGCAAATCCAAGTTTGGTCTCTTTCTTTGTCATGTTTTTCTATCAAAAAATCAAAAAAACTTTCATAATTCTTACAGTTTTCAAGAGTCTTACTTTGAGAAGCGTGGATAGGACATTAAAATTGAACTTCTTGATTCCGAGAAATATCATTTGCAAAACATAGAGAGCTACTGACCTCGAAAAATAGCTCAGCTTTCCAGAACCAGTAGTTTTCAGCCAACTTTATCTTATAGAATCCGGCAGATACTTTTAAGTAGCCACCTGTTTTGAGATGAGCTGCGATTCTAAATGTGACTTTTGGACCCAAAATACGTTTGCAGACTTCACAGAAGGAGCTTCCACCACAATCTGATGGCAGCCTCACCTTTAAACAAAAACCGAATTTTATCTTGCCACTGACGTAAGATATGCAAAGTCTTTCTTAAAAATATGGATAATAGCACAAAAACATGACAATTGAAACAGTGAAGAAGTCTACTGCTGAAGTGACATACAGATAGCTCTTTGCTTATAAAGATATAAAAAAGCCGGTATTAAAAAGCTTTTGTTAGGAAATGTCTCTGGTTATCGAAATGAATCCCCACACAACAGAGAGAAAGTTCGAAAAATAATAGGGTGATAAATCTAACAGGAAAAAATTTTGGCGGCAAGCAGGAAAACAAATCCAATCCAAGGTCATAAAGAAATGTTAAGCAAGCAAGGTTTCACCTGAGCAGCTGCTTGGAATCCCTCTTTGATTAGCCTCTTTCCAAGTTCATGCAAAGGTTGTTTTGTGAATGCAGTCGAAGTCTTGATCAATCTGAAGTCTGAAGTTGGGTTAACAACAAGGCCCAGCTGAAATGAAAAATGATCTAGCTAGCCACAATTCTACAAAGCAATTTATCTGAAAGATACATTGTAATAACAAGAAGCTACTTGAGGCAAAAACAAAGAGAACATACTTCAACTTGTATGCCGATGCTATCAAAAAATCCACCATCTTCGTTCCTAGAGCCAGATATTTTGCCCATAGCAGCACCAAATGACTCTCCATCAAATACAACACCGACTGCAAAGAGCCACTGCGCAAAAGAAAATGCAGCAATCACTTCGAAATGTATTGGTATACCACCAATGAATTTTGTTGCAGTCAGTCTAAATGGGGCAAGACTTGATTGCCAGCCCTGAAAGAAATCGTACCCAATGGTGCTTGTTTCGAAGGTTAGATCCCAGACCTTCATTGCTCTGAAACAGAAAGCAGAATGTTGACAAACAAAGGATTTCTTTTCAATTGTTAAACATTTAAAATAAAGCTGGCAAGCTGCTCACTGGAACTTAATAGCTGATCATATTTTAAAGGGCATTTGTCGCATTAGCAGTTGGCTAATAAAACCAAAGCGTTTGGAGTGGAAATCCATTGTTTAGTGACTTTTCATTTCTTAATTAATTTTTACTGCCGTAAAAATTCACCCTCGATTCCATGTTTTGTACTAAACAAAAGAGATAATTGTATTGCATTAGCCAATCATGTTCACGACACATGCCCTTGTATTACTTATATCCCCTTCACTATTCTCACAAAAGTATTGCACCAATCCGTCGAATGAGCAATTGCGACAGCATGGTACTCAACCAAAGATGTTTGCTTTTGAGTGGAAGCTTTGAAATCTTGGGAGACTTGCTAAAATTTAATCAGTTTTGCTTTCAGGTTTCAACATGATGAAATGAAAAAAAACATTCAAAGATCACATTTAGGTATTATAGAGCCCGGATCATAAATCTATTGTTGAAAGTCACACTTTTGAATTTAAATTTTAATAACTCTTTAGATGCCATTAGGGCACTTGAGCGTCACTGTTTATGGATGAAATTTTAGTCCTTTTATACCACGAGAAGATAAAATGTTACTTTCAATAGTTTTCAGCTTACATTTTTTCAAAACAATATTGCTATGAACTGGGAAACATAGAACTGAAGATTTGAAGCCATCTAATAGTTTGAATTCTATTGCAGCATAACACAAAAGGGCCTCGGCTATCTGGTCCTTTGAAACGCAAAATATTTCGACCAAAACATTTCGACAAGACCCAGACCTACTCTCTAAAAACAGTTGGGAAAATAAACATTATTAGAAATTCAAGCACAAAGTAAGTATCTCTGAGTTCATCTAAACAAAGTCTCACCAGTCTACGCAAAGTAAGACAATTAAATTCCAAACATTTTTGTGTTTTCGCAATAGAATTTAGAAATACGAGGATCCCAATAATATTTTTCATTTATTAGATTCATTACTATAACTTGATTTGTTTCCATTATTTTCAGACCAAAAGTGATGGTACAACTTTTAATTCAACTTGCAATATGTATTTAATTTTTTTAGCTAAAGAAATTTGTAGCCATCTTGTTACGGATGATGCGATTTTTCCAGTGAAGTTTATTGTACAGAATGAACGTACATCCAGGAAATACCAGTCTAAAAACTGCACAGCTAAGCAAAAATTAAACAAAAACCAATGCCAGAAAAAATACCCTTGCTGCAAAGAACAAATTCAACGTCAATATATGAGAATAGATTAACAAATTAATAAACTCAAAACATACTGGAGAGCTTTGATCATAAAGCTGGGAAGATTTCTGAATCCCATGCCATGAAATATTCCTTGGAATGTCAAACCCTTCGTTTTCCCAGTCATGGATGTTAGTCCACCTGGCGGAAGCGGTGATGTTGATGAGTGATAAGTGGAGTTTCTGTACACGATGACGTCATAGATGGATGGCTTGAACTTTTCCAGTTTGCCTTTGGCAAGATAACTCCTGTATGTGCCTTCTGTGTAATATGTTATTCTATAAACCAGAGAAGAATTACAGAAACAAGTAAAGAATGTTGCAATTTGTTTATTCTTATTCAACAAAGCGCAGGAATTTTGATTATAAGACATTTCATTTTCATAATAGCTTAGTCATAATGGAACAGATTGAGAAAACTTGAACCTGAGTTATCATGTATAATTTATACAATCTGTTTTAATGACCAATATCTCTTTCTTTTGTAGCAAGTATCTCGTGGCAGAAAGAGATTTAATCGGATGATACAACGCAGAAAAAAGGGTTTTAAAATAAGCAGTTACTAACAGCACGTCTTTGATTGACATTCGATGTCCCGGACTGAATTCTTCCATTTGCTGAAGCCCGAATTCGTAACCTTTCACTGGATAACCAGATTCATTTCTGACACGGATTGAGAAGCCGAGAATAGGTTGCTGTTCGTCCGGTTTTGTGTAGCCAAGA
Source organism: Rhopilema esculentum (assembly GCF_057945365.1). Classification (NCBI taxonomy): domain Eukaryota; kingdom Metazoa; phylum Cnidaria; class Scyphozoa; order Rhizostomeae; family Rhizostomatidae; genus Rhopilema; species Rhopilema esculentum. Next base: position 8,171,554 of record NC_142832.1, on the reverse strand, counting down.
ATTGCCTTCGTTCCTCGGTATGAAGTTACCAAGTTATCAGCAACCTCTTTGATTGTCACAGCAGGGATTGGGTCGAAGCAATACTAGAATTAAGAGCAAAGCACCATTTGAGATTGTTCCCAATTAGATTCAAGAGCAAGACTTTGAGTTGCTTGAGTGAATACATCGACATTTTAGACGATTTGTGCTAAACAGCAGCTAGAAAATCTTTACATAAGTCAATCAAAACCTCTCGGTCATATTATCAATCGATATAATGAATCTCGAAACCCACAAAATCGAATACCTTGATAATCTTGCCTTTCTCTTCGCTCTGCATGGCAAAGTAACCAGACATGAAGTTGTTCTTTTTAAAGCTAAGATGATTGTACACCGCACCGGGCACTTTGGATTTGTGAATACCATTGGCTGTGTATTTTTCTGTAGCTCCGCATTCTCGGGCCATAAAGGAGCCAGGAGAAACCGGGACACTCGGTACAGGGGTAGGATTGAAATCTAAAGCATGAGAAAAAAAACTCTTGAGTGATTGTTTGAAGAATAAAGATTATCGCATCGCAATTAATGGAACGAGAAATAATTAGAAGGTAAGACATTAATTAAAAGAAATTTGAAAAGACTTCGATTCAAGAAAATTACCTAGGCAGTTTGTGTATGGGCAAATACGAGTGTCTTTTGCTGATCCAGGACAAAGATCTCCTCCGTTTGCGGGTGATGGGTTGGTGCATGTTCGAGTTCGTATTTTTTCTCCTTTCATGCAATATTGAGATGAGCAGGCACCAAATTGCGACCAATCTGACCAGCTTCCGTTCACAGCACCTGGGTTATGAATTCAGAAGAAATGATTCAGACCTGGTTCAACAAAAAGGAATCATTCTAAAGCGCAAATGAAAAAGGATACTTTTTCATAAACTTTAGGTAATTTAGATACGTTGCATGCTGAATACTAAAATAAAGAAATTTGGATACCCTTACATCAGCAAGCACTTGTGTATTTTTTGCAAACTAATTTTCGAACATATCAAATGCAAAGTTCATAATGGAATCCATAAATATACTAAAATGCGTGCGGTACAATATGATGAATTTAAATAACGATCAATGTAAATAAATTGTACCAGGAAAAATTTTTTCTAAAATAATTAACAACGTTTCGAGCATAGCCCGTTATCAAGTAAGATTGAAAAGCGATAGTGACCAGTCGGAAAAACTAGAAGCAGGGTTTGCGCATCTATCTGTTTCTGCCAGATCACTACACAAAATCCTTTGCCGTTTATTACAGAGTAATATTTTGTAGAATATACTTTCAGAGGTCAAGGAGAGATAAGGTCTGCCAAATACGATGAAATTCACTGAACAATTACGTTATGCAAACTTGAATAAGCCAAAATAAAAGACAGAGAGGTTCTTTATGATCCAATCGGTGCACCTAAAGACCTTGGTGTGGCTGAAGAGTCCAAAAAATAAAAAGTACTTTTTGTCAACACAAGTTTGAGCTAATTCAAATAAAAACCTCAAGTTTCAAATGATTTATCAGGCCAAAAAAGCAAGAGACGGAAATTTCTTTACAGAGGAAAGTCATCTTGGTTTCTCTCCAGTATCTATCTGGCTACCAACATACTGATTGCCTTCTAAAAAGAAGCTTATGATCAGTAAAGTCTACCATGTAAGCCAAGATAGGAAAAGAGATTTTTGTAAGAACCATGCCATTCAAATACTTAATCATTCAATTAATCGACGAGCCAATCAATCGTGCCAGGCAGTTGCATAAAATCCCTTATCTGAATTACTCTAGAAATCACATTTTTGCTGCATTACGATTTCAGCTACAAAGGGTCTGCTCAAGAGATATAGAAAGACAAAATCTTACCTTGGCATATTGCTAGTCTACAAGACTTTGTTTCTGTCAGCTGTCCAACACAATTTTTAGCACCAACACCCTTTGGCTCTGGGTTGTTGCAGAGCCTTCCTTTCGTTTGTACCCCTGTGCCACATTTCGTCGAGCATTCGCTCCATAAAGACCATTGGCTAAATCCACCGTTTACTGAAATTTAGGTGCAATGTGAAGCTTTATATAAGTTTTAATAATTAAGATCATATACTATATAGGATGAGTTGATAATTGTTTAAGGTCAGCTGATAAGTGTTTCCTGTCAGCAGACGTTAGAGAAAATCAAGCTTCGATGAACTCAGATTATAGATAAGGAAAGATTCGCTTTTGTTCAAACCTTTGTTCATAACTACTATTTCTTCACATTTCTTTTTTGAATTACTTAATTGCATTAACATGAATATTGCTACTTACTTGGGCATTTGTTGAAACACGACAGAATCTCCTCAGTAGCAGGACCTTTGCAAGGTGAACCTCCATTCATTGGAGTTGGCGTATCGCATCGCCTGCTTCGCCTCACTCTAGCGCCACCATTTGTGCTGCATTGGCTGGGACATGCAGACCAGTAACCCCATTCTCCATATCCACCATCGACTCTACCGTCTACAGAAAAATTAATTTAGCATTTTGGGCATTTATTTCAACTGCTGCAACACTTAACTATTTTCAGATTGGCTTATTTGCTGAAAAACATTTTCGCTCACAATGTTTATACTTCAAGAACCCTTTTGTTAGAGATCTCAAAGAGAAGATCATGTCTGGTAGTTACGGCTGAAGATCTTTTTGAAACAAAAATTAACAGCAATTTCACCGCACGTGTTAGAGTAGTCAATTATTAGAGTGAAGTAGCTAACGGTACCCTAAAGCCTATACAGTCAATCCCCGCATATAAGAACCTAAAAAAATAAGAACCCAGAGGCTGTTTTTCATAAATTATGCACCTTGTAATTAAGAACCTGTTTCATTGTGATAAAATATAATAGGGTCTTATTCCAAGGGCAAATAGAGTTTTCAATGGTCCTTATTTACTCCCAGATTTTTAAAGATGAGGTAAAACCACAATCGGTAGAAGAATTTTCAGTTGTGCATGTTCAGCATTTTATAAACTTTAACGAAAAAGAACTTTAAAATCACTTTGACTTTTTAACATAATTATATATAGCAAAATCCAAAATGTTGAAAAAAGAAATAAAAGCATTAGAATTCATAATTTTCAATTCCTGAGGACGTATGAGATCATCTCCAGATCCACCCACTGTCATAAGGCAGCCAGTGCGCTCAAATGTCTTCCTGTAAATATCTTTGTAATGTTGCATTAATAACATTGCCAAAAGGAAAAAACAGGGTTGAATGCATCTCTTGATAATGAATCCTAAAATTTTGAATAAGGGATCCTTCCAATAAGAACCTTCATACCCTGAAATTCATCCAAGTACCTTTCCAATAAGAACCTACTTCAGCCTGAACCTCAAAAAAGTAGGTTCTTATATGCGGGGATTTACTGTATTAGCATTGAAGAAAATTTCTTCCTGTGTCAATTTAACTTTTATATGAAAGAGATTCTCGGTGCCCTAGTTATAATAACGAATTACCTGGACATGCAGCCAAACACTCCAGTTTATGCTGCAAACCAGACCCAGAGCAGTTCTTTCCGCCATATGCCGGCGTTGGGTTATTGCAGGCCCTGGTACGGTTCACAACTGAACCACCGCACGGCTTCGTACAAGTGCTCCACTGCGACCAATCTCCCCAGCCTCCATCAACTAATGTGGTAAAATTTTTTGAAAAGCTACATGATGAATAAGAGTATACCGACTTGCGTAAACATGAAAATGTTGCTGTTAACGCACTTGAGAATGCATCTACTAAAATTTTTCTCTATTTCAACCTTAACATTTGAATTTGACATGGTATAAATAATATTTGGTAAAGAAGTTTGATGCCTAAAGTTGCAAGCAAAAAAAAGATACTGTCCAAATGCCAAACAGTTAATATTTAAATCAACTCGGGTATGTCTTTTTAATTTCGAAAGATAGCTAGAAAGACAATTATAGATACAATAAACCATAAAGAAGGCAAATTGCCATGGCTTTTTTGTAGAATCCCTGTCTTGTAGGATAGTAAAGCCCTAGTCTGTACAAACCCATGCTTTTAAAGAAAATCTCTAATGTGTGCCTCTGAAAACATACCTGACCCGGGCTCATTAATCGCATTATCTCCTACACAATACTGTCCGTCCGAGCTTGGAACGGGGTTTGTGCACGGTCTTGTCTTGACCCTTTGGTTTCCCGAGCAAAGACCTCGTGCCCAACTACTCCATTCCGACCAGGCACCCCAACTTCCGTCAACTAAAAGCAAAAAAATGCATTCTTAATCATCGATTTTCTGCTACGATTCAAATCGATTCAAATAATATACCTCCCCCACAGGTGAAATTAGGCATACCGACACAACTAATGGCAGGAATTACATCTGATTGCCAGAATAAGACACCACTGACTCAACTAAAGGTCATTGGCATTCTGCTAATGCATCGAGACAGTCAGGTGGATATAAAGTCAGTGATGAGCAATGTTACAGCTGCACTTTCAAAGTGACAGATTCGTAAAAGCAGGGATATGCGAGCAAAATAAAAGCGAGACAACACTAAAGACATTGTGGATTCACTGTTAAGTTTTATTATCGGCAAAAAATTTATACACAATGAATACATCAACACAAAATATGCAATCATTCGATGAATATTAATTGGCAGAAAATAACACCTGAAAGACCTTGTGTATCTATCTACTCATGTTTTATTTATTCTTGTAGGCATAGCTGCAGAAACAGATTTTTCATTTCATATCATCAATTCTTTAAGTATATAGATGGTTTGACAAGATAGTACTAAAGCATTGCACGGGGTATCAAATGTTTGATTCGTAAAGACAAGTGATGCTCCATAAAGCAATGGCTTCCTGAGCCAATGAGCAAAGAAACTATTCCCAGCATGACAAAAATATGCATGAAAGTCAAGAAAGTCCAAAATCCCTGAGCCTTACCTGCACAGTGCACTTGCAAAACTGTAAAAAGCGAGAAAGCAAAGAAAAGTGCACTGCGGCACATCGTGGTGGTGTTGTCTCCGAGTTGGCTATTACAACGCAAACTTACTGTGTTTGGGCAGCCAGGTCAGAAGTAAAGTATAAACTACCACTGTAGTGCGAATGAGTGCTAAATACTTTGAGAGAGGAGATTTTCTAAAATGTAGTTTTCTTTGAACAACTGCCTGAGAACACATAATACATCATCACAAGTATACACAGGCTCCGACCGAAATCATTTTGAAAGGAAAACTAATTAAAGATAGAAAGAAATGTTTACACAGACGAATCTTGTTCTTAGTACCTAAATACAAACATTTGAAATAATGTTAACCAGTATACAAGAAATCGGTTTTCCAGCTAATTGATTGATTGGTTGCCTTGATAAAACGATAGACTATAGCTAGGGTGATTGATTTTGCATTCGCATAAAACATTTGCACTTGTTTGCCTTTTCTTTTATTGGGACAGTCCTGATTGGCCACAAATACTTGAAAACAGTCATTATTCTTTGACTTTAAAAAACAAAGCAATATCATATAATTGTAGATCGTTATATAATTTTTCAAGAAATGAGCTTGCTGTTTTAACGAAGACAAAAATAGAATCTTCAGGTGAGAGCGAGCAGAGCATTACTTAAAGACAAGTGACTTGCTTTTAACAGTGAATGTCTCCTCTCGCGTGAAAGAAAGGACAATAAAAATGGAGACAAAAAAATAAAAGGACAAAACAAAAAATGCGTTAAAGCTATCAATCAACTTGGTGGTTGAATTTTCGATTTTTGCAAGGCTTAGATAAAACAAAAATAACTCTTTTCAAATGTCCGTTTAGACAAGACGCCAATTAAAATCTGTGCTGTCTTTGTACAAGATCTTTAGAAGCAATGTCATACTGATATGCTAGTATTAGAGAAAGGTTGTGGTCATTAAAAGAAGAAAATTTCAGACGAACATGCCAGTGGCACCTTTCTATAGTTAAATTTGCTGGTTTTCTTTTGCTTGGGGTTTATCTTTCTTTACTAAGTATGCAATCCCTACATTTCTATTTGCTTGCTAACTAGCCCCCCTGGCTATTAAACAACTGCTAGGGTAATATTTCAGTAACAGCCATGGGAATATTGTCTTCATCAGATACCTGCTGCAAAACAAAGAGCCTGTGAAGATGGGCAGTTAAAATTCACACATTTGTAAAAACATGGTCTTACCATCTGAATATTTTCTTAAAGGCATCAAAAGATTTACAAGAAATACAGTTTTTGCCCTGTTTAGACGACCAAAAATACCTCAAAATTCCAGTTTTGCAGAGAACATGTCTTTATATGAAGCAAAAACTATAATACTCTAATCAAACTTAGACAATGGAGTGCCTTCCACAAATAGAAGTGGGTATGCTCAACTAGAGTTTGTTGTCAAGCCTAATCATACTTTTACCTTTGGCTAGTGGTTCAGCTCTTTGGTAACTGGCTTACAGTATAAAAACATCAATTATTAAAATATGAAGGTCATCTGGTTTGCATACGTTTTTACAACAAATACATCTACATAGATATCTTTGAGAAGAGACAAGACCTGGAAATTCACTTTTTTAAGACATTATTCTATAAGACATTTTTAAAAAAGCAAGACTTGGGGAGGGGTTGGACAATACTGAAAAGTAAATTTTACCAATGAAGCCAAGGAAAAGCAATTTTTTTTCTATTTTGCCTGCTGAGCAACTGATAAAAAACTGGGAGGGGTGTCAGCACACTATAATATCAAACACAAACTACCTGTTAACAACTTAAGATAGTGTGAATCAAGTTATTGAGCAGAGTTGAGTTTGTTTTACATTTCAGTAAATGCCCACACAAAATACACTTCATGCTGTTGTTATAGATTGTTTCAGTTTATACTCTCAGTGAAAGGGGCTTTTGAAAAGAATGAGTGTTTAAATCAGCTCCTAACAGATAATTAAATAACCCTCATCATTCAGTAGACATACAACCAGGATGTAGTGACATACCCAGAATTGCATTGTGTCATTTTACAGGAAAGGCAGCATCTTGAGAAAAGTGGGGGGTCTAAAAAATGTGCAGGGGCTAAACTGAATAAAAAGGGGCTTTACTTGTTGTTCACTTCCAAATTTTTTGCAATTTTTGCCAAAAGAGAGGGGGAGCTAAAGCTCTGGGATGCCTGTGTTATGCTAATGTCCTGGCACCCTCCACCCTCAGTCACTTGTTATTTTGTTAAAAATTCAATGGTCTGTAGTGGATTACTTAAACACTATAGTTACGAGTTTGCAGTTTGTAATAAATATGTCAAACAAACAGTGGAATAAATAATCTTAAATCAAGCCAAAAATGATCACATAATTATTACAGATTTCTGATAAAAAATATAATGAAAAAAAACCCTGCAACCAAAGTTGTAGCTAAAACTGTTCTTGAGGGGAGTTTTGTCCCCCAGGTATTATACAAATCCTTTGTTTCAAATTAACATCCCTTTAATCTTATTGTTTTCAAATAATGGTGTCCCAAATAATTCTATCCCTCCCACGGTACTGTCTGCCACTACCAATTATTCACAAAGCCAGTCAATATTTTCAACAGAATTAGAAAGAAGCAACTAGAATATTTTTACTTCTGAATCTGCTTGCCTTTTTTTAGCTTTCCGTTTAAGTTTATCGTTTACAATGAAACATGTTGGGGATTTAGAAGCACATTGAGCGACCGCCCTTTTCTATGTATTCCTTGCGAAATTCAGAATAGCACCTCATTCGAATGCTCATTAGTGCGAGTGTGTTGGCTTCCTCAGCTGAGAACACAAAATTAAAGTTTATTTACTTCACCTGAATCCATACAATTTAAAGTCATGAACTATTAGTCCGAGCAAAACATTGTGTAATCATTTTTCAATTTGCATTTTGGTGCAATACTGATGTCACATTTTTTCTGAATACCTTAAAAGCATGGAAATCGCTTACAGTCCTGGTAGAAATCTGGCACAGTTCATATGCAAATTCACAAAACCGATAGGAGGGCAAGCTTATTGGCGAAGTTCAATTAACTGACCGCATGAGCAAAGATAAAGGAAATTGTTTTGTGATCAATTCTTTTGCACCCAAACGTTTCCATTACGTAGATTGAAATAAATGTACCTACCTTAATCATAAGTAAAACTGAAATAAAATGTAGCTACGGAGAAGGGCATTCACATTTTTTGTTTTATAGAGGGTCATAAAATGAAAGCATTTATATGAGTTTTTAAAAGTAACGGTATTCTCCTACCTTTGACGGATCTTTAGAAAAAGTAATATTTCCTTTATGTACTCCTTAATACAGATATTAGGATTTAGATAACCAACCAAACAAGGCCATGTTTTTAACTCTTAACTTTTTTGACCGCCAAAAATTCAAGACACCCTCGATTTCAGCTTGCAGCACACTCTGATGGTTTCCCTGTGATCAACGTTTTGTGTGAAGTAATGTATTTTCATTGCCAGTAACTGAAGGAATATTGAATATTCTGTTTATTTTTTCACTTTTCTATAGTCCTCATGCACAAATTAACCTTTAAGCAAATTAAGGATGTAGTGGTGAGGAGGTCAGAGGGCGCAGCCCCCTTGTTAAAATTTTCGAAAAAAGTGGGGAAGGCTCAGCCCCCTTCATTATTTGTGCTTGGATACAGCCAAGAATCATATAATGCAAAGAACGCTGTGAAGAATTGTTACTTCACCAAAGGTCAGCCATTGACGACTAAACCAGAAAAGGAAAAGAGAAACCACTGACTGATTTAAATGCATTGCAAGCTTTATATGCAAGAAAATGTACACAAAGTTTGACATATATTTATAAAAGGTTCTTTAATGATTTCTTACTGAGTACGTTTAGTTGCAGTTTTGTTAAGACAATTGGTTTTTTGTTGCTTTTAGAAACGACTGAATCAATAACCTGGGATCAACAACTGGTTGCTATTATTTGACTCTGTCTTGTTTAGCTTTAATATTTCATGCACTACACCTTTTTTATCAGAACAATACAATTTTTTCCAACACTGGACGCTTTTTTTCGAGATAATTTTAGGCTCTGGTGTTCTTAAAGTTGTAATGGTTTTAAAATTGATTTTTCTATATCTGCAAACTATGAATACTTTCCAAGGCCACTGAATAACAGTTCTGCATGATATTTTTAATAGCACTGTTCATTAGCTGATAAAAACACCCTTGTTTTGTTACCACGAGATGAATTGTTTCAATTCAAAATCCAACCAATGAATCATTATTATTAAAAAGAAAATTCTTTTTTATCGATGACATAAATATTTTAGATGCATTTTTTGCCATTCTTAGAATGCCATGTTTCAAAACTTTTCTCGCCACCAACCATAATGGCGGCTTTTATTGAACCCCTGAGCAATATAAACATTTTGCCTCCTCACTTGCAATAAAGTCCTCTCCCCTTGTGCATTCTTCCCCCTAGATTTGATGCTCTCATCACAGCTGTCCTTCAACACAGTCAATGTACCTGGCTGCTCAAACAATGTTCGGAAAAACATTAACCCTCACCATAGTCAAATTGCAATGATTACCTGACAAAGAGCAACTTAGCAATTTCAAAGAGCCCCCCTTGTTAAAATTTTACGACTACATCCCTGTTGATGATTTTCTAAAGAGTTCTGTTTGATACGATCTTTTGTTGGAAGCCCCGGATGTTAACCTTGGAGAAAAATTACGAGGATGTGCCTGCTACAATAATATTTTATGACCTTGACCAAAATTCTGAGAACGTGATACAAATCCATTCTAAAAATTTTAACCCTGCCCAATTTTCAGGAAAAAATGACTCAAATATACTTTTCACGTGTTCGTAACTTACGTTTTCTTGTTTTTTTTTCAATTTGTCTAGAATACAAAATCTCGCAAAATCTACTCCCCAGTGGCGGCCTGGCTTTTTTCCCTGGGGGGATGCAAATTGGTGTCTTTCTGACAAGATTGGCAGTCTAGGAAGAATAAAACCTAGAAGATTTGTGATAAAGAAGTAAAGGAATGTAATTCTTATAAATATTTAGGTGTTATGTTAACATCAAATGGATCCTATTCAGAACACATCGATATAATCAAAGAGAAAGCTCATAAGGCCTTTTCCCCTCTTTTCTAAAAGCAAAGAATGGGGTGGTTTCCAGTTAGGTCTTTTTCTATGATAATTCGACCATACGATTGTCCCAATCCTAAGTTATGCATCAGATGTATGAGGTTGTGAAGAATGGCCAAAATTAGAAGCTCTACATCTTAAAGCTAAGCATGTAAATATGCTTTTGGTGTTAGATCAAGTACCACTACCGATGCTGAATACGCAGAACTGGGAAGAAAAAGTCTTCAATCCCATCCCATAGAGATGGACTCTAAACGTTACGCTAGTAGGGCCTTTTCTTTGCTTTTCAATGATGCTGACTCTGGCCTGGCTGTATCTTAGGCCCTTAATTCTCAAATGCGATATGGAATACAGCAATCAGATACTGTTTCAGTACTACTAAGCTTAAAACTAAGCTTAGAAACCTTTTTGAGTCTGAAGTATTAGGAAGATTAAATTCACACAAAACTGACAATAAGAAACTATACTTTTACCCCTCATTTAAATCAATTTACAAGTATGAGGCTGTATCTCGACTACATATCTGACTTTACTGTTTGGCAAAACCTAGAGTCAGTACCCAAAATCACCAAATTGAAACAGGACGTTTCAGAAAAAAAAAGCGAGTGGCGAAAGATTTTGCTTATATTGCAAAACCACCAAAATTTTAACAGTTGAAAATGAAATCCATTTTCTCCTATATTGCCCACTTATTAAGGTAGAAATACAAAAATCACAAGAACAAATTTTTAGAAGTTTCCCTAATACTAACTCATTGTATCTAACTAGCCATTACTGTTCAATGTTGTACTAAGCTATAATTATACCCTCAGTTATGTTTACTATCGCCGTAGTATTGTAAGCGGTTAAGGGCCATCTCGGCCTATATAATTGATTTAAATAAAATGCTCTTATGAGTTTTTATCTTGTCAAAGATAGACTGACCCTACGTGAGCACAAGTTCGCAAATTAAGTAATATTTCATGGGATTGTCAGGAAAGGTTTGACCGACTCGTATACAAAATGGACTTACTTTTCGAAGCCAATCCAAGCAGATGAACTAAATATAAATGTTTAAAGAATATGTTTGGGGAAATTCCAAGAGACCCTACGAGGCCCTACGATGTGGTAAAATCAGGGTTTCATTGTCTAATCTAAGGCACCAGATAAAACAATTTCCTTTGTTTTGCTAAACTTGTACTTTGGGGCAACTAAACAAACTCAAAACAAACATATACTACAACTAACAGCCAGGGGCGCAGATCAGGAGATGTGGGCAGTGGCGGATTTAAGGGGGGTCCAGGGGGCCATGGCCCCAGACCTTTCGCCTATAGTAGCCAAAAGGCTGCTGGGTGTGGGGGTGACAATTAGTGGAAAGATTCGGTCCTAGCCAATACAAGGAGGTTTTCAGTTATTCATAAGGCCAGAAAATGTGATTCCAACATTTTTTTGAATTCACTTTGACCAAAGGTGCCAGGAATGATTATAAGACTATGTCATTTGATTTGATACAATATGAAGTAAATACTCCATTGAACTTTTAAGAAAGATTACGTAAACCCAAAATGACGCAATCGTTAAGAGAATTAGGCCCACCCTAGCTTTCTTGTCAAACTCAATATATACCCCTTGAAAAAGAAGCCTGAAGTATCTACGCGTTAGAGACATGAAGCCAATGCGTTGAATTAGAAGTCATTTGTTTGACTTGCCCTTTTTGAAGAAACATAATACCAGCTGGTTTCATTATGCTTTAGATTTAAACGCACTTTTTAGCGTTGTTTTTGCTATCTTGTGTATCTAAGACCAGTGGCGAATCTAGCCTTAAAAATCTGAGGGGGAGGCTAGCCGGGGGCCAAACTTTCAGTTATAGGGGCCAACGCTAGCCATTACTTTGCGAACTAGTAGAATGTAAAGCAGTGGCGTGGTGCCTCAAAATTAACTACAAGACACTGTTTTTTAGCGCCCCCTAGATAAGTATGTCCTTGGTACAGTTCTATCAAGGCTGTTATCGTTATGCCAAAGAGTTTTATCAGTGGCGTAACAAGCAGCTGCATCCCCTAGGAAAAATAACAAAGAAAAATTGTTGCTTGGGGCCCCTAAAAGTGCGGAGCCTTGTTATTCAACTAAAGGTAACTATGGTCCGTTACTCCACTGAGTTTTATCTGTATAACAATAATATATGAACATTAGATAATCAACAGAAGAACTATACTTCCTCAAATAAAAGGCTAATAGCTTTGTAAAGTTGATTGGTAAGATTTTTCCATAGTAGTTATGTCTTATATCCAACCTATGGTATGGGTGTTTCCCTGCATTGGGTTCCAGAGCGAAAAGGGTTTTCAACGGCATGCGAAGAATCCTGTTGCTTACCCTGATGCACCCCATTTTTTGTATTTTCGTGATAATATATAACAAATATAGAATTTAAATGATTGTCAAGAATGAATTTTTCTTGGTAACTACAGAAAGGAGCCAAAATTTCATAAATGTTTACCTCGGTTACAAACCAAAACGCTTATCGTGGTCTTAAGCTTCTAAAAAAAATTCAATAAAGATCGCATTGAGCAAAATGAAGAAAGCAACCCTAACAAAGTCAAAAATCGATTGAACAGCTTTAATAAATACCTTGGGCACCTTGGGGCGTGAAAGTTTGCTGCTAAAACGAATCGGGAGTCGTCTTTTAGCCAGTGGTGAAGCCTGGTTGTAGGTGACAGCCCTGCTCAAGGAAAGAAGGTCAGAGGTCTAGGGGCATTGCCCCTAGGAAAAATCTAGTGTTGCTACGCCCTAAAGGCTCTCGGAAAAGAGGGCTAGGCCCATGAGAATACATTGGAATCAAGATTACAGTCCAACTTAACTCTCGAAATTCCTTTTAACCCAACATCAACCAAAAGGTTGCTCTGATTACCAAATACATAGCTTAATATAACGTTTGGAACCCCTCTTAACATGCTGTGATCTTGAGAGAAGAAGGAATCCCATCATTCTATTATTGTTACTTTTGACGAGAAAAAATTCGGCTTCTGGAATTTTAGATTGCGCCAGGGCTCCCGTGAGGATCTCATAAGAAACTTGAATCACTCTAAATTTAACGACTTTCAGAAGCTTGTAGTACTTGCTGATAAGTGCACTGCTTCAAGTAAAATTACAAAGAATTTTTTTGTGGCAGCTGGAGGTTGGGGGCCCCGATTTTAAAGAATTGCAAGAAAATGTTTCAAAAAAAAATTGGAAAAGTATTTTTAGCTAATCTAAAGAGCATGGTCGCCAAAAGTCTTCTGCTAGCCTCGCTCGCAAATGGCCTTATTTATTCATTTTGCCACAGGGCCTCCAAAACCCCTCGGCGAAACTGTTCACAATTAAACCGAGAATGATATCATTAGGTAGCCATGTTTCCAGATACAGGCATTTTTAACCTTTCCAGAATCTTTGTTAGAAATTCCTCATAGACATCCAGATTCTTCACTGAAAACTTTTTAATAGAAGCCTGAGACTCAATTATAAAATAACACGGTATCGAAACAGCGTGATCATTAATTGTTTCATGAACATTTTCCTAAATTGTGATAAAATGCAAACACCAAGATTACAATTCCTCATTCAAAACTAAATTGTTAACTTTCCTCAGCTAATTTCCTTGGTAAGAGCAAATCTTAATCAAATAGATGTCTACAAGAAATGTGTGAAACATTCCATTTAGCTATCGCAACAAAACATGGATTTTTCGAGAAAACAGAACCAAATTACAATTTGAAGCACTGTACAATTTCATGTTGTGAACGTGGCCCCTTTTGAGAAATGCCTCACTACTGAAAAATCTTTAAAAAATCCCTGGATCTAGATACTAAGGGTTACCGTTAGCAACAAAATTTTTGTCTTGGAGATGCATTATTAGCCATTCTAGAAGTCTTAATTTCAAAACTTTCCTTGTGCCTCGGACCCGACCATGTCACTAAACGTGATCCTCCTATGTCACTAAACTTGATTCCTAGTCCCCCCCCCCCAGTCAGGCTCAATTCAGTGGCCCCCGTCTCTGTTATTCAACTAAAAAGGCTCAGATTAATTGATCATTGTCAATCACAGGACTAAAGGTTGTCTTCTCTCATCGTTTGGACCATCCATTTTTAGACTGTCGGTTCTCCAATCGCAAAGACGGCCATAAATAAAACCACAACCGTTTTGAATGGGTTGAGAAGAAGAAATAATGGCCATCTTCCACTGACTTCCTTGTTTATGCAAAAGTCACAAGCTATTCGGCCATTAGCAAATGCACAATCAAAAAACTAGTGAAAAAAGTAGAAAGTTAATATGCCAATAAAAGCCTGAAAATGCTAAGACATTGGTTAGGCGTCAAGGGTCACGAGGAAAAAGACCTCCACAGCTAAACTTCAGGTCGTCTTGTAACGTGTGAGGAAGAAACAACGCCAACAAAATGTTTATATACCCAAGGCCAAGGCAATATTCATGTACACTTGCCGCTTGTTGCTTGGCCGTATTAAAGACACAATGTCCTGCTTACATAAGCACTGCTACAATGAGCACAAACTCCACAATCGTGCAATCCATGCCAAAAACAAAAGCCCAAGGGGCACCGAAATGGCGTGCCCTGTCACCTATTAAACGTGATTAAGTTTTATCTAATCAAGCTTTGTCTTCATAAAGTAAGACAGAATTTTCTGCGTAGAAAATCTTGTTCAAAAAATCTCTGCCGTTAAAACCTCCTTAGATGGTGTCCTCAACTTTTTTATAATGATATCTAGTTATGCGTGTCCATTGGATCAGACAAATAGCTATCGATAATGCAGAGGCGTTCAAGAAGCCAAATGGATGATATGCAAAGAAAATAAAATTCACAGGAATGATTCAAAGTTGTCTATCTCAATTCTAAGTTTTCTTATAATGTTCAGTTCAGTTCAATTACCAAGTGTGTTGAGGTTTTCTTCCCAATTCGACGTTGCATCAATATTTTCTTTCCGTCTCGGGCAGAGGACGTCGAAATAGCAATATATGTGGTTCTAAAAGAAACACGAAAGCATTAAATCTTGAATAAAGTTGCATAAAAAATAAAGTTTTATAAATGAAGACAAAGTTTCATATTTGTACGTTTGAAGTAGGATAAGCAAGTATCTTCTGGAATTCACCACAGCAACTGAATGCTGTAAATGTAAGTTTGAATGCGTTCGACAGAAATGTTTCAATCCTAAAAGCGGTGATGTAGTGATGGGGTAACGCGGCATAACGCCGTTAAGCTTCCTAAATGTGTTTGGGCTGCAGCGTTAGACTTCCCAAACAAAAATGACGTTGTGCTTCTTAAATATAAGCATCATGCCAGATGTTGGTACAATATACCAAGCCTTTTTGATCAAAGAATGTAAAAAACTAAATTGACTAGACTTGTCACAGCTAAGGTTCGAGTGAATATGAAACTGAATAGAGCCATACGGAGATTCATTTATTACATTGCATTTGTTGGACATGCGCAGTTATGAAGTCCTATTGTTTATTGATGTACGCCGTACCACGGAGAAGGAAAACATTTTAGATGGTCTTCCTTTTGTTTGGAAACGATTCGAACAAATATCGTTCATTGGAAGCAAAATGATTTTTATAGCTTTTGGGGGGCACAAGTCCCCTTGGAGCAAAAGTGGTCACGGCTCTGTAGCTGGAAAAGTATTGAAATAGAAAATTCAAAAGCTAAGGAGAAAAACCAATAAACTCATTGGGAAAGGAAGAAAGAAAGTGAATTCCGAGATTCTAAAAAATAATATTGAAAAGAAAGAGCAGTGTAAAGCAACAGGCAGGGAAGGTACCAATAAAAAAATACCAGCAATGGTATTTTAGAATTCTGTTAACCGATAGAAAAATAGTAGTACCACCCTTTAAAAGAGCGATAAGAAATAGAAAATGCACTCAAGACTCATGAGCTTATAATCCCCAGAACACGTGATGTAAGTCAGCCACCATACAGGCTGCATATAGGAAAGGGTAGCAAGAGAATGCAATGAATACAAAAAAGCAAAATCGAGGAGTACCACAAGGTAATGTCAACGTACAAGTCAAAATGTACACAACTGGTACAGTACAAATAAAAAGAAAAGCTAAGTACCTCAACAGACATCAAAAGAGAAGCAAGAATAGCAGCAGTAGACAAAGATTTGGGCTATATGCTTATTATATGAGGAAAAATCAAGACAAATGCACTTCCCATGACTGCGACACGAAAGGAGACAATAAATGCTAGTGTGAGATTCAATCGTTGTAAAGTGAGCTTACCTGGATCATGAAGAAGGTAATGGACCCAGCCGCGAGACTGTTGCACCCCGATGCCTCTCCACTCAACTTCAGTCAAGAGTCTTCCTTTGGGAATCGCCTTGCGCACCTCAGAAGAAACAATGACATGCCTTGGGAAGGAGATCGAAATCACAGTATTACACGGGAGTACAATTTCATCACAATTAATGGCAGTAGAAAGCCATTGCTAGAATTTGGTGAATTTTCAAGGAGCAATATGAAAGAGAATGATTTAAGAAACATAAAGTAACACCAAATTGAAATAAAACTTACTATGTCTTGAACATTTGTTCATATCATACATTTTCCTGTAATGTGACGTCCGTAATGTTTTTAATAATTTGTTTGTGGCAAATTTAGGATTGAATTGTTACGATAATTTAAAAAAGCGTCAAATAAGGAATTACTTTTGCGTATTATCTATTCGGGGCCTAGGCCCATCGGCTTAGCCCATCATTTCGCTTAGCGACCGACAATTCACCCTTGCCAATACAACGTTACATCTCCCGCTGAAAACAATTCATTTCGGCTGAGAATTGTGGATGATATTTGCTTGCTGAATAAAAGCTAATTTCTCAAGTAATTCTCTCCGCGTATCATGCAAAACTTGTCACAATTGTTTAATTTGTGTTCAAGTGTACGAGATACGTCATTATTTTATTTTGTGAGAGTATAAAAAAAATTGTCGTTTAACCGTTAACTTCATTCAATTCAAGATTGATGGGCGCTATCCTCTATAAGCAGAGACAATTTATAAAGAGTGGTTTGACCGGCACTTAAAACAGTAACTTCCAGGGCCTATTTTAAGAAATTTTCAATACTGCACATTTATAATCATATTTTTTATAGGAAATTTTTTGTTGCAATCAGTGCAAACCCATGCAAACCCCAAGTATCTTGGCCATGCAAGTGTAGCGAGGAAATGGCCCGAATTTTGAACATGTGTATACGCCATGACGCGGAAATCACAAACAGACAGACGATAATATACACAATCAACAATGACATTTCAAAACAGCAACACAACAAAAAGTAGCTACAAAACCTGAAAAGAAACATACTCATTTATCTCTTGTAAACGGAGTTACTATCTCATGTTTTGTCTGGACAGTACAACAAAAAAGTTTTATTCGGATCTTTATCTTTCTTTTAGTTAAGTTAAGTAAGCTTCTGCTAGATGCCCAGAGCATGTTAGGGCAACTGATAAATTATTACTGAATGTTTTATTTTTGACAAGATCAATTTGCGAAATTTACAGCAATTCTGACATTTACAAGTAGATGTTTTGTTTTTGGGTCTGGGCATTTCGCTTTGTTTTAAGTTTTGATAAGAGAGTCTTTCCGATGGTTATACGTACGGTGGCCCACAGGTGCCACGGCAAAACTTTCTTTCTCACGGCAAAACTTACTTTCTTACGGCAAAACTTACTTTCTCACGGCAAAACTTTCTTTTTTCACGGCAAAACTTTACTTCTCACGGCAAAACTTTCTTTGAATTTAATTTATTACTTAAATTAAATTTATTTCGAAAATTTTATCTCGTGACATTGGATTCTCGTCGTCGTATTGCTTTGTTCCTTTTGCTTTTCTTACATAGGCGTAGTAGACAAGGGTCTGGGGAGATAAGGGGGCTGTAGCGGCAACTGTAGTTTCTCAACACTGAAAAGTTTCCTAAAAAGCGATAATCAGGCAGAAATCTACCATGATTCAGTCAGGCAAAATTTTCTTAAACAATGGATGTTGTTTGTTGGGCAACCACTTCGATTTTTTTCTCCCCTTATATTATGCCCATGCTTATTATTTCATTTCTTTATTCATTGTTATTACTATTATTCGAAAAATTAAGTACCTAGCCATCAACCCACCCTGTGTGTAATACGATATGATATGATATTAAACACAATACCCAATTTATAGGTTTTTTACAAGCCACAATCGAGCGTGCCAAGTGCACGTACGTGATTTTTTTGCACGAATTTTATGTGCACGCCAATTTTCAACGAATTGATCTTTTTCACTGCTTTCAAAACAAAGGAATCAAAGACCTTGCATGCGGTACTGTTTCGTTGAGATAGGCATATAGGCCTAGCCTAGCCCAACCTAGATAAATTTTAGAACATTTCTGGGCTGTCTTTCTGCAAGTATTATCAAGAGAAGATGTAGGTATTCGCAAATTCTGCGAAGTTTAAAACGTCTAAAGCATTGATTAGATCTAAGTATCACGTACACAACAACACGTAAAGAAAGTTTTGCCGTGAGAAAGAAAGTTTTGCCGTGAGAAAGAAATTTTTGCCGTGAGAAAGTAAGTTTTGCCGTGAGAAAGTAAGTTTTGCCGTGAGAAAGAAAGTTTTGCCGTGAAAAAGAAAGTTTTGCCGTGAGAAAGTAAGTTTTGCCGTGGCACCTGTGGGCCACCGTATATACGAGAATTGCAATAAATGAACTCTATATCGAACTGACGAGGAAAATTCACATTTTGTGAACAAAGCAGGAATCTGGGATAGCCGCAAAAAGACATTTTCACAAATCCCAAAATTCAATACTGCACATTTTGGAAATCAATACTGCACGTTTTTAAATTAATACTGCACAAAGTGTGTAATACTGCACACTAAAATAGGCCCTGGTAACTTCATTATCTTGAATCTTACCAAATTTGTAACAACAGTTAGGAAAGTTTGGAAACAACAAATGCTTACCTGTATTCATAGAAATCATCAGTATATTTGTCTGAGTAATAGAAGTGAGACATGCTGAAAACGAACAGAAATGCCGAAGAAAAACAGACGTAATGTGCTGCGACCATGGACGAAATGAACTGCCTGGCCGCTGCGTATTCCATCTCGTCCAGGTCTCAAGAGGCAGCATGGATTTCATTGCGAATCGCTGCCTCGAGTATCAACCTCCAAGGGGTTAAATGAAACGAATCGTCTCGTGAAACTGTGATTCTACAGAAATGATCTACTCGCAACTTCCAGGGGTTAAAGAGGCGTCAAAATCAATCTTTACAAAAAGTGAACTGTAAATTTCTTTCAAAATATTTACCTCCGGTAATAGAGATTGGAAGTCGATAACAAAGAACAATCATTCAATATTTCACGGGGTTTACTGGTCACCTAATAACAAACAACCTATGGGCTTAACCACGAATGAATTTCTAATCGATCAAATTATGAACCAAGTTTCCTTTAAATCGTTAAACCATGGCATTATTCAGCCTGACGTTTTGAACCAAGTTTTTCAGGCTGAAAAAGAAGCAAATTGGCGAAGGAGGTTCCTGTTTGGTTTGCATTGTCAGGGGTGGCTTACGAAATCGTAACCACCACTCTTATGGCGTGATAAAGCAATAACATTTGATAAATGATATCAGCGGCAAACTGATATCGCAATATCTCATAGGAAATGTTGACATGTGACGGTGAGTGTTACGTTATCTACGTATAGACCTTCAGAGCTAATTTAAGAAATTCTTGCTTTGGTGAGCTTTCCGTTTTCTTTTCACGCCATTTGGTGAATAGAAAAGGACAGTTCTAAGCTGCTACTCCGAGTTTCACGCTTAATGCAGTCATCAGGCAACTTTCATTTTATACAACTTGCATATAAGCCCATACTCATTATACATAATGCGTTCAATTTTTCCCTTCATCTGGCAAAAAAGCTTTTGTTAATGTTAGTCATGTAGATATAGTTTCAATTCTTTTGTCTACTTATATGCGTTGTAAAGCCTCATCTCATCAGCCAGATAAACTAAATTGCCAAATTGATTAACTCATTTAGTCTAATAATCTGATTCTGCTTTTCCGTGCTTTTTTCGTACCAAAGGCTAAGTTTTGCGGTACCAAAGGCTTACTTGCTAAGTTTAACAAGTAAAATACTTAGAACGATTCTCTGGCTGTTTCTTTTGACGAAGAGAAGAAAAAGAGACAGAACAGAGACAAAAATGAAAGATCATGATAAATGAATAATCAACAAAGAAAATACAATCATTTTCTACCAAATCTTTATGACATTATATGTCTGTTAACTATAATCTTCTTCAAAAGGCCCTATATCGAGCAGAGCTTGATAAATACATAACGTAACGCATAGCGTATCAATTCTGTTTAATTTCAACTGGAAATACGTTGTGGCAACAAAGAGTCACTTATCAACGTCCTTCATTGATTTATTCGTAAGAGTCACTTTTTTCAACTGCTTTTAACAAAACAAGACTGCATTTACTTTTTAAGATAATGCTTCTTCTGTAACC
The DNA here is from genome assembly GCF_057945365.1 of Rhopilema esculentum. Classification (NCBI taxonomy): domain Eukaryota; kingdom Metazoa; phylum Cnidaria; class Scyphozoa; order Rhizostomeae; family Rhizostomatidae; genus Rhopilema; species Rhopilema esculentum. The sequence goes on along the minus strand of NC_142832.1, from coordinate 8,150,946 downwards.
TAGCATCAAAGTGGATCGATGCGTGCCATGTAACAACGAAACCTGTCTCTTTAGGCCTCACAAGAGCCTAATCAACTACGGCACAGGAAGGGCTCTTCAGTTCAGCATCATCGTACTCGTCGCTATCATCTTCATCTTCTTCCAGGAATATCGGTTCAAGCACCCGCATACGTTTTCCTAGAATAGCAAAAAATTCTCTGAATTCAAAGACGTCTACTCTAGTAAAGTTTTCAGTAAGCACCTTGCTGTCGACGGCAGCAACAGTCACTACATAAAGTGCCCTGCTTTCTCTTACCATCGCTTAAAATTCTAGCCCTAAGCTCAATATCTCTCAAATCCTTTCCAGTGAAGTAAGCTACCATCATTAAAGTAACTGATTATCTTGTTTTGTAAAAAAACCAACTGTTGTGTCACAAATTAATTATTTTTACTGTTTAATGCAAGGAAGATATCTCAATTACGTTGCTACAATTGAATATAATAGGTGCATTGAAACAGTTTGCCACATAACCGCCCTTGAACAGCCTTCCAAATGTCATTTTATACATAAGCTTTTTACCACTTGATGAAAAACCAACGTTCTAACTTCTGGCATCCTAAGCGTTACCATTGTCAAGTACCGTAAATCCTCGAATAAACCCCCGTTGGGGGGGCTTATTCGAGGGGGGCTTATTTCAAAGTTTAGTATTTTCCCCAAAGGTCGACATAAAATCGAGATTATTTTTCTAACAAATCTAACAAAAAACTAACAAATGTTCTAATTTTTTATCATCGCAAAAGTCGCTTTTTTTGCTTTTTGGTCTCCAGTCAAAGGACGTAATACTGGTTTATTCGAGTTTTTTAGGTGGGGGCTTATTCGAGCGTGGGGACTTATTCGAGGATTTACGGTATAGGTGGAAAAGCCGTAGATGGGAAAGTTGTGAGTTGCTGCTTCATTGTATTGTATCATAATCAAATTAGCACATTTATCAACAAATGAGATTTTTGTTCAGCACGTAAAAGCAAAATTGAATAAAAACCGGGTCACTCATCAATTCACGATAAAGATGATTGTAGAACAATTGGTGAAACATCACTCACCTGGAGAAGCCTTTGGCTTAGCTGGAACTGTGAAGAGAATTGTGAAAAAAAATGATGAATTTCAATAAAAAGGAGAATATACTCCAATAACAGGAGAAAAATCTTAAGATGTTGGCAGTTAATTTTCCGCAACCCGAAATTATTCATGGCAAAAGCATTTGATTTTAGTTTAAGTGAGGAGTTCTTATTTTCTATTAAGCACGTTTGCCTAAAGTACAGTGTTACCTATTGGACCACAGCGTAGCAAGATTGAAGGATTTCTATAGGACATATGCAGAATTAAAAGCAAGCTTATAGTTTTTAAAGCCAACCGACCAAATTAAGAGAAATCTAGAATTCAAATAAATGGCTCTATTATCAAAGAAAGTAAAATGTTAAATTATTGGAAGTAGTATTGAACAATCAACTTAGATTTGAAGAACATATTAAAAGTTATTTCAAAAGAAGTTTGGAAAAAGGTTAACGTGCTAGGTAAGATTGCTTCGTATATGAACGAATTTAAGCAAATTCTTTTAATGGAAACTTTCATTTTATCACATTTTGTTCATAGCCGGAAAATTAATAGCCTGATAAACAGGATTCTTGAAAGAGCAACGAGAATAGCCCATGATGATTATGAATCAACTTTTAAACAACCTTTGATAAAGAATAAACAATAACTTCCCGTAAGAAAAATTTATAGTATCTTGCGATAGAAATTTATAACACATTTAACGGTTTGACTCCACCTTTTATGTATAAGATATTTTCATAAAATGGATACCCAAAAAACTTGCCAATTTAAAACTGCGGAGCCACATTACAAAATACGGATTTCATACCGTATCATACAGATGTAGCAAATAATAGAACTTGGTTCCAAATGAAATAAATTACTCCCTGAAAATTCACGAAAAAAATTTCAAAATTTTCATCGTTCAATTGTACTTTTGATCTTTGCAAGGAATACGTGGGCAACATTGGTTATCTTTGATTTACATTGTATTTGGCGTTGGTAATTTAAATTAGTTAGCTTCAACTGGCATTAGTATAGCTAGATACTGTACCAACTTTAAACAAAGAAAGAAAACAAAATTTAATTATAAAAAAAAATCGAAAGGTTATAAATGCAGGAAAATATGACAATGCAAACCTCGTTTGATATATGTGTTCAACCATGACTTGTTCTTGTTCCTCGTTTTCATGCCGTATTCACAATAGCAGACCTTCTGCGTCTTGCTATCAACAGTTGCTCCATTAGCCAGTATACCGTTTTTCTTTCTCACGCTACATTTTGCATAGCAGATTTCCTTGTTTGCGAAGGTACCGATCTTCTCCTCACTTCCACCACTACCATCCCCAATTGTCCAACGCGCAGGCAAAACTATAAAAGAAAGCAATACAAAATTCGTATGTAATGTTGTTTGGAAAATAATAGGAGATAATTTGTCCAATGAAAGACCTAGCATCAGTACTCTAGAAAATTCTTGAAAATCAAATTTTCGAAGGAGAAAACCTACTATTAGCAAACCAGGGATAAGTGCAAGGATAACGTTTTCCTTTGGAATCTAAAATTTTGGAATTTCAATCTCCTTCAAAAAAAATCTGTTTGTAGTGGGGAAGAGAGTGGGTAAAAGAAGCAGACGAGGAAGGATGCTTACCTCTAGATTGTGATGGTCGAGCGGCTGCTGCTAGAAGACAATATACAGTCGATTAACTAATTATTTAATGAACAGTGCATTTAAATGTACCAAAGAAGAGAATGAAATCATGAAAGAAATTGAGATTATGTCAGTAAATGACAGCCGTAATCCTTTAAACCTTTCTTAATCTCTGGCATACGGAACTAAATGCTTATTGTAAATCTAAATGATCTTCAATTTAAGGTTTATAACAGCAAACTATATTGTTCATATCATATAACTGGGTAATTTTGAGTAAATTTTTGAGAAATCAAAGATATTATCACTTGCATTTAGAATGATGCTGATTAATATAAAGTCGTGGACAGGTGCTCCTGAAGATGCGAAATAATTCAGTGCATAAATGGGATGCAGCAATGAATACTTTGCTGAAATGTGGATAATGTTATCGTCCCTAATTAACCACTTAATTATGTAGCAGTATGGAGCTTCAATAGGTGACAAGCCGAACTTAATCAACTTACTTTTCGATATTTGAGTAAAGACTTGGAATTCGGCAAGCGTCAGGGCCACCTTTTGTTTTCCCTTCAAAACAACGTATACAAATCGACCCTTCGCTGGTACTTTGCATCTTAGGGTGACAGTACGTCCAAAGGGGAGAGCTCTGCTGCTTGCACATCTGAAAAAAAGTTCATGTTGATACAATTTTCAAATCATGCAGCATTTAACACTTCATGATGAAAGATTAAAACATTATTCCATTTCGAAATTTAAATGTTTAAACCACAAAGTCACAGACTCTACATACTTGGTAGCTGACGGGGAATCGGGGAATCCATTTGTTTGCCAACAAACCTGAATGTCTTCATTTATTTAGATAATCAGCTAGATTCGGAATACAAAGTTTGGGGCAGTCTCTCTCGTCTAATAATGTCAGCAGGTAACTTGTATTACCGATCAACATAAGGTCAGAGGAGCAAATGATATCATTGACAAAGAGTGTAAGCAAACATCTGATACAGTTAAACGAAGCTTGACCAATATATCAAATATAATGATAGCTATGTAAACTTACAGAGCATTTGCAAGCGGGTTATTGTCGACATTGCCAACACGAATCTCAACTGACCGCATGATTGAAGGACATGGTGTTTTAGGGTTTAGTTTTTTGCACTTTCGCATGGTAGTCAGTTTGACAACTCTTACAGTAGCCCTTGGATTGCCTATGTTCACCCTCCACCATGGGCTCACTTGGAATTTGGTCAAAGAGAAGGTTTTTGCAGCCCAGCCACTATTGGCATTTCCATCCACGGCCCTCGAGGACAGTCCTCCGAGCAAAGTAGACGACTGCTTGGTTGGTCTTCCTTTGGCAACATTTCCTGCGTAACGATACATTGACTTGATATATTGATGCAAATGAGTGACTAAGTGAAGTTAAGTGACTTTAATAGCAAGATTGGAGCAAGTAAAACTGCAAATCATAATGATTCTTTAAATTAACACATTGGATTATGTTAGTGAAGTAAAGGATTTTTAATATGATATTTGCTATTAAGCCATGGCAACTTAGTAATAGCTGAGGCTTGCCAGAAGAAATGAAGTTGCCAAATCCATTGTTGGAAGCCGAACAAAGCTGTTCTCGACAGAGTCATCTTTGTTTTTTCGGTGAAAGAGCATCCGTGGTAGAGATTCCCGAACATTGTGCATGATCTTTGGCCGAATAGCCCGCATCACATGGTATGTGCAGCAAAGAGGCTGCCCTGTCTTACGATGTGACGCATAAACTACCTGAAGCAACGCAAAATAGCATCTATAGCAGACTATTGAACATGTATATAATCAGTTCATATGCCAGAAACCCGCTAAAACCTCAAGGAAATATTATCAGTTCAACTTACCACTCAGTCCAAGGAATGGTCTTGCCTTAAGTGGCTTGAATGCAGGCAGTTTAAGTAGTTTGGGTGGCAGCGGTGGCTTCATCATTGGGGGTGGTTTCATCATCGGGGGTCTCATCGGCTTTGGCTTGGCGAAGGGGTTCGCCATTCCGATAATACGAGCTGAAATTTCAAGATAGTCAAGTTAGTTTCCAAAAAGTAAAACTAAAGTAAAATTGAAACAATTCATGTAAAAAACAGCTCACATCATTTTAAGAATTGCCGTTTCATTTCAATTTAAAAAGCTACCCCCTAACGTAAACAACAAAAGACGGTAGCGTTCCAAAGCCCCACCAGTCAAAAGAGCATAAAATTCTGAGTGTATTCATGAATAGTAAAAAAATTATGAGAAATATTGAATTTTTGATTTTTTAGCCCAGAGAGTAACCTTAACTGAAAAATTAAGGAATAAGTATTATACAGAAAAAGTGATGTAAATTAATGCCAGAGATACGACTACAAAAAAGAAAGGAAGCGGCTTTTGAGACCATCGAAGAAGAAGATCCCTAGAAAATCTGATTTCTGATTTTTTAGAGAAACAATGTTCTCTAGAAAATCTAAATTGAAACGTTTTTTCGGGTCTATCGGAAAAATATGATAAGTAAAAAGTCACTTACGCATAACAACTTTAAACGGCAAAGCTGAAAGAAAAACAATAGTTTGAAATTAACGTTTCACAAATTGAATTCAACAGCAAGATTACTGCAACAGAACTTCATTTAAAATGTCGAATGAACTACTTGATGAGTATGAATTAAGTCTAAGTATCAATAAGAAGACTTTAAATAGAATCTTGCTGAAAAAATTTCAATGATAATGCATGTGTAACATTACGAAGGATATATGATTAATTTGTTATGACCTTTTATTCAGGCATTTCAAACACCATAAGTTGGTATTTGGCACCACAGTTGATTTTACAATCAGTGAAACTGAAGTTGCCTGGAGAAAAAGTGACGAAGTGGCACTCTTTAAGATACTGTATTGTTCATTTTGGTTTTTTTGTAACATAGCTGAGCGTCATCATAAAAAAGATCATACACAATGATTCTCCTGCCGCTTATATGCGATAAACAGCTCGTCATCATCGTTAAAACTGTTTCTTTAAAGCTACATCTCCACGGAAGACAAAAGAGTACTTGCCCTACAGAAATGAAAGCATATGAACTCATTTGAATTGATAAATGGGGGAGCATGGAAAGACATAAACACACTTACAGATCGATTCGGAGATAACTGATGGCCCCTTTCCTATTCTTCTTGCAATTTGTTTTTTCCACGTGAAAGTACCAGCGCCTTTAAAACCAATCATTGCCAAGGAGCCTCTTAAGCCCATTTTCAAGTTGCCTTTTGCTCCTATACTTTTCTGCAAATGAGCGATATTAATGGAAGTTAATCAAAGCTAATTGCACGAAGACATCATATCAAAAGAGTGTCTGCATTTCAAAGTGCAAATTCATTTCATGCACTGTCATTTTCATGCGCTGAACCTCATGCTTCTTCTTGAAACTAATGGGACCATGTAAGTTTACAATGGATTCGATGTATGTGTAGCTCACTTTTGTTCCACACGAAGTCTCTGAAAAAGATCTATTCGAAGGCGTATAGTAGGGTCACTTCCTTTCAACGAGCATCCTTAACAGCAGTATATTTTCCTCCAACATTCCTACTCGTAAATAATTTCTTCGGGCGTCTTTTATTCCAGTTGTCGTGTCTGCTTCCTTTCTTCTCATTCTTAACAGATTTTCTTTTGCGTCATAGTGTGAAAAGTGCATCTGCCTTAATAGTTGGAGAAGTAAGCTTTTATTCTCCGCTCCCTGCCTATTATTAAAAGGTGTAATATGACCTTATGGTTTAATGTACTGAAGTGAGCGATGCACCAACAGCCATTCTCATGCCTTGTGATGAGGGAATGGAGTCTGGAAAACCTGATGAGTTTCTTAACTTTTTGATAGTAAACTACCAAATAAGAAATAAATTTACATTCATTGCATTTGTGTTTTTGTAGATTCTACAAATTATGCAAAGCAGTTTTGCTTACCAGTACTGAAATGGCGTCATTGTTCAACTTTGAGTCGTATGAATCCATTGTTGCTATTGCGATGATTGAATTGCTAGGCAAGCGCCTGATTAAATTGGCAAGGCGCCCCGATGCACCTGGGTCTCCAAATGTGTCAAAATTCTTCTTTCTTCGGATGACCTTTCCACTGGGATACCTGATGACGACAACGTTTATACCTCGCTTGTTGGCACTGAGTTCTTTGCCGTTGACTTTGATGGAACCAACTGCATCACCGCATCTTCCTTTTGCCGGAGGGTCATTGCATCCCATGGCATTAATGTCAATTTTCAATGCTAAAATTGAAAGAAACCTTATCTTGTTTCAAGCGTTTAACCTTTTTGGGTAACTGATAGCCAATAAACATGGTTGGTTTGTGAGATCCATGTCATAAAAAAACAAGAAATCAATTTTGAAATTTAAAATGTAACATTTAACGAAATCATTAATTCAATACCATTTCTTTTATGAGTTAATTAGAAAATGAGACACAAAATCGGTTTTAGGAGTCAAGTGAAGCAGCAAAACATAATGCTGTTCAGAAATTTTGCCTTTGAGATGAGATAGGGCACCGTAATCAAGATAGCAAAGCAAGAAGATGAAAGCCTGCACACCAGAAACCAACTTCACTTTCCCTCAAGTAACAATAATTTCTTTGCATATCCAGCTAAATTTTTACTCACGTGGCTTGCCGGGCATTGGCGGTGGTTTTGTGCCACGACAGACGTATTTAACTTCCAAATACTTGTATGTTCCTCTACAAGGGTCGCCAAAGATACGGGCACTCGCAGGGATCATACAGGTCCTCCTGCCCTCGCACTTGCGCTTGACGACATTCATTGATCTGTGAAAGTATGGGGTTATGGTAAATGACGGGCAATAGCCTACGATGATCAGCTCGTCCTTCACTAAAGGATGTTTAATCAAAACTATGCTAGAAAATTCTGCATTAAGTTGCAAAAGAAATAAAGTTGCGCGAACAGAGCACTTAGTTTAAAAGATGTACGGCCGATATGTGCATTCATTAACGGCTGCAAGGAATTACGTTTATACCATGTTTGCATTATAAATAATTTATAATACTTTAGCTACTAAAAGCATGAGAATATACTGAACAGGTTAAAAAATTTGACTTACTTGGCAGATTTGCATGTGATGCTTTTCATGTAACGACTCGATTTGCACGTGTCTCTGTTTTGTCGGCCGTACATTGCGTAGGTTACTCCGATGCGCAATCCAACTGGACAACGTACCGCCAACATTTTGCTCTCACAGGCGGTAACAGCGAATTCATTTGCAGCTGATGTGGATAAAATATTTTGGCATTACTTAGCACATCATGCAGCAAAAATCAAAAGAGTTTAGAAAGTAAAGCACACGCTCCTGTATTTTTTATATCAACCAGACCAACCAATTTGTTTATTTTTCGCTGGATATTGATTTTCCTTGGTTGAAATTTATTCACAAATGTTATGAAAGAGCTCTTTTTCAAGCAAAGAACCGGCAAATCTTGTCAAGATTTGTTTATCTCAATGTTCTGCTGTCTTATCTTCTGTAAGCATATTATATCAATTTGCATGCCCTTATTAGGCAGTTTCATCAAAATTGTATACTAAAGACATACTTACGCTTTAATGGTGTGTCTCTAACTTTTCGTATCACTAAAAAAATTATAATTCACTTATAAAATTTTGTTATGAAATACAGACAAATGAAAGGCTATTTATATCGCTGCAGAAATATCCTGTCAAAGAAATTAAATATTTCATAGCCTAGATCGAAATATTCACACACACCAAACTCTGTTTTGAAAACGTATGCCATAGAATAGGGCTGCTTCAGCCCACTCTACGTCTAATAAATAACATTTCTCTTGATTGCAGCTTCTTCCTCAATTTTATAATTCACTCTTATGAGAACAATAATTGGTGAAGCTTCATATTTATATAATGCGTCCAGTTTGATCTTGAAACACTTACTCGTGAGTAATGGTGAACCCAAACCGCGTTCAAAAGAGTATTCTTGCTTTTTTCTATCTTTCAGAAGTTGAAAAACTGGTAAGCCATAATTTTACAATTAAAATCTACAAACAGTCACTCAAAAGATCTAGTTCTATTAATGTAAGATGGAAATTTTAGCACATCAAAAAGAGGTTGAAGAATTGTGCTTACTGATCTGAGCATCGACTGTTGATGGACCTTTGCCAGGTTTTTGGGTCTGTTGTGCAGTCCAAGAAACTTTGGTTTTTCCTTTAAAACCAACCAGAGCAAACGATGACCTCAAGGCTTTCATGAAGGGTTCCTCTGCACCAATGCTATTCTGCATATACAAAATGTAATAATCGCATTCAAAGTTCAACTTGGTGATTTTTGGGACGGAAACATTGTTTCTCTTTAAAATTGTAATAATTAACATTGTAGCCTTTATAATCAATCATTTGAGTTTTATGTCGCTTTTATTGAAGGCGATTCAGGGCCATTTCGGACTATCTATCTATCATTATAGACTATGTAGATATTACGCAAAACGCAGGCATTAGATGCATGAAGATTCTGCACCATCAAATGAAACCGGTACCAAAAAAGTGTAATTTCTGCGATTAAATCTAAATTGCAAGTATCTATCATTATATATATATATATCTATGCTAAAAAGTTAGCTATCACTGTACGACCTTTTCTGTTAGGTTTTATTCAATGAAGCATCATAAATGTGCAAAGCGAAAAGAACTAACCAGAGCTGAATACGCTCGTGAATTCATGCTCATAGTCCATGCATCTTTCGAGGCAACCATGACTAATCTGTTTGTCTTGATTTGGTCAATGAAAGTCACCATTTGCTTAACTGCCACTCGATTACTGTGTGTATCGAAATTGACCGTTTTCTCAAACAAGCCATTAGCCAGGTTGTAAACAACAATGTTCAAACCTCTTCTGTTCACACTTCTCTCAATGCCATTGACTCTTATTGATCCAGGGGACCGAGCACAGTCCTTCCCTTTGGCTGGAGGATCGTTGCAACCACTAGCCACAACCTGCACTTTCAAAACTACGAAAAAAAATTGCTCAATCTTGTTTTCAAGTGTAAAAATCAACAAAAGTAAGCAGAAAAACCAAAGCATTCCAACAAGAGTGGATTATTGATGACAATTTTCATTCATACTTCTGATTTATTTTGGCTCATGATTTGCATCTGCAATGATATAACAAGAAGTCTCTGACAGCAAACTAGGCTTACTCGAAACAAACGATTTAATAATACAATTAGACTTACCAGTGCCTTTTCCCGGAGATGGCCTTGGCCCTGCAAACATAGAAAAGCAATCATATCACTGATACTACAGAAATTTAATGATATATCCACAATACCGGACAATAAAGTATTTAAAAACGCTAAGTAAATATGCCTTTGCAAATACATTTGCTGTTGCGTTTGTCTCCAGGGGTCTGTGGGTTTTGAAAATAGCTACAAAGTGAGTTGAAGAAGATGGATAAAAGATATTTACGCACTGATTGAAATTTCGCAAGTAGAACATAAAGAAACTTCTTCTAAATCAATCTAGTCTAAACCGGAAAACGCGAAAAATTCCATACATAAATTTAAATTCCATACATAGTCTTGTGAGCAATGACGTGTCCTTGTAATTCATGCTCTCATAATCTAAACTTTTATTCACTATTTAGAACTATCTTGGATAATGATAGGAAAACTACTGGAGAACTTATAAAGAGACATCAAAATGCAAGGTGTACTGAAATCTGACTGCTCTCACTTCTAAGCCTTGGTAAATGTTTAAGAGTGTTATTGGATTGACATGTGCCACCTTGACCATTGTGGAACAGTCAGTGTAAAAAATGTAAGTGTATCGTGTTTCTCGATGACAAGATTTCAGGATTTCCAAATCAATATATAAAGCGATGCATATAACTGAAGAAGACAAGCAAATTTCAACAACTCACTTGGTTTTCCTTTCTGTGCAACATTTCCTTGTTTTAACAAGTATCTACCAACTTTATTGCCAGGTCCAATATCTAAAAACCGTAAAAAAATTAATATTGCAAGAAAACTTTGTCCTTAAAGATTATAGGAATTTGCTCTCTACTGTTGTATTTTGTTATGTTATTTTGTATTTTGTTTTCTTTGCTATTTTATGTTAAATAAGAAAGCGAAAGAATTTTTAAAGGATATTGTAACCTGAAATAGCAATAATTATAAGACGTTTATATTGTCAATAAGCTGCATCAGACTTAATATTGATTTAGGGCTACTCTTCTTCACATTAGATAAAAATTAAGATAGACAATCCGATGCAATCGAAATTCAAAGCATCTCTTACTTCTAAGCAGCCAGTACTGTATGCCCATAAGTGTGCCTGGAACTCGCGAAGGAGAGCACATAGCAAAAGAGTGAACATCATTGCCAGCCAGGCCTTGAACTTGGCCCATGTTGATGTTGCCGCCAATACCGACTGAAAACACTTTGACACCCGATACTTTAAGGTTCCTGATAATGCCAAACAAGCCATTGACGTTACCGGTAAGTGGTGACTGGTTAATCATGAAAAGCGCTGAACGGCCTCTGCGCTTGGTACCAAACAGTTTTTGAACAAAAGTCAACGCTGGTCCAATATTCGGCCCTCCTGGACTTGGGGCCATCTTTTGGATAGCAAGGCGCAGTTCCACGGGACAGATAATCTATAAAGCACAAGTAAGCATGAAACATTAAAATCTGACGGTAAATCGAGAGACTGGAGCATTTAGCCAAAGTAACTGTACTGATCATATACTTGTAAAAGAGAAAAACAGGAATGAAAGGAAGCTGTAACCTAACAGCATAGAATAATTTGCTTTGAAGCGGCAATCAAATGATGTTTTCCATAAATAAATTGAGAAAGCAATTAAAATACAAAGTTTGTTCTGTTTTCTAGTATATTGGTTTAAAGTGCGTCATAAACACTCTTTCAATGAAAACTTTAAGGATCAAAAAATCACAATACGAATACCTTCTTGTCTTGCAAAATGATTTGGGCTGGCGTCTTTCCAAATTGAACAATGGTGTAACTCGTTCCTCGGTCGTTAAACATTCTAGCTACATTGAAAATGTAATGTTTAATCAACTCGAAATTGTTCGGTACATTTCCATCGACAATGAAGGCGACTCTAGAAGGAGCAATACCTGAAAAGAAAACAAAAAGAGATTTCTCATAAACGTTGTGCTAAGATGGGTGCATTTTCATATTCCAATGATTTGTATTGGAACTCTGTTGTTTTAGCAGTATTTCTAAAAAGAAGATAAAAATGCTTGAAAGGAATTCATACCTAGTAATATTTATCCAAATATAAAGTTGAGATAATGCAGTAGTAGGCCAAATCGATGTCCAGTTTTGGCAAATCGCAAAATGAGATGCGGTGGGCAAAATCTGCCCAATTAGTTTTGTTATGCAATTATGCAAACAGTGCAATTGAGAAAAAGTATTTGTTTCAAGGCACAATTGCATACGATATGGCTCTCATAAATGCATTCATATTTCTTTTTCATTTCAATTAGATGAAAAGGTTTTTCTGGCAATTCCATCGCCAGCGTTTCGTTTTGATACTAGCTAAACTCATACGTCTATCAAATTTCTTATTGCCTGGGAGATCAAAATTGAAGTTGAAGAATTAGGTAAACCAGAGACCAAACAACCTCGCGGTGGAATTCGCATTTCACTTTTCTGCTTTTTTCTAGTAAGGTTGCTAGACAAGTTGCATTCAGTTTGTGATACCGTTAGTTTGTCATTCGTACATTCGACCCTCTGGGTAATGCTCTTTTCGTTAAGTTAAATGGAGAAATCAGCTCTAATCTAAAAGAGAATGCTGACTTTTCTATGGTTTTTGCTAAATGTTACAAACGGAACTTTTCCATGTATGCCATATCATTATTTGAATTTCAGAGATATCGAAAAACCTGGTTCATCACTTACTGTTGTAGGCAAAGTTGTTGATTGCCTTCTCCCAGTTCCATTGGGTAGGAAGTTTGGCAATTAGCTCCACTGGAATTTTGATGACTAAAAAAAATTTTCCATACGGGTTATTGAAGGGAAACAAGATTATCAGACTATCAACAAGTTATTCCTTTCCACGGGTTTTAGTTGCTTCAATTTGATTGAAGAAGTCTATCAACTTGACTATAAATCGGGCCTTAATTTTGGTGCAGACAACTGCCTAACTTTGTAATTGCTTCTATCTCTCTTTAAGTGAAGGATGACCTAAAAATTTACCTGGAGCAAATCAATAAAAATCAAACTTTTGCATCAAAACGTTTTACCACCTTTAGCCTGCAATGTCACGCAAATTGCACCATTAATCGGATGTAAAAAATATCTTAGGGGGAAGGGTGTGTTTTGGATTCTTCGTTATTCTAAAGTAATTGATAAAACGCCACAATAAAGTTTTTGATCTCAAAAAGGAAAGCAATACTAACTTTGGATTCCGCCAGTTATTGGATCGTCTTTGTCATCGTCTCCTCCAATCACTATTGGAATAACACGACCTCCATTTTCCCCATTATTCTCTGTATCCGGATTGATTAGTCCACCTGCTGGATTGGTACCGGTGTTAGAGCTGATTTTATCACCACCCTTCTCTTTCTCCTTTTCCCCAATACCAGGCTCTTTTTCACCAGGTTTCACCTTCTCTGGAGGCTTGTTGTTTTCTGGCTCGACCTCAGGCTCACTTCCACCACCAGGTGTCTTTTCAGGGGTTTTTCCACCGCCACCGCCACCACCACCGCCACCAGGCTTACTTGGGGTGCTGGGTTCTCCAGGAGTAACGGGTTTGGTGCTTTCCGGGCCTACAACATTCGGTTTCTCCTACAAAAATGCAGAATTTCAAATAAATGACAAGCTTCCTTTCAGAGAGCAGATGAGAAATAGGCGTCTAAAAGATCTATATGCTTAGCAATCTATCATGCTATGAAAAGTGATGAGTTTTGTGGCCAGTTACCTCTTCCTTTCCGCCTGGTGTACCAGGTCCGCCATCTCCACCTGAAGGTTTCTTTGGCGGTTTTGGCTTCACTACCGGCTTTGTAGGTCCTACCGGTTTGATGTTTGTTCCGGCGGCTCCTCCACCAGCTCCAGTGTCGGTTCCTCCACTGCCGTCTGGTTTGTCACCGGTTGCACCGCCCTTTCCACCTTCTCCAGAATCAGGGGTGGCTGGTCCTCCGGGTTTACCTGAGTCGGGTTTACCAGAATTCTCATTCGGGATGCTGGTTTTCGAAGTTTGGTCTTTCACGTCTTTGCCTCCAACCCCGCTGTTCTCAGGATTGACTTCTTTATCGGGAGGGGGTCCATTGACAGCTAAAGCAACGAGGATCAGTGTCAAGTTTTCTACCTATCGGTTCTTTGTGATTATAAATGCCAACATGAATTACCCTCCTTTATAGAAACTTATATTTTCATCTGTTTTATAGAAACTTATGTCTTCGTCTGTGTAAAAGTTGCCACACTTGATTTGTCCTCTCACTATCTCAATATGTAGGCGTTAATTACTATCAAACTTTGAAAAAGAACAACTACTGCTTAGCAATATAAAATTATCTTGAGCTAAACAGAACACAATCTCGTCTAGTAAATAAGCATTGGAGTGAGATGCTGATAAGCATTGGTGTGAGAAATTTTTTCGAGTAACTTAGCTAGGCTTACTTTCATTGTCAGAAGTTAAATATATGATAAAACGTGATTTGAATTCCATCCGATTTTTGACAGAGATTTGTAGAAACAGATCATGAACAAAGTGAACAGACTGTTCTCATTTCTTATATTTCGTCGCTAGCATAAAGATATACAAAATATAAACTTAACATACATCAACATAAAACACTTTGTCAATGATTTAGAATAAAGTAATAATATATAACACTCTATGTTTAAAGGAAATGATAATATTTGACTTACGGATAGTGATGACATACTGGATTCTTAAGACGATTGCTGGTAGCTTGGAAAATGGTGACTGCATAGCAGAGTCCCCGGTTGATGCAATGGTTTTAATATCTTCTCTTGGAGTGTCCCCGATTCCTGAAAGAGTAAATTCATTTTGACAATGTTTGAAGTAGTTTTAATAAGGGCTGTTGTTTACAGACAAAATAAACAGGTAAGACCTACAGTTTTCCGATTCTCAAAGAGTGCGTGCTGCTCGCCGTATAAAAACAATTGAAAAATACAGTTGACTAGCATTATGAAAAATATAAGTTACGTTATGTTAGAATCATAAGCTAAATGAACGTTGATTCCTTAATCAAAGTCTGATTCCTTAATCAAAGTGGAACGTGACAAAATTCAGAATATTACAAAATTCCGTGCTGTTGCAAGATCGCGGTAGGATCACTGCAACGTCACTAAAACATCAAATGAGTTGTTGAGTCAAGAGTTAGACGAGCAGAAATAGTTATTTTTCAAATACTTTGAATTTCTTACCAACAGAAACAACAAAAACTCCACTTCCTTTCAACTTCCTTGACGGTGAGAGCACATTGTCATCAGAGCTTCCTTGTGTAACAACAACAACCACTCTTGGAATCGTAGGTCTAATCCTTCGGAGGACAACCGTTCGAACGAAATTTAGAGCGAAACCAACGTTGCTCTTCTTGTCCTTTTCTGGCTTCAGATTTCTCAAGATATTCTGGATCTGTCGAATCTTTGGTAGTGGTCTTGATTGGAATTTCAAGCGCGGCCTTCTACCGAAAGTGACAAGACTTACCCTAACTGCGCCGATCTTGAACAAACGAACTATATTGTAAAGGAATTTCCTGGTTATGTCAAAGTTCGTATCGTCTGTTGTGTCGACTACAAAAATCAATTCAGCCGGCTTCAAACCTAGAAAGTAATATAATTAGGATGAGAACAGATTCGACATTTTATTGTCATTGAAGAAACTGATGCAGTTCAAATCTGCCAGATCAGTTCTTAGATGAAAATTAATTTTTATAGTTCAACATTAAAGATTGAACAATAGTTTAATCTTTCACTGCTAATCTTTCTATTACCATTGCTTTACTTTTTGCATGGTTTAGAGTTCTCATTCGTAAAGTTGGAGCAAAATAATTCCTTTAAAGACTTAGAAAACACTGCTTGAAAGAGAAACATTCCTTGCAAAAAGCGTGATAGTGATAGGAACAAACTCACTTTGATATGTTATTCCTTTCGTGATCTTATCCCAGTCCCAGATAGATCTGATCTTTTCAATGTCCTTGCTTCCTTGTGGACCAATGGAAGGATCTAGAAGTTTAGAGGTCCATTTAAAGATTTGAAAAATAAATTTCCTCTTTACATTGCCATCAAGCAGAAAATTGCTTATAAAAGCTTACAGAGAGGGTTGCTTGGAGGGCTACATTATGCATTATAATATTGAACGGCTATCAGGGCGTAACGGCCGCCGGTCTTCGGGCAAAGATTTTTATAGTTCAATAGTCCGAAATTTCGTACGGTAAAAGAAGGAAAACATTCAGTAAGATACTTTGGCCCATATCTGTGGAGCAAATTGAAGAGAGCTATCAAGGAGGTGACAACAATAACCCAATTCAAGAAATGTATAAGAAAAATGGACTTAGAAACTCTTTTAGACTGTAGACTTTAGTTTAGTTGTACATAGGATTTTTAGAAATTTTTATGTTTTAATAATTATACTGTAATTTCATATTTTATGCTCTAATTTAACTTTATATACTTTTTTCGTTGTGTCCCCAATTAGCTTGTAAGCTAAATATTTTTTGACACATTAATAAAGTTTTTGATTGATTGATTGATTGATTGAGGCTGTCGCCACTATGTTTTGTTGCTCTGATTTTCATGCTTGCTCACATAAGAAAAACCAGCGAAGCAGTTAATTAGGGAGTGAATTGACAGACATGTTTTTAAAAACTACTTTCTGATAAGTGCAATTGTGATTACTTTACCTGTAGGAGGGGGCATTGGTGGATCAATCACTGGGGTTGGTGGTGGTTTGGGTTGAGTACCAGTGTCTTTTGCTGGTGTAACTTTAATACCTGCCGAAAGAGAAGCAGAGGTGATCTTTGCAATCTTCAATTAAAAATCGCAATCTCATATTGATTTAAAAACTTCTTTTGAGAACATAAAGAAGTCGCATTACCAATGTCTTCTTACCTTTCGTCAAAGTTATACGCAGTTTTCCAATGGCTTTTGGTAGATTTTGCCATTTTTCGACATACACCGTCTCAGAGAAAGGCTTTAGGTCGGTTACTTTAACGGCCGGGAATATACCGATGCTCTGGATATTGACACCGGTTTTCTTGAGTCCAGAAGCTGGACCAGTTATTTCAGCCGGGGTATCTTGTGGACGGTCTGTTAAGAAAACCACTGTTACCTTCTTTCCTGCTTTGACAGGTGCGGTGGCAAACAGCCTGGTAGCGGCAGTCAAAGCCGGTCCAACCTTCCTGCCTGGAGCTCCTCGGTACCTATTTGTGTCCATGCAAAGTATCTTAATCGAATTATCAAGCCAAGAAAGCAATTTTCAAATCTAACTGCAAGATAGATTTAGAAAGCTCATTGAACAATACAATACAAATAAAATGAAAGATACAAATAAAATGAGGTATAAATTTTTCAACCAAGTACATGGCGTTTGTTCTAGGTGTTTATGGTATTCCATCAGATTCAAAAGTATAAATTATGTTCTAGGTCTAAAAAACTGCAAACTTTTTACAAAGACATTGATGAAGCGTCAATGAAAATCTCAAAAACCAGGATATCTGAATGCCTTTCAAGAACTGAAAGGCAGACGCTATTTGGGAGGTTAAAGAAAAACAATTTTCATACTTCATTTTGGCATCGGCCCTAGGTATTCCGAGATATCTAGAAGTAATCTAAAACGAAACAATTTTTAGCATTTAAATAAAATGTTGAAGGTATCAAACTTGAAAACAACTTACGATAAAGAGGAACAGGCTGTCATGAGTGGGCCTAAACCTCTGTAGTTTTTCCAAGTTGCAAAGCGCATGTCGACAGTTCCGCCAAAAAGAATAAATGCAACGTTAGACTCGGATCCAAACAGACGGACAACATTGTAAACGAGTCTTTGAATAATGTTGAAATATTTTCTGTTACTTCCATCTATGACAACGGCAATGTTGACAGTATCAAGACCATATGAAATAAGCTTGTTCTTTG
Organism: Rhopilema esculentum; assembly: GCF_057945365.1. Lineage (NCBI taxonomy): Eukaryota > Metazoa > Cnidaria > Scyphozoa > Rhizostomeae > Rhizostomatidae > Rhopilema > Rhopilema esculentum. Next base: position 8,133,087 of record NC_142832.1, on the reverse strand, counting down.
GCGTTTTCCAATGCCAGTTGTATGTGATATCGGTTGGTGATACTGCATAAAAAGTAACAGCAATAGTTAATGCTCTAATTTTTTGTGATACTTCATTAGAAACATGAAAAAGAATTTATGATATAATGGAGAATGATACTGGATAACAAACAATACATCAATACCTTAAATTTGGGAGAGGGACAAGAAAGCAGTCAAACCTTCTAATTAGTGAAGCAACCCACCTTTCTTTATTAAAGTTAGGAGCACAGGCGTTGAACTCAATTATTACTATGCATGCAATTTTTGCCCCCAAAGACTTATTAGTAAAACCTCGTTGTCCTTCTCCAAAATCAGAATTTTATGAAGTACAGACAGATAAGTTTCAGTAATTTGTGATTACGCAAAGCTTCTCTAAAACAATAATATAAAAAGATAAAAACAATGAACATAGTCGTTCTAATAAGTAAAAATTTTGTAAGGTGCTATAGAATAAATTTCAAATATCATGTTATTCTAGCAAAGGTGATGGCAAAAGATTGCAAATAAATGTGTTGGTTTACCCTCAACTCTTCCACTTGATCCAGAATTGGGTGAAGTTTTTCCAACAACTAAAAATGAAAAGTTCAATGAAAAATTTCAATTCTGTAGAGGTGTCAATGATAGGAATTTGATGATAAATTAACGTTAAAGTTTGGATTAGAAAAATTAACTTTTAAAGATTTTGAATCTTTTTTATCATATTTTTGAATAAAAAACAAAGATAAAGATTTATATAAATGTGTTCTATAATATTGATAATATTGACTACATCAATAACAGATATAATTTTAAGAATATAATAACAGATATAATTTTAAGAATATAATACTTTTTTGTAAACTGTCCACGATACTCGTGGTTGTTTTCAGTAATCCGTCAATCTTTGATGCAAATATCTCGCTAGAAGAGAATGGAATGAGGGAAATTTCTCTCTGTTTGAATCCTTTGTCACCAAGATTTACGCGAGGGTTGAAGCCAGTTAAACCAACAGCAAACGTCTTGATGCCTTTATGAAAAATATAGATAAAGAATGAGATCAAGGGAAAACACCACTGTTTACAACAAATGCAATTTCAGTGGGACTAAAATCGGTTACATGAAAAATACCAATATTGTCTGGAGACAAGCAGCAATAAATGATGAGGTAAAAGTTGCTGCAGCTGCTAGTGTTGTGTAGATTATAAGAAATTCAAATGTCGGCACTCAAATGCGCCTGAAAATCTAACAATGTGATTAAGGATGATCTAAAGAAATTAGTCAGTTCTTCATTCAACTGATTGTGATTTAAGTATTTAAGGAATAGCAATAATTGTCGAAATGCGATTTTGTTTGAACACCAGACACAGTTAATGTCTGAGCCAGAAAATGTTGATAAGAGATTCAGATGGATCTGAAAAGTTCTTATCAACGGTTGTTCGCAATTGATTTTGAAACAAGCATGAATGGAACTACAAAGGTATGAAATCTTCTAGTAAAATGCAATTGATTCTTAAAAAAAAGCAGCTACGAACTATTGTTGGTCAGACGATTACAAAACCTTCAATGGCTTATGATGGTTTCAGAGCGTGTCTCAGGGAAGGAAACTTTTTCTTAAAAAATTATCGTCTTCAACATTGTCACAATTAGGGGCTGCTTCAAACGGCCAAACAAACCTCGTTTTCGCAGATTGGCAGCAGGCATAACTACGTCATCCGAAGATTTTCCTTTGGTTATCAAAATAAGAATGTTCTGGTTGCCTGGAGGCGCCGTAGAGAAGGCATTTAAGGCTGCTTGTAGCGCCAGTCCAGTTTTACGTGCTGGTCTGTTGGACTTTGGAAGCTTCCTCACTAACTGTCGGACTTCAGCGCCATTTTTCAATTGCACCCACTGAGCAACACGGTACTGTGCATCACCGAAATCCATCAGAGTGATGTATGTACCAGAGAGTGAGAAGACACGAACAAGATTATAGATGAACCTTCGAATGTATCCGAGATTCTTGGGGAAGAAACCTTCAACAAGGATGGCGACGTTTGCCCCGTTGACAACTGAAATGAAGATTGAAGAATCGAAAATGCATATTCACTTAACCATAGAAGATTCTTACAAAAAAGATACAATAATGAAGGTAAGAAAATAATGTTTGATCATAAAAATTACCTGGATTGCAAAATTTTTTCTTTGCTCAACTTCATCAAAAAGAGATGTTATCCACTCAAAGCATCTCAATGAAACATGAGATAAGCACAAGCGCGAAAGAACTGCCATATCTCGTATCTATTAGCGTCTCTCTCAAAAAGTTTTTGTATCTTGAATATTCTCTTAGAGCAGCCATTTTTAAACTCCGGCCCGCCGAGCGCTTTTCTCAAAAAAAATATTTTTGGCTTGGAAAATTTTAAATTCGATTTAGTTTTGTTTTTGGACTGGCTCTGATATTTTCTTTCTCTCTGCAGTAAATGAAAATGTGCGTCCCGTTGACCAGTAATTGGTCCGAAAGGGAGTACAAAAATAGGAAATGCTTTATTTAATCTTTTAAACGTTTTATAGCAAAATATTTTACTGATTTCATTGAATTCAATAGGTCGTTGATAAACTCACCATGACCTCACCCCTCTCTTCACTTTCTGAGATCCCAGGCCTAAGGCCAGACTTAATCTTTAGTTTATAAAGTTCATGCTTATTAGCGTATGTGTATGAGGCAGCGTGTGTGGACTAGAGCACTGGATAATGCTTTATTGCCAAATTGTGTTTTATTCATTTTTCTCTTCATCTTATTTTGACTTCATTCATTTGTAAAAAGATTGATTATTCGCTGTTACGCTAAGATAATTCTAAAACTTTGGAAAACCCTTTCTTTTCATGTCAACATTAAAATGGATAAAACTGTGGAACCGTTAGCTTTTCTCCCGTCAAATTCTATTTTAGATGCAGTTTCTGGCCATCTCTAAATTATTTTGATCTAAAAATTTTTTTGCCGCCACTTTAAAATACGTTTCGCCCTCCCTGGATCCAATTAACGTCGTAACCTAAAAATAGCACAAATGTCTTCTGATTCAACCTGGTATAGTAAAAGAAACGCATGCTGCAAACTTTTGTGTAAATCATTTTTTTTGGCTCCTTATACCTTGCTACAGTTTAAAGCTTTTAGTCCCCTTCTCCTAGAAAATTATCCCTGGCCTTGGGTGTGTAAATCCGTCGAGTATTGCACATTGAGCCATTCCCTCTAACATCAAGCCAGCATCATGTTCCTAAATGCTATCATCACCCTCCCTTTTTCTCTCCTCTCATCCACCATTCCAAAACGTATCTCATGAAAATAAGTGCACTACCTAGATTTTATGAATTTGGAATCTAACAAGTAATAACATTTCTGCCTATCTTATCTCTAAATTAGCCTGGTAAGTATGAGATCTGAACTTTATTTTGTGCAACTTTTTTGACACAAGCCATGTAAAAGTCGAAAACTCCGCATCTTAGAAAATCCGCATGTTTTTTTCTGGCCCGACACTCAAAACAATTAAGAACCCCTGTCTTAGAGTATAGCAAACACTAACTGACAGTTATCAAGTTCTCGTGTGACAGGCCAAAACTGTTATTCACCTCCGTATTTAATTCCCTTGTATCTTTTTGGCCAATCCCAAGTCTTCAGCACTGAAAGGGTTTCCTTGTTTCCTAAAAAGTTTTATAAGAATCGTTAAAAATTACTAAGTACTAGATTACTTTTATGTGATATAAAAATAAACATTTCATTATCTGTTACGAGCGGCAATCATAAAGGGAGCACTATATTTGTGAGCATAATGTGAGCATTTATAAAAAAAAGACAATTATCCACTTTAATGGCACATGATAATCTTTCATTCAGGTTTTGCACTACAAATTTATCGCTAAATAATCAAAGCTCTAAATAACAGACTCTACTTCTTCTTTGCCTACAGAATAACTGAATCTTAATTGAAGATTGATAGATTATCATAATTATAGCTGTATCAAAATGTCATCCAATTTCTAATTGATTTTTTACAGCAACAGTGCATTCAATGTATCAAAGAAAGCTTTGTTATGTATTGAATATTATTATGGCAATGCTATTAGTGTTTCTCAACAGCGTCAGATGAGCTGATATTTTGTATTATGTAAGGCTAAACTGCAAACGTTTTCCTTCATTTGGCATCATAACAGGCTCGATAATGATGTTTTATGGTCATATAATTTTTCATAATATTTATAATAAATGTTGACCTATTTTGATGCTTCTGCTACAATGAAAATTCATCTATAACGACTGTTTGCCCTGCAACTTCTCCTAAACTGTCCCACCAAACCTAGAAATCGGTGATAACTGCCTTTGGCCAATCTCTGCCTTTGGCCAACCAACTGGAGACTAAAGTTTCTTCAAAACGCCTTAAAGTATATAGAATTAGCAAAATCTAGAAACTTACCAACGTTAATTGTAATCGCAGATCCTTCACCAGTATCTAAGAATGAGACAAATAAAGTGTAGAAACTACTTTTTTTCAGTTTTAATCTAGAGTAACAGGTTTGTTGTTTGCGATATTTGTGTTGTCTGTATCAACAGAAACTGGTTCAGCTTTAACTACCAGCATTGTTGAGAACTGTTTCTTCTTTTACTAGCTCTATTATCTTTTTTGTCATTATTATGACTGGTATGTAAACTAAAACAAATGCGAACGAAGCAGGGACGGACTTCAGGTTTAGGGAGATGTTAGATAACAATTGGATTTTGGTACCACACTGGAAAATGATGGAAACGCCCATTTTCAAAATTTTGTTCTTAACTTTAAGATAAAGAGAATAAAAAGATAAATGAAGTAAAATCTTGGCGTTATTAGATTGCTACTGACTGCCAACAAATGACTTTTACAAAATGGAAGCAAAATTATCCGAACGACACAGGATTATTGGGGATGTCACACCCCCTACATCCCCCCACTAAATCCGTGCCTGGAACGAAGAAAAACATAAAATAACATTCTGTTAACCTTGTTTGATAATCTCCTGAATGGCTTTGAATCTATCAGGGGTGACAAACGATCTTTTCTGTCCATAAACAACCAAATTGGGGGTTGTGGCGATTTTCTTCAACTCGTCAATGTATTTATTGGCTTTTGGATTGATGCCATACGCCAAAACCTTGATTTTCTTTCCTCTGAACTTGTCACCAATTGCCTGCATAACTTCCCCGTCACTTGTTGCTCCTGTGGTAAGCACAAAGAGAATATTTGGGAGGGAGTTGCGTCGTCTCTGGGTTTCAAACTGCTTGAACATCTCTGCCATGGCAAGTCCAGTTTTTCTGTATCCACCTCTAATGACAGGTATTGAGTTGATGACTCCCTATGAATAACAAGGGAATTAATAATTGGATAACGATAAAGGTAGGATATCGTTGAATTTCGTTATCAAGAGCTATAAAGGAAAGAACGGCGCTATTATCATTCGTCTGCTCCCTACCGAATGTGGCGGAAAACATAGACACCAGTATACTTGTGCAGATTTTTTATGCCAACAATATACCACTTGTCTTTCTTGGTTTTCTTAGTTCGATTCTGTTTCTTTACAAATGTGGTAAAGTTTAATCCCATTAAGTGGGACCTTCAAACAGGGGTAAGGAAATGTTCTGTCATAGCGACAGTCCAACTTACCCGTGCACGTCATTATACTTGATAAAGTTTGAAAATCCTAAAGGAATTGAAAACCAGTCTAACTGAGTCCGAGGTATCGTGGTATTGAAAACTGATTCCGAAGTCCCACTGAGTGTCCGAGGTATCCGGGATACGACTTAACAGGATTCAACTGTATTTTGAAATTATTGAGAAATTTCGTACCTGTATTGCAGCCGGGCTATCAAAGGACCTCCAGTCACAGACACGGGACTGCGTTGGGCCATATGCATAAATTGTGACGCTAGTGCCTTGAAGCTGGAACAGCCGAATGTAGTTGAACACCAGTTTTTGTATGAACTTACGGGAAGGCGGGTTTGAAGTATCAAGCAAGAAGCCAACATTTGCCTTACCACAGGCTAAGATACAGAAAAGGATTAGGTCAATTACGATGATTCGGTTATCAATCTTCATTTTTGATCAAAATCCTTTAAAAATGCAATATTTGTAACGTATTGTCAAACGAAAGGCTTTTAACTCAACATTGATTAGGAGTTGAGAAATGAAATTGAATAGACGACTACCTTATTATATTTCTTCTATGTTGCTTGTTCACAAAAACGTATCAAAATGCATTGATTATAACTCGGTTCTAAGTAACTATACCTATATGGTTGACATGAAATCTGTTTTATTTGAAAACGTGGAAGTCGTAAATATACCGGATTCCTTACTGACTTTTCAAAATTAAAAACTTGTTTCCGTTAAAGGTAATGTGTCCAGCTAAAGCAAACGATTCTGCGGGGGTTTTAGAAGCATGCGGCTGCGGGGGTTAATCTATCATGCTGCGAGGTCAGCTTTTCATGTGAGCAGTTTAGCATCGCAAAAGTACTAACCAATCGCAAACCGTTATTTTGATGGGTGGCTTGACAAGTTGGGTATACGCAGTCCTTTTATATGGACCCATTACCTTTAAGCCATTACAAAATACAAAAACGTTTATAGCCTTAGGGGAACAATTTCAACCGGTAATAACTTACTTCCGTATTTTAGACCTTTGACGTATTTGTACCAGTTCCACATCGAGTGGTACCAAACTACAAGAGAGAGAAAATCACAATGTGAAAAAATACAAGAAGATTTCTCTTCTCCTTTGCCTATGCTGTAAAACCATTCTGTATTAGTTTCATTGTAAATATCTAACTAGGAAGTTTTTTTAGGCCAATAGGCAATAGTCAATAATAGAGAATCGCATTAAGGATTTTAGCAAAACTGTTGGTGGTTCTTCATTCTCCCGACAGAAGATTCTATTGAAAATGTAATCTGTTGAAAATTGTGACTAAAGTGCTTTTGTTTATTTCTACTAGTTTTATTTTAAACAGCTTAAATTACTTATCAAACGAAATATTGTTTTATGGTAATTAAGAAAATCTGGGTAGTTTTCTCTCTGATCCACGCCTTCCTGCCTCTACTGCTCGAGGATTTTTTTTCTGAATGAATTTTTCAAAAACGTAACATATGATGCAAATATAATGATATTTTTTGTTAGAACGTGTATTTGGCTGTGAAGGTGCTGGAAAATGGAAATACGGGAAGGTGTAGTGTTTAACGAATGCCTGAAGCAAGATTCATTTAGGCGTATAAAGAAACGCAACGTCATGTTTAGGAGATCTGTGATAATGGAACGTACCTCCACCATATCCGTCAAGCCCTAAAAAGTAAGAAACAGGTTAGAGACTATTGGCTTTTTATGGTACAACTACTTGAAAGAGGTTTACACAGAAGAAGAACCAAAAGAATATAAAGTAGGATACGAATTTGTACGATTTTAGAGACAAAAAGTGATTTGCTGCAAATAACAAAATAACAAAATAAAATAACATAAACAAAATCAACAAAATAACATCGAATGTCCTTAAAAGATGAAAAAGTTTCTGACTTGATGAAAGATGTTAAGCAACAGTAATGTGCATTAAAAGCTCAATTGCAATTCAACGTACATCTGACAAGGCGGTTAGCCAGCCTTAGCAATATTGGTGGCCTGACTCCCAGTGGTGATACAAGGTGAGCGTAGGTCGTTGCTCTGAAAATCATTCCCGGCTTTGTCATCATTGTCAACTCTTCAAGAATAAGACGAGTTCCAAAGCCAATCACGTAGACCTTCACGCCAAGTCGCTTGAGAGTTTTTGCCGCAGACTGCAACTTGTATATGCAACCGTATGAACGACCGCGAGTAAATATGAACAAGACTTGCTTTTGCCCTGGTGTTTTAGCTTTGCTTGCTGCAAACATTCTGGCAGCTTGTTCCATTGCCTCGCCTGTGCGTCTGCTTCGCGTATTGTCTCCCCTCAACCGGGCCATGGCAGCCTGGAGTTGCTGCTCTGTTGCAAATCTTTGAAAAGAGCTAACCTGTATATGAACATTCAACAGGACTTAGGTGTAAGCTGAATGCTTGTCGTACTTTAAGCAACTCAATGTACAGTTGCCTAGCTACCATTATTTATCTACATTGCAAAAAACATAGAATGTTGCTGTTACGGCCAGATCCATCAATTAAATCAAGGAAAAATGAAGTGATTGCAACATCATTCCGAAGATAAGAGCGGATAATGCTGACGATCCCAAAGCCATAAAACTACAATTTTCGTTCATTTTAGTTTGACACGTTTCTAGAGAGTGATCTTTTGGTTTTTTTCCATTTTTGCCTCCACTATTCTTCTGGCTGTATATAAACATGCAAAACCATTCTGGTGCCTCATCTGGCATATATTTACTCTTTTTGGGTGTTTCTCCTAGCATCATTTTTGGAACAAACTTTCAAATAATTGTGAATGGCCACAGAGTTGTTATGAAGACTCAGGCCCCCCTGTGGTCTCGTCACTGAACTGTAGTTTCTAGCAGTGTATTGTAAATTTTTATGAGCATAAAAAACTGTCTGATTTGGAGCAATGATACATTTCTAACTTGACTAAATAGCAAACGAAGCAATGATTTCAATTGCATACCTGGTTATAACCTTTTCCAAATGAAGCAATAGTGAAAAAAGACGACTTGATTGGAAGAACTTTGGCCAGGTTAAAAGACAGTCTTTGCATAATAGGCATATGTTTGCGAATGGATGCATCAACAAGAAATGCGGCATGGGCTGGAGTGCTGGCACCTGTAAAAAACGCACACAAGTGAAGCGTCTTTCCACTGCATCATTAAGCGTTCGTTTCTTTCCAAAGCGTTATATAAAGCGTCAAAATTTTGTTCTGGAATCTATGTTTAGAAAAGGCAGCTTCATTTTCAAAAGTGTCTAATGAACAATAGCTATTTCGACGTAGTGTGTAGCGTTGCCGTGTTAAGAGAAATGAACCTGATGCAAAACGGATGCAGTGTCGTGTGAACAGCAGAAATATTCGTATCCTATTTGGTCAGTGATTCGGTCTAGTATAGTGTAAACAGGGCTTTAGATTTAGACCAACACTATGTGTTCTCACGCGCAAGATACCATTTGTCTTCATTCTTCCACTTGATGTCATTTTGATTTTTAGAAGGAAGAGAACATTATTTCTGCAAATTCTATTGCTAGCAAGAAAGGTTTTAAAATATTTTGATGAAAATACATTATTCTCTCGTTCTAAGCCATCATTTGCCTTTTCTAATACATTTAATGAAATAAAAATGTTTGATTTTTTGCGTTCATATCAAGCAATGAAAATTTTCCAGGTATCTTTCTCATTTTAGATTTTCCTTAGATACTGCATAAAGTTGGCCGTTTTGATAGGCTTTTCTTTGCACAAGACACTACTGTAAATATTCTGCAAAGCAAGCGATTTTCAGAAGAGGTCACAGAATCACAGAAACATAGAGTAATGGAGGAATCAGTCAAGAACATTGTTTGGTACTTTCAGCCTGTTCAATGAAATGTTCTGTTAAATGAAATGGCAATGAATGTAAAGAAAAGGGTTTCCTTACTTTTTAACTTAACAAACTGTCTCCAATTCCAAGAAAGTAGTTTGGTATTCCAGCTAGAAATCTGTGCTGGCATCAACATTGGTGGCCTTTTTCCAGTCAAAAGCAGCTTATTCTTCATAGGAGCACGCAATTTAATTGGAGGCCTTCTGGTTAACCTCTTTTTTTTCCTTCCAAACAATCCTTTGACAAACCTCGAAGCTTTTGCTCCCGCTTTTCTTAACCCAGAAAACAAGCCACGTGCAGTACCAGAAATCATCCCTCGGAATGTCCGTACTTCCGCCTCTTGTGGTTCTGAAATGTGAAATGGTTTCATATCATCGAATGATTAGATGCTCAATCGAACTAAATGTTTAATATTGACCAAAATAGTGTCTTGGCGGTTGTACCAAAGAGCCAGACTCTAACAGCTCTCTAAAACGCCTTGTAATGTCTTTTTACCAATAGAAAGTTAATAAACATTACGGTTCGAAACATCATTACAATTGTAGAATATAGAATAGCTGTTGAAATTTTACATAGACGTAATGCAACTCAAAATTATTTGTAACCGATTTCAATTATAACTTTTATTGCAGTTGAAAAGAATAAAATATGCTTCATTCACCGCATTCAGCCATTGGAACTTCTTCATCTTCGCCATCATCATCTTCATTATCAAAGTATTCTTCGGGATTTGCAATTTCCACCTCTTGTGTGTTGTCTGCAAGGCTATCTCCACTTCTTGCCTCAGCTGAAACATCAGTATCAGAGCCGTTAGAACCTGCATCTTCTGCAGCTGTATTCGTGACATCTTCGCTGTCTCCTGCACCTTCTGCTGGAGCACCTTCTAATTCAGCATTTCCAGCATCTTCAACTCCGTCGTTCACATCCATGGTGCTGTCAGCATCTTCACCATCGATGCCGTCTACCTCACTGCTAGCATTGGCATCGTCAACAGCTTCTGCATCTTCTTCTGAATCGAATCCGTCATCATTTTCGAGCCCAGCATCATCAATGCTTTCGTCATCGCTGCTTTCATCTTCGCTGCTTTCGTCGTCACTGCTTTCGTCGTCACTGCCTTCATCGTCACTGCTTTCATCATATGCAACGTAATCTGAACCGACTTCATCGTCTGCTTGACCATCAGCATCTACTTCAGCGTCGACATCCATCGCATTCTCAGCTCCTGCACTGTTGCTGTCTCCATCAACTACTTCGGATTCTGCATTGGAATCGGAACCTTCTTCCTTGTCCGCAACAGCCCCGCCTTCAGCGTCAGCCGTATCGTCTGGTTGTGTGGCATCTTCACCCGCAGAATCATCTTCTTCGAGGTCTCCACCATCATCATCATCAGTTGTTTCAAGTTGAGATTCGTCTTCCGTGAGTTCATCTGAGGGTGTTGTTGTCTTCGATTCGGCGTATTTTGCATCATCTGGCATTGCGGCTGCATCAATAGGAGTCGATGCTTCATCAGCTTTTGTTGCACTTGAATCTGTTAAAGACATAGAAATTTACTGAGCATTTCAGTACATTTTGCCCGTAGCATTTTCTCTGGATGAAACCAACCTCTGCTAGTCAAAATCACTGTTTCTTTAGCGAGGAAGTGATCAAACGACAGGACTGTTTTTATCTGAGAAAGGCAACTAAAACAGCAGAAGGTGCACGGACCAGGGATTGGTCGTCAATACTAAGAATGTGATAGTTTCAACATGCAAGGACATTCAAGGCAGTTGATCAAGAGTATTAAAACCAAATATATGGATTGAGTTTCCTGTTTATTTCAAACAGGCATGCTTTATTTAGAACTTTGTTATTTTAAATACTTTCAATGTTCACAATTTAATATTGGCTTAAAAATTTCTAACATTTGAAACAATTTTGTAGTACTTTTTTTAGGCTATTTCTGACAAATAACAGAAGAATAACTCTTGAAACCTTGCTGCGTTGAAGCTTTAGCGGTATCATCGCCAGTCGACTCTTCCACGGGAGCACTGTTATCCTGCTGTTTAGTCTCTTTTGCATCAGAGCTTTCGTTATCACTAGCAGCAGCGTCTTTATTTTCCTCGGCTTGCTCATCTGTCGTGCCGCCTTCTAGCATTGTTTGCGGTGTTGTCTGGACATCGCCCGCGTCCGCAGCTACTTCATCTCTTCTTTTACCAGTCAAGGCTAATGTGTCATCAACCTGCTTTAAGAAATAACAATTATCAACATTCTAATCATTACATATTTAATATTTGAATCAATGCAAACACTATGTCAAATTTGTGAACACTATATCAGAGGTAGGCATCAAAGATCTTCAACGTATAAAACTAGCCTCTACTCACCTGTGCGGCATTTGCGGGTGCGTTTGCTGCTGGTGAAGATACACCTTTACTTCTAGTCGCAGCTTGCATGTCGGCCCCAGCATCCTCTGCCCCAGTATCATCTTCAGCCATTGTATCTTCTTTTCCAGCATCTTCAGCCGCAGCATCTTCCACTGAGGCACCTTCGGGCTCGTCAGCTAAAACACCATCCTCGCTATTTGCATCTTCATCTGCTTCGGCGTCGGTAACATCCGCGTCATCTTCGCTTGCATTGTCAGAGCCATCGACTTCTGACTCGGCTTCCTCTACAGCATCATCAACGCCATTGTCTTCTGAAGCAGAGCTGTTGTCTTCAAGCTCTTCAGAGGAGGCTAAAAGTAAGATTTATGAAGTTTAAATGCGATATTATACAATCCATTTTGAACTCACTCGGGGAGAAACACTTTATACCAACAGGATTCCCTTTCCTTAATGGAATTCAGTCCTCACAAAACATCGTAGATAATATCGGATCTTCAATCGGTTTTCATGTGACTATGTTTTCTTGCTCGCCATTTTGCTAACACAGATTCTCATACCATGGCCAATGTCAGACAATCTCATGCACTTATCAGATGACGCTTAATGCATAGTTCAGCATACCCTAAGAAAACAAAGCAAGTCATTGGGGATATGTTTAAGTGGATTTGATGTCCATCTCACTTACCATCTTCATCATCTTCAGCATCCTCATCGCTGTAATCATTGATATTGCTGATGTCACTCATGACTTGCTCGTCATCACTTTCAGTGAAGTTGGCATCGCTGTCGTCGTCATCATCATCCGCAGCAGAATCTTCGTCATCATCATAATCATCATATGACTCATCACTCTCGTTCTCGAAGCTCATTTCCTCAACATCAGATTCCGAGCTTTCTCCATCCGAGAGGTCAGTGATTTCGTTGTCGTCGTTATCGTTGAACTCGCTGTTTTCGACTTCATCGTCATCGTAATCAGCTTGCTCTTTATCAACAACTGGATAGAGACAACCAACAGCTGTTTCACGAATTTTGCAAATACTAATCACGTAAAATAAACATATGTGCAACTTCAACCTTGATATTTCTCACTGTCTTGTAATACAACAGATTTCATAAATTTCAGTGTATTCTGCAATACCTGAGCCGTTGCCATAAACAACTCAAACATAATAATCTAGAAACAAGTTTGGATCAAACCTTGTTCTGCTTGGTCTTCATCCTGGACATCGTCTGAAATGTCCGAATCGGCAAACTCGCTGTTAGAGAAATCAATCTCTGCTTTCTTGTGCAAATGACCTGCTTTAGAATGCTCAGCTCCCTTTGACTGGTGTTTCTTTTCATTTTCAGCTTTTTTATGATGTCCTCCTTTCTCGTGCTCTGCGTTGGTGACACATCCCAGAACCAACAGAGCTAGCAATGCTAACGCAATACGCAGGTAGCCCCTGTGTTAAACGTGAATTTAAAGGATAAGATTAAATTAATCAAGACTTTTGCTCTGTTAAAAACACAGAACGTTCGATAAAAAACTGACAAGCGTCACACTCGCTGATTTTCTTTTTGTTATAATCTTAAACAATTATAACCTTTTATACAATTACAGATACTTAAGCAATTGAAGAATCAGATGTAAAGAAATGCGAAAAATTAACACTTGTACGTAAGATTAACGCTACTTAAAATAAAACTAAATATTCAAAACTTCTCAGGACACTGTGCGAGGACAGTAGACTCCACAATTTCAATTTAGATAACAGCAGTAAATCATTTTGGTGTGTAATTTCTGATAGCATTAGGCAAAACAGTTATCAGTGATTATTTGTAAGTACAAACGAGATCCGATATAAAGTAATCTGTTTGTTACTATTAAGATACGATTGAGAATCAAGCTATAAACTATGATACTATAGCATTGAGACTCTTACCTGCTTCGGAGAAACATAGTTGCGCCAGCGGCGTGAACAAACTAGACTGAAATAACTAAAATGGTACAGCTCATAACCTTACTATAAGGTAAGCGCGCTAGTCCGTTAAAAAAGTGTCGTCGGCTTGACGGGCTGGATGTAGTAATCAATAGCCCGATGAGCAGTGAGACAATGCACTAAATGCTCCCTGTCCAAGAGCTATACGCATCAATGAACAATATTATAAGACTTGCATAAGAAGACAATATGCGCAAATTTTTCATAGTTTTGTATGAATACTCGTAGAATCAGCTGATTGGTCGACAAGATAATTGTTTATACCAGCATTTACGAATCACCAGCTACCCCAAAATTCTACGTGGAATCCACAAGTCACCCTTCTTGAGTTGTATTTTCTCGTCAACCATAACAACGAAGGAAGATCATTTGCAAAGATCTTTTCAATTCAGCAACTAGTTTGTAAAAACTTATTTAAAAACATTGTAATATCAAACATTAAGCATTTTGAAAAAATTACGTTTCAAGTTTTGCTATTAGCATAGTAGTTAAAGCCTGGTTTTCACTGGAGTCACAAAGGTCGTAAGGATCGTAAGAAACACAATTTTTAAGATTTCATGACGCTTATGATCAAGTGAAAACACCAAGAATCATAATCGTAAAATAATTAGCACTTGATATTATCTCTTAAAATTTGTGACATGAGGATCGTAAAGATCAAAAACTTTTTCATCTTTACGATCCTTACGACCGTTTATGCATTTTACCTTGCATTGTAATGAACTGTTATTTGTCACATTGAAACAAATTTTCAGTTTCTCAGTATCATTTTTTACGCCTCTTCTTTAGAACTCTAATAAGAGACGTACTTTTTTAGTTAAAAAACACGTGCGTGTAGAAACAAGTTATGGGGCTTACTAGAAATTAATCTAGGATGTGATTCAACTTATTGGAGACAATTCAAGATGAAAAATGTTTTACAGATTAAACTAATGTTTGGCTGCGAGTAGAGAAGAGACATTTGAAAATCTGCCCTGGAAGGTTGGCTATACTGTTGCGGAGCCCTTCTGCATAACGTAGGAGCAAACAAATAAAATTGCTTTTGAGTATGTTTCACATTTATGAAGAACATTTAAGAATTTTAGGACAATTTCACTGAGCATTGTTTATGGTGTTCCACGGTAAAATATAATTTATAAGTACATCTTCTTTGCTCCTTATGACATCCTGAAGGCCAGCATAAAAATTGAAATTTTCGGCCTGAATAGCGACATTAAAAGTATACAGGGTCTCAGTGAAGAAATGTTTTTCAGGTAGAGTTCTATTCCTTAAGTCTCACGTAGTCGTAAGGTTCTACACAAGATCTTACATCTAGATCTAACAACTGGAATTCCTGAATCTCAGTCGAAGTACAGGTGTGACTGTCGTTTAGACATTGGTACTGAAAAAACCAAAATCATATCAAAGGTCTAATTGATTGTAAAAATTGGCGGGCATAAGCGGTGGATTTTGGTTTACCAGGGGCAATTCCAAATTTCAAATGCACACGTTGTCATAAAAAGGGGGCTCATTTCATTTGCATGGTGCTCGTGATGAATTCCGATCTCAATAATTGACAATTAAAGGCATTAACAACGTTTGCTAACAGAGAAACTTGACTTCTAAAGGTCGGCGCTTACGTAGGCATGCGCTTGTACATCTAATTTCTCCATTTAGCTTTATAACTCGTACGCTATCGGTGAACTTTGCGCACTTGTGGCAAATAAATATAGTTAAAAGGATTGGTACATATCAAATACTATAGATAAGATATGCTTTACACTTTCAAGATTTTTTAAGTGATACTCTAGGATACCTGCAGTTTCTTTTATTGTTTGCGCTTTCACCTGCCCCTTATCAATGAACAAGTCTGAACAAAATCAAGTCTTACCATCAACTTAAGCTTATACCTGCAACTATTACTTATGAAAACACTACCTGAGTACCAGAAATTCGTTGTAAGAATATCTGACCTACAATAAATACAAAAATTTTGAGCTGGTAAAATTTTAAAAGAGTAAATTCCGGCGAAAATATTTTCAGACACACTTTTGAAATTTCAGAGAATCAAATTTCCAAAAACTTTTGAGCATTCTTTTGGATGTTTAAAAGAAAGCCACATCAAATTATTTATTCACCCATATTTTAAAGTCGTTATTGAACTCTTGAAAAAATTACTGATGATGTGACAACGCTAAAAAACAATGAATATCGAACTGGCTAAAGTTCTAAGTTTCTCATAAAAATGTTTCTGTTTCTCATAAAAATGTTTCTATATTAACTAACCAACTCAAGCGATTGTACATTGAACATGTGTGGTTGAATCAAAAACGTTTGGAGTGAAAAGCCTTCGTACAGATAAATTTTCGGACAACGATATTTTTTTAAAGTTTTACACGCCGATATTTCTTTTCTTAAAGGCATTGAGTCATGATAAAATGGATTGGGTATACCCAAAGTGCTAAAATCCGCCGAGTCACGATTTTCATGACTGCGATGGTATTGGTTGACCTCAAACTGGTCACATTAACTCACCTCGTACTGATTAATAAAACAGTTTCTATCAATAGCAAGTTGTCAACAACGGATGCCAGTATCACATGAAACAGCAACGATCACGCTTAAACTAAACGACCCCCTATAGACAAGGCCTATTTACCATGACTCAATGCCTTTAAGTATTCCAATATTAAGAAATTAAGAAAATTAAAATTAAGTCAATTGGTCAAAATTAAGAAATTCTAAATATCTGTTAGACGCGCAGAGGTTTAACAGCAGTTAATGCCACCAGGGAGGAGCATGGGTTTGGGTCACTTGACATGTCGTGCTGAGTGGCACGATCTTCCAGTCACATGGTGATCTAACCTCTAGAAAGTCAAGATTAAAGTTTCAAGCGTTGTTTTCTTGGATTTATATTACTTTTGGGAAACCCAGTTCAATTGGATTTCAGTTTTCGTTATTAGCCGTGCGGCTACCTTGGATTAGGATTTCGTTCATTTCAATTGTAAAGTGAAGTGGTTTTACCAGAGACACAGTTGAACTACGAAGTATAAAGTGGCCTAGCGACTCGTGCTGACGTGGTTACTCGATCTGCCTTGGTGAGAAAGTTCCGTTTATTACCGTTGCTTTCGACTTTCCGTTGTGATATTGTTTATTTTCTGTCGATAACGAACATAATCGTACTTTCGTATCTTGCTGTTGTTGTTCTTTTTTTTTTTTTTCCAACCGGAGTTGACGCCATCTTTTCGCACGATGGGAGATAGTGAACCATCCACCCCGCTGGGCAAGGTGTCGAAGGAAACAGACGCCATGAGCAGGCAAGAATCAATGGATAAATTTAATGCTCTTGAAAACACTGTAAGGCAAATGTTCGGTATGATTAGAGATATGGCTAATAACCAGCAGCAAGTGTCTGTGTCTGGAAATTCAGCAGGCCTTTCACAGTCAGTTTCAGGTATGTCTGTTGATAATGTCAACCCGCCACCTGAAAGCCAGGAGCATCCTGCGTCTGCCCCTTCGTTTTTGAAAGTGATTCCTCCTCCTCAGTGTTCATCTTTGCCTGCTCAGGGCCCTAGCATGGTTTTTGATAACCCAACCTGCTCAGTAGATGTTGAGCCTATTAATATGGTGCCTCAGTCTGCAGCAAACACACAGGTCGCATGCTCTGTGTCTACTGCTGTGCAGCCAGTGCCAGGTTATTTGGTTTCAAAAATTCAGGCAGGTCAATATGTAGACTTTAATTTACTCCGGCCTAACAATTTGAAGAAGCTGCCAACTGAGGAGCCTAGTCAATTCCAACTGTCCAAGCTGCTTCGTTCTGATCTGCAAAATATAACCACATTTGCAGATTGGTCTGAAGCATGGGCAGTCTATGTGGGAGTTTTGGCAAAGGATGCCACAGCAAATATTTCCAGCCTCATTAGCTATTTTCTGTTGCTTTCCACAGCGTCTAGGGATGTCCCAGGGTCTGGTTGGCTTGAATATGATGCAGCTTTTCGTAAACAGGTAGTGAACAATCCTTCAGAAAATTGGGGGGAGGTTATTCCTACCCTTTGGATGACAACCGTTCTAAGCCAAGGCTCACTGAAGAACAGCATAAGAGAGGGAAATAGCATGACTGCTTCAAAGAGCTCTCTCCCCTGTTTTAAGTGGAATGATGGTGAATGCACAATGGCACGCTGTCGTTATGCTCATAATGTTTGTTCTGTTTGTCGTGGTGCCCACAAAAAGAAAAACTGTCAAACACAGGTTCCATGTCTTCCCCCAGCGGTATCTGAATCTAATTTTAGTGGCGGGCCAGCACCACAAGGTTCACGCAAGAGAGCCCACCCCAAGTGACTCTACCCACTGGAATTACTTACTGTTGACAGGAATTTATATTCGCTGCCATTGCCTCTTGCCATATCACCACTTAATTATTATTTTTGGAATTTACTGCTGTCTAACTATGATTATCAAGATAAACAATGGCTTTTACGTGGCCTCCGCTTTGGTTTTGATATCGGTACTTCCGATGGTGTACTCAAATCAGCAACTAGAAATTGCCTGAGTGCATCTACTCAACCACATATTATTACTAATTATCTCCAAGAAGAAACAGACTTTGGTACTATGTTAGGCCCACTAGATGTGCCTCCTTATTCAGATTTGCATATAAATCGTTTTGGAGTTATTCCTAAAAGTACCCCTGGCACTTTTCGCTTAATTACAGATTTATCTTTTCCACGCCATTGTAGCGTTAACGACTTGATACCTGACTCGCAAGCAGAGGTCTCATATACAGGTATTCCAGAGGCTATTGACTTGATAATGCCACTGGGAAAAGGGGCACTGCTTGCAAAATTCGACATACGCCGTGCTTATAGGTTGCTACCAGTTAAATCTCAGCAGCGCCATATGCTTGGTATGCAATGGCAGGGTAAATTCTACATTGATTTAGCACTACCGTTTGGTCTTCGCTCTGCTCCAAAGATTTTTACCCGTTTCGCTGATGCCTTGCAATTTTTATTGGAGAACGAGGTGTGTGTCTCAAACCTTCAACATTATTTGGATGATTTTTTCTTAGTTGGTCCTCCAAATTCCAATATTTGTAAGCGACATCTCGAGGCATGTTTCTCGCTTTGTGAGACATTGGGTGTCCCCATCGCTCAGGATAAAACAGAGGGTCCTTCAACTTGCATTACTTATTTAGGTTTCAAGCTTGATTCTGTTAAACAAGAATTGCAGTTGCCTCAAGAAAAACTTGTCCAAGTTCGTGCTAAGCTTTCTGTTTGGAAAAATCGCAAAACTGGAAAAAAGCGTGAATTACTCTCGTTAATTGGCCTTTTGCAGCATTGTTGCCAGGCAATTGTGTTAGGAAGGCCCTTTCTCAGACGTTTAATTGATCGTGCTCATTCTGTGTCGGAATTTCATCATTTTGTTAAACTGTCATGCTGGGAACAAGATGATATTAAATGGTGGTTTAAGCTCCTACAATCTTGGAATGGCAAAAGCTTATTTTTTTTTCCTACTTGGGAAAATGCACCGAAAATATCTGTGACTTCTGATGCTGCAGGCAGCATCGGTTTTGCAGCCATTTATGAGACTCATTGGTTTGCAGGCGTTTGGCCAATTGAGGCTTTATCTATCAATATTGCTTCAAAAGAGCTGATCCCTATCGTTCTTTCGGCCCATATTTGGGGAAATACTTGGTCCAGGAAGCGCATAGCTTTTCGCTGTGATAACATGGCTGTAGTCCTCTTATTAAGACAAGGCAGTTGTAAGGACCGCCACTTGGCTTTCTTGCTGAGGGAGTTGACAATACTAGCCATTTTGCATTCATTTACATTTACTGCAATACATATTCCTGGTGCCCGTAATGAACAAGCTGATGCATTGTCACGTTCTGATTTTCAGGCTTTCTTTCGAGCTGTCCCAACTGCGGATACAAGTTCCATCGCAATCCCAGAGGGTCTCCTTCAGCATCTGCTGTTTCCACCTTGGACGAGTCATGGCAAACACTCCTAGCACAGTCACTGTCAGTAAATACCAGGAAAACCTATTCGTCTGCTCAAAAGCAATTTATTACCTTTTGCCAGCAAAATGAATTTTTACACGACAATGGTTCTCCCTGTCCTGCTTCTGAGCTTACACTGCTGCGTTTTATTGGCAAAGCTGGCAAAACGTGTCAAGCTTCAACTCTGAAAGTTTATCTCGCCGCTGTTCGAGCTTTACATATAGCGGAAGGATACCCGGATCCTTTACAAAACCTTCATCGTATTCCTTTAGTTGTAAGAGGATTGCGAAGAGTGAAAAGCTCAAATGCCGCAGCAACTAAGCTTCCAATTACCGCCTTGATTTTACATACCATCAAAGTGCAGTTAGATTTGACAAAATTTGACGATGCTATGCTTTGGGCTGCATGTTGTACTGCCTTTTTCGGGTTCTTAAGGGCAGCCGAATTTACTGTCCCTTCAAACCATTTTTCAGAAGGGTTGCATTTATCTCTTGATAAGATATCTGTAGACAAGATGCCTGTTCCATCAGTTGTATCTATTGCATTGTCCAGGTCCAAGACAGATCAGTTTGGCAAAGGTTGCTCAATTTTACTTGCCCGTTCTGACTCTGTTTTATGTCCAGTAACAGCCCTTATGACATATATTCGTCTTCGTGGAGAAAGGTCTGGTCCACTGTTCCTGTTTTCGAATGGTGCCTTCTTGACTAAGAATAGACTTAACAGTTGGCTACAGAAATCTTTATTATCAGCTGGCTGGAATGGTCGTTTCACGCTGCACAGCTTTCGTGTAGGGGCTGCTTCTACGGCTGCCTCTTTAGGCTTCCCTGAATATCTGATAAAGGCACTTGGTCGCTGGTCAAGTGAGGCCTATCAAGTTTATATCAAGCTTTCGCAAACTCGCTTAATAACTGCTTCAAGATGTCTGGCATCAGCCTCTACTTTAAGTAGTGGTTAACTTTGGTGGGCAAAGACATTTTATTTCGATTAATTGTTATGTTCCCTAATATGTTCTGTTCAAGACTATTTTACCCTTTGTCAATTTGCTGGTTCAGTTTTTTGTTGTTGTTCAAAATTCACTTATTGAAGTGATGTAGCTTTTTTTTTTTCTTCGTGTTTCTGACATAGCATTTTCACTATTTTAATTACTTGGACTACTTAATTACCAGTGGCTCAGTGCCGTTTCGTTTTCTGGCCTTTAGGCCATTGTTTTATTTAACTTTAATATTTTGGTGTGATCGCCGTTGGCTCATTGCCGACTTTTTCTGGCCTTTGGCCAACGTTTCTCATTCCATATTTTAATGGTGTTTGGCAAAATGCTGGTGGCCCACGGCCGTTTGTTTTATGCTTTATTTAAGTTTAAAATTTGACGTAAACGCTGTTGGCTTACTGCCGATTTTTTCTGGCCTTTAGCCGCTGTTTTCATTCCATGTTTTAATGTTGTTTGGCAAAACTGCCGGTGGCTCAGTGCCGTTTGTTTTATGCTTTATTTAAGTTTAAAATTTGGCGTAAACGCCGTTGGCTTTCTGCCGATTTTTTCTGGCCTTTAGCCGATGTTTTCATTCCATATTTTAATGGTGTTTGGCAAAATGCTGGTGGCCCACGGCCGTTTGTTTTATGCTTTATTTAAGTTTAAAATTTGACGTAAACGCTGTTGGCTTACTGCCGATTTTTTCTGGCCTTTAGCCGATGTTTTCATTCCATGTTTTAATGTTGTTTGGCAAAAATGCCGGTGGCTCAGCGCCGTTTGTTTTATGGCCTTTTGGGCCATTGCTTTATTTAACTTTAAAAACTTGACGTAAACGCCGTTGGCTTACTGCCGATTTCTTTTTTTTTTTTCTGGCCTTTGGCCAACGTTTACATTCCATATTTTGATGTTGTTTGGCGAAAATGCCGGTGGCTCAGTGCCGTTTGTTTTATGCTTTATTTATGTTTAAAATTCGGCGTAAACGCCGTTGGCTTTTCTGCCGATTTTTTCTGGCCTTTGGCCGATGTTTTCATTCCATATTTTAATGGTGTTTGGCGAAAATGCCGGTGGCTCAGTGCCGTTTGTTTTATGCTTTATTTATGTTTAAAAATTTGACGTAAACGCTGTTGGCTTACTGCCGATTTTTTCTGGCCTTTAGCCGATGTTTTCATTCCATGTTTTAATATTGTTTGGCAAAAATGCCGGTGGCTCAGTGCCGTTTGTTTTTATGGCCTTTTAGGCCGTTGCTTTATTTAACTTTATAATTTGGCGTAAACGCCGTTGGCTTTCTGCCGATTTGTCTGGCCTTTGGCCGATGTTTTCATTCCATATTTTAATGGTGTTTGGCATCAATGCCGGTGGCTCAGTGCCGTTTGTTTTATGCTTTATTTATGTTTAATATTTGGCATAAACGCCGTTGGCTTTCTGCCGATTTTTTCTGGCCTTTGGCCGATGTTTTCATTCCATATTTTAATATTGTTTGGCAAAAATGCCGGTGGCTCAGTGCCGTTTGTTTTTTATGGCCTTTTAGGCCGTTGCTTTATTTAACTTTATAATTTGGCGTAAACGCCGTTGGCTTTCTGCCGATTTTTTCTGGCCTTTGGCCGATGTTTTCATTCCATATTTTGATGTTGTTTGGCGAAAATGCCGGTGGCTCAGTGCCGTTTGTTTTATGCTTTATTTATGTTTAAAATTTGGCGTAAACGCCGTTGGCTTTCTGCCGATTTTTTCTGGCCTTTGGCCGATGTTTTCATTCCATATTTTGATGTTGTTTGGCGAAAATGCCGGTGGCCCAGAGCCGTTTGTTAGTTCAGTTAGGATATGCTAAATTTATGGTTGGTGATTGGTGGGTACACTATGTGTCCTTTGGCCGGAAATATTTTCCCTGTTACAATCACCGCCCATAAAAGGTATAATTGTTCAGGCAGTTTAAGGGCTGATGCATTGTTCGCCCACTTCCTGATGTTGATCTATGTCCCTCCCTGGTGAAGTATTAAATATCTGTTAGACGCGCAGAGGTTTAACAGCAGTTAATGCCACCAGGGAGGAGCATGGGTTTGGGTCACTTGACATGTCGTGCTGAGTGGCACGATCTTCCAGTCACATGGTGATCTAACCTCTAGAAAGTCAAGATTAAAGTTTCAAGCGTTGTTTTCTTGGATTTATATTACCCGCCCTCCTCCCCTTCCCTATTTTCTTTCTTTCCTTCATATGTTTCCTAATTTTTTTTTTTTTCCTCTCTCTCTTTTCCCGCGGTTCTTTTGCCGTGGGACAGGTGCATTAGCCGGAAATATTTTCCCTGTTACAATCACCGCCCATAAAAGGTATAATTGTTCAGGCAGTTTAAGGGCTGATGCATTGTTCGCCCACTTCCTGATGTTGATCTATGTCCCTCCCTGGTGAAGTATTAAACATAAATTTTTGTACCCTGAGTACCAGACTCACTAAAAAATAAAATAGAGAGTCTGGTCTAGTGCGCTCCATTCTCGTTCTGGTGAACTTACTTGAAAGAACTGTAGTCTATTTAACAGACTAGGTCTGTGAAACAAGACTGTTGGATAAATAACAAAGATACTCAGAAGTCAGAGGAGTTTTGGGAAATCTTAAAGCAAATGTATTAAATTGTGTGCACTTTCAAAGTCTACTTCCTCACTGTGAAGGCAGCGTGCGTAGACACCGCGGCGGTTAGAATCATCACGTTGGAAGTTCATCACAGCAAAAATGGCCAATACGACAAGCGAAGCCCCGTATGCCGGGTGAAATATTAGCTATAACTGATTTACTTGTGTTTGGCGTTGTTTGTTTTCGGCGCCTTGCGGTGTTTCTTATTTAATGCATTTCACTACAAGGCCTAATTTCTTTGCATGGGAGGCACAGCCTGAAATATCAGAGACTTTCCGAAGGTGGCAATATGACGAAGGTGTCTCCTCTCTACAAACAAGGCTTTCAATGCAGTTCTGTGTTAAGTTCCACAACATGCGGAAAATATTCTTCGAGTACAGTTTTAACAGCATCTTCAAACTCAATCGTTAAGGTCGCTAGCATATATTTATGTTGTGTTTTGTTCAATGTTTTACACCAGAGCTACGTTTATTGTTTCGCTGTGACCTTTGAACGTACAGAAATCTGTACAATCGCTCCTGATTGGTTAATATCAGCACACCAGAACGAGAATGGGGCGCACTAGACCAGACTCTCTATTTTATTTCATATATAGTGAGTCTGGTACCCAGGGTAAGATTTTTGATGCAGTCACACTTTGGTACTCTATTATGATGTCTTCATCTTCCTCAGAGTCACCACGATCAATTGATGTCCCCTGGGAAATCTTCACAACAAATTTTGAGTGATTTATAAAGGGCTTCTAAGGCACACAAGTAAATATTTACGTGGACGGTATTTCAAGCCCACAATCTTAACGTCATCACACCCGTCAAGAGACCCACTCAATGCATATGTTTTCTTTGTTGAAATCAGGGGCTTATGAGGGGGCATTGATAGAGAGAGGGGGCTTTTTTTAAAATTTTTGCTCGATAAGGGGGGCTTAATAGAGAAGGGGGCTTAAAAAAGAGGGGGGTTAAGAGAACTTTTACGGTGTTTCTCAGCGTACTTTGACATTGTTCTCGCCGAATAGCGGGCAAAATTGTTTATTAAATGGGGCATTTTTGATTGGTGGAAGTACCGTTATTCTCTGGATATTCATGACTAATCTCCATTCAACCTGAAGTAGTTTGATCTTCAATATTAGCTTCTCAAAATCCCCAGCTTCGCAGCATTGTCTTATTTTTTCCTGAATTTCGTGATACTCTATATTTTCACCAAAACCAGCATATCGAAGGGCAACAAAATAAGTCAAAACAATTATCACTAAAGCATTTTTAAGTTACTAGAATTTCACTTAATTGTGATATTTTATTCTAAAAATCTTGAATACCAAGACGCTACGCTACTGCAACCCACCCCCTATTCCCTCTCCACCCCCATTCCATGTCCGTCCCATCCTCTACTCCCTCTCAATCTCATCCATTAACCCCCTATTCCCTCTCTATTCCACCCCCATCCCCACTCAGTCCCATCCCCTATTCCCTCTCCAACCCATCTCCATCCTCTATTCCCTCTCCATTCCACTCCCTATTCCCTCTCAATCCCATCCATTATTCCCGCCCCATCCCATCCCCTATTCCCTCTCCATTCCACCCCCTATTCCCTCTCAATCCCATCCTTTATTCCCTCTCCATCCCATTTCCATCCCCTATCCCCACTCAATTCCATCCCCTATTCTCTCCTCATCCCATCTCCATCCCCTATCCCCTCTCAATCCCATCCCCTATTCCCTCTCCATTCCACTCCCTATTCCTTCTCAATCCCATCCTTTATTCCTTTTCCATCCCATCCCCTATCCCCTCTTTATTCCACCCCTTTTTCCCTCTCAATCCCATCCTTTATTCCCTCCCCATTCCATCCCCTATTCCCTCTCCATTCCACCCCCTATTCTCTCCCAATCCCATCCTTAATTCCCTCTCCATTCCATCCCCTACTCCCTCTCTGTCCCATCCTCATCTCCTATTCCCTCTCCATCCCATCCCCTATTACCCTTCCACCTCATCTCCATCCTCTATTCCCTCTCCATTCCACCCCCTATTCTCTCTTAATCCCATCCTTTACACCCTCTCCATCCCATTTCTATGCCATATCCCCTCTCAATCGCATCCCCTATTCCCTCTCCATCCCATTTCCATCCCCTATCCCCACTCAATCCCATCCCCTATTCCCTCTCAATCCCATTTCCATCCTCTATCCCCTCTCAATTCCATCTCCTATTCTCTCTCCACCTCATCTCCATCCTCTATTCCCTCTCCATTCCACCTCCTACTCCCCCTCAATCCCATCCTTTACTCCCTCTCCAACCCATCTCCATTCCCTATCCCCTCTCCATCCCATCCCCTATTACCCCTCCACCCCATCCCCATCCCCTATTCCCTCCCCATTCCACCCCCTATTCCCTCTCAATCCCATCCTTTATTCCCTCTCCATCCCATTTCCGTCCCCTATCCCCACTCAATCCCATCCCCTATTGTCTCCTCATCCCATCTCCATCCCCGATCCCCTCTCAATCCCATCCCCTATTCCCTCTCCATTCCACTCCCTATTCCTTCTCAATCCCATCCTTTATTCCTTTTCCATCCCATCCCCTATCCCCTCTTCATTCCACCCCTTTTCCCTCTCAATCCCATTCTTTATTCCCTCCCCATCCCATCCCCTATTCCCTTTCCATTCCACTCCCTATTCCCTCTCAATCCCATCCATTATTCCCGCCCCATCCCATCCCATCCCCTATTCCCTCTCCATTCCACCCCCTATTCCCTCTCAATCCCATCCTTTATTCCCTCTCCATCCCATTTCCATCCCCTATCCCCACTCAATCCCATCCCCTATTCTCTCCACATCCCATCTCCATCCCCTATCCCCTCTCAATCCCATCCCCTATTCCCTCTCCATTCCACTCCCTATTCCTTCTCAATCCCATCCTTTATTCCTTTTCCATCCCATCCCCTATCCCCTCTTCATTCCACCCCTTTTCCCTCTCAATACCATCCTTTATTCACTCCCCATTCCATCCCCTATTCCCTCTCCATTCCACCCCCTATTCTCTCTCAATCCCATCCTTAATTCCCTCTCCATTCCACCCCCTACTCCCTCTCTGTCCCATCCTCATCTCCTATTCCCTCTCCATCCCATCCCCTATTACCCCTCCACCTCATCTCCATCCTCTATTCCCTCTCCATTCCACCCCCCATTCCCTCTCAATCCCATCCTTCATTCCCTCTCCACCCAATCCCCTATTCCCTCTCCACCCAATTCCCATCCCATATTCCTTCTCCATCCCAGCCTCTATCTAGCACTAATTTCTCTAAAATCTTTGGACGACGATTAATGCTCTGGTCAAAATCTTCCTACAATTACTGGGTTTTTTCTAGTTTTTCTATTTATCTAGTTTTGACTTACCACGCTTGCCTGAGTCAAGAAAATGTTCTGTAAATCTTTTTGTGAAAAACCATAATATCAGAAGATAAGTCTTATCATCAACATCATCAGGACCGTAGCCGGATAGGCCATTGGTGCACCCAATTCTTAACACTCGCACGCCATTTGTTCCTGTCCAGAGCCAGATGGTAACATTCTACACCTTTGAGGTTGCTCCAATCCTTGATAAATCCTTGATATCAATCTGCCATATCCGTACCGGCATTTCCTA
This sequence comes from Rhopilema esculentum, assembly GCF_057945365.1. NCBI lineage: Eukaryota > Metazoa > Cnidaria > Scyphozoa > Rhizostomeae > Rhizostomatidae > Rhopilema > Rhopilema esculentum. Next base: position 8,106,027 of record NC_142832.1, on the reverse strand, counting down.
ATTCCTGTTACCGTCACAATTTCCTTACATTAAAGCCTTCGTTCATGCATCACGTCTGACTTGATGGCCAAAGAAATTAAGCTTCCTTCTCTGAACTACTTGCATTAATCGCTCAGGCCTTTTAACATTAAAGATGCTTGCAATTTGTTCCCAGATGTAATCATTTGTCTTATGCTCTTTTCATGACACGCCAAGAAGTCTTCTGTAGCACTTCATTTCAAAGGCATCAAGGTTTTATCAACCGTGTTTTAACCAAATTTTGTTAAATAGTGTGGCAAACAAAAATCATGTTTCGTCTAGTAATATTTGATGATGTTTTATACTGATATCTTCGAAACAGTGCCTCCTTGTTGAATGAAAATGGAAATGTGCCACACAGGCGCCGTAATGTGTTGATTCATGCTACTTTGTATTGGACAGTAGCCCATATTACGCGCTTGCTCGCGGCATCCAGATTTCAGAACAAATAAAAAAGAGACAATATATAATTAAATCGATGCTCGATCACGAAAAGGTTCATACATCATTTGAGTTAATTGTTGAAATTGGTAGTATAAGTTTCTGGTTTACAAATCACGTGTTATGAGAATAGAAAGGACAAGATCACGTTGCCGATATACCAAACGATATTGCTCTAAGGCACTGAATCTCGTAAGAGAAAAATAATGCAATTTTCGAAACAATGCTGGTGTTAGTCATCCATTCAGCTCAGTCAAAAACGCATTGAATGCGAGTCAAAAAGACTAGGAGCAGGCACCATGATTAGGCCCATTAAGAACAGAGCAAAACAGCACATCTAATATAGAAGTGCAATCTTATGGCAATCGCTCTACAGATAAGGCCTTCTCGTATGGCTCATGGCCAAGTTTCCGTGTTGTTGACCTTTCGGAAGAAAACATACCAGAATCAAATCTGATAACATCTTATACTGCCTCGCCCTTTTAGTGACTAATTTATAAGCAAATTACAAAGACGCCTTGAAGAATTCGATTTGGCTGGTGTGTGATCTTAGCCTTTTTCTTAAATATCACATTCACTTTTAAGGATTTATTTTCGAAGGATCAAAAGCTGATCGTTAATGCATCTTTTACACACGCTCAAAAAATAAGCTAACAATAATTTCTACATATATTTATATATATATTCTAAACGTAAATTGGTACATATAATTCAACGACTCAGTTCGAATCAAAATTTGCCTTACACCTAAAATGAAACACTAGTCTCATAAAGTGCATTAGACAATATGAAACAAATCTGAATGTAGACTCCTACTATATAATTGACATTCTTCGTAATCTAAATTTTCTATGAAAATGAAGAACAGTTTTTAAATGTTGACGGAACATGTCTCACTGTGGAACTCGTCGTCATCCCAGTCATCACTATCATCAATATCATCATCTTCGAATATTGGCATCTCTATTTCCCCACGTTTTCCTGAGGTAGGGAAACAAGAAGAAGTTAGAAATAACAAAGAGAGAAGAAGAAGCATCTTTATTAGATAAAGGGAGTTAAGCGAGTTTTCGAACGACGAAAAAATTTCCCCATTGACAAATGAATGTAAAACTTGAATCTTTACCTCCAGTCTGTGCAAAGACCTCCACTTCACAGAGGGTGAGGTATTCTGTTACCCTCAAAGCGACGTACACATAGCGACCTTGCATTGGTTTGGAGCAGGCGATTTCGGCTGTCTTCCCTTGTCCAATTGCGGGCACACGATATGCACAGCTGCAAATACAAAGAGCGATCTCAATAAGTTGGAAATGTTCGGGACCCCCGCACCACAATTAGAGTTCTAGCATAGCAATCAAAAGTACTGCAAAAGATATCTTAGCTGCTCGTCAGTCCTTGGACTGGTCTAATGTCTTTTGGCAATAGAGAATATATCATCAAATTCAGATTAAAACAACCAAATTTATAGGTTCATTAGGTTGGTGGTACTTTGCCGCTAATAAAAGATTAGCTTGAAAGGAAAACTGGAAATCAGGAATGACATAGCAAATTCGCAAAACTCTCTTAAAATAAGAAAATGTCGATAAGCATTCATTCCCCAATTCAATATGCTCACATTTCAATAAGCATAAATTAGGATACATTTCAAGCCACATCATTGCCTTTTGCACAACGATGCATAAATACGATTTTAAGTATTTGCTCTTCCAGCATAGGTTTTCCTCGCAATTCTTTAAAAAATTATAAATCAATTATAAAATACGTTATCTGGAAATCATAATAGAAAAATTACCGTGGGTTCCCCATTGGGTTGTTATCAAGATTCCCAACTCTGATGTCGATGTTTCTCAACCTGTTGCCACAACAATCGCCTCTGTTGGTGAGTCGCACTTTGCGTACCTGTAACAATTATTGACACACTTAACAATTGACTTGCTTTGAAAGGCAAACTTGAAAAAGGAAAGCCAAATTAATGACGGGTATGACGCAATAACAATAATCAGCCATGCTACACAGATGGCTACCATTTCATGAAATATTATGGTAAATTAACGACTTGCACTTTTCGAAGCAAAATAATTACCCAGAGAATGTTCTTGAAAGCAGACAAAAAACAACCGGAGCATTTTAAAGATGATGTTGGCTTTAGGGTAAAGACAGCCGAACATATAAGTATAAACATTTTTAGAATGGAAGATACAGTTGAAGCTCAGAAGAAAGTTAAAACAAGGGTGATAAGGCTCAGACCGTAAAAGGGCAGGTGAATAAAATCAAAGCAAATGTTATTATCCGTCTGTACAGTAACCCATCATAGCACTGCAAGATGGTATTAAATTACCTTATATTTGGGGTTTCCAAGATCAACCCTCCACCAAGGAGTTCCCTGTCTGGAAGTGTGGGTACATGATCGGCCATTCCATTGGCTGTTCTTATTACCATCCACAGCCCGGCTTGCTGCACCGCCGGCGGCCGTTGAAGACTGTTTAGTTGGTCGTCCTCGTGCAATGTTTCCTGGAAATGAGGACAGGGTTGCTTAGCTAAAATTATTCAATATAATTCGTGAAAATGATGGCAGTGAAAAAGAGTAAAGAAAAAGTGTTATGACATTGGCTTGAAAGATTTCATGAATATCACAAAATATCTTAGCTTTTGGACGAAATTAGGTCTTTAATATCTTTAAAATTCATGATACTTGGATAACATGATTGCATTTAGGTCGCTGAAAAGAAGACAAAGAGATGCGAAGACAAGAAGGCAAGAAAACAAGAAGACAAAAAGCAAAAAAAGGGAAGAAGATAAGGATACAAGATACGAAAAAGACAAGAAGACAAACGACAAAAAGACAAGAAGAAAAAAGGGCAAGAAGACAAAAAGACAAGAAGAAAAAAAAGGAAGAAGACAGGAGGAGAAAAAAAGACAAAGTAACAAGATAACAAAAAGACAAGAAGAGAAGAAGACAAAATAACTAGTTGACAAGAAGAAAAAAGGCAAGAAGACAAAGATAAAAGCACAAAAGCAGAAAGAAGACAAAAAGACAAGTTAACAAGAATACAAGAAGACAAAATGACAAGAACGAAAGAAGACAAGATTACAAAATAACAAAATGACAAGAAGACAAGAAACAAGAATACAAAATGACAAGAATGCAAGAAGAAAAAAAGCAAGAGAACACCTGCTCGAGTACGAAGAAAACAACGTTACTGATAGGCGATAGAAGGCTAGAATGATCGGCAAGTATAGCTGCATTACCTGTCATTTTTATTGGTTTGGCTCCTGAAAACAAAAACCAAAACAAAACGTTAAAATTGGTGAACCTCTTCAACTTCAAATTAGAAATGAAAGTTGGAAAACTACATCAATGGAGTGTCGCTACAGGATCTGTAAATATATTTAGGTATAATCCGAATGATTGTTATCTCATCAAACCTTAAGCAAGTATGGGCCAGCTAGTAAGACGAGATCTCATTTTGATAGATCATCAATATGACCCTCGCAAAATAAATCAATTAGAAAAAAGTTCGAACCTCCTCTGTTGATGAAAGTGCTAACCCAGTTGGTGTTTCTGTTCCTGCTTTTCATGCCGAATTCGCAAAAGCAGCTCTTGTGCGTTTTGCTATCAACAGTTGCTCCGTTAGCAAGCTGTCCTTTGTATCTTCGATTCAGACATTGCTTATAGCAGATCTCCTTATTTGCAAAGCTTCCTATTCTCTGCTCTGCGCCTCCAACTCCGTCACCAACAGTCCAACTTGCAGGTGATGCTGGTGATTCAAGCGAAGTTATTATCAAAGTGCTTAAGAAAAAATTACCGTATGAGCCATTAGCCGACCAGTTGACTTAAAAAGGCAAGAAAATCTTTTTTAACTGTCTAGTAGAGTTTCGATAACAAACTTTAAAAACTAAAGAAAATCTCATTGCACATTTCATAAAATTTTAAAGCATAAAAATGTGAACAATTAAAAGGTGAGCGTTCTAGCAAACCGAAGAAAAAGGGTTGATGTCAAAAGAGAAATGAAAAACGTAGAATATAATTGAATAGACAGAAAAAAGAGTGCAAGGGAAATTCATCAATCAAGAAAAGACTTTCGATCGAAGAAAGGAGAGATATCAAAATATCTAGCAGCTATTACTTTCAATATACATTTTGGCCTGCAACATGCATGATCGAGCCCATTTTAAAAGGATCACGATAAGAAAACAATATACTTTTAACTCATCCAAAAAAGAAGATGATATTTCAAAGCATATGTAAATTCATCTGAAGGAATAGTACATAATAAAAATTGAAAAAAATTAAAAACAAAATGGAAAGAAATTGAATAAATATGTTAACAAATTGAAACAAATTAAAATTTTAAGGCTTTTACTTTGTATTATGTATTTTTGATAAGTTACATTTTTTTCTTTCAAACAGGGCCCTTATTGATAACAATACTCGTAGTATTGACAAGGTTTTACCCATAAATATTCCTCTTATTATTATTATTATCAACAATCTTGATTTAAAAAGAGGCAGGCTTACCTCCACCTTGAAGAACATAAACCTCGACTTCACATAGAGTCAGCCATTCACGGACTCTCAGTTTGACATAGACAAAACGGCCAGTCTTTGGTTGTGGACAGATTAAGGCTTTTGTTTGGCCCTTTCCGAAAGCAGGAGCATGAAAGACACACCTGGAAACAAGAGGTAAAGAAGTTTTTAAAAGAAAGCACAAAGGTATCAGATAGAAGTAAAGATATCACTCAGCTGCAACTAGAGACAGTGCCGGGGAAACGAGAGTGTTACTAAATTCAAATCCCGTTAGTTGGAATATGCATGGGTTCCTACAACCTCAAATATTCACGGAAAGGCAAACAAAGGTGAATTTTTTGAAATGAATTTAAGCCTCTGAAGTTACTTTCCGTAGGGGCTATGATATAAACAGTAATAGCTAGAAATTGACTCACAAAGCGTTTGCATTTGGGTTGCCATCAACATTTCCGATACGAATTTCAATCTGTCGAAGTCTATTGCCACAGCAATCACCTCTGTTGGTCAACTGAACTTTCTTTACTTGCTTTGGACTGCCCAAATCAACTCTCCACCATGGGTTACTGTCCCGATTTGTGTGGGTACATGAGCCTCCACCCCACTGAGAATTCCTGTTTCCATCAACAGCCCTTGAGGATACACCACCAAAGCCGGTTGATGATTGGCGAGTTGGTTTACCACGTGCAACATTACCTTAAAAGGAAAACCAAAACTTCACAAAATAAAGAGATTAAAAAGCTTATCTACAATTTATGCTCTGCTGTTTTCTGAATCGTGAAAATTCCATTTTGCGATGCCAATAATGTATAAATTAAAGGGAACAAGAAGAAAATGCAAACATACTGATTATACGTCAGAGCCAAAAATAAAAAAAGTTCTGAGACAATTTTCGAAAGTGTTACATACCACTTAGTTTTGGAGGCTTCTTGACGCCAGCTGGAATGAAAACGTAAATTGATTGATAAGGGACGTAAATTGATAAAACAATAGCTTTGTTTACGAGATGGCGTCATGTGTTCACGGGTGTTCAGTCTGATTTCATCATTAAAATCAGGTGGCTGTTTTAAGATATCAAATGCTTTCTAATAGAACAATTTGTTCATCACACAAGGTAGATTGATAAATTTGACAACGGCGCAGAATCTTATGTTTACAGAGCCTTTAGCTGTATATAATGCTGGAAAAACAATACATAAAATCGATTCCTCATTCAAAAGATGAAGTTGAGTTTCGAAAATGAAATGGAAATAAAAAATTAAATGAGCTTTTTGCTTACCCGTAGATGCACCTGGGACTGAAAAGTAAAAGATCGAAAAAGCTTATTAAATATAACCAAACAACAAAGAAAGATGAGAAAACAAAATGTATCAGAAAGCAAAATCGTTTATGAAAAAAATTGTATGATAATTAATGAGTGAATTTGCAAAATGAATAACTATGCTGCATGCGTATTGATAAGAAAGAAAATTGTCAGCGATTGTCAGTTAACATTACACTTTATCACGTCATTTTCAGTTGGTTTAGTGTATTGAGATTCAAGATCATACCCGCTTATATTTGGAAGTAAATGATATATGGGACAGATGAGTTCAAAATCAGGAATTTCATAAAAGCTACAGGCTATAGACATTTACTCGCAACATCTTGTGGGTTTTATGTTTGGTTGTCATTATGCCTGCAAATCTGAATATATTTCCATGAATGAACTTTCACAACAATATGCTAAGGACACGGCCCACTGCAAAAACATACTTCGTTTAATGAACGTGCTGGTCCAATGTTGGGCGCTGTTTCTTCCTTTCATTCCATATTCACAGTAGCAATTCTTGCCAGTTTTTGTATCAACAGTTACTCCATTAGCAAGCTTTCCGTTCTTTTTCCTGCCGCTGCATTTGGCATAGCACTCTTCCTTGTTTGCAAAGACACCAATCTTCTCCTCGCTGCCACCTGATCCATCACCTCTGGTCCATTGTGGTGGTCCAACTACAAAAACACGTTTTCTTTAGAAAAGACACCAAAACAGCGGCTTGTACCAAAAGAACGTGTGTTTACATATTTTCGAGCTTATTAATCATTCACAAACTAATTGAACAAACATTGAACTTATTTCATCTAGATAAACTAAGAATTTTGTTTCGTTTCTATGATAACTATCATCTAGAAACACATACATTAAACAATTTAGTGGCAATTCTGCCTTACATGAATTTGCCCGTAGTATTTCACACCGTGTCTTTTCTTAGCTTGAAGCAGGTACCTCTTAACATGCCATCTAAAACGCCAGTAGGCAAGGAAACGAAGGTCATCTTAACTAATTCTTACCTCCATCTGGGAACTTGGGAGCTGGGAGTGGTGCTGCGATTAAACAAAAACTGATTTAATACTTGATCCATTGTCATAAAATTTTAAAAATAACTTTTCTTTCATTAAATTACTGCATCGGTGAAGCAAATAGCATTGCATTCTTACCAAAAGCAAAAACTCAGTTAAATACAAAAATGTCTAGAATGAATAAAAAAAGTTTACATCGACAGGATATTCCTGTATCAGAGTTCAATAGCACGTTTTGGATGACCGCTCCAGACCAGCATATCCGAATTAAAGGAACACGAGAGCATTATGCTAGCAGAGGTCTGCTAGAAAAAGCCACTATGTAAAAATATAGAGTCAGGGTACGCTTAAAGGCTAGAATACAGGAAGGCTGAAATTATGAAAAACAACGTTAAATGACCATCTGAAATAACTCTATAGATCACCCATAAATGTGCAAATTCAGCACAATCTGCTCCAAATTGGCTGAAACAGAGCTATTGAAAACATGATTATTTTAGGATTACTGAGCAATAGGACTTTATTTATGTCAAATGTTGTTGGATTGAACGTTGCCTTAAAGATTAGACTATTGTCAAATTTTCTTTCAGAAAACTCAAAAATTCTGGTTAAACATGCTATTTTGTTACAGCACTGTTGAAATGAAAATATAAGTGCAACTAGAGTTCGCATCCAAGAATTGACAATTTTTAACAATAATAAAAAGGCAAAGATTCATAAAGACGCTAATCCAAATTACCTATTGTCTTGCAATTGCCCCACTTTCTGTCTTTGTCGTAATTTGCTGTAGTTGCGCACCATGGTTTATTGTGATTGACCTTGGTGCATGCGCTGTACATCTTTCCTTTGTATCTGAATGGGAACACACATTTGGCACCACCAGCATTTCCACCAAATGTGCCAACTGAAAAACAAGGAATGTAAATATTTTAAGAAGCCGTCGCTATTAAGAGTGAAACTAAGGAAACTATGGACAAACACGTTAGAATCGAATTTATATGAGGTTAAGTCACAGGTTTAAATGGAAAAGCAATTTTTTAGAATTTGAGATCACGAATAAAAGGGCCGTTTGTAGGCATCAACTTCTTTTTATAGTCAATATAGCAAATTTTTCTATCTAAAGCAACTGCTGTTCAAAAATTAAAAGCAAAAACTGAGAAAAAACTTGGTCACTTAGCTCAACAAAAGGATGACCGTGGAGAGGTTGGTAAGAAAATATTACTTACTTGGAGAAGATTTCGGCTTAGGTTGAGCTGGACAAAGAAATACAGAACAAATAATGAATTGAAAGATAATATTAAATGAAATTACGTGCAAGAGAAAACAGTAAATATCTATATTTAGATATTTTATAAATAATTTGTGTCAAAAGTGTTTTACGGAAGTGTGTCGCGCCGTTCATTGGCTTACCCGAACAAAGGGATAAATATATATTTCATTTAGCTCTAATTCTTAGACAAAAAAGTTTAGAACCAAATTGGAAAGTCAAGAACATATTTTGCTATCTTTACGATGAGAGTAGGTAACTCAAACAACATTAATATAAAATATGCTGCACTTTGTCGTCAATTAAGTTGAAACGTTGTTAATACAGGGAGAAATCTAAGTCAAACCTCGTTTGATAAATGTGCTCCTCCATGACTTGTTTTTGTTCCTCGCTTTCATGCCGTATTCACAATAACAGACCTTTTGTGTTTTGCTATCAACAGTGACTCCATTAGCCAGTTGACCGTTTCTCTTTCTCACGCTGCATTTGGCATAACAGATTTCCTTGTTTGCGAAGGTACCGATCTTCTCCTCACTGCCGCCAGTGCCATCGCCAATAGTCCATTGCGCAGGCAACACTAAATAAGACAATACATCAAGACAAATTAGTAAGCAATGCTCTTTTCAGAGTAATTGAAAGGAAATTTCAATAGGAAGGCCCATCTACACAGCATCTGCACTCTACCAAAAATCCTGAAAATCAAATTATCTAAGGAGAAAACCTTTGCTTGGATATCGTATAGACAAATGCAAGCATGAATTTTTCGGAATTTCAGTCTCATTTAAAAGGATTCTTCGAAATGAGGACGAAAACGGATAAAAGAAGACGACGTGAAGAAATGCTTACCTCCAGATGGCAATACGGGAGCGTTTGCTGGAATATAATATACAGTTGATTAAGTGATTTAGTGAATGGAAATGTGAAAAGTAATCGATAAATGCTTTCTATAAAATTTGGGTTCTATAAAATGTGAAATGTTAACGATAATGCTTTCTATAAAATTTGGGTTCAGTAAAATTACTTTTGAATACAGCATGATAGTTGACAGCGTACTTTAAACTATACTCGAATATCATTTACTGCATAATAGTAAAGCATTCCATCCATGACCACCTTATTTCTACAAATAAACGATTATAATCTCATTGAACATCAAATCTATCCAAAAATTCAGCAGAAATAAAAATTGTTTATTATACGGTAAATTATTTTCAATTCATTACTCGCAAACTTACATTTGACAGCGAAAACTTCAGCTTCACAAAGAGTAAGCCATTCTTGAACCCTCAACGCAACATAAACAAACTTTCCAATCTTTGGAGATGAGCATTGAATATCCTTTGTTTGACCTTTGGTGAAACCAGCTGGGTGGAAAGCACACCTTTAAGAAGAAAACACAATCAAATGAAACATTTACTTAAAAAATTATCGAATTGTCAAGTCAATTAATGTATTCAAAACTATTAAATATCAATAAGAACTTACATCTCTATGACGGATGACGGAAGGACTATATACATATTTCAAGATAGCTCAAATATGATTTGACAAGCTAAAAAAAGAAAAAGCCAAGAGACGTTTGCTTGAAAATGTTGTCGTCTGATGACAAGTGATAACAAGTGATGTTAAGTGATGATAAGTGATGACAAGTGATAAAGTGTGATTTCATGTGATGTCGAGTAATGTCAAGTGATGAAAGATGACGTCAAGTGATGACAGATGACGTCAAGTGATGACAGATGACGTCAAGTGATGACAGATGACGTCAAGTGATGACAGATGACGTCAAGTGATGACCGATGATGTTGTATGATGTCAAGGATATTACTCGACATCACGAAAGGATAAACGTTCCACAGCAAATACTCACAATGGATTAGCATTTGGGTTATTGTCAACATTTCCAACTCTAATTTCAATCTGCCTGAGCCTGTTCCAGCAGCAGTCACCTCGGGTTGTAAGCCTGACCTTGTAGACCTGTTGTTGAGATCCAAGATCGACTCTCCACCATGGTTTCCTGTCACGGTTTGTATGAGTGCATGATCTACCACCCCATTGCGAATTTCTGTTGCCGTCTACAGCTCTTGAGGCTACACCGCCGAATCCTGTAGAAGACTGTTTTGTGGGTTTGCCTCTCGCAATATTACCTGTATTCAAAATTGTAATGGATATTAAACTTTGAAAATATAGTGTTTACAAAAAAACATTCAAAGCAATAGAATTAGCAGGGATGAAAACATTGCTAGACATTAGGAAAATATCTTCTTGTGTCGTAGGAAATTTTATTGCCAAAAAATAGTTAGGTGACAATATCAAGAACAAATAAGAATTTCAAGGTATACCTGTCAGTGGGGGAGGAGGAGGCAGCGCTTTTCCACCTGCAAATGGATAAATTCATACATCAATTAGATATGTTAAGGTATAAAAATGACGAAATCAACCTATTGCAGCTGTCACATAGAAAAGGTCTCATTTTCTATGTCGCGGGGTTATGGAATAATCGCCAGACACATTGCCATCACTAATAACCTTATAAAAATTATTCCCGAGTTTATAGCAACACGCAAGGTGAAATCTTAACCACTAGGGAAATCGAAATGCCTTAGGTTTAATGAAATGACAAAATTGACAAAACTGCAAACGGCGTCGTTCCTATAAAAACGATGGTATAAAAAGTTGGAGAATCATCATGAAAATGTTTGAATGCCTTGACACAATACAAAGAATTAACCATTTCAGCATAACCAATTACTATAAAAAGTTGATATTGCGTATTTCGAAAAGATGTTTAGCGAGCAAAATACATGCCTCCTCGAATAGCGAATACTTCAACCTCACACAGAGTGAGCCATTCTTGCACCCTCAGAGCGACAAACACATAGCGACCTTGCTTGGGTGGTGTACAAGAAAGTTCTTGTGTTTGACCCTGGCCGATTGCACCAGGGAAGAATGTGCATCTGCAAAGAAGGACAATCGAATAAATATAAAAAATCAATGACTGGACAAATGCACTTTAGTTTCTTTGCATGTGACTCATGCAAAAGATCATCACCAATGCAATGCAGAACAAGTGGTGATTGTGCCATGTTCTTATTTATACAGAAAACAACAGCAACACCCTCATACTTACAATTGATTAGCATTCGGGTTGTTGTCGGCCATTCCGACTCTGATCTCAATTTGCCTCAGCCTGTTTCCACAACAATCACCTCTGTTTGTAAGCTTCACTTTAGCAACTTTCTGAATGGATTTCAAATCAACTCTCCACCAGGGCTTTTTATCTCGGTTAGTGTGGGTACATGATGCCCCTCCCCATTGTGGGTTCTTGTTTCCATCAACAGCCCTTGAGGCTACACCGCCGAAGCCAGTTGAAGATTGCTTGGTTGGTTTGCCTCGAGCAATGTTTCCTAAAATTAATAGTGACTCGTTAATTTTAATCAAGAACATTATTTTTCTAAGTTTACTTTTTTATGCTCGTGCCATTAAAGCAAGCATCTGTAAGCGTCAGAAGAACAGGCAATTAGACATGTCAAATATTGAATCTAAACATTTTAGCAAAGATAAGGTTACGATAAACGTTTTCTGGATAAAAACATCAATTATTCGATTATTTTACATCAGAGTAGCCGAACTTTTAAGGCAAACAATGATACCAAATTTGAAACTAACAGAAATTTTGAAAATGGGGAATATTGAATCTAAGCATTTTAGCAAAGATAAGGTTACGATAAACGTTTTCTGGATAAAAACATCAATTTTTCGATTATTTTACATCAGAGTAGCCGAACTTTCAAGGCAAACAATAATACCAAACTTGAAACTAACAGAAATTTTGAAAATGGGGAAAATCACATGTAAGCCAAGGTTTCCATAATTTCTTTATCAAAACTTTTTGTTGAGGACCGAAAATATCTTGACCTGTTAAGCCGATTATCGTTGCTTTGCAGTTGTGGTCGCATGTCTCATTGACAATATCACATTGCACATCCATGTATCCCATGTACGACTGTGTTTATTTAAACAGGCTTATTGATCTCAAAGCTTCAAGTGGCTTCACCTGGATTACACTGCGGTTTACGAGTGTACCTTGCGAGTGCGATCAGTAAAATCCCGTCTTTTACGGACTTGCAATTCCTCTACATACAAGTACGAGAAAAGCTAACCAAGGAACCAATCGAATGGCTCAAAAATTTGCACACGGCCACGACAGATGTCGGGTAATCAAAGAGTGTCTCAAAATTTTTGTATTTGCTCTGGTCCGTCTTTTATCGCCAAATATGAGGAAAGAAAAATTGTTTGCCAATTTTTGACAGGGTATAGTTTCAAGGGAAGGAGGTATTTGAAAAGTTTGAGACACACTTTGGAAGCTAAGGATCTGCGCTTTCTGCTGATATAAGTCAGATTTCGATACCGCAAACCCAAGTTACAAAATAGCTTTCGAAGGTGGTACACTCACTTAAGAAATCAATTTGCCTGGAAAGTATCATTTTACAATATTTGCCAATTATTTTGACATGGTTGGAATCACCACATTCTTGTGCATCGAATGATTTATAGTTTAATCTGATTCCGTTAATAGTTTGGCTTTTAGGGAGAGAAAACTAAATATTGTGTCAAAAACGTTTACCGTAACCTCAAAGCAGCGAAGAGACAATATAATTTAATACTTTTTTTGCTTATTTTACAATGTAACTACCGTCGTTAAGTGGAATTTGTGAGTTGATAGTAACAGGAATTATTTTTTGTATTCCATTATCTATGAAACCATTACTTTCTTTGTAATGGTAAATCATTTATGTGAAAATGCTTCGCCAGAAATAAGTAGTTTCTTTGGACTGCCAACTTTCTTTGGACTGCCAACACCTTCAATAATTACAAAGAGGCTCACGATTTGAACTGTTCTGAGTAGACAAAAATGACGAGCGACCTTACCTGTCATTGGTGGTTCTGGCGGAACTGGTTTTCCCTCTGAAAATTGAAAGATTTTTTAAAAGACAGCGAAGTTTTAAGGTCTACATTAAGCTATCATTTAAGCCTACTCATTAATTTTGGAAGCAAACATTCTGTGTTGAAATATAGCAAAGCGAATTCTTGCAGTATATTACCTTACATGGTTTTTAAAAAAAATAGCATTTGAACGAGCAGCTCTCAGTGCAAAGGTTCTGGATAACACAACAAACAAAAATTCACTTACTTCCTCTGGCAGCAAAAACTTCCACTTCGCACAAGGTTAGCCATTCCTGAACCCTCAGTGCAACGAACACAAATCTTCCTCTTCTTGGTGTTGAACACGTTATGGCTTGTGTTGCCCCTTGGCCAACAGCCCGGCCAAAATAGGCACAGCTGCAGAAAAATTATGGCAAGCATGAAAAGAGATGTTTAGTTGCAAGGATTTGGCTAAGCAACTACATGCAGTGCATAAATAAACTTTTACATAGTATTCGAGGGGAGGAAAACTCACAGAGGATTTGCATTGGGATTGTTGTCAACATTTCCAACTCGAATATCGATATTTCTCAGTCTGTTGCCGCAGCAATCACCTCTGTTTGTGACAGAAACTTTCTTTACCAGCTGATTGCTCTGCAAATCAACTCTCCACCAGGGCTTTTTATCTCGGTTAGTGTGGGTACATGATGCCCCTCCCCATTGTGAGTTCTTGTTTCCATCAACAGCCCTTGAAGCTACACCACCGAAGCCAGTTGAAGACTGCCTTGTTGGTTTGCCTCGAGCGATGTTTCCTAGAAAAATGATCATCGATGTTTAGGATCAGGGTCAGCTAGAGCAGATTTAAACAAGCTGAATAGAACAAAAATCTCTAAAACCATTAAGAAGCTCTAAACTGGACCAGAGGTCATTAAAACAAATCAAATGCACGTAGAACAGATTAGTAGGGACCTCTAGATTAAATCAGGGATCTCGATAGCGGATGAGGAATCTTAAAAAAACTAAGGATCTCTAGACGGTTCAGGAATGTCTGGAACGGGTTATCAATCTCTTAGAACGGTACATGAATCTTCAATAGAAATAAAGGATCTCTAGATTTGATAGGAAATTTCTAGAACACGTTAGGAATCTCCAGAACGGATTAAGGATCTTTAGAACGGATTAAGGATCTATAGAACAGATATCCAGATCTGAATAGGAATCTCAACACAGTAATAGGGAGCAACATAGCCGAATGACTGGCAATGGCATAAAAATGAAGTCTTTGAGTGGAGTTTTGTTGATAAGCTATTGAGTTAACAATATGAAATTAATTATGTCTCTATGAGCTTATTATTTAAACGGCTGACCGGAAAGCTTGAAATAATAATTTATAAGCTTACCAGTCAATGTTGGTGCGCCTGAAAAAGAACAGATCCAAAGTCAATTTTGTATGTTTGAAATAAAAGAAAAATGAAATCAAATTGAATGTTATCGTCCGCAAAACTTCTCCGATTTGACATTCTAAACAAGAAGCTGATAATTGACAAAATGCTAAAGCGTGATTTTAAATCGCCCAGTTGAAGTGGCCTAAAGACGAACAAAAATTTCTTTGGGACTGGAAAGATCATATTTCGGATTAAAACAATCCCAATAAGAAAGCATCATAGCTGCTGATTCATGGTAAAAAATTAGACAAACTAATTATAAAAGGGTAACAGAAAAACACGATGTTTCTCAGTCTGGGGGGGGGGGTTGCAAGGAACAGAATTAATGTAACATAAGCATTAACAAACTTACTTGCTTGTGGTTTTATTGGCTTGAAACCTTGAAAAAGGAACAGCATGATATGAAAATGATGGTTGCGTTGCAAAAAAATACTTTTAGAAAACGATTTTTTGTTAATGAAATGGGGAAATTTATTTTCATACAAAATATAAAACAATGCCCTTAAATAAACTTTGCAGGATGAAGGGGTTACTGCGATTAAAGAAAAGAAAAAGTAGTTTATGATCAAAAATAGTTACGTCAACCCGCGAAACAAGAACAAAGAACCTACACTTATGAAGGTTAGTAAGCATGATCTACATATTGTTTTAATACTGCAATTCCAAACAACGAAGTCTTTTATTTGAAAAGCTAGCCATTCTGCTGGCAATATTAAACATCTGGCGGTAATTAAAAGCTGGCGGTAGTTAAATAATTTCTTCGAATATACACAAAGCATTATTAAAAAGCTGTGAAAAATGGCTTTGAAACTTACCCCCTCTGGCTGCAAACACTTCGACTTCGCAAAGAGTGAGGATCTCCTTGACTCTTAGGGCAACGAACACAAAGCGTCCTGTCTTAGGTGACGAGCAAGTCAGTGATTTGGTCTGTCCTCTTCCAACTGCTCCAGCGTAGAAGGCACATCTGTTTTCAACAAAAATGCATGTCAATCATTTGTCTTATAGGCTAACTGAAGAATAAGCTACCTAACAAATAAGAGTTGAAATTGACAAAGATACTGTTAATGTACAAAAATGTCGCAAAATGCTTTAACAATGCACAATCTGACTTAAATATAGTCTTTAGATAGATATGCCGACCAAAGAAGAACTATGTTTTGGAAATCTACCTTTCCCTTTACTAAAGAGCATAAGCTCTTGTCTATTTAAAAGATCATTATCTTGTTTTTACACTCCTTTCAAAACTAGTTCTCTTGATCATCAAAGGTTTTCTAGAATCAAAAAAAGAAATGAACATTTTCAACTCACAGCGCATTTGATAACGGATTATTATCGGTGTTTCCTACTCGAACCTCGACCTGTCGTAATCTGTTCCAACAACAGTCTTGTCTATTTGTGATGGAAACTTTGAGCACCTTTTGGTACCCTTGAAGGTCAACTCTCCACCATGGCTTATCTTGCCTGTTTGTAGCAGTGCAAGATCGTCCGCCCCAGTTGGCATTTTTGTTCCCGTCCACAGCTCTTGGCGATAAACCTCCATATCCAGTAGAAGATTGCTTGGTTGGTTTTCCTCTGGCAACATTTCCTAGAAATTTTTAAAGTTAATATTAAGATCTTCCTTCTTATGAGGAGTACTTCATGTGACTACTGAAAGTAGCTAGTGATAGTTAATGACGTTATGAAGAGATTTTCTAAAGGCAGACGAATCGGCAATGATATCTCGAAAGTAATAAAAACTTTACCAGTCATTGGTTGGGCTTGTTTTGCTGGTTTTGAACCTACGAGCAAAAACGCATCAGTGTTAACGAACTAAGAAATAGGGAATCGAGCATACTACTTTTGATTGTCTAAATGGTGAATGCAAAGGCTGAAATGCCTACAATGGGTCAAGGGCTACATTCTTGTAATCCCTACAGTGGGTCAAGGGGTACATTCTTGTAATGCCTACAGTGGGTCAAGGGGCACATTCTTGTAATGCCTAGAGTGGGACAAGGGGTACATTCTTGTAATGCCTAGAGTGGGACAAGGGGCACATTCTTGTAATGCCTACAGTGGGTCACGGGGCACATTCTTGTAATGTCTAGAGTGGGACAAGGGGCACATTCTTGTAATCCCTACAGTGTGTCAAGGGGCACATTCTTGTAATGCCTAGAGTGGGTCAAGGGGCACATTCTTGTAATGCCTACAGTGGGTCAAGGGGTACATTCTTGTAATGCCTACAGTGGGTCAAGGGGTACATTCTTGTAATGCCAAGAGTGGGACAAGGGGCACATTCTTGTAATGCCTAGAGTGGGACAAGGGGCACATTCTTGTAAGGCTAGAGAACTTATCTGAATTGTAAACATATCTTAGCAATCAAAAGTTGATCTGTCAGCTCAATTTAGGTAGTTATAGAGTTTGTTAGTACAGTGAAACCAGATTTATTGATTTTAGATATAATTGGTGAAAATCAATATATTTTCAACAAAAAGTAAACTAAATTCAGCGATTAAATGGCAGTTACCTCCGCGCACTGCATAGACCTCAACCTCGCACAGGGTCAGGGGTCCTCTGATTCGGATGGTGACGTAAAGATATCTGCCGCGTTTGGGTGCGGAGCAAGTGAGTTCCATTGTTTGTCCCTTGCCTAAAGCACCAGGGTAGTACGAGCATCTGCAAGCAAATGATACCCATACTTAGATACGCAGTCAATCGTATAGAAATGCTTGTCGTGGTGAGCACAAGTAATTTCAAAACCAAATGGTGTTACGTAGTAATACTATTTAAACATGCAAGGAATGGGTGGCCTTTTTGACATTGTATCGAAGGAGCAGAACAACATAGTTGTAACAGTCTTATTTGCCTTGGGTTTACTTGAAATGTTGATGTTAGTGTGAAGGATATCAGACATTCTGGTGTTCGATAGTCTGCTAACTAAAGAGGAGAACAATAGTGAATCAATGCTTAATAAGCCATCCAACTTCCCGCCATAGTTTTATTGAAAAATGTCGTTACACAAAGCACTTACAAAGCATTTGCCGCTGGATTATTGTCAACGTTTCCTACTCTGATCTCGACCTGTCTGAGCCTGTTCCAGCAGCAATCTGCTCTGTTAGAAAGCGAAACCTTATAAACCAGTTGTTGCACGCCCAAGTCCACTCTCCACCATGGCCTGTTCTGGTTTGCTGTGTGGGTGCAAGTAGAGGCCCTCCATTGACCATTTCGATTTCCATCTACAGCCCTTGATGCAACGCCACCAGCTGCAGTTGTTGACTGTTTCGTTGGCTTTCCGCGAGCAACGTTTCCTTTTGGAAAAAGACATGCAAATTGGTTAGACTCAATTCAAAGAGCTTAGACTCAATGTCAGCTTGGGTTGGTCTTTATAACTCGCTCAGTTAAAGATTTAAACAAAAAGATTTCCTCCGGATATACAAGGAAAGAACCTGATAGTTACTCGTACACAATTATAAGAACATATACCTAAAACCAAAAAAGATTTACTTGATCAAGGCAGATAAGGCAGCGGCTGCATCCTCAGAAATTTGGATCACTATCAAATCTACTCACTTTTGGAGAATAGGAAGAATATCGACTTGTGACAAAAAAAATTACCTGTTAATGGTGGTGGTTTTGGCACTGGTGTTGCACCTGAAAAAACAAAAGACTTCAGATGTCACAACAACATATAACTATGCATTCAGGGCCTAAAGGAATCAAACTTCTTTTCTAGCTTTTAGTCAACGAAAAACATAGAGCATACCTCCTTTCAGAGCAAACACTTCAACTTCACAGAGAGTGAGCCATTCCTGGACTCTCAAAGTAACATAGACATATCTTCCTGCTTTTGGTGAAGTGCAAGCCAATTCCTTGGTTTGTCCTTGTGGAATGGCACCACCGTAGAACAAGCAACTAACACAAAAATATCAGAGTCAAAATTTGTATGTTTAATTGCTAAATTACAGGGACAAAAAAAAGCACTTTAAAATTTTCTTGAATTCAGGATGATTAGGAAAAGGGCAAGATTTTTAAATAAACAGAAAAAGAAAATATTGTGACTTGCTGTAATTTGCTACGGGTAGTCGTACCCTGGAGCAAACTTGTGCCACTCTGTTTATGCAAAAATTAATCTCAAATGAAATACTTCTAAAAGTGTCTAAATGCTTTAAGCTCTCATTGCAAACAATGTTTCCATGAACTGAAAAAGTAAAAATTCACGAAATTCGGAAAACTTACAGTGTATTAGCAGCTGGGTTATTATCGATATTTCCAACTCTAATCTCAATTTGCCTCAGTCTGTTTCCACAGCAATCACCTCGGTTTGTGAGTTTTACTTTGGCAACCTGTTGCTGCGCTTGCAAGTCAACTCTCCACCAGGGCTTTCTATCTCGGTTTGTGTGTGTACATGATGCGCCACTCCAGTGTGGGTTTTTGTTTCCATCAACAGCCCTTGAGGCTACACCACCAAAGCCAGTTGACGATTGCTTAGTTGGTTTGCCTCGAGCGATGTTTCCTAGGATTGATGAAAACCAAGTGATAAAAAACTGGTCTCAAAAATGAGCGTAGAACCGAGGTAATTCTGCAAGATAATAATTACTTCTACCCAGAAGAACTGCCTACTATTTCGAATGAGGGGTGCATTTTTCTTTCTTACAAAAAGCAACCATTTCTTATGGCTTTAATTCAATTGTGATGAAAGATGACTGAAAGAAGTCTTCATCTAAAGAGTCAACAGTATTGTAAACAATATTTAAGGCTGTTTTCTATTTTATAAAAAGCTGAGAAACAATAGATGTCTCTTAAAATTTGCCCACATATTTAACGAGCCATAAGCTAACTCAAGCAGTAAAATATAAATACCTGTGTATTTGTTTGGGATAATTTTCATTGAGCCTGCAGCAAATAAAATAATTGTGTTAGGCAGAGGAAAACATCAAAAAACATGTGGGTAAAAAGAATAAAATCTGCAAAAGATCATTTTACATTAGGACAAACGACTCGCATAATGGTTTACATGCCAATACATCTCGGCAGTCTACTTGCCTCTCGCAGCGAACACTTCTACTTCGCACACGGTCAAAATTTCATTTGTTTTCAAAGTAACAAACACGTATTTGCCACGAAGAGCCTTAACACAAGGAAGCATTTTCTTCTCGCCTCTTCCGAAATTTCCTGGATGGTATGCACATCTAAAAGTAAGCAAGCTTCGTTAAACAAGGCGGACACAAAGAAATGCACAGAGTCAATTGGCAAAAAGTCATTGCATATAATGCCATGAAGAAGACCCATCAACCAATACATCAATCACAATCATTTGCAAATCATTAAAGAAAAAACATCTAAAAAACGATGCAAAGCGAGTACAGAATGTTGCGAAGCGCCATAGATATTGTCAACAGTTTGAAAGTATGAAAGAACCAAACACAGAAATGTAGGCTCCTTGATAATGCTTATACTTGATAAGGTTAAGAGACACAAGATTCTTTTAAAAGCTCTTATCAATAAATCCTTAGGTTGATAATATTTTTTTATAAGAGTTTTCATTACGATCCCGTAAATTCCAGGAATATGATAATTCAAAGAACACAATATACAAAATGAAAGAATTAAATTTGACAAAGCTAGATCTGACACAGGTAAGACATTTGACACATGCTTCTAGGTGGTAATGTTAGCAGACGGCAGCGACCTTGGCAACAGAGAGCTAAGAAAGCACTTAAAAAAGCTGACCAACCTTGCATTTCCATTAGGATTTGCAGCGTTGTTCCCGACGCGAACATCAACTGCCCTCAGTCTGTTCCAGCAACAATCTTGCCTGTTTGCTATTCTCACTTTGTGCACAACGAATGAGTTAACCAGATCAACGCGCCACCATGGATTGGGTTGTTTATTGGTTGCAGTACAAGAATTTCCATTCCATTGTGGATTTGAGTTTCCATCGTTACCTCTGGTTGCAACCCCGCCCCATGGTCCAGTAGAAGACTGGGCACTTGGCTTTCCTTTAGCGATGTTCCCTTAAAAGGAGCAACCAACAGTTAGTAAGAATTCCATCTGAGATCACATTAAGGTGCATTGTATCAGCTTTCAGTGATTGGAGATTGTGTCTTTTGTGAAAAATCTCAACTAGAAGGCAGTGACAATCTCAAACTGCTAATCTAATCGGGTAAAAAAACCCAATAAAACGCCGAAAACCCTTCTTTTCGAGAAATAATGTCTTTTTGAGAAATAATCACACGAAATGAATAAGCTTTTTAGTTCTAGCAGGAGTAGTGCAGATTGTTTACCTGTAAGTGGTGGAGGCTTTGGAATTGGTTTTCCAGCTGAAATGAAAATTCGTTCTTTGAGATGGCAAACGATTTTAATCTTACTTTAAAATGTATCTAAATTGCAAATAAGAACAAAAATTTATAAGAAATTGTTGTAAAACATGACTTATAGCTTTTTCTTAAGCATAACTATCGCTATTGATGTCAAATATACGGGTAGGACAGTTCTAGGACAAACTCAAAGTAATGTAAAAGGCAAGGCCGCAACGGTATCCGCTGCCAATTATCTTCGCTTCTACTTACCGCCTTTGAGTGCATAAACTTCGACCTCGCATAGCGTTAGCCATTCAGCAATCTTCAGATTGACAACAACGTATCTGCCTGATTGAGGCGATCTGCATTGAATGAACTTCGTTTCTCCTCTGCCTAAGGCTCTGTCGTGGTTGGCACAGCTGTAAGCATACGAAGAATTTAACAAATGTTGCCAGATAAAATGAAATAAAATTGCAAAATATTTCGAAAAACGTTGAGCTTTAGAGGAATAGCGCAAAAATTAAAAATTATATTTACACTGGATTGCTGAGAGGTGTGGGGTTGTTGCCAACTCTGATCTCAATGGAACGTAGCCTATTCCAACAGCAATCGGCTCTGTTCGTGAGCCTGACTTTGTAGATTTTCTGTTCACTTCCCAAATCAACTCGCCACCAAGGTTTATTGTTACGGTTCGTGTGTGTGCACGATCCACCTCCCCATTGACCATTTCGGTTGCCGTCAACAGCTCTGGAGGAAACTCCACCGAAGCCGGTAGAAGACTGCGATGTTGGTCGTCCGCGCGCAATGTTTCCTGCAATTCACAATAATATATATTTAGAAACTGCTTTATAGAAAAACCGTCGAAAATAGTTTAGGCATTTCCATGCAACCTAAAAGCGCTGCAGAAGTAAACTAGCTCAAGTAATTACATATTCTAACTGGGGAGAACAGGTGAATTCAGCATGCTTAAAAGCAAACCAGCAGCATTGTACTTCATAAGAAATGACATGGTGAACGTTAAATGTGTTTCTGATTGCAGAATTAATTGCTCTTACCTGTGAGCTTAGGAGGAGGAGGTAATGGCAGTGCAGCTAAAAAAAGAAGGTAAAATTAATCTTAAGGTATTACCAGGCTTCAAAGCGAGGCTTAAAAAACTCTTAATACTCATGTTTCATGTAAACAAAGAAACATAAATAAATTGATGAATGCAAAAATTCAAAAATGCATTTGGAAAATGCACACTGATAAACACCGAATAAGGGAAATATATGCTTCTAAAACTTGCTCAGTTTTTTTAGGTTGGGGGAGGGGAGGGAGTAGCTGTGAGTTTAGGGCTATGAGCATTTGACGCTTACAAAACATACTTACTTCCTCTTTCAGCGAAAACTTCTACTTCGCAAAGAGTCAACCATTCTCTGATTCGCAAAGCAACATAGACAAATCTCCCCCGTCGTGCAGGTGCGCAGTCGATTTGTCGTGTCTCGCCACGGCCAAGAGGTCCAGGAATATAGCGGCATCTACAAAAGTACGTATAGCTTACTCAAGAATATCATTTTTCATTTCCAATCGACACAGTTGATAGTAACCAGCTTTTTTAACGTTTAGCTCTGTAAAACGCTACTAAAATATTAGACTATTCTAGATTATGATGCTGGCCTTTTCACGAAGAGAAAAGAAAAAACTGGAAAACCAATAAAACGGCTATAAATAAATCTCAAAAATCAGCTAAGAAACGTGCACGGATTGATACCAAATAACAATAAGAAATGTTTTATGTGAGTATGCCAATACTTAAAATGAAGAAGCGAATTTACTCACAGTGCATTTGCACTTGGGTTGTCGTCTTTGTCTCCAACTCTGATCTCAATTTTCTGAAGACGATTTTGACAGCAATCGCCTCGATTTGTGAGGGATACTTTCTTAACCACTTGTCTTGAACCTAGATCCACACGCCACCATGGTTTAGCATCTCGGTGTGTGTGAGTGCACGATTTTCCGCCGTAATTAGTGTTCCTGTTGCCGTCAACAGCTTTTCCAGAAGGGCCTCCAAAGCCAGTCGATGACTGCTTGGTCGGTCTGCCTTTGGCAATATTGCCTGCAAATAAGGTCAAACAGGGATAACATTATTGCATGATACTGAAACCAATAACCTTTTGCAATAGATTTTGCAGCAAATATAAGGATACACAATTGTTAATGGCAAAGAAATAAGGTGTATGTGTAATGAGAAGATGTAAAGGATCGTTGTCCGCACAAGTTTGGTTGACGTTCACCATCGAATGCTTTCAGATTAGTTTTTATCACAATGCTCTATTAAAGAAAAATTAGAGATGCAGCATTGAATTTAAATGAACTAATACAGAAATGTTCTCTTGTAAGCATACCTGTCAATCTTTTCACGTCATTCACAACTGCGCCTGTAAATAGAGCATGCATTTATGAAACACTCTTGTCAAGCAAACAATGGCAAATGAGAAAATTCGAGTGGAAACTAGTATGCCATCGAGAGATCGATTTCAAACATTAAAACGGCAGTACAAAATATCGTAAAAAAGATTTAACCGGCAAAAGTGCTGTTTAAGAGAGGGTGTAATTATCTCTAACAGAATTAATTCTATATGTATTTAGCCAGCCAGCGATGATTCACAGATGGAACACTTGAATACTATAAGATATAGGGATGTCAATATTAATCATAATGATAAAGAATAATAAAGCAAATACCTTGAATTGGGAACACCTTCACCTCACAGACAGTCAAGATCTCGTTTGTCTTCAGAGTAACATACACGTAACGTCCCCTTAAAGGTCTTGAGCAAACAAGATCTCTGGTCTCTCCTCGGCCAAATGCACCAGGTGCGTTTGCACATCTAAAGTTAAAACAGTTTATATTGAGTAGCAATGCTAAGTCAGTTTTACAGAATAGTTCTCAATGAGTAGCTTACAGAAGCTCGTGACAGTAGGTTACAGTGCAAAAACATAAATCTGGTCTTTCAAGAAAAAATGGATAGGCCAGTTGTTGCTGAAGGTTGTTGAAAAGATTAAACCTGAAATGGGTGTTTCAATAGGGAAAATCGTTATGAAGATACAGGCACAAAGCTGGAACTAGATGGACCCCTAGGCAGCCAAAACTATTTTTGTCATAATCGCTGTTCATCAAACACAGAGGTTATCGACAAAAGAAGCAGAGAAGTCAGTTAAAGAACATAGAAGAAAGTTTAAAAAGATGGTATAAAGTTTAGTTATTGAGCAGAGATCAACAGCAGAGGTTTTACATTTTGTCTTTGTTGTTGTTAGAACTGCTTCTCAAGCCAATTTCGATGATCACACCTAAATAATAGAAAAAAGTAAAGAGAAAGAATGATAAACGTTAATGAACTTACAATGGGTTGCGATCAGGTCCTGCACCGTTGTTTCCTACTCGAACTTGCACACGCCTAAGTCGGTTCCAGCAGCAATCATTTCTATTCGTTATCTTGACTTTTCCAACCATAAAACTCTTCTGCAGATCAACACGCCACCAAGGATTCGACTGTTTGTTGGTAGCTGTGCATGTCTTTCCATTCCAGTTTGGATTCGCATTTCCATCATTGCCCCTTGAGGCAACCCCACCCCATGGTCCGGTGGATGACTGCATAGAGGGCTTTCGCACTGCAACATTTCCTATTAAACAGCATTCCATGTCAAAAACAAAGCACGAAAAGAGGTTCAGTACAAAGCGTACACAATGGCTTCAACGAGTAATAAAACATTTTCAATTATCAATCTAACTTTTATTGATTTAATTCCACATCGATATATTGCAAATAGCATCGGCCAAAGCGAATTAAGCAGCTCACCTCCGTACTTAAATCCTTTGACTGGTGGAGGTTTTGGCAATGGCTTTCCAGCTAAAGGGGAAAAAGATGTCTTAGTATTTATTGGAAGTTATCAAGAAAATTGTCATCATCTACTAAGCTAAAAATAATAAAAGCCTGACTCGTATTCAAAAGTTTAAAATTAAAATGCTTCTATTTTCAAGATCATAAATATTAATGGATTTGTCTATTTTGGATGTCTGTAAAATTCATCCCCTCAATGGTCTACTTTTGCTACAACGGCATTCAAGAATGAAGGCATTCCTACATCAAATTCATCCTTCGACATTCTCATTGAGGTGATTTCGTTTTAAAAAAATTGTTTGATGCTAGCTTGTAACAGTTTGGCTAAAACGTACCTCCTTTGATCCCAAAAACTTCAACCTCGCAGAGAGTCAACCAATCGTTGCCACGCAACATAACGAAAACGTATCGACCGGAAACTTCTTTTGTGCAATAGAGATCTATTGTTTTGCCTTTGCCGACAGCCCCTGGGAATGTTGTGCACCTAAAAAAGACAAAATGGGACGATTTTGAGAATTTTGACCATGAGCAGTATGCATACCATTTCGAAACATGTTCAAATATCCTAAAGAGACAGATTCGCCTGTTGAATTTCCTACAAAATCCCTGTACTCTCTACTCTTTACAAATAAGAACAGTGCATGTAGTTCTGACAATTATGCTTGCATTAGACACAAAACAGATTTGTTCCATATGTTGCTAACATAATACTGTTGACTCACAGTCCATTTGCTTTCGGCTTATTATCTGTATTGCCAACTCGAATATCGAAATTCTTCAATCGGTCATCGCAGCAATCGCCTCTGTTTGTAACCCTGACCTTTCCGATTTTCTGTGTACTTGCCAAATCAACTCTCCACCATGCCTGATTGTTGCGATTCGTATGAGTACACGATTTCGCACGGTAATTCGAGTTTTTATTCCCATCCACAGCTCTCTTTGCATCACCACCAGCTCCTGTCGAAGACTGCTTTGCGTTCTTGCCTTTTGCAAGATTTCCTAAAAAAATAGCGCAGAAAACATCAGGGACATTTTTAATTTACAACTAGAGAGCAGCTATAAGCAATTCAGCTACTATAGCTGTTGAATAAAACAAATTAAAAATAAAAACACTGTTACAAAACAACTTATAAAAATTGAAATTACTTGAGACTGTACTATCAAACTTGTGTTTTGGGCAGAGGAATGAAAAACGAAAGAAGTAAAGAAGCTTTTTGAAATTGAAAGGCATGAAAAAGGGCTGACCTGTATAAATTAAAGATGTAATGAAGTGATGAAAATACAAGTTTACCTGTGAGTGGCGGTGCCTTTTTGGTTGGTTTAGCAGGCTTAGCTGCAAAAAATAATTCAATTGTCAAAAAAGAATTGTTTAGAAAGGACTGACAATGTTAACACAATGTGCCATGATTCAAAGTGCCATGAACCAATGTGCAATGATCCAATGTGCCATGACTCAATGTGCCATGATCCAATGTGCCATGACCCAATGTGCCATGACTCAATGTGTCATGATCCAATGTGCCATGACCCAATGTGCCATGACCCAATGCGCCATGACCCAATGTGCCATGACTCAATGTGCCATGATCCAATGTGCCATGATCCAATGTGCCATGACCCATTGTGCCATGACCCAAGGTGCCATGATTCAATGTGCAATGAAGCAATACATGATGACGCAATACATGATGACGCAATGCATGATGACGCAATGCATCATTATCTTGCTACTGAGTCAAACTACTATTTTGCAATTATATTTATATGCCTTAACATGTATGTTAGCAAAGCAAAGAGGAGGTCTAGATCGTGAAACGATTTCGACGTCAACTCACCTGCCACTGCCATAACCTGAACTTCGCAAAGTGTGAGGAAATCAAAGTTCTTCAACATGACAAAAACGAATCTTCCGTACTTGGGTTTTGTACAAGCCAATTCCCTGGTTTCACCTTTGCCGAGTTCTGAAGGGACGCGTACGCATCTGGATAGAGATGAAGAATAGCCGATAAATGACAATGAACGATGATAGAGCACAGTGCAGGGCACAGCTGTTCAAATCAAATAATTTTTATCTAAAACATGTAACTTGATCCAATTGAATACTGGCATGACTTTGAGCATTGCCCTACCATACTCAATCTTGCTAAGATTCTACGTGACAATCAATCAATCAATTATTCTAAAATTTCTTGGATACCTTATTGAAAAAAATGAAAACTGTATGATGTGAAATCGCCCATGTTGCCATAGCGAATGCGCAAATTAGCAAAGCTCGCTGAGGTGCCTGAGCAGATTCAGCATTCACGGAGCAAATCTCCACAACACGAGAACCAATGAAAAATTTAATGAACCATTAAGCACTGCGATCAAAATCGTTAATCAAGGATAGAAAAGTGCTCAACATCACTGACTAAAATTAATGGGATGGTCAAAAGAATCCAAAATTGAGCTAGCATGTTTCGGTGACTACTTTAAACATTAGATTATGTCTGTTACTTACAAATCGTTGGCTGAAGGGTTCTGATCAACATTTCCAACTCTGACTTCAAAGTTTCTTAGACGCTTCCAAGCAGCAACCCGGTTAGTAATCTTTACTTTGGCGATAGGGTACATCATTTGCAGATCAACACGCCACCATGGTTGACGGTTACGTTGTGTGTGCGTACAAGATCGTCCACTCCATCTAGGGTTTGCGTTTCCATCAACAGCCCTTGAAGATACTCCTCCAAAGCCGTCCGATGACTGCATTGTTGGTTTTCCACGTGCAATGTTTCCTGAAAAATGACCATTCAAGATCGCCATCGAAAGCAAGATACACAACAATAAATGTTTTTTTTACTATCATTTTAATCATAGAGATTATATTATATGATGTCTTATCAATTGTCAAAAAGGTGACAGTGTGGTGTGACAGGGTGATAGAAAGCCAGGCTTGAACTTACCAGTGTAAAGAGAAGGTGGCTTTGGTATTATCTTGGCACCTGAAAAATTTAAAATAATTAAGATTCGTGGCAATTTTATTCTGATGATAAAACTCGCTCCTGGTGTAATAATAAAAATATTATTGTGTTGCACTAGGATTTTTCCTGCTGTAAGCTAATGAAAGATATGATTGTTGTTCTGTGACATATTCAGTTCTGTGAACAATTGTACGTGTTGGAGGGAGACATGTTGTCTCGTGCTTTCTTGGCCGTGGCTCAATCTCTAAGTAACAGAGCGAAACCCTTTAAAGATAGAAAAGGTCTATTTCAAGTTATGAATTTTCACTAAATTACCAAAAGGCTAGATTTGGTGAATGAAAACGAGCGCCAACCTTTTATTGCCATGACATCAACTTCACAAAGTGTGAGAAAGCTCCTTCCATTCAGTACCACGAAAACGAGATGTCCTCTGACAGGCTGCACGCATAAGATGTCACGTGTTTCACCTTTCTGCATTGTACCCCGGACGCGGTCACAGCTACAATTAAAAAAAAGTGGTCAAAGAAATATATACAGGGAAGGAAGGAAAACAAAACCAGTCAGAGAACGTTTCTCACTTAGGAAAACCAAAACAGAAAATATGCAGCTAAAAGCACTTTTTTTTAAAATCATACTAATAGAAATGTTTTTTGGGTGTGATCTTGCTGGATATAAACTCATAGACAACTGGTCATGTTGACCAGACACAAAACTAAGGTTAAGCAGGAAACACAACCACCCATTAAACTATTTTGAAAGTATTTGTACTACTAGATTTCTTCGCTAGCATTTTAAATATATCATAAAATTCAAGAGAACAAAATAGTGTAACTTTGAAGTCAGACAGATCAGTTAGAGCAAGTTAATCTCTTTTTCTAGATCAAAACAATAGAAAGAAAGAGACTTACAGCCTGTTAGCCTTGGGCTTCTTGTCAACATTTCCAACTCGGACGTCGAAATTGGACAATCTAGTCCAGGCAGCATCGCCTCTGTTGGTAAGTGTGACCTTGCCAACGCTGTACTGTTTACCAAGATCTACTCTCCACCAAGCACCTTGCTGTAACTGAGTATGAGTACAAGATCTTCCATTCCAGTTCGGGTTCTTATTACCATCAACAGCCTTGCTTGGCTGTCCTCCTGGGTAGGTACTAGATTGTGCTGTTGGCTTTCCTCGTGCCAAGTTTCCTGTGCAAGGCAAATGCAGATTATATATCAGAATTTGGTATTCGGAGGACCATTATCTTTCCTCACATTACTAAAGCACGATATTCTGTCATTATTTTCTACTAGATGATTGAAGTTCTTTGAGCGCAAAGGCGATGTCGAAATCCTAACATCGTCATCAATTTCTGTTCAGTTTAACGCAACACAAAGGATAAAAGCTAAAGTCAAATTGTTTTACTTCATTTTTGGGGGTTATTGGGTGACTGAGTTCAAGCCAAGAAAAAGAATAGAGCATGCGGCTAAGGTTAATGCAAGCATTTGTCGCAATGATTCCTGAAAAAACCTGATGTTTACTTACCGGTGTATCTCACTGGAGGGGGTGCTGGAGTTGAGGGTGCACCTACAGAAAAAGCATTCATAATATGCACTCATTGATAAAAGCTCAAGAATTTTCAAGATGTAAACTAATCATATTATAAAAGAGAATATAAGCTAAGAAACGACTCATTATGACTTCAACAATGGTACGTTTCATTATACGTAAAAATACCCTTTGCCACCTTTTGGGTTGAAATATGTAAGGTGCATTGTAAAAGTGGCTATACTTCTTATATCCTGTCCTATCGAGCAAGACTTAAACTGTGCGTATTTACAGAGAACACAATGCAAACTACTGCAGCTAAAAAGTTTGTTTGCTGCAATTGGCAATCTTCTTAATATTTCAAACTTACCTGCAACAGCATAGACCTCAACCTCACACAACGTCAGGTATTCGTTCACATTCAAGACAACGAAAACATAACGGCCTTTGATCATTCTGGAGCAAGGGAACTGTCTGGTCTGTCCTTGCTTCATGGCTTTACCGTACCTTGTACACCTAAAAGAAACCAATCCAAGCATGCAAAAAGATACAAGCTTAACTCTACAACAAAGACACAAACTAAACACCACGTAAGAGCACTGTCGTGTGTATCAAATTATTTTCAAATGTGATAGAAGATCAACCGGCTTAGTTTGTTTGCAAATGGATCAAATCATTCATTGGCGTTGCCAGAAAGAAAACAAATTTTTTCATTTAACACAAGCCAAGAAAGCTCCCTTAATGATAAAATATATTAATTTATGCAACGCATACATTCCATTAGCCTTTGGCACACGGTCCCTGTTTCCAACCCTAATTTCGAAATTCCTCAGTCTATTGCCGCAGCAGTCTCCACGATTCGTCAGCTGGACTTTTCCAACAAGGTAGAATCGTTTGAGGTCGACGCGCCACCATGGGTACATCTGTCTTTGCGTATGGGTGCAAGACCTTCCATTCCATTGAGGGTTTTTGTTACCATCGACAGCACGCTTTGACAATCCGCCTGCGTGAGTGCTGGACTGTGCAGTAGGCTTTCCTCTCGCAATGTTACCTGCACCATGAGAAACATTGATTACAAGCCCATTAAAACACCGAAATAGCCACAACATGCTTATATGGTTCTGGAGACCTGAGTCAATCACAGCACAAACTAACGAAAATTCAGTTGATATTGCACGCGATTATTCTAAACAGATTAGGCTTACTGGATAATTGAATCTATTTTGAAAGAGTCACTTAACATGAAATTAAAATGTCAGACATAAATTGAGGATAATCAAACGATTAAGTCACTCAAACTATTTTAGCTCACCTGTGTATCTTGGCTGTGCAGCTTGAGGAATGGCAGCTGTAAGTAGACAAATTAATATTAATGCAAACACTTTAGATTTTCGTTATCCAAAAAACTGTTTAAAAACAAAATAGGACAATAAAAAAGGAAGAAACTAAAAAAGCAACGGCATGGTGTGTGCTTCATCAAAAAATAAAAAGATAAAGTGTAAGATACAAGCGGCGGAGAGTAGCAATAAAAAGTGTGACTCCAACACAGGATCGGGTCAAAAGATGATATCTTAAAGGGGAAGAGCATGTTAATTGAATATAAAAAAACTATAAAGGGATACTTACGCATGATAACCTTTGTTGGGAGATCTGAAGAAAAATAAAACAATTAGTTGTACTCAATGCTTGAAAGATCTAATAATTATTGTATATGCTTACTCACTAATGTACTATTACTTAATTTTGGTTGTGTTTCCCGACATAACCAATCAAACACTAGTTAACACCCAACCTGCGGAAATCGTATATGCCTTTGGAAAGATAAAGAGAGGAAAAAGCTCAAATTCACCAACTCAAAATTGGGTTTGTAGATGGCTTGAGTTGAGCCGACAAAGTATAAGCTATGGCACTTACTGATCGAAGTTGAAATGGCAGTAGGCCCGGTTCCTGGTCTCTTGGCAATGGATTGGATCCAACTGAACTTTCCAGCGCCTTTGTAGCCAATCATAGCAAAGGAGGTTCTAACTCCAAGTTTGGGATTGACTTTGTTGCCAAGAATTTTCTACACAAAAAAAAATGACATTTGCATTAATAAACTCGTGCAACCAGTTAAAATATCTTGTGCTTCTAAAAAGCTTTAAGTAAATTATCAAACAAAACCCTCAGCTAAGACCCCTTATTGCTGCCAGCATTTGTAATAAAAAGGTGGAGAAAGAGACGAGATAGAAAAGAGATAAAGGAAGCATATATTGATTGATGGCTGCATACACAAGGCGCGAGCAGCTGCTAATTGCGGCTGTTTATACCCTTATCTATAAAGATGCAGATAATTGCCAAATGGAAGAAAACGAGACATACCAATGCATCAAGAGCTGGCTTCTTGAAGTTGCCTGAGTCAATAGCATCTCTGGAAGCAATAACAACGATCTTGTTGTTCAATGCTTGTACCCACTTGAGCATTCTGACTGCCGCACCGCCGTCACCGTAAACATCAAAGTTCGCGCGGCTGAAGTATTTCCCTTCGGGATACGTCAGCGCAACCAAGTTCATTCCCCGTCCGTTCGTACTCTTTTCTACGCCGTTAATTTTAATTGATCCATATGATGCTCCACAGCGACCTCTTGCGGGTGGATCGTTGCAGCCAACAGCGACCAAGTCAATCTTCAATGCTAAAAGTAAATTTTAATATTTTTATTAGCACAAGTCATTCAAAAACAATCTCGCCATTTAAATCACAAAATTACGAAGTGTAGAATTACGAAAACTAGAAAGAGAACGTAACAAAAATGTTGCGTATACATACGTGGACGTCGCGCTGGAGCTGGCACTTTGGCTCCACGGCAGACATATTTAACTTCAAGGTATTTGTATGTGCCGTGGCACGGGTCTTTAAATACACCGTTGGTGGCACTCAACGAGCACTTTGGTTTGCCTTCGCACGCCCTCCGAACAATGTTCATCGAGCTATAACAAAATGCAAACCAATTTAATGTCTACCCATTTTATTAACCACTTTTCGTACATAGCAAAACATAAAAACATAGAACATGCCCACACTTATCTGTATATTTTCAAATTTAGTGATATCTTGAATATGTCCCCTCGCTCATAATGTAAAGATGGTTAAAAACTGCAAATAACAAATCTATGCATGACTTAAACCTTTGACTAATTCCAGAATTCCGAAGCATCAGTTTATTTATTGAAAACTGTCAGGTAAGTAACTGTAATAACAAGAGAATAAAAAAGATGATTCCGAAAAACCTCACTCTATCAGGAGTCAAATCAAAACGGATAAACACACTAGTGTTTTGTGGAATAACATAGATGAGACTTACGCGCCAGCCCTACAGTTAGTTTTCCTCATGGAGGAGCTCTTGCACTGATCTCTATTCAATCGTCCGTAGTTTGCATATGTGATGGTGATAAGTCTTCCAGCAGGACACTTCAGTTTGCCAGTACGCCCTTCGCAAATAACCACCGCCATTTCACTTGCAGCTGCAAACAAAGAATTTTCAACACTTTGAAGAGTTGGTCATAATTTGGTAGCAAAACCGAGATCAGATTGGTAGAGCCTGTTATCAAATACGGCAAAAGCAGAAGAATAAGAAGAAAAGACTGCACTTTTACAATGTATACGTATTCAAAACAACAAAATATTCAACTATATGTTAAAGCAACCATTCAATTTTATTCATTCCTGAATATCAAGGAAAATATTAAGGAAAATATCAAGGAAAATATCAGGCCATACATACGTTTCAATGGCTCATCTTTGACCTTGCGGATGACTAAAATTCAAAACAACAAGCCATTTTATAACTCACCAACAGAAAAAAATATATAAATAATTAGGGAAAGCTTCGCGTTGCAATTTGCTGGTTTAATGTGCTTTATTCAAACAAACGATGAAATTCTACAGGCTGACTAAAGTGGCGTTACTGAAGAAAACTAAAATCACCCATTTAGATAAATCTACATGGATCACGTTAAACATTCAACAATTTATGCTGATTTAGCCAGATAACACTAGATTTAGCAAGTAACCTATAAAACGTATTTATCAACAACAATACTTTGCGCACCTTGAGCAGAAAGAGCAGACCGGGACTGGATTCAGAGATGGCGCCGGAAGGCTGTGTCGAAATAGAGATTCTAATATACCGAGAATTTATTTGTTTTCTGTCGTCTTGATTCCACAAGAGCGCTGTTAACCGCCCATTTAATTTAACAACATGTAAATTCACTGTGTTTGCTAGGGGCCCGGCGAACATTAGATTATACCTAGTTGCATGTAAGCATATTTGACTGCAAAGTTTTGATGTTGGTAAAAGTTCTTTAGAATCCAAATATTCCGTATAAACAGGTTACAAAAGACAACTCACGCAGCTGGGCATTGATAATAGATGGGCCTCTGCCTGGAGGAAGTGACTTTTGAACGGTCCATGGTTGTCTTCCTCGGCCTTTGAAGCCAATAAGGGCATACGAAGCTCGATACTTCTTGACGAAAGGTTCCTGACCACCGACCGAATACTAAAATAATAATAACAATTGCACGATTTGAACAAGAAATTGACAGAATTTTGCAAGAAGACTAGTATAGTTTGTTAAATGTATGTCAGGTGGCAATTCAATGGATTTTCATTTCGCAATCTTTGATTTCTACCCAAAACAGTGTATTAATAGCGAGATAAGAATTCGAGTTACCATGGCAGAATAGCCTCTGTTGTACATGGACCTGGTGTATTCATCTTTGGCGGCTATAAGTACGAGGCTGTTTGGCTTGATTTTGTCAACAAAGGAAACAAATCGATCAACATTGCCTCGGCTGGCTAACGTGTCAAAATTCCTGGAAGCGACGAACTTGCCGGTCTTGAAGTCGATAACGACAACGTTGAGACCTCGCCTATTGACGCTACGTTCACGACCGTTGACTTTGATTGAGCCTGAGTTGTGACCGCAATTTCCTTTGGGAGGATCGTCGCACCCTTGGGACTTGATCTGGATCTTCAGAACTGAAAAACAGCAGAAGAAAAAACAATGAGCTCAGCGAATGACATCCACATGACAAGAATTAAATGGAACCATGTTTAACTATATTTTGTTGATTAGTTTCAATCTGATAACACCAGTTAGTGGGATCTTTCCCCACTAACCTACCTATTTTATTAGCTACTTCTTTAACCCCCCCCCCCCCCTAATTTTGCTGCTTTAAAACATAATGTTATTTACGAAAACAAAAGTGAATAGAAAAAGCAGTACCGATTCCTTTGCTTTCATCAGGTTTCACATCTAAAATACAAAACAAAATTTATGAATCAATGTATTTAAAATCAGTAGAAGGCCAAAATGGACACGGGTAGAAACAATCTTGCCGGACTAACTAAACTTCTTATGCCTCGTCGCTACCAATAAATCCCAGAAGATCATTTCACAATCTGTGCATATCTGTTTATTTCTCAGCCGTTCTTCGATCATAAGTGCCCCAATAAAAAATACTTTCACAAACAACATCATCGAAATAATATCAAATATTGAAAGGGCTTAAAGATGCAGTGTCCCCAGTTTACAAACAATTAACAACATAACTTCCTGACAGAGGGAATTGTGCGAAAGAGGGGAATTTTACGAAAGAGGCAAAAGTTTATAGATATGAAATGAGTTGATCTTACTTGGCTTCTTTTCTCCTGGGATTCCAGCTTGTTTGTACATATGGGTACCCAATTTGCTACCAGGCCCGATATCTATGGAAAATGTTCACATGAATGTTAACGATCCAAACAACAATTTCACTAACAAAAAATTGGGTAGATCAGAATAGAATTGAATGCAGCTACTCGCTCATGACTCAGAAAAGAGGTCAAAGACATAAACTTTCTTTCCACAATTTTTTTCGTTTTATGCATGCAGAGTGTACCAAAGTAAATATCAGTAAAACGGGAAAAAATAAAAAAACCAAATTCTGACATACGTCTCAAAAGAGCGAACTGCAGGGACATAAGTCCAATCGGGAAGTGTGATATTGGCTCAATCAGGCTGAAATCCTTCTGATTGTTAACGAGGTTGTTGATCTGTGCCTTGTCCACTTTATCACCTAACCCAATGGAGAAAACACGGACACCCATGCCTTGTATTCTTCTAACCGCAGCCTTGAGCGTATTTATATTGTCAGAGAACTTCGTCTGTGTAACGATAAACAGAGCTCTTTTTGAGGCCTCCCGTGTTCGGAATATTTTGTTATACCAGTTAATGGCACTCATGACGTTGGTTCCAGTAGGGTTTGGTCTCATTTGCTCTATATCTCTCATGAGTTGGCTTCCGCAGAAAATCTACGAAAGAAATAACTCAAATATAAGTTTTCTGAGGCTGGATGTGTTAATTTACAAACTCCCTTGGCCAGTCAGGAATTCGCACCCCCCAGTGAGGTTAAATCTCAATGAAAGAAGACTGTTACGAACCTCTTTGTCTTGAATAACGACTTTAGTTGGGTTTTTTCCAAATTGAACAATGCTGAACTTGCTACCTTCCAGGCGGAACATTCTGGCAATGTTGAAAACGAATCGTTTGATGAGCTCAAAGTTTGCTGCTGTGCTTCCATCGACAATAAAGCCAACTTTTGATGGCAAAACAGCTGCAAAAGGGACAGAGGGTATTGAGTCAAA
Source organism: Rhopilema esculentum (assembly GCF_057945365.1). NCBI lineage: Eukaryota > Metazoa > Cnidaria > Scyphozoa > Rhizostomeae > Rhizostomatidae > Rhopilema > Rhopilema esculentum. The sequence goes on along the minus strand of NC_142832.1, from coordinate 8,069,771 downwards.
ATGCAAAAATACGGTACATCTTGGCAAAAATACGCTACAAAAATACGCTGGCAATTGGCAAAGGTTACAATATGATCAGCTGCTTTACTCTAAATGCCGGTAAAGAAGATTTGTTTATAATTCTTTGCTTTAATTCCTGTTGAAGATTGCCCCTAGCGATAACTAACGACTAAGAAAAATGAAAAAATAAGCATTCCATAGACATGGTTGAAAAACCTCAGCGAATTCAAATGTTACAAGAACTTTTAAACAGAAGTAAGATTTTAAAAACAAAAACGTACTTCCGTATCCAAAACAGTTGATGGCCTTCTCCCAATTCCATTGAGTTGTAAGTTTTTTCAGAAGTTCAGGTGTGATGTTCATAACTAGAAAAGTGAAATTGCAAAGCCTCGTAAGAATTCGAACTCTATTGAATCTCGTGATGCTTCATAGTCACGACACAGAAGAAGGGGAGGTAGTGACACAGAAGAAGGGGAGATAAACAGGTGCGGGATTCAAGAACAAAACACATGTAAACGGTTACGCTGCAACCGTCAGTAAATTGCTTGTAGTAGAGATAACAAAATGAAATCATATTTAAATCTTAATTTCATGAAGAAAATTTTCGAGGAAAAGAAACATCTGAGAATTTGTGGCGGTCGCATAAACTACAATTACCAAAGCTGAAAACAACTTGCCTCGGAATCGACACAGTCAGATTAACAACTGCAGGATACGTAAGATATTTTATCTAAACTTAGGCTTTTTAACATTAGGTGTATTTTTCTAATTGCATTCATTTTACAACAATTTTGCTGTACTTTGTTTAAATAATTGGCTTTAATCAGCTTTATATTTGTAAAAGCCACTTTAAATCAAAGAATAAATAAATAAAATAAAAATAATAAATCTCGAATGTTCAAGTCACAATTTGAAAAAACCACAAGTTTATAAAATAGCCTACAATTTATAAAATAGCCTACAATTTATAAAATAGCCTACAATTTACCAGAACGTCTGTTCATGCAGAATTAAAGAAACTCCTTTAAAATTGAAGAAATAACATTTTACCCTGAATTCCACCGTGAACGTGATCGTCCTTATCATCGTCGTCACTAGGTGAGATTGGTGTAATTGGACCAGTATTTGTCCCTTCATTTTCAGTATCTTTGTTCGACGTTCCACCGGCTGGATTGACACCTTGATTTTTAGAAACTTTGTCACCACCCTTATCTTTCTCTTTATCGCCAACACCACTAGGAGCACTTGGGGTTCCTGGTGTTCCTGGTGAACCACCTGGCGTTCCTGGTGAACCACCTGGCGTTCCTGGTGAACCACCTGGTGTTCCTGGTGAACCACCTGGTGTTCCTGGTGCACCTCCTGGTGTTCCAGGTGTACCTGGCGTTCCTCCACCTCCCCCTGGTTTTCCGCCTGGAGCTATTGGCTTTCCGCCTGGAGTTCCTGGTGTTCCTCCTGGAGTTCCTGGTGAACCACCTGGTGTTCCTGGTGTACCTGATGCACCTCCTGGAGTTCCTGGTGCACCACCTGGTACTCCTGGTTGACCTCCTGGTGTCTCTATTTTTGGCTTTTCCTATATCAAAAGTGAAAGAATAACGAATATGAAGTACAAGAGCGTCTATATTCAGTTAAATTTTCATGTTAAACATTTTTTAAAAAAGTCAAGGATCATCTCTGCATTTTCGCTGCATTACCACTGAATTACTTTCAAAGATAGGTAATGAATACACAAAATAACATAAAAATGCCATGAATTACATTCTCCTTGCTCTCAGGTGCTCCTGGTCCGCCAGCATTTGGAATTGGCTTAGGAGGTCGTGGTTTGATTGGTGGTTTCGGTGGTGGAACTGGGTCTACATTTGTTCCAGTTGCTCCACCTCCAGCTGCAACATCAGTGCCACCGTCACTCCTGGCACCGTCACCAGTAGCTCCACCTTTGCCTCCTTCACCTGTACCAGGCTTCTTTGGACCTCCTGGTGTTCCGGCGTCAGGTTTTCCAGAAGATTCATCCGGAACGCTGCTTGTTGTTGTCGTGTCCTTAACATCCTTGCCACCGTTTCCGGCGTTGTCCGGTGTTACCTTTCCGTCCGATGGTGGACCATTTGAAACTTGAAAATAGGATAATTGCGTGTAAGAAGGAGAAACAAGATCCCAATTCTTTAATTCAGCGCAAGAACAACACCCACTATTCATCTCCATGATAAAGCAAGTGCAATTCTTAGTGATCTGTATTTGCCATGAGTTTCCATGAGCTTAAACAAGTTTCTTTTCCTTAACAGCGGCCTGAGTCATCCTACACGATTCTAAAAATCTGAATGTCTCAATTTTCCTTTAATCTGTGATTTAAAAAATGACACAGAACGAGAGAAAGCTGAACTAACAACATCAAACAGGATATTTACCCATGGTCAGCACAAACTGAATTCTTAGAACGATGGCTGGCAATTTTGAGCATGGGGACTGCATTGCCCAGTCACCGGTGGATGCAAGAGAAGTGATTTCTCCTCTGTTGATATCGCCAATACCTTCAAAAAGACAAACATCCAACTTAGGCAAAAATTGAAAACAACATTTGAAAATGGCCAAAAAAGTACACGACGAAAGAAACAAATGATCAATCTCCGGAAAACATCAAGTAGAATTAATAGCCACAGCCCTTTCGTGAAAGCCTTCTGCGTGAAAGCCATCCCTGTCATTGTGAACAGAAAGCGCTCTGCATCGAACACAAAGACGTTGCTCAAGGACATTACATGGAACTCTCCCACACAAATCACGAGAAGTGAATTTGGAAAAGGCATAGATAGCTTTTCAAAGTAAAAGATACGTTGTATTTCAACTACCAAAATTCGGTAGCTTGAAATAAATTCTGTTTTTGCAACTAAAATGAGCATTGGGCTTCTTGATCAAGAATTAACAGCTACATATTCTCACCGATTGACAGCAACTTGACATCAGATCCTCCCAGGAAAGAAACTGGACTTTTAAAATTGTCACTTGAACTTCCTTGCAGTATTGTTATGACAACCCTTGGGTTATTCTTTGCCAGTGTTTTCAGGACATTTCTTCTTACGTAGTTCAGAGCTCTCCCGACATACAGTCTTTTATTGGCACGTGGTTGAACCTTGACTACAGCATCTTGAATCTGCTTCACTTTAGTGTATGTTGCCCCCTTTGTGACCAAACGAGGTCTGTTACCAAAAGCAACAATGGTCGTTTTCACAACACCGTTTTTGAAAAGTCGGATGATGTTGTAAATAAGTTTCTGGACAAGTTCGAAGTTGGTATCATCTGTCTCGTCAACAACGAAGACAACGTCGGTGTTGCGCAGCCCTATAAAATGTGAAATATTGTGCAATCAAATAATCATATGAGCTAAACAAATAGGTCACCATATCAAAGTAGCAGGGTTCATTGTCATCATTACCTAAACTTAGAGGAAAATTTTTTCAATGGCTATATCGGGCCAAAACGTAGAAGAAATTTCTAAAATGTCAAAGAAACAATATCCCCTTTACGTAGGATCGATAAACCTCTTGACACATATTGCAACAAAGAGATGAGAATACAGGTCCACTGAGAAAAAATGATAAAAACATAATACCCGTTGGTTCATGACATAAAAAATACAACACGTAAATTTGATCAGCACCATACGGCAGTGCTGGCGCCGTGGAAGCTAAAAACAAGTTGAAAGGTAAGCAGAACTTGACTGCCACATACTGTTGTAGACAATTCCTTTCTTGATCTGGTTCCAGTCCCACAGTGATTTAAGCTTTTCGATATCTTTGCTGCTCGATGAACTGATAAATGGTCCTGTAAATACATTATCATAATTATTGATTTGTAACCTAAGAAGGAAAGATGGCAATATTTGGTATCAATACCTTGAAAACCTACAACTCTACAATCATATTCAAATAAAATTGGTTTACAATATAGAGCCCATTAAACTGTGATGATAACGGTGAAATAGCTTGTCCTCAAACTGAGTTCAAACACAGTATACAAATTGAATTCCACAAAAACGAGGTGAGAGGAGATTGATTATCTTATTACCGTATGGTGGAGGAATTGGTGGTTCGACGATAGGCTTGTCAGTTGGCTGAGGTAAAACTCCCGTATCCTTGTGCTCTGGGTTCTTTCCGACAACTGCAAAAAACAGAAAATGCGTAAATTACAATTAGATGCACTCATTTGCATAAATTACAAAAATCAGTTTTCAGAACAAAAACTCACACTATTAGCTACAGTGAAAACACAATCTAGAGCAAGAAAGGTTTAATGACAATGACAAACAAATGATAAAAGGTGAATCTTGTTTCAATATATTACTTGTTGTGATGAGCACTTGGATTTTTACAAGATTCTTTGGCAGATCTTGCCATTTTCCACTAATGAATTGGTTTGAGATGGGCTTCAAGTCATTTGGCTTTGCACCAGGCCCAGCACCAATGCCATAAATTGTAACACCCATTCCTCGCAGTTTGGCAGCAGGCCCTTTGGGATCATCGCTCGATTTCCCAGTCGTTATGACGAAAACAATCTTCTTTGCAGATTTATCAGGTGCAGAAGGGAACAATTTTCCGGCAGCATCAAGAGCAAGACCGATTCTTCTTCCTCCAGGGCCATAGTATCTAATGCCAGAAAAGTAAACGTCAAAATCAATAAACTACCGAACATTGTACAATTCAGAAGCTCCTTTCGAAACATAATAACGTTCTCCATTGGAATAAATCATAATTTCATAGTTCAGGCAGCCAGACGCTTGTAGCCACTACATACAAAGCACCAACAATTCCTGCAAAAAGTGTCAGACGATAAAGTGACACGCTCCTATCTGAAGTTGGAAAGTTGGAGCTCACCTAGCGTTTTGTCTTAATTAGTTTTTAGTTCGGCAGTCAATCACTGTCATGTGTAAAATGCGACATCATGACATGCTGACGTGGATTGTGTCGTAGCAGTGGTTTGTTTTGGTAACCGCAGAGCGCAAATCGCCTTAGTAATTACAAAGACAACCAATCAAAGAAGCAGAGTCGATTTCTGAAAATGGCCTACCGCAAAGCGTTGGCGGCTGATAACAGTACACTGACTCCTTCGTAGACTTTCCAGGATCCGAATGTGTTATCAAGTGCACCACCAAAAGTGACGAAAGCAACAGAAGAGGTGTGGTGGAACAATCTGTGGAGATTGTATACGGTTCTTTGGATAGTGTCGAAATGATTGCGGTTGGTACCATCGATAAGGAAAACAATGTTGGCTGGCTTGAGGCCTGGAAGAAATCAAAAAATAGATTTAATAAAATCAAATACAAAATATTTCAAAAGTAATAAGAAGTTCATTTCAAGGAACAGAAACTTTTGTGAAGTAAACGTCATTCACCTTCCTTATTTTCCTAAAAAAACATTTTTTCATAAATACTAGATTGTGAATTTTTCTGTTGGCGGTTAAGGTTAAGCAAATAGCACCAGCAAACTCACCATTGTAAATCAGGTTGATGTCATATGATTTCCAGTCCCAGTTCTGAACAACGTCGGTGAAATCAACTATGATGTAACAAAAAGTACAATTTCTTTAACCTTCGAAAAAAATTAAAGAATACCGAAAAGAAAATAAGAAAACTGAAGGTAGAAAAATGAACTAGCGAAAACAATGGAAAACATTCTGGAAATCCAGCATATTTTTTTACATAAGAATGACCAATAAAAAGGTGACTTAGTTCATGTTTTGTAAAAAACAAAAAATTAGAAACAATCGATTTGCAGTAATTAATTGAAAGCTGTGATTTACTCGATATTTAAAATATTTCAAACAACTTCAAAGAGTATATAAGCTGAAGGCGGTGAGCAAAGAACAAATAATGATATGAAAATGATTAAATTATAGAAAATAAGACAATGATACCATCAATTTTGCCACTTGATCCAGTATTCGGAGAGCTTTTACCAACAACTGAAAATATCGAAATTAAAACAACTCTTACAAAAATTTATTAAAATGACAGAACATGAAAAATTATTGTAAACTTTTTCAAAAGAAAGGAATTTATTTCAGCTCGACAAAATGATATATCCTTGTCGTCTTTCAACGAACACCGATTGCCACTTCAGGCATGCTTGCATTAATACTGAACAAAGGCCAATATGTCTGATATACGTCTATATACGTCTGATAGCCAAAGAGTCTCAGCATATTTCTAAAATTTCATAAAATGCTTCGAAAAATATGATTACTTTATAAGACAAATATATCAATAAGGTTGTTTAATGCATCAATAACCAAAAAAAGGTGTCCAAAAATGCATGTGTCATTCTTGAATTCTTGTTCGTCTTTAAAATGCCTGGCCGCAGCCCCGTTTGTCGGTGGCCTAACACTCTGGTGCGTTGTGAATAGAGGTGGCTTGGAAAATCGTATAATTTAAACAATTGAAATTAAAATTTCGAAAAAAATCGTGGTCTTCGATATTCTTTAATGTACTTCAAATGTAAGGAATGAAAAAGAACATACCTTTAGTAAGGCCTTCGAAAATAGCACCGCTTGCAGTAACAAGCCCATCAAGTCTACAGCCAAAGATGAAAGATGATGAGAAAGCAATGAGTGACAGCTCCTTTTGCTTGAACCCTTTGTCTCCGAGATTAGTTTTTGGGTCGAAACCAGTCAAACCAATGGCAAATGTAAGAATACCTCGCTTACGTAGGTTAGCAGCTGGTCCAATGACGTCATCAGTAGACTTGCCCTTAGTTATGAGAATAACAATGTTTGGATTTCCAGAAGGAGCATCTGAAAAGGTGTGGAGGACAGCTTTTAATCCAGCACCGACCTTCCTAAAGCGCTTCTTTGACTTGGGTATTCTGTTAACCAAACGACGAGCTTGTGCGCCATTCCTAAGCATCATCCAGTTACCGACTCTGTACTGGGCGTCTCCAAAGTCAATTATGCTGACGTATGTGCCAGAGAGCGAGAAAAATCGAATGATGTTGTACACCATGTGACGGATGTAGTTCAGGTTCTTTAAGAAAAATCCTTCAATCACGAATGCAATGTTGGCTTTGTTGAGCACTGCAAAAAGATACACGATGCTTAGATGCTGTGTTGTGAGATAATATGAAAAAGTAATCTTTCGAAAGGAAAATCTGGAGAAATTCACATGAAAAAAGCAAAGTCACTGACCTCCATATTGGATTGGTTTGTACTTGTTTGCCCAATCCCATGTCTTCTGGATATTCAAAATTGTGCTGTCACCTTGCAAAGAAAATGACAGGATTATTGATTTCAAAGAAAGAAAGAAACTATTCTTGCAGCTAATGGTTTTAAAATCAGTACTTTATTTATGCACGGGATAAATTTGCAGATGAGGAAATTTCTTATGATGGTTATCAAACATTGCCCTTCATGGTAAAAATTAAATGAACCCTCCTGGATGAGGATTTTTTAAAACTGCTTGTAAGTCATTTTGCAATGGCATATTGGCTTGTCTATCAGTTCGACAGATTTATTAATTTAAAGAGTGCTTTGAATTATGTGTAGTGGCTAGACTTTTGATAGAATATCATCGCATTTTAACAGAAGATTAATTGAAATGGACTGAAATAAATAACATCGAGAATAACATCAATCAGTAATTTCTGATTTCGAGCATAGAAAAACAGACAAATCTGAAAACCCGGGTTGCGTGTTGCTCGTTTTTTCGTATTTAATCTTCGTATTTTTTTTTCGTATTTAAGTAATTTTCTCGTTTAGAGTGCCATCAGCAGTACTATGGTTTGCAGAAATCGAATCAAATTAACACATCACAAGATGCTAAATGCAGTTCAAGGTGACTTGAACAACATTTACTGCAATAATATTTTATCCAAAAAATGCTGATACTAATTCAGGATGTTACGATAGCGTCATAGTCACAAACTACATGCAGGCTTAAGGGCTCGAGCCTCCATGAGAATTTTTGAGAGGGGACCAAACTTTATGATAAAGCAAAAGTGCATTTTCCAGGCAATTGTTGAATCGAGTTTTTACCATTAACATTTTGAAAAAACAATACTAATGTAAAATGAACAAATTGTGTGCTTATGGTTAGGACTGCAATACGATAAATCAAAAACAGTGCAAAAAGATGAGAAAATTTGCTTACCAACATTGACAGTGACTGCACCACCAGACCCAGTATCTAAATACGAGCAAAATTAATGTCATCAGTTCTAATCGAGTTTAACAGGGGGTTATCAGACTCCGACAGATTGAACCGATTATATCACTTCCGATAACATCACTTTCTATTACATCACTTTCTATTACATCACTTTCTATTACATCACTTCCAATTACATCACTTCCGATGTACTTCACTGCCAAACAACGGAAGCGTAACTATGGAAACATGTTGCTTTATTTACAAATTTAGAATTATAATATCATTTTTACACGTAGTGATTCATTTTGAAGGAGAAACATTTCCCAAAATCTGGATTGGTTAATTGATAAGATATGATCTAAAAGTTGTCAAAGACGTAATCTAAAAACAGCATTTGTGAATAAAATGGAAATATTCAAAAAACACAATACACTTCCTCAAATTAACACAGAGAACGATTTTAGAATGCTTAAAAAAATAACATATTTAAACGTTTTTTGTAAAATTTGGCAAACCTTGTTTAATGAGATTTTCAATAGCCTTGAATCTGTCAGGGGTAACCATTGATTTTGTGGGCCCATAAACAACATATCCAGGACTGGTAGCAATCTTCTGGAGGTCATCTTTGAATGTGTTTGCTTTTGGGTTGATTCCATAGCCCCAAACCTTAATGTTCTTTGCCTTGAATTTGGCACCAATTGCAGGTAAAATGTCAGAGTCAGTTGCCTTGCCAACCATGATGACGAAGAGAACATTTGGATTTTTGTTTCTTCCCATCTGAACAATAAACTGTTTGTATACTTCAACCATAGCCTGTCCTGTTTTCCTTGACGATCCTCTTATTATTGGAATGGAGTTTATTACAGCCTGGAAAATACAAGCAGCATGTCATAACAAAATATGAACCAAATACACGAAAAGGATTGAAACATATCAAAATATTTGAAATATTTTTTCACAAAACTAGTGCAAATACTAATTGGAAAAGCAATCTTTCATTATTAGGCTTATTTCTATTAAAATTGATCGTGGATTTACCGAATATCATCATTTGACTTTAGAAACGATAAATAGACTTGCTTCCATTCTATAAAATGCATTCTATATAATTACATTTCAATGTGAATTTGATTTAACAAAACATCTCTCCATTTCAGATAATCAGCATAGCTGGCGCCCTACCTGGATTTCTTGCGGACTGGCAAAAGACTTCCAGTTTGTAATTCTTTGCTGGTTTGCGCCATATGCATAAATGGAGACATAGGTGCCTTGAAGCTGGAATAATCTTATGTAGTTGAAGACCATTTTCTGCAAAAAGCTACGTGTTGCACCGCTGGATGTGTCAATAAGAAAACCAACATTGGCTTTTCCACAACCTATGTTAACAATAAATGCATCAATAAGCAATTAATTTACAGCAACAAAACATGACTATAAGCGGTCTTAACTTCTAAACAGAAGTCGTGCTTTGATAAACTTTGAGGGCAGTTTATGTAACAAACACCCTCAACGTACTAGGCTTAGAAAGCTTCAAGACGAGGTTGATTCATAAAACAACTACGTTATTGCGTTTGAGTCGATGCAGTCTTTATCCTCTGTATTCGTGATGGTCCAACGTTGAATGCAATAGTCCTAAAGTAGCCTCAACATTTTTTATTCTTATGTGATTCATATTATTCACAGTTACTGCAGAGTGTTCTAATAAGTTCAAAATTCGTCATCTCAGGATTGATAGTCGCTTAACATTGGGCTTTGGGCACAACGTTACTCTGTCATAGTTGGCAAATGATCCATGGGCCTATTTCGAACAAACCCTTATATAACAAACACGGATAAATTGCACGAAACTAAAGCAAAGACAAATTACCTCCATATTTCAGTCCTTTGATGTATTTATACCAATTCCAGTCAGAATGATACCAAACTATAATAGATTAAGCAATTAAGAATTTCGATGCGTTCAAAAATTTCAGCTAAGAATTTACTACGTCGATGTTGTGAGAGGATCATTTTAACATACGGAATTTTGTATACATGATGAAATGTTTTTAAGTTATTTTGACTCAAATAATCGACAGGAATACACCTGGTTATTAAAAAGAATTCTCCCTGCGTATTCAGATGCTGGTAAAGTTATAGAAAAATATAAGTGAGCAGCAACTTTAAACAATCCATGCATACTAACACATATCAAGATAAAGCTGATTTACATTTCATTGCAGTCAGGTACAAGGTGAAACTTGGCCGTAACAAACTTACCTCCTCCAGCTCCTGTCAGCCCTGTATAGAAAACAGAATGATATCAGGATAAGGTTCCGTATTAAGTAAACAATTAAGAATTGTCTTTATATAACAGTTTTCAAAGTGGGACCAACGATGACCAATCACTGCAGTATTTTGTGACTAAAAACAAGAAATCTTAAGCAAAGGCTATCTGCTTAAAGGTTGTTAGTTGAATTTGCTAAAGCGGCTTTCTACGTTTATCCTTTTTTGTATCCGGTCAAAATAGAGACTCTTTGATTTATTGACAAACATCACATTAGGTGACCAGAGTTTTTCTTGATAATTTCATGCCATTTCTCCAAGCCAGGATTTTCCAGGTAAAATTGGAATCTTAAGCTTATTTTCAATGCCTTGTGACTGTCAATGACTGGGTGTGTGAAAGAGCATGGTTTTCCCTAATTAACTGAAGTCAGAACCAATCGTCCCTTATAGAGAGCATGTTTTCATCATCTAACGAAAGCTTCTACTAAAAATGCATTTCCCAGCTTAAAAAAGTAATTTCTCAAGAAAATTGTCGAATGATATCAACAGACGCTGATTTATGTTATACAAAACTGCTTCCACCAATTTCACTTATTCACATAACAACTTCGTTGCCCTCCTTAAACTAAGAACATACTCAAAACGCCCCTTGATCAGAAGACCCGTGCATTAAAGCTAGTGAATGGCTTACATCTTTGCAGCCTGTGTTGGATCCTAATCATAATTGAAGGTTTTCTGCTGCTACCAATAACCACGTGCTCGTACTTGGTCGCCCTGAAGATTCTGGGTGGTGTTGTGATCATGGTCAACTCCTCAAGGATAAGACGGGTGCCGAAACCAATAACATAGACGCGCACACCGAGTGCCTTCAATGACTTTGCTGCAGCCTGCAACTTGTACACGCACCCATAGGTACGACCACGCACGATCAAGAACAGGACCATTTTTGCTTGTGGAGCCTTAGCCTTGTTGCCAGCAAAAACCTTAACGACATTTTCCATTGCTTCTCCAATCCGGCGGCTTTTTGTTTGGTCCATTCTAATAAGAGCGGCGTTTCGCTGCAAATCCTGTTCATTTGACATCTTCTTGAAAGCAGTTACCTGTGAACGTTCAAAGGATAAGTTTAAAATTTACTCAATACAAAAACCTACTTTTTTTCAATAACGGAATATTGAATACATTGATTACCCATAGGACTTAAGGGGTTATGGATCACATGCGTTTTTACCACTAAGCAAATTCAAAGCTTGTGTTTTCCATTTGCACTTTGAAGAAAGCTTCATGCAGCATCTACACATAATCGCTCAATATTTGAATTTATAATTGCCAAAACTGTCAAGCAAATGGTTCCCTATGATGAATTTTTTATGATGAGTGGCTATTTCACGCAAACAGATATTTTGGTGCTGAACAGCTTAAGGCATTACAAAGCTAAAAACCATTTGTAAATCAAAAGAGGTTTTTTTGTCAACCTGATTAAAGATAATAGGAACAAAGAGCGTCGTTTTACTTAATCATCTAACAGTAGGCAACTCACCTGATTGTATCCTTTACCAAAGGAGGCAAGTGTATAATATGTATCCCCCAAAGAGAAAGTTCTGGCCAGGTTGTATACCATGCGTTGGGTTATAGGCATGTGTGTGCGAATGGAGGCATCGACCAAAAAGGCAGCATGCGCCTGCCCAGATGCAACTAAATTCAAACAGAACACGTGAAAATAGCTTAAATGGGTTAAATGAAATCTTAAAGAATGGAATGAAAATTAGAAACACTTATTGAACACAAAATCATGGCAGCATCAGAATCTAAATTTCTTTGATGAAATCATGAAGCATAAAAGACTAGATAGACAGCCAAGTAATCAAGACCTATCTGCATTTATAGAAAGGAAAATTCTGCATAAACACCTTATTCCTCATAGCACTTGGTTTTCTGGTTAATCAGGGCATAGTCTATAAACAGTCTTAAACAAATCTCGTATTAGGATCCTAGCCATCCTATTTCCAACATGCGACCTCAAATCGAACATTGCTTCTTTGGAAAATAATAGCCATGTACCAAATACCGAAATACAAATTTTTGCTTGGGGGGCCGCCCCAATAAATAAGCGTAACATTAGCTATATTTTCTTATGCTATTTATGTTTTTAGGGGGGGTGAAGGCCCCCCGGTATCTCGGTCCTTGCCAGTTACTGAAACTGTTAATTTGCTACAGCAATGCAAAACCATTTGCAAATACCAGCAAGGAACTTAGACTATTGCATCAGGGCATTTCTATATTAAAAAGTCATTCACTGTGCTTTCTGGCATACCTTCGTACTTATAACCTTTGATAAATTGCTTCCAATTCCATGCCAGCAATTTCGTATGCCATTGTGAATACTTGGAAGTCTTTACTGGAGGCTTCGCTAGCACCATTGGAAGTTTTGGTGCTTTTCCTGTCAGTTTCGCTTGCTCTATTGCCTTTTGTATCTTTTTGGGAGGTGGTTTCCTTCTTCCTCTGAAAATATTTTTCACAGCATTCCAGGCACCCTTGGCTAGTTTTTTGAAAATTCCCCATCTCTTATTGTTTTCACCAGTCACCATACCACGGAATGTTCTGACCTCTGCCTCTTGTGGTTCTACGAATGTTTAATATATAAATTGTAGATATGAAATCTTTAAGATGCAGTACTTCACGGCATAACAACTCGTCTGATGAATTTTTGAAGCAAGGATTCACATAAACATCCCCTTAGTCATACTACGAAATATTCTAACACCTCTAGTGGTGAAAATGAATTTGAGTATAAGCGATTCAAAGAAAGAGTGGTTGTAACAATGGCTAAGGAAAATAAGGTATGAAGAAGACTGCCTACCACATTCACTAATAGAGACTTCTTCGTCATCATCTTCATCTTCCTCATTATCAAAGAACTCTTGAGGGTCTGTAAGTTCTCTGGCCTCAACTTCTTCTTCATCGGCAAAGTCATCAGTAGAAGATTCTTTCTCCTCTTCTGCAACATTGTCTTCCATTGCATCGGATTCTTCATTATCATCAGCTTCTTTGCCGTCATCTTCAAAAGCAGAACCATCACTATAAGTTACTTGCTGGCTTTCATCTGTCACGTCACTAGAGTCTTCATCTTCATTGCTATCTTCAGTCTCTTCAGGATCCTCCTCACTAGCCAAATCTTCTTCACCCTCGGAGAATTCATTAGTCTCTGCGGTATTTTCATCTCCGTTTTCGTTTGATTCACCTTCACCTCCCTCTTGATTATCAACGTCGGCATTTTCATCTCCGTTTTCGTTTGATTCACCTTCACCTTCCTCTTGATTATCAACATCGGCATTTTCATCTCCGTTTTCGTTTGATTCACCTTCACCTCCCTCTTGATTATCAACATCGGCATTTTCATCTCCGTTTTCGTTTGATTCACCTTCACCTCCCTCTTGATTATCAACATCGGCATTTTCATCTCCGTTTTCGTTTGATTCACCTTCACCTCCCTCTTGATTATCAACATCGGCATTTTCATCTCCGTTTTCGTTTGATTCACCTTCACCTCCCTCTTGATTATCAACATCGGCATTTTCATCTCCGTTTTCATTTGATTCACCTTCACCTCCCTCTTGATTATCAACATCGGCATTTTCATCTCCGTTTTCGTTTGATTCACCTTCACCTCCCTCTTGATTATCAACATCGGCATTTTCATCTCCGTTTTCGTTTGATTCACCTTCACCTCCCTCTTGATTATCAACATCGGCATTTTCATCTCCGTTTTCGTTTGATTCACCTTCACCTCCCTCTTGATTATCAACATCGGCATTTTCATCTCCGTTTTCGTTTGATTCACCTTCACCTCCCTCTTGATTATCAACATCGGCATTTTCATCTCCGTTTTCGTTTGATTCACCTTCACCTCCCTCTTGATTATCAACATCGGCATTTTCATCTCCGTTTTCGTTTGATTCACCTTCACCTCCCTCTTGATTATCAACATCGGCATTTTCATCTCCGTTTTCGTTTGATTCACCTTCACCTCCCTCTTGATTATCAACATCGGCATTTTCATCTCCGTTTTCGTTTGATTCACCTTCACCTCCCTCTTGATTATCAACATCGGCATTTTCATCTCCATTTTCGTTTGCTGCAGTGCCATCTCCAGTTTGAGTACCATCTCTAGCTGTGATGGTTGATTCTTTCTTGTCTGTATCAGAATCATCGAGCAGTGTCTGGGGCGTTGGAGCCGCTTCGTTAGATGGCGACTCATCTGAATCTGGTATCTATAAAATGAACCAGATGTAACCAATGGAAAAAATATAAAAAACCAAGATGTTAACATTATTAATTAATACGAATTCTTACATATAATGCTAGAAGTATGAAACAAAAATGACATACATTGCCTCGAATTTGACCAGTTACAGCCATGGTTAAATTTGATGGTGCGTGCAAAGCTGCCGATCCTGGCATTGATGCAGATGTGCTGCCAACTTTGCTTCTAGTTTCTGCTTGTGTTTCAGATCCTGCAGCATCAGTACCTCCAGTACCACCAGCTCCTTGACTACCATCTCCATCTGTACTGCTAGTTTCACCAGTACTTTCATCAGCATTTCCAGGGGTCTGATCACCGGCACTTTCATTTCCACCAGCAACTTCACCTGTATTGTCGTTATCTGTGTTGCTATTCTCATCACCACCACTTTCGTTTCCACCAGCAATTTCACCTGTGTTGTCGTTATCTGTGTTGCTATTCTCATCACCACCACTTTCGTTTCCACCAGCAATTTCACCTGTGTTGTCGTTATCTGTGTTGCTATTCTCATCACCACCACTTTCGTTTCCACCAGCAATTTCACCTGTGTTGTCGTTATCTGTGTTGCTATTCTCATCACCACCACTTTCGTTTCCACCAGCAACTTCACCTGTGTTGTCGTTATCTGTGTTGCTATTTTCATCACCACCACTTTCGTTTCCACCAGCAATTTCACCTGTGTTGTTGTCATCTGTATTGCCATTTTCATCGCCACTATTTTCGTTTCCATCAGCAACTTCACCGGTGCTTTCGTTATCTGTGTTGCTATTCTCATCACCACTACTTTCGTTTCCATCAGCAACTTCACCTGTGTTTTCGTTATCTGTATTCTCGTCACTTCCCTGTTCGTCTCCTCCCTCTTCGTCTTGCCCCGTTAAATCATTCTCGGCATCATTCTCGACGTCAACCGAAAATTCTTCGCCATCATCATCTGCGACATCACCCTTGTTATCTTCTTCGGGAGCAGTGTCATCGCCTTCAATATTTCCAAACTCTTCGGTTGCAGTACCGTTGTCATCTTCACCCTCATCTTGATCTTCTGCAGATTATCAAGAAAAGTTTGTCAATAGATCTAAATTATTTTCATACATATTGATGCTTTTTTCCGAATACTCTGCTTGCGTATAAGCTCAAACCTTGTAGAATTATTTTAAATTTTGTTATCACACGAATACAAAGTTGTACCATCTGCTAAATTACATATATCGGCACCAGTCAACAAGAAGAGTAAACAAAAGAGGCCCTAGGACCGACCATTGTGACACTCGTAGTTTTGTTTTCTTCAATGTGCTGAAGGCTTTATCTATGCCTCCAATGTGCCAGGTAACTAAAGATTTGAAGCAGAGTGTCTCTGCAGAATCTATAAGCATGTAATTTTGCAATCAGGAATTCATGATCAATGCAATCGAAAACTTTCGATAGGTCTACCAATATAGCACCGGAATATCCTCTTTGGTCTAAAGCTATCTTACATACGAAGGGTCAAGCAAAAAAACCTCTTAGCAATGAAAGGCTTTGAATGCAATCCTGAATGGAATATTGGTATCTTTAAATTCATGTTTTTAAATGACTCTTTATTGAGCATCTATAGCAGACCGATATGTGACCAAACTACACAGTCGCGACTTGTTTCATTTTAAAGTGCTTGTACAGAATATTCCATCAAACGTTCAAAAATTTTAAATTTAACCAAATAAAAGATTTTGTGAGGATCAAACATAAATTTTTCAGTGAAATAATTACGCTATTTCATATTTTTTTTTAATTACAAAAGGGCCTTGGTGGCTTAAAATAGACCTTTCATTGGAGTAGTGGCAAATGTGAAGGGTCTCGAATTTCCTTGCGAAGGTCATTTTAAACTCAAGCTTCAAAAAACGTTTTTAATAACTATCACTCGTAATTGAAGTTGAAATCTCAATTGATCCTTCTATATTTTAAGCTACATGGTGAAAAGATTCAATGAAATTAAAAACCAAGTCCCCTACTTGCGCAAAATACCCCTGACAGCTCAAAGTGTCCAGGGAACACAACCTTGGATCGCACTTCACTATAAACATACACCCACAACGGACTCATATTGTACCCCAGTGAGACTTCACCTGATTTTCTCATTCAATCCTTCATATATCCCAACCCGTTATTTTAACTTGAAAAGTATATTTGCAACGAAGTAAATACTTACAGTGAAGAATTAGCTTTTTACAAGTACTTTACCCAGAAGTATCATTGTCTTCATCAGTATTTCAATGCAATTTGTTTCAGCTGAATATAAAAAAATACAATTCCTGCAACCAAGGGACCTCTCGAGCAAGAACGTGCTCGAGGCTTACACAGTTTAGGTATAGCACCTTGGAAGGTCTTGAGAAACTCGTCAATGCCAAGAAAAAATGCAACAACTACCTTGTGTAGATTCATCTTCCTTCTCTCCTTCTCCATCGTCCTCTCCAGTCAGATCAGCATCATTGTCATCTGAAGATTCGAGGTCACCATAGTTTTCACTCTCGCCATCGTCACTACCATAGTCGTTTATGTTGCTGATGTCACTCATGATTTGCTCGTCGTCAGCTTCCGAGAAGTTTGCATCGCTGTCGCTCGCGTCATCTTCATCAGCGGCAGAATCTTCGTCGGGGTCGTAGTCGTCGTAAGCATTGTCACCCGACTCATCGTCGTCGAATGAAAGCTCCTCATCGCCCGATTCTTGTTTTTCTCCGCTGCTGAGGTCCTCGACGTCGTTATCATCTTCGACGCTCTGGTTTTCGATCTCTTCGTCGTCATAGTCGGCCTCTTCCTTCTCTAACGCCAACTCAGACTGATCTTCCTCGAGCAGATCATCACCGCCACCACTGTCGGTAAATTCGCTACTTGCGAAATCTATAATCGCCTTTTTCTCGGCCTGAACATCTGTTCGATTCTTCGCGACTATAGTAATAGGTACTTCCGGTTGCCTCTGCACAACAAAACTCAACGGCACAGAGTTATCTTCTTTCACTTCAGCGAAACAGGACGCTGCCAGAAAGGCAAGAGTCACAGCTACTTGCCAAGTAAACATCCTTAAAGAGAAAGCAACCTTTAGTAAAATAATTTGGAAATTTAAAGGCTTTCTTGAAAGGAAAGAGGATAGTGGTAGATAGAACACTGCGCAACAAGATCGGGTATGATGCTCTACATGAAATTCCTCATTTTAGTCAAGCACATAGCATACATTTTGGCTGAAAGGAACTCAATCAAACTGTACTTTCATAAAAAATACAATTCAAAAACCAAGGTAGCCTAAGAAAAGCTTTGTTTTCCGCGCACTTCGATAATGATGGCCTTTGGATTCCCTGTATAATACTTCCAAATATGGCACCTTACGAATAGAAAGGGCATTTTTATCAACCTCAACCATTCACAAACTTGAAGATGTCATGTTTGTCGAGTTATCACCAGCCGAGAGCCCCCGCTCAGCAGAAGCCACTCTAGAGACCAGCCAGCCACCGAACACCACCCAGCCCGCCGAAAAGCAGCAGAGACGCCGCCGCCCCGCAGAGTCCCAGCAATAGAAGCAACATAACGTACACCTCGACAGCTAAGACCACGCAGAACAACACCACCCCCACCGTCTCCATTAAGCCTAGCGCAAACAGCAGATTGTCGCAAAAGACGAAGATTTTTGTCTTTCTCGGAATAACTTGCTGTTTGCACACAGGATAACGGTTTCCATATTTCCCCTTCTTTGCTTTTATTTTTCAATGAACGAAGTGCTTTCCTCTTTGACGGGAAAGACCTTAAAGAAAGCCTCGTGAACAAAAAATCTACCTTTGATTGGTTTTTATTTTAGAATGAAAAAGCCTGCCTTTCGTCGCAAAGACCAATGACAAATAATATTAAGCATTTTTTATCTCAAAGATTATCGCAAAAGCAAAAATCTTTCAATTTTTGCCCCTCACATTACAGATTTATGTCGTAAAGAACAATAATCTTCATCTTTTGTGACAAAAATCTGCTGTGTGCGCTTAGGCGTTAGAAATTTAAATATAATTACGACGTTTCAAGCATAACTTTTCATCAGGTCAAAAGATTAGGAGGAGTAATAGTTAAAAAGAGAATAGAAAAGTGGAAACGAAAGATAAACTTTATGGAACGCAGTAGGAATACAACGTAGGACGTGAGATGAGGTGAAAATATGTGAGGGGGTAGAAAGCGTAGAGATAAGATGGTAAAATTAAAAGAATGATAGCTGGATTAGGAAATATACGAATATCGTATTCAAGTTCATTAGGAATAAGAATTCAAAGTTTGAAAATAATACGTTTTTCGAGGATCTTATAAATAAGTTACTAAGACCGCTGCTGAATTGTAAACAGGAGCGAACATTTAAAATCTTCTAGAGAGTTTTAGAACTTTCGATTTAGTAACTATCCTTGCGATTGGCCAACCAAGTAATTTCAAAAACAGCTGGGAGAAAATCTATCAACAGAAGATAACTGGGTTTTGACGTGCAATTCTGAATCTGACTTAGCATCCATTATCTTATTTTGATGTCAATCATCCCATTATTAAAGATGTTGGTGATAGCCGTAGCTGAAAAGGGTGCTCTGAGAAGAGAACAAGGAACAAAAATGGAAACCGAATCATTCCGCGGATATCTGTGGGCGTGATGACCATTTTAAATGTTTACAACAAGAACAATCTTAATGAACGTTATCGATAAGAAAAGTGTTTATATAACAATTCTGATGGCATTCAAAAGCAATCCACCCTACCATGCGACACCAAGAACAGAGGTGTGACTTTTACCGAATGACCATTCATAACACAAATGTTTAGCACCAAAATAAACATAACACTTGTAAATCACAAACAAATATTGACTTAAAAAAATCCAGCGAAAAAATCTACTCACCTGTCTCAGAGTTTACAGCATTTTTACAAAATTTACAAACTGCCAAAGAAAAGACAATACCAGAGAAGATCAGGCAAGCAAACAATTGAACAAATCAAAGCAGGTATCAAGGTTATTAGGGCGCTGACTCACCAGGGTGAAGATATTGATAGTCAGCTAAGCATGTCCCATTCCAAGCAGGTGTCGTGAACGCTCTGTTTCCAGATTCTAATAACACAGATCTCAAATAACGTTATTGGTTCAGGTAAAAATAATCATAATTATGATCATGATCATAATAATTCGATTGATAATGATGAAAATCGTCCTAACCATAAATTGCCGTTTGATATGACGCTTAACTTGAGTGCTGCTTTTCAATCATTCAATCTGCAATCCCGGACAAAAATTGTTGAGACTATTCAAGAGAAGTCGATTTTTTCGCTTTCTTTCAAAAATAACTTCTCACTTTCCCTGATTCAATTTTGAAGGAATGTTTTTGGAGCACAAAAGATAAAACCGATAATCCAACATTGATTCGGGGGAAAGGAGGGATTCGAGTTTACAGGGTCAACGTAAAGTAGAAAATTGCAAAAAATTCCATTTTATCTCAACAATTTGTGCGTGATTGTAACTCCCTGATTGGTGCCCAGTGTGTGTTGATTAACAAACGAAATAAGCAAAAAACTTAACAATAATTATTATAATAGCCCAGGTTTTCTGATGAAACTGACTTAAGAAACCATAGACAGTGATGGTGTAGCCTACTGTCGACATGCGTTGAAATTTTTAGTTTCTTTTTACCAAGAGATAAAACACATTGAATCTAACAAACAAGCCTCGTGAAAATTTATTTCAGAACTTTTGTCTCGCGGTTCTTCCTCTTAGTAAAAACCCCGGCTTAAAGGTAGTACAAATACTCATTTTACGTCAATTTTAATTTGAACTGTTTTCCGTTTACAGTTTTTATTAAGACTATAGTAAAATTTCCCAATTCAACTGGCATAATATTAAAATAAGAATGTAAAACAAGCTGATTTTGTTTAGATATTCTTGAAAAAATCGTGAACACCTGAAAAACCTTTTTACCAAAGTAAGCGACAACTCATCCAAACTGCTTTCTTAATCTTAATATGAAACAAGTGTTATTAACTAAGCAATAGCAGATGCGAAGTAATGATGCTGTTTTGTGACAGCTGAGACCCCGTTGACACAGGCATAGATAGGTATTTCGTGTACGCCAGACCTTGGAGACCTGAACCGGTTTGAATACTATATCCGAATCGCGGTATTGGGATCACTTTCTGTGACCACTTAGAAGAGATCAATCCGCTTCTGTCTGCATTTTCAACGCCCTCGATGCCGAGCTACTATTTCTAATATAAACCTATTGATTTTCACTTGAAGTTTGCACCTGACTGCTTCAGGCTTAAATGTACTTTCGTAAAACTTAACAGGTGGCATTCCGATGAGTTATTATCAGTTCCGTACAGTAAACTTTTGCGGCAGATCTCGATCATATCTTCATTTTTACAAATTTCTATCTTGTCTTTAATCTAAAGAGATAACCTTTATTTTAAAACACTAATGATTGGGTTTGCATAAAAAACACTACCAGATGGACAATAACGACTCTATTGCGTATTTCTAGTAGTACTTCTAGTAATATAATGTGGCTGACAAAATATCAACATACCTCGCACATTTATACTTCTATGTGCCTTGAGAGATTTTGCGAGCACTTTGAAAGAGTTCACATTTATCAAGATAATCAAGCCTGAATAGAGGAAAGATATTCTACAATGGCAAAACTTTTATAAAGTTAGTGTTGCAAAAGCGAAAACCGTATTTTTTTCAGTTTTTGACAAAGTTCATTCGGCCGAAATGCTTTTCCAAACAATCATTGCAGGGAGAATACGGGTATTTACTGGACAAAAAAAAGTGATAATAGTAACTGAGTCACGGACGAAATATGGATGGGAAACGAGACTAGAGAAAACAAGTCTAAGCGAGAGCTTTATCTTCCTGTACAAATTGTGGTATAATTATCTTGAACACGTTGTTAAGATGCTCTTCTGCGAGGACAAGAAATGCGAGAATTCACGGATCAATGAAGATCACTGGTTGAAAAAGCTATCAAGTATCATCATTTGTAAACCACCGGTATAGTAGTGAATGAAATTTAATAACCTCCCCGTCAATAGGCTGGTGGCACACCTGTCAATCCCATTCTGCTCATGCGAAAGCTATGATTTTGGTACGAATGCAATGCGTTCTATCAAAGACATACCACGTAAGAATCTTAAACAGGTTCTATGGTATATAAATCTTTTAACTCTTTTGCACCACAATATTTTAGCAACCTTTTCGCGAGGCTGCCTGGGCAGCATCCAAGAGAATTAAGGCCTCGCAATGCAGGCCTCGCAACGCCCCTCATGAGATCTGGCAATGGCCAGAAATCCTTTGCGTATCGTGGGGCCAGTCTCTGGAAAAGTCTTGATTTGAATACAAAAATTGTTCCTTCAATTAATGCTTTCATATCTAAACCCAGGAAAATTTATCTTTATGTACATCAGGGACATCGCTATATAAAAGCTATATAATTCATATAGCTACATCTACATTTTCAACTTTTTTTTCTTTGTTCTTAATCTGTTAATCTATTACGCTCAGATTATTGTAAATTTTGGAGAAGATAATTCTTTAATTTTGTAGCAGATTATTGCAATAATTTTACATTTCTGGACATAACCTCTCCAAGCTGGGGAACTACCATGTGATTCAGTTAAAGAGCATTGGCTTATTGGCAGGCATTGCTTTAATACTTAATATTACCTACAATCCCTCTCGCTAATATTTTTATGACTATCTAAAAGGTAAAACTGTCCTAGGCGTTGTCTATAAGGTAGATTACGTTAGATAAGAATTAGCTCAGCCTTAGGTTTGTCGCATCATTCTCCATGAGCAATTTTGTCTTGAAATGGTGGTCATCTCAGGAGACTGACCTCTATCTATGCAGTTGAAACAAGCCAAATTACCTTACAGACTTACTGTCAAGAGTGATTTAAAACCGAAAAATGAGCAGTCTCTAAGGAGCCCTTGCGAGCATAATCTTGCCAACGAATCTCCATTTTGATAGAGTGTTTTAGGATTCCTAGAACTACGGCTTCCTTGAAAGAAAAGGAAAAATCAAAGGAGCAGCCTTGATCGACATTGTGAGCAAAAAGTTGATGGTTTATTCTAATAACTTTTATTCTGATTCAACTACTTCAAAACTAAGATTAAAATTGAACAACAATTAACAAAAAATGATACAATGGAAAGAAACGATGATGGTGTTACGAAATGCTATCTGGTCCTTAGGTCCTTCTAATTAGAAGTATATTATCAAGAAACGAAAAAAGCGACTGGAGATAGAGTAGCGATAATTACAAAAAGGCTTCGCATAAAGTCTTCTAAAGATAAGCAAAGTTGGGTCAATTAATACCCAAAAATATTGCAAATATAACAAAACTAAAGACAAAGGACTGGGTAGGAAGAAAGTCATTCTGCATTACCATTCTTAGATTTGTGATGGTGGCAAGCCGGTCGAAGCACCTATGCTACTAATAAAATGCAGGCAATGTCTTGATTGTGGCCCAGAGGTTCCACTTCATTGTGTTATCGTTTGATGATATCTTTTGTTATAAACCAAAAACGTATTCCATTGCCCTTGAAACGATTGAGTTTGTCCTCTGCGGGGTTCCTTTGCCCTCTTGCACGACCTGGCGGTTGTCGAAAAAGAGCAAAGCTTTTCAATCAGTTTACTTGAATAATCAGAATATTCCGTCTAATTCAGGTAATTGTTCATCTTACGGTTTCATTCGTTTTGATTTGATTTCAATGTTTGTTATCTTAACTTGCATCTTTAATTTTTATCTTATATTTTTATAATGCAATTTCAAATTCTAATCACAGTTAAGACCGTTAGCCAGGGTAAATGATAAACAAACACCCCTAAGTGACTTGTAAGAAACCGATCCTAAATTCTCTGACAAATCATTTCTCCAGTTGAACAAACACAAACATTAAATGCTGCTCAGGCACACCAATATTTGGCTTCAAGGTAAAGACTGACACTGATTTACCTTATTTTGATTGGCTGCTGCATTGTAGGCGGCAGTGAGTGGCCTCAAGGAGGATTGCTTCGGGGTCACCATTTGTTGTGCAGCGTCTTTTGCGGGCGTGTGGAAAACCGATCTGTTCATTGCAGAATCCTCACTGCTTTCCATCACATCCTACACAGTCCAGAAAAGACGGTCATTGACAACTACCGCAGTTTATCATATATATGTTATTGAAAACAATAAAACGTTTCAAATAAAAGGCATTATGATATGATAAAAACCACGCAAAGGGAAGCAATTTGATACATTTCATATTAAAGAGCTTGAAGCGTCGGTCAGTCACGAAAGCGTGTAAAAAAACATTCCAGACCGGAGTGTTATAAGCAAAATGAATGAATCTCCAAAACCTATATAAAATCGCATATCAAACCTGTACCTTATTGATGCACTGACAGACGCCAATCATGATGTTTCCGTTTAATATTTTCCCATTTTTGCTGAGGGCCTTAGAAGCAAGCATAAATGAAGCATTCACTAACTGTTGCCAATAATAACATTAATTTGAAACTCTTTATCTTCCTTGACATACTGCACCTGATGAGATGAGCTCAGAAGGCAGTGCAGCACTTTTAAGTAATGAAAGGTTTGCCTGAACAGAATTTTTGAAGGGAAAAATTGTATATATGGAAAAGAAAAAGTTTGAATTGTCAGGAGGTTGAGATAATGATGAACGTTCCTCCTATGAACGTACAGTCAGTTTCATTACGGATATCAGCGAAGGTGCAGTAGTTCTGCTTACTAACTGGAGATCTGCTCACTAAAAAGAAGTAATAGCCCTAGAAAGATAAACAAATACAAACCAGCTTTCCTATCAGATATGAAGAATTTTATTGCTTTAAAAAAGTATATATATTTGAAGATTTGGAAGACATGCATTTAGGAGCACAGAAGCAGCTGATGTGAATTTTCATGGGTACAAAATATAACCGATAAATCAAGAAGGGCTAGGAATCTCGACTATGGAGAGAAGCCAAAAGCTGGTAGTTATTCATATTTCAGTTTCAATTGTCTGTTTAAAAGGGAATAACAGGTGGCCTTCAAACTATGAAATTTTGGAAAGTGAAAAAGGAAAAGAGTTACAAAGAGAGTGGTTGAATTGATAGAAAATAAGCTTTTGTTTATCTGAAAGAGAAAACAAGTGGATAAAATGGCCGTCTTGTGA
This sequence comes from Rhopilema esculentum, assembly GCF_057945365.1. NCBI lineage: Eukaryota > Metazoa > Cnidaria > Scyphozoa > Rhizostomeae > Rhizostomatidae > Rhopilema > Rhopilema esculentum. The sequence continues at coordinate 8,044,889 of NC_142832.1, read as the reverse complement.
AAGATCAAAGAAGACAATTAAAGTGAGGAATCCAAACAATATTTGAATCTTATTGATTTAAAAAAAATATTTGTTTCAAGATTAACAACAAGTCTCGCTTGACTAGAGCTTTAAATTAGTGAAACAACTGGAAAATTTAGTTAAGGCTAGCAGGTGCACATTTTACAGAACTAACACCCACTCAAAGAATACCTTATCCCAATCAGTCCACGATATGCTTAAGTCTGCTGTGCCGGTTGAGGAAGAGGGGGAGGTAGAAAGAGCTTTAACTGTATGAGAGGAAACTCAAAGCTGCTTAAAAAAGTAACTGTAATTTATACTGGGGGATAGAATAAAACAGGATGTCCCTTCCAGCATTAGAAACAAAGCTCTCCTCCTAAGAGAACAAGCTTCTTGATCTTACAGATAAAGAACAACAACTAAAATGCCTAATTTTGCACTGAGGCAGGATTCATTAGAAAACCCTGATTTTGCAAAAAACTTTGATAAAGACATGTTTTTAATAATAGGCGGACCACCCTCATTGTTCCACCTGGCAGTTTTAGAACCCATCTACATAAACCGCTATTGTGTAAACAGAGGGAGTTCATTTTCACTCTTGGACACCATTGGCAATATTCTTGATAGACAAGCGTCATTAATTGGACAACTTTTACAATCATGTGATTCCATTTCTAATGAATCTGTCTCGATCCACAACGAAGTAAAATATTTCCTAGCTTTAGGTTTTCGATTAACATTCTGACGTTATATTCTCTGGAATGTGTCAGAATAAAATTTTTAGTATTTTTCAAAATATTTGTTTTCTTCCAGAATTGCTAACCCTGAATTAGCAATGAGGCTAAAATCTAGATTAAAATTCCAGCTGCTTTAATCACAAGACAAGGCGAACAAAATTGAAATCTATCAGTAGTAAAATAAAAACAAATGAAGCGGGTGAAATATTATATAAATACCTTTTTAGCTTGTAGTTTTGACTGATATTGTATATGTACCCAATTGACGTTACTTTTTATCTACCAAAAAGGCATACCATATTAGAATAAGTACAATACGTAAAATGTAAAGCAATATCTGAATAGGAAATGTAAAAAATTATTGAATCGAGAAGGTAGCTGCTTGAAACAGTAGCAAAGCAGGCGGGAGTCGAGAGCGGATATACTAGCAAAACGACAGGCTCTTCCATTACCGAAATGAGAGCAGGGATTCAAAAAAATCTATTAAAATAAGCAAAAATAAGTGTTAAGAGGGGAAAGAAAGGAGCAGAACAGAAGGAAGTCATACTTCTGAGGGTGACTGATATATCAATAGCAAAAAGTCCCTAACAGTTTTAGCAACAGTGCCTCAACGATGTAATTCAAAGCGTACTGGTTTTAGAAAATTAATAAGGCTTCGAAATAAAATATTTAGAAGAAACAAAATAGTCCCCAAAATGCATTGAGTTGGCAATTTTCTTTCCATGCAGCCAAGAAAGTCGCATGAGAAATCCAACAAAACCTCCTTTTTCTCAATTGTACTGTTTTCTGAATGATGGACAAGGGTACGATAGGGCTGACTCTGTAAAGCCCTAACCCCGCCGCCGACTGAGCCCAATAAAACTATGCTTTCATCCCATAAGGATAACAGTAGAGTACGAAGCTCTTTTGTGAATCAACCCACGTCTCAGCAAAAAATTATTGGTTTCATACAGGTTGTATTAGATCAAATTGGTAAATACTATAAGTTTTAAGCATTAGACAAAGTCCTTACCCCCCTTCTGTTCAAAATAGGTTATGAATTTGAAACTAGGTGCTATACTACCTCCTTTTTCTCGATGAGTCCATACTGCGAAAATTGTTCTAAAATGTAGCCGACCATAGAAAAGGGGAAACTGAAAACAAAAATTGAATAGCTATAAATCAAACTTAAACAGAAATAGCCTTATTTACTTAGAGCTAACATGATAAGTATCGTTTTACAAACATTTATAAATAAACTCAGTGAGCCATGAAAGAAACTGTAGATAAAATACAATTGAAAATAGCACAACAAAAACGGAAATCTTTAATGTTTATAAGTCCTTGTCAATAGTTTTAAAAATCTTCACCGATATGGGTCTAGACCGACTCACGCAATTTTAGGCTTAAATTACAAACTAAAGATGATTTTGATCACAGATATTAAGGCAGACAATCAAATTTGAATTACGATATGCTTGTAAAAACGTTCGTTTAGAATAACAGGGATTTCATTAGAAGCCGGCGAGAGTCTGCCGCTTCATTATCAAACCTTCTCCGCCTACTTTCACCTTCACTTTAGTAAGACTGCACAAACTTTAGTAAACTTATAGATGCCTACTTTTACAGGTGAGCCTTTTACTTCAAAAATTAATGAAGACCCTGGAATAAGAGTGACAACACTGGCCTAAATATTTGCCACAACTCATCTCATCAACTACAGCAGCTACTGGTTGCATTGCTATTATAAGCCCTTTAAGTCTTTCATTTGGAAGGATTATTATTTTCCGATCCTGCTTTCATTAAAGAAACAAAACAAGGAACATATAAACAAAGTATATAGTATATAGTTTTCTGCTTCACATTTCTTCAAGCTAGAACGAAATAGTATAACATCGACATAACGAATGAAAAAAGCTTTTTCTTCCCAAAATATGATTTTACTCTTTCAAGACTACAATCCTGGCCAAAAGTTATTGGACTGGCTGGCAAATTGTAGTCTTTTTGAAAAAATACGCTCCCCATCCCCAACAGTCAATGTTGATATGCTTGTTTCTACTCATTTCGAAAGCTGGTACTTTGGTATTTTCCAGAAAACCAACATTGCTTTAGGGGTGGGGGGTTTTGATAATATTATTGGGGTAAAATTGCAATTTTAATGGTTTTGTTCTCCAGTCCACTAACCTTTTGGCCAGGATTGTAGGATCGGCTGATGCAATATGGAAAACAACGAGCTTGAAAATTTAAGGAATAGCACGAAAAAGTAGAAACATGCCACAAAATTAGCGTTTTGGCTTTTTTCAAATAAAAATACCGAAAATATAAAAGTCTTTAAGTGTATTTGAAATCTGCCCAGACAAATCCTTAATTGTTATACAAAAGAGTAAACTTGCTCTCCTGGACTTTTTAACAACTTGAGCGGCTAGTGACTGCTGTTTGGTTAAAACATTTTTATTATGTTTACTTTTGAGCAAAGGAAAAAGGAAAAAGAAGTGTGGAAGAGTAAAACAAACGAGATAATTTTTAGATAATTGTTAATAGTTTGAGGCAACGAAAAGTTTGTACGTTTCCTCGCGTTGCTTGTTATCAGCTAATTTAAAAACATCAAACATTTAGGCAGTTCCTAAAAGACACTAGCTTGAATATATATGTAGCTCAAAACTCACAAAACAAAAGCGTTCATTCAAATGCCACATTTTGTCCAGTCTTTTCCCAGTTCAAAAAATTTCATCATTCCTTTGTCTGCACTGAAATCTTTCGGGTCCAACATATTTTTATATCAACCATTAAGCTTTCAGCAATTTACGAACACGATAAAATTATTTCATCAAATCCTGATTCAGCCTGACCATGCACTTAAGCGCATCCGTTTGTTTTTTTGCACATGGATTATGAATGATAAACTGAAAGCGCGAGCTCAACCAAGAGCTTGTAAAAAATGGGGGAATTTGATTGGAGAAGACTGTTTTTCAACTGTTGCCAATTTTTCATAAAAGTCAGTAAAATTGATAATGGCACATTAAAGGTTTGTCATCGTGACCAATTCACATTGCCTTAATTTAAATATCTAAGCATTGCAAAGTGCCGATTTTGAGATATCATCGTAGTTTCAGCTCCTAATCAACTGTGTTTGCATTTGCCTTGGAACGCTGCGCTATCTTCGCACAATTTAGTTTTGCACTGTGTATGACAAAAATGTTATGGCTAGTGGATATAATTCTGGAACTATTTACGTCTCACCTTGTAAATTTCATTAACATTGTTCACAGAGTATTATTTTATTCCTGTTTACTGGCACTGACAGTTTCATCTTCGCCTCCCAGATTTTACTGGGCACGTGTTAGGTGTAAATGTGCACATAAGCCCGCGATACTATGACCAGCGGCAGACATTTTTCCTATCTGTTGTTTATTCTACCAACATTTGTGGCTTCCAAATATTTTTTCCCCGAAAAGATTGGATAGCATACGAAACGCGTAGTATAGATGAGAAACAAAGAATGCGATTAAAGGAGACTCACCCGAATACTGTAACCCATCTTTCATCAAGCATATCATTTGTAGTTAAGCGCTCTCTACAAATTTGGAGAAAAGCTCAACATCTGCAGCACATAAAAGATCAAAATGATCTATCGATTTAAGTTCACAAGAACAAACCAAATATTGTGCATTAACCCTTTCGATAAAAAGGCTTTCCCTGAACATCGTGTGGTTGCGAAGGAGCTTAAATATGTTGCTTGCTTTTCGTTATTGACTGATGCTTTGGCTAGAAGGCCTATCCATGTGTTCCACAAACCTATTTTCTTTAACCGTCACAATCCTAGTGCCCAGGCTTGAAGGAGCGTCTAGATATTTATTGTCTTTTGTCTTTCAGTAAATGTACATTAGAAAAGTTGAAATATTGCACAGCCTCAAATAAAGGAACGTGTTTAAAGGAAAAGGGTGCTTGAAGAGCGAAAGCCAATATTGACAGACGGCAGCTTCAGTTCCTTGATTCTGTGCTTTTTGTTTCTTTTAGAAAAATTTAGAGACATTTTTAAAGGAAGGAGAATGAAGGTAGGGAAATAATTCATACGCGTAGCCAGAGAAACTTTTTCAAGATGCTGACTGCTAAGGACCTATCACCTTTCTTCACATTCAAAACTTTACAATTTGCATTCAAAAAGAAGGTTCTAAAGGATGTTTTTAACTAAATATTAAGGGAGACACATTGAACAATTGAAGATGTTTAGTTTGCAATCATCTGGAGGCCCACAAACGCTAGTGTTAGGGGAAATTTTTATGAACAAAATAGTGTCTTCTTGTTGATTCTTTCGTGTAACCTGACTTTTATAAGCAGATGAATGTTTGATGGAAATGGAAATTTGCAACAGTCAAAGTCGTTAAAACAAATAAGGCAATATAGAAAGTAAAATAATTGAAATCAAAACAGCTCTAAATTGTCTTTGCCATAGAGAAAACAAGAATCCGAGTAGCTTTGTGATAACATCGGAATTTGGGAGGTCATGTCACAGTAGAACATCTCCGGTAAGCGAAGGTACATTTTCTTACCCTTGTGTGTAAAAAGGATCAACTTGTGTAGGGGACTGGATTACGCCATCAAGTCTTGGGGAGTAGACACTTGAATGCATTGGCGTCTCAATGTTCTTTGCACTCCCTAGAACAGGTTGAGTAAAAGGATCACTGCAAATTATTTGCCAAAAAAGCAAAACAACAAAATACGTGGCTTAGGATTTGCATGCTTCATCTTTTTTTGAAGAGAAATAACAAAAAGATAAAGCTGTTTATGCCAGACCACAACATAGTGACCTGTAGTCCATGGAGCCAAAACTAGAGAATCATACCTGGTGTTGCAAGAGATCTTGATACCGAGTTTGGGGACTATAATGAAAATTAAATGCATACATAAATAAAGATTAAAATTTAACAGCAGTAAAATGACCTTGGTGAAAATCTACAAATAACACAATCATGGCAGACTTGAAAGCTTAGAATTCAATAAGATTAGAGATTTCTTAAATCTACAGCTCAGGATGATGATTAAACAACAACAATTTGGTGGAAATGAATACATAGTAAGCTTTAATGAGATAAATCATAAAGTGATGTTGATTTAAATAAAGTGCAAGTTTTAATCTGACATACCATGAAGGATCTTGATGGTGTACAACCAGTCCAACTCTCAGCAGAGTAAATCTCATCAACAGTCATACACCGATCATCATCATACAAGCCTCCAACAGGAGGAGCATTGCTTTGTTTATCTCTAATATTTTGTTGCAGAAGAGGTGAAATCCTACAAGGAAATCAATGGTTAAATCTTTTATATATTTATAGCTTTGCCCTTTAAAATCAGCTCATTTGTGTATAAGCAGGTCTTTGGTTCACCAAATTTTAAAGATGTATGATTTTTTTATTTTTTTAAAAATTCATTGTCCTTGACTAATGACACTAAAAATATTTTGTCAAAACATTTTCAGCTTCAAGTGGCTAGTATTAAGTCAATGGGGTAGAAGAATTAGGTAATTTCTGGACTTGATGGCATTGATTGAATCTTTGCACTCCATAAGATAATGGAATATAACTGTTGTTGGTCTTGGCATTTTGAAACAACAAGCATGGGTTTTGTCAAAAGATTGGCTTTATCATGGTCATATAACATCAAACTATGTATTTAAAAAATAAAGGTGATCTTGTAATATGTAATTCCTGTTATTTACACATATTGGATAAAGATAAGAATACAGTCAAAGCAGCTTAAGGTATGAGAAAATTATTACCCAAACAGGATGTGTTCTAAACAAACATTTTTTACCAAGCTAAATGTGCAAGTATTTAAACTGGATTGTTAAACTATGATATTTTCAATTTTGATTGCCTTTGTCCATATAAATGGGGGGATTTCAATTTGGCAACCAGACTTTAGTATACAGTCATAAAACTAATATTTGAAAGTGAATTTTCTGAAACAAAGATAGCATCTAAATGGCTCTTAATACATTGCTACAAACATTCATGAAACCCACTGCAGTCAACACTTGGCAAATAATTTCACAACATGGAAAAAATTTGCATAAGAAAATTAAAGAAAAATTTATTTTTTTCACAAGGCCAGAGAGCTGAACATTTTTGTATTTATCTGATTTCTGTACCAAACTACATTAACACTGGAAAACTTAAAAAAGGTACCTTTTTTGTTGATTTCTTGAATCAGACATTTGGACCTGTTGGCTGGAAGCCCTTGACAAGCCATGAATATGAGGGCTGGAACCTTGTCCTACATTTGACAATGACCGTCCAAACTGTGGGGTCTAAAAAAAGAAGTAATATTTTTCAAGAAATGTCCATGATTAAAAAATATTTATCATTCTTACAATATGATTGTATGCCCTAAAAAGAAAAACAACTAAAAATAATGCAACAAAAAATTACAATTTATTATAGTGACACTGAAAAAATAAATTGTTTCATTGATGAGAAAGCTGGTAGTGACTCTGTTTTGGTCTGTTTAAATCCTCAGAGTTAAAAGATTTTCCTCAGAGTAAAAAAGGTCAGAACTAAGGTCTGGAAGAACAGGATGGAAAATATATCCAATTGTTGATCACAATAGGCCAGTCAAAAAAACACAGGCACATAATCGGTTTAGTTGTCCCATCAGTACTACATGCCTATATGAAAATCACCAATGGAGTCACAGAGATAAAAAAGAACTCCTTCTGTCTGCACAATAGCGCAGGTCTTTTCGTTTGACACGAGCAATCACTCACGATTGCGATAGCACTCAAGCAAATCGAACCACGCCAGTGTTTGATCGCTCATGCAAAACAGTAAATTTTGAGCAATGAATGCCTCATCAATTAACACATTTCTAGTCATCTTTTGTGACCCCAGCAAGTGTTATAGACAATTCAAAACCTATATATCAGAACACAGAAAATATTTATCTCAACGAAAAAATGCATTTGAAAATCAATTCTACAGTGAATGCTTATGAATACTATTGGTACTTAGACTTTGATTTTGCAATCATCCAGCATTAATGTCTACATGACCATCGTGATGTACATAAAGTTTATAAACGAAGCACATTTATATTCAGTATTTAATCTTTCTTGGAGTGCATTAAAGTACATCGTAACAGTTCATTTCCATTTGATATTACTTTATGATCATATGGTTTTTATAAACATTATGGACGCTTTTAGCATTGTTGAATACTATCATTTTTAGAGTGATGGCTCATGCAAGAGAAATTATGCGAGCGCTTGGCCACTCGCATGGGCTATTTCTTACGAAAAGATCTGATAGCAGCTTTTCTGTCTGTATGTAGATCGATTCCAAAACTACTAGATTAAAAAATGATAGGGCTCTGTCAATTGTCAGACCAGTTTTTCAAAGCCATTCTCAAATACCCCAAAAAATTGTTCAAATTCAATTTAGTTCTTCAGTCCTTTTCCTTTTTAAATGACTCAACCCTTTCTGGCTCAATGTTCTTTGCAAGTAAAATAAGACAAATGATGGCCTGGACAGTGCATGGAAGTTTAGACACACAGTAATACAAACTTAGGAAAACGCTTGTTTTCAATTTAAATAATGAAAAACATTTTAAACAGTTTTAACATTTAATGACAATTTTTCCTAGTTTTATTTCTTCAAAAGAAAGATTAGAGATGATAGGTTGTCTCTGTATGACTTTCTCTGTTTAAAAGGGTTACCTATGATGTAAACTAATATCCAGGCTTCAGTTGCTGTCTAGGAATAGCGTTTCTGTCTTCAGACTTAGCAACAAGTTATGCAGCTTTTCTATTTATATCCAAAAGATTGAAGAAGAAATTTTATTGTCTGCAGCAGAAAATGAAAAAGTTTTTTAAGCACAAGAACCCAGCACATTTCATTTCGCAAAAATGGTGGCAAATACTGCAGATTTTGTCTGTGATACCTTCGATATTTACTGTTTAGCTAAGTATATAACTATGCTATGTGCAACAAAGTTAATAAAAAATTTTAATGCATAAACCAGACTATTTTTTGTCTTAATTTCTTGTATTTTTTTAAATATTTTTGTCTTTTCAATCAAAAACAGAAAGTTTGCTGTGTGTAGTATGTACTGTGTAGTAGTATTCAAGATTAAAAATTGAAAATATTCCGGATTGTCATGAAAACTAATCATGGCATAGCAGCAAAGTACCTTTCCAGAGGATAATAACAAAATAAAGGGCAAAAAATTTAATTTGTGTGCTGGGTATTATAGACTTGATATGACCTTCATCAAAAAAATGTTTCTTTAAGGATGAAAATACATGTGTATTGAAGAAGAGCTGTCAAATACAAAAAATATCTTAATATTGATTATCTTAACATTGTTTAATATGTCCTTTACTGTCTTTCCAGTTTGAAAACTTCACACAATCAGTGCGTCTTACATAAGGGGTACCATTTGTGTGAAAAGTAGCACCACTTTCGTTGTTTTTACACCTCAATGGTATGCACACATACTTTTCAAAATATTTGTAAACATACATGAAAAAACACACATAAAAATTTGTGTCAATTCGTTGTTCCAGATTGATGTCATCAATTTTGCATCTTACCATCTACAGACCTTTCTCAAAAATGAAAACTTTATGTCATTTGGAACATTTGGTTGCAAGTTATTTTGTTTTAATATACATGTAGTGACTCTACTTAAGCCATTTCACACTCACTTTTCTACTCATTGGTTGATAATGTCATCACCATGATATCCCCTACCTCATTCACAGCATCACATACCACAGAGCATTCCCTTCATCATTGTTTACATTTTAACTCATCTAAGTCATGCTGACTTCTTCCAAAGTCTAGATCTTTCTCCTCCATTGCATCAGCATTACATTTTCCTAACTATCCTTAGTCAGCAATTTGATTTCTGTATATACGTATCTTAATTTGTATGTTGTTTTAGTCAGTCAGTCCAGTTCAGATAAAAGTTATACAGTTAACATATAGACTCTTTAACTGGCTCTGTGTTCCCTGCATGTTAAATAAGACTCAAAGAAACATCAATGATGGAAAGTTACAAGAAACAAGATAGGAACCACTGCAACTCTTGCTACACAAAGTCGTTCCTATATATATATATACAGATATTTATTTAGATTGACTGGGATTTCTCCTCTTAATTCCTCTTAATTCCTCTGGAAGTCTTTTACTAGTTAACACACCTTCTGGAATTTTCAGTTTGCAAATGTAAAATTCCTCTAAAACAATCTTTAAATATGTTATTAAAATAAAAATAAACTAAATATCTCTTTTAAACTAAAAGATATTGATGATACTTTGCACAGCGGATTCCGTGCGTATCATCAGAGAGAATCATCAGGATCAGAAACAATCGTAAGGCCTATATAGTTTGTTAACTAAAACTCAGTGAAATATTTGTTCAAGTTTCAGATTATGCTCTTACCGTCGTAGGAGAAGAAGTTGCCCCTAGCAGATAATTTGGTAGGTATGTCGAACTTCCGCTTTTTGAAATGGAATGTGGCGGATGATCAGGGCTTGTCGACATCATCACGTTCCCGCCGCTTTGACCTGAGAATGCACTTTCATGGAAAGATCCAGGTATAAGACTAGTCTTTGGAGAGAAAATTCCATCCTGGGAATGCGCTTGGTTGGTAAAGGCCGTGTCTGACAACATTGTGATCTATAGTAGGTTAAAGAAAGCGCGGAACAACTGAAGAGACAGCTTCTCCCGCCGTTAAGTTAAAAATTAGGCCCAAATTTCAATACGAGGCTTAAACGAGATGATAACCTGCTCCATACACTAGATTTTGTTTAACTCAAATAAAAAAAAATAAAAACTTTTTTTTCAGCAAAAAATCAATTAATTACAAGATTTGTCATGCTAGTTGTCAAGATACAATCATTAATAACAATAAAGATTACATTACAGGGAACATTATAAGATATTTATAAGATCAGCTGATGGACACATGGAAAAAACTCATGAAGGAGCTATCAGAACCATGTGCCCTACTCAATAACAATATTCGTACAATCTTTCCGAATTTCTCTTAATTGACTCTCTTTGTGCACAGCTGCGAAGCAGCCAGACAAAGTGAAAGATGTGTAGGGCAAAAGTCATAGGACTTTGCAAATCTTCGGAGACTACTGTTTATCAAACTATTATGATTAAAAATTTTAGCCAGCCAACTACTGGTTCAGTGATTTGCAACGTTCACTGGCTCTTTTAGTAAGTTGCACTTTTCTTGTTCCTTTCATTTCTCGAAAGATATTTAACTGCAAAAACCAAAAAGTGATGAAATTAAAAAACAGAGAAACTGCAGGGGCGGATCCAGGATTTTTGGTGACTACTATAGCTAGCTCAAACTTTTTGGGATTGGGAGCAGCTTCATGATGCGGCGGGGGCAGCACTGATAGGCCTGATAGAAAGCGAGGGGCAAATCACTCCAAAAAAATCTCGTACACCTTTGGTGGAAATCCTCTTGCTTTATCTGAAAATCCTCGGAAATCCTTTTGTTTTAGGGAAAATCTCGTGCACTATTTGCAAGAGTGAATTGCCCCTCGGTAGAAAGGGCACCTTGGGGTGTCAAAGTTTGCTGATGAAACAGATCGGGAATCGTCGTTTAGCCAATTACGAAGCCTGGTCATAGGTGGGTGAAGACCCTGTCAAGGGAGAGGGTCTGTGTTCTGGAGGCATAGCCCAAAGGGAAATTTTACGTTGATATGCCCCAAATACTCTCGGAAATGAAGGCAACATCCATAAAAAATACATTGAATCAAGACTACAGTCAAACTTCATTCTCGAAATACCTTTCACCCCAACATCAACCATCAAGGGAGGCTGGACCAAATCCTACTTTACCCTACAAAATTTGTTCAGATGACCATCTACATGGCTTGAAATAACTTTTGGATAAAACTCCTCTGAACTTACCGTTTTTTCTTTCTTTATTTAAATTTGGTACAATCTGCAGCTATATTCAAGCTAAATAAAGCCGATTAATTTAAATTACAAACACTAAATATAATTCAAATCAAATATAACTTATTTTGCATACGTATTTCTTGTAAATATCAGTATTGTAAATATCTTGTAAGTATTGAGCGATGAAAATTCTGAGATTCTTCTTAATTTTTGTAAAGTTGGGGAGTACTTATATTTCGCTTTGTACTGAGTTCCATATTTGGCACAATCTCTTTGACAAAAACCTCGAAGGCAGAAGGAATCATGTCATCCTATTACTGTTAAAAAGGCTGTTACATAAAGCCTGGCTACAATGATATAGATATCATTTTCTGGCTTAGTTGTTTTTACTGCTGCGAGAGGTATCAGAGGTCCTGTGGCGGAACAGAAAGAGGAGGCCTTTGCGAGCGAAGGAAGCAGAAAATCTACGGTGACCATGCCCTTTAGATTACCTAAAAATTCATTTCAGAATATTCTTTGCAATCACCTTCTTGCAATCGTTTAAAAAGTTGCACAATTTTGTTATGTCTACTTACTAATTGCTTTCACAAACTGGAAACCTTGAGAGCACCCTAAACCTCAAGGCCCATGGCCAATTTTCCATCGCTACCACCTTTCGTTACCCACTTGTTGTGAGCCGGTTTTTTGGTGTTTCTAAGAAATGCCGGGCACTTTGTAGTTATGCCGTTGGCAAAAAGGGCAACTCAGTGAGCTTCAAAGGGGCAGGTAAACTGAATTTTGGCAGAAAGGGGATACGTGCCCACTGTGCTCCCCAGTTTCTACCTTGAATGATATATTGAACATATGCAAGCCAACGTTGGTAGCAATCTGAAATTAGTTCAGCATGATCATGAAAGTTAAAGAGAACTTAGCAACGAAATTGTTTTTGTTGGTCAAATTGATTTGCAAATCGATTTTCAGTTCTCATAAAAATGGAAAATATTGACTTTTGTCTTGCATGTAGGTATCAAGAGATCCTTGAAACCTAGATTTTATTAGCATTCAAATGTTTATATGAATTAATATTTCTCAGAAATCAATTTATTGAAAAGGCACTTTGCTGCTCCCTTGCTGCCCCTTTCTTACTTGTAGGATACGCCCACTATGGGCAAATGCTGTAACCATGTGTGTTTATAGTTGCTTTGTATTCATAAGTATTCCTTTGAACTTCCTTTTTCCATTTCCTAGTAGGTCTTTACCTTTGAAGACACATTACAGGGGACACATATTTTGCAAACAAGCTATAGTCAAATGTTTCTTTACAGAGGACAGAGAGCGGAGAAGTACTGTGGATACTCATATTCTATTGGTTAAAAGGCCATTTTCAAACCAGACTATAGCTGCACTATAGCTCCAAAAATTGTAGTATAGGTTTCATTGCCTTTGATGCTGTTTCCAGAGCAAATCCCCAGACTGACTACAGGTCGGAATATCCATTATAGCTCAATTCTGCTTGGTTACTGTCAACAAAGAACTGAACTTCTGATTCATCAAAGTTTGAATATTAGACCATTCTGTGATCAGTGTTTTATATCTTATCTGTAGCATTGTTTGAAATATTTCAGAGGCATTGTGATGACACATTGCCAGCATTGTATGTTTATCATATTTGATGACCAAATACGCAGTTTTAAAATGTTGATAGGCTTGAAATCAGAGAAAGAATAAACACATTTAAGGGACTGCAAGGAAACCGTGAATTCCAAAAATCAAACACGGAGAATCTGACTATAGCTCGAGCCACAGTTGCTATAGCCTGGATCCGCTCCTGCACTGTTAGATTACAAGTTTGGATATAACTGCTTATGAGAAAGGAAGCTTCATGATTAGATTTGACTGGAATTTTTCAACAGAATCCCTCCTCTTTAAACAGCCTAATTTTCTTAACTCAACAATATTTGTATTTGCTTTTTTAAATGGCAAAGATTACAAATATTTTTTATTCAACCAGTCAGAAATGGTCTCCAGGGTAGCCCTATTAGATAAGTTACTTGCGATAAAATAGCTGTGGATAATAAGAAATAAAATCCAACATAAAAACGATGTAAGGTGAAAAAGTATTATCTGATAAATGTTATACACTTTTCTGCATGTGCAAAACAGGCTTGACACCTACATAGTGACTGAAAACTATGTAGGGCTTTAAGGGGACTTGAGCGAGACCTCAAAATTTGTTTGATTGATTGAAATATGGGATTTCAAGCACATTATAATTTTGTTTTAGTCTGTCTTCTTGTGAAAGAATTTAAGGGCCCACTTTCCCTCTCGTCCAAGTGAAAACCTGAAATTCCGGCACATTTGAAGCTAAACAAATAAAAAGGGTTACAGATTTTACCAGAAACAACAAACCGGTAATCGTGTGAATATCTGCTCATGAAATGAAATATACTGATCCAATTTAAAGTTTCCAAACAGTCTAAAGTTTCAAAATATTCAAATGAAGTTTCTGAGTGAAATTCCTTTCCAGAAATTGAACTGCTTCTTCATTTATTGAGCTCAGGAAAGGAACAAAATTGCACTCAACAACTACCAACATGTTTTTCTGCCAAAGAAGATATTCACGAAATAATTCCAAAAGCTACGCCAGTGTCACAAAATCAGTCCATTTTCTGCTAACCTTTTATCGAACATTATGCACTCTCACTCCTGGCTTTAATCTCAGGTTCTATATGTTTCCAAAGTTTGCCTTGATTTTTCCATTCCCATAGACTATCCATACCTTGGTCATAAATTCTTTCAAAAATTAGGGCACTTACTACCACTGTAAGAGCAAACGTGGATGTTCTCCTGAACAGAGTATCATACACTTTCCTTCCGAACGCCATTTTGAAGAGAAGAGAGCTAGCTAACTAGTTTCCAGGCTCCATATTTGGTCAGCTACTTCTAACGGGGGTATGTATGCCTAAGTGCTGTGGGAATTTCTTAAAACCAAAATAGACGTATCAAAATATCATTATTCTTAAGGTTTCAAATAATCGTAGTAAGTAACGGTTTGTAATCTTATCTTTGTATAAGACAAAAATATGCGAGGTGAGGGTGAACAATATTCTTAAAATGTTCTTAAAAATTGGACGAATCTGAGCATTAATATTCTTATAAACAATATTCTTACAGAAACGAGTGTGCGTATGTAACATACCTTATTACGCGAAATACAGGCAGTGGCGGACTGGCAGGGATGCTAGGTTGCGATCGCAACCCGGGCCTTCTCAACTTCATAATAACCAGGCCCTTCGTAGATAAATTCGAGAAAATCACTCTGTTAATTTCAAAGATATCTATGTTCAAGAGAATATAAGTCACAGAAATGAAGATAAAATCCTTAGAAAGAAACATTTCAGTATTGCTTACCAGGGGCGTTGTGGCTAGGCGGGACACGGGGAAATTTCTCGGTGGCCCCCTTTCGAGTGAGTTTGTAAAACCCAGGAAAATATCTAATATGAACAAAATCTTTGGTGAGAAAACGCCTCACCTACATTTATACTCAAGTTCACAGTTCAGAATTAGAGGAGGTCAACATTTACAAACAGGCAAGGCAACTGTGAAAGGGATGCGTGGAATTAAAACTGGGATCTTTTTAATATTTCATAGGTGCATGGTTTCCAGGTACATATCATTTTTGGCGACTTGGGTTTGTGATTTGAGATATCATACACAAGAGTGGGCCCCCTTATGATAATTTTCTCCCAGCCCTTTCCTAGGAGCCACAACGCCCCTGTTGCTTACATTATACGTAGAACGGGCCCCTTTTCTGTATATTTTCTGTATCGGGCTACTTTTGTAGTAAAGTCATGCCAAATCTTAGGCTAAAAAATTTCTTAACTAATATTGTAACTGAAAAGCAATTTCTTTTTTGATCCAACCCCGTTTTTAGTTCAATAGTTGTTACGGAGCAGCAGGTCCCCCGGTTTCATCACCTTGCTGTCACGCTCGTGAAAACGAGGCTATGACAACAACTCCAAGAAAATTCTAGATTGATCTGGAAACGAAAATGCGACTTCAGTATGAATCAGCAAACCCATGAGGACTTTATATAAAGGTAAGCACTGTATATCATTTTTTTATCACTCTGTAAAACAAGAAGCTGACAGAAAACAAACTGCGTTTTGTGGCAAGACTATTTGAGTAGCTTGACGATGGCAAATTTCCAAGATATAGACTTGATGGCAGTTGGAAGACATTGCTCTAGAAAAGATTGCAATAGGCTAGATTACTTGCCAATAAAATGTGACCATTGTAATTTATTATTCTGGTAAGACCTTTTTTCAATCAAATTTTTCGTATAAATTTTGTTTGAGAGAAAAAAAATCAAGATTGCAACAAGATGCATATTTCGGCCTCATTTTAAAACCTTCCCAATAGCGCCTTTCAGTCAGTTCACATTGATTTATGGAAGTAATTCATATTCATTGATATTACCTTTTGTTAGGGAAAAACAAAAATTTGTGAACATAGTTCCAAGCCTATGTACACACTGTTTATCTTATTTTGTATGTCTTAAAATGATCTTAGAACATTAAAGATATTGATTTTAATTCCTCTTTTCAAAGTGCTCAACACCATGATGCCAAGGAACACCACTGCCAGTCTTTTGTGAACCTTGATGTGAGTTCAGGTTATTTATAGACTTGTTGATATTATGGAGTAACAATGTGCAACTTGTATGTTTTTGCATAGCTTAATGATAATAAGCTTTCCTTGTATTTAAAAATATAATTTATGGATAAGTCATAAAGCAGAAGAGAAGGAACTGTTAGCAATACTTATGCTAAACAGCCTGTCACCAAATTTGAAGAATTTTGTAGAACTACTTGTTGAAAAAGGCTTTAATTTGACTTCTTTTGTTTTATATTTGAAACTTCTGACATAAGAACTTAGGAAAATCTCTGTTGATATTTATTTATTGGAAATCATACCCATAAAACAAGATTGGCTCACAAATTATAAAGCTACCCTTGAGGTTTTATAGCTTAATGAGCAAGAATGGATGCATGAAAAAATAATTTAGTTGTTATAAAAGCCGCTGGTCATTTTCATTTTTGCACAGGAGTGACTGATAACACCAAAGGTTATATGATAAAATGCCAAATACAGGCATATACATATACAGGTTAGCCTTTATCAACCTTTATGCAATTACATTAAGCTACTATGCCAATAATATTATAAAATTAATACCAAAGTATCTCCAAAGTAAGTAACATTGATTCCACTGTGGCCTTCCCAGTGATTTAAATTTTTTCTTCAAGAAAGCTTATTCTTCTATTTCTTTTCAGAGAGTCATACCAGCTTGTCCTCTTTGTGGTCAGTTGGTTGCACTTGTTTCAAATGTATCCAAAAATGACCAGGTGAGCATTACTACTTTAAATTTAAAATTATAAATTTCATTAGGAAGTTTGATTTTGAAATTTGTTCTTGTCCTTAGTATTTATTGACTGTAACTGTTTTGAGAAAGAAATAGTTTGAGTACTATTGTTTTTAACTGTAGGTTGAGAAACACATCAGGAGTGGGTGTAAAGCAATGATAGCAGAAAAGAGAAGGAAAAACGTGTGTTCACAAATGAACTGCAAACAACATAGTCTTATTCCTTTCAACTGCCATATTTGTCAAAAAACTTTCTGTGTCAGGTAAGCATAACGGGCCTGGAAACTTTCAGCATTTAGGGAAACAAAGGATTGTTTTTCTGGTTGTAGGAACAAGGTAACACTATTTCATAACCATTTCTTTTGGGTTGCAGAAGGCTACAAAAACTTCTGAAGCAGTTAAAAACTAATGCTGCTTCAGAAAATCAAATTTTCCTTTCCTCTTTTCAGGCCTTATTGTCTTTTGTGAAGCCCATAGTGAACATGTAGAATTGGGAATTTTTCTTTTTAGAAGAGTTATGAAAACTTGAGCCAAATGAAAATTTGATGTTTATTCAAAGAGCCTTGACTAAACCAGCAAACATGAGCTTTGCAAAAAAAGAAAGGCAATGCATTGCTCATGTCTCTATTCTTGAAAACTCTTTGAAAACTCTACTTTTGATGTTTAGAAAGTATAAATCAAGTATAATAAAAAAGTTATGAATACTTATGAAGTTATGTTATGTTATGAAGAAAGTTATGAAGAAGAAAATTATGAAGAAAACTTTAAAGGCTGAATTCTTTAACCCTATTCTACTTTTTGATTTCATTACTTGTTTCCTTTTTTAGGCACCGTCACTCTGGTGATCACACATGTATTCCTTTGCCGCCAACAACAATTGCAGTTTACTGATTAAATGCGTATTTAGTTATCCAAAGGCTACATGGTATATTTATGGTGTACAAAGTTTGTTCGACAACTGAGTATGCTTTTTGATTGGCAATTGTTTCTCTGATGCTGTCCTCATTCTGTAGTATGCCTTCAAAGGAGACATCATGTACACCTAGCTTTAAAAAACTTGTGAAGAAATTCATTTATTTAAAGAGGGATAAAAGGAAATATGGAACGATCTATCTTTAAAAGTATTTTCTGAAGTTGAAAACATTTAGTAGAAATTATTAATGATTTCAAAGTCATGTATATTTTTAGTGTATAACTAATCTTAGGAAAATCTGTAACATAAGATGTTGGTGATTCATTAGTTGTTTGCAAATTTAAATGTTGAATGTTGTCTGAGAGTATGTGTCAGTCTCTCCACAATTTGGCTTGAAATATACCCAGGAATCTTTAAGCCAGGAATCATACAAAATCAAATACGCTCTGCCAGTATTAAGGATGCCAACGCAATCTGATCTGTAATCACAAGTTACAGGCTTAACTCCTTCAACATTTTTTTAGCCTTCTAGAAGCATTCAAAAAAGCTGCCTTCACTTTTCTTATTGATATATATTAGAATTTTGCAGTGTTCCACAGGATAGTCTTTTAGGTCCCTTACTCTGTTACAACACATAGATGATATCATTCAATATTCCTACTCACTATTTGATTTTCATTTATTTGCAGATGATACTAGCTTACGTTATTGAAAAAGTTTGTGAATGATCTTATAATGTAAATAGAGAATTATCTAATGCATTCTGTGGCCAATAAGCTTTCTTTAAACGTGGCCAAGTCAAATGTCCTTATCATTTGCCCTGTACAAACAGGGCCCACGCCACCTGGGGGCCGCAGGGGCCATAGCCCCTCACTTTTTTGCAAAGTAAGTAGTTTTAAAGCTGCAGTAGAAAGGGATGGCCCCCACTTTTGCTAGCCTTGGTCCCCCACTTTCAAATTCGTGGCGTAGGCTCTGATAAAAGAATTAACCCTTAATGTCTTCCCCCTAGATGTTGACAAAACATGGCATCACTGCAAAACATGGCAACACCACAAATTCAAGTGCTGGAAATTTTTTTATCAAGTCTTATATTTCTACTCTTGACAAGAGCAGCTGCAAAAACGGGAATTTGAGAAACACTAAAACATAAGTCTTGACTAAGAAAAACTTCTTTTGACTAAGGACACTGTTTTTTAATCACTGTACGTCAGCACACTGGTCTCCGGTGAGATATTATCTGCTGTGCCATGGAGAAATCTCCAATTTAATGTAATTGGTCTAAAAAAGAGACCCAAGTTTAACACTGAGTGAGTAAGAATATTTTGTTTTATTCTAAATTACTTTTCTTTTGTGATTACACTTAGATATTCAAGTTATTCAAGACACTTCGATGAGATCGAAATTAAGGTTACGATAAACGTTTCTGAAACGATGTTTGGTTTCTCTCCCTAAAAGCAAAACTATTAATGGAATCAGATTAAACTATACATCATTCGATGCATAAGAACGTGGTGATTCCAACAATATCAAAATAATTGGCAAATATTGTAAAATGATACTTTCCAGGCAAATTAATTGCTTAAGTGAGTGTACCACCTTCGAAAGCTATTTTGTAACTTGGGTTTGCGGTATCGAAATCTGACTTATATCAGCAGAAAGCGCAGATCTTTAGCTACCAAAGTATGTCTCAGATTTTCCAAATTCCTCCACCCCTTGAAAATATTCCCTGTCAAAAATTAGCAAACAATTTTTCTTCCCTCTCATTGCTGTATTTGGCTGTGAAAGAAGGACCAGAGCAAATACAAAAATTTTGAGACACTCTTTGCTTACCCGACATCTCTCCTGGCCGTGTGCAAATTTTTGAGCCATTCGATTGATTCCTTGGGTACAAAATAGCTTTTTCGTACCTGTATGTAAAGGAATTGTAAGTCCGTAGAAAACGGGATTTTACAGTTCAGTTCATTTTTATTTTAACATTCCACTACAAACAAATGCCATTAAAATAATACAGTAAACTAACTAGTTACAATAGATTACAAAGTTATCAGGTTTATAAGGGGATTTGTATGGAAGGAATTTCTTGAAAGGAGAAACTCTCTCAATAGGTAAACTAATCGAGGAGAGGGCACCCCCTTGGTTAAGAACATAAATTGACAGATTTATTGATGATAAACGAAAATTGCATTTATTCAATCATATCGTATCTTAAGTATGACGGCAAGTGTTGGATGGTTATTAGAAGTCCTTTGGCTGGTAATTGGTAGCGAAGAAGTGGAGCTTAAGTTGTTGCCGGAAATTCATTACTGTTGCAGTTTGTTTAATAACATATGAAGAAATGTTCCATGATTTTGTACCTGCATACCTTATAGATTTCAAACCATGTTGCAGAGTGTTTTTACGTGCCATAAAAATGTCACCTCTGCGTGCCTGTCTTGCATCATGTTGAGAAATCATGAAAACAGGGTGGGGAAAGCTTATTAACAGATTCATAGACCAAAGCCAGGAGTTTCATTTCAAAGAGATCCTGTAGCTTGAGAAGCTGGAGAGTGAAAAAATAGGATTAGAAGGTGCAGAAACATTTTTAAAAGCAATAGCTCGTACAACTTTCTTTTGAAGTAGGACTTTTGGTTTGATGTAAGCATCAAAAGTAAGTCCCCAAACAGCAATTCCATAATGAAGAAAAGAAACAAATAAGGAGTGATGCAAAGAAACCAATAAATTTGGTAAAAGAAGACAGTGGCGGAAATTCAGGCTTTCATTTGGGGGGGGCAGATCTACGATTTTCCGACAAGATTACATCACGGACCATGTATAATTTCAAAGAAACTGCACATTTTGATAAAAATAGTTGATTTTTTGACGGGACTCTTTAGAAATCTTTGCTGACCACGCCATAATTAAGTAGCAAGAGGAACAATCCATTTATGATTTTTGATATCAAGATTGATATCTCATCTAAGGCAATTGATGATACAAGAGGTAGACCGATAACACTTTTGACAAGTCGCACGTTCATTTTATGCATTTTATCTTGTTTTCGTCAGTGAGAAATACGTTTGAAAATAACTTTTGTTCAGAAGAATCCGACAGAAATTTTGGCTGATCTTTACGGAATTGAAATTAAATACACAATTCACAAGCAGTTTTGATTTTGGTCATATATTGTTTGATTATTATTTGGTAATGGCTAATATTTTGTCAGCTATGCTATGTTCAAATTTTGCAAAAAGGGCACAGAGAGGTCTTAAAGGCCCCTGGAGCAAAAAAGGAAACGTGGATCATTTGGAAAATTTGGCAATTACGCCCCTTAGATTAGCTTAAAGTTCCTTTTCAGAACGCTTTCTTGGAGTAATTTTGACACGTTAAACGGTTGTCAATTATCCGACGAGAGCCCGAATTTTCCGACAACGTCGCTAATTGGGGGGGGGGCGAGCCCCCCCAAACCCCCATAAATTCCGCCACTGAAAGAAGATGTCGTGTCTTAAAGAATATACCACATGTTCTTGCTAGTTTGCTGGACAGTTCACTTAAGTGATGCTTCCAGGACAGATTTTCATCCAAAAGGAGACCAAGACATGCTTGGCTTTTTTGCATTTTGCTTACCAAATCTTATAGTAATATTCTCATGGAGAGGTTTTTGCGTTGAATGAAAAATGAGCAAGTTAGTTTTGTAGACATTCAAAGCAAGTTTATTAGCATCAACCCACTCGTTGACATGTTTTAGTTTTAGTGTGGTTTTAGTATTCGATAAACTGTGGTTTCAATTGCACTTTTCTGAACCAGGACAACTGTAGAGCAGTGTTGTTTTACGATGTTGTGAATGAAATTTTATATGATTTGAAATAAATAATTTATGCAAATCAATGCATTGTTCTCTCTGTTTGTCTCGATTTCATACTTGATTGCCGGGCATTTTGTTACATTGCGTTCGGTTATTTAGCAGACCAGACAGACCAAGGTCCAACTGAAACCAATACACCGAGGTAAGGCCGTGGCGTAACCTGCCTCTCTTCATTTTTAGCTTTTAAAAAGTCTTATCTGCGCTCGAAGCTGCTTTGTTTTAAGATATCTAATCAAAACATGTCTTTAGCTTAGGCCACATCCTGCAGACGTTCGACAGCAAAGGATTTCATGTTGCGGAAGTAAACATTGCGGCACAACACATGCAAGTTTGAAACTCCAAACCACATTCTACTCAAACTCAAAAACATTTTTTCAGCAAATCAATTAATTACACGTTACGTCATTTAAGTAAGTTGTTTAAAATTCAATTATTAAATCCAAAATTACAATAAGAACATTAAAGAGAAAAAAACAAACAGACACATGAAAGAAACTCAAGACCCAACATTCTGTGTCCAAACCCAACTACAAGGGCGGGTCCAGAGCAAATTTGAAGGAGAGGCGTTGAATAATTTTCAGAAATTTGTTGTATCTTTGAGGAAGTGTTTAAATAGTTCAGTGATCCGTTTTGCGTTTATGTCGAGTTCACAGTAAAAACAGCGGATAGCAAGGAACGCAATTTAATAGTAGCATCCAACATAAAAACTGAACAACATCAAACAAACAAACAACGTTCTAAACACCTGAAAAACACGTAAAAAAAATATACCAAAGGTTCTTTCCTTATAGCTATCTATTGAACACAATGCAACAATAAAAGGCGATAAGTCCTTTTGTTAGTCAATAAGCAGCACCACCGCTCAACTACACACAACAAAATTTCAGACCCTAACTGCTCACAGAAGGCTCTCTGTCCACTTTATAAAGAGATTTTCACGATAATTGTGCCAAAGCAATCATATATGGTCTGAGCATGAGCATGACTGAAGGTCTCTTTTTTTGCAATTTTTCTTAATAGATAAATTTTCCGGCTGATCATTTGCTGCCCCGCCATAGTGGCTGCAACTCTGCTAGAGTGCTATGCAAAAAGGGTTGACTTGAATTATTTTTCCTTACAACATGAATTATATCGA
The DNA here is from genome assembly GCF_057945365.1 of Rhopilema esculentum. Classification (NCBI taxonomy): domain Eukaryota; kingdom Metazoa; phylum Cnidaria; class Scyphozoa; order Rhizostomeae; family Rhizostomatidae; genus Rhopilema; species Rhopilema esculentum. The sequence goes on along the minus strand of NC_142832.1, from coordinate 8,021,954 downwards.
ATTTCGGGGGCGCAGAAAATTTGCCATTTTTATTTGGTTTGATTATGACATGAAGATTGATCACTGTTTGAATGAAGGCAGGAATTTAAGAACCCAACTTTATGGATAGCTTTTATTGTCTTCCACAGCGTGACTTCTCTAGCAAACATTATTCATTTTCGGAATAAACACTTTTTGAAACCTCTTGGCGGCCCTGAGTGTGGTGTAAGACAAGTTTTTAAGTCTCTATATACCTCATTTGTTAGAGAAATCTTACATTTAACCAAGATACTTATAGTTCTAAAATATCTGATTTAATTCAAGATCCAAAGATATAAGGTACAAAAGAACCTTGAAAAGCTAAGATATTGTAAGTGGTATGCAAAAATCAGCATCCGCAGACATATGAAACATATGAAATTGACCATCATGAAAACAGTGAACAGTAATACCAACAAAATTTCTGAAACCTGGAAAAGAGCTTCCGTGGATGAGCAAAAGAATTCAGAGATTTGTAAAGAAAAAACAGAGAAAATACAACAGAGCAAAAAGGTCAGGAAGTGAAAAAGCATGGGGAGAGTATCAACAAACACAGAAATTAATAAGCAGCATATAATGACTACATCAACAAATTGTTTGAAGAAAGTGATGAAGGAGCTGAACAGAAAACAGGAATGAGGTGCTTTTGGAGTTATATAAAATCCCTAAGAAAAGATACAGTAAGCATTCAAGGGCTAAATCATCAAGATAAATTAGTCACAACAGGATATGAAAAGGCAGCAGCTTTGTCAGCACAGTATGAGTCAGTATTTACAAGACCTTGCCAAAGCAACATCCCCTGCAAAGGATATAGCTCTCACAAGATCATGAGAGACATCACAGTAACAGTGAAAGGTGTTCATAATCTTCTTGCTGGCTTAAAAACTAAGAAAGCAATAGGGCCAGATCTCTTACCAGCTAGAATATTAAGAGACTATGCAGACGTTATTGCCCCTGTGTTTGCAATGTTGTTCCAGAAATCAATTGACACTGGCTCAGTACCAAAGGATTGGCAATGTGAAAACATTGTTACAATTTTCAAGGGGCTAAAAACGAAACAAGCTAACTACAGGCCTGTATCATTAAAATGTGTCAAGTGCAAATTTCTTTAGCACATTATTTACAAGCAAATCATGGATCATCTTGAGGGTAGTCATATCCTTGTTCCTTTTCAGCATGGATTCAGGAAAAGGCACAGCTTTGAAACACAAGTTGTTAGCTCCATAGAAGATCTCCCAAGGCATCTTGATAAATGGGATCAACTAGACCTAGCTAGCTATATTGCAAGGTCAGGTCTTTTCCATAAGGCAGCAAATTATAATATTGCTGTTAACATTCCATCTTACAGACACCAATACAGCTTCAAGGAAGAAGTCACCGGCAGTTTATCAATATTGGCACTTATACCAACACATATTTGTATTCATTTTTCCCAAGAACTATCAGATGTTGGAACATACAGGCAACTTAAAGAAGAGACACATTCAAGAGGAAGCTTCAGAAAAAATTGAACTGAAGAACGTAAACGTTGTAATTCCAAGAACGCATGTACACAGACAGGTCAAAGGATTACCTTTAACTGTATTTTAGATTTTTTTACTGTAAGATACAATACAATAAGCATTCAATTCTAACATGTAACTTTTTTCATTAATTTGCACCTGCATTCATTCATAGATGCCACTGACCAATCCATTACCACAATGCCCCCTAAATGTTCCCTTTAATTTCAATCCCTTTGTTATTCAGTCTTGACGACAAACAAAATTACAGCTTCTCATTTGACATGTAAATGTTCAATTTAATCATTGATCAGTGGCATCTTCTAGCACTTTTTATCCATTAATCTTTTATCTTTTGCACTCTGAGCATTATACGGATACTCGGTCCTGCTCAGTCTTGATGTAGACGTAGAAGATGATCAGAAAGCCTAATGCAGATATTTTGCTAACACAGTCCAGCTGCTACCAGCAACATCGAATTATTTATCTTTTGCTTCATGGGCTCCGGCACAGGTTGGAAAGAGGGAGGGGCAAGGGAAAATTTAATACTCAGAGCAAAGATTTTGTGAAAAGTTGTATTGTTTTGCAAAAAATGGGGGCCCATGGCCCCCCTTCGTCAGGGGCCCTGTGCTTCTTACAAAATTATTGCTTTCCTATACCTATTATGTCACCACACTGTGAGTTGGGGTGAGACTGTCTCACCCTTGTACCTGACACCATTTAGTCAAGAAAAAAGAAAGCATCCTAACTATTTTTCAAAACTGCTGCAAGACTGCCATTTAACATTTTCTTTCTGAAAATAAATTCAATCCAGACCAGACTTACCTCAATAATTGTTTTACCAAGTAGTTTTTAAATCTGACCTGTTTAAATTGTTGATCATCTTGATAAATGCGGCACAGGAATTCTGTAGACATCTGAGAACTCCAACATCAGGCACACTTCATACATTTATGAAATGTGAATTCAACTTTATAGAAGCACCACTGAAAGTATCCCATCTCCGTGACCAAATTTCTCTGAACCTCTGTGTTCTAGATCTTTTGTTTCTGAGGTTTGTTATAAGTGACAGAAGTCACCTTCACTAGTATCTAGTATCAATTTGTTTTGACATCCCTTTGATGTACCAATTTGACTTGCTTTGATTGTTGATGAGGTTGTTCTTGCATTGCAGATGGAACCATCCAGTGCAATCAGAAATGTTTGCCCAGAAGATAAAAGTCTTCCAAAATTATGGACTGCCAAAGAGTGCCCCTTTGCTGAAAGGGCTGTCATTGGTTTGCATGAGCTGGGTGTCCAATTCGAGGCAGTTGAGGTTGATCTCAAGAACAAGCCAGCAAGCTTATTTGAAGTGAACAGCAAAGGCCTTGTACCAGCAATGAAAGATCAAGGCAACTGCATTAATGATTCCTACATAATCTTGCAGTATATTGAAGAAATGTGGTCAAGCAATGAGAAATCACTGCTTCCTAGAATCCCTGCTGATAGAGCAATTGCTCGAACATGGTGCGATTTTATCAACAAAAACGTGGCTTCTGTTTTCTATGAAGTACTTTTAAAGGAAAGTGATGAGGAAAGGGAGGCAGCCAAAGTTAAACTGTTGAGTTCAATAAAAATATTAGATGAAGCTCTACAACAGTATCCAAGTGGTCCATTTTTCTTCGGTGAAAACTTTGGCATGGTGGACACAATGCTGGCACCGCATGTAGAGCGGTTTGGTGCCCTTAAACATTTTAGAGGTTTCGAAGTACCAGAAAATGATGAATATAAACACTTTCATCTTTGGTGGAAGAATGTGCAAGAGCATCCAAGTTTTCAGCCAGCCAGGGTAGATAATGAATTCATTATACAAGTTTATAAGAGTTATGCAGAAAACAAAGCAAATTCAAAGGTAGCAGAGGCAGTTCGAAAAGGCCAAGTCATTCCATGAAAAATATGGTGCGAGGCATTGCATAACTGTATAACAATATGCTTCAACCGCATCCCCTTGTATACACCCATTTTAAAGTACATGGTAGTAGCCTTACTCTCATTGCATTTTAAAACCACCTCTTGTTGAGTTTGTATTTTAAGAAACTACTGTGGTCTGCACATCACATGCATCCAAATTTTTGGATAGAATAATATAAAAAACCATTATATAGCAACAAACCAACAGATGAGTTGTGCACAACTCTCTGGTGATTAAAAAAATTCACCATTCTCCATACATTTCACCAGTCCACTTTTCGTGAAGGAAAACAAAATGTATTTTTGACATAATTACTTCTTTGTAGGTAGAATTTAATATATAATGCAAGCAATGATCAGAGTTATAATTAGATTGCAAAATGGCAAAACTAGAAATGTAATTTTGAATCCATTTGTTATCATTATGTTGATGCATTTCTATCTTTTGTATTTCTACTATTTATCCATTGCCTCCCTAAGTAACAACTTTTGCCCCTCTTTGTTCATCTTAAAAATTTAGGAAGAAAACATGTTTTGTGTAAAACAAAATTAACAATTCTGTTTTGGAAATCGATTGTCATCCAAATATATTTCAGCAATAAAATATATTCTTTGGATCTAGACTTGTGCCAATAAACATAAAATTTTCCAGACAATTCTGAACTCTAGGGCAAAAAATATTATGAAAACGCTTGACAATCAATGTAGTTTTGTGTTGATGAATAATACCCAAAAAATAATATATTACAAAAATGTCTTTCAACTTTTGAAAGAAATATAATTTTTATGTTTCGAGCATAACTCTTCAGCAGGTCACTAACATCAAAATACATCTCTTTCCAATTACAAAGTCGTTATTCAAATATATTAATTTTTTGAAATTCTTAGCTGACAAAGTGGAATTTCTGTCAGAAATAAACAATATTGTCTGTTTGGTTTCCACCGCAGATGCACGTGGTCACAAAAATTATGAAAAGATTGGAATTAATAAATTTGCAGCTATCAGCAGCCATTAATTAAATAAAACTAGAAATAAAACTAGAAATAAAATGCAGTGATTTATACAATGTTGTACTTCTGAGATACAATACTCATAAAATTTTAAAAACTTGACATTTTGAATATTATAATTGATACATAGCTTCTACAAGAGCATATGTTAGCTGAATTTATTTAGTCCTGGCAGAAAGAAATGAGTAGAGTCTTTAAAAAGGTGAACAATAGAGTTGCAAAAGCAAGCCTGGTAGTGTTTCAAGTTGTTCTTGCATGTGAAGTTGTGCCAGTATAAATATTCTGTACTGAAATTTTAAGGTCACACATTGATAGCTTGTTTGGGGAAAAGAATTCCCTTCCCCTAAGAACTTTAGGGAAGCTGTACTGTATTGATGATTTTTCATTCTACTTGATGCCAAGCTTACAATTTAGCTAGAATAGGTAGCATTTAGCAATCCTCTGTTAATTTTGATCACATTTTTCGTTCTCATTGTACCATATCTGTTTTATCTAAATTGATTTATTCACCTGTTGGTCATGCACACATTTATTCACAAACTGCTAAACTTATTAGTACTACTGTTATGAAAGACTCTTACAAGTAAATGCTACTAAATATCTTGTTTTTCGGTTGAATAAAATAATTGGAAAATAACTATGATAAGGGCAAGATCTGGTTTTCTTCCCTTCAAAAACTGGGTGGGGCTCATCAAATCTTCTCTAAGGTTGTGTTTGCTCCAGTGGGTACTTGGCTAGTTAAGAAGAGAGATCAAATCATAAATAAAAACAGAAATTGCTATTTTAAGATGCTAGAATAATCTTTAGTATCTACAAACGATTTAAAAGAGACCAAGATTTGCATTAAATTGGCTACAAAAATCACAGGATATCATATGGGAATTCTCAGTCATTGGCAGGAGGCCTTGAATATGGAAGACATATTTTCATAAAACAAAAACAAATAATTATCTAAGAAAAGATCATATTGTTGTTGAATTAAAATTTCTAGTTTTGAATTGTAATAAAAGTTAAAAAAAAATATAGTTTTAAAAAAATGTGCCAATTAGTTTAAATGTAAATTGTTGGTTTTATATGTACTAGGAACTCAATGACAATTCAAACTGATACGTGCTCATCATTGATATGTCAACGATATGCAAATATAAGGTATATAACAAGTAACAACTACATTATGTCAATTGTGCATTCCATGTTCATGCTTAGGCCTGGAGGTCTGTGGTGTGGGTTATGCTCCTTGTCAGCATAGCAAACACATGATGATGTTTTTGCCTAATGGTGTAATCTTTTTCTATTTTTTATCTTTTTCTGAACTCAACTGCTATCTTGTAATTCGGGTGTAGGGTCTTCATGGAATGCACTGTGACAGAAAGCAAAGAATGACACTTCTCTTCTTTATGTGCACAAAATTGGTGCAAGCAATTTTATCATTCTTTATTTGCAGTTTATATAATATATGCATACTTTAGGTATTGTCTCTAATTTCTCTATCCACTCAGCAATCCACGCTTTACAAGACTTTCATGCAATGTCCTAAAGACAGCAACCTGATCTTCATGTTGTAGCATCATAATCTGTTTTAATAGCTTGTTGGGATTACTGGCTCTAAAAATTGAAGATAAAATAAGCAGCTCCGGAAATACATTGGAAACAGTTCTAGTCTAACAATGTCTTTCTTATAGCTTGCCATTTTCATGGCACATATATTGAGCTAGTGATGACTGAGCCAACTTTCACACAGCAAAATATTGGCTTCCATTCCAAATCCATTGTCAGCAAAAGTTTTGTTATATTGGTGTCCACATTACTTCGTAAAATGACTGAAAAAAATCTTATCATCTATTTGCCTTTTCAAAATTTGCATTTTAGCTATTCATACTTTGTTTTTGGGTGTTTACTTGAAAGTGCCTTTTCATACCTTTTTAAAGCAAAGCATTGTAAACAAAAGTAGTAACAGATAACAAAGGCTGATAAATTTTGTAAACAATAAATATTGCTTAGAACAGTTGATACAGGACTAACGCCAATTCTAAAACGAGGAATAAAAGGAACAACCCAGTAACAAGTGGAACAACCCAGTAACAACCCTGTAACAAGCCGATTAACACAGTAGCAAGGGAAAATGTCAATTAATTGTTTTGCAAATAACACATGGATGGGGGTGTTTGTAATTCAACTCTCTAAAGTTTGTGTGGGCAAGCACAGACGCTAATGTCTTCATCCTCTTTTGACATTAAATTTATTAATATATTTTCCTGAGATAAGGCCTTAGGTTTAGGAGTTTTCAGGAGCCCTGGAGCAATACAGGAAGACAAAACTTTTTGCAACCATGCCCCTGAAACTTTTTGCGACCATGCCCTTCAGATTAACTCAAAATGCATTTCAGAACATTTCTTCCAGCCATTTCTTACAATCGTTGAAAACCTTTTACTTTATTTTGGCAAACTTTTGCTACATTTGATGCCCCCTTGCCCCGCTCTCAGCAGCCTTGAGTGTCATTTGTGTCTAAGGGCCTCCATAAGTGATTAGAGAAGAGATTGACTTTCCACCTTAGTAAAATTATTTCTAGGCAAACCATCAATTTCCTGGATGTTATTCCTGAAATTCACAAATTTTATCCCAGCACAGGCCACAATTTTTTCTTGTAGGCACATCAGTGTCATTATCATGGAATATTGTCTCTGAGAAGACAAGGTGACATTTTTCTTAATGTCATGCACACTCCAAGCAATTTTTTTGCGAATTATCATTGGTCATGCGCATGCATGTCAAATTAGAATCTTGCAGTCGAAGTGGGAAGTTGAAAATATACCGATCAATGTTTAAGAAAATGTGATATGTGCATTCACAAAATTGAAGCTGAATACCATACTCAACTCTCCTAAAATTTCCAGCATTGGCGGATATCATAAATCTGTATGTGCCAGAATATTTTTCAAAACAATTTTCATTTTCATGATCAATTTCAATTTGATACTTTGATCATTAAAACAAGGATAAATTCACTAAAAGTACTATGAAAATTGCATTATGCACTAACATTGCCTTTGCCCCTTGGGTGACATTAATATACTCTAAATATTATCCCCACATCCCCTTGTAAAGAACTACCATCCCCGTCTCCTATAAGACCTTACAGGAAAATCAATTTGGGCTTTTGTTGTACTAGCCTACCAGCCCTTGTCTTGCCTTGTCAGTGTTTGATTCAAGGGAAAACAACAACAGGTTTTCTGATAAACATGTCCATATGATAAACATGATAACATGATAAACATCACAAAAGGTACAGTTGTCTGAAGAGAAGAGGAAATGATTGCAAAATAACAACAAAAGAAATTTATATAACAAAAGTGATTGACTGCCTCTTGACAGTATAGTTGTAAGCCCACACAAACTTTAGAGAGTTGGATTACAAATGCGTCCAAGTGTTAATTACTAAACAATTAATCCACATGCCTGCTTGCTCCTAGGTTGATACTGGTTTGTTACTGGGTTGTTCTGCTTGCTCCTAGGTTGATACTGGTTTGTTACTGGGTTGTTCTGCTTGTTACTGGGTTGTTTCACTTGTTCCTTGCTTGATAATTGGCAATAGGACCAATTAATTGAGGAGTTTGTCAAGTTTTGTGAACAACATCAAGGCATTTTTTACTAAAAAACCTTATGCTATTCATATCCTCTAAACAAGAAAAATACAAACAAAGCTTACCGTATAAAGCTTGCAATGTAAACATTGACAAATGTGGCCATCAAGTATTGGCAGTCAAATCTATCCATAATTCCACCATGTCCAGGAATGGTATCGCCAAAGTCCTAAATAAAATGCAATGCATTACAAATCCAGACAGAAGACTATTAAGAACAGGCCTTGCCTTGAATGAAATTGAAGATAAATTGAACAAAGTTGACCAACAAAACACGACTCCCTGAAAAAATTAGAAGCTGAAATTTGCTGGTACCTATTTGCTTGAAAAAAGGGAAAAAGATTGATGCATAAACATCTAAAAAAATTGGCTTCAGATCTAGGGCAAAGAGTTTTAATGGAAGAATATGAAAACATATTAAAATCCTAATACAGAAAAATGTGACAAAGGTTTTCCTATAAAAAGCACACACGCTTCTGAAGGTATGAGTAGGAAAATAAATTAAACACATTTGTGTACAGTTATTTGTTAAAAAATACATATTTTCAGGCTTGTATCAAAGAAGCATCAAAATCAGCTCTTTCATTATAGGATAGACTTTCAGCATTTCTTAGTTGAATCAGTTTACTTCTTACTTCTAACTAACGTTGTGGCTGATGCTGTTAGTAATAATGATAGGTGTCTAAGATATAAACCTTGTGCAATAAATGTGCCACCTTTTGTTAAAATCCATAAATGAATATACAGAAAAAAGGTAGCAAAAACAAACATCACCTTCACTTTAAAAGCCCGCTTGAATCCACTGGCAAAGAAGCCTCCAAATGGTGCAATAAGGGATGAGAAGCAGGCTAGTACAATAGCATGCCAGGCCATAGGATTCATCCATATTTCCCCATCTTGAAGTTGAAATCCCATCTATAAAGATAAGTGTGTGAGAAGGAAGAACCACAGGATAGGCTGTCCGCTGGATTCAGTGAATCTTGCAATGAGTATAATATAAATATGAGGATAAAATTCAGAAACAAAGCAAAACGGCAACGGAATTGTGGATGTTATGGGATGAATTTTCACAATAAATTAAATTAAACGAATACTAATATTTTGCCCCAGCATTCAGGGCTTCATCAGAGTAAATGAAATGAATGAGTGAATGAATTCGAAATGTGAAATGGTGATACCGGATTGGTGGATGTAAACGGTGTGAATGCAGTGCAGTGGAGAAAAAATGGGATGATGGAAGTGGGGGAGGGAAGGGTGGTGGGTGATGTGAGGGAATGTGGGTGGTGCTGTAGAGATTTATGTAATGGGATGATAATGATGACTATAAATATGAGTATAACAAAACAAAAATAATAATAATAATAATAATTGTGATGGAACTGAGAGTAATGGAATCTTGATGGTAGTAATGGTGGTGATAATGATTATAATGGTATGGAAAATATGGTGTGGGTTGTGAGGATGGCGTGATAGGTGATTAGTTGTATTGTAAAGTTAACTGTCAGTGGTTCTGTTCATGCTGTTGGGAGTGAGGCTGTTCGCCAGGCCAATGAGATATTGCTCTTTAGCTCGACGAGCACTCTCTCATTTGTCATTAAGTCTAAGTAATGGTGTTATGGCAAGCTCATTGATGGTGTGTGCTGGGCTGCAGAAATGTTCAGCAACTCCAGACTTGTCATCTTTTTTGTTGATAATGTCTCGTCGGTGTTCGTTAAATCTGTCTTTAAGTTGTCTACTAGTTTGTCTGATGTACTGGCAGTTTTTGCTTCATTTATGTATACAGCGTTTGCACTGTAATGAGTATATGACGTTGGTGGAGTTGCAGTCCAGTAATTGTTTTATGTCGTACTTTTTGTCAGTGTTAGAAAAGTTAAATGTTGTATTTCGGTCTGTGATCTGTTGGCATGTTAAACAGTTACGTCGCGAGTGGCATTTGTAAGAGCCTCTGGGATCACTGGGTGTGGCACTTTTTATTTTGGCACGAACCAGAAAATCCCAGAGGTTCTTCAGTCTGCGGTAACTAAGTATGGGTGTGTTGGGGAAGGCTTCTTTGCATGTGTAAGAGTTTTGTAGTATGTCAAGGTTTTGTTTCAGTATGGGGGATAGTTGTGGCACAGCTGGGTGGTAGGTGACAACAAATGGCAAGCGATGATTTGTGCGTCGTTTGGTGGTCTTGAAGCAGTCTTGAGGTAGTTTTTTTGAAAGCCTTCTGTATTTGTTTGCTTGTCTGTTTGGGTTAGTGATCCCACTTTGTCAAGTATTCCAGTAGTTGTCTCGTGCGAAATTTAAACGTTTCATCTTCAAAGCAGATCTCCCATAGTTGTAGAGCAGGACTGTACGGAATGGACCTTTTGGTGTGTTAGGGGTGTGCGGGGGTGCTATGGTGAATTTGATAGTGGGATGGGTGTTGTTTAGTCTATCGATGAAGTCGGTGAGTTTGTCTTGTTCCTGTTTCCAAATCATAAAAATGTCGTTGATGAAATGCCACCACACAAGAGGCTTGTGTGAGGTTTTGTTAAGGGCATTGGTTTCAAGGACCCCATAAAGATAAAGATAAGCTCTAGGTCAGTCTAATAAAATCATCTGATTTCAAAAATGGAAAGAAATATTTAAAACTTGTAAAAGACATAAGAGTTACAAAATCAGATGTCATCTATGATGCAAAAATAGAATTTATTTTGTGACCAATAGTTTAAACAAAAAATGTTTACTTAGATATTAAATATCCTAATTATAACATAATTTTGTTTGTATAGTCTACAAAGAAATGATGATATTTTTCACTTACTAAGGAAAGGAATGCTGATGTTCCTGTCTTCAAAATTGCAGGGCACTTGTTGAAAACTTGTAAAGCTGCGTTAGGAATTGTGAAGTAGTGGGTGAGTTCAAAAATTGGTGACCTCTCACAATCTATCTTGAACACACCACTGGAGCTCAGATACTAAAAAATTAATAAGATTTCAGTTTAAGAAAATTTTCACTGTTACTAATCTCAAAATAAAGTGGAAAATCGAAAGCAGTTTGAGAATGGAACTGCAGAAACTCTCTATTCTAGGTCACAGCAAAGAAATCAATTCAAGCCACATTGTTTTCTTTTTGTGGCATAGATCTAAACAGGGTTTAATTCCAATTTTGAAAAATTAAATAAAAAAAGCTGAATATGGAAACAATCTTTTGGTAGAACAAAACTTAAAAATTGAAAAAACAGACATTAAAGTATGCTAAAGCTTTTCGTCTCACACTCTTCAGAACATAAAACATCAGAACATAGATTAAGAGGCTAAATATCATTGTGCAGTTTAAATTTCGGAGGTTTTCTGATTAAAGAAAAAATTGGAAACTAACATAAGCAAATTATCCAAAATAACTTAATATTACCTCATAAAAAGAATAATTTGGCAGCATCAATTCTTTCAACATCATATACCGGAAAAACACATTATGACTGGATTCAAAATCGCAAAAATGAAGGAGCCACTTTCGTTCAACCCATAGGAAAAACGACCTTCCTTGACCATCCATTCCTTTAACTTATGACATAATATTCCCTTGTATTGTTTTGGGGGTCTGGAATCATAATGGCCTGATTTGGACAAAGACTGGTCAAACCCAAAAAACTATGGATTGTCTTAGGGCTTCTAATTTACTTTACACATTATTTTCAGATCAAACATAACAACTGATAAAAGACAAAGAAAAGCACAAAATTATCATGTATTAATTACCTGAACTGGGCAATGAAAGTATTTGAACTTGCTCATTATCTCACATGCCTAAAACAAAATTTTGAAAATTTAGACTCTTAAGGGTCACTCCAAAATTATTGAGATATTCAGTAACCGCTTGAGATAGCGTTGTCATGGTGTCTACTTTGGCACCATGACAACGCTTCCGCTCACACAGCTGCTTTGACCATCGACTTTCTGTCCGAAAATTCAGTTCAGTTGATGACCCACCCGCCTTATTCACCTGATTTGGCACCTTGTGGCTTCTTTCTCTTTCCAGCGGTGAAAGAAAAAATTCGCGGAACAAAGTTTGATAGCGCTGATGATGCAGTTAGTGCCTTCAACGAGGCTGTTTCTGACCTGGCCGCGGAACAATGGGCCCATTGTTTTGATATGTGGTTTTATCGTATGAGACTTTGTGTGGAAGCCAGTGGAGAGTATTTTGAGAAACTGTGAAAATTTGAACACGATGCCTCTTGCGGTTTTTGAATATCTCAATAATTTTGGAGTGACCCTCGTAAAAGGGAAAAAGGAACATTAAGCAGGAAAAAAGAATGGCAAAAAACTTTCAACACAACCAAAAGGTAATGACTTACATTGAGTACACATATAAGGTTGTGTTGAGCACATGTTGTTGATACCAACTTGAAAAGGTTGTGTTGAGCACATGTTGTTGATACCAACTTGAAGACTTATATTCAACCTTTATATTGATCAATGCTATACAGGGTACTGCACTCAAACCAACACAAAATTGTAATAAATATTTGAAATAAATATTTGAAATAATGTTGCTATCTGTTGAAGGAGTGTGCAAACATTTGGTTGCATTTGATGATCATTTCCAAATGGGATCTTTTAAAAAGTGAATGTTTAGAATAAAGAAGTGCAAGCATCACATAGAAATCATACATACAATCAATCCAAAGAAAACTGTTGCTAAGAATCCTCCAATGAAGCCTTCCCATGTCTTTTTAGGTGACAGCTGAAACATCAAAGAAATATGTTTTAATAAAACTTTTTAAACAAAAATTCATTCTAACACTGTTGAGATAACAACTGGGCAAGGGGCCTATCAGACAACCTTATAAACATGCTTTGTATCTTGGTAACTTTAAAAATAATTCAGACCAATGGTCATAACAGCTCATCCGGTGAATCATAAAAGACCACAAAGGCTTATAGAACATAAAACAAACAGCTAAAATTTTGCAGACATAAATTATCAAACACAAAGTCAAACTAATCTTGGTAAATGGTGAAGTATTGACATTAATAGCCTTGGTCAAAAACTCTACAAATACATTAATATGGATGTCATCATTGAACTATGGAGATCAGCAAGCCCAGCTCTGTAACCATAATATATAAGTTATGCAACACTGCGGATTTATGATTACAGTTTACCAGCCTACTTCGAAATGCTTGATGCCATATAGATAGAGTTGCACAATGCATTGGTGTATAAAAGCAAGTAGGGGCATCTTCACACTAAATGTTATCATCAGGCAATTGTTCTGTTTTTATCTTTATGTTTCCAAAAAATTTGCTAGTAGAGAAATAAAAAAGCAGCAGAAGTGACTTATTTCATTACAAAGATATGGACCAAAGGAGCTAAAAGTTGACATCCAAAATCTTCTCTTTGATATCATAGCAACAGGGTCATCCATTCAGGATCATCAACATGATTCAATGCCAGCTTTTATAGCTTGATTTACATGGCAAAGACATACGAACAGTTCGCAACTTGTATTGGGAACAAACAGCATGTATGCGAATAGACAATGATCTAAGTGAGTATACCAGAACAGAGAGAAGACTGCCACAGGGATGCGTTTTTTCACCTGATTTGTTTAACTTATACAGCAAAATGATTCTGAGAGAACTAGAAGATTTACCAGGGCTTGTTATAGGTGGGCAGAACATCAATAACATACGCTATGCAGATGACACAGTGTTGATAGCAGATTCAGAAGAAAAATCAAAAGAATTATTAGGCAAGATAGTTGAGGAAAGCGAAAATAAAGGGCTCACTATCAATTGCAAAAAGACAGAATGCATGGTCGTGAGTAGAAAAGATAGCCCAAAGTGTCAATTAAAAATTGGTGACATCAAAATCAAGCAGGTAAAAAGTTTAGCTTTCTGGGAAGCATGTTGACTGAGGACGGAAGGTGTGACACAGAAATCCAGAGACACATTGGTATGGCAAAAGATGTTTTCCAAAAATTAAGTAAGGTACTGACAAATCGAAAGAAGACAATTCAAACAAGGAAAAGAGTGTTGGACTGCTATGTAACAACCAATCTTCTATCAGCAAGTGAATGCTGGACAATTTCAGCACATATGAGGAGCAAACTTGAAGCAGCTGAAATGTGGCTTTACCGGCACATGTTAAAGATGCCATGGACAGACCATGTTACAAATGAAGAAGTTGTAAAGAAAATAGGAACTGAAAGGAAACTGCTGCCAACAGTTAGAAAGTGGTAGTTGGAAATTTTGGGGCATGTTATGAGGAAAGAAAGCTTGGAGAATTTAATTCCCACAGGAAGCACTAGAGGGAAGAAAAGCAGAGAAAGACCACTGATAAAGTACTTTACTAGTTTGAGCACATAGATGGCAGACCATGTACCTGAAGGACAAAGAGGGGGAACAAAAGAACAAAAACTGCTAAAAAGAACAAAGGAAAGAAAGCTGTGGAAAGCCATGATCCCCCACGTCTTGAAAGGATATGGCACATAGAGCGAGAGAGCGAGAGAGCGAGAGAGTGAGAGAGTGAGAGAGAGAGAGAGAGAGAGAGAGAGAGAGAGAGGAAGTGAGAGAGTGAGAGAGTGAGAGAGTGAGAGAGAGAGAGAGAGAGAGAGATAGAGACAGAGAGAGAGAGAGAGAGAGAGAGAGAGAGAGAGAGAGAGAGAGAGAGAGAGAGAGAGAGAGAGAGAGAGAGAGAGAGAGAAGAGCTGGCATTAAAAAATTCAATCTTTTGATGACTTGGAATGGAATGACTCGACATTGACTTACCTTGATTAATCTAGTCTTGCCAAAGAAAAAACCTTCAAGATAAAAAGTTAAATTACTGATAATAGTTGTAAAAATTTCCAAAAGAAGAAAATGTTTGCGAAACTAAATTAAACTGCTTTGCAGCTTGTGAAAGTGGAATTCTAAAAAGCATTTGAAATACAGAAGTCAAAATTAATGGATGCAAGATCAAACTAACAAAATATCTCGTAATTTAAAAAAAGACTAAATCGTGTAGGTTTTATCATCATGATGAACTCACCAAAAATGTAAGCCCAAATATCATTGCAAATTACCATTGAAACGGGAAGGTAAAACCTAGAAATGCAGGATAGATGTATAAGAACAGTGAGGTAACAGATAAAGTAAAAAAGGTTCTACTGTTGTTTGCAATGCACTTTCTTTCGAAAAGAGAAAAAACTCAAATTTTGCGCTAAATGTTTACCGTCAGGAATCAGTTATAGAGAAAAAGAAAGTAAATGCTTATTACCATATAGATCCTTGGAAAAAATTTTGAATGATCAGGTGTGAAGGCACAAGGATAATGCCCAACGTAATCTGGTACCAACCAAACTTGGGAAAAAATTTAGAATAACCAGTTATAACAAAAATAGGCATATTAAAAATTAAAGAATGAAATTGCAAAAATACAACCAGCTAAAAACATCAACAAAAACGTAAGTCCACAAAATCTATAACTCTTCTAAGGGGCGGACATTTTAAGGATGGGGGGGCTGGTTTGAAGGGGGGCTCAATAGTTTTTAATAACTTCTGCAGATCATATGCAAAATGCAGCAGAAAGAAAAATATATTTTTAGAAAATTTGAGCAATAAACTTCAGAAAATAATATAGTAGATATATAAGTAGTATTTATGTATCCTTTGATTGCCATATCGAATGGTAAGATGTTTTTCAAGTAATATCTGCTATTATAACCGTTACCTGTGTAACGTAACCGTTACACAAGGCAGAGACATTCAAAGGTTGAGATAGCAGGGGGCTTCCCCCCTCCCACCAATTTCTTATGCATGCCCAACATTTTAAAACCTATCTTGGCACTTAGTAATATTGCATGGCAATTTTTTTGACGAACAGTAAACAGGAATAAAAACCAAAGTTTAAAAGCCTTTCAGTCTTGCAAAGTAATCAAGATTGCGCCAAAGGCCCCATTTGGCCAATTTAATTTTAAAAAGACTTTTCAAGGTAAAGTGGTTCTTCCAAGAAAAACCCAATATTTTGCAGTATCCCATCTATGTGGAAAAGGTGAATCTGTTATCAAAAAATACAAAAATTTTAAAATTCTTGAGAATGGAATCTTTTGAAAATGCAAAATGGTGTAAACGCATCATATCTCTGAAGACAAGTTCCTTTTCATTAAGATGAAAACCAGTGGCCGACACCTATGACATCACATTTGTCCATTGCTTTAGAACAAAAGACCATGATTGTCTTTTGAAATTTTTTATACTACTATAAACCAGTTATTGACATAAACAGAGTATAAAAACAATGCAGTGTTAACATCTCTTGCAATGATCTGATGCATTCAGTTTTTGTTCAGTGTTTGACATGAAACAGTTTGGTCTCACATTATATTTTCTCAATCATAATTCATAAATTACAGTATATCCAACAGTATTCTTTCTTGAAGCACTTACCAGAGCAAACTGTGTCTTGTAGTAGTTTTTTCGTAAACTCAAAACAAACATCATAATTCCTGAAAACATTCGAAATGAGAGACAAACAGTCAAAACTGAATGAAGAAGCAATATAGAAGACATATCTTTTGGGAGTGTACCACGTGGGGTGTGACACAAATGGTCACTAAAAATGTTTGCTGGTCAGTAAAACTGATTGGGGGAGTCTGCAACATAGAAACTAAATTATCTTAATTTTTGAAAATAACCTTACAGGAACCTCTACCATCCTCTCTCTAGTCTCAACGGTCTAGCTGCCCCGCTGCCAATATACATATCATTGCATGAAATGATACACAGTGTAAACTGAATTTAAAACAAAAAAGAATACATAAAGAATGATAACGGAACATTGATTTTCCAATTATAATCAACCTTTGGTGCTATTAGCCTTTATCAAGAAAAAAAGATGGAAAGATGCAGTTTCCTGAAATCTCATGCTTCCAAAGTTATAGGAACAGGCTTTTTGTTAATTGCAAACTAAATACACAAACTAAGTATATTTCTTATTAAAACTGATCTGATAAATACACTTGCCTACTGTATAAAGGCTAAATGAGATGAGCCTATGGTGCTGGAAGAGCCACCTGAAGAGTTCCTGTGAAAAATGCGAAAAATTAGGCTTGAAATTCATCAAGCAGTATCAGCTTAAACTTGGAATTACTAGCTTGGCATCATTAGAAAAGGTATTACAATATTACTGAAATGAATTTTATTAAAAATACCTTGATGACAGGCAGATAAACAAAACAATTAGATTAATAAAGAATATTCACCTCTTATTTAAGTACTACATCTAGCTTTTTAAGAAATCTAAGACATTTGAATCTCAGCTCTAGTGGTGGAAAATCTATTAGAAGTTACAAAATTTGCTTCTAAAAGCACATGTAAAGATAATAAAACTTTGAGAATTCTGTTACTTGGTTGGAAAGTCCTACTAAACCGAATTGTTGTGACCTTACCTGGTTCAACCTTACCTGCTTGAAAGAGAAGCCATGGAAATATTCAGCAACCATTTCCCCATAAAAGAAATAATTGGAACATAGAAGAAAGTACCTTGTAAATAGAAGCAAATTCATTAGAAACTTCTCATTGATGAAATATTTCACATAAATGGCATCTGTCTTTAGAAGGTTGATTTTTGGGCACAAATGTGTCTTTTTAAATTAAACCATGTCACGATTTCATACAAACTGACTTCTTAGAGCAAAAGACCTGAATAATAAAAACCTCATGGCAAAAGTATTTGTCTTTAAGACATAAACAGCCAGTAAATATTTTTAAAATTTTGTAAATTCTGTGTGTTTTGATAATTATAATTAACTGCTGTGAATGGATGATATACAAATTCATGATATTTGCAGCAGTGAAGACGGAGATATCATTTTGTATAAGCTTGTTCTTAAACAAGTTGGAGCAATGGCAATGGGAATTTGGGCATTAATAATATAAAAGTTTTACCAATTAACTTCTGTCTTTGTTTGCTGAATTTAAGTTGCGAAGAAGTCAGCTTCAAATCTTGATTTTCAAATTGCACAGAAAGGTTACTGTTCACAATTTCAGTCATAAGTAGATGATATGGCACAAAGTCACTGAATTAGCAAAGAATTTTTCTTCATCAACCTATATAGAAAATGCTGTTTCATATGAACAACAAAAAATTTGAATATTTACCAGCTCAGAGTACGGAACCATGGAAGGTTGAACTTTTTATATTGAATATGACCAATTGAGATTATCTCGTGGTAGCATTTAACTTGGATTGCAAAGATCTAGAAACAAAAAAGTCAGTTAAAAATAAATAACTTTCTTCCACAAGTGCAAAGATTGTTTTTAAAATAATTTTCAAAATTCTGCTGGGAACTTCTATATTTCACAGGAAATCTAATTGTAAGAAAAAATGAAATGAAATATTAGAAATACATTAATATCCATGTTGCTTTGTAGAGTATAATGATCAACTGAAATTCAAGCTTTAAGAGCAAGGAAAATCTTTGGTATATTATTAGCATAATCAAGCATTTGATATAATATTACCCACCAGAATTAAAATTGCTAAAGGACCCAGTGTGATAATAACAGCAAATCCACCAATCATCAGTAACGTGAAAACTGACCGTACCCACCAATTTTTCCATCTAAATAAGAGAGAAGCTTATATAAATTTGATAAACCAATTTTTGGTTACCTTTTGAGAGTTTGGCAAAAATTTCTGTCATGATAAATCAACATTTGATGCTTGCAATCTGACACACAAACACCACACAATATGAGGGATGTTTTGGAATGTCTCAAATATACTCTGAAATGATAACTCTAGGATGGGGAGAGGTTGAGAAAATTACCATCACAGCAGGCCTTGTGAGGAACAAAGATGCAGGCACTTGATAAACTAAGCACCTTAAACTTAATAGGTGCTCAACCAAGCTCCTAGGAAAAATGTATGGCTAAATTTACTAGAGTTACAGTAATAAACACACTGTTACACTTCGACCAAACAAATATGTGTTTTCTGTCAAACCATGTTGAATGGGTCAAATGCTTTGAACAGCCTTAGAAATTGTACATTTTTTTTAAGTGAGTTCAGAGTTATTCAGCCAATTAAAATGCTTGGTCCTTTATCATTGTTGTCTGTCTCCTCTGTTTCATAACGCAAATGCAATTGACAACAAGACAAAAAACTTTGTACATCCACTCAAGCACCTTTCCTTGCAAGGCCTGAATAGTAAATAATGAATAACTATAAAACTTCATTGCAATTCAATGATATGAATCTTACTTTGGATTCATGTTTCCAAATATCTCTTCTTTAGCTCCGTTCTTGTCTCCATTCTTATCTCCATTTGCATTCTAGAAAAGAAAATCTGATTGATACAGTTTATTAAACATAAATACAAATATTGTCGCCTAATTAAACAATTCAAACAGTCTTGCTCTGCTTAAATAGCATGCACAGCTTTTTCATTATGGGATCAAGCACTTTATTAAAGATCAGTAAAAAGTAACCTTTATTATCATGTTATGCAAATATACATAGTTTGTGCTGCAATAAATTTTACCTAAAGGTATAGCAAGTTCATCCTCCCAAAAAATAAGACCTTACTGAGTAATAATTTGACAAGGTGAACTGGATAAGGCAATTTTACAAGTTTTCATAGCTCAGTTTGACTGGTTTCCTTAGTCAAACCAGCATGTCAGAAAATATCAGAAAAGTGCAAGGAAAAGCCTGATAATGAATGCAATGAGCTGTTGCCTAGATGAACCATCCCTATAGCAATTTAGAATGACAAATACAAACTTTTCATTTAATTCTGTTTCATTCAACTCATAAACATTTTGGACCTATTCTCACAGCCAAACTCTTTGTATAGTTGCTCTTTTCTCAAATTCTTTTCTGGCACCCTTGGCAATCAACAACAATAAAATGTTCTTACTTTCTATCATTCAACATTGCTTTGTAATATCTATATTTACCCATATTTACACAAAAAATCAGCAAATTCTGAGGGGATGGGTGACAAAGTTGCTTATTTTGTCCCTCTTTGACATGGAATGACCCATAGGGCAAATAAAAGGTTAGCCTGTACAAAATTTTTTATTTATAAATCCCTATACTCAAACTTGCTTTATATTGTCAACAGCAAAAAACAAAACTCTTTTCCATAATTTATTTGCTATATTTCACAATCTAAAATTCTGTAAGCCATAACAAGAAAAGACACAGGATCACCAAATTCTGTAAATGAATAAAACTGATAATTTTCACTTTTGAATAATATAATTAAAGAATATACAATTAAAGAAAAACCTGAATTTGGACTATAAACAAGGCTGATGGTATCAACAAGGGTTTGATGATGAGAGTAGTGCAGGGGGAAATGGTCACTATGTTCATTGGCTAAGCCATAGGAACAGGGGGTATTCAATGAAGATAAATTCAAGGGAATTGGAAATTTGAAATGATAAAATACAGGTCTATTTAGGGAACCAATTTCTATCACACAAAGTTTCAAAACTGGGACTTTATAAAGCACTCTTCTGTTGGTATTTGAGCAGTTTACTGCTAAAGTAACCAGGTATCCTACTTTCTCCAATTTTTTTATACAATCTTCAATTACAGTTTGCATAAGAGGCACTTATGCAAAAAACATAATCATTAAGTGATTTCCTAAATGCATGGAGGTCGATCTGTGTAGAAATTATGTACTTTGTGGGAACGAAACTTTTGCACCAAACAAGACGAGGGCAAAAATATTTGGGTATGTCTTCAGCAAAAGCCATGGTGCCATAAAATTGTGCAAGTGTGCGAGCATGTTGTAACATAGAACAAGATTTGCTTGTTTATACTGATGACAAACACTGAAGATGTTTCTTTTACTTCCACCTCCACTACAACGGTCCAACCAGCCAGGGCAACAAGCCCCCGAGAAGAACTGCCAATTAACGTCAAACCTTGTTTGTGCGCAGCAGACCAGAAAAGAAGCAGGATATCAGAAAAGAAGCAATTTTCAAAGTCTCAAAACTTTACTTCCACAGCAAGTACAGACAAAAGTTGCCATGCTTTTCACCGTTTACATGTTAACCTTAAATAAATGTTTGTGCAAAGGTAAGATTGTCAATCCAAAAAAAACCATCTTTGCATTATCTTATGTGTTCTTACGAATTGATCATCTTCTATAATTTGTTAGCTACAAAGTGAGGTTTTCTTTAATCACTTTATTTGGTAAATGCTGGTTTTTACAGTTTATTAGATTGGATACCAATTTCAGTTGTATAAAGCACTGTCAATCAATAATGCATTGGATCATAATTGATTTTTGTTCCTTTCAACTGCGGTCTCAATCCTTGTACAAATCTTTAAGCCCTTTATATTCTTTTTAATGTTCCTTTATCCCTTTATCAATTATCATTTAATGTACATAAATCTAAAAACAATGCTTAACTCTTCAACTTCTAAAGTTGATAATTGTAAATAGGGAATTTTTAACTTTTAGTTCCTTTATTTTAGAATTATGGTGTCTTAGGGATGGCCAGAAATGAATTTTGACTGAAGGTGTCGCATAGTTGAGTCTATTGTGATGTTGACTTGAAATAGAAAAGTTTTGCAAAGTTTTAGAATAACCACTATCATACAGCTTGTGATGAAACCGTTTTTTTAAATTTTAAAAGTACCTGAAATAAGATGGGGGAGAAAAATAAATGAAACATGGATTAATAAAAAACATTAACGTTGAAATATCAACAGAAGAACTATCAACTAGAAATAAAAAGTTAAGCTATTATGTACAGTTAAGATTTAACATCTGATCTTAACTTTTTCAGAAATCAAGTGCTTTAACAAAAATTTGAAAAACCTTCAAACTGGGCTTGTCAAAATGAGTTTAAATAGAATTTATAATTATGTAGATATTTTCTCTTTTTTAAAAGGAATGGATTATCCAAATGATCAAACTCTGAAGTTTTCTTAATGATACTTTTTAAGAACAAATCTGCCCATACTTTATTTCACATATCCTCAAAAAAATTCTTTCCAGCTGTTTCTTTCCCTTCAACAGCTGATTTTTCTCTTTTTATAATGTTTTTGAGAAAATTTTCAATAACAAATAGACCCTGTGTGCCAAGTTTAGGGAATGGAAAAAACGAAACTCCGTCAATTTGTGCTGGCAGCAAGTTATTCTGGACTAGGTTTCTCGGTCTATTTGCTAAGCCAAGCAGTTGTAAAACTTAGACAATGACTGATTTCTTCGATCTAATTTCCGTATTCAATTTTATGTATGTCTTCTATGGTAAAGACATAGCAACCAAGGTAAAGAAAGCTAAGGACACATTTAAGAGAATGCTAGGCAAAGTTGCTTACAGAATCATATACTACATTTATTTCCACTTTTGCCTAAAATTGTTCTTCAGTTCTGCAGAAAAGTGGGGGGGGGGCATGGCCTGATAACTTTTGTAGCTTAGCATACTCTGTAACATCATTTCTTACAGCAGGAGGGGGGGGGGTCATTTCTTATCAATTAAGAAGGGAAATTCACACCCTCATTACTTCACAACTGTTTACCATTTTCCTTTTTTCCTTAAAATTTAAATCAAAGGATTTGTTTGAGGATATTTCCCAAACACTGGCACCAAAACCAAACTTTGGTCTCCAATCACTAGAATGCTAGTCTTCAAAGAAAAGCTAATGTTGAAGTCTTCCCGAATCTTAGCAACAAAGAAACTGACTTCTCTGCATGACAATTTGTGGCTGAAATTCAAATTGTGGACATACTAACAGTTGTAAATCATTGTGTTCAGTTTTGTTCGGCCAAATTCAGTTTCACGTGAATGAACTGGTGGTGTGGACAGGGCATAAATTTGCAGACAAATTGCTTCTCAAAAAGAGCGCCTGCTAGGAACTACATTACTTCACCCGGTTTACAATTCATCAACAATCAAACTTGGATATTTCAACGAAAATTCATTGAAAACCAATCGATATCGTGCTTGCTTAGGAAGAGAAAGTTGAAAACATCAACTTGTTCTTGTATCCACATTTCCTTGTATCCACAATGCAAATAACCTGGACAAAAGTCATATGCCTTAGTCACAAGAACATGATATCATTTCAATACTAGAGATATTGATAATAGTTTTGTCACTGTTGGCTTACAAAACTCTGAAATTATGTATAATAACGATTATCAAGAGCAAAGCCGAACCTTCTCGTCAACACCTGGCTCAACGGCGTCCTCTGGTTTTGATCCAGACGATGTCCTAGAACGTTGCCTCTTCATCTTCCTTGTCTCAACACCGGCTTTTTCGTCTTCTGTCATGATGCAGGCCTTGTTGCTGTTAAATTGCTACTTTGCCTTTGTGAATAATGCTTATTTTCGTTGACTCAGCAGCACAAGCCTTTGCAAAAGTCCATCAACAACCTGTGCGCACTGATTTCAAACACATTTGCAGAGTTAGTACTTCATGTAGTGATGTCGTTTTTCCATCTGCCTAGTCCAGTGGCTGAATGAGGAGCATTACCACCTAGAAGGAGACTTTACGAGACCTACTTTTTCTAAAGTAGTTTTTGGTGTAGATTTCTAATCTGAGTGTTGATCAGGCCGTTTGGGGGGCTTTTCCAAGATATGGGGGGTTTCAGTCTTTTTTAGGATGGCTTCTTCTATTTGACTGTATAATTGATTTTTATGACCTGTAGAAGAGACTGGTTTGTTGCCATATGGGTCAATTCCAATTCTTTGGGGAATGGCAAGGCCGAAAATTTCCGAAATGGTATCATGTCCGTTCTACGTATTCCAGTGAGAAATGGAAATTTTTTTTATAATTTGTCAAATAAATATACCCAGTCTCTCACATCGAATCGTAATTTTCTTAATCAGAGACTTCAACTAAACTAATTACAGTTTTACCGTCATTGCATCTTCCGGGTAAGCTTCCAAATGCCAATCAACGGATAAACCTGGGTACAAGACTCACTCTATTTGAAATAAAAGTGAGATTGGTGCATGATATAAGTTGATGCTTAGTCTTGAAACTAAATTCTAGCCACCAGGGCCAACGCTAGGGGAGGACATGGGGGGTGTGACTCTTGAAAAAAAGTTCCATTCTAGAGGTAAAAAAGGGGAATTAAGGATGGCTCACCCATTTTGTCTGGATATGGGACTTCGAAAACCCCCTTGAGCACAAGTAAAATTGTAACTTTCTCGTCCATTGCGAAACTTCTCGAGAAGATTTCTCGGTAGGCGTCATCTCTGTGACAGGCTTCTCGAGATGACAGGTGTGTTGTCTTTTACCAAACAAGCGACAGGCAACAATCAGTGATGCAATAACATTTTCTTGGACATCAGCTGACAAACCAAGCTCTGCAAATGTAGACAAGAACTCTTGCGTACTTTTCGCTAGTTCCATAATCATTTCCACTGTAAGAATGCAAGCCTAGGAAAGTTGCCTATTCTAGCGAAGAAAGATCACATAAAACTAATGCTAAGATCTTTGAATTCTTACCACTGCCACTGTCTATGTAGACTGCAAGGTTTAGAACTTCATTGAGGACAAGGAATTGGGATATCTATCTTCAAAGATCTTGAGAGAAAAACATATTTAGTGATGCCACTGCCATTTCTTGTCACTGCTTGGTGTAGCAGAAAGCATTTCCCTTTGTTTGCTGCCTCGTGGTTGGCTTGAAGAGCTTCAATTGGTGACGTTCCTCTTCTACGAGATCTGGTGCAGCAAATTTGGAGGGGGTATTCAGATTCTGCAACAATCAAAAGCTACTTTTGTTGCCACCCAAACCTCCTCAATTACTTCAAAGAGTCGCTCTTTGTATTTCCATTGCAGGGGAACCAATAGCAGTTTGTGGGATGCACTTGCTCAAGTGTTTTACAAGTTGAGGATGTCTACACTACACAGATTGGTTGCTTCTTCCTTTGATTGCTTTTGCAGACGGGCACTTTATGGAAAGTTTCGTGAAGAGGTTTTCAGCACACACAGCCTTCTTTCTTTTTACAAAGGGGAATGCTTTTTTTGCAATCTTTTTGGCCTTTTCATCTCTATTTTTTTCACTGCAGTGGATTTAGTAAAGTCCTGGTAGCAGGATTTATGATCTCCTAGGGTAACTGTTCAGTTATTCCTTTAATCTACTTTTCATGATGATGGAATCCTTAGGGTTTGATTCTTGCATCTCTGCTTTTCAAAAGCCTATCATAGGTTTTTGATGTCAAATTTTTTGGAGTGCGAGGTCGTCATTTCAGTACCAAAACAAATTAGGTAATTAGTTATCATTTCAGTGACTTTGAATAAGCCATCTATGTAGGCATCTGCTGAACGATGTTGTGATAAATTTGATTTCAAAGGTTAAAGGGTGCACGCTTTTTTATAAGAAAACGTGGCTCCGCTTTCAGCCTAACGTTTCTTATTTTTTCGCATATATTTTCAGCCTAACGTGTTTTTTATTTTGTTTCTTATTTTGTTTTGGAAGTCCCTGTGTACAGTAGTATCGGACAAAAAACATGTGCTTGTTAAAGTAATTAATGCTATTTTGCTCATTGCTGTCTATTTTTCTGTTGCTATTCTCTCATTTTTCAATTTTTGCTGATATTTTATCTCTTGAGTTTTGTTGAATTTCAGCCTGCCTTGTTTCAAAGTTATTCTTGTTTTTGAGCAAATATCAGCCTGCTGTTTCTAATGAAGCCCTGGCAAAACGACTAAACATTTTACTAAAAATTTCACTTTTATTTGGTGAAAAGTTTAGTGGAAAGTCTATTCGTTTTGCCACCCTGTTTTGTGCTGTTTAGTCGCGTTGAATGTTGTTGAGCAAAGTTTGATTCTGGTCAGAAATGTTTAGTGTTGTTTAGCAATTGTTTAGCCGTTCGCCACCAATTAAATATTTGTTGTGCTAGCGCAGGCGCTTTAGCTGTGTGAACCCAAACTTTTTCCAGGGGTTTTCTCTGTTTTCCTGTCTCTACGTGACCCAAAATTTCTGCCCTCTAGAATGCCTTCTTGAGAAATTTGCTTTAGTCTCTTGTACGCTACTGTGTCTTCTTCAACAGTCAACTTTGTTACCAATGTGCTAAAAAGTATTTTCTTTTCCCTTCGTTTCATCAAATTCTTATTTTTATCAATTTCTTGTACTTGAAGTCTTTTTTGCTAACATACAGCAAAACAAACATAAAGTAAATTCCAATGCAAAATCCCCTACAATCCCACAGCGTCCTACACAGTTCACAGTTCAAAAATGTCGAGCAAAGTTTAATAAAAAGTTTAGTCACATTTTGCCACCCTCGCTAAACTTCGCTAAAAAAATATTGAGTGAAATGTATAGTAAAATGTTTAGTCGTTTTGCCAGGGCTTAAAGGATGTTCTTATTAAGAAAAGCGTGTAGTGGATTCGAAATATTTACGTTAGTGAAAGCATGAATCTCTCCGACAGTCTGTTCCTACAGCTGATATAGTAAGAATTTGATTTGTGTTTTGACGAGTTTCATAGCTATGTTCTACTTGTGTTCCTTTTTGTAAAGAAGTTACCGAAAACTGGTATGGTTTTATTCTACACTCATTCTCATTCTATACTTCGAAACATAAACAAGTAGAACGTTCTGCAAACCTCAAAGAACTCGATCTTCGGAACAAGGAAAACCATTCTGCATCTATTGCTCTACTTCTATTTTGTAACGATGAACACGTCAGTGTCAGTGGTGTAGTGCTATCAAAATAACAAGGGGGGCTCTTGCACAAACTCACTTCAAATGCTAGATACTTAAGAAAATATTAAAAAAAGAGTGCAAAAAGTATTCAAGATACTCAGACGTGATAATACGTATAGACCCATCACATACGTAGTAGCAATCAAAAGACATATCAATTTTGGTAATTTGCCATGTCTGTTGTCTTGTCCTGACTCTTGCATTGCCCTTCCCACTGCACCGTATGAACCTTCCCCCGGCCCTGCATATCATGAAGGTCAAGGTAAGCTAATACTTGCAACATGGAAGGTCCTTAATGTCCTTAATGACCAGCGTAAATTGGGTGTCAGTTGAATGCAATTTTAGCTTCATTTTATCCACAATTGCGTGGATGTGACAATTTTTTACCAATTTGTCCTGTCGATTGCTCTTCAATTTACTCAGCTTGAAATTGTAAAGAAAACAAAGTTGTCTACATCTGATGCCTAAATAATGTCTAATAGTCGTGTTATACTCAACAGATTGTGCAGTCGGATCCAACTATTGAAAACGCGCGAATCAAATAGTGTTGGCTGAATGCTTGTTGTATGTAATGCCTGAAAGACTTTTCTTTACCAAATTCTAATGATACTTAAAATTATAGACTATGTTAAAAGGAGAGATTAATTATAACACAAAGATACCAAGCGCTCTTGTATAAAGCTATGATGAATTGTGCAATATCATTGCAATAAGAGTGCGACAGTATCGTTTGATGTATGATTGCGGTATTGATGAATACAGCAATGGTTTGGTGATTGTTGATAAGTTGAAAACAAAGCTAAGTTTCAGTAGTTTCTATGCAAATTGGCATAGGATTGTCGCTTGAGTCTAAGATCTTTCATTTTAAGACACAGATTTTAAGCTAATGTAAGGGGTCGAGCTAAAAGACAATGTTTAAAATTACTAATACTCAACAATGCAACAAAATAGATTTCTAGTATATATTCGAATAAAGATGAATAATTAAGTGTCATAAGTTTTAATGAAAAGATGCATTTTGTCTGCAAAGCTCTTTAGGTCTCACCAACACTCTGGTGGTATAGAATTCATCATATGCTGTGAATAGTTGCCTTTATGAAGATGGGTTTGGTCGCTGATTTGGAGTTGCAGCTTGAGAAGACATCCGTCTTTTTGATCGATAATGGCTAACAAAGAAATAGACCAAAGGGTCAAGAAGTGGATTGATGACGAGCAAGCTTGTTACGGCTGCAAATGCTGGAGAGCCGCCTGGAAATTGTAATGCTGCGTATATTGCAGCCGGCACAACGCAAACGACAAACGTTATGGTAACTGCCAAAGAGTGAAACAGCACCACGAAGCTTGATTGTTGCACTCCACTGCGTGACGTGGATGAAATGCTTTTGCGTTGCTTGATCACTTGATAGCAGATTATGACATAGAGAATAAGTATAGCAACGAAGGCTGCCATGCCAAAGTATCCAATGGCACCCAGGCTTAGCACTTTGAAAACCAGCAATGAGATCAGGATTGCAGAGAAAAACCAGACCAAGATCAAAACAAAAAAGAAACGAAAGCCAAACAAAATTTGCTTAAATTTCAATGGGTAAATTGTAGCAATTGCTCTTTGAATCGCTATGAAAACAAGATGCATAAAAGACGACAAATTTGAAAAGTAAATACTAAGTAAAGATATGTTAGAAACAAATCTGCTTGAGCGATTCTGCCATTTTGGATCAGCAATATACACCGAAGCAAAGATGGCCGACCCTACCGATGCAAACATATCTGCAAAACTTAGACTGATTAATGTGCTGTGAAATGCTGACCTCTTAGCAACTCTCAGGCAAACTGTCAGGACAAGAAATATATTTGTAAGTAAACCAGCTACACCAAATGCAAGAATGCAGATCAAATATGTCATGTGAAGATCCATCTGCATTTGAAATGATCAGCTCTTCCTTAATCTTCTGTTTATTGTTTCAACAGAAACCTCTTTCAAAGCCAATGAAAACTGTTCTCCTTATATAAATCTTCTAAGGGCCTTTCATTTTTCCAGTTCAGAAGGGGTTACATCTTTGAATAATATCTTATTGTCTTTCTTTCCCAGGCGTTTCGCGGTTAACAACATCTGCTTCAATCTGATCTTCATATGTCCAACCCTTTTATGTTTCGCAATCTACACTTAACTGTTTGAAAGCACTTCCTGACTGTCTTCCAATGTCTGCCAAGCACATTTTGCCACACAGCTGCTTACCTTTACACCTGTCTTGTTAAATATTGAAATTCATCATTTACTTTCATTTACACAACTGTCGCTAATCAGGAAACATTTATTTTTACATCAATAAAGATACATAGAGACATACCTGCAAGAGATCTTCCTCGCTTGTTTTTGCTTCCAAAGTTGATTGAAATGAACCAAATCTGTTGACTTTCTGCAGTATTGTGTTTTCCTGGTGTTTCATTTGAATCCAATGCGTATGCTTCCATTTCCAAACTAGGTGTTTGTGATGTCTGATTCGAAAAATGTACGTTATTAGAAGAATCGCATTCCACTGTAATGAGTAAAACCCAGTACAACCAAAACAAGCTTTTTTATCAATCATGAATAAGCAAGGATGAAACATAATTCTGTTTTAAACATCAAATATATTTTTACATAGAGCGCTGGTATATGAGAGAGGTGCAGGGCATGCCCCCCCCCCCCTCCCACTTTTCTGCAGAGCTAAAGAACAATGTTAGGCAAAAGTGGAAATAAATGTAGTATATGATTCTGTAAGTAACTTTGCCTAGTATTCTCCTAAATGTGTCTGTAGCTTTACCTTGGTTGCTATGTCTTTACCATAAAAGACATA
The DNA here is from genome assembly GCF_057945365.1 of Rhopilema esculentum. Taxonomy (NCBI): domain Eukaryota; kingdom Metazoa; phylum Cnidaria; class Scyphozoa; order Rhizostomeae; family Rhizostomatidae; genus Rhopilema; species Rhopilema esculentum. Next base: position 7,992,368 of record NC_142832.1, on the reverse strand, counting down.
CATAAGATTGAATATGGGAATTAGATCGAAGAAATCTGTCATTCTCTAAGTTTTACAACGAGTAACAGCCTTGGCTTAGCAAATAGATCGAGAAACCTAGTTCTTAATAACTTGGTGCCAGCACAAATTGACGGAGTTGCAATTTTTCCATTGCCTAAACTTGGTACACAGGGTCTATTTGTTAATGAAAATTTTCTCAGAAACATTACAAAAAGAGAGAAATCAGCTGTTGAAGGAAAAGAAACAGCTGGAAAGAGCTTTTTGAGGATATGAGAAAAAAAGTATGGGCAGATTTGTTCTTAAAAAGTATCATCAAGAAAACTTTAGAGTTTGATCGTTTGGATAATCCATTCCTAGTGAGAAAGAGAAAATATCGACACCATTATAAATTCTATTTAAACTCATTTTGACAAGCACAGTTTGAAGGTTTTTCAAATTTTTGTTAAAGCACTTGATTTCCGAAAAAGTTAAGATCAGATGTTACATCTTAACTGTACATAATAGCTTAACTTTTTATTTTTAGTTGATAGTTCTTCTGTCGATATTTCACCGTTAATGTTTTTTATTAATCCGTGTTTCATTTAATTTTCTCCCCCATCTTATTTCGGGTACTTTTAAAATCTAAAAAAAGGTTTCATCACGAGCTATATGATAGTGGTTATTCTAAAACTTTGCAAAACTTTACTATTTCAGAAATCAGGGGTGCGAAGGACGCACTGCTCCTGTCATACCCAAATTTTCTTGAAATATTTGCAAAAAGTTTAGAGCTGTGCTGCGAGCTAATTTTTTTCATAGCTAGATAAACAAAAGGCAAATAGGTAACGTTGTTTGAGCTGAGCTATTTGTCAAATCAATTCAATTTAATACATTTAATCTTTTGATTACAGGTTACATGATTACCAGATTACTTACAATTAGTGGCGGCCTGGCTTTTTTCGCCTGGAGGGGCCAGCAGCAAATATGGCGCCCTTCATAACTAACATTATTGTCTTTTTCTGAAAAGATTGGCAGTCTGGTAATGCTCTTATATTTTTTAACCTTGCATGTCAAGGATAGACTGAGCCCACGTGAGCACTGGGCCCCAATATAGCAATTTTTCATGAAGGTGTCAGGATAAGTTGGACCGACTCACAGACTAAAGTGACTGTCTCTTCGAAGCCATCAAAGTAGATAAACAAAATGAAAATGTGTTAAGAACATGTTTGTGGAAATTCCAAGAGTTACCCTTACGATGTGGTAAAATGAGAGTTTTGTTCTCTTTGTGACTGTTGTGGTCATTTGGCACCTTGGAGGGGAATCCAAAGCGCCAGATAAAATGTGTTCCTTTGTTTTGCTAAACTTGTACTTTTGGGCACTTAAACAAGCCCAAAATATACATATAATACAACTTACAGTCAGGGGGCAAATTACGGGGGTGTCGGGGTAACAAATAATGGAAAGAGTCGGTCCTATTCCAGTTACTCCTAAGGCTAGGAAATGCGATTTCTAACATTTCTTTGAATTCACTATTACGCAAGTGAAAGATGCTAGAAAAGATTATAAGACTATGCAATTTGGTAGAAAATGAAGTAAATATTCCATCAAACTTTAAAGAAATATTATTAAAGACCAAACAAAACGCAACCGTTCAGAAAAATAGGCCCGACCCAACTTTCTTGTCAAAACAATGTATGGCCCTTGAAAAGAAATCTGAAGAATCTACTCGGTAGAACCAGCAGCGACGCCGGAACGACCAAGGGCAAGGGGGCAGGCTTGAGTGAAAGGGTATTCGAAAGATAATTCTCAACTTCTACTAATTCCTTAATATCTGCCATTTCATTTAGATCTTCTGTAGGTACTTTGAATATTGGCATAAGAAATTTTGAGAAATGTCGTCATGAATTTGGCACTACAACCAGAATTTGATATAATCTACCTGATTATTAGAAATGGCCGGCTTCAAGGGCACTTTGATGAAAAGGGCACTCTGACCCCCCTTGCTCATCCTATCAAAAGGCAACAGGGGCAGTTGACCCCCTGCGCCCCCTGCACCCCCTTCCCCGGCGTCCCGGAGAAATATGAAGTCAATGTTTTGAATTAAAAGTAATCTGTTTAATTTGTCCTTTTTAAAGAAACATAATAAGAGTCAGTTTTTTTATGTTTTAGCATTGAATGCACTTTTTAGCGCTATTTCTTGTTATCTTACTGTCTATTTGTCCAACATTTGTCCACCTAAAACTGTTCGTTCGTGGAAGTGACTTGAGATAGCGGACGGACTAATCTAGGATGAAGCAATTAAACAACCGAATTGTCCGTTAATTAGGTCTCGAAAGGCCAGCAAAGCCAAAGAGACTTATTGAAATTCAAAGCTTTCCCTAGAAACTCTAGAAGAGAGTGGGGCATGCGTCCGGATACCCTTAACACAGACTGTCTTCGGAATATGTCTGTATGCCCCATGAGTGCTGTGTGCCCTCCACACAAAATAATTTAACAGTAAGTTTTCTGACACTTCTCTACAAAATTGATTAATTTTGGAGTCCATGCAAACAGTACAAATGTTTTGTCTGGATAATACAGTACTAATAGCACAAAGACGTGCCCTGAAAAGAGACTGTTCTATGGGTATAGGGGCTTGCACCCCAAGAAAGTTTTGAATTTTAAGCGTCTTATTTGTCTCTGCTGACCTCCTAGAGACCTAAAAACCAGACAAGTCCGTCATATCAAACTTTTTTCGGCCCCCTATACAAGCTGTGGCGCCCCTATAAAAAGTTAGCTTGAGGCCCTGGCCCCCTGCCCCCCTGCCAGGCCACCACTGCTTACAATTAAAAGAGCTTAGGGCAAATAAAAAGAACTCAGATGAGTTTTCGAGTTATTTACCCTGTAACACAGCATGCATATAGAATTACGATGAATTGCGAAATATTACAACATTAAGACAAATTTTAAGATGAAGATTAAACTAAGTTTCAAAAGAAGTTACAAAATTTGAAAATAAAAGAAAGGAGAAGAAAGACGATTAAAAAAAGTAATGTAAAAGGAAAAGGGGAAAATGCCATGCTCATTAATTCATGAATCGCCAAATCTTTTCCGAATCCAGTTTCGAGAACTGTTTTCAAACAAGAGTCAGTTTTGAATCCACTTTTTCAAGCTTTAACAAAATTATGATAAGTTTTGGATTGCATTTCCAGAGGAATGTCATTCCAGAATTTAATTCCTTGATTTATTTTAGGCATTACTTTAAATAAAGCTTCAAGTACCTTTTAGTTTAGTTGCACAGAGTTCTCCTGGCCTAGGGTCATTTATATGCAGGTTGTAATTATTGTGCTTCCACACTTTTGGTCCAACATTTCTCAGATTCTCAGAGTAAAAGGTGTAATTTATGGGAAATTATCAATCTACCATATCAAAAAACCTTGGGTTCTTAGAATTCTTCTCGCAGAGTAAGTACAGCTGTTCTTCCTAATTATTTGTGGAAAGGGTTTTAAAAGGACAACTTCAGCCTTGAGCTACTGTCTGTTCAGCTTTGTTAGGAAAAACATGTTTCAGTTTCAAATCCAGAAGCTACCAGTTGCTTGGCAAAAAATTGAATTGAATTTGTATTCAATTCATTTTGTATTCGATTTCAGTCAATGTCGCCTTATTCTAAAGCGAGACTACACATAACTGAAAATTGTAGGAGTGTTCGAGGAGTCGATAAAAGGAAATGATTTTCTTTTTATTAAAGCTTCTATTTGTTAATGTATTATTTGATCAGCTATCATGTATGGAAGATGGTGTCTCTTACATTATTGGACCAGGAAAAGTTGATTGTTTTCATCACTCCATCGCAAACGGAACCGTTCTCGATTTTGAAATGGAGGTATTCTACCCTTTTGCGTCAGTAAACAAATGTACCGCTTGTTAATTTTTGAAATTGTTCCACTCCTCTATCAGCTTACTTTCGTTGCTTTAGCAGAAGCGAAGTTTTCAGATCTTGTGCAAACAACAAGCGAAATTTGAGGCATTTATGGTAGCCGCCCAGAAACAATCCGCTTCGACCCAAAGCCTCTAGTTTACCGAAATAGTATAAAGCTAGAGAAAACCCCAGGCTTTAAATTAATAACTATCAAGGCCCACACCACCGATTCTAAAGTATGGGGGCAAAAAAGGGGGCTACTTATTTAATATCTAAAGGAAGGATTTGTTGCTTATAGTCAGCAAGAAAAGTGGGGGCCATGGCCCCCCGGCCCTCTTGTGGCGCAGGCCCTGACTATGGTGTTTTAGGTGTTTTCTTATGTCTTTCCAATTAAATAAGGATGTTTTGTAAAAGTTTTCAATGACTTTTTTCTAGGTTTTTTCGCTTATAACCTTTGAATAGCAAGGGAAGGCAAGAGGGACAGAAGACCTCCCCCCCACCCCCTATGGCAAAAAATCTCTTTGAAAATGGGCTTTGTGATTTTAGGTCAAGTCCTAGATGATAGTTACAGTAATGTATAAGATGACTTCAATTTTCATAATCCTTTCCCTAATTTTATTTTTGCATTGGGAGTTCTTTTCAATAGCTTACCTAAATCGATTGTTTGAAGCTTTGCATTGTCCATACCTGTCAAGCTACTGCTGTGTTTTGCAAATAGAAGTTTGATTATAAAACAAAGATAAAGCCATAAGAAAGTCGTATTTTTGTTCATTTGCTATTCACAAAGGTTCACTAAAGAAGCCTCCGTCAAAAACTCAATCTACATGGAACATGATATTTTACTCAATTGCAGAAACCAGCGTCTTTCAGTTTCAAATTATATTTCAGTTTTAAATTATATTACTTATATTTCAGTTTCAGTTTCAATATTTCATCACATACAGAGGTAATGATAACTAACAAGCTAAACTCACCTGTAAGCCAATACTCTTGCTTGGATTTGAATGTAGTGTTATACAATATATTTCAATTTGTTTTAAAAGAGCATTTGTAAAAAAATTGTATCACAAGCATAAAATAAACATAAAACTTTTGTCTTATGCCATAAGACTTGAAAAACATTGAAATTATGAAGATTTTAATGCAGAATCTTTTTCATTTATTAAAACAATTTATATTTTCTCTTTAGGTGATGAAAGGTGGTGATTTGAAAGCAACTTATAGAATCATAGCACCTTCTGGAAAAGTTCTCGCTGAAGAATTTGACACCACTTCTGTGGAAAAAACTATAGATGTCACTGAAGATGGAGTGCATGACTTTTGTTTTGACAATAAAAATAGCATGTTTGCTGAAAAAGTTATCTATTTTGACCTTGGTCTATTTGATGACAATGTACAGATGTATCAGGAATTGAACACTGTGCTTAAAGATGACAATTCAACCAGTAGTGAAACCTATGATAAGATTGTGGTGAGTCTGTGTTCTTCAGCACCTATGAAAGTGTTTTGTTTTCCATTGCCAGTGAAAGGAAGCCATTTTAGTCTCTATAAAGAAAGAAGTAATCAGGGGATAATGGTTCAAGCAGAAGCATTGCAATATTCTTTTTCAACCTGAATATAGTATCTAGATAGCAGGTTCTCAATATGCAAGGGATGTGGGGAAAACTTTAAATACTTTCATACCTGATTCTCAAAATGCAAGAATGCTTTAAACACAAGTGTCAGCATAAATGCTTTAAAGACTCTTGTTTTCACTAAAAATTTGTGCAAATAAATGAACTCTAGCAAAAGCAAGTGGTTCAATGTCTTCCCAGGTCTTAAGAAGCATTGTTCAGGGCATATTTTTCCTTTAAAGGACACTGACAGTGAGGATATCTTATTGTTTATTAATTTAATTGACTTGTGTTCTCCTAAAATTCTTAAAGTCCAGCACTCTCCCTTTAATTAAAGTTCTCAAAATTTTGAATAAAATGACATAACATCAACCTTTTCCGAATTGCAATATATCTCTGTTCTATATGCCATACAATGAAACCTATGCATACAATACATTCAATGATTTGTCATGCAGCTACTTTTTACTTGATCTTGTATTCCCAGTTAATTTATGAGATATATATTTTCAGCAAGTTACCGAGGCACTTCGCAAGCAAATGGACACAGTAAGCAATTTGCAAGGAGTTTATCGAGCAAAATCAGGAAGACACATGTACATCCTGGACAGCAACATTTCAAGAGTGAATTGGTTTTCTTTTGTATCATGTCTTCTTATTATGCTTGTAGGTATATTGCAAGTCACCCTAGTAAGAAATCTATTTGCAGAGAACAAAAGGTGACATTACCCCATAACTTTTAGGTGTACCATTTTTTGCAATATCAGTACCGGACTATTTTGCAGCTGTTGTCTCTCAAAGTTTTTCGACAAAATTAGATTTGCAACATATATGGATAGTTAGATGAAGGACAGCAACGTTTATGTAATAGGCATTGAAGCATCATTAGATGTATGTATGTAAAATCATGGCATTGCTTAACATTTTTTGTTTTTTTATGTAAATTGTCATGAAATGGTAAAGAGCTTATCATGTGACAGATTTTCATGTAAGCTGGCCTTGAAACATCTTGGAGATAAGGTTTTTGAAAATAATGGATTACCCGTTGAGAAAGGTTTTTAGTTGGTTGCCTTTTCAAAGTATTATCATATTTTTCACCCTAACCTTTTTTGCAAAATTCTTTCAAATCATCATCCATGTCCTTTTGAAAAGATTATATTTTGTAGTTTTGCGTTTTTCAGGCATTAGATTTTATGTACCTTGGTATAAAATTACGTCCAGTTTAACCTTGTGTTGTTGACTATTTCTTAATTACTAGGCTATTCAAGTTTTTAGAAATATGAAAGTTTTTTACCCAGTTTTCCTGTCTCGTTGCTCGTTGTGTAGTAATGGAGTAATGGAGTACTTTTGATAGTTCTTCAAACTTAAAAATGTTGTGGATGGATTTTCCATGATAGCAGACAAGCGAAAGCACAGCTTTGAACAATATTATGATTTGATGACATTAAAAATTTGTTGTAATGACAAATTAAGAGATACTTTGGTACAGCTTCTACAATGCAGTAGAATGAAATGGCTGGGGTTTTAGCAAAATGCTCGAAATTAAGAATCTTTGGTTACGGTTGATGATATTAAAGACTTACAAATTTTACAAATACGTTTTGACCGAGTTCGATTATTGTAGCGAGTCGCTATTTTGAAGTTCAAATAATAAATTTTAGACGCTTGCTCATTTCGCATTTAGACGCATTTCACGTCAGATACCGTCGGCGAAGATGATCCAGATGACTAGATGATACAGATGAAATGAAGGTGATCCAATTCATTGATGACCAGAAGAATAAAGACAGCCAGAAACGGGGACTGGGAGATCTGCGGCTTTTTTTCTTTGGGAATGGAAGTACCCGAAGAGAAATATTATTGTGTCATATCTAATCTGTCGGTTCTTGATAGCGCAAAGACCAGGATCCAGGAAGTCTTTATCCGTCCACCGGACAACTATGACAATACTCTTAAGTCCTGAATCTTCTCAGTAACATCTTTTCTCATAATCTTCGACCTTGTGGCTGTCATGTTTCCTGGGCTTTGCATTACAATAAGACCTTGTTTTATAAAACCTTCTCAGGGCTCCAAATCGATCCTACTTTGTCTTCTTGGGCCAAAGCATTTGAAAAACGTAGAGAAGAAACCGTTCACAAATGGTCGTTGGCCTCTTAGCAATTGCACCAGTAGAGTGAGACAAACAGCTTCTGTCTGTTTCAAAATATTTGCTTTTTCAAAACCCTTTTTAAGTTCTGTATAGCCAAAAAGCTATTTGAAAAATTAAACCAATCAATCAGAACTACTGATCTAAAAAACTTGATCAAGTTTCTGATTGGCCTATTTTGATCCACAACTGGGTATATATATATTTCCTAGCGTAGTGTTTTTGATCTATGTTCTGACGTTTTAAATTCTGAAAATTGTCAGACAAAAAGCTTTAATCTACTAAAATGTTTGCTTTTCTCAAAGCCATTTTTAAGTTTTGTACCACCAAAAGATTGTTTGCATAGCTGCTTTGGTCGTAACGCTCCTAATGGTAATTTTCGGTGAATTCTATTTGAGAAGGGGTGAGGATCCGCCACCTTGCCCCCTCTTGGCGGCCCTACTAATTGTTGTTGGCAATAGCGTAGGTAGATTCTACCGTTTCTAGTTCATGGAAATCTTCGATGTTGAAGATACCAAGTTTAGTAAACAATGGTTTTTTTATTAGTTATATTACCAGCAGGGTTCATAATTCTAGCTGTCTCTTTGACCTTTCGAACTGCTGGTAGCTCTTCTAGTACCCTGGGTACCAGACTCACTATATATGAAATAGAATAGAGAGTCTATTTTATTTTATATATAGTGAGTCTGGTACCCAGGGTACTCATCTAGAGGCACTTCCCGAATTGACGAGACGGATTGTCATTGTTCATCTAATGGTACACGATGCCTCATTCCTGCCAATACTCCAGAACCTTGATATGCTGAAATTTTCATGTTGATATGTTTGGTGTGTTGCTAAGCTTAGCTTGTTAGCTACCATTTTTTTCGATTTTTTTCGTTGATGGAAACGTTATAAATTCTATTTTATCTACATTGAGAGATAATATTTTGGTTGAGAGCTCTGTAGAGTCGTTTTTAAGTTTACTGTTTATCATGGGTTTGAGATTTTTGCTTTTTCCTTGAGAAGAAATGCTCGAATCGCCAACGAAAATATGAGCTCGATGGCTGTTTACAAATGTTAATCAGATAGAGAAGACTGTCATAGACAGAATGTGTAGTAATAACCTAGCCAGCAATGCTAATTCCTAAGGAGTCCTTTATCTGCAAGAATAACCAATTTGAAAGAAAAATGAACAAGACATGTACTTAATTCCTAAAGTAAATCTAGCCGTGAAATGTGTTTATCAAAAAATCTGGTCCTGAAGTGTGTAGATAAGTTTGAATATTTCAATGCAGAGAATAACTACAAGAGTTTATTTGTTAGTCTATTAAAAATCAAGTAGGAAAGAATTTTATATTTTCCCCACACGCCTTGTGTATTAAGACCCAGCGGTCTAGGTACTAAGCCTCCTTTGCTGGTTGATGTAAAGTTGAAAAAAATTCAAAGAATGAAATTGAATTGTAATCTTGAATCCAATGTGGTTTCATGGGCGTTGCCCCCATTCAGAGAGTCTTTAGGGTTATCCGATTCATGATTTTATTGGGGGCTGCCTCAGACCTCCGACCTTCTCTCCCTGAGCAGGACCTGGACTATTTCCTACAACCAAGCTTCACCACTGGTTAAATGATGATTCCTGACTTGTCTCAAACTTTGACATCCTAAGTTGCCCCCGCCGCATCATGAAGCTTCAGGCGCCTCTGGCTCGAGCCCCCCACCCCCTCCCCACTTTGAATTTTTGGTCCTTGCCATTGTGGCACCAAATCTGCCGTTAAGTCAAGGAACTATTTATCCAAACTTTCTATTTACTGTTTTTCAATGTTTGTATAGTTGCAAGTTTTATAATGTGCAACCAGTGTCAATGCCAATGTGTAGACGTCGTGTTCTTATAAAATTGTTCTTATAAAAAGAAATGAGTGTAAAAGCATGTAGCGTTCCCGCGGATTTCCTGGCCATTGCACAAAGCCTTTTTAACACTGTAAGGAGGAAACACTGTAAGTATAGTTGAATTATGTGTTTGCAGATCTGATAGCATTATCATTTTTCGGTGGCATTTTTTCTTTCAATTTATCGTTTTTATCGTATAGGCAGTTAAAACATGAAATGTCCGCCCTTCAACTTCTCTTCCTGACCAGTGACTTCAGTACGAGCCTCCCCAATCAAGGATATCCTCTGCGAAGGTGTGTATATCTGAAATCATTCACATCAAGTACATGAGCCGAAAGTTGTTCTGAACTGAAAGGAAATTATATCAGTACATCGCAGTTGAGGGACTGGTAGAAATCAAGGAAGCATATTCAGGGAAGTTGCTCGGAGAGTGAAATTGATCTCCATGCTGAAAGGCTTTCTATTTGGAAGAAGGAAGCGCCAGAAGCCCATTCTGAATACCAGGTAATTTACAGTTTATATTCTTTTCTGGGGCTGGCCTAAGATGATAGCACCTACCTCCAGCCAACCAAACAGTCTCCCCGCCCTTGATTTTAAAGATGTACTTGATTTTCACAAAACAGGGTCATATTCTTATCCGCCCTAGCCTGAAAAAAATGAAAGGCCCGAGTAAATGTTTTTTGTTTACCTACAATCAACAAATTTACAAGATGGTCGTTCAGGCCTAGATTGATTTTGGCACACAATACAATATAAATTAGTGGTTTTATGAGAGGCTAGAATACGCATTAAAAATTGACTGCATTGTGTCGAGAAGTGTAAATATGTAGATTTAATTGCGTTTTCAGTTGTTTATCGTAAATTTTTGCATATTTGACATATGGTAGGCCTAAATATGTTATCATTGCCAAAGTTGTCAAAGCGAGCAGTTTGACTGCTTTGGTAAGGAAGTTATGAAGGATGGCTAATAGGTTAGGAAACCTTAAATTATAAAAAGTGAAATGTAAAAAATTCTGGACAAATTATTTATTTTCTAATAAAAGGACTCAATGTCGGTTGAGTGCCTCAAAATTCCAATATGATTATTAAGCTTGTTCTTAAATATATTTAATGATGCAGCCTCTGAAATGCCTTTGGGATGGATGTTTCTGCTTCCAGTTGTTCACAAAAATTCTTGTACTAGAGAATCTCTGTCTCATGGTCTTTTCGAAACTGTTCTTATAAAATGTATCTTAAGTTGTGTTACCTGTAATCTTATAAGAATGTATCTTATAAGAATGTATCTTAAGTTGTGTTGCTTTCATCAATTCTATGCTTTCAACACAGGTCTATGGGCCCAACTAAAGCTTATGAAATTAGATGCAGATTATATGCATCATTGTGGATTCTATTTTATCAAGAGCTAAATCAAAATGTTTCTCTACAATTGAGCTACTTCCTTTGGCTGAAAAGTTGATGGAAATTTTAATACAGTTGCAAAGATCCAAATCAGGTGCTGAAATATGACCAATGAGACTAGTGTCCTCAATGGAACGTCCACATAATATGTATTACTAACTCAGCAGAATGTTTTGTGCTTTGACCTAGAAAACACTGTTTTAGCCAGTATATTGCTCTTATATAGCCTGTGTTGAGCATCCCTCATTACAAAAGAGATTTACAACATCTGCAGTTGTAATGGACAAATTCAGCACACATTTTGTTACACCAAGCAGCCCTAAGCAACCTCTTAATAACAATGATGAACAAAACTACCACCTTAGAAAGTAAAAAACATTGCACCCACCTCAATTTTTTAGGGCCTATATGATATATAGAAGATATATCCTCTAAAGAATATTAGTACCCTAATATTTACTGTTTTCAAGATCTAATAAGAAGACAAAACATTTGTTGGAAACATTATAATTGGAATTAGGGAAGCTGGGATAAAGTTGGCTGCAAACAGGGGGCTTGAGTATCCATATCTCCCAGCTGCCCCTTATGGTTGATATAGGAATGCCTGTTAAGAAACCTGCTAATAAAAACAAATTTCACAGACTTTTCCAATTACTAGAAATCTAAAAAATCTCATGGAACTAAACCTAATTGCCAGAATCCTAATGTCTATGAATCTTAACAAAAGCAAACTGAATTCAAGCATGGTACCTTAAGCAACTGGTCTCAATCACCTTGATGGTCCCAACATGAATTGTACCAGCTGTAATGAATGCAGTTGATGTGGAAGCTTGATCAAGTTTTTTAGATCAGTAGTTCTGATTAATTGGTTTTATTTTTCAAATAGCTTTTTTGGCTATACAGAACTTAAAAAGGGCTTTGAAAAAGCAAACATTTTGAAACAGACAGAAGCTGTTTGTCTCACTCTTCAATATAAAATTTCAAACCATTAATCAAATCCTGTTCCCTTGGAAGTATATATGCTCACAATTGTGGTCAAAATTCCTTGTCAGCGAAATGAAAGTTTGGCATGTTATAAGTTGTTTGCAAGAAAATTGGGACACATCAATTTCATACCATCACTTCAACATTGATGTAGGGGGGGGGGGGGGAGGATATTGTTAAATAAGAAATTATTCAAATCTGCATTGCTGTCTCAAGAGTTTTTGCCACATTTGCAGTTGTACTTTGAAATAGGCCTTTTAGAAAATCAAGAACATAGAAAAGCAAGAACATAAAATTTCATTTATATGAATTAAATTCCTTTCACAGATCAATAACAAATTCTCTGTAATCCTGAGCTGTGTAAGATCGAATAATTCAATTTTGTTTTTTGAACTGCATGCAGGTGTTGGTGTATTGGCATAATTCTTTTTATCTTTGCTGTCAATTTTACAGTAAAAAGTTGGTTAACTCGAGACAAGGATGAGAAATAATATCATCAATTGAGAAAAATTGGGAATTTTTCAGTCAAGGTATGCTTTTTCCTCAACTTCTCTTTCTCTGTACTATGGTTATCAGACATTGATGGTTCTTTGTATTATAAAAGACATTGTTTAGCAAATGCGAAACAACATGCAGAGGAACAACGGCAAAAAAAGCCACCTCTAGAACTGTTACTACCCATCACTTGAAATGCCCTCACTACTGGAAAGGATTAACAACTTCTGTTTAGTGTTTGTCCTATGTAGATACATAATTTGTTTTACTCCCTTTGATTACTGAAATATGTTAAATTACAAACTATTTTCACCCCTATAGCTGCCTTTTAAACCAAAAATGAAGATTTGGATTCTTGGCTAAAGAGTTCTCTAAAGATGTCTTCAGATGCACAATCAAATTTTCTGTGTTTCAAAAGCAGCCTGTTAATTCCACCTCAACACAGAAGTGCCAAGGTGAGTTATTCGCTTGGATTCTGTTAAATGGAGCATTTTCAGTGTATTCTTATAATAATGCATGACAGGAATGTTAGCAATCTTTAGAAGTGATTCCACTTTGTTGTTCTAATAAGGCCCGCACTAGCTTTTTATGCCATTTTTCATTTATTTTTAAGAAGAAAGGCGATTTTGTGTAGGGAGGTGTTTTTTGATTGCACAAATGAGGGTTTTCTGGAAAGGTTGTCTTGTATAGACATATGAAAATATTCTTTGTCAAACAGTAAATACTCCTGAGACACATGCAAAATTTTTATGTTGATATATTTGTCAGTTCACGCTAACATTGCTTTTACCTTCAGGATGTGGAACTTATCTATCGTCACTTGCGTAAGATGCAGGCAAATTCCAAATTATCAGACTCTACCATAAGGTATGTAGAGTCTTTATTGAGTCTTTCAAGCACTATTTTAAATTTAATTTTATATTAAGTGACTGAGCAATCTTGAGGAAGAAGCCTGTTAAGAAATTCTTTACATGAAACAAAGCAGATATCATAGCTCATTGCACTCAACCATTGAGGTAAGATTCCTCTTGTCTGGCTGCTTATTTTATATCACCCTTCCTACATTTCTAATGTTTTTGAATTTTATTTGTCTATTGCTTGCAGAGCCATGGCTTTGAAAGCCAGATATGAAGTTCATGATTCAAATGAATTGCTGTACATGTAAGCATTATTTGTTAATGATAATCATGCTTTCATTGTCTCTCTATCTAATAAACTAAACATGAAACTCACAGTATTGTAACTCACTCATCCTCTTCAACACATTGAAATGTAACATACCATGGCACACCTATATCTAACCAATCATCATATCACACCCATGGTCTTGTTTTCAGTTCTAATCAAATGTGTATGGTCGGCATGCCAAAAAATGATTCAAAATCTTTGTTCCTCATTCAATTAAAAGATACCTTTCTACATTTATAACTCAGCTAAATTGGCATCCCTAATACAGTTGACCTCGCTGAAACTTGTATCACACTGCCAGGCTCAATCGTAATTGCAGTCAATTGCAGTTTTATTTACCTTGGTTCACCATTTTGTAAAGATAAACCTCATGATGTAAATTTTTGTCTTCCAGTAAAGAAGGTAATGTTATAAAAAATTGAATATTTGATACAAAACTTTTATCAAGGCATGACTGGGCTGTCTCTGATTCTGAGAACTGTTAAATTGATAGAATTTAAGACTTTTTTGGCGGTAGAGAATTCAGAAATGACTTTGAAAAAAGCAAACATTTTTGAGGCACTAAAGGTTTTTCGTCTGACGCTCTTAAGAGTAAAATCTTCAGAACATTGATCAAAAACTCTAAGCCATATTTTTTCTCTGAAGTATGTAGAATGTGTATTGTTTAATTTTTGCCATTTTCAACGCTTCACCTTACTCTTTGTGTTTTCTCAAAGTAAAGATACGAATCTCATTGTTATGCTTTCTATATTTTTACGAAAGTATTTTCTGTTTCCCAACTTCTCCATGTTCGATAAGATCTCCCAATTATTTATGGTTTCGTTATGGTTCAAAAGAAAGGAAGTTTTGTAAATGGCTTATACATTTGCTCATATTGACATTGCCGATCAAAAAACTTTTCTGATCTAAACAAGATTTTTACGACCTACAACCAGCTTTGCTCTGCATTTTCATGCGTACGTTAGCGACATTGTATGAAAAGGGTTTTAAAACATAATATAACTCAAGGCATGACAGAACATAGCATTGTTGGAAATGAATTTAGATTTTCTCATGAAAACTAAACTGTTATTCTTGATGTTTACATTCCTTGACCTGCTTTTTAATGATGAATTTAATCATTTTCTGGCCATGATCTGATGCTCCTCACGAAACGAATAAAAATGTCTTAAGGATTATATATGCAAGAAAATGGTTACCTTTCTGACTTTTTGTTGTCCTAACGGTTTAGTCATACTGAATGATAATGTCAGCATTTTCTGTTGCACCACGAACAGGTCAGATGACTGGAGCTTTTGCTGGTACATTTTGCTTAGTGGCTCAGTTTTTCTTGACGGATGTATGTATTTACCAGGAAGTAGGTGAGTATCGACTTGCCAAGTTTTAGTCTCATGCGATGTTTTGTGACTTCAAAACTGATCAACAGTGATAAGGTACATATTTGATTTACCAGAAATTCGCCGAGATTTGAAATGAAACTGGCAACTACGTCAGCAACTAACTATAAATTACATAATGTGTAGCGAAAAGATAACATGTTAAAACATGGTATGAGCGTTCTTGATGATTGTTTTTCATCCTCTCTTGAAAACGGATAAAGAATGATATTTTATGACCTCTGTTGTGAAACGGCTGCAGTCAGAGCCCTTTAAGATAAAAGGGGCCTTTATAATGAAAGCAAGCCTTAAAACTTGATTGAATGAGGAAACCAGCATAGCAAATCCGAGGTCAGGCTTGAAATGGGGCAAGGGCAAGTTTTACACTGCCAACGAGAGATTTCCCAAGAGTCTTGTTTGTTTTACAAAAAGTTTGAGTGTAGCTAGCACACGCTTTCTTTGGAGGCCCTGAAATCAAACAAACGAATCAAATCATTTCATTTTGCACGTTTTGTGATCCCTTTCTAAATGGAATTTTATCATCGCATAATTAGCACTGCATTTGGCATTGCTCTTGGTTGTAAACGAGGTTGACTCATATTAACAAGAAATTCATTCATTGAATCGACCTAACGGAAAAGGAAGGTCGGTTATAAGCATACATGGAACTTCGTATTGAACAGCCATTGCTGAAGGATGTGCATTTATTGAGGTTTGGTTCAAGTGATAAGGCCTATCTGGTTTTCAAATTGTTTGATTCGATCAGAGCAAATCATCATTCATGCCATTTTGCAAGATTTGCAAGATTTAAGTGAAATCCTTTTTAAAAACTCTCAATCAAGAAAAATGGCTGTTTAGTAGTTTTACACAAATAATTAAACGTCAAAGCATTGGGTAGATTAAGGCAGCATTAGTATAGCTTGATATAAATAACTATTAGCGGACATACAGACCCTTTAACAGCTCAAAAGTGACCATAGTTTCAATGTTGAATACCCTGATCAAGAGCTTTGGTTGGTACAAGCGACGGTAAAACTGCATTGGTTAATTTAGCACAACGTACCGAAGACCGTGAAATCGTGACAAAACAATTTCTCCAAAGCCTTTGTTTTCACTTGCTCAGACTCGTTGCTTTTTAAACAATCTGTTTGTGGTGTCTACATAGGTAAATGTGCTTAGGTCTCTGCCTATATTTGGCAAGAAGGGCGCCTTACTCTTTCTGATTTCTGTTAATTATTCGTCTTGATCATATGACTTCACTTTTCAATTGTTTTTAAAAGCTTTGGCAAGCAATCAGTGCAGGGAAAAAGAGGCTTCGACTGTCTCATTCTTGAAAAGTCAGAAATGATTGTGGTGAGTTCTAATTTAGCCGTCTAATTAGTGCTAATTTAATTTGAAAGGTCTTTGTTATTTTGTAGCAGTTATTTGAGAAGGAAAAGATGATTCCCCATTTAACAAAATCAAAAGCTGATTGTTCTTGGCATTAATTTAGATGATTTTAGCTTTGAAAATTAAAGCTGGAAATTTTCAAAGAATGGATATCCTGCAATTAGGCAAGTTTGTGCATCAAGGACTCTGTTCAGCTCTTCTAGTTTTCGAGGAATTCTGCCACGTGGAATTTTTTCATGATAACTGATTATCATGTGTATTTTAACATCGAAGAATATTTCAGCTGCTGAGAAATTATTGTTGTAAAAATATAGATTACTCACTAGTCCGGGTACTTACGATTTACGGTTGTATCCATGATCCTAGCTGATTGGCACAGTTTATTTTATTGAAGGCCCTTGTTAAGGTGCCGGCTATATACTGACGCACTTACAGCCGGGAGTGGGGGCTGGCGTAGAAGATATACATGCTCCCAATTCAAATGTATTTATGTTAGCCAAAAAGGAACTTCTTTCTTCCAGTAAAAACTTCTCTTGACGCCATTTTAAGTTTTATCCATTACCCAGTATTGCCTCTTCTTGATAACAGATCGACTATCCAAACGAAAAGATGTTTAAACCGTACCAGCGCAACTCATATTCGATGCAAGACCTGGAAAGCTTGCTTGCTCTCGATGCCGATGAAGTTAAATTCAAGGAAAGCAAAGAAGAAGATTTTGAGGTATTAGCGATTGGCACAAGCTTCTGTTCTTCTAGTATTCTACCCGACTGCTTTTATTGATTTATCAGTCATAGAACTTCATCTGCTTACCTGCCTTCATCTGCAGTAATTTACTGAATACTGCCTCCATCCCTCATTCAACTCCCCCACTTTCAGGGCCACGACAGACACTCGAGCAAGGTTTCAAGTAGTGATTCCGGCTATACAGAAATGGACTACAGAGGAAGCGCACACAAATCAGAGCAATACGACCCACGTGATAGGGAGATAGACCTAAACCTTTCAGGCCTAAAAGAAACAATGGGTAAGTCCTTTTAGTCAAAGTTTTTTCTTGGATGTTAGTTGTACGCAAGAGTTCACATTTCCCTATGAAAAATAATAGAATAGCTGGAACAGTGTATTTTTCCTCAAAATAAATAAATGGAGTGTGTAGAGGTTGCTATCTCAAACTTTCAAAACTTGGATGGATATTTTCTCCATAGCTAAAAAGCGCTCTGCCTAATTATTCCTAACTCAAGAGATGATGCTAATTTTCATGCATTACGTTGATGTTTTTCATGTAGTCGACTCTGTGGATTCTGATGACGAAGAGGATATCAGTTCAGCCAGCGAGGTAAGTAATATCGTTCAAAATTCGAAAACCTTTTTTTGAATGATAAACTCTGAGAAACCTGCTGCTATGTCAGGAAATCCACTCTATTGTTATTGTCTTCAGCTGACATTATACTAGACAAGTATCACTGTCAATTGACGATGGTATCATGGCGATGGTGTCATATGATGCCATAACTTGCCCATTACTTGATGCATCCATATTTTTTCTACACGAGGCGTCACTGTGAATAAGAACACGAGGCTTTCAATGTAAAGGCCATCAAGAAATTTTGTATTTTTATTGGAAAATCTGTTAATTTTATCTAATTTCTTCAATTTAGTTATTGTAGACGATAAAAAGCCCTAGATTTTACTTTCACATCCATGTATCATTTGCTGCATTTAATTGCCATTAACATTATATTTCAAAATGAGTTGGTCACAATTTTTATCAAAATTTTTTATCGGAATTTTAAATTTATTTTTCCTGTTGTAATTATTGAAATTTGTAAAGATTTAGTCCCTATAACATATGGCCTCTTTAACACTAAATTTTCATCTTCTTGACAAGCGATTATTGTCCAACCAGTCTTGGTTAAACTGTTTTTAAAACATCAATTTTTAGTCTGCTGCTGTTCGAGACATTGTAAGGGACTGCTTAGAGAAAGATCCCTCAGAAAGAACAGAAAATGATATCAGTGAGTTAAAACTTTGTTTTGCCCGTCAAGTTTGGAACTATTTTTAAATCACTATATGTTTCATTTTTAAGCCCCAAGTAAGGAATTTGCACTTTTGCTTAAATTACAACCTCAGGGAACAATGAAAAGGACTAATATTTGAAAATGTTTTCTACCAACTTTTTGTACATTTGATATCTAAGTATATATTTTGTTGGCTGATAAATATCTTGCGCATTAATGAAACCTCAAGGCTGTCCTCATAAATTTTACTTGCTTTTGCTTCGCTAAGAGTATTTTTTCTTTGTAGATATCTTGATGGACTTTGTGCAGCATCTCCCAGTACGTTTTTAGTCATCCTTTGAAAATCTCTGCAAATGCTTATTATTTCAAATAATCTAATAAAGTTTTCCCAATTCCTTACTGTATTTGATGAGCGGAACTTTTGTAGCATTTTCTTTTATCAACTTGTATCATTCAAAGCTTTTGTGCGCATGAAAACCACAATAAATCTCCTCCCTCTGCTTTGGATTCTTTGTCAGCTTCATATGATTCAAGCATAAGACATCCTTTCCAGTCACCCTTTTTGCATCTTTTTTACATTCCCATTTCGTTTTACATATTTTGTACTCTGCATCTTTTCGTTTGAAATACTTAACCCTAGTCATTTTGCCGCAGCTAAGTTGCCAGTTTGAGTTAACGTGGTACAGTCTGTCATCATAGCTTGAAATAAGTTCATTCATTGTTTTTGTACCCGTGGTCATTTTTGTAGTTAAAAAGTGCATTGCTATTTTGCGATTAGCGATTTTGGTAAAAAAGGCGGATCATTTCATTCAACATACAACGAAGACAGATTCTATACGGAATGAAATCGATGTCTTTTTATTGAATTATTACCGACTCGCTTCTATAGATAAGAAATATGCTTCTTTTTCATCAAGGCATTTAGCAAGGTTTCATACAACGTACGGCGGGAGATGTGTGCCTATATGGTGTTTGCTGTTGTGGAGAAGGCTGGATCAGAAGTAATGATCGATGGTGAAGAGGTACTGTGGACTTCGTTTAAAGTTAGAGTGAAAGATACCTTGACAAGGTGGTTTTAGCAAAATGAATTGAGCATGGCGCGTACCAATAGAACTACCGACAGGATTATATCGAAAATATTAATCTATTTTCTCTTTTATGCTGAAGGCAACGAAACTTTATCTTTTTGTTTGTACTTTGGCAATGAATTACCACTCTCTACTTTGATATCAAGATTCGTTATGATTTATTTATGAATCGCTTTACGTAACCCACTTAAAATTCACTTTGTAGATGGACTCCTGGTCCGTCATTTTGAATGGCTCTGTAGAGATATTCGAAAAAGGCAAAGTGCCCATGACGATGCATTTGGGAGACTGTTTTGGTGTAAATACCAAACCGGAAAAGGTCTATCATCATGGTGTGATGAGGACGCGAGTTGACGATTGTCAGGTGTGTGTTGGTCATTGAGTATCACACGTAGAGACACTTAGTTAACATACAGAAATTGTTGTTATTTAGTTGTGAAAATATATTTTGGGTTTAAGATAGGGTAGTTTATGTCAACGTTATACATGGTAGGAATACGAAAGCAGATGTTATAGAGGCTTTGAGAGATAGAATATTGTTTGGGTTAATAGCTGAAAAGTCATATATTTTGAGCCTAGCAGTGCGTTCCATCAATGTTAACGCTCTACATCTTTATTCTAACAGTTATTGCTTTATGTGTGTATGAAATGGGCCATATTGTAGTCATAGGCCAGGAACACAAGTGGTTCCTTTACTGAATATCTCTAGAAAGGTCGTTGAAGACGAAAGAATCCAGTAAATATGCCGAAACAATCTTATTTTGATCAAGGAGGGCAAAACTTTTTTCTAGACCCTGACGGTATTCTTGGGGGACTTTGTTATTGTCATCTTTCATTGAGGTTGTCATTGAATATTGATTTTAGTTCGTTTGTATTGCTCGCGAAGACTACTGGCGAATATTCACTCACGAAGAAGAAAAGACAGTCAGGGTCGAAGAGGAAGGTGAAGTTGTTTTGGTTACTGAACACCGCACAACTGATGGTGGAAGCAGAGAGGGCCAAGTGGTCATCAAAGTAAGTTTTTTGTACTTTTTCTGTTTGGGTCTTCATATAGAAGATTCCAATAAATGTTTAACTTCAGACCCCTTGAAGGCTGTTTTACTCATTTTTGTGGCTCTCAGGGTTTGCACTCAATGTTCTATATGAAATGGTTGGCAAGCCAAACAGGTTATTCAAAAACAGCGAAGTTTTTTCTGTTTTTTCTGGAACAATATTGTAACCAAAAGTGGCTTGCAACATGCATCGGCCCACTTGTCTTACAAAAAAAGTTAGCACGAGTTTTGGAAATAGATCATCAAGCTCCTCCGTCTCTTCTTACCAGGGTATGCCTGATCGTTTGCTTGACCACCTAATGGAGGACCATTCTACCATCGACCCTACGTACGTCGAGGACTATTTGCTTACTTACGTCATATTCAATTTCAAACCGCATGAACTCGCATCCAAACTTGTGAAATGGTTTGACCGTGAACAACTAAAGGACAAGGTATGATTGAGGAGATAATGTTTCATTTTCAATTTTCATATTAATCCATTTATGATGATTGTTTGCTTTCGTTTTCTGATCTAATTTTCCCTTTTGAGATAATTTATTTGCTTTTTACCTTACTTATATACGCATTTCGTTAAGGTCACACGAGTCATGTTGTTGTGGGTGAACAACCATTATTGTGATTTCGAAAATGATTCTTTTATGGAGCGCTGCATTGAAAGATTTGAATACTACCTCGAAGCTAAGGTTTGTTACGTATTCTTGTCAGTAATGTAGTATCATGTGTTGATTAAAAGTAAGTAGATAGCAAGAAAGGAGATATCGATAAGTTGAATTCTCACAAAATTAGCGTAGTGATTGTGTGAGGGTAGTTTTCTTTCTTTTCGTTGAAGATCGCAGACCTCGAATTGCTTTAATTTTGTTTGCCATTTGGTCTGGAAAGCTTTTTTTGTTACTGTGAGTTTTGTTCTTCATGACATAATCCTTGGCCAGATTAATTGGCCATAGTGAGGCTGAAAAATTCACTAGCAAGAGATCCTAGCAGAGAAACATCTACCCAACTTAACCTAGACTGTAGCTAGATAAGAAGTTTTTTACATCACTGGTGTTTATTGTTATTTCTTTCGATTTTAGAAAATGATTGGGCAACTCCAGCTTTTAAACATGGCTCGTTCCATGAAATCAACCAGCAGAACACTCACACTTGTACGTTTCCCTCGTTATTTTTTCCTCGTTATTTTTCCTTGTTATATTTCCTCGCTATATTTCCTCCTTATTTTTCCTCGTTATTTTTCCTCGTTATTTTTCCTCGTTATTTTGCCTCGTTATTTTTCTTCGTTATTTTTCCCTCGTTATTTTGCCTCGTTATATTTCCTCGTTATTTTTCCTCGTTATTTTGCCTCGTTATTTTTCCTCGTTATTTTACCTCGTTATTTTGCCTCGTTATATTTCCTCGTTATTTTTCCTCGTTATTTTTTCCTCGTTATTTTTCCTAGCTATTTTTCTTCGTTATTTTTCTTTGTTATTTTTCCTCGTTATTTTACCTCGTTATTTTTCTTCGTTATTTTTTCCTTGTTATTTTTCCTCGTTATTTTTTCTTCGTTATTTTTTCCTTGTTATTTTGCCTCGTTATTTTGCCTCGTTATTTTTCCTCGTTATTTTACCTCGTTATTTTGCCTCGTTATATTTCCTCGTTATTTTTCCTCGTTATTTTTTCCTCGTTATTTTTCCTAGCTATTTTTCTTCGTTATTTTTCTTTGTTATTTTTCCTCGTTATTTTGCCTCGTTATTTTTCTTCGTTATTTTTTCCTTGTTATTTTTCCTCGTTATTTTTTCTTCGTTATTTTTTCCTTGTTATTTTGCCTCGTTATATTTCCTCGTTATTTTTCCTCGTTATTTTGCCTCGTTATTTTTCCTCGTTATATTTCCTCGTTATTTTTCCTCGTTATTTTTCCTCGTTATTTTTCCTAGCTATTTTTCTTCGTTATTTTTCTTTGTTATTTTTCCTCGTTATTTTGCCTCGTTATTTTTCTTCGTTATTTTTTCCTTGTTATTTTGCCTCGTTATATTTCCTTGTTATTTTTCCTCGTTATTTGTCCTCGTTATATTTCCACGTTATTTTTCTTCATTATATTTCCTCGTTATTTTTCCTCATTTTTTTCCTCATTATGTCCCCTGTTACTTCCCCTTGTACTTTGCTTTCTTCTAAAATGTAATCTTTGCTATAATCGTATCTTGGATAATCATTTCCATTTAATTTTAGGATCGCCCATACAAGGATGCCAAGTTCGACTTCTCCATTATGGGTGGTTCGGAAATAGGGGCCGGAATTTTTGTTTCAAAGGTACATTTAATGATCGTCTTATATGGTATCAAATCATAATTAAATGTAGATTGTCAAGAAACTTTTGGAAAAGCTGAAGCGTTTAGATATGAAACAGAACTTATTCATGAAAATGACCTTTTTTGATTTGTAGAATGGTCAAGCAATTTACTTCCAGATCTAGATACTTTAGAAACGACCAATCCGTACTTTCCATGTGACACGAGTCACCTCCATCACTTTTGGTACCAATTTGATGAAAAATGTTTTCGAAATATATTGTTTGTTTATCTGTGACAGTTTCGTATCTTGTTTTCTAATAGCCCATTAAGTCTTTGTGTTAAATGACAAAATCAAATCTTTCAGTGGTGATTCTTAAATCTTTAGGTTGATATCGATTCGAAGGCAGAAGTGTCCGGCCTGAAGAAAGGTGACCAGGTAAAACAGCTCTCCAGCTTTTGTTGATGTCTCCTTATGATAATCTTTGCGATTTTCTGTCGCTGTGTTTGGATATCTTGTAGCAGCTTGGCACGGACTACAGATCCAAGGGTCATTGATGGTTCGAGTCACTGTCACTGAGCAGACTTTGACTTAGAACTAGGAGAGTCACTGGTTCCCTGTAATTCCAGGTGTAGGAATCACGAGGTGTGCTCACATCAAGAAAAAGGACCAGACACTGCTCGATGGTCGCAGCTACTCGTTGTCCTAAAAACTAACCTACCAACTATTCTGATGGTGATATGCGTTCCCTTCGTTGTTGTTGCTGTTGTTGTTTGCTACCATTGATTTGGTTGTTGGCGATCCGTGATTTAATGTTTTTTACATAACCAAAGCAAATCTAAAAACTGAAGGATATCATCGAATTTCAATAACTATATATGGTTCTAGGTACACATTGGTTTGGTTGTTTGCCTTAGAAAGTCTCCCTTAGTTACTCAGTTACTACAGTTATTTAAACAAGTAGTAAACTTTATATTATATTTCAGATCCTTGAGGTCAATGGACAGAGCCTCGAGAACGTCAAACTTCAAACGGTAATGAACATAGGTCGACCTGCTATGATTTTATCTTTTACTGATTTTTGCTGGATTTTTCGTAAAAATATTTCACAGCTCTTATAAACACTATATATATATGCATTTCCCCGTGTATCGGAAACATTTCCATTGTAAATGTATAAAACATTTGCTAGTAACACAGTCCAGATGCATTGTATCATTTTGACTGTTAAGGATTTGTATAAGCCTGGTCTGTCTGTCTTTAATTCTAATTGAAATTTATGGCTTTCGTTTGTTCTAAATCCAATTGAAACGAGATGCACATTACTCCAGCAAGAATTTATTGTCGCAATGATGATGTGACACCTTAGAACGCTTTTTGAATTAACAATTTGCAAAGATGATTTGCCTTACATGGCTGTGTCTTCAGCGTGATTAATTTTATTTTTTATCATTTTATAGGCCCTTGATACCTTCAAAAGCAATTTTCACCTCTCACTTGTGGTGAAGAACAACATTATGGGTTACAAGCGAGTTGTGGATAATTGGCACAAAAAGAAGATGCAGGAAAACAACGAGGACAAATTCTTCAAAAAGCCTCAATTTCGAGTAAATTCAATTCTGTTAATTATATTTTTCATGTACACGTCATGATGTGTTGAACGAGACAGTTCTAATTCCCTGCTCAAAATTTCAATACAATTATAAAGCAGTGAGTATTCAATATTTTTTTAAAGGGACTTAGTTGATATTTAAGAAAAACCCCTGCCGACCCTTAACTCACCTTATTTAGATATGATAGACTCGCTGCTATGCAAACGAAGGGGGAAGCCGGCAATTTCCATTGAAAATTGTGTATTTTTGTGATCATTGAAAATTATGTGTTTTTCTGATCATTGAAAATCATGTTTTTCTGATCATTGTTTTTATTATCATTGAAAATCATGTGTGTTTCTGATCATTGAAAATCATGTGTTTTCTGATCATTGAAAATCGTGTTTTTCTGATCATTGAAAATCGTGTTTTTCTGATCATTGAAAATCATGTTTTTCTGATTATTGAAAATCATGTGTTTTTCTGATCATTGAAAATCATGTGTTTTTCTGATCATTGAAAATCTTTTTTTTCTGATCATTGAAAATCATGTTTTTCTGATCATTGAAAATCACGTGTTCTTCTGATCATTGAAAATCATTGAAGACTTCTAGTGTTTTTCTGAACTCTTTGGCCTGTGGTTTGCTATATCTGACGACATGTTGTTATCATTACGCTGCCATATTGAAGAACCATGCTTTACTTCACTTTCCGTCGGTAGGACAGGACACATGGTGTTACACGAAGTACTTCGGATACTTGTGATCGACAAAAACCTCCGGATAAAAACAGCAATTCAGGTTGGGTCATGTCGTTTGTGTCTTCTAATTGCACAGTTTCTTTGCAGCTCCTTTAAGGGTTTTCTTGATAGTGTTGATAAGTATACTAAAATGCGTGCGGTACAATATGATGAATTTAAATAACGATCAATGTAGGTAAATTGTACCAGGAAAATTTTTTTAAAATAATTAACGACGTTTCGAGCATAGCCCGTTTTCAAGTGATAACGGGCTATGCTCGAAACGTCGTTAATTATTTTAAAAAAATTTTCCTGGTACAATTTACCTACATTGATCGTTATTTAGTGTTGATAAGCATATTCAACAACACTGCAATAGCATATTCTAACGATCTAAAGTCCAATTTTGCGATGTTTTCTTAAACTGCATTTTATATTCGCTTTATCATTAGATATGGTACTTGTTCGATTTAAGAGCCTTTTTCATAACGGAAAGGCAGAACCAATTTTTGTTAACCTAAAATTTGTTTCTGGCAAGAGCTGGAAAAGATATTAATTTCTTTGTACAGGAATTCCTTTCATTGTGGACACAGAATGGTATAAATGTTGTATGATGTCCAAAACTACAGAGAATTTCGTATTTTTTTTAACATTTCAACCGGTGAATTTTCTGCCTTTCTGTAACTCTCAAAGGTCTTGTTAAAGGGGAAATCTCGATGTGTACAGCCCATCTCAACCACCTATGGTGCTCCTTTAAGTGTGATATATTTAATTTCAATTGCCAATTTGTTTTTAGCTGTTTTCTCAATTTCTCTAGATTTCAACGACAAAAAAGCTCAACAAATGAAAGTGAGTGCTTTTTAAATAAACGACTTTCTTTCAAGTCTTCTGGAGTATTTGTGGATCGCTTTTCTATCTTTTTCGTTTATTGCCGAAGTTGTTTTGTCTGAAATATCAAATTTTTTTGATATTTGGCTATTCGAGTATGAAATTAGTGGAAATTTGCTTGAAAAATTTGTGCAAATGATAGCACTGCATGATCTGTTGGAGATATTTTAAACCTTGAGCAGTATGTGATTTAGTTGAGATATTGGTTGTCTTTCGTTTCTAGCTAGTAGATCTTCACGTGAGTGGGACTTACCCCGGCCGAGTTAACGCAAGAACTCACAAGGACATAAGAAAGAAGGCAATGTTCAGTATTCTTCCAAAGTCAGGGTAAGTCTTAAACAATACTAACAAGTCACGAAATAGGCTGCTCTCTGTTTGAAACCAATCTGGGATTGATTTAACTTGCTTTTGCCTATTTTTTGCAACATTGATTAACAGCAATAGATTCCTCTACAGTTTCTATAAAATAAATTTTCACTATTGTTGAATTGAGGCTCGGAAATTTTTGCTGTTCGTAGATCTAAAACCTTGGTATCGAGGTTCTCTCAAGTCAGGTACACGGAACACTGCTCGTGCTTGATTTGAAAATTTTGAAGTTAGAAGTTAAGTGCTTGCGGTGTTTTTTCTTTTGTCAATTGTAGCAATTTCCATGGAGTGTTTTGTGGAAGATTTTCACACTGAGAACATCCTTCGTCGCATTTTAACACTGTGATGTAATCAAAAGGTCGTTAAAAAACCATCGCACGATTTCCGACAACAGTAAAAGGAGGTTTGATGATTATGGGTAGCCCGATAATTTGCCATTAGAAGGGATTTGTTTAAGAATGTTGGAAAAAGGCTGGCGCTAGGTTTCCTGTAACAATTTTGTTTGGGATAAGGCAATCGAGCCAACGGCAATGTGATAGTTTAAGTGAAACCTTATTGTGGCAGCCTCTGTTGGTAGTAATAGTTGTTTAATTGATTTTTGCCTGCTATGTGCTTGTAGAGCTTGAAATAAAGAAGACCAGTGGGATCAATAGGCCATTTACAACTTAGAAAATGATCAAATTCCGATGCCTTTTTGATTGACAATACCATTTGCCTTTTTTGTGTGGTATAGGTTTCTCTCTGCCATATTCGTCCACTCTGGGGGCATGATGCCTTACAAGAATTAAAATCTTGATTTTTCTTCCGTCGTATTATTTGCAAGACCTTTTATCGCTAAAATTTCTCTAAAAGTAAAACTTGTCAAATTAAACATCATACATGTTCTTTAACTATTCTGTGCAGCATATTGAGCGCGTAAGGATTTGGTGGTTGACTCGGTGTTGAAATTTCTAGTGACCTTTTTCTAATAATTTTTTAGCAAAATGCTGTACATCCTTGCAGTAGTTTTGACTCATATAGTTAAGGTGAGCCCCCCCCCCCCCCTCCCCCATGGACATACACTTTTATAACAACTGAACACGTCAAAAAGCCAGCAAACAGTTTCGTCTAAAAATGTATTCCCTTTGACCCTAGCCCCTCATAAATAAACCCAAGAAAACGTACACATCCTTTAGTGAAAGTAACTCTGATTCCTGTATTGTGAAGGTTGTACTGTATAAAGGTGTGCATGCTGTTTGTTATCAACTACAATCATGGCGATCGTGAATGAGTATATGTTCAGGTCTTGCTTGAAGTAGGCTCTGTCCAGCCCAATTATCCTTGCGGTTTTGCAGATAATGAAGTTAATTCTACATCATTGCTGCCTCTGGTGGTTGATAAGGCGACAAATCCCATATTTTCTGCCTGCGAATTAGTCCGTATTCTTAGGAACCTCCACCATATGAAGAGGAAAGTCGTGGCTACCCGAGATTAGCGCCGATCGGAAAAATTACATTACCATTAGTCATATACTCTGAGCGGGCTTTGTTGTGATCGAGGTACTCTTGTGCGTTGCAGAAGTAACCAAGAGCTGAACAGAATCGACCTTGATGCGGACAGAATACCCTTTCGGAATCAGTCTCGTATCGCAGAGAGCGACATGAATGACAGCCTTGTTGAAGATTGCCAGGTTATCAAAGTCCACAGAGCTCTCGACCAGGCCTTTAAATATTTCATTATCAACACGGTAAGTGTTATTTCTTGCTGCGTATTTAATCTTTTTGTGTGCTAACCCTCAGAGATCTCAAAATGGCAACTTTTTCTTGTCTATGTCCCTTTTTAGCGTTGTGTCTTATTTGCATACGTTCTCGGCTCGACTAGAGGAGTTTTAAAACTTCTATTACATTCATTCATTCATTCTTTTTTTACTTTTTAAAATACTTGTTTAGTGGAGCTTTGGAGTGAATATCGATTTAATTGTCAATTGATCATTGAGTTGTGGCGCACTTTCTGAAAACTCTCTCATGATGTCTCCTTTCCTGTTATGGTTGTCACACATTCTTAGCAAGTCTTTCTTTCCCAATAGCCATTTTTTCTTAATTTCAACTGAGTGAGTAGACCTTTATAACAACTGAAAGAATAACCTTTGAAGTTATTAGAATTGCTTTATATATATATATGTTAGATGATATGGCCAGTGCTGATCTTCTTCCATTCCCTTGGAAAATTGTGATATTAACCTACAGGTGCCCTCTAATGAGCGTAATTGTTTTGCATTGTAAAATTATCTTTTATGTATCCCTACTGAGTAAACCCTGTGCACTAAAAATATGAGCATATTCCTTGCATGAACGTTCTCTAATTTGATCTGCCGTCAGTTTTTTATCAAGCACGGTCACAGAGATTGACTCCTCTTAATGGTATTGCCTCATTTTGCTTGACTGTGCAATACCTAAAACAGTTCTTATAATTTCGGTTTTGTGAAGACTGTGAAAAGGGTTTTTGTAAATACGGCCCTCGATGGTTTTTCTGTGCTTCTTATTAGTTCTTGTCCCTCTTTTTGTTTATTTGTTCTGATTTGATTTTCCTCGTTGTATATTTTTCTTGCTGCAAAAAACTCTGAACTTTGACAGTAAAATGAAAATTTCAAATATCAATATTTATCAAAATGAGCGACTTTAGAAACCCGCTCAGAATAACTACTAACTGCATTTCCTGAATTGATAGGATTTTATATAAGAGCAAAAAAAGTTTGAGACGTGGATCATTTTTGATAATGTTTAGATAAAAAAGAAAATATATGAAAATGTGGAGGGGATTAAAGTGAAAAGGAGAGGATAGAGATGCAAATTGAGTAATTTTACGCTGTGCCTAGATTTTCTGTTAATGTCGCAAGCAGGGGTACATAGAACGTGGCTATATGGGCTGGACGACTAAACTCTGTTTCAGTAGCTCGTCAGGAAACCTCTTGTTGGCCCAAGACAGTAAGTAAAATAAGAACAAAATTATTTTTATCTCTTTCCTTGACTGTAGATTTTAATAATAGCGCTTGCCAAGGTCTTAATCGTAGTTTTTTTCATCGTGAACCTCCATACCACTTCATTAACCCCCTCCACTCATTCAGTCTGTAAGGTCAAGATAAACAACTGGTCGCAAGGATCATCTTTCCTTTGTTAATGTTTTTTTAAACAATAAAGTAGCCTGGTTTCACAGCTGTGGGAGTCTCAAGATGGTCAAGGTCAGGGATTCTATAAAAAGATCTTGTGGGCCCAACTCATTAGCTGCTTAGATCCTCAATCGACAGCAAGTTATTATTAAAAGGAAGCACTAGGAACGCAAATGTTTTGGCTGTGGCTTTTTGCTAATTGTGGAGAGCGTTCAAGTATGCCTACCAGATATGAAGCTAAATACTTATCTTGCATATGATGTCTCTATATTTAAAATTCGTCAGCTTTCATTGAAAGACTGCAGATAAATCGGCTCATAAACTGTCACAATGTCAAGAGTTGGCCGCGTCCTTTACTTTAGATACTGGTATTCAAACAACTGTTTGAAAACGAAAGTCTTGATTTGTGCCCCCGAGAAAAGAAACAACCTATTCATGTTTTGTGCACAATGCTATTTGTCGAACTAGCAAATTAAATAGTCCTGTTTGTCGGCAATGTTGCTTTGTGGTTAGGGAAAATACTTAGGGGTTAGGGAGAATACCCCCTTCCCCATTTGGCTGTTGTTATTTTTAAGTTGGTGTTATGTGTCTTATTTCAACGGCTTGAACTTTACTACAAAAAACGCTTCTTCTGTTTTTTGGGCTGCTGATGTCTAATTTAAGACAGAGAAGTACTGGCACGGTGCCATTAATCCACCCTTCCATTTGCAGTCTGGTCAGTACGTCTTTCTTCCATCCATAATACATTGATATCCTATATTCCATCGTACTCTATCTTAACAACAGTACCCCAAGGAAAAGTGATGCCTGAACGACCCTGAATTCGAATTTAAGTGTTTTATAATCTGCAGAAATAATTGTCACGTATGCAGAAAGTCTTCTTGGGGTTTGAAGTAGTTTTTTAGGGCGGGGCAGCCAGTGAGAGAACTTGCCCTAGAAAACTGGTTATATCTAGAAGAAGATTAAAAACAGTCTAAATGACTCGCAGTTTTAGGCGAACAAGTTCTAGTCCATGGCTTTAGTCTGGGTAATTTAATGTAATTTATGATTGTGTACAGGAAACTACTGCTCAAGAAGTTGTCATCGAAGCAGTTGGACAGTTCGGGATTACCGACACACGAGGGTGAGTTACTATGGATCTCAGCAAATCTTTTTGTGCTCTGTTCAACAGTAAAACTAGGTGCCACGTGTTACGCTAGCTTTCGCCCTTAAATACGAGGTAATTTTGTCAACTTGAATACGCTTTTGAGTTTAGGGGCAATGCACTTGAAACTCTTGTTGGTAAGAAATGAATTTCAAAATCATGAAAATAAATCTTTTTAATTTCTTTCTTGGGACAAAGCTAGACTATATCATACGTTAAGAGATGTTGGTTTTGTCTGCTCCATGAGTTCAGATTTTGTCTTGCTCTTGTGAAATCCGGCTAGTATTATTCTAGAGACGTCAAAACATCTGTCTCGATGTCGAGCAAGTGGCATTGGTAAATAATGTTTTATGTAGTAATGGTAAAGATATTTCCACACGTTATTACGACAGGGTAAATATTCGTTATCCTTACCTGAACAGCACTTAAACAATAGATTTTAAGGCGAGTTTTATTGCCAAGACCTGGGTTTGTTGTGCCGGGATCCCCACTTGTGACGTATGCAAATCAATGAATAACTCGAGAATCGTTGCTATGTTATCCTGGTTTATTTATCCTGGTTTATTTATTTTAGGCATCCGTATTTCTTGTGTGAGGTAACTGTCACTGAGGATGGCGTCATCAGGCAGAAGAGGTTAACAAACCTGGCTACGGATCTCGCCAATCGCATCGGCCTTCGATCTAGGTTTGTTGCTGTTTTTGAATAGATTCTTCTAAGTTTAACTTTGATTTCAATCATTAGCATTGTCAGGCCGAATAAAGAAATAGACAACAACGTTTTTAGGAATATTTTGCAAGTCTTGTCATTACAAAAAGCAAGATTTTTTTAAAATTTTTTCATAGGTTCTTTTAGTACCCGGTTCAATTCGTGATTTTCATTTATTCTTCGGCCTTTTTCTCAAGGTACTTCATCAAAAATACGTTATCAGATGGCGGTGTTACAAACGAAGTTGCTCAGGTATTTCAATTGATATTCAACCGTTGCAACTTTCTGTGCACGTAACATGAACAATTTTGTCGTGGCATTGGGGATCCTGGTGTGTTACTACAGGAAATTAGTGCACAATGCTCAATTCTCGATTAAAGTTCGGCACATGAGAAGTTGGATGTTTAAACGGGCCTTAGTGCGCAATGAGTGCTCAATCCTTACATCAACCCTTCATAACTACATGCACCTATACTACGTACTGCAATGGTCGGTTTTCATATGTAGAAGTATTTTGGACAGCTCGAGCAAATTTCCAGTGGCACAGACTTGTTTTGTCAAATATTATATCTATTCAATTTAAAAGTATCTAAAAATTGCTAGTATTTTAAAATTTTTCGATCCTTTGAAATCCGACTGTTAATACCGATTTCGTTTATGCAATTTAAAACTGCCGTGGTTTCGTTTAATCAGCCAATTGAATTAACGGTGATCTCGGAGTCTTATTCGAATACTGAACTTCTCAATTGGCTTTGCTGCATACCATTTAATTGAATAGTGATCCCAAGTCTTCGTAATTCTCTTTGAAATCTGTGTCCAATGGACCTACTCTCATAGCGTATGCACGTGTGATCTTCTTTGACGTTTGCCCGAGAGCAGCGAGAGGGAATCCCCATGTAATCTATTCATAACTGCAGCAAATTGTGTAAGATGTGCATAGATTGTGATCCATTTCTAAATTGACAAAATGCGCACCACCATCCCATTGTTCTTTCATTCTCTGTCAACATGCTGTAAAAGTGCATGGATCATTTCGCATCCTCTACTCTCTGTGTCACCTGATAACCAGAAGCTAGTCCTATTCATTGTGTTTTAGCGATGTTTCTCTTGGAGATGGTGTTGGTCCAAATTCCTTAACTGATAGGGTGTAGATCAGGTTAAATGACGAAGAGAAGTAGATGAAATCATCTTGCAAAAGAGTCACATTCCTGGTTTTAGGGAATAGAATTACCTTTAGAGAATCTTGGTCTCTCAAACAGGTGCTTGAGTCTCTCAAACAAACCCATGTTCGCGAAACGAGGCCTCTCTAAACAGACGCATGAAGATTACTGAATTTGAAGCCTCCTTTAGAATTAGGACTGCTGTTTGTGCAATAAGAAGGAATTGTGAATGCTATTACTGTATTTTATGAGCTACTTTTTCAGCTAGCTTTGAAGCGAATTTTTAATTGCTTACTTTTGCTTTCATTGTCCAGGACATTGCCCGTGAGGGAACAACAACGTTTCTTCAACTGTCACCACTTGATGTAGCAAGGGAGCTCACGTTACAGGTACCTCTGTCAGCATTTGTCCATTTGTCTTCATGCTACTCAACGAATAACTGCTTTGTTTCTGCTTATGATGATGTTTTACAGTCTCTCGTTGTTTTAATTTTTATTAAGTATACTTTCTTTATATAAGTTATCTTAATTCAACACTATTAGAGATCATTATAAGTATCAATTATGCAGTTCTTCATATTCAGAATAGATCTCTTTGAATACATCTAATAGTTTCCTTTATCTTTCAAGCAATGTTTTTATAAAGTTTAAGGTCCAATTTACCTCCAATGTAGTAGTGTAAGAATCTTTCAGTTTTTTCAAGGTGACCTTGCTAGTTGTAACTTTCTTATCATATCTTTGCAGGATTTTAATTTGTTTAGAAGCATAGATTCCAGAGAATATATATACAACCTGTTTGATTCAAAAAGCTTTGGAAAATTTAGCAACCTTGGTAAATTCGAAAAGGTGAGTTCTTATCTAAGCTGGTGTTTTTACCTTCAGTTCTGTACATGTCATGTTAAATTCATAGCAGGTCTCTTCTTTCAGTCTTAACTGCTATTAATATAACTGCTTTTATTGTTGTGTATATTTTGCAGACTGCCAATACGGAAATGTTCTGGGTGATGAGAGAAATTTGCAGTGAAACAAACATTGTGAAGAGAGTGAAAATGATAAAAAGATTCATCAAAGTTGCAAGTAAGGGCTTTTGTAAAGCAGATAACTTTATTCGTCTTCCAACATTCCAACAATCATGTAGCTAGGTGACTAGACCCACGCTATCCGCACGAATTTGAGAGCGGCTATCCGAGCAAAAAAAAGTTCACCTAGGAAAGTGGATTTAATTAGTTCGGATAGCTATGTGGTACAGTGTAAACGCTTTTATCCGGATAAATTTGATCCAAATCGTATCTTGCTCGAAAGCGATTGGCTATTTCATTCAATTTAGTTTTCACTGTCTCCCAATCAAGACCTTTCGCCATCTTGGCTGCCTTGTTGTCAATAAATACTCGTGTTAAAAGTGGCATTTTGTGCGTTGCTAGTTCAGTGTCATTTTGTTTCAAGAACAAACTATTAAAACAAACTAGGCCTAATTTGTATTGACTTCTTTGGATTTGGTCTAAAAGAGAAGCAGATGTTTCTGAAGAGAGAATGAAGTCTTTTTACGTTGGCGGGAATTTTGTTGCCCAGAGAAGACTTCATTTTGGGGCTTTCTGTGCATGATTTAGGTCATGTGACTACAGTTATCCGGAACAGTGTAAACGGAGGGGCAAAGTGGACAACATTTGTGAAGCACAGTGTAAACGCAAATCAATCCGAACAATTTTTTTGCGGATAAATTTTATTCGGCACAGTGTAAACGGGGTCTTAATGGATTACCTTTACACGGAAGTAAATGGATAGAGAATCTACCCAGCAATAATAGCAAATACAGTACAATACAATACTATACAATTCTTTGCAATACTATACAATTCTATACAATTATTTGAAATACTTTACAATACTATACAATTCTTTGCAATACTATACGATTCTATACAATTATTTGAAATACTTTACAATACTATACAATTCTTGGCAATGCTATACAATACTATACAATTCAATACAATATAATTAGATACAAAACATTACCATGCAATGCAAACAATACAGTAAGATACAATAAATATGTTTGCAAGTATATACACAGTGAAGTCCATCTTTTCTTGGCAACGCAACCCTTGCCTATTCTACACTGAAATCTGTTAGCAAGAACTTTTCCAATCTTTTTCAGAGCTTTGCAATGATTTCAAAAACTACAACTCTATGTTTGCTCTTTTGAGGTAAGTCACACAGACAGATCAAGTGAAGTGAATTATTCATCATATTTTCAAACTTTTTGTGTTCTTTGTTTCCGTTACTCAAAGGCTACCCTTTATTACCTTAACAAATAATTTCAAATTACTGCATGTCAAATTGTAGCAATTGGAAATAATTTGAAAATTCTTTAAAACATTGTAAAAAGGATTACAACTTTTAAAACATGCAGAATCGCGTGTTTAGTATTTGTTTTTTAGATCTACAAAAACCGAGGAGGATGTTCTCGTCGAGAGAAAGTTTCATTGACCCATGTTGCCTACTTTAAAGCTTGTCTAGAGAGAAGCGTTTTTATCTTACTTCAAGTCTGTTCTTGCCTTCATTTGTTACTGAAACAAAATACAAATATTTTTAAGTTTATTTTATGTGAATGTAATGTTTTTTGTACATGATGTGTATCCATTTTTTAGTGGACTTGACCATTCGTCTGTTCGAAGACTCAAGACAACTTGGGAGAAGGTTCCAGCAAAATACATCAAAATCTTTGAGGTATTTGATATGATTTGTTGGAATAAAGTGGCATTTTATTAATATCCTTAGCAGACAACGGCATTGTGAAGGCATGACTTGAATGCTTGTTTAATTAACCAACAAAGTTTGCTTTAAGTCACTTGAAATATAAACCTCAAATCATTTATTTGGTATTCTTCTATGGTTATGAAATTTGAATATCAAAATATTATTTTAGTCTTTTTACAGATTTTTGTGTATTTTTACATATTTTGACAACATAATTAATCAATGTTGCTGTTTTTCAGGATTTGAAATTACTGATGGATCCATCAAGAAATATGTCCAGATATCGCAATTTGTTTAATGGTGAACGGGCATACCCTCCTCTGGTAAGCCACGAATGTATCAAACCCATGTTAATTCCAGCATTTTCAATTTGAAAATAACACGCAAACCACACCTTCTGCTATTGGCAATAACCCCTCTTGTTTTCTTGTATGTTTTCTAAAATCACGATCAATGTAAGTAAATCACGTCACTTAATAACGGGCTATGCTCGAAACGTCGTTATTTATTTAAAACAAAATTTCCTGGTACAATTTACTTACATTGATCGTTATTATAGCATCATATTGTACCGCACACAATCTAGTATATTTATGTATTCTAAAATCTCCTAACTCTTTCTGTAGGCAACATGCTGTTTAGCCAAAGTTTTTTTAAACAAGCTAAGCATGGATACATCCTGACAACCATTTACCATTTGGTAAATTGAATTAAAATCTCACCTTTGCTAAGCAAGTTACAAAGCAAGTTGCTAAGCGAGCAAGGAACATACAAAGCGCAACAAAGGAAACTCTATTATAGTAGTTGAATTTCAAAATTTGTAATTTGCTATCCTTCCTTGCACTTATTTTTCTTAATTCATCCTTGCTTGCAGATTCCTTTCTTTCCAATCATAAAAAAAGATTTGACATTTCTGCACCTTGGAAATGAAACTTACGTTGATGGATTGGTAAGTTATGAATTTCGCATTGATATTTTCATTTTTATTCCAGTAGGCACTTGAGTTGGACTTATTTTGAGAGATTCATGTTTGTTGATCATTTTCAAAGTTGTATGAATAGACATACTGGTGTGTAATGTGAGAGGTACACACATTTTAACCCTCTCTAGAAAACCAATGTAACGAGAGGCAAATGGCCCACAAACTGAATGTTATTCTAATTACAAACTATTCTCTTGGCATGTGATTTGAGACAGACTATAGTAGTTTTATCTTTATGTTTAAAGGTGCCGAATTGTTGATGTTTCTTTGTTTAAGTTAGATATGTAGACTGTAGCATGTATTCTAAAAATAAAACTCAACACCTTTCTCGCACTTCGAGGTATATTCATAGACTATTTTAAAATCATTAGACAAACAATGTCTTTTTTCTTTTTAAGTGTTTTGAACGATCAAGACAATAGGATACCAACTTTCTAGAGTATCTTTTTGGTCGCAATAAATTTAAAGTCACTGGGCTGGCAAAATCGCTTTGGTATTTGAAATCTGTTGAAACTAAAAGCCAAAGGTTCCAGGTTTTTGTAGACAGAGTAAGTTGTTCGCTCGACTATATAAGGGTGAACATTTGTTCTGGTCAAAAAGAAACTAATAAAACGAGGCACCCGGCTTATCATTTTGTTTCCTTCCCAAATGACGAAGCAATATATGATAAAGGCGGAAAGTTTTGGGGTCTGTAAACATATCATTTGATGTATCATTTGATAAACATCTTTATTTTCTAGCACGCAACCCTGTTTTCCTCCATCCTCCTCTTATTCTGAACCCCCATTCATTCCAAAACCACCCTCTCCTGTTCCAACCCCTTGTATATAGTTTTCTTGAGAAGTTTCAGTCCCTGTGTATTTCAACCTCCTTTTGTAAAAGATTTCAGAGTATTTAGAAGTAGATATCAGAGTAGTCAGCAGCTTATATTTGATCTGCACCCCTTTATACCATTGGACCCTGATCAGTCGAAAGATCCAGCCAAAAAGGGCAGTAGCAGACAATTTGAAACGACTAAGTTTTCTGAAAGCAGATCTTAAAAAGCAAAAAGGATGCACAATAAATCTGTATAATGGGAATTGAATGCAAGTTCTATGCAAGTTCAAGGGTCATTTAATTTTATGACCGTTTTGAGAAATAACAGGATAAATGATATCACTTTTTGGCGATATAATGACTTGAAAATGGCTTTGAAAAAAGCAAACATTGCACAACATTCTAACTTAAAGCTTTTTCGTCTGACACTCCTCAGAGTATAAAACATCAGAACAGTGTTCAGAAAGCACAAGATGAAGAGTATGTACCCAATTGTAGATCGAAATAGGCTAATCTGAATAAGGCGATCACATGACCGCTATAGTTATCCAATCAGTACCGCGTGCCTATAGAAAAATTACCAGTGGAGTCCAAGAGAAAAAACGAACTCCTTCTGTCTACACAATAGCAGCGTTTTGCTTGTATGTAGATCAATTCATTAACTGCTAGATGAAAAGAAGACCTGGCTCTTCCAATTATATGAAACATGTCATCATTATAGAGTTGTTTCTAGATCTACAAGGTCGAGGAGGCTGTTCTCTTTGTGGGGCAGCTTTGTTTCTTGTGTTGGAAGGAACAAGGAACATGTTATTAGTTTATATAATAACTGTAATTAGTTTCCTCTGTTTGTGATTTTTGCCAGAAATAGTCAATCCAAATTGCTTGATAGCTTTGTTTGGTCGCATTTACTTTGATTTTGCCCATTTTGTTCCACTTGAGCAGCCATAACTGCCGAAAATAGGAAAAAATTGAGGATTTCAACTTGCCAGGAGCTCGAATTTTACAGGGCTATTTCTATACAAGAACCGTAGCAAAACCACGGGAGAGACGGAAAGTTTGAGCAAACGAAAGTTCGACTTCAGCGCTAGTCGACTTGTTAAGGGTCAACTATAATTGTTTTTATTTTTATCTAGCATTCCTTACTCTACATTTATTCAGAGCATATCAAAGAATAGATGATAATGTAATGGCAAAAGTGGGGATTCCACATAGAATACAGTGAACTACCCAAAATTAACTGTGTTGCAAGTACTTATGTCTAGACTACTCTAAATGTTTCAATAGAGTTCAATGACAAAGAATTAATTTAACCAAAACTATCAAGAACAGAAGACTTTGTGAAATAAGTGGTTTCAACTCTGTGTAACAAAGGGCTATTGATGATAGAAACATGAAATTATTTCATAGGCCACATTTAATTCTATAAGATGGCTGGATTTAGCCTTTAGGCCGTGAGCTTAGCACCGCTTGTGTAATCTTGAAAAACTACCTCAACTATGAAATTTTCAGCAGTTTTCTGCTTTCTTGTTTTTCCTTTTATGGAAGCCTTAATTGCTAATTCAAGTTTGATATTTCTTCATAAGAAAAAATTGGTAAAAATTGGATTATAAATCAAAAACAATGTTTTGCTGCAACATCTTCCATGAGAATTACATTGATGGTTATAAATCATGAATTTGTCAACTAGCAAAATTACGACAAAATATTCAAGCTTTTACATCCAATTGATTTTTTTAATTTATTAATATTTTTTCCTGAGTATTTATGACAATCTAAGGTTAAACAATTCAAGTTCTGTAAGGCATTTTGCAGGGGAAAGGAATTGAAGGTGTTTGATTCCCTGCCAAATGATTTTAGTTTTAAATCTTTTATTAAACTTTTGCCTTATGAAACTAGAGCCCTTTTTATATTGCTTGACTTCATCAAATTTGACTTAGCTTCACCTGGTATTGCTTTTAGATAATGATTCATATTTTAATGTTTTTAGAGTTCTTTTATCCCATCTTGTCTTGTTTGTTGAAATTCTGAAATTTATTTTAGGTCAACTTTGAAAAATTGCGGATGATTGCAAGAGAAGTTAGAAAAGTCTGCAAGTATTGTGCTATAGGATATGTAAGTTTTTTTATTTCATTTGTTCAAATTGTGAAAGCAATAAGCACAGAGGAAGAACTGGTTTAACTCAAATTTGTTTCATTGCCTTTGTCTGCTTGATGGTTGATGCTTATTAGTGAAAATGGGAGTTTGTTTTATTTAGGACCCTGGTAAGATGGATGATGTCACACAAACAAGCAATGGTGCTCCACCGAGCATTGCTCAGTCAGTAGTCAGTGTGATGACTGGACAGAACACAATGACTCGAAAACACAGACGAACAAGCAGCTCCATGAACAACCCCAAAAAGGCATATGAAGAGGTACCTTAAAACAATTAACTTGTGACTCTTTTTATTGCAGCCTAAATTTTTGTAAAATATAAAATTAGATGTGAATTTAGCTCTTAAGCAAAACAAAACAACACCAAATCTCACAGTGCTGAAACTGGTAAGATTCTCTTTTTAAATGATGATGCAAATGAAGGCAGTTTAAAAAAGTAGAGAAGTAGTGCTGTTTGCCATGCTGCATTGAACAGTGCTGCAATGAGTTAGTTGTAGTAATAAGAAACCATGCTGCAATGAGTTACTTTTAGTTAGCGCTTTATAGAAGAATAATTTGTGTGTTAAAATTGAGCATATTGCCAGTTTTGCAACTTATTTTGGGACATTAAGTTCAGTTTTACTTCTTTCATAATTCTATGACTATGATTGTCTCCCTATTTAGATGTTGAGCAATGTCTGTGCTTTGTGTCTCCATCATAAATGGCATTTATTAAGGCAGTTTTCTCTCAAAAAATCTCTGCAATGGTTTGAACTTGTTTTGCAAATGCCATCCACAGAAGTTCCATTTGTAAACCTAAAAGAATTGGCTGCTGCAAAATACTGTTTTATTGAAAATTCTTACCTCTATAAAAAAATTTTTACCTCAAATATTGATTGTCATTGAAAATTTCAAAAAATTTGAGGTAACAATTAACTTATGTTTTGTAAGGCCTTGATGTCTCGAAAAATGCGACAGTATCTAGAGGACTTATCAAATGTTGCAACAGATGAAAATGAAATAGACAGACTATCAAAAGCATGCGAGCAACCGACAGGATCCACACGTAAGTTCTCACTCTATAAAGTATATGAAATGCATTTGATGATTGAATATTTCAGTCATTGCAAGATCAAACATACAAAGCTTTTTCATAATTGATAGCAGTAAGAGAGTTTAAAGGTATTAACTTACAAATAATTGATTATCTTTAAGTTATTACTTTTGTAAATTGATTAATGTTTTGTAGTAAAAAGATTTTTATGTATATTATGCTATCTTTTTTGTTTTCTCTGTGCAGGTATATGAATACAACTTTGATCATATTGTGATTTGTTGGATGCACTAGCTTACTGTGCTTCAAGATATTTCTTTATGAGAATTCTATAATTCTAACCAGCAAAACTGAAATTGTGACCAGCTTTACAAAATTGCTGCAACCTAAATGCATGCCTTGACATTGCCCAGCTAATACCAAGTCAATTAGCTTGTCGATATAGTTCACATTTAAGTCTCTCTAACTTCCATTCTACCCCCTTATTTCAACTTCTCATTTTCCATTCAGTTTAGTATACCCATTGTTTTATAAAGCTCCAGTGCTGTATGAAAAATAAGTCTGTTGCTTTTCCTGCAATTTACTTCCTACAGAATCGATTATTTCTGCTATTTTACAGAACTATCATCATTACCAAAGAGAAGGCCTTTGAATATGTCTCCTACACCAAGTAAACCAAGTAGCACACAAGAACAATCAAAAAAACAATATTCACCTACACCATCAGAAAAAAGAGGTTTGTTAGTGGTTTTCTTGTTATTCTGTTTAGAGGCAATATAAATGAAATGATATTCTTTAAAATCTGCTTAAGTTTAGAGCTAAATTTGCAGGAAGGTAGTGACCAACAGCTTAGGAATCTCCATTGTGAAAATTTATGTTTATAGTGAGGATTTAAGCCCTGGGTAAGTTGGTTTTCAAACCTCTGTACCCCATCTGAGGAGATGTAAAAGATTATTATTGTCATATATAATTTTTTGCAACTTTTGTAGAAGAGCA
Source organism: Rhopilema esculentum (assembly GCF_057945365.1). Taxonomy (NCBI): domain Eukaryota; kingdom Metazoa; phylum Cnidaria; class Scyphozoa; order Rhizostomeae; family Rhizostomatidae; genus Rhopilema; species Rhopilema esculentum. The sequence goes on along the minus strand of NC_142832.1, from coordinate 7,951,143 downwards.
TCAGGCGAATTTGCTAATGCTTTTACATTCTGCTACACATCCTTTGCCCTAAGATATACTTTGTTGCACTGTCTACCTCTATACCATACAATTTTAAGTTTGGCTGCAAAATTCATGAAGCTGTTGTAAATTAATCTTATTGGAGTATCTAAATGAAGAAAAAATTATTTTTCAAAGGCTGCAAATGGACATTTTATGCAATGAGATGTCTTTTTTATTTCTCTAGAGCATGAACCTTCACGGCAAAATAAGCCTGAAAAGCTACGGCCACCTGACATGGATGGTAGGTATTTTCTACATCCCTGGTCAAACTATTCAGTTATTAATGATATGTTTGTTGTATTTTGGAGGCCATGCAATGTTTTTTCATCTTTTTCATATATTCTGTACATTTCTTATATGCCAAAATGTCCTAAAGTAGCTAATGACCTTTAGAAAATAAATTCAACGTTTTTCTCTGACTTTTAGGTCTGTTGTGTATATTGTAGAATATTTAAAATTTTATTATATTGTGGAAATTGCTCTTTTTTGCAACCTTCTTTGAGCTTAATATTTTATGTCAAAGTACTTCCAAAATAAACAATCCATGAAATCAAGCAGATCTTTGCAATCTTTAAAATGAATCTAAAAAGTATCTAAGCTCTCTTCAATCTATTTTTGCCCATGTTATTTTGTCAATTTTTGCTTCTAGAAATTGAAGAGCAAGTTTCGATTGTATAGAGAGTGGTAAATGCGCCAAATGTATAGAGAGTGACAATACATTCAATGCAACTTATCATTGCTTACTGTCAGATTGTAAATATAGTTATAGGAATTTAAACCTTTACATCATAGAGAGGGTGGGTTGGGCTTATAGGCAGCTGTTATATAATCATAAAGTTTGTGTGCTTAAAAGGCCATATAACATGCATTTTATTTAGCATACCATATTATCTCAGTCATAATTTCAGTTCAATTCATTACATGAAGTTGTTTTATTTTCTTGTTAAATTTTTCATATTTTTTGCATATATAGAAGTATATTTTTCATCATTTTGCTTTCGTTTTTATTGTGTTGTACTAAATGTTGTGTTTGTAAACACAAATAGGTAAATATATGAAATTAAAAGTAAAATTTATCATCATTATTGCAGATCAAACAAGTTTGAATTATTTTCAAGCATTAATTTTAACCAATAGGACGTTTTGTATTTCTCTTGTTGCCTCCCAGTTAGCAGAAACAGTAATAAACACTACAAGAATTATATTTAGCTGGATCAGCAACACTTACATCCATATTATCTGCTAAGAAAAAGCAATGAAAATACATGACCATAAACAGTATTTTTTATCCATTTATGGGGCTAATAAATATTGTTAAAAATGGCAGAAATTCTAAATTGGTTCTGATTCTCAAACCACAGTCAATGTTGCCCCTATATTTATACAAAAATTAGTTTTCAACTCAATGGAAGAAGTTCATGAAATCCTGTTTAGCATGTCATTAAACTTTCACTGTCAAAGTAATCTATTGAAAGGTTTTTCCATATTAATAAATAACTACATAGTTTGCATAAACTCTAAGTGTTGCATACGAACATGAATTTCGAGATTGAATATAACTTAAACAATTTGCTTATTATCTAAAACAGAAAGAAAATTGATGTACTGTACTCATTGTTTATTTCTCTAATGTCTTGAAAGATAAAAACTATCATCATTTTATTTGTCAATTCATCAGTGTTTGTGAGCTCATTTTGTTTGGAAATTCTTTAATTATCTGGACGCTAAAACATGAGTATTGAGAAGGATTTTTTATAATTCTAGTGAAACTCAACAAATTACAATATGTTAATTTTTATTAAGGGGCTAATTTATTGAATTCTAAAGTTCATCATTAGGATTTAATAATCTCTTTATTTCTTTTTTACTTAACTTCTTTCCATTACAAAGGCATGCATTAGCCTGGGACTGTATATATGCAGTACAACCTAAAGTTGATGTTGTTGCATACATCAAATCAACTGAAGATTGGCATTGTTTCATTAACTTCTTTGATTTCTTCTCTGATAATCCCTCAAAAAGGCAAACATTGCTAAGACATGACTTGAAATCCTCATCACACTGCTTACGGTCAGCATTGCAAGTATCATAGCATTTGTCGTGTATGTCACAGCATTCAGTGAACCCAGGCATCTCTGACGTATCAAGCTTGGGTAAAAATTTAAGACATTAATTTGGATATTTACTTTTGCGTCATTAAACAAATTTGTGGAGTAGAAATATGTGGTGGATGTTTATGACTTGTAGAAGATATTTACTTGATGTTTAGTCATCATTGATAAATGATAATATGGATGAAAGCTGTTACACATTATTAGCTACTATGACTTAATCATGGTGATTCAAATAGTTCATGGCCCTTGGGGTTATTGCTTGGCAAATTTTGGAAATATTGAACAGTGTTTTCATATAAGTCCAATTCATAATGTTTTATCATAACGTCATCGCTTAAGCAACCTACTATCTGGCATGAAGAAATTACTGTAACGTTAAGGATAATTGAGAAAAACAAACCTTTAGGCCATGTGAACCACATCCATTGCTGGTTGGAACATGTTTTCTATTTGGAATGGGTTTTTCCATTTCTATCATAAAAAAGAAAATAACTTTGTCTAACTTTCTAGGTATTTGATAACATTTTTTGAACGGGGCCCTTTTCAGACAATGTTAAAATATTTGATACAGTATATAGTGACAAATTTGATTATTTAAGCTGACATAATACGAGTAGTATGTAACGTGGAAGAAAACCAATGCCACCACAGTTTTGAGGGCAATTTGCAATAATGTAAGCAACGCAGTAAGCAATATATGTTAACTCACCGTTGGGACATTTGAAAGAACACTCAGCCTGCCCAGATAAAGCTGCAAGTATTTTTGCAAGGTCCCCAATACCATTGGCTACCCCTCCAGTGAGCATGTACATTAACAATATTAGTTTCAAAAGCCAATTTCGACCCATCTCTGAGATTAATTTTTTAACGCTGCCTCAGATAATTAGGCTGCTTTGACGTGTAGGCCAGTAGTAAACGGAGAGACAAGCAAATTGAGATTGTTTTGCCGATATCTACTGATCTTTACTTGATCCGCAGGTATTCAAACAAGGCATGTGCCAAGCATCAAGATATTGTGACACCTGTTTACACATAATTTATATCGTGTAAACAACCTGCAGAGACGATCAACGAATTCTTGGAATGAAATAGCCTCATTCTGCGGGCTGATGAAGACTCTTTGTACGAGGCTGGCAATATTGCTCATCAAAAAGTTCTGGTCGGGGCGGGGTTGAGCCCCTTTAGTTTTGTGAAGGCATAGTTTCCAGGGCCGCCGGACGCAGGTTTGAGCAGGGGGGGCCAAAACGAATAAAAAAGGCACGAATATTTTTCCCGAAACATTAGTAAGTGCCAAGAATGGTACAGATTTCACGGTAATTTAGACAATTATAAAAATAACGACACACGTTGGATATAGTAAAACTTATCTTCGGTAAAAGCAGACATAGCTATAAAATCCATTTAGAGACCATGCACCCTTGATCACAATTAATTGTGCAAAGAATTCAGTGCAAAGTACATGTTTGGGCATAGAGCGCTGAGCCGTTCATTCTGTAATAAACAAAGATGGAAAGGGTAACTTTGAATTGCATGCTGATTGGGCAAATCATAGAAATATGCTACGAGGACAAAAGGGGTTACAACACCCGCGAAAGCGATTAAAGCCCTGGTCAAACGATCCAAAATTTACCCTGGTCAAATGATCCTTGCTGGCGGATCGCGCATTAAGTTATAAATTTTGTTGCATCAGCCAATGGTGCGCAAATAAATCTGCAAATTCAATCATCTCACTGCATTAACTCGCACATTGCTAATTGACGATTTACCAATTTATATGGGCCTAACTGTACCCATAAAATTACCCAAGTTGTATTGGAGAATTTCGGGGCTAAAAAATTTGTTGTTTCCTAAACTCTCCCCATTTTGCTATCATTTTCTATATAAAGTTTCGAAATCTTTAGAATCGAAATACCAGTTGCACGAAGCTTTATCACAACTACTCACTCCTTATCCTGTTAATATTTTGATTTTATCACTGCAGATATTTTTCTTAAAACTGTATAATTTCTTGTGTTAATATTTTAGTCATTTGAGTTTCGAAATCCTCAAAAAATTTCAAAAAATTAGATTCCTGGTTCAGCATGATTTTGTTTATTTTGGAGGGGAATGTTTCAGCGTTAAGTTATAAGGTTACAGAACTTCACATTTTTTAAATGCCATTTTGACTTGGGTGTTGCAATACTTTTGTCCTTGTAGTGTATTCACAGCAAGAACAATTTTCAAGTACAGAAACACTTCAGAAATATTTTAGAATATCATTGCTTATTGAATTTAAATACACTTCGTATGCTTATATTCTGATGGCAAAAGAATTACAGGGTGCAAATACAGAAAATGTTATGAAAAGCTGTTGTCGGCTAGGCCTGGTATACATAAGGAAAGAGAATTTATGCACCTAAGTGCGGAGGTTCACGCCATTTCCTCAAAGGTATTCTGCATACATGTTCATTTTGTTTTCCTGCTTAGATTGATTTTGAAGAGTTGGTCCATTTTGCATTCCCCCCAAAAATTATTTGATTTACATCCCTGGCTAGTATTTGGCCTTTCAGTCTTAGCAGATACTTACATCTGGAAAATAATCCTTCAAACTTCTAAATGTGGAATTAATTTTCTTCCAAGACTTAAAAACAATTGTGTTTTTCAGAGTTTTCACAATTGAAAATAATCGACTTTCTTTATATTCTTGGATCGACAACTTGAAAAATTTCAGCATGAATAGAATTCTGAAACTTTTAAACTACAAAACGATACAATTTTATATGTTCTTTATTTTGTTTGAGAGTAGCATAAAGTTGAGAGAGTATTTTAATCTTTATTAAATACTATATGCATTATATGTTTTTCTAGATCTTTAACTTGATTCAAAAAAGTTTCAATTATGATTTGATCTCGTTTCCATTCCTGCATCTCTACATGAACATTTTTATTGTATTAAGGATGAATTTTTGCATTGTATTTAGGATGAAGTTATCTTCTCGCTGTCCGCTGTCTGATTTAGTGTATTCTTTTGCGAATTTATCTTATATTTTGCTAGGAATTACAACAGCTTACTACGTCTTTGACAGTTGCATTTGATAAAGAAAAAGCATGAAGCAACAAAACAGTAAAAGTATACTGTAATGATGTAGCTGGGTAAAGCATAGTATGGGTAAAGTTTATGCTGGAAAATCTGTAGCAGAAGATTATGATGATTTGAAAACATAGTTTTCAGATATTGCATCCTAAGGCAGCATTTGAATCTAAGCATGAAGGTGTGTGATGTGATGTGGGATCCGTGGCGGAGGAGAAGGCTCCCTTTGAACTTACACTTCTCACATTTTTGCCATTGATTTGGGTTATTCTAAATTACCAAGATTCTAATGCTTTTTAATTTTTTTTATGAAATTTATGAAAAGAAAAGATTGAGTAAGAAAATCATTCCTCCCCGACTCAACCACTTGTCATGTTTGGCAGATAAGCGCGCTGATTGGCTGTTTGAGATCATGCGACTCGTGGTCGTGGTGGCGTGATGTTTTCATTGACAATCAAATTTTCATGGACAATGCAGTCGTTTGCTACGAAGTTCGGTTTGGCCACATGAATGCTAAGTAGACTTCTAAATAATATACGTACTGTGAAAAGAAATTTTCAGAATTCTTCGAGCTTTTTCATCCTTTAATGATCCAGTCGCATTTTGAAGTGGGCTCGTGACAGACAGTTTCAAGCAGTGGAAAGGGAAGAAGTCCGTTTGGCAGGTTCGGTGATCACTGCAGGTACCTCGCAACAACAATATCTGGAAGGTAACTTTTGTTTACGCTATCTTGCCAACAGGATCTTTTGCGCAAAGCATTTTAATGTATCGCAAGGGCAGGCTTCAGGCAGTTTACAAATTTAACCAATGTTTGTTTAGTTTATTACCGGATATCCACCAGCGTTGCAGCATGCACTTAGACGGATGCTGCCGCATTTCGTTTTTAGATAGGTCCTTAAAGTTTATTTTAGTAGGCTGTCAAAAACGCTGTTTTCGATGTTGTTTTCAAGATGAAAATTGCAACGGTTTATGAGTTTTTATAAGTGCACAGATTATTTCCTAGGTGCAGATTCCAGGTGCCAATATGATTGGAAGAGATTCTGGAGGAGCTGAAATCGACCCTGAACTTTTGATATTAGAATATGATGTGATCCCAGACGAGGAAGTCGATAGAATGTTGCATTGCTCACGAAAAGAGCCAGGAAGAATTTCTGATGTTGAATCGATGAGAGCACTACTGCAAGACGAACTCAAAAAGAACAAAAGATTTCTTGAAAAATTGAAAGAAATTTCGCGAAAATATCGAAAAGCATTGAAGAAAATTGAATATCAACAATTGCTTATAACTGAAATGGCAAGTGCACTTGAAAATGAAAGAGAAAATTCTAAAAACTCATTAATGAGCGAAGATTTTGCACTCGTTGCCTACGGATCTTTGAGAATAGAAGAATGCGACGAACTGGATAGCTGAGGCATTGTGGCAAGTCAAAGGATGACAAACATCGAGGGAAGATTCAATCCACAATTATATTTACTTGATGCATTATGTTTTTGATAAATATTTTGATTGAATATTCTACTTTGATTAAAGTTAATTGAGAGAAAAATTTCCCAAAACAATAAAAATCTTTTTTACCACAGCCAAGCCGAAGAATCAAGGGTTTTTGTTTTCAAAAATGATATTTTGCCCAGAGGTTTGCAAAGCCGATACTTTTTATTAATATTTCCAACCATAAGAAATGTCTTAAAATTCTAAAATAATGCAGAAGCGGGCTAATATTGAAATTCAGTCAAACTTCAGAACGGACATTTGTGGAGACACTCCATTTGTGGAGATGTGCAAACTGCAAAAGCCTTACGTTAAGTCTGTTCTTGGTTAATTTTTCTACGCTTAAACAGCTACTAAAAATCGGACGAATCTATCTTTCTGAAGTTGATGCCTTAAGATTTCAGAGTGTAACAACCCTGGATTCCCTCAAACAATTTTTGAATCTTTATCTACCTCGGGGTCACCTCGTCAACCCAGAACACCTTTATTGTATAGACCCAAGATAACGTTATCCCAACATATTATCCACGCCATTGTATGAAATTATTCAGGATCTGATAATCTAATCGACTTTTACTCTTAGAAGGATTATCCATAGAATGTGTAGATAATATTATCGTTATTATAAAATGAGAGTATGTACAGTAATTAATAGTTTAATAAAGAAAGAGTGCTTTTCGTTGCCCTCTATAATCAATAAATATCTTAGTTGTATCGACACAAAGTTTGCAGGTTTCGTGACACCTGTGTTATCCAATTGTTAACAAAAGCATTTTTATGAAAGCGTTTTCCCTTCTTTTGTGCTCTCAAGGCAGTAAATATTGATCACACAAACACAATATACCCAGTGTAAAGTTACATTGCTTGCGACCGCCCATTCTGTGCTCCGACGATACATTAGGGACAATTTATGGGACAATTAGTTTCTCGCTAGCGAAATCTTTACTTCTATACGATGTCACAGTGGAGTTACCTTACCTTTAATTGAATGGGATATAGAAAACCAACGATAAGCAAAGGATTAAACGAAACTCGACCAACGTATCGCTGCTCTAAACCACAATGTTCCGGCCTTAATCCAATTCGGTTGAAAAGTGTACCTCTTTATAGGGGAGTCTGTTTGGCCTTACAAGGCTGATTCTATTTATTTTGTCCCTAAATCCCATGAATTGCATGGATTCGAAGAAAGGCCTGATCACATGCGGGAACTGCTGGACTGCATGTGACATTTTACGTATCATATTTCAAAGACACCCGTATGCACAGGTCCTAGGCCCTGCTACCAATAAAACGGACCATTTCACTTTCTTTTTGCGTGGCGTAGAACCCTAAGGAAAATGAGTGAGGAAATGTTTGAATATGACCAATAGCAGATGCACGCAGAGCTATAGTTTGTTAAATTGTGAAGCATAAGTTAATTGATGGTGGCTGGACTCAGTGCCACTAAAATCATTATTTTGAGGAAGTCAGAGTTGTGGCCTAATTTAAGCCCCATTCGTTTGAAAATCCAGTGCAATTCAAGAGATTTGAAAGAACGATAATCGGACATGATTATCTACGTCTTATTTCAGAATAGGCAGAGACAAAATATATTTATGACATGGTATACTAGAAAAATTGCTTTATATAATAAAAATATCGGTTTATGTATTAAAAAAGCAAACATGTTCCCCGAACTTCACTCATTAAATTTAAGTGAAAACCTTCAGATTCCTGCTACCGTATAGGGATGTCCAATCCTAATGACAAAATAAAACGAGTTATAGGTTGAGACAAGGACAAAAACACAGCCTACAACATAATATTGCAAACGGACAGAGAAAGGTGGATTATATTTTATCGAGTAGACCGTCGTTTGAAATACTGAATCTCGCATGGCTTGAGAATTACTTTGCAGGATCTCTTTGCGTTACCTAAAAACATTTATAAACCAACAGCATCTATATTTGTATCTTATTTTTTCACCATTTGCTTCAATCTCGAAGCCCTTTAAGAATTCAATATTCGTCTCATTACACCCAAAGGAATGTCTTCCCTTTTTGAATCGCATTGGCTTCATGAATCTGGTTCGCCCTGTTCTGCATTCAATTTCTGTCAGCAGCCCTCTGGATCCTGGTCGTCCCGAGCGACCTCTTTTACCCTTCCTGCCAACTGAACCCTCGTGTCCCATTTCCCCTTTGTGACCTCTTGGACCAAGCTTTCCCTTGTCCCCTGAAGGCCCAAAGGGTCCTGAGTAGCCAGTAAGACCAACGGCACAGTCTATTTGCTTGTAGTACTTGGAACATGAAAACGGTGGTCCAGCTGGTCCGGCTCTACCATCTGCTCCAATTTGTCCCTAAAAAAAGGCAAGTCATAAACACTAGATTTAAAGAAAACAAATATACAATAAAAGAGCAAACAATGAATGGTTTCAAAATACAGTAGCTAAAGAAGCCTGGTATAGAGATCCTTCTTTGCGTAAGTTTACAAGACAATTCTGTGAGTCGTCACCTTCAATGCGATTAACGCTGAACTTGGAAGAAAAGCTTAATCACACAAACCTGATAACCTTTTAGACCTTCTATTCCTTGGATTCCTTGAGTGCCTCGCCGCCCAGATGGACCAGGCTGTGGGGTATAAAATGAAATGCTTCCTCAGCTAATTACAGAATTTAAGCTTGAAATATTATGAACATTTGATGCTATTACCAATCACAGGTAAAAGCAAAAACACAGAGATTCAACGTCAAAGTGAAGATAAGTTTCAAATTGAATTCCTTACATGATCTTTACGGATTACCTCAATCTATTAATAGGCTGAAATTAATGAAAGCATAAGACTAATAATAGGCTGCGAAATAAAAAAGACTCATAAAAATTGATGTAGAAATGGTTTCAAAAAATGTAATAAAAGGAACTTACTTCTCCGACTTTTCCGGGCCTACCAGGTTGCCCTATCCACCCACGTTTGCCCTAAATTATGAATAGAATAAATTGAAATATCAATAAAAATTAGATGCTGCCTTCACAGTGGCAATATATGATATTGACTCAAGCCCCTTTTGCCCCTATTCCCTTTTGTCCCTGTTCTGTTTCTGGTTGAGAGCGAGAATTTTGTGATTCGGTTGGCTGATTAATTGATTTAAACTTTTGTTGTTAAAGATATTTACAATAACTCATTTCTCAAGCAACTTTGATAACATGTAATGGAAAATTTTGATGTTAGCTTGAAAGAATTGATTCGGAAAAGAAACCGCTAACAAAATGATTATTTTTATTTAATTTTGACCCAAATTCCAATCTAATGTTGGTTTCCTGTTCTCATTATCGTATTTTTAATCTTGCTTTTTACTGTGAAAAGAACAGGAGACATTGGCCATGGAGAGACAGCTGCCCTTCTTAAATATAGTTGCACCAGGTATGTCTATTTTAAGTAATTGAACATAAGCAAAGATAACCAACATAATGAGTAACTGAACTCGAAAGCGAAAGGCAAAGCATCTCATGTGTTGACAGAATGAATTTACTGGTAAAAAGATACCAATTTTAACTTGCGGGTCGATAGTATGAATTTCCCGCAATTGAATATAGCGAGAAAGCTTGGTTTAATTGGAAAGCCGACAAAGAACTGTTATTTTCATTAAAGGTCCTGGACATTATGCTACGCTTCTGTTGGTTAAAGGAAAGAAACCTCAAGCCGATTTTTAGTACGACGTATTTTCTTGAAGGCAAACAATACATTGGCGTTTTTATGAGCACAACTTTGACTGAACACCGTGAAATAATCCTTTATATACAAAATCAGTTCAATGTGTCAAAAATGATCGGGTGCGATATGACCATATGATAGGGTCATAAAGTTATGAACCAAAACCAAATTACCCAGGTTTGATGGGGCAAGAGCTTCCTCCCTTGTGACCTTGTGAATATCTAAGGCAATTCGTTATACCCTTAACTGATTTTGCAAATTAAACAGTATTTCTTGATGCACTTTCAGATTATGGGATTGAAATTCTAGAATTACATTTTCGTGACGTCATCACTTTGGAACTCTATTGATTATTATATTAATTCTAACATTATTTCTTTCCTGCAAATAGTATAGGAGGTTGTGAGTTGCTTATAATTGAGCCTTTCTTAGCTTCTTTCAGATGAGATCCTCACAAATTAAAGCTTCAAATCGCTCCATCGAATGTAAATCAAAATTGTTACAATTTTACTAGGGTTCATGATCAATACCAACTTAACCATATTTTCTTGCTCAAGCTTGCTAGATACACTTATAAAGGGGTCCTGAGGGGTATACAGAAAATGTTGGGTGACCCGGTAGTGGCAATATAAATTTTTACCCAGGGTTGGCTTTTAAACCACAAAGCGTTAGCAGACGACACTAAGTGATTCAACGGTCTGAAACAGAATTTATCATTGACAATATATATTCAAAAGCCTTGATTCAAAGGCCTGGCTCAAAATAATCATTGATAGCAGACTCAAGATTCTTGTAGGTTCTCTAATGCAAATAGTTCGGAAGATATTTTACCTTGGGTCCCGGGAGACCGGGCATTCCTGGCGGGCCTCTCAAACGGACCTAAAAGAAGAGCAATAAAGAGATGTTAAATTTCTCCCTGTTGTCGAGTCAAGACGAAATTCCTTTCTGATAATCATATACTTTTCAGTCATTACCAATATAACCAGGTAGGATTGAAGTGATCTGACAAATCCTCAGTTTGCAGCTAAACCACCCCAAATGAAAGGTTTTAAGAAGAGGATCGCCTTACGAATCAGAATGATTTAAAGCTATCTTGATCAGCGAGGACAATCGAAACGAGAATACCAATTATGAACCGACATTATCTTGATAACAAATTCTATTTGATGGGATCAAAACTTGACCAAATGCGCTTCTTTTTTTCGTGTCAGCGTAATTAAAATACTTGGGCTCATGGTGTTTCACGGAAATTCGATTCTATGGAGGCCTATGAAGTCCTCGTATTGGAAACTTAAGCCAGGGGTGTTCGTGTGTCATTGACGTTTCCTCTTCTCTGTTGCTAGTTCAATACAGCGGGTCTTCATGTTCGGACATGCAAGGCAAATTTTTACTATAACCAATTTCTTGCTTTTAGGTACAGCGCATTGAAATCACCCACAGTGGTTTGTGAAACTTCAACGCCGAACCAGAGATAAAAATATACAGATTATTCTTAACAAGGAAAAAGCAACAGATTTTCTTAACGACTCTAAATTATGGCGAAAAAGACCAAACATAAGGAACTCGCGATACAAGGTCAATAAATGTCAAGACTTCGAGACAAGAATCGCCAGCTAGCTTTTCAGTTAACTTTTAATTTTGTTACGAAACTTGTTCACGCTTTCAGCTACTCTAGACAGTGACAGAAAAAAAACAAATAAAGAGGCCTACAAAGAATACCAAGAATTCACAGTAAATACAATTCAGCCAGTAGAAATATTATTGCAGAACCCCAAGAAAGACACTCGCATTAAAATTGGAAACTTCGACACACGTTGATTGCAAGGGTTTTCTGGAAATCCCAATCAAGATAGAGCAGCTTCTTTATCTTATACGATCCTTTAGTCTAGACATTTTATCTAAACCTATTGCAATGATTCATTGATTTTGATCAAGCGCTTGATATTTGAACATAAAAAAATTGTTTGTTTGATATTAACTTCCCGGTAAAGCAGAAAAGCAAGTTGCACAAATCAGATCTTGGCGCAGATTTGATTTTCACTGGATGTTCATATCGATCTCTCTTATACTAAAAAATTTACTTTGAATTTTGTTAAGGAAACGACACAATTTTTGCTGAAAGAACAAGGATGCTTTGTAGATGTAAACATGAGAAATTTTGAAACAACCAAGATTTGTATCTTACTTGTGGGAGCAGTTTGATTTGTGATTAGAATTTCACAAACAAAGTTGCGAAGCGTATTTGTTTACTGTACCTTCGTTCTGCGAGCTCCATTTATGTAACTTCCCATATAGAATAGCAAAATGGCGACAAAAACCAGCTCCAGCTTCCTTCGGACACTGATTAACTCCATTGATAAAAAGGCAACACTTCAGTGGCGTTTCTAGTTAAGGTCTGATTTACTCGAACCTGTCAGTTCTGCCTTCTCTTCGATATTAATCCAAATACTTGATTCCGACTATAACATTCTTTGGTCCTTCTTTCTTCGGGTATTTACATACTAGGAGATCAAAGTGGTTTTATTATGTAGGGACAAAGCCCTAATCATATCATTCACTAATAGTATTTTAATCATGCATTTCAATGTCTCTTTCTTTGTAGTATTTCCGACAAACGTATGGTTAATTATTCTTGACTTTGATTGACAGCTGTTTATCAACCTTCTTCGTACCGATGTATCTGTCTCCTTTTCTATTGCGATGTTTTCATCCTACTTTTTGTTGTGTACCTAAATAGTTAATTACTTTAGCCACCAATATGTAAATACAAGCATTATTATTGTTAATATGGACAATCATCGCCAAGAAATCATGCAGCTGTAGCAACTTAACCAAAATGCAGCAGAGGTCAACAGGCCATTTTAGTCGCAAACTTGGGCTGATGATCAACAATTTAGAAATGCTGAGAGCCATTACTATCCGTTCACAAAAAATAACCAATCAAGTCACGCTTAGGTTTCCTTTATGGTTCGTTTAAAAAAAACAATTTACAACAAATTTTAAAGGCTTACAAATTTCATGATTAAAAGTTAATGTACAGCATTGCTTTCTTAAATCACTTCGTCATTACAAGCTTCAGTTCATACTTATTTTCATGTTCACTTGTCTATGGTAGACATTGTTTAGAATCGGTCAAATTCGAAGGTGAAGAGTTTGGAATTCCTTTTCATCATTTCAACTTAGGCCAGCCAAAACCTTGAAAGCCACCTTTTGATAAAAGCTACCTCCAAAGCAATTCATTAAACCCTGCAACTATCAAATTTTGTCGTGTTCTATCAAAGCAACGCAACACTTATCAGCTAGATCATAATCCCCTTATCTTGTGTTTTCCAATCACTTGCAGTAAATTTAAACTAGCTGATAAAGTCTTGTCTTGTCACTTCTGTCATACAAGACTAGATTTTGGATAGACTAAAAGCGTTGGCAATTACAAACCATTTTCATAACAAGTTTTTTTAAAAAGTGTGCATTGTTTACTGCTTTGATTATCCAAGTTGTATCAACTTGATTGTCTGCTTTGATGTAAAAATAATTGTGTTTGAGAATTTGTGACGTTTTGACGTTGAGTTGCTCTAACATTTACGAAAATGTGAAAAATGTTATGCAATAGTACCTTCAACTCTGAACGCAACCAGCTCTCATTGTCGATGGTAACCTTAATGAAACCAAGACATAATCAATCATGATAAATCCTAGTCATATTGAATCTTATCATAATGTGAATCCTGGAGGTACTGAATCCCAATCACAATCTTGTCAATCCTAATCACAATCAATCATAGCCAAACATATGGACCCTTGACTGGATTAGCTCAGCCATCATCATTATTTCTGCAAATCATATTCAGCACCACCAATCGCAATCAAAATCTTAATCAACAAAATCGGCAACAATATTAATAAACCCTGCTCACGATCAAATCCCAAACACAGAAAACGACATCACCAGGACGCCCATTGTCCAGTTATGCTACTGTTGAACCAACGCATGTTCGCCTTTATATTAGATCAAATGGATCAAACATTCTGATGTGTCATGAAATAGTGATTAATTTTCAACTGAGGTTTGCAGGACATCCGCTATGAAACCTTCGCCCTTCAATTTAGGAGACAGAAGAGGCTTTAAAGGTCCACTTCTACCAATATCACGATAACTAAAATTCTGTATTATTGTGTTTTGCATAATCGCGGATAGCTAATTTCAGAGTCTTAAGCAAAGAAGGTCGTGATAGAGCTTTGAGCACAGTTGACTGATAGAGTCATGGACAAAGCCCTGCGAAGTAACCTCCGACAACATCCAGAAACCTAATCGTTAAAACTAATTACTTTGATAGCTGGACATAACTTGATGTCCAAGCTTAACTCAAAGTCATTTTGATCATCGTTGTTCTACAGGAAAATATTTATGACCACAACATTTTAGAAATAATGAAAAGAGATTCTGGATATGTAAAAAGTGATGAAAGAAGTAGCAAAATATTTTTAAAGCTTCCATGTTTTTGTATAAGAGAGGTCTTAACTTTGTTTATAAAATGGTAAACAGGATGGGCTGATCTTAAGTCACCATAGCAAAATAAATAAATGTGTTCTGCATTTCCTTAACCGTTCAGCATTGTTTCTCTCGTTTTATTGGCCTCTGTCTTTGGACGGACATTCTATGAGAAATAGAAATTTCATAGCGACGGAAACACACTTCTCATCAGAGACTTAAAAAGTTGTACACGCTTTCACTTTTAACTTCTTTAAAGATTATTTATGCCAACTGTCAATGAAAAGGTTGAAAACCGAAAATGAAATTTGACAGCACAAGTCAGTTTAGATTAAGCCTTTCGGTTCCTCCATTTATCGCCATCGCCAATCTCTAAACGATAATATATGCCTTTTTATCCTCATTTGGTCATTATTGTTTGAATTAACATCGTCTATCAAACTCAATATATCAACTCCAACTGTAGATATTATAAATTTTTATGGGAGTAATATTTCCCTATTTAACCATCAAATTCTTTTCATTGGCAAGCCATATGTTCCGGCCAGTAGATGGTCTCTATTCGGCAAAATAACTTCGAAGTGAATTTCTTGCATTTTAACAACTTTCTACCACTCAAAATTTAAGAAACTTTTGAAAAACATTGAATTCTCAATTCTAATCAAAACTAAGAAATTTTTCATACTTAAAGTTTTGTGGGCTTCTAACAATGAGACCCGCTCGAATTCTTTTCAAAACGAGGCAGCAAGTGAGCGAATAACTGTAGACCTTTATGCAATTTTTATTTTACAGATCAGCGCGGATAAGATTTCCCGTCTTTATATCAAACCAAAATTGTGTTTGCGGTGGCCAGATGATAAAAATAGCAAAATAAACTGGACGATCTTGCGATCAAAGGTCTAAAAGCAGGGATATTTTTGACAAAAAACATTCGCTACTCGTTAAAACCTTGTGTTCTGGAGTCAATGATCGCCTCTTTGTCGAAATTGCATAAATTGCTCTGACAAACTTGAGTGCCGAAACATCAGAAATTGCGAGAATGTATTTTCATAACTTAAAAGACCAATAGATAATGCAAACAAAATATGAATTCTGTTAGGAGCAGAAACCTTACACCGTCCAAGTTATCAAGACATATGACATGAGGTTAGTTTGCGTATTTCCTTATCCTCAACCAGCAAATATCATGAATTTAGCTAGGCATGGGGTGAAAAAACCCGCACATAGTAGCTCTGCAAGTTTCCCTTAATTTCTCTAAAGGAGAAAATTTATTACGAAATTAAAGGATTTCAATAAATTTGTTTCTCTAGATCCCATTCTTCTCGTCTTAACAGGTAATCCAAGCTATTTTAAAAGCTTTAACACCTTAAACCCTCAGATTTTGCCAGCTATCTTTCGTTTTCTTTTACCTTCTTCTGCCTTACCATTCGTCCAGGGTGGTTAGATTTGGAAAGGGGGTGGCAGAAATCGCGACATTGTGTTACGTTTTCTCGCAAGTGAGTCAACATGATTTTGCTCATTCTATACCACGATATGTCTTTTTCAGTCATTTCCTATCGATTTTTCAAGGACTTAAGTAATGATCTGTTTCTAGATGAAAGATTAATTATTTGTGGATGATATCGCAATTAAAGTTACAAATCCAAGTTTCATGCTTAATGCGACCCTCAGGCAACTCGGAGATGCATCTTAGAATCCTCCTGCTTTTCTATCAATTCTAACAAAGCGTGAGTTTTTATTAATATGAACAAGTGCTTTGTCAGAAGTTTGTATTGATACTTAAACTGTATATGCAAGTAGGATTAGAAATTGCTATCGATTTAGAATATTTCTGTTAAATAAGTAATATGCATTTAAGGCAGGCTTTTTGCTTCCGAATTAACTTAAAAAGCCATTTTGCCAAGATCCTATTGCGTCATATCAATACCAACAGATTCCAATGATAAAAAATGAAATATATTTCTTATTTTCATGTTACGGAACAAAAAATGTTTGTTTATAAAGTCCCAAATTTACAAATAACCAGTTTACTCTGTATAATCATTAAACGGCATTAGACAATTTTATTTCATAACTATATCTACATACTACCCCGACTCTAATACATTTTCTAGTCCCATTTAAAATTTGACGAGTATCTTAAACATCAAAGGCTTTTGCGCAACCGGCACGCTTTGCAACTATAATACGAAGAACCGGCCTAATATCGTACTGCATGAAAATACAAAGCATAGTCAATTTCTCAAGACAACTGCCAATATACATTCCGGTTGTGCAAAAGCCTCCAACAAACCTACCCTAATATACTTATTTACTTCTTCAAAAACAATACTAACTTTTTAGCCCTAAAATAAACTGAATCCTTACATTCTTGGCTACTTACATATATAAATTAATATTTGACTTTGGCCTAAGTATCAATCCTAGGGAAAATGTTAGTTTTGAGGATAAAATTATGAATCGGTAATCGCTTTAATTTTGAAATAGAAAACAGGAGTGAGATCAGAGTTGTCAACGACTTAATTGACAATTTTTTGGCAATATGCACGGAATTTTTATAAAAAACTAAGATCAGAGTAAGTACTCAGATTTTAATTTTTTTATTCGTGTACATTTGGCTTCTTAAAGATTTCTTCAAAAACAGAGAATAGTCTTAGAAAAAGCGTACAAGATAACATTTAATCTCGTTTGAACAGGAAATAGATCGAAAAGAATCTTTTACATCCTATCGTTAAAAAATTGATTTTCAGGCAGACTATTTTAAGGACGAGGTTGTTCACTACGTATTCTTCTAAATTTTGGGTCATCGTATGTTCGGCTCCCTATAGACAGTTTCATATTGAAAATGCGTGAAGATATTCTTTAACGACAAATTCTGAGCATAGCACAGAAGGGTTCTTTAGAATCTAACAGGTTTCGGGTCTCACAAATTTTGCTCACTTGGTTTTGGGTCTTTTTCTTGAAAACGTGCGAGATTTCGGGTTTCGAATATTTACTTTTCAAAATTTTAGTCCAGGCTCCGGGTTTTTTCAAACTTCCGTCCGGGTTTGCAAAGTTCTGATGCTCCCCAATTCCCCCTCATTACGGTATCGATTTTTTGGAATTCTAGAATTAAATCTATTGGACATCATTTTTGATTAGAAATAAGCACAAAAGGAACTTCGTCATGAAAATCTGGTGCTTCAAATAATTTTTACTCAAGATTTTCTTCGTGTCATTGATAGATTATTGACTAACTCTTCTGAGCGTCGTTTCAATCTGTTAATGTAACTAAATGCAATGGAAGTGTTACACTGATCGCTATTTTTTGTCAAATCTCAACCCTTAAACCTACCCTACTACTTAAGAAAAGGATTGAAGAATAATTTATGATGTCTAGTATACTGTTTAATTATTAATGGCGGATTATTTCCATGAAACTGTTAAACAGCGTGCAATCTCTTTCAAAACGCGCATGCTGGTTTGAAATATCAAAAAACAGGTGCTGGAGTGGAATTACTTCTAGCGGTGCGTATCTTTGTTGCAAATAAAGACACAAAAGAAATCCTTGTTTCAATCCTATCTTTTCACTCGTTGATACTTAATTCAAATCTGGTTATAGAAATGTACAGCAATCAAACTTTGGTTATTTTGTTATTATCTTAGCGAGCGTTTATAAAGATATTCAGAACTTTGTAGGTTGCTTGTTACCAAGAGGTATTCTATCATTAGACAACTCGACAGTACATTAACCCTATACTTGCGCACTGCACAACTAAACCCATTAAAATGAATTCTATTGGATGGTTAATTGCAGGAATTACCTATTAGCTGCCAACGATGCAATGAAGATTTTATGGTAAATCATAATCCCCTTGGTCATCTGTCGGCTTCAGTTGTTGATGCATTGTTGCAAAAATTCTAGCAGGTGAAGAATCGGTCTTTTCCATGGCAACCGATATGTGATTTCCTTCCATCTTCTTCTCTGTTACAACTTTTTCTTCGACATCAGAATAAGGCGCCAAATTGTAGCCTTCTTTGGTCTTGATAGAAACATCGTAGTTTGAACAGAACGGGGCCACCATTAACACAACAAAAAGGATTATTCCTATGGCCAATAAAACTATTCCGGAGAGGACGAATGACTCTAGCATGTGGTTATACCGCAAGACAGTCTGAATATTCTCATGACCAGTTTGGTTTCCTCCAACAAGACTTTCAAGTCTTTTCTTAGGTGTAAAATGACCAGCCAGTGCCAAAGACATACCCAATGTTACCGCTATTATAGACAAGGCAAGCAGCATACATAAAGACATTCCATATGTGTCGCACAATATGCTGGTACCACTTTCTTTGTTGTCAAGATATGCTTGAATATCTTGATCTTTCATTTTACCTCTCAAAAAGCCGACACCATAAAACCTAGTTGTTTGAGCTTTTCTGTCGTACGATTTAGCAGGAGTTTGTCCACGCGAATCGGAAACCAAACTTGTTCCCATCTCTCCGCTCATTTTGCCTGAAATCAGCTACGAAATATCTGTCCGTCTCTTTCTTTTATCTCATCAATAATTGAAAAGAAAATAGTCTTGTGTAGATGAAAGTGGACCGTCTAAGAAATTGACCGTGGTTTCTATTATGAAATTTACTGAGCGGTTTGCATTGAGGCCACTTGTAATTGCAAATGGACTTAGTGCAGATGGCCCATTCCCGCTGAAACGAGAACGAGGCAAGTTTTTTCCTACAAACACAAAAACACTTTATTGCAGACTGGTGGTTTGCCAGTATAACTGATGAGGGAAGATTGGGTTATGAATAAAGTTTAAATGGAGAGAAATTTTGCAAACAAAATTATACTTAGCAACTCCAATCTGTTAGAAAAGTTTTCTTTCCAATAACAAAAGCAAAACGCGAATTTAAAGAATCAGAATTCAAACCAAATGGCTTTGATGATCGATAAATGCAACTTAATCTGAGTTCCTTCATTTGCTAAGCAAAGGCATGTCATTCCCTCCACAAATGGCTTAGTTATGATTGATATGCATTTCTCGTTGATTCGTATTTTCAATTTCATATCATACCTTTTACATTTGGTTCTTTCAAACTGAAAAGAGCAAAAAATCTGAAAATCAGCTACGGATCACAAACTGGCTTATATCTTCACAGCGCTGCCTTCAAAAATGTTGATAGCGAAGTAAAACTGACAGGTCTCGATAAGGAGTGCAATGCCTTTTCAATGCAATGTATGAAATGAATGAATAGATTCAGTTCGCGAAAGACAACATACACTTGAGTGCAGCAGATGCAATAGAACGATTTTGGTACGCACCTGCCTAGGAAATTAACGGCATGCTGTCTTGGTCAATAAAAGTTGATTTTCTTTGTTATCGTACCGTAATTGAACGATTTACGTGTTACCTCTCATTAATGGACTCTATCATTTTTTTAGATCACCTCCACCTTAGTCAAACAAGAGTTGGTTAAGTAATTACTCCTTTTAGAATAGCTTCCTCGTGACTGGATGTTGCCTATTCAAATAGATCATCGACATAACGGTAAGCCAATAGCAGGATATAGGAAATCGGAAACTGTTGTTAATTAATGGAATTGTTCAACTAGATGTCGAAAATTGGAAATTGATTGCACAAAATAGGAAAATATGAGCCGAAAACACAAATTCTCTCTTTCTATGGTGTCATGTTTGCCACACAGACGTAATTGCATTACGTTCTATGGAGAATTTTTGGAATGATGCATGCAGTAAACGGACAATTAAACAGCCCTGTTGGGGGTTTTAATCTTGATTTTTGGCAGACATAGCTTCTTTTATGTTCCCCATCAATCATTCCAAGATACCATTAAAAATTAAACAAGCTTGAAGTTTCAATTTGAATAGTTGGACTACTTAAAAACTCGGAGAATTATGAAAATCAAAGAAAATACCAGCTTTGCAATTTATTTACAGTTTCTTAAAAATCCTCTTCGAAGGAAAGTATTCATCTCATTACTGTTGGTCTATTATCGGTGAACATTGGTCAGTAGCGATTTTCATGGAGTTGCAAGAAGAGGAAACAAGGTAACTATTCATCTGTCAACGTGGATGCATAAAGATAGGTCTTTAGAACTTTTTTCAACGTGCTGTTCCAAGAAGTAAAAGACTTTTTGTTTACATGGAAGTGCCAAATAGGGCAACATGCTAGGGCCCATGAAAAACCTAGCACATGACAGCTCTGCTACCTGGATGTTCAATCAAGGGACTAGCAAACCAGTTGCTTAATTTCCTCGTCGAAATAGTTGGCGATATTAATTATCTGCAAATAGCTTGGCCATATGTTAACGACTCAAGCGTTTGGTTTCTTTTGTGACGATAAAGTTATACTTGTTTCGTATGTTTTTGTGAAATATAAAAAGCAAGGTCAAAAAAGCAAGGAGTCAAGACATCATCCCTGGGGGATAAATGATTTTGCAATGTCGATTGTTGTTGCATTGCATGTTCTATGAATGAGGATGCATTTGTCTAAGTTAGAGATTAGTTTTATACCTAACTTATGAAAACCAAGAAAAAGAAAAAATAAATGGGTTTCCAATTTTTTAAGTTGACGAAGAAAAAACGTGCGACAGCGGCCACCTCATTCGCAGCGGCCTACAGCTACAGCAACAACAACCACAACAAACTCGCGTCACATTTAGGCCAGTTCATCTCTACAATGTTACCTCTTCCCTTTCTTCTTCATGGCGCTAGACAAGCTCGTCAAAGGCTACAGCTGATAAGCCTTCAGAAACTTGGTATTTTTGGATGCACGAGAAGCAATAGCAACTACACTAGAAGACACAATGCTGTATACTTTCGAAGGTTTTCTTCAAACAGCGATGGAATTAACGATCTACCCACAAGCCAAACTCAGGAGGAGACACTGGGAAAAGGAGTGGCCGAGCTGGACATCTTTGAAGACACTTTTAAAAGATCGCTTAAGGAAGAGCATGTCTTTATCATTCAGCCAGATTTCAAATGGGGCAAAGGGCGGTTTCTCAGTAAGGCTGTAAACAGCCGCCTTGACGAGGCTGCAGCCCTTGTCCAAACTGTTACCAACTGGAAAGTCCAGGAAGGGCAGATTGAGTCAATGCATGAGATCAATGCAAAACATTATTTCGGATCAGGAAAACTAAAAGAGTTGCAAAATAAAATCGGGCATTTAAGGCACAGTAATAAATTGACAGGCGTTTTTATCAATGTTGGAAAGCTTAGTCGCAGGCAAACAAGTCATTTGGAGGAAGCTTTTAAGTGTTCAGTGTACGACAGGTACAAAATTGTTTTGGAAATATTCAAAGAAAGGGCAAAAACAAAAGAAGCAAAGTTGCAAGTCAAACTTGCTGAACTAATATACGAGAGGTAAATGCTTGATTAAGATTGAGCCTAATGTAAAAAAACCATGCAGCATGTCAGTTAAAAGTAGATTATATTTATAACATGATCATGGTTTGAGAAAAGGGAATTTTTGTCAACTAATCTACTAATCTACAGAGAACTGCAGTTGAAAACAACAAGAAGTTGGTGCTATTGCAGTTTTGCACCTCTCAACGTGTGGTTAAATACATAAGTATAGGGTTTACCCAGGTAAGGATCAACTTCAAAGAGGTGCGAAACTGCATTAGGGCTGAGAAGTTATCAAAGGACATGTCTGTATGGACTGATTTTCTTGAATCTTCTTGCAATGATATCTGTAGAGAAAATGCAATTGGATGATTGGAATGACGAGATAAACAGATCTATGACTCAAGCTTTCCCCTGAGCCCAACTATCGCCGAACCTAGCACATGACAGCTCTGCTATCTGGACACTGAATCAAGGGACCATCACATAAGTTGCTTAATTTCCTCAATGGAAAAGTTGGCAATAGGAATTATCTGCAGACAACTGGGTCATATGTAAATGATTCAAGTGTTTAATACTTTTTTGATGATAATGTTGTACCTGTTTTGTATGTTATGCTGAAGTGCCAAAAGCAAAGTCAAAAACGGTGATTAGAATGTAGCTTGCATTAATTTTGAAAAATCTATTGCTGTCTTGTGAAACTGTCAAATCTATTTGCAATCTATTTGCAATCTATCTTGCTTAAAACATATCTATCAAGAAATTCTGTTTCAGATACTTGGTTTTTTCCCATTCTTTGTCTAACATTTTTCTTTATCATTAGAATTTTGATAGGCATTCATGTGAATTATGGTTTTAGGTGGCATTTATCTTCGGACAATGTTACTTATGACCAACAGCGGGGAGGTACAATGTCAGTTGGAGGAAGTGGGGAGACTCATCTGGAAATGAAAAGAAGGCTGTTGAATGAAAAAGAAGCAAAGATTCGAAAAGAGCTGAGGCATATTGAAAACCAAAGAAAGCAGAATAGGACAGAGAGAGTTAATAAGCATGTGCCACAGATTGCATTGATTGGCTACACAAATGCAGGTAGTATTTTGTTTATATTAATGACTTTTTAATTCAATATTAGTTGTTTTCAAGTACAGAGTTTATATTATATATGTACTTTTATCTTGATATGTTCAAAGTAACATTATCTAGGGAGCAAAATGTATATCTGACAGCAACTTGAGATACATAATAATCAATTTTTGACATTCTCAAGTGTTGGTTAGGGTGTCATTCCTGGCATTCCACTTATGATGGAAAACACCAAGCTTCTATGCAAATATTTTGCCTGACCTGATCAGCCACAACTTTGTTGGGCCTTATTATGTGCTTTAGGCAAGCCATGAGTCACCCACCTAGAAGTCAGCATGATAGAATAATTATATGCCTTGTGTTCTGTCTATGTGAAGCAAATGAATTATTACATGGCAGATTACATGTGATTAATGTTAAAATAAAGTTAACAAACCTTGTTTTGAAAATGCCATGTTTTTAGTGATGGATATGACCATTCCAAATGTGTGTTTGGCCCCCTATTGTTAACAATTTGAAATGGGGCAGTTTTGCCATATATCCAATTTTTTAAAATGGCCCAATCCCTCATTTTGGGCGTCTGTGGTCATGAAAACCTTCACTTCTCAGCAAAGGAAGGGGAATCTGTCCAATGATTTACAAAGAAGAAAAGAGAGACTCTTATTGAGTTAGTGAGAATTTGCTAAATTTTTTTATTTTACTTTTGTTTTAGGTGCTGAGGTTTTCATTTAACCAAACAAGTTGTTTTTTCAAACTTGGCGATGTTAACATAGTTCTCATTCTGTTATACTTTCTCTATGTAATAAGTGTAAACTGTAGCTCTAAGAATGTATAACTGTCAGAAAAAAACTTATTGGAAAAAACACTAAACAATTTCAAAGTCACCTTCTTGCCTTTTATAAGGAGATTAAACTACTCTCCTTCTAGAAGTCATACAGCTAGGCCTGTTTCCTGTCACTGACAACTCCAAGTGGAATGTTGCCAGTGTAGCAATACCTTGCAGCTTAATCATTGAAATGATAAGAATCCTTGATCGATTGGATGACATGCATCCTACCCTCGTTTGCCAAACCCCTTGATAGATAGTTATGGTTTTGGCAAGTGGTAATGGTTTAGGAAGGAGAGTCACCAGCTCTGGCCTGTCAAGAGGAAGGTAAAAAACATCGCTTGATAAGCATAGCTTCTTTGCGTCCTCAAAATACCTTCAACAAACTGTAAAACTGTTATCATTTGCCTAATCCCTTTGGTAGATAGTGGTGGTTCTCTAAAACCATCTCTGAAAATTGATTTTCCTCCAAGCAAGAACATGCATCAGTTTTTACCTAATAAGAGGCTGATTTCCCACATTATTTTAATTTCTAATCAGGCTTTGTTTTTCTTTCCAGGTAAAACAACATTAGCAAGGGCGATGTCTGGAGATGCAAAACTAGAGCCTGAAGACAGGCTATTTGCTACACTTGATACAACTGCTCATAGAGGAAAACTACCCTGTGGTCTTGGGGTTATATATATTGATACAGTTGGTTTTATATCGGATCTACCACATGAGCTTATTCAGTCATTTTCAGCCACACTTGAAGATGTTAAAAACTCTGTAAGTTTTCTTTTTTGTTATAAATATTAAGATATTTGTAGTGGATTGCTAAAAGATGGAAGAGTCTGCCTTATCATAAATTTTAATTCAAACTCAATAAGGATTGTCATTTCCAAGCCAATTCTAAAGGAAATAAGATTTCAGAGAGGCCTCTTTGGAGATTTTACCCATAGCTTTTCCAGTCATTAGTAGGTTAGATAGCAATACCTCTGAACTGAAGAATTCTTTTTACATCTTTAACAATGAGAACCACAGTGTCCAATGAAAACTCAGTCCTTTTCGTTTAGCGCGTGCGATCGCACGCGCACACGCCTGCACACGCGCAAGTTAAATTGCGCGTGCTTTTGACCACACGCGCAAACAGGTGTTTTTGCAGTTTTCTGTTAAAGGGCCTCTCCAGCCAAATTTTGCACTTGCATTTTATTGGCAATTTTTATAAAGAAGTTGAGCCTGCTGATCACGAATTCGTTATTTGTTTTTCGATATTTTTTTACAGTTTGTGAGATATAAGCTCTTGCATTTCGATAATTTAATTGAATTAACCGACAAAAATTTTTGTTTTGGTGACACTGTGACGCAATTTTGACGTCACAGTGTATTTCGGATAGTCTCGCCTCAAACCGAATCGAGCGACGGCGATTCGCAAATTGAACACTGCAAGTGATGGTACTTTCAGTTCTGTTCCGCCAGCTTTTAGTTTGAGCATTTCAGACACCAATTCTGAAGCCTTTAGTTGTTCATCGTTTCTGGAGAACAACTGAAGTGACAATTTCGATTAATTATACGCGAGGGAAGAGCTGGAACAGGAACTGGAGCTGGATGCAGTTATCAACGCGTGACCATGACTCCTTCACGCTTCGGTGGAAGATATACGAAATTCATGGCGAACGAGAGCCGCACATTGTGACGTCAGAATGTCACCAAACTGATTCGGCTTTTGTCGTTTTTTTTCTCGGAAAGGTGCAACTTTAAAGCCTTACAACTTCTAAACTAATTGGAATTTTTCAAAAACAATGACTTTGTCATAATACACGCACCAGATGCTAACTTTTAAGTCATTAAAAAATTTTTTTTTTTTTGCTGGAGAGGCCCTTTAACATCAATTTCCCATGGTCTCATGATTGCTTATCCTTTCCCTTGTTACTTGATTCGCACTTTTGACCACAATATGATTTTTCCAATTTTCGGAAGTGATGTTTGGCTTTTGACTGAGTGCTCCATTCAACTTAGCGTCTCGTCTTTCAGCTAAGTCGCCATTAGCATGTTAAGTGTAATAACTGATTTCCTGTCAAAACGTAATTAGGCCCTGAAAGCAAGTAGCTGTTGGAAACAATTTTTACTTGCTCTTGTAACTTTGGAGAGTTACGACGACTTTTAAAAGATGGCTGCTAAGGGCAACAAAATCTGTTATGTATTGATTAATTGAGTTTTGCTCTTGCGCGTATTCGAGTGGCTTTTTCCTTTTACCAATTTTATCAGGTTTGTACTTCAAATTTTCTTACAAGTGCGATCGCACGCGCAAATTTGTTTACATGTGCGATTTGCCACACACGCGTAATTTTGCTCACGAAAAGGACTGAAAACTGAATTGGTCAATCAAAGTATTTGTGAGTGTTTTTTGTTTTGTTTGTTCTTTTTTCGAAACATTTTTTATATTCAAATATGATATGTTATACTGTTTCTGGGAGCAGATCTTTGTTTACCTGAAGGTGCATAATTTATTACTGTATGCTTGAAACTGTCTTACTATTAAAATGTCTCAAAGGTGTAATTATGTGACTTAAGGCATTTATCTTTAATAGACATTGCTTGTGCATGTGCGTGATATGACAAATCCAGAATATGAGCTTCAGAAGCAGAGTGTCATGCAGGTACTGCAAAATCTTGAGGTTGATGCCAACTTATTGCAAAACATGGTGGAGGTTCATAATAAAGCTGATTTAAGGTATTGAATATAGAGAACCAATGGTTTTTGCATCTTTGTATTGTACTGATAGCGTATTATTAGTATAACCCGCAGTATGGATATTTTGCATTGAAAATAAATATAAACCATTGTAAACATAAGAGGCTTTTTCTCAGGCATTTGAAAAATATAGATTGGAAAACTTTCATGGCTAGGGTAACTCTTGCCAATACACAAAGCATTTCAAAATGTGAAATTTATCTGTATCAAAAATGCTGTTAGAGAACACTAGTAAAAGCATTTTATTTTAAAATTCCTCTAGCAAGGTAATGCTAAAGTTGTTTTTAAGGATACAGGCCTTCCTGGGAATAAATTAGCACAAGCGTGGCATTCTGTACCCCTAGGCTGTCACGGTCGTTTGATGGAGTGCTATTGGTGTTTTCTACAAAGGTTTAATAACATGGTACATGGATTCTTAAGTCATTTCTTCAGTTCTTATACGCAAAAATTAATATTTCTGGTGGCAATGGGGTCTTTACAAAGTCTAAACTGATGTTGAAAATATTTTAGATGCAGTTTCAGGGCAATCCCTCTTGCCACCAGCCATGGCGGCAGCCTTCATTAAACCCTTAAAATATGTTTACTCCCCACTTTCAAGCGTGTTTCATCAAAAGAGATATGAAAACAATTTTGAAAGAAAGCACGATTTGAAAACGGCACGAAACTTTTCAGTGCAAACTCTTGAACCAGAGCAGTTATATTACAGATTTCCCTCTCTTTAAATCCAGAGCCTTGTCGTTCTGTTTTCAAGTGTAACCATTGAACATTCAGGAGTGTGGAGAGCTCTTTTGTGACTCCTTTACTTTTCTTTGCTGAAGACACAAAAGTTAAGAGTGTAGATCAGAGGAAATACCACACAAGTTGTGTTTTATTCAAAGTCTAGTCAAAACTGGAAGCCATTTGTAAAGATTCAACTTAATTTACTATTCGAAAATGGTATTTTAGAAACATGTATATGCTAAGACATGTCTATAGTAAAACTCGAGTTAGTTTTTACGAGCACTGGACTAGAAAATGAATGCATTTTGTCGTATAATAATGGTTTCTGCAGCTCTAGAGGTAAGGATGAAATTTACCGGACTGCTACTAGCCTTGATGCTATGGTAATTTGGTCCGTGTTTTATTTCATACAAGTGTCGTCGCAACAGCTCTTCAAAATAATTATGGTGACCCAGTACGGTGGACAAGACCGCTGAAACACAATTTCTTGTTTTTTTATCATCTGATTATTTTCCAGCGCCTTGGTAAAAAAGTCGAATAATTATAAAACAGGCGTGCAATTAAATGCACTTATCAGTGTGGGGAGGCATGTACCAGCGCTTGCGAGTGCGATCGCACACCTTTCCATGGAAGGCTCTATTAAATATATGTTTTTTGTCCTGCATGCACAATGTCTCCACTATGCTCGACTCAGAAATAGAATTTGTTGCCATTTGACATTTTTCGAAGTTAATTACATTTTGAAAACTTAGCAGCCTTACTTATTGTACCCTCAGGGAAGGAGCAAATTCACAACCAGATGAGGACAATGATAGTGTCCCTGTGTCTGCATTAAAGGGAAATGGAATAGAGGACTTAAAATTTGTTGTTGAAAACAAAGTTTTTGATGCCACAGAAAGGAGGATATATTCACTTGAAGTTGACCCTCAAGGACCACTCTTAAGGTAGGGGTTTCTCCCATTATATTGATCTGACGATAAAATCTAGAAACAAAGCAAAACGACGACGAGAATCCAATGAGATGAATTTTCGAAATTAATTAAATTAAACGAATACTGATATTTTGCCCCGGCATACAGTGCTTCATCAGAGAATTGATCTGATGTCTGGTTTACCATAAAGCCAAGCTTAGCCTTTTTCAAGGTATTGAAATATGGAGAAGAAGGCCATTGATAGAACCACACACGCTTAATTTGGATAATTTATCAATAATCAGTTTCTTATAACTAAATGTTTCTTTTGTATTTGATTGTGATTTGTGGAAGTGAAACTGTTGGCATTGTATCTGGCAAGAATGCATACAGCATGGGGGCCGTAGGGACAGCCACCCCCTGTCTTCAGCTAATTGGGGTAGTGGAATTTAAAAGTGCCTATATGAAATAGAGATAAAAAGCAGGTCATTGGGATAAATTTTTGTTACCCATTTCACAAGGCTCTCCCTGTCTGTTTTATGAGCAGATCCCTGGTGCCTGAAGTTGAAATGCTTTGTCTTGTATCGCAATTTTATGCTGTATTAGAATAACTGCAGGATATTAATGTGTATATGAGTAACTGCTTAGGAATAAAGATGTATAATGTGGTGATGATTACTGGTGAATAGACAACCTTAAAAGTCATCTGCAGTTAAAGAAGTTCTATATTAAATGGTTTATGCTTTCCTATTTGCTTCAATCTGTTAAAACTGCTTTTGTATATTTTGTGCCCGGCGTGTCATTTGCTTCTTTTAGTTGGCTGCATCATCATGCAACGGTGCTGAGCACTGATTATGAGAAGGGTAACACTCTAAGCATTCAAGCAATAATGGACTCTGAAACGTATGCAAAATGGATGGGAATGGCAAGAAAGATAAAAAAGTAAAACTTTTTACAATTGCCAAAAGTAGATTTTATACCTGGATTTTGATGTTTTACTGCAGTCATTAATTCAAAGGAGATTCATCAGCTCTAAGACTCTACTCGTATTCACGCATTTTACAGATACACTTCGTATAGAGACACTGTTGACCTGTATATTCTGTATTTATGGCAACAATGCATAGAGTTGAATGACAAACATGCATTTCAAATATATATACATTCGTTTTTATGGCATCTTTTTTATAAGGCACTTTACGATAATGCCTATTAGAAGGCTGCATTTCATTAAGGAATGTTTTCAATTCTTGAACGTTAAACATTCCACCGAACGTCGAACGTTGTAAAAACGATCCTTTTGAAAAAATGAAATGTTTCTCATAAACGTCCATTATTAAGGAAACACTTGCTGCATGAAGAATGACTTATCTACCCAATTTCTAGATTAGGTTTTGTAAATCTTTACCTCTATTTCCATCAGTCACTATAAATTTTATTATGAATACGGATAAATCCCGCCAATGATGCATATATTTTCATACCATTTGTGGTATTAAGTGAGCAATCTGGCTGTTAACTGATAGCCCTGATTAAAGGACAACAACACAAGACAGAGAGAACGAGAACCCAAGCAATGACTCCTACAATCAGGAGTTTATCGACCAGTCCAACGAGTTCACCGACGCTTTTAGCAACAACAGCCAACGAAAAGAGTTGGTATTTGATAGCAAAAAAGGCAGGTGTTAAGATTAGAACTGCATAAATAAGTCCAGCGAATACTGACGCACAGCCGCGAACCGTGACAAGTGGGCATTCCTTGGTGTAGCTCCATTTAAAGAAGACGCTTATGCCTCTCCATGCTGTGGTAAGGCTGATGACGCAAAGAGACGCCGCGACGGCTGCAGCTGCGGGGGAGATCATGCGAAGAAGTTGTTCCTTTTCAGTACAATCAGTTCCGACAGTGCATAAGAGGCAAGCTAAACCGTTTGCACCAACACGAGACACGAACACACTAATTGCCAACACCGATAATGGTATGTCATGCACAATGTTTTCTATGAAGCACAATTTTATCCGTACAAACGTGACTAGATTCTTTCCATCTGTTTCAGGATAATCAGGGTCCTTCTGAGTACGGCATAATAAGAGTAGCCAGACAAAAATATGTATAATGGCAATTACGGCCGAGAGCACAACAACAAATCCGTATGTATATGTAACTCCACGATAGAAGTTTATTTGTTGAGAGATATAATCTGCTTTCCACCAATGTTTTGTGCAATAATATACAGTTTTTGTTGTGTTGATGCCATGTTGCAACGACACTTGGCCTAGGTTTAATCGAATTCGGGAGTCAAAAGCTAGCCCATCGATTAAGACCGCACTCTGAATACCGTACCTCACAATTGTAAACAAAAAATGCACCAAGAATTCAACTACAACTTTTCTAGTTTTCTGTTTTGCTTCTTTATCTTTTTTATCTTTCACAGCTCTGATTCCCATCTTCAAGTTTTCCTGAAACAAATTGATAGACGAATAAATGCCCAATTTTTAGCGTACGATGTTCAAATGGAAATGTCCTAAACGTGTAAATCCCAATTTGTTTCTTATGCTTCTGATATTTTTGCACAAACTAAGGGCCTTTTGTGTCGTATACTTCGATTAACTTTTGTCCACTCGTTTAAGCTAAGTTGGAATCATTTGAGTTAGATTTATCCTTTCATTATATATTGTCTGTAAGCAAAACCTTTTTCCTCATCTGATGTCCTTAGCGCCCCTGGGCTGAAACTGAGAACAGGTTTTAATACATTTCAATACCATTTTCAAATTCTGTACCGCAAAAAAATTGTTCACAATCTTATTGTAAACATAGCTGAGGATAACAATTTGCCTAAATAGGCGTAAATGATTTAACTTTGATATTTTAAAGAGCTTTGAAGATACCAAAACCAAATTTGAAAACTGAATGTTGAAATTAAAATAATTTCAGTAAACTAATTCGGAGACGAAAATGGTCAATTATGCCCACCAAGACATTTTACGTTCAAAAAACCGTTTTTTTGCCTGATGCTAGATAAACCTTCTTGCATAATAATTTTCCCATTTATAACCACTCTTAATGAACTTACTTCTTTTCGTCAGCAAAACTCCAAGCTGCTTTTCCAGAACGACTCGGGCTAAAAAGGACCCAAACAACGGCATCTAAAGCGGCGTAGATATTTCGGTTTTGCGTTTCATCTATTGCTGTAGAATTGATCTGAATTCATAAGCACACCAAGCTTTTTCATAGGGATGTTTGAATACCTGTACGTTATTAATTCAGATTGACCTGTTGCATTCAATCTGAGCACCATCGCTTCTAATGTTTTATTTTTGTCTAGCTTTTTGTTCACAATTGACACTTACGAACCCGTTTCAAATACTGCTAGGAAACCGTACGTACCTTTTCCAATTGTTTATTCGTTTTTAAGTCAATTCGCTCTGAGTCGATTAAACTATGATTCATTTGATTCGTTGGTTGGTTCTAATGATTTAAGAAGTGATTTTGATTGATTTGTCTCTCGAGACTAGCGATGAAGATGTTACAATTGATTGATTTTCAAGGTGTAATCACTTAGCAGGTGAGCCTATGGGTCTGATCCTTATTCTTAGGGCTGCTCTCTTTCTGTAAACAGACATTCTGTATTCTTTATAAACGGCAGATCCGTCTACAAAAATCCTTCTAAAGGAAGCCTTGGCAAAAACATACAAAATTTAATATTGTATCTAAAAGGAAATAATTACAAAAGGTAAAATAAAAAAACTAAGCTCTGAAAAGGAAAAAAACAACAATGTAAAATGCTTGAATGTGCATCTTGAATTTGGTCTCTGAAAGGTCTAGAGGATTTTTGTAAGTGTTTCCTCTATTATTTGAGCCTGATCAAAAATTTTTCACAGTCGGTGAGTTTCAAAGATGTGAAGAGATTATTTAAAGATTTGAAGTGCTTCAAAGCAGCAGTGTGACTGCTATCAGCGTAATTCTGCAGGTTTTTCAAGGCATGCAAAACAATTTCCGATACAGAGTGACAGTAACGGAAATTCGGCACGGCAATGGCTCTGTTCAAACCAAAGTATCTGTAACACCATATTCCTTTAGATATAAATCTATGGACTTGATGATATTAAGTGTTTCCATGTGCTTCCCAAATAAAGATCATTTGCAGGTTGACTCCAAGACTTATTCTTGTAACGTCGAAAACATTTTTATAAGGAATATACGCCTCAAGGCCTCAAAGTTATTTATTTTTGGACCTCTTTTTGATTACGTGTGGTACCAAAAAGTTACTTTATTTTGCCTTAATAGACCATCTCGGGGTTTGCGACGCCATGACGTATATGGGACAAAAAACACAGTAAATACAATAGAGTACCGAAGACCTATTTTCAGAATTTCTTAAATTTGGCCGCATAATCTGAAAGAACGGCATAAAATACCTCTTAATGTGCAAAATTAGTTAGATATGTTCCAAATTGGGCGAGATATGGCCAATGAAAGATATCAAGTTTGCTAACGGATTACTGTTATTCTGGCCTGGTCCATAAAGTCATGAACCAAGACCAAATTACAGAGGTTTGATGGGGCATGAGCTTGTGCTCAAGCGGCCATATCTCAGCCAAGAGCGTGTGTCACTCTTAAAGGGTGTGGTTAAAATATAAATACTCTTATATTTTGCTTTCATGCGTGTCTGTTTCAAAGTTCATACTTTAGTGCTAGCCATGCTTTGAAAGTTCAACTGCTACAGAAATGTTAATACGTTATAATTGTTGCAAAATGTTACAGGCTGAGTACAAACAGGGTATCGCACTCCCTTTATCGGCCCCTGCAAGAAATGCGGGCCAGTAGAAAGTTGCTGGCGGGACGATCCGTCGTCGGGTCAAATTTCCCGCGTACGTGCTTTGGTGAACGAAGGCCTGGGCCTAGCTTGTATGCCTCGCACAACTACGCATGCGTAACAACCATGTGGGCCACCTCTTTGGTCAGGCACATGGTATTCAGAGATGCCTGGGGAGTAGCGTGTGTGAAACGGTACGAACTTCATTTTTTTACTTTATTTAAGTTAGTATTTCAGTAAGTTGGCAGATGCTGAACTGATTTTCTAAACAGTGTACTAGTTTACTGTCAATTAGACGGTGTGATGTATTAATTCTTGGGATGCCATTGTAAATGTAGGCCCCTTTCTGCCAACGATCGTAGATAGAGAATCAATTTGAACTGCGGGGACAATCGAAGCATAGATCATTTTGTAATGCAAGATAAAAAATGGCTTTTGCAATATACAACATAAAGCTATAACACCCAAGCAGTACCCTGCGTAGGCTTGCTTCAAAGTTACAGATTGATATTTAAATTTACCTTCCACCGAAAACTAAAATTAGTCTCCGAATTTAAATAAGGAAACTCTGAAACTTTCTATTGCAGCAATGGCCAACAAAGTTGGTTCTGAGCAGTCGTATGATGTTTATGTTGCACGAATTCCTGCAGACTATGATGAGGTTAGTGATACTTTGAAAACTGGGTGATTTTTTGCCAAATGGTTTTTAATTAGGCGAAAAAAGGAAAAGTTTTAATAAAAAACATTCTGTGCCATCAAAATTGTTCTTAATTGTTTTTTCTCAAATTTGATCAAGTCCCCCCTGCCAAAGCTTTTTCATGTAATGAACTGTTTAATTTTTCTTTGCTTTAATGAATGTTTCCCAATTCAAGTCTGTCTCTAGAATGGAAGGGGTGAATTGGGGGTACCGTGTTTCTTGATAGTCGAATGGGCTCAAACCAGACTGTAAAGTATTTTGCCCAGGAACATTACATTGGTCTGTGTGAAAAGTACATGGGATATGGAAGAACCTTTTTATATGCCTGACCAAACTGTATAGACAGGCTGAAAGGTGTGAGCCAGACATAAATTCACACACTAAGGCACATAATGAACATAGACATATGACATGCTAGCAGTAAAGTTTTCTATCTGTATGTTAATAAACCATCATAGAGAACAGGTCTAGCTGTTTGAGGAGAACCACAGCTCTTGCTCCCCTCCAGGCTCTCCTCTATGTTGGAGAGGAGCTCAAGATGAGCAAGGTTAAGTCTCCATGGCAACATCAATGGTCTAACTTTGCACAAAATGCTATAATCACAATAACTGCAACTTTTCAAAATAACTGGCGGATATATGCAAGATTTAGATAGAACTGATTATAAACTACATCGCTACAAGTTCTTTTTGGTAAGAAATCTCTTGTGGAAGGTGTTATTTACCCTCCTTGGCACACTGACTTCCCTGGCCCTGCCTTTGTGGCACAGCAGGTGACCATATTGGGTGCTAAAGATTGCTCTCCTAAATTGCTCTTCTTAAAATCATTTTTTCCTTTGTTTCTATTCATATTCATCTACAAATATCTCACCTGGAAATTACTAGGAGAGCTGCTTACTGCTCCCCTGGAAAAAGTCTGATGGCCAGGCCTGAGAGAACCATTTTTTTGCTCTGCACTTTGGAAAATTGTCAGTGTGCTTGACAATGCCCTGCTTCCTTGGACAGAAGCACAATATCAATAAACTTAAATTGATTGTTGCAATTGAATCACTAGTTAGAAAGCAAACTTCTTATTAGAATCTTCAATGCCAGGAAAAAGACATCAAAAACATTTCAATAGTGTAGATTAGGCCTTATATGACAAAGAGTGTTAGTTGTTACTCATAAGAATTATGATGTACACAAAATTTATGGTGGTACCAAACAGTAGAAAAGACTCAGTATTTGCTGTAGATATCTCATTAAAATTTGGTTGTCAATGGAAATTGTTAACCAGCAGAGTATATCATGAACATATCATAAAAGCATATCATTCCATTGAAATGTTGATTTTTTGCCACACTGAATTTAAAATGATGCTCTCAATTTTGTTTGTTGATGTTCTCAGTTTTCACTTAAATTTTTTTGAAAGTTAGGAGCAATATTACCCACCAGGTCTTTCAGTAGGATACACAAATGCAATCACATGCCTCAAACTGAGAGGCCTGCTTTTGAGAGTACAGACCTGTGCCCAGGTCTTGTCCCACAAGCAGTCAATGCAGGGCATCATGGTTATTCTCTGTAATCTTTTGTGGCTTTTCTAAATACTTGCCTTAATGATAATGGTCTGGTCCCAAATTTTAATTGTGGTTTGATCTCAACATGCATCCTAAAGAATTTATTTATATAAATATGGATTTAAACATAATTTTACCACAAGCACAAACTGATGTGATTTCAGTTTCTACAAATACATATATTTATTTTGAGCCATTAAATGCCTTTTTAGCCCGGGGAATGCCTTTTCATTGATACCCTAATAAAGTCTTTTTTATTACAGCCACCCATCCTTACAGTGTTATTAGCAGTTTTGATAAGTTACAAGTAGAGAAGCTTGAAAATTTTGTTTAGTAAATTGTTCAAAGAAATCATGTCATAAATTACAGCAGATATATATATAGAGATATACTAAAGAACTAAGATAGTCTAACTAAAACCCTTTGATTTACATCCCTTTTTGCATCCAAATTTTTGGTTGAACAAGCTCAGTTGTACAAAACAAGACCACCTTTGACAAGAGCAAGCCTTTGCTGAGGTGAATGAGCTGTTGCTTTTACATTTCTATCATGTTTTAGTACGGTTTGTATCCAGCCACTTTTCCTTCGCCAGCTTTCATGTTTTGAACGGTCTTTTGTATGCCCTTTGCAAAGGCAAAGTGTAAACCAATTGTTTACTTCATAATGTAATTACCTGCTGGTCAGAACATATCAAAACTGTTTTCAAAATATTTTGTCAACTGATCCTTTGGCAAAATTATCCTGTTGTGATATCTAAATCAAGGATGAACACTTGGTAACATATTGGGAGGCAAGCCTATTGTTTTAATAAGATGACATCACATTTCCCATTGTTTTATGACAAAATATAATTTTCCTCTAAAGGATTGGGGGAGGTCGCCCCCCCCCCCTTGCCCCCAAAGGTGTCTGCCACTGATTTAAATCATGCTCAGAGCTTATCTTGAATGCAACATTGACAGTTGGCATTAAATTTTGACAATGAAATGCCAACTGGAATAGAATGAATGATGTCCACTGTTAGCTTGTTAATTTGACTTCTAGCCTAAGCTGAGACAACTGTTTGACGCTATTGGCACAGTCAAAGGTGTCAGTGTGAAACCAGGAAAAGGAGATCACACTCTAAACTATGCGTAAGTTTCTTTGTAATATCTTTCCTTCATTGTGTTCAATTTAATCACGCAGTATGTCTAGATTAAGGAATGTCAGCTACCAGAAAATCATGCCAGCTATTTGCTTAAGATGCAGGCCTGGCCGTTTGTATTTTCATAGGTGAGCTGTGAATTGCTCCCCTCATTTGCTGAGGCGAGCTAAATCAGTAACACATAGAATGTACTTTAAAGACAATCGACAGATGACTTAATAAGCCCCTTTAGTATCTGTTGGTTGCCTTAATGTAATAGCCTCAGTCAGGAGTGTGCTGTTTTACTTCTTTCAATTTGCATTTGCTTTAACCGTGACTTAGGCACCCCCTTTACTTGAAGTATTTGAAAGAACAGACTCTCTCCGTTTTATGTAAAGCTGGCACAACACAAAAACAACAATTCTCTTGCAAAACAATCTTTTTGTTGCACAGAATTTGAAAATGGCTTTAAAAAACAAATTTTGAAACAAACTTAATTATACGTCTAGCACTCTTCAGAGAATAAAAGGTCAGAACATAGATGAAAAACTCTACGCTAAAATACCCAGTTTTGGATCGAAATAGGCCATCAGAAATCGCGAAAACATGACTGTTGAGGTTTTCCAATAAGTGCTCCTTTCCTATTGAAAATGTTACCAACGGAGTTCTAAGGTGAAAACGAACTCACTTATGTCTACACAAAAGCAGTCGGCCATGTTTATATAGTAGATAGATTCACAAACTGCTACATAGATGGAACGATGATCAGGCTTTGCCAATAATGCGAAACATGTCGCCGTTATAGTTTTTCACCCAATCTGGGTTTTTCAGTAAATGCTGCTGGATAGTGGAATTCCATGTTTTGGTTGTCGTTTTTGATCTGCAAGACAGAGTACCCTGTTCTCTTTGAGGGATAGT
Organism: Rhopilema esculentum; assembly: GCF_057945365.1. Classification (NCBI taxonomy): domain Eukaryota; kingdom Metazoa; phylum Cnidaria; class Scyphozoa; order Rhizostomeae; family Rhizostomatidae; genus Rhopilema; species Rhopilema esculentum. The sequence continues at coordinate 7,913,526 of NC_142832.1, read as the reverse complement.
TTTGTTTCTATTGCTGGAAGGGACCTGCTGTCTTATTATATCCCCAATCTACAATTCCTACCCATTTCTTCGACTTTCCTTCCAAAAATATTCCTGTTTTCTAAGGATCGAAAGGTTCTAATCGCTACAAACGTACCTTTCGGTTAACTATCCTTTTCCAAATAGATCGAAGTTTATGCATATCATAACAAAAACCACCCAACAAGCAAAAAGTTAATTGCAAAAAATGCAGTGACGGGAGAAATCGCTGTTACAAAAATAAGCCAATTAACCCGTTTTCAGGGTTCTCTGAATAGGAAAAGGGCAAATGAATGGAAATTTTAGGGGAGCGATTCTCCCTTCATGTTCTGTTTAGGAGAGCAATTCATAGCTCGCCTCAGGTTGCGAGGGGAGCGTGGAGGCGAGCGCGAGCTATCGCTCGCCTCAAACGGCCAGGCCTGAAGATGTTTTGTTTTTGACTTGATAAACACTGTTGTTTTGCAGACTTATCACTTCACTGTTGTTTTGCTTTTCCTTGAAAGTATCACATCCATTTATATTTTCAGCTTCATTAAGTTTGCCACAGAATCAGATGCTCTTTGTGCTGTGCGTTACATGAATAATCATCAGCTTGGAGACAGCAAAATTCTGGTGATTTCAAAATCTTTCACTTTTATTCAGTTGTATTTACTTTTAAGCATGGATTCCATCTAATTTTATGTAATAACAAATCTTCTTGGAAAAAAGCCTTAGTGTTGCCATAAATAGCTTCAGCATTTTTTTAAAGCATTCAATGGCAGTTTTTCCTGATATTAACTATCTACAATCTTGGACAGACCATGTTGAGATTTTTCAACCAACCCCAACCCCCCTCCAGCTTAATGTTAAATTCTATGTTATAAAAAGGTCTTATGTATGTAACCAGTGGTGGACACCTGGGGGCAAGGGAGCAGTCAACCCCAAATACCTTGGAGGTTAATGGTCTTTTGTTCTAAAACAATGGGGGAATGTGACATGGAGAAAACAATGGCCCCCCCATATTTGACCAAATGTCTACCCTTATATAACATTGATTACTTGTAACCTTCATTGATTAATTGCGAAAACTGTTGTTGCTCAGGGGCTAGGTCTGTTTGAAGATTCATTCTCTGTGTTCAAACATCCATTTTTATTGAAACTGAAATAACATTAAATGAATTTAATTTTTTTGTAGGTTAACTATCGTAAAAAGGAAGGATCAACCAGGTAAGGGTCAGGCTTTTAAAAATATGCTACACAAAAATGATTTTGTTTATCCAGCTTGGCTGGCATTTTTCAGTCTATTTTGTGTGTGAAATGGTATGATGCCCCTAATTGTCACTTGCTTCTTGTTCAATGAAATTTGCACTTTAATGGAATCTGGTCAATTTGATGGCAGGTCAGAAAGGTTCAAGGAGAACTATTATATGAACTACAAGAATGAGAACAAATACATTGTAGTTTGATGCAGTGAACTGGTTTTTGTTTTCTGCAAATTTTGTAGATCACTTTATTAAACATTTTTCTTTTCAGGTTAATAGTAAATTACAAACTGTTTTCAAAAAATTCAAAATAGAATTTTATAGTTTCAAATGCAAGTTTCCTCATTTATCAATTAAATTATTTCTCTCTGTTTTTCTAGTGGCTCTGAGAGTGGTGGTAGCAGTAGTAGTTTGGGTGGGTTCAAATCACCAGGTGTAACAAAGGGAATTAGCACAGGTTTTAAGGGCTTTGGAGGAACTGGATTTGTCAATAATGAGTCCTTCCCAAAGAATGGATTTGGCAGTCCAAATGAAGTTTCATACAACAATAGTGTTTGGGATGAGAGTGCTGATTCTGCAAGTGAGTTTGTATCTTTATCAATATAAATTTTGATTTGTTCCACATACTACCAGTCAATAACTGTCTCATGGTATTTTGTTAATTAGGTAATGTGATGTGATATTTCTGTAGCAGTTAATTTTCCTATCCATTGTCAACACAGTGATTTTGAAACAAATTGAATTTTATATATATATATATATATATATATATATATATATATATATATATATATATATATATATATATATTATAATTTCCTTTAGGCAAACAAAGTAACCCAAGCCTGGCTTCATCTGGTTTTAAGAAACTAACTGAGGTAAGCTTTGTTCAAAACTTACATCAAAATTAAGTTTAATTAAGGAATAGGATACCTATCAGCCTCCTAAGGAAAATATTTCAAGAAAGGAAATATACTATATACACAATCTTCAGGTTCATATGTTTTAACATAGACAGAATCCATAGCATTGAAATGAGATAACCACTTTGCTTGCAAAATGATTTTGAAAGTTTTTCAATAGGAACAAAAAAGGCTGATCCATTAAAGCACTACTTTCCTTGCTGAAATTTTACACAAGATTAAATTTAAATACATTTTAAAGATAATTCTGTTTTTATTTTCTATTAACATTTCAGTTTATAATTGCAAATGCAGCAATATTGAGGCATTGATGCTGATTTTTACAGGAAAAAGTTATCATTGTTCATGTTGATCATCTGTCAAAGATCTGGGCACAGGTAAAGATCTTTTCTAATTTTTGTCTTATTGTGTCAATCTAAGCTGAATGTATTTTCTTTTGCCTAGCTTTTTCTAAAGATGTACTGAAATTTTAATAATTTATTTTGAATATTTAAGTTTCAGAGCTTACCTCAATAAGAGCGAGTACTTGACATCTATAAATGTTAATTTTTTATCTCAGCCAGTATCAGAAGAAAATGCCAGGAGAATAAACAGGTTATCGGAAGAACTTCAAAGTGAATGCAGGATGGCACACAAAGTCACTGGTCAGCCTCCATATTCTAAGGTGAATCTTTGAACTGTTTGTTGGGGCTAATCACTCTTACATCCTTAGATCTCTTCTCATTATTGTTGTATCCTTTTCCTTTCATTCTGCTTCCCAAGGCCTATGTGTGAGTTTCATCTTTCCTGGGTGCAATTTAGGTTTACTTGAAAGTGAGTTTTGCTATTGCTTTTAAAAATTGATTTATTTTTTTGCTTCTGATATACTTAATTATATATGTGAAATGGAAAAATAATTGGGAATCAAAAGGCAATTCATTTGTCAACTTTCAAGATGTTTTAAAACACACCACCTGGCTTTCATTTGGCCACACTGCTCTGCTGGCCAATGCTCATTTCTGTTCAGTGATATAGTCAAGATGTCCTTTATCTTGATATAAGTCATATTTATTCAAGTCTCAAAAATGGGGTGTCCAGTAGTTTATATGTGAGTTATGGTATAAATGCTTCTCTGATTTTGAGATGGAGAAACTTCCATGACTTCTCAGGCTAGTTATATAGTGTAGTATTCAATTAAATTTCCCTTTGTTTTTGATTTCAAGATTTTTGGCTGCAAGTTTTCTGTTGATGATCAATGGTATCGATGCAAAGTTCATGAAAGACTCACTGATTCTAAGGTATTTATTGAAAAGTATTTTAAATAGATAAATGCTAAAACTTCTACATCAATTCATTTTTGAGTCACATTGCAGTTTTTAAATCTATTTTTTCAATTTTAAGAATCAATACTCAAGGTGTTCATTTATATCTCTTTGTCATTTCTGTAACGGCGCATTTGGTATACAATTGCTGTGATATATGAAATATATTATTCTCTAACAACTCAATTTTTGTTGCTGGTAGCATTTTGTGGTATGGTGGCAAATAGTGCTATCCAACGTATTTGGAAGATTTAGGTTCATATTTACAACGTTAATTCAGCTATAGCTTGGATATCTCTGCTCAACAACATTTTAATTTCCTGTTCATCCAACATTTTCTTTAGGTAAAAATCAGTTACATTGATTATGGCAACTGTGAGGTTGTCGATGAGGCAAGTTTAGTGGAGCTGACGTCATCCCTTGCACACATGCCGCCCTGCGCAGAAGAGTACAACTTGAGGATAAAACCAATCAATGAAGATGAAAATTCAGAGGAATTCAAGAAAGTAAGTCTGATGTTTATTTAGGAGAATTTAAATATGATCTGATTTTGTTCAATGTCTTTTATGTCAGCAATTTAAAAACATGGTGGATGATTTGTAACTAACCACAATGTATATGATTATCTTGATAGGGCTTGGATCATATGCGAGATTATGTCTTTGACAAGATGGTGAACCTCTTGATTGAGTCAGGTTAGTCCAAGACATGAATCTTTTATCAAACCATTATAATTAAGTGATTTTTAGGTACTCTGACCCAGGAAACTCTTCTCTGTCCTGGCTGGCTAGGGTGCCCAATCAGAAAGATATTATCCTTACTTTAGGCTCTATTGGTGTTGTGGTTTGGTTCACAAAAGTCCCTTGGTGACATTTTAAAATTATAAACCCGTTGTAAATTATAAATTTTAAAGAGAATTTGGTTCCTAGCATGCATTTTTGAGAGAGAAAAATTGTTGGTACATGTGAAATGTTGTTTGCTCTTATGCTATAAATTTTTAATTTTATTCACATAGAGTGCAAACAATTTTTTTTTGGCAAAGGAAACTTTGAATATATCAATGAAAACATCTGCTACTTGCTCAAATTTTGCTACATTCTTTCCCTCAACATAACCTTGAAGTTGCTTTTGATTTTTAAACCTTGTAAGTGATATATATATTTGTGATCAATTTCATTCCTTTTTTCCAGTTTGCTTTTTCCCAATCTGAGCCTTGTTTTCTCTGCAAACCCTAGGTAGCAATGAGGTTACAAAGGCAACGCTTGTTGCCACAAATGAAGACATCATTGAGAATCTAATCATTAGTGGCCATGCTGTTGCTTTTGAAAAGGTATTCATTGCATAGCATCCCAAAATTTCACTGTAGGCCACTTACAACTCGAAATCATTTTGCATATTATAATGACATTATACCTTTGTATTCATGTTTGTATGCCCAAAGTTTTACCTTTCATCCTCATTTGATTTTTGAATCGAATGTTTGTTATTGGATAGACTTTTCCAAAGGCTATTTTTTGTTAACTCTATAAGGCATTCATACTTGGCGAGGGCATATCTTAACTGTGGTGGACTTAGTTATTTGGATATAGAACATAGATTGTGGCTGTGATGACAACAAATGGGAATCTCTCTGAGTTTTTGTTGCTGATAACAAGACATTTGCTGAGCCACCTAATGATCATGTTCTTGTTAGCTTTGTCTCAAGAGTGTGGACTATTTCAGCTTTTTATTCTGCAAGTTTGATTTTTTTAGAAGCCGCCAAAAGAGAAGGTCCTGCAGCCTTTGAGGTAAATTTTGTGTGTGTTTGAATTGGTTCTTTAACCTAGACTGCATTTTCTATCTCTTGAAAGAGTCGAAGATTTATGTATATGCCTCAGTAATGATATTTCGTCCTCTAATATTTTGAAGTTTTCTCGTACCTGATGCTGTTAAATTTCAATGTTTTAATGAGGAAACAGATAAAAAGAAATGTAGTTAATTGAATTATTCTACTATACCAAATGATATTCATTTTAAAATACAGAGTCAAGTTTTTTGTTTAAATTTGACACAAGTAAATAAACGATAATGATGAAGATACCAGCTGTGGGAATCTCTCTGATTTTCTCTGATGAGAATCTTACACTGCTTTCTGAATCGTTCTTTTTCACCTGAGATTTTGCAATGGCTCTTCCCAGAACCTTTAAGCTTAGAAGTCATCAACAATGACCCTTTGTCTTCAGATCCCCAAGGATCACCAACCCGATTCCCAATGGTATCCACGATAAACAAAGCGATGAACTTAAGAATCAACTAGCAGTATGTCTTCGTTGAGAATTTTCAAATGTCTTTGTTAAAATTTGCGTTTCTTTGCTCTCTGCCTCGTAATAATCGATTTAGCGATTTTTTTGTTAAATTTTTCAAGAAATCATTTTCATATTATACTGAAAGTCAACTCGAAGTTTGTTTTAAGAAGTAGCATATCTCCATTTTATATATCGTAGTTTTGCAACACGCTTAAACGATTTTATGTTGGAACTGATGACATATTTCAGCTGTGGGAATCTCTCTGAATTTTTCTGATACGACCACATAAACTGATGTTTTGATTAGTTTTCCAAACATTCACACGCAAATTAATTTTGCTGAGACCCCGGGCTCCATGTAAATGTTTAAAGCCAATTTCCTTCCTGTATTTCACCCTTCTGATTGAGATAACTAACAGGAACTCAATTGTTCTCCAAGGATTTGACTGCGCAACTCAAAAAGAGCAAGGCTGCCGAAGAAAAGCTGCAAGGGGATATCAGGTCACTGAAACAGAAGAACAGCCTGTTGGAACAGTCAGTGGCGTTGGCTGACTCAAAGCTGAGATCAATGTCAAACGCAGTCGTAAATGAGCAGTTTTTGAAAATGATTCAGAAAGTGAATGATTTGAAGAGCCTGCGGGATGATTTGCATTTGGAAGGGACCTTGCACCCTACATTGAAGAAAGCTGTTCAGTTGTTAACTGAAGACGTCAAATCCATAAAACTAAGCAAGATTTCTTCTTACGAAAAGGTTCGTTTTTGATAAAATAGATCGTTACATCTTCTCGTGCGAGATATAAATATGATTGCTTATTTCGATTTTTTATTAATCATTTCATAGGATTCATTGTTCATTGTTTATCTCTTATAGCTTCTTAGTGCTGAGGAAGACCTATCATCAAGCCAAACGTGTCTTAAAAGCTGCACTGGTGCGGTAAGAACGAGTCCATGTATGTTTTTAAAGGCTCAGAGCTTGTTAAACTGTGACCTTTTTATTGGCTTGAATCATAGAATGGGACAGATGAACGCTCTCTGAAACAACTATTTTATTTGTACAGAAACAAGCTGTTATTGATTGATAATTTAGTGAATTAATTAGCGTTTCATTGTAACAAAGGATTGAAAGAGATTGATCTAGGGTAAGCTTCCATGCTGCTAAAGTATATTTGTTAGAATTAATTACTGATATTTTATTTTTACGTAAATTGATTTTGCAAAACTGAATACGAGGTTGACTGGAAGTTTTATTTTTCGATAAAATTGTTGCAATTCCAAACAGTTTTAATTTATCCAGTTTGAAGCTCTATTTTCAAAGGTTTATCTTTGTTTGTTACAAAGGATGGACTGGACAGCCTCGTCCAAGAAAGAGATCAGAAAAGAGAGAAATATTTACACGAAATTGATGCGTTTCTGACAGAAACGAGGAGCTTGGACTTTGACGAAAGACGTGGAGATCTAGCGGTATTTGTGGTTATACGTTTTGAATTTTTTACATGTGTCTTTATATTGCTTAATGTGGGGAGATTTCTTTAAACACGAGAAAATCCTGATGATCAATGTGTGGCTGTGATGACAACAAATGGGAATCTCTCTGAGTTGTTGTTGCTGATAACAAAACATTTGCTGAGCCACAAAAGTGTTGATTATGTAACTCTCGTTTCCCTCTCATTTCATACGATTTGCTGGAAATTGTGCCTCAAAAAGCAACCTTTGGAATTTACCTTTACATAAAATGTATTTGGTGTCCAGCTGTCTAACGTGCCTCTGTATAGGATACTATCTTAGCAACTCGCCTGCTCTTAGCAACTGGCTGTTCTTTAAGACCTGATTCTGCAAGGAAACTTATGTTTTGCTTACATTTTCATTTACAGAAGCTTCTTACTGATATGAGAAGACAGTATTTAACCTTTTCTTTCTTTTACCCCAAAGTATCTTTTGGATGACATTGAACGAGATTTCACATCGTTTTTGTCTAATGAAGGTTAGTGAAAACATTTCCTTTTATGCAACTTCTGCGTTCTGGATAGGATATAACAAAGTTCGTTTGGAAGTAATTTTTTAAAACACGGCACCCCTACCTTACATAAGAGCCAAGTAAGGCAGACGTCAAATTCATTTGGTAGAATCAAACCAAGTCCCTACTTAGTGACAATAAAACATCTTTTCATAAGGTTTTAACTTAAAAAATCTGCAGGCCGAAAAATTTATCAAGCTGCAAATCACGTCTGGTTTTGACTAAAAGGATTCTATGACTTTGCTAAATCCAATGTTTTTTTCATTAACAAGGCTGTTTTCTATATTATGAAAAATCTTGCAGTATGAATGCTATTCACTGTACGGATAAACGGAATTTCCAGAATAGGTTCTGGTGGAATTGAAAGCAAAGATGATTAAGCTTAGTGATAGTAAGGTTTGTTGGTTAGGCCTCTCTTCGAACTGACTTGCTTTCCACTTCAAATTTTCGTACATGATATTCTTCGTTAGCCAGGTTGTTGTTTTGTGACATGATATGTTCTCTCCACTTCTGGATACTTAAATAATGTTAAAGTACTTTAAATTCCAGGACAAGCTCAAAGTGTGACGGATGCAATGCAAGCCTACGAAAAATGGAAAGTGAGTACATACAGCCACTTTCTCTGCTTTTTTGTCACGTGATTCCAATGGAAATCATGCTTTAGGTGCTGTTGTTGCGTAGTTCCCTTTTGCATAATGTTGCAGAACCAATCGGTTGTTTTGTAATGGAATGCGAAAGGGCATATGAACGAAGGGCTTTTCGCATTTGCATGCTGTGGTGCGTGTAAGTGTAGTAAACACCTTCTACATTGTCATGTTTGTACTATTTCTGTATAGAATTGTTATCTGACTTGATGTCCTCACCATTGTCAAGCGAGAATGCACTGTAACGTGATCTTTATCCAGGAAATGCATAAAATTTATAGCTGTTGGTAAATTTATAATCAACGACTGTTTTCATTTTCTTTCGTTTTCTTTCGTTTTCTTTCGTTTTCTTTCGTTTTCTTTCTTGCGTTCTTCTCTCTTATGGTTGTTCCCTTTATTCCAAGGCTGACAAAATTGATGACGTTAGGGAGATTCAACGGAATGCGGACCATTGCTGCCTGGCCCTGGCAAATACCCTGGAGATTGTAAAAATGGTAATTGGCCTGCTTGCTTTTTGTCTGTGGTTGAGTGTTATGACATTCTAATCCTGTTCATAAAGCAACAATTTCAAACAAAAATTTTTCCCTCAAAGATAGCAGTAATTAAGATTAAAAGATCCCTTAACAAAATCATGAAATATTTTTATATCTTTCATATTTTATTTATTTAAATATCTTTTAATCTAGCTCCCACTTATATTTCATGTTTTTCATGTCTTTGAAGTCATTTATATTTTCGTATCTTTCCATTGCTATTTTTCATCCCTCCGTTTTCTTTTATCCCAGAAACTGAGCATAAAAGCTCAACCGATTTTGGTCGACATTGGAAATGAGGCTGCAGAGCAGGGGGATGTTGACGAACTGTTGCAAGAGTATTCGCAAGCGGTGGCAGCAGAGAGCTCCAAGTTACAGGTAATAATAAACTAGAACGTTTGAAAAGACCAATCACTGGAAAATCTTTGAATGATCAAGCCACCCCCTCCCTTTCAGTCGTGCATCCTGTGCATTCATTCAATCGTGGTATCAAAGCAAACTAATTAAAAAGGCCAAAAGTCTGGAACTCACTTCCAGATGTAACCAAATCAGCAAAATCCAATAGATTGATTAAATTTGGTTCTATGAAAACATATGCACATTTTCTATTTGCAGTAAATACCGTATCAAACCTATGAGAATGGTTCCTGTCAGTCTGAATAAGCGTTTATTAACTATGATAACAACTAGAATCAAAAGAATCGTACAATACAAAATAATACAATTTGCCTTATTTCTCTATAACAGCACCATCTTCGGTCATTTTCCTCATTTAGTTAGCTGATCACAGTTTTACTGTTCTTATGCTTCAACTTACTCTTTTTAATAATGGCCCAGTGAAAAATGTAAATGATTGTGTAATATCACAATAGAGTGGTGGTTTTACAGTGCACCCAAATTCCTAAATATTGAATGAGTTTTCAAAAAATGTAATAAATTAATGTTACTAGATAATGTTTCTATTTGTTAATTTTTGTAAGAAGAATTCTGAAGCGATTTTACATTGGAATCTTGATTTTTCCCAGGAATTGAACATTGACACAGAGGGAAAAAGCATGATTTCAAATTTGGTCTCATCGTTGATTCATTCTATAAATGAAGAACTTGAAGATATTGAAACGCTAAGGTAAGTTTCTCAGGCTACAGCTCTCTGGTTGATTTCTAGGGCCATTGCACTGCTTTGTCCTCCCCTCATTCTGTCTCCTTTTCTCACTTTTCTTGTTTCTTCTATGTATCTTTTAGATTCTTGTGTGTAGTAAAGTAATCTTCTACCTAGTTTTCCATTTCAGTGTTAAAATTCATCAGTCAATGCTCATTTTTGGCAACGATATCTTCTCCTTCGCTTTATATGTGTTTCTTTTTCGTTTTAGTTGCAAACTTATTGACAGTTATGAAGGTAAAAAGGTGAGTCCTCAATTTGCTCTCTTTAACCAAGACTAAAATTCTTCTTCGGCCGCGTTCTCCACCTTCTTCCCAAGTAGTTGTCTCTCATTTTGTTCTCTCCTCATTCCTTTCATCTCCTGATAATTTTTCTTTGCATTGCCATTGTAGATTGAGATTGAAAAGTGGATAGCAACCAAACCAGATATTTCTAAACTCAAAGAGACAAAGGCTTCCCTGAAAAGCTTAAAATCAAAGTTCCGACACAAGCAAGCAGACCGCAGAGATTGCGAAGAGGTTCCCTTACTTTTTATCTCTTGTTTTCTGTTTCAAGCAACGGTGAACGGCTGCTATGAAGGAGATCGACCCCTAAGCGCCTGTTTACATGAAATGGGCTAGCCAACTTAAGTGGGGTGGTTAACTCAAATGGGATCCATGCTTTCTATACGTTGCTTTGTTCTCGGTATTTGCGTGTGAATTGTTTGGCTCATCGAAACTTCTTTTCTAGGATTCAGATGAGAGTGATCAGCTCGCAAAAGTAAGTGTATTCTGTTGCCGCCATTTTATACTTGTTTTTTCTAAGTCTAGATTGTATTGATCGACCAAGGGAACTTAACGACTTAGTATATATATGCTTAATTGATGCATGTTGGTATGTAACAGATACTATTGTAGTCAGAGCATCTTTTCATTGGTTACCTCTTGAGGTGTTGTGACGACCGGAGCCTTTCATACCAATAATGATGATGATATACATAATAATATAAGGTGAAACTTTTTCAGTGCCAAACAATAAGGATCCTCTTTCAAATATTGGCATATTTAGCTAGATGCCAGCTTTCCATTATCATCATTGTTTCTAATTTTCAGTTTTCCTATTTTGACAATCATTATGTTTTGACTGTTATTGTAGATAGAGGATGAAATTGAATTACTCAGAAATCAGATTCACAGCATGTTTGTCGAGGAGAAGAGATTATTGGTGGGTCTTTTTAATCAATGTCCAATTGTAATTGTTCAAAATGGCTGGCTAACGCTAATTTTTATGAAAGAGCAGTCGATTTTCTAGCTTCGTTCAATTGATCTCTTAAAAATGAGAATGTTTAGTTATATATATATATATATATATTAACATTTGCAAGCACTGTTGTACAAAGTCCTTTTCTTTAGATTCTAGATTTTTCTATGGTGCTTCTGTTATTAAATTGTCAAACATCTTGAAGTTAATCGAAAAACTTTCGAAGCATCTGAAATTAGTCATATGCTTGTTTTTATCATAGTGTAGTGTCTTTTTTATTTCACAGCATGATTTGAGCCAAGTTACAGAGCGACATTTCCCAGAGCTTAAAGTTCGACATCCAGAACTTGGCATCACCTCGTTTATGGTATGTGAACGCATTTTTTGTTCTTTAGTTTGTATTGAGAGCGATTGGTCGAGAGTTCTTGAATCCCCGGTCAATGATGAAATGTTAGGGTTGCTGACTGTTGTGACGAAAACTTTGCTTTACCTGATACTGAAGCCGGGTCGCAAAAACCATTCTGCTACTCTGTGAATCATTTTTTGTGGTGCAATGCCAATCTTTCAAACGGACTCGTTTATTTTGGCAGGAAAGCAACGGCCTTCTACAAACACGCGAACTTGAGCATTATGATCATCATTCTCTGCCGCTGATTTCGTCCGCATCAGCACAGCCGGTCGTATTCAAAACCAAATTCAACCAGAAGGATTGCGTATTAAAGGTTTGTCATTTTCACACACATTGCTGTTTCTTGTCGTTCCTTCGTAATAACGGTGCTACAGAATTTGATCATGAACCTTTCTAAGTGTGACTATGAACCTTGCTAAGTGCTCTCAAATACAGCTGTAAGACTAATCGTGTGTTCTTGTTGCCACGCCTAAACCACGCCTTTAGACTGGATTTTTAGAATTTTATTGAGTTTTGGGAACGATGAGTTCTTCGCCTTTTTCTAATGTAGATTTTATTAGCTATGGCTGTAAGCGGAAGAAGTTTTCTAGTTCTTTAAAAGAATTATATTACGGCAATAATCAAAGACAAATTTAGAGTCATTGATTCGCAACAAGTGTCTTGTGTAAGTGCCTTGCCAGGTTTAAAGGAATTTTAAGAAAGAGACAAGCTTGTTTTGTAAATATTTGGGTCCTAGAGTCTCAGTTATTGATTATAAAAAGAGTACATACCTTTTAAATTTTATGCTCTGATTGTTTTTTGTCAGGAATACTGTTTGAATTCGGAGTTAACAAAAGATGTAATCAAGTCTAGAATGTTTGCATATGGAAAGGTAGAGCATGCGCATTCGGTTCAACTTGATGCTTTGTTTTTCGATAAGGTGAGACAAGGTTTTTATTTAGATCGTTTGGATATGTTATAAAGAATTTTAACATTTGGGTCCTGATATTTGATATATGACAATATGTTTTTACGAAGTCCATCAGCTTACAATGGAAGTGCGATGATTATATGCGAAATGTTTCGTGCTGAGCTGGTCTGGAATCACATGCACGTTTTTATTAGTTATTATTCAGCCATATCAACTATTTTTCATCTAAAAACTTTTTGCTTAAAAGTCGTCTGATCTTTTGAAAACATTTTTCGAAAGTACAATGGCTTGAAAGTACAATGACTTGTAAAACCGTACGTGAGCTATAGTGGGAACGATAATGTTGCTTTGTTTTCCAACAGAATTTCTCAAGTGAAAACAGCCTGACACTTACTTTGCAATTTCTTAATTTATAAGCACATTGGAGCCTTGTGTTTCTTATATGCTTGATTCTTACAAATGTGTCAATTTTTTCTGTTCTCTGGCCAGTGGTTCAGTTGCTCCAAACCAGTGCATCCCCTAAACTCGTTATTTCTTTTCTGACTTTTTTTGCTTTGAAAAACACGGTCTTGAATATTTTAAAAAGCGAAGTTATTCATATAATCGTCACAATATCATCATTACATGTTTCATATTTTCAGATTTTGCAAACTGTTAATTCTGCTTGACTCGCTCCAGTTCTGTCACTTTTTCAATTTTTCCTGATTTGAACTTCTTAAAATTCGTTTTCGCTAAACACGGGTTTTGCTGCAATTTTTATTTGTTTTCAGGCAGGTCGAAAGGCTTACTTGCAAACACCTTACTTTGGTTATGGAAATTTGAATGATTTTGTAGCTCAAAAACCAGGACCAGAGGTAGCAATGAATTTTCTATACTAGTTTCATCAACTTCATTCTACTCTTTTTGCGTCAGAAATTTTGGTGTGAGGATGTGAACTTATTCTGGCGATGATTTGATCTACTATTTTGATAAACTTTGCAATTAAGTAAAACTCAGATTAAAAGTCAAAGAAAAAATTCCTCATTGATTCATTTTTCGTTATTTTTCAATGTCTGCGAAGGCTAGAGAGCAAAATCTGTAACTTGATATATATATATGTACTGTTACCTCAAAAATTTGCATTTTACATGGTGCTTTAAATAAATCTTGATATCCCTAAATCATTGCTAAATCGAGGCATCAATCTTTACTGCCAATTGTGATAATTTGTGGACAGTTTACAGTCCTTTTCGTGAGCAAAATTACGCGTGTGTGGCAAATCGCACATGTAAACAAATTTGCGCGTGCGATCGCACTTGTAAGAAAATTTGAAGTACAAACCTGATAAAATTGGTAAAAGGAAAAAGCCACTCGAATACGCGCAAGAGCAAAACTCAATTAATCAATACATAACAGATTTTGTTGCCCTTAGCAGCCATCTTTTAAAAGTCGTCGTAACTCTCCAAAGTTACAAGAGCAAGTAAAAATTGTTTCCAACAGCTACTTGCTTTCAGGGCCTAATTACGTTTTGACAGGAAATCAGTTATTACACTTAACATGCTAATGGCGACTTAGCTGAAAGACGAGACGCTAAGTTGAATGGAGCACTCAGTCAAAAGCCAAACATCACTTCCGAAAATTGGAAAAATCATATTGTGGTCAAAAGTGCGAATCAAGTAACAAGGGAAAGGATAAGCAATCATGAGACCATGGGAAATTGATGTTAAAGGGCCTCTCCAGCAAAAAAAAAAAATTTTTTAATGACTTAAAAGTTAGCATCTGGTGCGTGTATTATGACAAAGTCATTGTTTTTGAAAAATTCCAATTAGTTTAGAAGTTGTAAGGCTTTAAAGTTGCACCTTTCCGAGAAAAAAAACGACAAAAGCCGAATCAGTTTGGTGACATTCTGACGTCACAATGTGCGGCTCTCGTTCGCCATGAATTTCGTATATCTTCCACCGAAGCGTGAAGGAGTCATGGTCACGCGTTGATAACTGCATCCAGCTCCAGTTCCTGTTCCAGCTCTTCCCTCGCGTATAATTAATCGAAATTGTCACTTCAGTTGTTCTCCAGAAACGATGAACAACTAAAGGCTTCAGAATTGGTGTCTGAAATGCTCAAACTAAAAGCTGGCGGAACAGAACTGAAAGTACCATCACTTGCAGTGTTCAATTTGCGAATCGCCGTCGCTCGATTCGGTTTGAGGCGAGACTATCCGAAATACACTGTGACGTCAAAATTGCGTCACAGTGTCACCAAAACAAAAATTTTTGTCGGTTAATTCAATTAAATTATCGAAATGCAAGAGCTTATATCTCACAAACTGTAAAAAAATATCGAAAAACAAATAACGAATTCGTGATCAGCAGGCTCAACTTCTTTATAAAAATTGCCAATAAAATGCAAGTGCAAAATTTGGCTGGAGAGGCCCTTTAACAGAAAACTGCAAAAACACCTGTTTGCGCGTGTGGTCAAAAGCACGCGCAATTTAACTTGCGCGTGTGCAGGCGTGTGCGCGTGCGATCGCACGCGCTAAACGAAAAGGACTGAGTTTACATAGCATCGGACAGTTGATCAAACCAGAATTAGCCTAAGTAGGATCGACCCTATATAACAAGTTCTATGCACGTGTTCATCTTTTTGTTTTAGGAGATCGTTCCGATATTCCACAGTATTCTTACCGCATTGGTTGCCATTCATGACCAAGGATGCATCCATGGCTCAGTTTCACCAACTCGAGTTTTAATGCAGGATTCTAATATAGTCACTGCAGTTTTAAAGGAGCCAAACTTTTCAAAAGACGAGGTACGTTTTTTATAAAAAATATCATTTGTAGAAACAATGCCAACAGTTTTTTGTTAATAGCTTTTTATAATCCACAATCTTTGATGATCAATTGCTCTGTATGAGACACCAAAGGCGAGTGCTCTTTACATCGCGATAAATTTTATACTTTGCTACATTTGTTTATGTTTTATCCTTTACAAAGATATAAACTTTCCAGACAATGATGAATGATGACTCTGAAACGTGATGAAAATTTCTGCTTTACCTGATACTGAGTCTGGAAATGTCCTTAAAACGCTTTATCGCGCTGTGTCAGCCCTAAATTGTGGACGCCTCCTAACCACTTTATTTGTGTATCTCGCAGTCTCAACGATTTAAAGAACTTGCGGACCGGTCAGCCAAAGATTCTTGTTACCCGAATTTCAATGCAAATATGGAACCGGCTTCAATGGAACTGGACGCTTACTGTTTTGGGTTACTAATGTTCTGGGTAAGCACGTAATATTTTTCTGTGCCCTAGAGTGCTCGCAAACCTAAATCTTTGATATTCCCAATGTCGCTTTGATCGACCTAGTTTGTGTTAATAAGTTGTTGCTGTCTTTATACAACCCTGTTGCATTGCTGTCTCTTCACAGACCCAAACGACGATTGCATTCATCTTTGACAGCTCTTGATTTGTTGATTTTAAAATGTTTTTTATCCTCTGATTTATCTGGATTGTTCTATCCAGCCAGGTTTTGTCCAGGTTTCTAAGATTAAGTTTAAATTCTCTTCACAGGCTCATTTTCCTACGACGCCGCACATTGGAACACCGTTGCAAATGCTTGAACGCATACCAAAGGTATTGTTTAACTCCTCGTAGTTATGTATTTTACGTAGATCGCATACATCAAGCCTACTTTTGGGAACTTGGCTCTTCAGTGTGATGTTCTTCTTGGTCTTGCACTAAACTCTAGGCATAATGAACATTTAGAGGAAAATGCAAAGAAATTCCTTTAAACTTGGACGTTTCTGTTTTGTTTGATTGTGATCTGCTCTTAAAGAAGTCGCTGATACTCTGGCTTTCAACGATACTTGCCCACACTGGCCGTTGAAGCCAAAGAAAATCTTCAAGCTCAGGACACTATTGTCACCGTCAAAAGTTAGTTATTGTAGCAGCACCGTTGGTTTCATGTTTATATCGTTTTGTTTTCTGTTTCCTAATTGACATTCCTAATTGACATTTGTTGTGCATCATTTGTCCATTTCAGGATGATGCTGTCTGTGATGTGCTGATGGGCCTTTTAGCTGAAGACAAAACAAAAAGAATGAGCCTTCAAGAAGCGCTCGATCATCCTTTCTTCAGCTCGATAAAACTGAGATCGCAAAGTCCGGTAAGTGGATTAATGCAATTGTCAATCGATCCATTGATTCCTTTTATAAGTCTGACCGTTGTGCGTCCTTCTAGAGTCATTTTTTTATTTTATTTTATCTGCCGAAAACATGGATCTAGTAAGAGGAACTGCTTGACTTTTGATACATGATCGCATATTGATTGTTTGAAGAACCAAAGCCACGCCATGGAAACACAACTGCGAGGAGCAGAAATCAAGTCTTAAGTGAAGCGGAGCAAGCATTAAGTCCAGTTTTGGCTATAAGAGCCAGCTTTGCTTGTTTATTTAACTTAACATTCCAGTACTGGTGCTCGACTTGATCAAGGTCCTAGCTGATCAAGGTCCAATGTTTTTCTCGTTGAAATGCACGTTGTTAATTTTTTGTTTATTTTATTCATAGTCTGAAGAGCTTTTAAGCGTCATAAAAGATCCAGGCGATAGCTTTGCGATTATAGAGATGAATGAATCGGCAGAAGCAAAGGACCTGGACACCACCATTGAAGCGGATCAAGAAGCTTCTGAGGAACAAAAAGCCGAGACATGCGCAGAAAGCAACGCCTCTGCGTCTGTACCGGATAAAAATGATAATGACATTGTGGGGGAGAAGGTGCTTGTTGCAAGCGAAGAGAAGCCTGCATCCCAAGACCCGCCACAATTTGTTGACGATTTGCTGTCCTAACAAGCATTTCAAAGCAGCATAAAGTAATAATATTGCGTCTAGTAATGAATGTAAGCAGAAATTTGTTTTCGCGCAAAATAAATTTCAAAAATAGCTTTGTATATTTTGTAATTGTTCTGTTATTTGCTACAGCTAAAAATGTTTTGTTCATATTATGTTGTAAATTACTGCAGTTAATCTTGTTTTGTTGCCTTAGAAATAGTATAGAAATGCTAGAAATATTTTTATTAATATTTGAGACATTCTTTGATATCTTCGCGTTGCAAATTTAATCCATGTACATTGTACAGTATTCATCCACGTCACATTTTATAGCATCCAACCACATTGTGAAATTTGTTTTTCCAGTTGTTTCATTTTAATCAGGTTAGTCTCTTACGATCTGGGAGATTAACATTTCATTTCAGCATAGCATCATTTGAGGTTTTTTGTATTTGTTTAAAAGCAACAGTTAACAAATATTATTTTACATTGTTGTGTTATGTTATAGTTCAGCTGAAATCAAAGCCAGTTTTTTCTTTTTTTCCATTACTCTGTTGATTGCCCAATTTCGGCAAGTTTGAAGAATCTCAAGAATTTGATTCAAAATCCGCAGACCAATTTGACCAACGTTATTTTCGCAATATAGAATCGACAAGAAGAGAGGATGCACGCTTGTAATACACCTAATTTGATTGTCATCTTTCTGATCCGTTACTGTGGTGATCATTTTACGACTTTGTAATATTATTCAAATCCATTGTGCTATAAAAATGATCTATTCTTTTTCATGAGAGAAGGATCCGATGAAATTTGTAAGGGGTTCCCCAATTTTTTCAAGCATTTTCTTTTTCTAAAAGAGACTGTCCCTTTTTTTCGAATTTCAGCATTGTACATGGAGGATCCTTTTCATGGATTTTTCTTAACACAATTTAATATCCAATAGTAGCTTCACACTGCTTATTAAATATATTTTAATGAAGCCTCGCAAATAATAGTGTTCAGGACAAGGAGCAATCTCTTATCACGACAGAGCAGAGTCGTGAAAATAGTTTTTTAGTATATAGTCTTCGTGCTGCAATATAGCAAGGCAGTCTCGAGAAGAACTCGTCAGTTCATTTTATAGCTATGATCGCAGCAGGAATTGTTTTGGACTCGCCATTCACTCTACATGATTAAAGGAACAGACTACGATCCGCTGTTTAGTCATTGAGTTTTGACATTTTAAACCTTTGTCGTACAGCATAGAATGTGCGGGTTTACTTTAATGTAGTACAAGATGCCTCTCGACACGAAATGAAAACACAGTTACCTAAAATAATATTACTTTAAAAGGTATAAAGAATGAAAATCTAATAAATCAATCAAACCCTTGGAAAATGCCTTTGGCAAGCATTAGAGACATTTGTCGAAGATCTTTGCTTTTATCAAGAGGCATCAGTACACAATTATCATCCTGAGATATTCCCTACGTGTGCAAACTCTTCATCATTTCTATACCATAAATTTTATTAATTTGAATAAGATCTTCAGCATCTACTTGCTTATAAAACGTTAAAATTAAATCATTGTGCTGTTTAACAGTATTATAGATCTACAAGTCCGTTATTCCTTATTATATTTGCATTTGTCCAAAGTCACATGATATTCCTTCAAAATGTTGTAGTTCTGTAGTAGATGGTTGATGAGAAGCTCAGCATCTTGTACATTTGCTCGTTGCTTATGATGAATTTTTACGCCAGGGTTTGCCAAGTCTAGTTTGATGTGAATGTCAAATGACACATGAAAACCCATTAATCAGAACTGTGATAATTTCAGTGTAATGGCAAAAGCCTTGGAGAATGAACAACAAATAGATAACAAATGTCTGAATAATCAATTTTCTCCTAGCAAATATAACTTCTATATAACAATCTACTTTTTAAACAATTGTGCATTAGCGTAAATGTACATCTAATTGTTTCTAAGATAAGTTTTTCAATAAAACAGACTCATCGAAACTTTTTAAATAGATTCCCAGTCGGAAAGACAGTATTACTTCTTTTAGCGTCTTTGAAGTTTTTAACAATACGCGATTTCATTTTCTTCAACCGTCTACCTAGATTTTTCATCCCCTTAAATCTACTTCTCTCAATAGCCTCATTTTCAACTGCCTTTTCGTAGAGAGTAGCATTGTGCGTTGCGCTACTCAATTTGACTCTTTTCTTCAAAGTCTGGTGATAACAATCTATGCTGCTTTCGTGGCAAAACAGAGAGACATTTTTTGCAGTAGGCAAGACACTGTTGGGGCATGGAAACGAATTAAATCCGTTAGTTACGTCACACAGAAGTTCGTTTCGTTTCCTTTTCAATCCCCGATTTGGAGTTACGTCAGCTGAATAACTCTTTTCAAATAAATTATTCGAGTAAATTGGAGCTCGATTTGAAATATTTGCGTTGCTCAACGAAGGACTAGAAACGGATTCAATAGAAACGTCTATGTCCTCAAATGAGCTATGAAGTGAAATTCTAGAAGTACACTGCAATGGGGCTTCTGCTATTGCGTCATCTATGCTATTCAAAGCATCATCATATCTTATATTATAAACATCTTCAACTTTACGATGTGACCCCTTTTGTTTTACCAAGAAACTATCATTAACACTTTGCTCTTTGCTATATGTGACGTCATAAGTGACGTAAGAGCTAGGTTTCTTAGGATGATAGTACTTAGGGTCACTTGCTTGTTTAGGGACGTATTCGAAACTATCATCAAGAAATCCTTCTACAGTCTCTAAATCTACTTCGTCATTGTCATAGCAAGCATTGTTTTCTTTGAATAAGAGTTCTTCGAATTTCAAGTTTTTGAGTTTGAAGCTCTCTCTAGTTAGCTGGGTATTCTCCAAAGAACCATCAATCAGATTGGTCTGAGACTTTGAAAGCGCTAACTCCATCCGCTTCCTCTGCCTTTTTATGTTTTTGGCGAACTCCTTCATATCAAATTTCGTTAGCATGTAGAAGATTCTGATGTTGTTTAACAGATCGATTTTGCCTGGACCCTGCGAAAATAAGGTCGATTTTTCAATTATTTATTGCATCAGAAACAAAAATGAATTGACAAATCTTTGGAATTAGCTTTTACACAAAGCTTGCTTTTTGCATATAAACATGTACTAAAGCTATTGCCTCTGCCCTGGAATTGAAAATTTCATATAAGAATGAAGATTCTGCTAAAAAATGATACTTTACCTTGTCAACAACAGCAATGCTGTAATAGAATGTGTCCCAGGACGTCAGGATATTTTGAAATAAGTTGGCAAATTTCTTCGTAAAAGGCGAAACAGCTGAGTCATCTGCCTAAAATGGTATAGAGAAAATGATGTTAGAACTTAGAAGGTATCCACATAAGTTGTGGATCAATGTTAGACGAGCCAAAGAATTATTTTCTAAAATGCAATTCCTGAATTACATCGATTGTTAACATTTAAGGATGGTATAGAATCTAAACTTACCATCAAATGAAGATCCTGAAGAGCGCAAAGACAGGCCTTTACTTGGGTTTTTATCTGCAAACGGAGAATTCAGAAAATGATACTTAGTTTGGTAAAAGGAAATAAGTTTCTCTTCATTTCTTCATTCAGCACAGAGAAAGAGATGTAAATTCTCTTGATAGTGTGAAGGTAAGTTTTACTACCTGTGTGAAGGAGAACATTCGGTAGTCAGGATCGAGAAGCTTTTCCTGAATCTTCTTTCTTGGCGACTCGAAGTCCGTCATGTGTTTAATGATCGAAAACAGGGCATCTGCAAAAAGCATTATAAAACCGATACTAGAGCGTCTTTCTACATAACTTTATAGAAAAATGAGAGGAGAAAATTTCAAGGCAATTTACAGGACTGGTTTTAGCAATGCATCTGCAAAAAGGCGAGAAAAAGAGCTTGCTCGTAGATTTAGGTAGCCTTTCTTTTATGTTGTTCAATAAGCAAGATAAGTTGAAGCTCAATTGCATTGTTTCGTCTCTTGCTATGTTGAGACAAACGATGAGTTTAGCATTTGATGATTTCGGAATGATACATTGATGAAAATTTAGTATTTCTTTGTAAAAAACATCGTTATCAGTGGAATAAACGATGAGGTATTAATACTCACTGATATTTTGCAAGAAAAACTCGTACTTTTCAGCAAGAGGACTAGAAAACTCAACTGTAGTCTGCAATGAAAATATTTCGTCAGTGATATTGCACAATTCTCAAAATATGCTTCATGTTATTTTTTCATGAAAGACTTAAATGTGATTTTGGAGGGGAAAGAACCCCGACTTTTGTAATTTGAAGTTATGAATGTTTTAGAATGACAGACCCGTACTCATAAATGGTTAGAGCCCAATTTCAAAATAGCAATGGCAGGGTCATTAATTTTGCTAACGTTTCAAGGAAACAAAGAAAGATGTAATCGTTTTGATCGACATAAATTCTATCGCAACATGAATTGAAGTGGTTATTTAATTCTAGTCGAGGCTGAAGCCTCTCATTCCTGTTGCCCATAGAGATTGCCCCTGGCAACAATAACAATGTTCGTGTCTACGTCTGCTACAATTTAAGGCCTAATCGCTAGGAATTATAGCTCTTGCTGCAAGAATAAGAAAATGATTTCATCAATTTGGGTTCAAGCCGTGTTCCATTTGTTTCCAATTTGTTTTCCTTCAATAACACATCCGTTATATTAATTGCTTGAATGTTTTCATTCAACAAAAATTGGAAACAAATAACCCTTGCCTTTATCCTTTATCCGTCGTTTTTTCAAAATCATCGTTTCTATCTAAATTTATTTCTAAAGGCTGGGTACATGAATACTGTAAAAATGTTGTTTGATTGATTAAGCTTGATTTGGTAAGAAATATAGGACCCTTTTAAAATTTTCTTCTGAAAGCGTAGAGTGCATTATTCGACAAATGGGCTTACCATTGTTTCTTGACTGCAGTTTCGATGTAATAATTTGATGAATGGCTTAGTTTCGACTAAATTCGAATGATTGCCAAGTCCCTTGATATTTTGATCAAAGCAGCTTTATCGACAACCGATTTTTTTAGCGTTTCGAATTGTGAGATTTGTACAAGTATCAGCGATGCAAACTAGCGTCGTGTTTTCAAGTTGAAAAGATCTCAACAGAAATCCTAACGGTTTTTTGTCGTTTTATACTTGTGATTAATTTGACGTAATATCTGGCGTAATTATTTGCATGTTGCTATGTTACTTTAGAATGCCGTTCAAAATGGCAGCTTTTAATGAAAATTCAAAATTAATACCTTTTTAATCAGATCTTTCTGTAAATACCAAATTATTTTTTTTCTTCTAGCAAATAGGAACTAAATAGAGATTTAAAAGAAATAATTGAGTGATGTTTAAATCCAGGAGGTCTTTTAAGACGGCAAAAATTTTTATTGTGATAATAATGATAAGAAGAAGGCCATTTTAAATCTACTGTCGCTTGTTCAATGTGTATGACTTTAAAAAGAAAATTCTAATTATGTATGAGAAATCACATTTTTTCAAAAAATCTCAAATGTTTTTGGCATTTAGGGATCATATTAGCTTTGTATACATAGCAGGCAAACAAGAACGGGCGAAGTGTTCATGTACGCGGGGTCCCAAAAGTATGGAAACGGAAGGTCAAAATGGCGGCTTACGGTGGTCACGGGCCTAAGCCAAATAATTTCAAAATCAGATTCATTAGGTGAAGGCTTGGAAACGATAGTTTGTGGTGGAAAAATGCTTCCACCATTTTTTCCATTTTCGGTTAAAAAAATTTAACGATTGGTTTGTCTGTTTTGAAAATCAGCAAAGCAGAAAAGTTCAGCGAAACTTTGAAGCACTGCTGCAGAACAAGTTTGTAAAATATTTTCAAAAGTATCTATGGAAGATGACCATGAAGTGTCGCTATTTTGAAGAAAACTGAACGAAAAATGTTGAAATTTGAAGTAAACTGCTTAAAGCTTTTTTGGTGATTAAATTAAAACTGAGAAGTCAATTTAGCAGTGCACTTTAATTCTAAAGTTTCGTGGCACAAAGTGAATTGACGTTAATAACTTGTTTATCTTAAATTCTGATTTACTCATTATCTAAGCACATGACAATCAAGAAATTAAACCAAAATATCATTTTTGATAACCTAAAGCTTGAAATCTTGATATGCTTTATAAGTTTCAAAAGTGTTTTAAGCCCATTTTTAGGAATCCTTCGATCAAAATAATATTCATTTCAAAAGCCATTGAGATTACACAAAAATTTATCACAGACCCGAGGCCAAGGAGTCTAGCTGCTAACTGTAGCAATGTTCATAAACCCAAAATGTTTTGGGTACCAGATTGAGTCAGAAGAGCGTGTTTGCACCCAAGGGGCTATTTTCAAGTTAGGACAATAATATTCGTCAAGTTGACTTGATGCTTTTGAAATTAGATCAAGAGACGGCAAAAAATGTTTTAAATTGGGGACAAATTTATTATATTGACTCTGTTTTTGGTAAAAAAGGCCGCCATCGTGGTTGTCGGCAAGAAAATTTTTAGATTTGGTTAATCTATGGTTGGTCAGAAAGTGCAACTAAAATAGAATTTAATGGGAGAAAATCCAAGGTAATATTCCTAAAGTTTAATATCCGAGCGGGCCGGGGCCTAAGAATGACCGACCAAGATCTTCCATTCATCTTCTATTGACAATTCCATGCTTTATGAGTCCAGGGTAGAATAGCCTGTGCTCCAGACCCCTAACTTGAAACAGAGGTATTGGGTCTGGAACACAGGCTAGGGCCGAGAGGCTAGAAGGGTCTTGAGATTTAAAGTTTGCTAACAGAGACAATGATGAAAACAATTGTCCTCTTGCTTAAATAGCAATTGAAAGGTGAACCAGAAATTCTATAATTCAAGAAAATTTCGATGATTCAACTGAAGACAGAGTTTTTAGATTCTGAGCCATTGTTAAATATATTTTGCATCTCAATTCCATAATGACATAACCTATTATGAAGAAGATTTTGTATCAATTGTATCATGGTATATATTAATCATAACCTAACCATGTATATTTCTTAGGTCTGTAGAACCCCCTTTGTTAAACTTACACCACTATATCCCTTGGTAATAGTCCTCTTCTTTTAAGCCCACATTTCAAAAGAGCAAGGTTCAAAAGTCGAAAAATTCAATAAGTGCCTAGGACTTTTGTTCGCAACATCACGACAAGACCATCTGTTTAGTCTTTTTGGCTTTAGCCAGACCTGCCAAGTTTGGTGGGTGCAAAACCTTGAGACTTCTTAAAAATTTCTTTAAAAACCTTGAGTTTTGTAGAAAAACCTTGAGAAAAGTCAAACAGCTTTTTTAATGATTTTATAAACACAAAAAGGTCTTAATACGGGTTCAATCACATCATAAAAAGTTAAAAGAACTAAAAAGAAACATGAATTCCAAATGAAAAAGAGGCTATCTATTTGTGTTCTTCATTGTATTTGTTGGTTGCTTTTTTGGAACTTTCCAAGACTTCTTCTGTGGGTTTCCAGCTATAACAGGGCGTGTTGGACTCGGGATACATTGTTTTCATCGCTAGGATACTCGACAATGTCCCTCCCAGTTTCATCGATGACCTTTCTAACGATTTGTTTTTCTTCACAATGCTGAAAAGTCTTTCCAATTCAGCATTACTGTGAGGGATGTTCAAGATGATTTCAGCTAGCTTTGGCAGAAACTTGAAGCGCTTGGCATTTGAGCCCGGAATTTTCATATCTGCAATATAGCTCCACAAAACATCAATTCTAAAATGAAATGAAATTTCACCATCCATGTCTTTCTACACTCCTTCAGAAACACGTGCCTCTTCCCAGGCTCTCTTTCAAAATCATTATCATTTAGTGTCTGGTAGTCTGTAAACTCTTCATATAATTCATCAGCTGAAATAGCTGACATTAAGTTAGGATACAACATCGTTAGAATATCGCAGAACAGTTCTGTGAGCTAAATATGCAGATACACTAGCATTTGTTCGTTAAAGATGGCAAATTGGGAGAAACTTTTTGATTTTTTTGATTTATGAATTTACCGTGAGAATTTCCTGACCAACCGTGAGATCGTGGGCTTTCTTTAAAAACCGTGGGTCCCACGGCAAAACCGTGGTACTTGGCAGGTCTGCTTTAGCACACTTAGAAAATCCCTGCTGGCCTCTGGCCTGATGAGCACAAGCTTTCTCAATCAAATCACTGTAATTTGGTCTTAGTCAGCTGTTTCTGATAGCTTAACTCAGTTCTTCAACTTGCTATATTTCAGTCAATGTGACTGCTTCTGCATTTAAAATGTACTTCAAGGGGTTCTTTTATTTAGTTCAGAAACTTTGAAAGTATATGTTTATGACGTCACACTGTGGCTGTTTGTCACATGACTCAACCTCGATTTGATCAAAAGGAAGATAGAACTTTAACAACAATCAAAATGGCAACTCAAAATGTAGGAGACAAAAGTAACCATTTGCTTGATCAAAGTACAGATACAATGCTGGTTTCATCAGCTAGAGAAAGGACTATGTCATCCTCTACACAGCAGCAACTGGATTTAGATCCGAAGTGGAAGATAGAGCGAAGTAATCTGTTGAACATTGCGAAAATATGCATCAAAACATTGATTGACGCTTCCCTAAAAAATGGTCGAACTCTGAGTGATGATTTTACTCCACTTCATCAATTCTTTGTTGTGATGGAGCATGTATTTAGACATGGCTTGAAGGGTAAGCTACTGAGATGTTGTGCTTTAGCTTTCTTTTTGCCCGGACAATAAGTTTTCATTTCGCATTGCGCTGTTCCACGAGGGAAGCGAAAGTATCAAGTGAAGTGAAATATTTTCTATTTACCAAATTATATATTTAGAAATGGTTTAAAAGAATATTTAACATGTTCAAAAAGATTTGAAAATCAAACAATGCTATGGATTCTTGTTTTTTTTATTATGTCTTTTGATATTATGTGTTGAACATATCTAATAATGCCATTTGCTCTTTGTTAATGTTGTTGGTTATTGGTCTGAATTGACAGTAATGTTTCAATCTGTTGTTTTGCAATTTAGCGTTTCAAGCCAAAGGTCTTAAAAATTTTGTACACAAGAATTCTGTACATAAAATTTTTTTACATAAAAATTGATGCAATAAAAATCATTACTTGACGTACAACACACATACACAACTCAATTGACTATCTAATAGCAGTGGCGTAGCGTCTATGTATGCTACGCTTGCGGCGCAAGCGTAAAAATTTATAGACAAATTCTAAAATTCTTGCAACACTTTCAATGCATAACAATTTCCGCAATAAACGGCTTCTCTTTCTTGTCATGAGCAGCATGCAGTGAACTCTAGCGCCAACAGGCCAATTGGCCCCAAATTGGCTATTTTTCCAAGTAAACAGATCGCTAAAAATTATGAAATAAGCCCCTCTCCACATCACTCTTTTTGCCTGTCCAAAATAAGAGAAACAGTGCAGCTTCAGTGCAACTCGAGAGAAGCTTCTGAGAGAAGTGAGAATTTTCCGGACTGGAGCTTGCGGTCGGCCTGAGCGCAAGCCTTCCCAAATATTTGATAATCCACAACATGTTTCTACCTATAAGCTGCTTTTTGCGAATACTCTTTGCGTGATACATCATTTCAAATCCAATTATTTTCCTTTCTTTACTTTGTGACTGTTGAAAAGAGAAAAAGTTTCGTCAAAGTGGGGTCAGAGTCTATTTGTCATGATCCGCATTCCGTAATTCAAGTCAAAAGGCTTGCCAGTATAGTCAGAATTTACGGACCAGGGCATGCGGTAGACCTGAGCGCAAGCCTTGCTAAATACATGATGATTTGCCAGGACTAACTTTCTGAAACTTTACACATGGAAGCATCTTCAATTCTAACAACTCTCACAGCTCACTATTTTCATCTTAGTTAACTATGAGAGTAAAAAATGAGCAGAAACTGTTGCTCCTGTTCGCTTGGGCTCTGCAGTGTGTTAACAATTTCGCAATGTGGAGAGCTCCTTCTTGCGGGAATCCCCAGCTTCATTATAGCATAAAAAATTCTTACATTAGGTGGGCATTAGGTGATGCCTTTTCTTGAGGAATATGAATAAGAATAAAATCTTTTGCAAAGCAGTTTTAGCACTAGGAGTTATTCTGAAAAGTCTCGCTAAACAATTGAGCTTTTTTCAAAAACTTTTGCATGGGTGATAATTTTTCCCTTGGCCCCTCTTCACTTTCCAACCTCTGTCGGAGCCTCTGATGGTAAGAATAGACACCTTGATTGATTAGAATTAGAGTACAAATGATTTGTTACTTTGAAAATCAAAATTTGCTATCACGATTATCATTAATTACCGCTTGTATTTTTTAGAAACTGAAATTACCATTACATTTATTCAACATAGCCGTATATTTTATGTTACCGCATGCCTAAGTTCTGCGCTCACGCTACGCCACTGTCTAATAGATAAATAAATCATTTGTTAATTTTTTTATTTGGTTCTTTGCAGGTAAACGAAGCCTTCTTGGCACAAGAAAAGATTTCTGGGGACTTCTTGAATCTATGGAGCATAAACTGACAACACTTAAAGATATGATGACAAGCATTAGAAATTTGCCTTTAATCAAGTAAAGCGTTGATGATCCTTATTTCTTTAAAACCACAAACTGATTTTTAGAAAAATAGATAATCTTTATGCTAGATGTATTACTATGTTGATAATAACAATATAAATGTCAAGCAAGAACAATGCAAAATGATAAGGAATGCAATATTAATGGAAATGATTTTCAATATAAAACTTTTTGAAAACTTACTAATATTTTGCCCCATACAACTTGTCTGAGAATGAATTGTTGGACAATGCACTCAAGGAATTTGTTAGATCTTGTTTCTCTGTCTGGATGTAATTGGAACATCTGCTGGAAATTTTAGATTACAGCCACATTCAGTACTTTTCTTTATTTACCATTTTTTGATATGTGTTTTCTTTTTAACATTCTTAAAATCAGCATGCTTATATTTCTTGGTGTGGCCCATGGTCAGGTTTTTCTTTTTTGTTATGGGTTTTTATCTTTGATATTTTGTTATAAGGACAAATATAGGAAAAGGCAGAGCTTGGTTAAGGTTGGCATTGATGCAAAAAGTGTTAGCAGAGCAGGTCCAGACATTTATTGAAGACAAGAATGATTTGAGGTGAGTGATCATTAAAGCAGCTATCTAAATTGTTTCTTTAAAGGCAACATGATACAAAAGCTTAGATTATTAAAAGTTTCCTGACTTATTATCTTGCCTTTCAATTATCCATACCTAGTTACCATTTTTTGATGTCTGGGCAACCTTTGAAAAATCAGAACTGAATGCGTTTTGTCAATTTTTTTGTGATACCGATCAATATTCAATCTTTTTTTGCAATTTAAATCTTATTCATTTCTTTGCTTTTCAGAGAGTGGTATGAACAGTATTCAATGATGCTCAATGAGGAGAGCATTGTCATTAGTGGCCTTCTTGTTGGTCTTAATGTTATTGATTGCAACTTTGATTTAAAAGGAGAAAACCTAGACACGGCTGTAAGTAACCATGTTTCTTACATATCTTGAGGGTCTAAAGTAAAACTGTTGTCTTGAAAATTAAACCAATTTTACTTTGTTTTCTTTGAACTTCGAAATTCTTGAGCTTTATGGGTTTAGTGCCAGGGCTATCTAAGGAGGCTCAAACCAGAAAGTGAACCGTTTTTATACACCTTATTCAGGTTTGAGCCTGTTTTTTCTAAAGACAAGAAGCTACTCTTTATCTATTCTTTTTTGAAAGCATTCCTTAACAAAAAAATAAACCACAAGAACTTTTCTCGACTTGCAGTTTTCCCATAAACAAAATAAGCCTTAGAAAGTTTTGAGTATCAAAACATGCCGTGGAAATTTTTTATCCACTGATACAATTGATCTACATACGCGGCAAAGATTTTGCCCCTTCCATTACAAAATGCTTCTTTCTAGTGAAACACATTAAAGCAACAAGACCAATTTTAAAAAATTGGAAACACTTGCACATAATTTTTGGTCCCTGTTCTATGAATCCTTTTCAATTGTTTGTGGCTTCAAACGTCTTGAAATATCCAGCACTTTTAGATGGTTCAGATGATTGTATGTTTGGGAATGATTAGAACTGCATGCAACATTGAAGAGTGATTTGTTGATTCAATTTGTGATCTGACGTAAAAAAAAAAATTACAAACATTTTGAGTTGTTTGAAATAGATTGTGGACTGTTTTGCCAAGAAACACCATCATCATTTCCCTTTATTCTGATATAGCAGCTATATTTGTCAATGAAGATACTCTCATTATGATGTGATTTATTTTTCAGACTGGTATAATAGATATGAGTTTATATCTGCGTGATGGAAACTATCTTGAAAAAACTTTTGAAGATGGCAACGGGTAAGTAATGTAGTCCCAGTTTTATGATGCACTAGACTAAAAAAGCCTAAATCATTATCAACGTTTATTTAATTGTCCTACTGTATTTACAAATGTCCTTCGTAGTACAAAATTTCAAGGTTTCTTCATATAGCAAAAATAGTTCTTTGCAACTTTTGTTGATATTAATGTTTTTTGTTTGACAAAGAAAGGAAAGTTATTTTATTGTTTTATTTCTTAGTTAGAAACAGGCCTATTGTCAATCAGAATTAGCGATGACTGCTAAAGTGTTGGTCTAAAAGGGAAATGTTTGTTTAAACCAGTGTTATTATAAAAATTCCTATTACGGAATTTTTTGAATTCACTTTTCCTGCTTTCAATGTAATTCTTTCTATTTTCTCACTTAGCAGAGGCACTGATCAAAAGTTAGAAATAATTCTTGATCAAAAAGCTTACTTAGAAGAGCTCAACCGCAGTCTTAAGTAAGTTATTTCTTTGACATTTATCTTTTTTCCTTTCTTTTTGTCTTGAACGCGCCAATATGTCCAGAGTTTTTAAGTCAGGAGTGGTGCAGCAGTTATCTGTCCCAAGTGTGCTTGGTGCAGTTGTAAACTATAACCACTAAAGGAGCTTCTGCAGGTTTATTGTGTTTGTAATTATTAGAGCAAGAGAGGAACATGAGACTAGGAAATATTGATCATCATTTGTCAAAAAAGGGAAGGGATGGAACAAACTTGACAGGAATCATCTGAGTAGAGTGAGTGGAAAAGTGCACAAAGCTGATTGGCAGGAAGCTTAGTCTCCTGAAAAGGAGAAAGAGAAGAAGGAACACACGCAGAAATAGAGAAATAGATGACAAAGATCAAAGATAACAAGTATGAAAAAAGGAAGGAGAACATGGTTGGTAAAAGCGAGGTTTGAAAAGAGGAATAGCCCGAGTGGAAGAACAATGCAAGAAAGGAGTTCTCAAGGAGTGTTGATTTGGGTGTGAAGTGGGGGGCTCTGGTTGGAACCAGATCTCTAATTTGTAAATTACACTAGATGAGATATGTTGAAATAGAAAATAACAGCTAAAATGTACGTGAATAAAGATGATAACCAAATAATCCACCGAAACTTAGACATACTGATTCAAAGGTTATGTTGGGAAATTGAATGTAACAAAAGATTGTGCCAAGGATATTAAGAGGAATTGCAAGGCGTAACTGTAGTTTGTATCAAGTACTCGGCTGTGTCTGTATAAAAATCTACGTTTACATGGGTTTATGAAAACCTGGAAGAAATCTGGAAGAAGTCAGTCAAGATAAGCCCTTAACCTTCCTCCCGTCCTGAAATCCTTCCTCAAATTTTTCAAGCAATGATCTTGGACAAGGCGTGGCTGGGGAGTTACTACGGCGCAATTAATGGGAAGTGGTAACTGATGCAACAAATCGAGACAACGTTATGTGTTTGGGTCGATGGAAATTATCGCATGCGATAAAGCTTTGCTAGAATACCAATCACATTACAGCTAAAAAATAATATCTCTTTTTAAATTTCGAATAATGAAATCGATGGAAACATGATATAATATAAATTGAAAAGTTTCAAAACCATGGTTCAGTATTCTCTTTTCAGTTGTGTTTTCTGGCGGTAAAAGGGTGTGGCCTAAAAATTTTGTGTCTGTTCGTGCCACCATTCGACTCTACGACAGATTCAACGCGTGTTTTAAAAGCGCAACAAAGAAACAAGTGCAAAATAAGTTGTCTCAACTATTTTTTGAAATTATATTTTACCAAAGGCTTCCTCCAAATTTTTATTGGCTCTCAAACCCTCCTCCGGTCAATGACCGTGCGACCGTAATGTTTTCTAGACTCTGGAAGAGTGTGCTGCCAAAAAGATAAATTGACCGAATCCTTTGAAACTGTGATTGTGTTGCAAATCTTGCCAAGGATTTGATATTGAAGGAAAGACACTCTGATCGCACCAGTGAAAAATGTCGTTGCCATAACTTAGAGTTGATCGTGTAACTCTAAAATCACCCCGAATCTTATCTATGCTTGCTTGCTCAAACTGGTTATCAAAAGTTCAGAAGCAATAACCACTTCTTTCTGGTACCAAGATTTAGTGGAGCAAAATACATTAGACTTGAGTTAGGAAATGATCCCTGAGTAATCGCGAATCGCGATACTGGGTAAAAACTATCGTGTTTGCATTCTGAAAATATTCTGAACTGCTTAAAAGAAGAGGCTCAGAGATGCTGTAAAATTCTTAATAAAATGACCTTTATGTGGATACAAGTAGCTTATCAGTTTTTTGAAAGCAACGTGCTATAGAAATTTGTGAAACAATTGAAAGAATGAACATTTTTCTGCACGAGTGGCATCGTTTTCCTTCTAAGTTGAAATCAAATGCTTCTGGCGTCGTTGTGTTATTTAAAGCGTGACCCCTTCTCTCTTATCTCTAGTGACTCAGCCTCAAAGCTTCAAAATAGAATAAATGAACTTCAAGAAGAAAACAAGCGTATTCAAGATGAGGTGACATTTTTTCGCTATGATTTGCAAAATTGCTCGTTTTACTAGCTTTTGAGTTGAAATTTTCTTGAAATGCTTAGTTTTGCATTTTTCTTAATTCAGGTGAAATATCCGTTTGATTAAGCTATCTTTACTTGATCAGAGCTCAGTTGCTTTGGTGTTCACTCTCTCAATTTCTGGAACGTCAAGGCCTGGCCCAACATCTCGATCGTCGAATTGAAAAGGCCTATTGTAATGTTTTTGCTGCACGAGACTATTTTGTGGTATCATCTAACACAATTGATTATATCTGTGGTAATAAGCTATTACGTCATCCAAAGGTCTGTGCATGGCTAGTGATCTTATTGGGGATGCAAGGATCTTACGTAGATTCCCATTGTTTTGGGCTACTGTTCTAGCAATTTGTCTTAACCAATGAGAAAAGTATGCCTTATGCACATGTTCATTAGTACAGGGCTCGCAGAAGAAATTTTCTTCTCTTGGCGCTTCGCAGCACATAATGAAAACAATTATACAACATTTATGCATAATATGTTTCCTTCCCATTTTCTCAAGACACGCTTTTCTCTTAATTCTCTTCATCTTTTTACTGGAGACTTGCTTATGAAAGGAAATGCGAAAATAATGTCATCAATCTTAACTTCGCATATGCATTTGACCTTCAAACGGATGCTTGTTCGCCTCCCCTGAAAGGCTGAGCATATCCTGCTCAAAATAACCAGCAAAGAGTTTTATTTTAGACGTTGTTTGCAACTCTTGATTCTGTCAGTGTATGAATGATCTAGTTTAAAGACTCACAGGTACTTCAAGTATCTAGCGAATAAGATAATCGTGTTTGACAGTTCATTTTCGTATGCTAAATTTGTATATGAAAATGGTTAGATTTACATTTACAATCACCGTCGTTTGAGGCTGTTGTTTGAGTAGAAGCATTTATAGAACGAACAGCTTGGAAGGCTATTGAGGAGCTGTGTGCGATAGCTGCTAAAGAAAAATTGACAGATCTGTGTTAGTGACAAATGTAGTTTAAACATGGCATTGCATTGTGAATTGATGGGTTTAAGTCAGTAACCAATCCGATTAAAACATTGTATTCCATTGTGAATTGATGGGTCTATGTTAGTAACCAATCCGATTAAAACATTGAATTCCATTGTGAATTGAATGATCTATGTCAGTAAGAAATCCTTTAAAGATATGAGCATGACATAAAGATCGATTCAATTTGCTGACAGATCATACAAGTGACATGATTAGTAAAACGATTTGGAAAATATAAGGATTTAAAATTGTTAGAGTTATAGAACGTTAGTGTACTAGAATTTAGGAGCTTGAGTTAAAGAATCAATTTGTGTTTGGCTGTCATCACAGCACTGGCTATTATAGCTGGATGAACTAGTCAAACAAGATGACGTAAATATGAATACTAGTCTAAACCAGTCAATCAAGACAGCATGAAATTAATGAAAACAAGTTAAATACTCCTGGAGCCAGCCAAAAATTTATAAAGGCGATTATGGGAGTGTTTTGAATCTGCAGGTTAAGAAGAAACCGAATCTTAGTTTGAGCCACCTCGTCTAATTTTGTCAAATGTAACGTACAATTAACAGTGTTTCGTTCTGTAGGCTACAGAACCAATGACAAGATTAAAAAATAAAGCGTAATATATGGTGGTAAACATTATTTTGTTGTAATTTTTACTTTTTAGCTTTCTTCGCTAAATGAAAAATATTCGGGAGTCCTGGACGAGAAAGAGAATATAAAGAGCGAAAATGAAAGACTACAAAATGATCACCTTAAACGCTTGCAGGTACATTTTTCACTAAGCATATGTATACAATTCACTAATTTCACATCAAATGTGTCAAATACTTTGTTTTGCAAGGGATGTTAGGCCAAATGCAGTAGTGTTGTATATGAAAAAGCTGCAGATTAGAGCTTCTGTATTTTGATTGTGTAGAGTCTTTGCTTAAGTTTAATTAACATTCTTGATGACTTAAGGGAGAGGTATGGACAAATAAAGAAGAGTATTCTGTTAGCAAAGTGCCTTTCAGGTGATGTCCGCTGTTTTTTAAACCATTTTAAGTAATTGGACGTCTGTTTTCAGTTGGCTCAAGCAGATATAAACATAGAACGGGAAACATATCAACAGTCAAGAACTGGCCTAAATGAAATGTACCTTCAAATAAAGAGACAGTATCAGACGGAAGCTGACCATCGAAAGGTGAGCTGCAATTTTGATTTCAATCAATCTATATCATTATCAGTCAATAACAGCAAGTTGAAAGTATTACTGTTTTCGTGATGTTTTATTTTCACTTATTATTATATCGTTTTGAGATTTAAAATAGGCAATAGCACATCTTTCACGTGTTATCTGCAAACTTAGATAACTTAGCTTTAAAATAGAAACAAATCAATGTTTTTTAAACAAATAAGATTTATATGTATATAAGCAAGGAAAAATTCACATCTTTCTAAAACAGAAGAATGCGTTTTAAGTGGAAAATTTTCCTTTTTGTTCGAGTTTTATGAGATAGCATGACTGTGATATATTTGATCTGATGAAGCATATTTGCTGTTCAATGCATTGATCGTCCTTATACATTTGTTGTTTCTGTAAATTAGCTGCCTAAATTTAAATGCGAATTTAACAAAATTTTGCAGGAGCTCCAGCAAGATTTACATGTTCAATTGGCAATGAATCAAGAGAAAGAGGTTTACTTTGCATATGTTATTTTCCATATC
The DNA here is from genome assembly GCF_057945365.1 of Rhopilema esculentum. Lineage (NCBI taxonomy): Eukaryota > Metazoa > Cnidaria > Scyphozoa > Rhizostomeae > Rhizostomatidae > Rhopilema > Rhopilema esculentum. The sequence continues at coordinate 7,878,377 of NC_142832.1, read as the reverse complement.
TTTGCATATCATTTTTTAATACTAATATTATCCTTCTTTCTTAATAGTTTTATCACATTTTTATCAGTCTTTTGGTATCTAATATGTTCTTTGCATATTTCATTTTCTGGATATTTCATTTGCTTCATTTCTTGATAAAGCATCACTCTCTGCAAAAAGGTTCCGTTCTTTTAGCTTCAAGAATTTCTTGTTTCATGCACGCTCGAATGAACCAACTTCTGTTTCTTGTTCTTTTAGGTAGCAATGCGGCTACTCGAGAAGGACGTGTATGACAAGCAAGACACGCTTATTTCATTACGAAAGCAGTTGGAAGACGTCAAGAAAATGAACATTGACTTGAACGAGAAACTCAAGGTAGTGATTGCTAAAAACCATGCGCATTTGAAGCTTGCTTGGCAACTATTGAGTGCTGTTACACTTTTAGTGACGTATTTACAAAAGGATTCTGTACTGATTCAAATATTTTGAATATTTCTAGAAAAACGTGGAAGAGCTAAAAGCTCGCTCTGTTGAATGGAACAATATGTCAAAGAAAGTACAAAGTCTGGCGATGCAAAACGAAGAACTGGAAAGTCGGTACGCGGACATTGACGTCTTGAAAAGTCGTAAAGAATCGTCGTTTTTCTCTTCTGGATATTGATTAGAGAATTTAACGTTGGTATACGCACGTGTATCAACTGAGATCCGAGTAATTGTAAATATTAACTGACATGGTTGAGACATCATCAGCAATAACTGGCATTGGTTTGATTCTCAATTTTGATTTCTGTTTTTTGTCTTATTTATTATAAAATCTCTTGTTTTTCATCGAAGAATTAGCGAAGCGGACGCTGCGAGGGCGGAGGCGCTGGAGACACTCTCACAAATGGGATTTAAGATGGGAGACATCGAGTCTGAAAGGTAAGACTCCTGACTGGTGTAATGTAAATTTTTAATGTTGATTTGATACCTATTAACAGAAAATGTTACTCATTCTTTGTTTCATCATATTCGACTTTATGATTTTCTTATGGAATTTATGTTAATAATGCAACCAGATAACTCAAATGGTGCCTTTGTTTCTATTTCCTTTCTACTTGTGCTCTTAATGGAGCCGAGACGTATTTGTTGTTAAGTCTTAATTTCTATTGTTATTGTCTCTCATTTTAAGGCCTTCGGAATTGGCTACAATCAGTAAATGCCCAGGCATTATGCTTTTCACCAGCGAGTGATCGCGTTTGCTCTTGTGAATGTGATAATGTACCTTGAGCTATGTAATCTCGATAAGAGTCAAATCATATTCGACTTTATGATTTTCTTATGGAATTTATGTTAATAATGCAACCAGATAACTCAAATGGTGCCTTTGTTTCTATTTCCTTTCTACTTGTGCTCTTAATGGAGCCGAGACGTATTTGTTGTTAAGTCTTAATTTCTATTGTTATTGTCTCTCATTTTAAGGCCTTCGGAATTGGCTACAATCAGTAAATGCCCAGGCATTATGCTTTTCACCAGCGAGTGATCGCGTTTGCTCTTGTGAATGTGATAATGTACCTTGAGCTATGTAATCTCGATAAGAGTCAAATCAAATGGCTTTAATTTGTCAGCTTTCTGTCTCTATTGTCTTTGAGACTCTTGGTAATCCAGGATTTGATTAATGAGGAGCATAACAGCTCAGAAAATCATTTAAATTCTAATATCTTTTTTACACAAACAATTAAATCTCTCTTCCTATCCTTTCTAACCTAATGAACTCAAAATGCTGTTTATCAATTCTGCTCTTGTTTATTCATAATAATTTGCTTATTCGTGTTATTTTCCTGATTGCAGACATACGTTAGAGATGAATTTAAAGATCGAGAGGGAATGGCGCAGTGGTATTCAAACGGATTTAGAACAGGAAAAAGAACGGGTTAGAAGCCTTGAGAAAGAACTGCTTCAGCTTAAGATACTGCAAGAGGTACCAAAGACAGACTTACTTATTCACGATAAAAGTCAGCGCTGATGTGTATTTATTAATATTTATGTATAATGTTAACGCCAAGAATGTTTAATTATAGTGTGATTTACGGTTGAAGTCTTCTTTTGATTTTTCTTTTGATGTTAACGCATTCACATCACTGCTTGATCTGCTTCATGCTTCAAATATATGCTTTGTATTCCTTCGTCAATAATTTCGAAGCACCTTTTCCACAAACTCAACAACTTCCTTTCATTAAAGTTTTTTCTTTTTCGAAAATGAACGGAAAGATTCATGCTTATCTGATGTTCCTGTCAATTTCTAAGACTGTAAAATTATTATTTTAGAACTTCAACAGCACATGATATGCTCGCGTTTCTTATTGGCCTCATTTGATCAACAACTATGTATACATTCCCTAACTGAACACTGTCTATCATTATTTTGATATTCTTGATGGGAAGTATCAGATGAGAAGCTTCAGTAAATCTCGTACTGAAAGAAGAACGTGTTAAAAGTTTTCAAATAATTGAAAAAGAACGGGTTAATATAATGGAGAAAGTTTTCTTACTCAAAACAAAATTCAAGTACTATTCAACGATTCCTTTCGTCATTTCTAGATATCAAATTTTCTTTAATTCATCTTTTTGGTTTTCACTACAATAATCGTATTTTGCCATAGATAGATCTGAGATTTATTCTTTGAACAGGAAAACGTATCACTGAAATCCCAACTGAAAGAAATTGGAGCAAAATACGCTGAGCAGGAGTCTGTAAGTTAGATATGACAAGTTTTTATTCTAGAAATATAACATGTTCGTTTGCTTGGTCTCTGGCAATGAAAGCCAAGTGATTGTTTTTCTTTATTTCTTTCTATTTTGCACCTGCAGTCTAGTTATCTCACCTAAATATTGTTACTTGGGTTATCATTTTTTAGACGTTGGTTGAAATGGCTGATAAACTAACCAAGTAAGTCGGCTGCAGTCGTCATATAATGCTTATTTAGTTGTATTTAGCCTTAGTTCTTTATATCTACTTGAAGTTTTGGAGTTTTCTTTTACTGTAGTCCCTATGAAAAGGCTATATATTATATATTATAAAGATTATGTATTATTATACATTATTATACATTATTATATATTATTATATATTATTATATATTATTATATATTATTATATATTATTATGTTGATATCTACAATCACGTATATGGCAGCCATTTTCTGCACTAATTGAAGATAACGTTTTGTGGTTATGTTACATATCTTGGTTTCAATAAGTTTTCTTCCTTTTGTTAGTAATATACCCTCTTGTCAAAGCAAGCTGTTTCTTTAAGGTGGATGTACACTATTTCTTTTTAATATTCATTGGCATTTATTGGCTGGCTTTCTGGTTCTACCACCTCAGTAAAAATCTTTAAATGCCAATAGGACGTCTGTAGGAAGTAACCTTTTTATTTTGATGTTACATTGAAAGCATTCTTTAACAGATTCAGAGCAGGAACGTTGCAAATTAGAAATATCCTAAAGAGAGAATAACGTTTCTTAATTTTGCTCAATATCTTAATGGCTTCCTCGAAGTAAAGATATTTGTTGGCACCAAATTCCCTAATAAGATACGCTGGAGGTAGCACTCAGAGGTTTCAAAAGACTAGCTAAAGGTTTCATTGGTTACCTAAAAATATTTATTAGCTACCTAGTGGCTTCATTGCTTACCTTAAAGTTTACTTAGGATGCTTTAAGGCTACAAACCTTATTTTGGCCACGTGAAATCGTGCCTGTAGAAAAGACGAGGAATGCAATCAAATATAATAAAATGTTGGAACTGACTGGCGTTTGACGATGCTTTGATGAAGTTTCTGTAATTTCTATAGATCTCAACTTCACGTCGACGACATGAAAGAAGCCACAGCAGTTATGAAGGTAATTTGTCTTCTTTTTACGGGCATCTCACTGCCATCAGTTGATTTGTCATTATTGCTTTAAAACTTTACATGAGCAACAGACTTATAAATATTTTAATCTGCTATAAAACTGCAGGGGAGGAAACCAATTTTAGGTTCAGTTGTTAGAGGCGCAGACTACAGAGCCAAGGGTCCGTGGTTGGAGTCCTTGGCATAACTAAACTTTCACCCAGAGTGAGTAGAGTCGCCAGCTCTCTGTAATTCCAGCCATAGGAATCACGAGGTGTGGTCACATCGAGAGAAAGGACTAGGATACTGCGCGATCAGCATAAGCTTTTAATTGTCCTAAAAACTACCTTCGGATGCTAGGTAGCAACAAATACAAATACAAAAACAAAAGTTTTGAATGACACAATGGGATATGTGATATGACGTAAGTTAGTGACGTACTCACCAAGTGCACAAAGGAAATAAAAACCAGTCCAGCCCTTGACATTGAAACGTCTTTCTAGCTGGCATCAAATAAATACGAATTTGAAAACGGAATGATCTAAAAACGGTTTAAGTCATGTTGGTGTTAATCCCGATAACAAAGCAATTTCAATGAGGACGCGAACGATTATTTCAAATAAAAGCGTGTTAAAATAAGTGGGGCCTAAATGAACGAATAGCTCTTCGAAATTGGTCTTCTCCTTTTATCTCTTGGATGAAAGCGAGCATTTCAACTAGAATCCCATCGATTCATGATGTTATTTGATTTTCTTATCTAAGACTCTGGTTATTTTCTAGCAAAGTAATTAAATGGTCATATTTTACAGTAAAATGATCTTAAAGGTTCAAGTTTTTCTTTTAAGGATCAAGTTTGGAAGGATGACAAGTCGGTTGTCAATTGCCAACAGTGCGAACAACCATTTTCTGTCGCGAGGAGAAAGGTACCAGATATAATCTAGTTTTTATTACTTTTTATGTTTACTTTTTATGTCTATATTCCAAACAGTTTCTTCAAATTAAAAAGAAAGGTGCTCTACGAAGATCAACGAAGACTTTAAAGATTTGTTACCAAGAACACGAGTCTGGGATCAAAGACGTTAGGAAGCTACAATCCTTGTCTAAAATACCTAGTAGACCACAATATTCACGTTCAAAGACGGACAAATTCCGGGTTTAAGTGCCTCTCGAAATCATCAATGTTCTTGCTATATTCTCTCCCCCTCTCTTACAATGACCTCACCTTCATTAGTCCAATCCTTGTTGGATTTTCACTTAAAATCATGCAACATTGATGTTAATCGAAATTGTAATGGGGGGAGTGGGAAACAACATTTTAAAATTATCAGTATTTAATGCAGCTGTTCCAACAATTGGGCCCCAGTCTGTTTTTAACTATACGCGGCCGGAAAATCGGGAACCACAAATGCACCTTATTAGCAAATCGGTGTGATTTACCTGTACATGTTAACGGCTGCTGAAGTTTTATTTTTCTCAAATGAAATTGAATTTCATCGCGCTTTGATTAAATTCACAGCACCACTGTCGTAACTGCGGAGGAATCTTTTGCAACAGCTGTTCAGATAACACAATGCCGCTGCCCTCTTCAGCCAAGCCCGTCAGAGTTTGTGACACGTGCCTCGACAAGCTGCTCGCTAGGTATAAAGCCAGTTAACATAAACTAATTGCAATGTCACGCAGGTGATGATCCGCACCTAGGCAGCCCTGAATTCTTTGAAATGGAGATAGAGCGCACTACTAGAGGGATTTTTATCAATTAATACAAAATTTCAATCGCAGTCAAATAGTTGAGTTTAATTTGTATAATTGACTTTGTAGTTAGTTAATGGTACGCAGTTTGTTTTGTACAGGGGAATACGTATGAACGAGTTTCTAATTCAGTATATTTGAACACATAACCTGCGCAGTCAATTTGCGAAATTTGAGCTTTTGCTGCCTACTAGCGCGTGGTGATTTTGCCTAGCCTGGCTACGAAAGCCTCAGCTTCATTTAACTCCCAGTTTCTTAGGCTCTAGTACCCAGGGTGGATAGATTTTGCCATGAACAATATATGATATGCGTCGCAGCATGAGTATAAGACTAAATAAGCTAGAATTGGCTTATAAGAAACGGGTTTGGGCGACCGCCGACCATACATCCTGAAGTAGCTTTTTAGAATCGCAAGCCAAATCAAAGGGTTGGCCTACTAGTAAGTGCTCCACTTTTTGTTTTAATACTTTTTCGTAAGAGTATGGTTTTGAGGGATGTGTACTAAATTTTTTTGATTTTCTATGTTGTTGCAAATTGATAATTGAAAAACAATTAACAAAGAAATTGTATCCTACAGAACAATAACTTTAATATATATATTCATATATGGTATTCAAAATTCAGCTGACTGTTTCTTGAAGCATCATCCATTTAATGCTGATATGTTGCTCAAGCAGAGCAGTCTCCTTGCTAAACAAAACAATTACAAATTAGTTACACATATATGTGGAGCAATTGGTGCTAATAAACTGGGCAATTTTAAGAAAATCAGCTGGCAAATCCAAGACAAACACTCGGTAGCAAAAAGGATCCTTGCTCATCTCATGGCATTTACTATAGGGATCTTTGATCTGAAAGCGTTTATCAATACTTGGGCAACTGGGAAAAACTTGGTTATGGCATTTTTATATAAACCCCTTTTATTGTGTTTTGATCATTTTCAAACCTTTAGTGAAAAAGGCTCCTTCTTGAGAAAAGCGGCAACGCGGCACTCGAGATACCTCTAAGCTCTTAAAACTGGAACTTTAAACTTTAAAGGCAATCTGTCTTGTTGTGGATTGGTTAACGAGAACAAAAGCTGGAACAATAGCCTAAACACAATTCCAGCGCTCCGCCATATTTTTTACAATGCGATAAATAAAGGGGGACTGGAAGCAATAAAAAATCCCTTTGTTCTTATAATCAATCAACGTCGTGACAGATTGCCTTTAAACAGTGCTACTTAAAGGTAATGTGTCCATATAAAAGGACTGCGTATACCCAACTTGTCAAGCCACCCATCAAAATAACGGTTTACGATTGGATAGTATTCTTGCGATGCAAAACTGCTCACATGAAAAGCTAACCTCGCAGCAGGATAAATAAACAGAACGACGGTAATGACTGGGGCGATGACATGAAAAATCACGTGTTTCTGAAAACCTCCGCAGAGTTGCTTGCTTTAGCTGGACACATTACCTTTAAACGAAATCCCTGACCGTTATTGTGACAGCATACCGTATGTCTTATTGCAAACTCTACTCACAAACTTGCATATGATGAAGAATAAATACGCATTTTGAAAGGGTTCTGCGTACAACATACCTCTCAAGACCTCAAAACTTCTTCCATTGGGAAGTTTTCTTGAATCTTTCAACAAATACAAGGACGAGTGAATATCACAACTTTAAACGCACGAAAACTTTGCATAAGTAAATGTTTTCAGTCCGAAGGCATTAATTATGTCATTCAAAGTTATCACTAACAGTAAGTCGATCTTGATTTTTAAGTCGAGTACACCGGAATTAGAAAATCATGGAATTATATTTCTTTACTCTAAAGCTCTACCATAAGCTCTAGTTTGAACTTCAGGTATAAGCACATATGCTGCCTTAATACCGTAAGAAGGTGCAAAGCAGGTGCCTTTGGATTCAGCATTTGTAGAGGCATTACAGACCACAGCTAAGGTATCCGTAGCCAAGGTGCCAAACAGGTATTTGTGAATGGAAGATTTTGAGTTTTCCTTATGTTCGTATGTTATCGAGACCCAGGACTCATTTAGGCTGTATTTTTCTCAGAAAAAGTATATGCCTTCTAGACACCGCGGAGATTCGACAAAAGTGAGAGTCTAAAAAGTGGCGAGGGGGACTAAAACCGAATAAAAAATGGCTTGATTGGTGATTCGTTGGTACATTGTTTGCATTTATGGCATAAAGTGGGAGGTATAACCCCCGAGCCCCCCTTCTCCGCGGTGCCTGCCTTCTTGACCGACCAAATGAACAGATCTTTTTTATCTAATGACTCAGCTGACGTGAATCTAGAAAATACTTATTCTAGCATGAAATTTCGCTCTTTTGCAATATGTTGAAAAAATTAAAAGAAAATGTGTTTCTTCATCTGCAGCATTTTTCTTTTTGACTTGTAGAAAAATAAAAATATTTTACATCAGTAATTAATATGTTTTATTAGATAATAAATTCAGGTAAAATATATATAAAATTTTTTGCTATTGCAACAAGTTTAAAGTGCTAAAGAACAGCTATAGGATTTGGATTTAATCTCTACTACTATAAAATTACTTCTTCGCAACCATTTTAAAACGAAATCAGGTGAAAGGGGCACGTTAGTCACATTGCGAACGATTCCTATTGTTTGTTTGCCTTTCAACTGAAGATGACTTTAGTTAGAGCAGAATTGTTTATAACCCGCTGTTTATGTAATACTGATTGCGTCATACTGATTACGTCATACTGTTTTTTCTTACCCGGCATGTCTATACTGATAATGTTACACTGTTAGTTATATCCTTGATTACATCGTCAATTGGAAATAGAAGAAATATCACAATACACCGAAACAAGATGTCTCTCTTCGTCGTCGTACTGGTTGTCTCAAGTTAGGGTTTTGTTTTCAGGTAAAGAGGCAAATACTGTCATTACGACTGATTGAAAATCAAATACCACTTAGATAGTTTATTTAAAAGGCCCTGTACAGCTTGCGTAAAACGTGTTAGTACCAACCCCGAGCTCCAAAATAGATCCTAAATGAAGCACATACAGAGAAAACTATGTAAGCTTGAAATTTTAATTCAAATTCTGATAAAATTTTATTCAAATTGGGAGATTGGAAGGAAACATCCTATCCAGGGAGAAAAAATGTTTAACCAGTAGGGGAGGGATGCAGCTCTGAGTTGAATTACCATGATAGTTTTACATGGAAAAATAATGACTGAATGGCCTGAAACGCTCATCGATCGTACTAAAAGTTGTATCATTGGCCCTCAAAGTTAAAAGGTTGGCAGTCCCAGTTCTAAAACAAACATGCTGTTACTCTGTTCTCTGGAGAGAGTTTTTATATATTTCATCGCACCCATTCGAATTAACTCTTCAAAACCTTTCCGGTTGCATGCTGGCACATTTTACCTCGTTTCCTTTATGATGCACTTAGCAATTAAGGATTTGTTCATAAAGCGTCGTGTGGTTTCAAATGTAATAAGTTTTTCATCCGTGCACAAAAGCTGGACCGCAGTAGTCAGTCCCAGGCCCCTACAATCATTCCGATGCTTATGTGTTGCAGAGGAGGCGCATTTCACTAGTTCACTTGTAAGATGGTCGAAAGAAGCTGGAATCCTATATCAACAAAATGGACTGGAATTGTGCGTTTCTGGTAGCACAAATTTATGGAATTGCCTTGATTTCTTCGTTTAACCCAGGTACGTATCATAAAATGCCACTTTATTATCAATCCATCGTGATTTTCCCTCTTAGAACACTTAATCCATGCCCAATGCATCAAGTCAGGCTCACAAAACCATCACGGCGAGCCATTGCATCAAATTTCAGTGAAGATGACTGATAATTCCTCTAGTTTTCAAGTTGGTTAGATTCTGAATGAATTTCATGTCTCTAAATTTCGGTAGTGATGGGAAGTCTGGTTTATTTTTATGAAACGCTCGAGAGACTTCCATAGTTTCAGTAAGCTTCTTAGATCAACAAAAATGACCTTCGTGTTTTCGTGGCGAAAGCCTTCATCTCTTGACCGATTCGAGAGTCAAGGTATCAACTTTCTGCTTTCGAGTGGAGACCTTTCAACACTTTAGGTACTAACCAAAAGAAGCGTGTATCGTAAGCTGTCACAGTGTTTATATTTTTGCGTAAGTTATTCATTCCTTTGAAATCATCTCAATGCCGAACATGTAGTTGATAATTTATCCTATTGTCCAAGCCGAATACCAATGCAATGTTCGTGAAAAACGTTGTCATTCAACAACTTGACGAAATTGTTATTGAATTTATACTGAATCCTCAACTCTAAAGTTGTTATCAATGCGTGACTATTTGTCCGTCTTCCCTGCTTTTGAACCGAAATGGCCAAACCATAATATAGCCGGAACGGCGCTTTGCTCCTCAAATTCTTTAATCTCCTCAAAGAGTCTATTGTGTGATTTTCAATCTCTTTTTCATGATTTGACGCCATAGATCATGGTCTGGTTGTTTCACGTTAAATTCTTGTGGCTTCTGGCATTTGAAGAAACTTTTGGCAAAGTCTAGGCTTTCTGCGTGCATCAGATTACTATACTTGAGTTAACATACAGAATTCAGTTCAGTTCAAACACGATTTTGCGAGTTTTCTCATATAGAACCATAACCAAATGCCCCCTAACTTATATAGTCAAGAGGAACACGACCAAGTCTTTTGAATGCCTGTCAGGCTGTGTGTGATTGCAGGGTTCACAGTTATTTTTATAACTCAAAACTTATGACACAAGGCTGTTGGTACCAACAAATTCAATATTCAGAAAATATGTTCAATTTTATCAGCATTTGCTTATTATGGTTTCTGAAACTACACACAAAGTTAAATTTGATAGCAAAGTTTCCATGATTCATAGCAAGAGAGTATCCCTGGTTATCTATATACTATTTTAAGTCTTAAATATTTTTGTTTTGAATTTTGATGCTTCATAATTATTATTGATTATATTTTGTCTTATGTTTTGTCTGATGGCAAGAGAGATTCCAATCTACCAAGCATCTTTTCAGACAGCTGTTTTAACTTTCAACCCCTGTTTGGAAGGTCAATGACATAATGCTTATGTTCCAATATGTTATTTGAAATATGGTATGGCTATTCAACTGATGATTTGTTAAGCTAATTGAGGAAATTGGGAAAATAGATATTTTATAATGAAATATTGACAGGACTTCTCAATTAATCAATTGGGCTTGGAATTAAATTTAATTCTGCACTCAATTTTCACAGTATGTTAGAAAACCAAATTCACATTTTCTCGAAACTAGTCACACCAAATGTTGTTTTTATAACAAGCATTTGTAAAAGCTGGAAAATAGATGGTTAAGCCTGATCTATTTTGATTTTTGAATGATTTGTTTGTAATAATTTTGAAACCTAAATTCCTATTTCCTTTTTTTGAACCTAATATGCAAGTTGATAAGTTGTAGCAGCATGAAATGTTTGTTTTTTAATTATAAATTGATTGTCCTTTGATTCTGATGCTTTATTAGAAAAGGAACCCAGACCAATAGGGCATCTAGATCCAGCCTTATGGCAACTGTGAAACATAATATAACATACTTCAAACATGAATGATAAATGCAAAAGTCTTATATAGCTAATAAAATGAGTGAATTTATATTATAAGAAGCTATTAAACAGTCTAACATAAGAAGTTACTAAAAGTCTTCTTATGTTTGGTTATGACATTTTTTAATGATAATATTAATATTATGTAAAGTTTTGTTAAAGTATAACCTAACTCGGCAAGTTAAAGATATTTATCACATTGATACATTACAATTGTAGCAAACATTGGTTTTTTCACTTTTGTTTATTGAACCTATTATGTAACATTAACCTTATTTGCTTATTGTTTAAAAAGTTTTTTGCATAAATTGACCGGATTTTGCATATTATTGATAAATGAGACAAAAATTATGGTATCTTGTTTGGCTAAAGAATAAGAAAGACTGGTTCCTTCAAAAGGCTTTTATTGCAATTTCATTTGAATGGATGAAATTATTTATTATATTTTTAGGAAAAATTAGGTAGGGGTAAACAAGTTTGTGTCATCACAGATTGTAAACCTCAATAATTGGTCTGTCTCTCACTGTATCCTCTTTTGGACAAAAAGCTTCTGATAATTCATTGACTGTATAGAAAACTTCATTTACAATCTCTTGTTTAGCCCATTCATGTTTATTTGATTATATGTCAATTTGAAATAGGGTTGGTTTGGTGGATGGGATTTTCAACACCTGTGCCTATTGAGTAATTTTCCAAACTCAAGCAATTAACTGAGATACATTCTCCTGTCAAAAAAACCATTTGACATATGGTAATATTTGATATTTTGGTTAACACTGTATAGTATTGCTCTCTCAATTTGTTATTTTTTTGTACTTAGGGTGCTAAAGTTGATATAAAACAAAGGAATGTCTTTAAACTTTCTGCTGAAAACATTCAAATTGGCTAAAACTGAGTAACAGACCAAAAAAAATTCCCGAGCAATTATCTCTGTTAAAGGCCAAAATTGAAGAATCTGGCAACCCTAATTTGAATTTTCCATATTTACAGCTTCCAATAAAGGCAATTTTTTATATATCAAGAGATTGAGGTTCCTTCCTTTGTGTATTGGTGTAAGGCGCCCCCCACCCATGATTTATGTGATCCCCTACTATTAAGTGAATTACAGACTAATTATCACTCAGCCACTCCAACCAAGGGCACAGTGCAGCGAAAAAAAACTAGTCAAATTCAATTTCCTGTTAAGCTTTTTGGCACTTGGTCATATTTTCACCTCTATTCTCGAAGTTCCCATGAGGTTTCTTGCACTTTAGCCCGTGATGATATTGCACCTGGGAAACTTTGGCTAACAGAGCCTGCTCAAATTTCTTCTGTATTTCAATTGTGTTTTTACACAAAATGGCCTCGAAATTTCTCTTTTTGATAATACTTGTACTTTTTGTAATGTTGAAATAGAAGTGATCGGGTATCGCATGGTATTACAACGTATGCGCGGGCGTGTTTTCGCTCGGGTCAGATTCGAGGAGCTGCTTACATCCTCGTCCATTGGGGAGTCTATTTGCTTCTCTTTTCACACTAAAGTTCGCCTTTCTATTTTGGTTGATCTCGTGACCACAAGTCTCTTGCACATTCAGTCATTATTTGCTTTCCTTATTGAAAATCACGAATAATTCTTTTGTTGGCCTTCAATACAGCGATCAGCCATCAGTAGTTATCCTTGGAGTTGGTTTACAAACCGGCGTCCAGCGTCTGTTCAGTAAAAGCACATATTTACATTCATATCCAATCCCGCAAAGAGGGCACAAGAAGGATGTTAGTGGCTCATCGCTGCAATTCGAGATCCACCTAAGTCTGGAATGGGGTTTTAGCTGCATACATGCTGCCAATTAAGTTCAATTTAAATTATAGATGCGGGTCGTCCTAATCCAGGTTTCCTAAATAGACAAAGCGAACTCTGCCCGAATATTCCTTGCCTTTCACGTAGGAGATTTCCTGGTGCGAGGATTTTGCATTAGGTTCAGAAGCGGTGTTCAAGTAAGTACGATAATATATCATGCCGCATTGGCTACTCGTTTAAACGAAGGCAGCGTGTATGGAGTAAACCCTCACACTTTTTTAGAGGAGGGGGACTAAGCCCCCCCAAAAAAAACCATCTCGTCAATTTTCGACTGTTTCCAACCTAAGTAGCCCCCTTTTCGATCTGCACCCAGACAATTCATAAGCCATTAAGGGCCTGTCGGTTTCTTTTATGCCCATTATCTTAAGCGTTTCAGCAAAATGCAGTTTAAGGGCCTTTAAGCAATAATATAATAGTATCATATGTAATAGGTTTTGTGAATCAATCGTAAGTTAAATTTGTGGAACTGGACATGGATTTCAGCCTCGAGGCTGTGGAACTGGACATGTATTTCAGCTTCGAGGCTGTAAAACTGGACATGGATTTCAGCCTCGCAATATTGGGACGTAGCCTCGTTTTTTCAAATAGATCAAAGGGCAAAAGGATGGTTGAATGTTTATCCTTTAAGCAACGTAAACACCTAGCTTGTACAAACCATAATTATACTATTTTGTAAACAAACCGCAGTTTGATAGTGTTTCAGCGTCACGCTTTTTTTAGTTTGACCTTTTTTGAAATTCGTTTCCTCCATTATCTATTTCGGGTAGCTGATATCTTCTTCCATCAATGCTTATGTTTCCAATGGTACTTCTCTTTCTCCAATTATTTGTCAACTTCTCTTGTAGTTTACGCTTTACTGTGCGAGTGCGACGAGTTTTGCCCTGACAATCACTTCAACAACTACACATGCGCAACCGACGAAGGCTACTGTTTTGCCAAGTTGCATTTCGACGACAAAAACAAAACAATTGTGCGGACACATGGGTGCACTGCAGACACCCACGATGGCGGCATCTTCCAATGCCGCCACAAGAAACATGAGAAACCGATCACCATGATGTGCTGCAAAGATGCTGACTATTGCAACAGCCATCTTGAACCAACCCTGCCGCCAACGACCAACCCTAAATTCCACCCGAATGGTACGAATCTTTTCTTTTTTAACTGTTTTTGCTCCCCCCCCACCATGTAGGAAATTCAGAATCAGATCAGGATCAGAATTATAATCTTTTCGTGATTTTTTAATTCTTCGCAAAATACTGTAGTTGTAATTGACAGAAAATTCTTTGTATCTTTTATCTTTCAATTCAATTTAAGGCAAAAAACGTCAGCATTCTGTCTCTAATCGTTGTTTCAAAGTGCCAGAAATCTTAGGTGTAGGCTGGCAATACTTCGAATATCGGGAAAAACTTCGAATATCGGGAAAAACATGGGCGTATGTTATGCAGGTCGAGGAGATTTTGCCATTTATATATTTAAGGCATCCTGAGAATAAGCATCATTTTTACATGAAGCCTTGCTCAAAAACGGTAGGTTTACGCATTTGCGTTTCTTGCAAAGCTTCTCGTTTCCGCTCAGCAAAGATTATTGATTATCCTTTATGTATAAAAATATGGATAAAGCATTCTTTACAAGACCTTTGCATTACGACTTAATATCTATTGTTCTATCGCGCTGATGATGACGAAAGAGGCAACTGCATAAAGCTACAATGAACATCTTGTGGGGTGGCTACAAATATCCTTTGCTCATTTCATTAAGCGGTTTTTTATAAAATCAGAGTTTTGAGGAAACTTAGGCCTCAGATTTCTTCTGTTAGATCTTTTATTTTCACAAGGCTACATATCTTTACAGCTTCGTACTTCTGCTAAATAAAAAGGGGATATTGTTAAAGGACCATTGAAGACAGCGTCAATGCAACGTTGAAACTTGAGGTGTCGGACCTTTGCTTGCAGAAATGGCAATGACTGCATTTTCTTTACCTACTGTAAATGGACCATGGAAATCAGTTTTTCGACATGATTTAGGCTTGCTATTGCTTGTATTACAGTACCAATTTGTTAGCTAAAGCTTTCCTTTATTGCAGCAATAACAACAGAAAACACGACATCGAAATATCATACTCCACATGGCATTGCGTTGGTCATATCGATAACAATCTGTGTCATGCTGCTCATTATTCTCGTTACTTACCTCTATTTCAGGTGAGTCGGCCATTATGTTTTAATCTCTTTTTCAATGAGGGTGATCGTCGCCAGTGATATGAAGCGAGGTATTTCCTCCATTAAGATGATGCACAGTTAGCTAGCCATCTATGTTTCTTTTTGATATTCGATATGAAACCAGCTTGAACCACAGTTTTTTGTTCTCATGAAATGTTACCTAACGGCTCGTAAATTTTCCCCATATAAATACTCGTAGTCAGTTATCGTTCACTTTTCGGTGTTGTCGCGTGATTAACATGGAATTTTTGAAATTGAACTAGCCTAAATTTATTGTCGAGCAACCACAAATAGACCATTATCGTTTCAAGCTTTGTTGTACTCTGTCGTGAAGATTTCCTCCACTATGTACCTGGCAAGGCCTTAGCAGGAATTTAATTGTGGGTTGAGTTGCGGTCGACATTTTTCCTTGTTTGATACGTTGTTTTTGTACCAAGATTAGTTCTCCTGTAATTATCGCGCATAACTCTTTCCTGGCAACGTTGTTTGAGATTTAAAGAATAGGATGAAGAATTCCCATTAAGGAATACCGTCTTCATTTTCATCTTTTTATCATGTGGTATACACCTGGCTCGGGTTTAATAAGATCTTGCATTACATACAAAGTCCTGAAGTTCGACAGGCTGAGGATTCGACTCCTTCATAAATCCTCAATCCCCACCAAAAAGCCCTCTCACCTGTAAGCCTAGCCCTTCAATAAAACTTCAACGATTTAACAACCCCACGGGATTGGCAAGAGTGAGTGTGCGAAAGGAACTGACAAGATGGGACAAGATGCTACCCGATCCTTGCAATCGCCCCAAGAGTGCCAGTGAGGATGTAGAGTTGTGCGAGTAATGACTGACTGAATATTGAAAAAATATTGCTTTGTTTTCGTTAATTCTGACACATTTGACTGAAAAGGGGCTATTCCAAAATAACACGTTTCTGGAGCTCTATCTTTCGTCGACCCCTTTTTCTAGTGTTATTAATGAAGTCTATAATTTACCGTGGAATTTTGCCATCCGTTCTCAGGTGCAATGACACCGCTCACAGATTTCCATCCCAGTCACCACTAAATCCGGGACTAAGCTGTTGCATGCAAGAATGTTGCCCTTCTTTGTTCACATGCTGACATTCCCTCGTTAATGACCTCTCTCTCTTAATCGCAGTGGTCGACGAAATAAATAATTTCAAAAGCCAGAAAAGTTTTATGTTCAACATCGAATCCTTAGAATAAAGTGACCTAGTGTTTCAAGATAAAAATTAATCGATTTTAGATCTCCTTCGCAAGATTTCACTTCTCGTTGCCATCTGAGATAAAAACGGGACTGCCCGGCAAATTTTTAACTGGGTTGAAGTGGCCTAGTCGTTGAAATTCCTAAACTGGAGACAGAGTTATTTTCTCTTTAGGGATGCAAATCGTGCCAGCTCTCCGCTGCGCCTCTTTTAATTCAATGTGGGAACTGATATCCATGTGCTCAGGTCAGAGAAAGTGCTCAGTGTATTTTAGCGGCTTGATTTGGTTATTTATAAGCTAATGCAAAGTCCTTCGTGTTCATAAGCTTTTAGAGTTTCTTTGTCAGCAAGTTATCACCGCCCGTTGTACCAAAATAACTGTTATTAAAGAGAGGCCGTCTTTTGAGCGGATGACGTGTAGGAAAAGAACAAGCAAGCCTAGCACTTTTGTTGCGAAATATCATTAATTTTGCTATGCCATTATTAACAGTGTCATGCAAAGCGCAATATTTAGGATTTTGATTAGGTTAGTGAAGGTAATTACCCAGATTAAAGTACCTCAATGAGCCTTATATGAAAACCAGACTTTTAAATGCAGTCTTCGTAAAGTTAGTCAAGATCGGATTTATTAAACCGTTTCTTCAGCGAGACAGAGGCCATCCATTTCACAGACCTTGAATTCTTCTCCGTTTTCTGTTTCATACGTGGTTTTCATGTGGTAAATCAGATTACTCTACGATGCAAAATTTCCCATTAATTGTGCCTTTGACATATATCCTCTCATCTCTTTATGGCTTTTCCGTATTTCTTTTATAGTCGTTCCCGCGTCATCTCATCTTTACGTCGAAAAACCCATATTGGTTTAGCAATAATTTTGTTGGCTGAGTGAGTGGCTTAGCATAGGCTTCTGCTTATTTTACCAGCTATATTGGTGCAGGAGGCAACGTCCCTCCAATCGTTTGTGTACGTTCGTAACTAGGCCTGGTGTTTTCATTAAACAGGATAGATGTCAGTGGGTGGAAAAACTGGCTATTTAGTCAAACCTTCTGTTGGTAAAGTAGCTAGTTATCTCGATCAAGTCACACAGTCTCAAATTCTCTTTCTTTTGTTCTCTGTGAAGCTCATCTCTGATAAAATGTGGATTTGATAAAATTTATGAAGGAATAAATGCACTAATCTCCCTGAGTTTTATCTCTGCAAAGACCGCCAGCTCTGCTAATGTTTTATGCTGTTTGTATCCATAGTCCATAACACCTCTCGTTGCAAGACTTTACATCTTTTATTAATAAAGCTGGCAAATGTCTTGTTTGCTTATTCTCGTACACTGGTATGTGGCTTTTGGGGAGCTTTGCGGAGTAAGACTAGTGATTCTACACCAATAGTTTTACGTAAATAAAGGCTATCTCTTAAGGCTGGCGAGATAATGTCATCTGCATGCTTTTCCGTTCTTGCTTTTGTACCAATAGGAGCCTTGAGGCACCCTGAGCTTTAAAGTATTGTCACTGTATAAAGAAGGCATTATGAACAATTTAGGCCATTAAAGGTTCGCTTAATGTTTAATTTTTGTCTGCCATATCATGGCAAAAACCTATTTTTTGCAGAAAGAACAGTGAAGATCTTTGCCGCGTGTTAAATATTATAAAGTTTGTCACTGCAGTTTCTGTCATCTAGAAACAGCCTCTGAGAAACGAAGTATTTGGACATTTTCGAACGAAATATTATGGTTTACTTCAGTTTGCCACTGAACAACCAATATCTTTAACGAACCCTGATATTGGTTTGTAACGACTTTCAACAAGCAGAGATCACATCTTGTCAACCTAAATTACCACAGGCCCGAGAATCATCATTACAACGCCCAAACTGTCTGTATTTGGAAGTTAATTGTACTTTCAATATTATCTCCCTGTGGGTAGGCGGTCCCCATTTGCAGCAAAGATGAAGTAATAACTGATATAAATAACGCACATAAATTCATGTTTTATTTGACAAAATCGTAGGTAAATATGCCTTTGGTACCGCAAGAAGATAGCACCGGCAAGTAGAAATGTAGCATACCAAGGTACTTATCATGAAAGGAAGAAAGGTGCGTTTGACAAAGAGACAAAGAAACCCGACCTATGTAGACAGAACTTTTCGTTACGTTTATGCTCTGAGAAATACTCTTGTCGGAAGAAAAATACCCTTTCTCTGCTATGCTTTTGCTTTCCGTGCTTTATTCCGAAAAAGAAAAAGTGCCTGTTATATTCTTCTGCAGCCTTTGCAATGTCGTTAGGGTTTCTCCTCTTTTGCCATCGTTTAATGCAAATAATGCAAATACGTACCCTGGGTACCAGACTAACTTGATATAAAATAACACAAAACAGTTAACGGCATTGAAAGCATTGTCTATAGAGAGGAGAGACACCTTCACCATATTGCAAACTGGCCTTGGAAAGTCTCTGATATTTCAGGCAAGTCTTTCATTGCTTCAGTCTCATGTCTTTCATTGCAAAGAAACTAGGCCTTGTAGTGAAATGTAGTAAACGAGGAACACCGCAAGGCACCGAGAACAAACAACAACAAACACACGTAAATATGGTTTACATAGTTCTGCAAAGTCGACAAGACTTTTCTGTCTAAAGATTCCAATCAAATCAGGTGTAAAAAGCCATTTGGCAACAAAAACATATGCAAAGTATGAAATTGAAATTAGCACAATGCAGTTATAAAATGTTAATCATTATTAAATTTCATATAAAACTTAAAATAAGTTTTTTGTATTTTTCCTCATAAATTGTGTGTATTTTCAAAGTCTTCTTCCTCGTTGTGAAGGCAGCACGATTGGACACCGCGGCATCAGCACGTTGAAAGTTCATCACAGGAGATGTTGCCAAAACGACAAGCGAAGCCCCGTATACCAGGGCGAAATATGAAATACATTTGCGTAAAGATTTCTAAAAACTCCACTGACTACTGAGTACCGTTGTTATTTATCCGCCAGTCTGGTTTCACGGGCCTAGTTTCCAGTCTGTTAAATTGATTAAAGGTCTTTCAAATAAGTCCACCGGAACGAGGTCAGGGCGCACTGAACCAGACTTTTATTTTATATGAAGTGAGTATGGTTGTCAGGGTAGCAAATACGTGCCCTCGGAATATTCACCCAATTTCTTTTGCCATGCAAAGGTTCCTTACTTTTGCTTTTGGTAGAGGTCTTTCTAAGCAAAAACGCTAATACGAGAAAGGGTTTCGTGTCATGACATATTACCAGGATTGCTCTTCTTAACATTTAAAGCTCATCTTTTTTCTATATTTCAAAAGCTCATCTTGTTAACACTCTTTTTCTTTTTTTGACACATCTGGTCTCCAACAGAACTACAGCTTCAAAACCGATCTTTCAAATGCACATGTTACAGGGTACTAGCTGTATGAACAAGCAAACTGTCAAAGAAGCTTTGAGATTTTGTGCTTCCCCCACGAAAATTTGTTAGCAAAACTGGGCAGTGATTATTTTGTTGTTGCTGCCTTTTGGTTATAATTAGTCTGCGGCCTCGCGTTGAATGCGTGGATTTTTGCGAATTCATCTTTGGTGCCAGTCTTCAGCAGGTATTAATCCGCTTCTCTTCAAAGATTTATCAATCATGTTCGCTCCTTTATCAAATTGTTAGGCCTCGTGCTGTTTGGACTAGAGAACACCAGAATTGAAGTGGAGTCGCTTTGTAGTTTTGCACCTGCGCAGCGGGTGTCTCTTATCTCTTACCCATAAGCCGCAGGTGTCCCCCAGACGATTCTTTTTCCGCTGCTTTGATTTCAATCAAAGTGTTGCGGCACTTTTCGCTCTGTCAAAATACGGCGAATGAATGAAATAGGCCGTAGTTGTTTAGCCGTAATGAAACCAACCGAAGATTACAATTGCACTTACTGATATGGTTTGTTGCATTGTTACCGAAAATGGAACGGCCAAGAGGATTAGGGCGTTTTCTATTACGGGATTTGCAAATTAAGGCCCATTGAAATTGCTTGGTTTAGAGGCTATGCAAAACGAAATAACAGGGGCTAGCGTGAAGTGAACACAAGTTTGCCCAATCAAGTTTATTTAAAATGCAGTGAAAATTTTCATCTACGTGCTTTTTAAAAAAAAGTTTTTGTCTACACTGACCTCGACTGAGACGCGAATCTGTGCTTCGGAACAAAGCTGATTCATCAACAAATTCACTCAAGTTTTGTTTAAAGTTTCTTACTTCACAGAATTGCGTAGTACATTAGAGAACCAAAGGAAGGTGATGATATAAAGTATCAAGATTCAAGGCTAAGATTCATCTGTAGCGAAGAGTCTCTCCCCAGTCATCACTTGTACCAGGCGTTTTTTTGCTGCGCTCCAATTTTTTTACGTGTGTAATTATGGGTTTGGATAGCGTGGTTCCAGAACCTGAGAACCTGACTAAAAGGATACATTTTACCAATCTTGAACTGCAAAACTTCACTTATAATGTAAATTCAGTAGACCCTGCTTGTGGTCGCGTCAAATGTTGCTTGAAAAACTATGACTGTGAGGGAAGTGACTAGGCCTAAATTTTGGGTGAATGTTATTGGCAGTGTGACTTCAAGTGGAGTGACGATAAACGCGACCAACTGCATAAACCGCTTTATATCTAATGTCTCATTGATAGCTTTTATTTAATAATAACTTAAGCGATATCAAGGGCTCGCTAAACTGTCTAATGCCCATCAATTAAAGTTGCTGATCAGTTTTAAAACGAAAACCAAGACTATTTGTATTGTGAAATTTTAAATAAATCTGTTTTGTTTAGGCATCGCCAGAATCACATGAAACGGCGGTACGATACAGAGCGACAAATCATCATCCAGCATGGAACTAGGCCCGTAAGCTCCCTCCGTGAGCTGCTTGACGAGTCAGAGGCAACTGGAACAGGCTCTGGTGTTCCACTTTTGGTAGGTCTCAATAAGGTTTTGCTACTTTTGAATTTCAAGCACCTAGTCTTAAAATTTCATTGTAAGAATTTGCCACACGCGAAGACGCAAGAAATTTATCCAAAATTGCTGAGATATGGCCAGTGAAAGGGGGAAGTTTACTGTTTTGGCTCTGTTCATAGGTTAAGAACAAAAAAATCACAGAAATTAACGAAAACCTCTTTTCTTGTTAAAACTCGCAAAATATTTTCAACTTGTCCCGATATCTGAGCCTCGTTATGAAACTTTATTCATAATTATTGCAAGGCTTCGTTTATGCAACAAAATTTTTTCAGCCTGAAGCTACAGTAACTCAACTACATATATTTGTTCAATAAACATATTCTTATGTTTGAATTTGTTGTTATTTATCTCCTCGATGATTTATCAGGATACATTCCTATCATTAAAGATATTATTTTGCCAAACAAAACAAACTTGTTAATTATATATGGAAAATAGAATTTAATTATATACATGCTTGGTTGTTAATTGCTACTCAGAATTTCGCTTTTTGTTGAAATTCTGATCAATTTTGAACACTTGAGAGAACAAGAACAAACATTTAAATTTTGTTCTTACCAAAATGCTCTTCATGTGTTTGAAAAAACCCTTCATCTAAAGCTAGTTTGCAGGGTGGTGGTGTTTGCCATCTCTGCAATTTTGTTGCTTTGTTTCAGCCAATTACACCCCAGCCATTGCCAATTCAACTTAACTGTCATTTTGCACGACAGACAAGATTTTGGTGTCATCACTTCTTGCAAATGACCTTTGAGAGGTCGATGCATGTTGTTTGTTGTTATGCTGTCCCACAAGCCTCAGTTCTCTGGTCTGTTCAGCACTTAACCATTATTCCGTGCCCCTAGATTATCGGCTTTTTGTTCATTAACTGTGGTAGAAAATAATCATCAAACCTTGTTCAACTTAAACATTTTTAGTTCATTTCTTATCTATTAGTATTTTAGAAATTGCTCTGTTTGTGTTTATCTATTTAGTAATCTGTTCGAACATTAAAATTAATTAAACGGTATGTGCTTCAATATTCGGTATGAAAATGAAAGAACCTTCAAGCAACTTCTCCCAAAGAAACCTTTAGCTATTATTTTCTTAGCTTTTTCGACGTTCCTTCTCTACCAAAATTATTTCGGGTATTAAACCTCAAAGAAGCATGTTCCCTGACTTTAATTAAGAAGAAATCTGATATAGGATGCTTACAATTTTCTTATAAATATAAAGCAGGAGAGCGTGTGTGGTTTTTGGTTTTCTCAGAATGACTCTGTTGAAGATCAGTAAACCTTGTTTAATCCTTAAGCTAATGTTTCCGTTTCATCCTAAAAGTGCTTAGTTTTGTTCACACTTCCTCAACCGCAGGTTTGAAATTAAAGGCTATCTAGAGATATTGGTTTTTTCGTTGAGCTTCGAACTAACAAGCCCAATATGAATCATTTTTTCAGATTCAGCGCACCATCGCAAGGCAGATAACATTTCAATCATGCATTGGAAAGGGAAGATACAGCGACGTATGGAAGGGTCGTTGGAGGGGCGAAGAGGTAGCTGTCAAAATATTCTCCCCAACTGAAGAAGCATCGTGGTACCGAGAGGCAGAGTTCTATCAAACCGTCTTGTTACGTCATGATCACGTGCTCGGCTTCATTGCCGCGGATATTAGGTCCATCGGCACAGAAGCCAAACTTCTATTGATAACTGAATACCATAAGTACGGGTCGTTATACGATTTTCTACAAAACTTTACGTTTGATTATCGAATCCTGTTGCGGTTGTCCTATACTACTGTTAGCGGCCTGTCCTATTTGCATCGTGAGATATCAGGGACCAAGGGCAAGCCGCCAATTGCGCATAGAGATATAAAGAGTCGAAACATTTTAGTGAAGGGAAATTTCACATGTGCCATTGGCGATCTAGGACTAGCCGTACGTTTAAATCCAGATACAAAAGAGCTGGATATTGCAAAGACAGCGAGAAAGCCTACGATTAGATACGCTCCACCCGAAGTCTTAGATGGCTCCATGGATGAAACCCACTTTGATGCGTATAGAATGGCGGATATGTATTCATTTTCACTGGTGTTGTGGGAAATTGCTCGCAGATGTCAAACACAAGGTATCCATCTTTCACTGCTTAAATATTTTTCGTGCATAATCGCAGGAAAGCCATTCTTGCTAGGGATGTTCCATCTACGTAGCCTTATCTCACGGCTGCCAATTGCTCTCATCCAAAATAAAATTTAGTTAAATACAATGTAACCCTTATATGAGAAGCTTCACAAAGAACAACGGCCTCCAAGCTATGTTGACATATCTAAGTCTTAGTAAGGCTTCTGACAATTTTTGTATTAGATTGTTTCTATTTTACACTGTACCGGCCATGGGTAACTGCCTTACATAGCCATTTCAACTCTGCATAGCTTCGACTCACATTTAGCACAGTATAAAGGAAAACATACAGCTGTAGTATATGTTTTTATGCGTCAGTGAATTTGCGCATTGAGTGGCTATCACCTGATTTTAGAAACCGTCGATGAGTACAAGCCTCCGTTTTATGAATGGATTGACGAGGAAGCAAGTTCTGATGAGATGAAGGAGTTCGTGGTAACTTCCCGACGGAGGCCGCAGATTCCTGAAAGATGGGCATCTGACCAGGTATATTTCTCTTGCTATCTAAAATGACGGGGAGGTATTTGCTTATCCCGTCTAGGCCAAGACTAGTATCCACTGTGATTATGCTGCCAGGGTTGTTTGTCACAGGAGCAACAGCTAACAACTTTCATAGCAAAAACAAGATTTATTCTTCCATATTTTTGATACGTTAGAACTGGTCATCTTTGTCAATATACCCAAATTATCAGTCCAACTGGTAAACTATTTTCATTAGGACATTTTGCCTATCAAATTAATATTCGAGTAATTTTGTTTTATTGTTTACTATTTTGTCAAGCGTTTTAGCTTTATACTCAATAATTTCCTGCTTGAATCCATACGTTCTTACTTTTTTCGAAGCATTTGCGACTGGTAAGCAAGTTGATGACCGAATGCTGGTGTCATTCGCCCGCGGCTAGACTCTCAGCTGCCCGCGTGAAGAAGAACCTGCAATCTTACGTGACAGATGAAGAATCCGAATCAAGTTACTCATAAATCAAATCCTTTCTTGTTTACAAGATGACTGAATTCTCAGTTGTAACTGGCTAAAAAGGAGAGTCTTCCTGATTGGCAGGCCAATATCCCACGTGGTGAATTGTTTCCTTGCAAATTGGCTGATAAATTCCAAATACAACGCTTTCCCAAATTCAAATTCAAATTACAACGCCGTGTCAGAGTAAGGTCACAACAAATGGGAATGAAACCACTGGTCGTGGTAATAAAGGCTGTTGTCTATATATCGGATCATCGTAAAAACAGCAAAATCATGCACTGGCCAACCGTCTTTGATTAAAAGAGTAAGATACAAGTTATTAAACGGTTAGAGTTTGTTTATGCAGTGGAGATGACGCATTCCAGACATCCAATGGATGTTTTCACTAAGAACTCTTGATGAACAAGTTTTAACTATTTTATGTTTCTTAACTTTTTGGTTTTGATATAAAAAAGTCAATTCAGTGAAAAAGTGAAGCTTTTTGTTATTTCATTTTTTAGCCCAGTCATATATTTTATTGTTTACTATTTACTCAAATAATTGTTCATTCCGTTTTCTTCTTACAATATATTGTTTAATGTAAATTATATAGATCTATCGCTTCATTATTGTAAATGATTTGTCCATTGTCCCTTCACGCATCACCCAATATTTGTTGAAGTTTTGAATGATTTTAAATTTTGATACATTTTTTTTGTAAATACCTTTTTCTCCAGGGACTCAAGAGCTTGTTTAAAGAAATCTGTTTCATTAAGTCTCCTATAGCAAGGCTTTTTGCCGAAAGGCGCATTAAATACCCTGGCTATTACATCTCATCATAAGTATTATATTCGTCTAGACATGAGACATCGTTACAGTTATACCCAGCTTCCTATTCCGTTCCGATGACGTCATAATTTCGGGCCTAGGCCTTAGTTCAGTAACATTTTAGACAACACCATTCATGAAAAAGCATGTTATTACCAGGAAACTGTATTCTTATTTGATATTAAGATATTTAACCAATGTATAAACAAGATGACATCTGATTATAAAATATCATTCGTTGGTACCTTTGTAGTTTTGATATAGCAAGCATTTACATTATAGATACATATTAATGTCAAATATGATCAGTATATAATAGCGTGATTGGCTGGATTATACACACGTGTCTACTCACTGCCTTTTCACTGCCTCACAGATCGTTATTGCCTGTTGGGGATAAGCCAGCCTTTTTGTATCCGGCCTCTGCTGGATCACAATGCTGTCTGTATATAGGTATCGTTTTTATCGTTAACCAAATTCAATAACGCCTGTTCGTTAGGAAAGGACAGGCAACCTATGACAATGCCAGTCGAACAAACGCAATTGACGACATACTGCCAGTGTTTTTTTCAGTGAGAGAATGCAGGAATGATATAATCGAAGCATACTCTTGTCTGAAATATATGACGCTGAAAGTCTTGATTTTACGTAAGAAAGCTGAATGTAAAGGAGTTGATTTACTTGAAAAAAGGTCTGGGAACAAACAGTGCGAAGACCCAGTTTGCAGCAAAGATTGTACAATCAGCTTGTATTGAAGAGTGTTTGTCCACATAATATATTGGTTTATGATTTGCAAGGCGCAAGGTTAAATGCTCTTTGAATTGTGTTGTTCATCGACTTCTTGAATTCATTGAAGCAGGCGCAGTGTCGGTCGGCATAGTACACTAACAGCAGATACGCTGGAACTCCTGATAAGATAACCACCATTGTTATGCCTGATTCCAGAGGCTTGTTGAAAAATGGAAGAACAACCAAAAACAGCGAAACTAAGCTCATCAAAATGGGCACAATTATCCAGATTTTGAACGGCCTGTGTAGATTTGGTTTCCGTATTCGCAGCACAACTACAGCAAAAATTGATACTCCATAAATAGTCCAGCAGGCGAAGTTGAAATAGCCAATGAGCGACTCTAAGTTGCTACCATCTGGTAGAAGCATCAATACGGAAATGAGGCTCGCCAATAGGATTGCGGGGATCGGTGTAAGGCGTCTCTTGTGTATCATACCAAGGGCTGCAGGCATGTGGCCCTCACGTGCAGCGGCCAGCGTCAGCCTGCCACAGGAAAATACTGTTCCATTTGCAGCTCCATAGCAAGATAAAGCAACAAGTAAAGGCATCACATATGCCACTTTTCTACCAAGAATCTTTTCGACGAAATGGATTACCATGGTTGGTGAATTGGCTATCTCTTCTCTTGACAGAACAGACATGAAAGACAAGTTGACTGCTACATAACAGAATATTACAAAGGGGATCCCAGTAATTATCGAGAGGAACAAATTCCGCTCAAGATTGTGCATTTCTTCAGTTACATTGCTGACCAGGGCCCAACCATCGTACGACCACAAGCCGTTGTACAAGGCTATAGATAACTGAGCCATCTCCGCCATTCCAAAACGAGATGATGTGTTCGAATTCTTTCTATCAAACATTGTAACGATGTTCTCAGTCTTCCCTGTTGCTATTTGCCATACGCCAAGAATAATCACAAAGCAAACTGCCATTATTTGCGCCATAGTAAAAATCGCTTGAGCCTTCGCAGCACCGGTAATGCTAAGACAGTTCACTGCAGCTACAATAATTACACACAGGGCAGCAAGGGCTTTCGATATCCAGACAGCCTCTGTTTCATTTTCAGTAAACGGCTTCACAGCATATGTCCCAAATGTTAAAGTGACTGCTGCAATGGCTGCTGGATCTATTATAAGAACAGTTGTCCAGCTACATAAAAATGCAGGTAGACCCCCGTATGCTTCCAGAATGTAGGCATAATTACCTCCTGCTTTCTGCAACGCACATCCAAGCTCACAAAAGCACAGAGCACCCAGAAGTGCAATTATTCCACAGGAGATCCAAATAACTAATGCCATCCCCATATTCTCTGTCTTTCTAGCTACAAGAGATGGCGACAAAAAGATTCCAGAGCCTATAAGAATTCCAACAATTAAGAAAAAACCTTGGGCAAATCCTATACTTTTCTGCAGCTTTCTTATGGAGCCTGAGAAGACGTGAGAAATATTGCTCAACACACTTCCAGTTCTAGAGCCACCCAAAAAAGAGCCATTTACCTTGGGGGACAGTAATGGTGACTTTTCGGTCAAAATGTCAGGCAATACCGTGTCTCTGGCATCGCCTGGAAACGATTCGCTGCGATGAAATGGATGGATGTTGTCATCATCTTCGCCAAGCGCATGTTGATATCCAAAGTATTGCAGATCATCGTCAGCGTTTATTGAATGCGACAGTGGCTGGTGTGTGTTGTGGTCACCAATACCTCTTCTCCCTTGCCAGCTCATGCTGTTTGCCAACTAAAATGACTGATTAAAGATTTCCACTGAAAACCTACAATGAAAACCTACTCAAAATTAGGGTTACCTTATATTGGAAGTTATCTAGGCAAGTCAGTACTCAGCAATGAGGAATGCACACAAAAACCTAAATGATTGGTCCTTTTTTAAGGGACCCTCTTGAAGGCTACAACCCACAAGCTGGCTACAAATTCGGCTTATAGGTGGTCTCCTGTTCCATACCAATAGCTGCCTGAAGGAGCACCGAGCAAAGCTTAAGGTTAGGATGGGTGCTTTGGCTGCATTGGTTTAGAGAGGACTTTCTTGTTAATGGGGGACAAAATTTGGTGCAAAAGTTTGGTAGATATGGGGCATAACAAAACATTGTTATCGAATAATTTGTATTTTGAAACAAAAATAACAAAAGCAGAACAGAAAAGTTTCAATCTTTCTCAGAAAAGTCGAAAACCATTCGTGAAAAAGTGTAGTTCTTTTTTCCAAGAACCATTTGCACATTCCAAATGTTGTCAGTCCAAATTACAATCAAAATCGAGTCCTCTATATTTTTGACACAATTTTTGAACATAGTTTATTTTAATAGTTCAATTCATAGCGAAACTTGAACGGTGACTAAATGTGATTATTACGAGTTATTAGTGCCGTTACTAATGAAAAATCCATGCTGTAGGTTAAAAAAGTCAATGTTGAGAGGATTGATTAGGCCGGGCCCTGGAAAAACCCCAAGTTGCCATCTCTGCCTAATAAAACCTTTGCCCACAGGAGGTCACAGGTGGTGATGTTAGCGCACTCAAAAAAAACATGTAATTTAGCTATTTATCTATCGATGTATCGATTTATATACTGCCTATGCAAAGATTGAAATGTCACGAGATTTCTATTGACTATGTGATTGTTCCTGTTACATCTATTTTATTGTTTTTGGGATGTATCACCCAGAAGGGATTCGGTACAAACATTTTTATGTACAAACGGCAAACAGCATTTTTATGGCATGGTTTTTTGCATCAAGTATGATACGATTTCATTCATTTAAAAGCTCTGAGACACATTGTAAAGGGTTCTCGGATGAGTTTATTCAAGCTCATTGGCATGTAAACATTTACTTTGAAAGAGTAAAGCCTGAATAAAGTAACAACCTTCAGATCTTGTCCGCCTTTCTGTTTTCGAGGGCGACTAGCGCATGTCCATCAAGGAAAGCAAATGCAGTTGTTCATACAAACGTAGCGATTTCTTTATTATGTTACCCACGCTTTGCTGAACGACATAAAAAGTGTTGGGTTCTTTTGGTGTCTCCTTGAAACTTCTCCTTAAAACTAAATGAACATTTTTTCCAGCAAGCAGTAGATCAAAATAACTGAGCAGCTGTGGATCAATCAATTTAGCTTCAATCTGCCCTTGCGATTTCTCTCCCCTATTCTTATCCAGCGACTCTCTAGTACCCAGGGTACCCAGTAGTGAGAAAAATAGCAAACTGGCGAATCGGCGAACCGGCGAAACGGTGAACCGGCGGGAATTAGTACCCTTATGGACTGACGAACTAGGGAACGAAATTATTGATCTAGATAATTTTTTCCAAAATAGAACAATTTTCAATATGTAATTCTCATTCTTGTAATTCTCATTGTAAAAGACATGGATGCAAAGATAATATAGAAGAACGAGAGGAGGGAGTCTCAAGCTTAACAAGCTTAACAAAATTTGTTGTAATTATTATGGTAAAATGATACAGAAGGAGATTTTCGTTGTCCATGAGAGAAACATGTGGAGATTGATCCTTTTAGAATTTATCGTTATTTGATTGAAAAGAAGGCCTTCAATTTCAATTTTATTTCATTTTCAACAATAATTAATTACAATAGTACAAATAGCTTTTGATGTTATATGAAAAATACTTTATTTACAATCATGCAAGGTATAGACAACAAAAACATCAATTTAATAGGATAATGCTAAAGGATATGTGAAAAAAGCCCTGAAAAGAGCTTTCGATGTCGTATGCCCCCAGTGACGTGTAAAATATTGAATTTGTATTGTGTTCATTAAAAGATCAGAGATCAGTAGACTATTTTCTTAATAATACCGAGTTAACAGGAAAGAAATAAGATATTATCAAGACTGAGTAAAGAAAAGATTCAAATTAAGCATAAAAAATAACAATTATGAAAAATAAATCAGGTGGGTAAATGGAAAATGGGGGATCACTTTGGATTGTTTCCCTTTTATTTGGGATTTTTACTTGTTTTCTTCCAGAATCAATTATTTAAAAAGACATGAAAAGACTTTTTTCGAAGTAGCATTTTTAATATTACTTGGAATATTATTCCAAGTTTTGACATCGGAATTTGTGAGAAATGAAGATTTGTAGTTAGTTCTAATTTAAGGTTGGGAAAAATTCCCACTAGATGACTGTCGTGTTCTGATACCATGTTTCTCAGTTGTTAAGTGAAAGAAATCACGAATGCTATCTATATCGCCTTTAGCAACTTCAAACATAAATTTTGCACATTCAAGTTTGTAAACTTAACGAATTTAAGAAACGAGACTCACCAAAAACCGATGATAGAGTCAGTTCTCCTGCCCTTTTGCAAGAATTTTCAGTGGAACTATAGCCGCACGTTGATGTTGCACGTTTTTTGCATTTTGCATCCAGGGGGTTTTACCAGCTTGATTGTGCCAAATGTACTCTTCACCACACCGAGATGGTTCGTCAGTGTGATGGTTCATCCCGGGGGTTTAAGTTAATGACGGGGGTTTTTACTTTGGCATCCTTGTAAAGTCTGGGTATCCTTCAAGAGCAGGGCAACGGAGAGGATTTTGAGTCCCTGGTCAAAACAAAAGATAAATAGGGAGGCGGTCCGAAGCCGGACTCTTCTAGTTTACAGTCAAGGACCACGGAGCATTGTTTTACCCAGTGGTGTAGCGAGGTGGAAGCATAAAGGGGCGGAGGCACTCACCATGCTAAAATTTCTCTTTGTAGAGGGCGTTTTCAAAAGGGTGTGGACCCCCACTTTTTCTTTGCCCAACTCGCATTTGCCCTGGCTACGCTACTGATTATAAAAAATGTAGGAAGGAAGATGACCTATAGACAGGGAATTTTGTAGAAAAAACTAGCAAACTGCCTAACCTCAAATTTTATTTCACATTCTTACTAAATCGACCATGGAGATTCCAAATCCAAGATGGGCCAAAAAAAATTATCACCGGAAGTTACTGTTTTTGATGACGTCATCAAAAAAATGATAAAAAATCTTTAAAAATCGGCCAAGGACTCGAACTCAACTTTTTTTGCATTTTTGCACTAAATTAACTATGCAGATTTCAAATCTGAGATGAAATGAAAAATATCTTGAACGAAAGTCAAATTTTGTGATGACGTCATCAACTTGGAGAAAATTCACTTTGAACCTTTTTAATTGTTTTCTCGCAACTATCATTGTCAAATATGTTCCATATTCGAATTGCACGCATTCAGTGCTTTTAAAAGATGTATTGAATTTCTATTATACTTACTTTTAAACGTTCTTTCATGACGTCATCATCATTTTATGACGTCATCGCCTTTTAAAGGTAATTGAATAACGCGTGAAAGGATGCCTAAAAATCTTTAGCTAGTTAAAAAAGTCATTCAAAATTAAAATTTCGTTGTATAGAAAATGATATGGATCCATTCATCCTTCATCACTGTCTCCTTTGCTGGAACTCCAGAAGAAAATGTAGTTCCACTCATCATCGTCTGCTTTAAGCTGATCACCTCACCATAATTTTTCCAATGGCCTAGTTCTCATTGGTTACGGAATTTTCTTCGATTTCATCACTAGAGCGCTGCAGATTTTGCAGTTTTTTAGCGGAAGGTATTCGGGGCCCTGCACAAGATGAACATAATTTGTGTGAAAAAAATTTTGGAATTATTTTGCTGATTCCAGTATTTTCTGCAGATATTCACAGCTTTTTTAACGTTGAAGATCGGATATTTTTGTCATCAAGCCATTAAGAAACGTTTTTCTCTGTATATCCTCTTCGTGCCATTTCTTATTTATTTATCAAATGTATGTTCAAAATTAGAATATGTAAAGAAATTTTTTTCCTATAAACCACACTAATACCACCTGTAGGCCAGATCATTCTTTCCATCGTATGTCTAACCAAAGCTTAAAGGCAATTTCTCTTACAATCTTCTTTTGATAATGTAACCAATAGTAAATGCTTGTGTCGACCAGTATGGATCTGGTTGTAGAGCTTCTGATTATCTGTTTTTCATTGCCTTGCGAATTCTTACTTTTATCTGCACAAGTGTTTCATCACATTTCCCTTTGTATGATTATTTTTGCACAAATTTTATCGCTTTCGTGAGAATGTCTTTGCAGATTTCCTGTCTCATCCTAACTCTCTCGAGCAATTTTCTCTTTCCAGAACACTCCTAAAGCTTTTTAAAATGTTAGCTTTCCTTACAACAACATTACCGGTGTTGTTTCGCAGCCAATAACTGCATGAACAGCCGGTAGATTTTTGGAACTATCTAAACCCAGGTAAGAGACGACGTTCCAAAATTAACGTACTTCTCGTTGTCAATCTTTAAGGAATATTTCCTTGAAGGCTTTTCATACAATAAGCAGAAAACTACATTAGTGTCCTTTCGACAACTAATAAATTTTATCGACGAGGAAAGAATGGAATATCAAGTGGATGTCAGCCTCTTCATAGCTGCAATTAAGCAAGTATGTCGTGGAATCTTTGATCATCTTTAAGGTTTGTTATTTATTGGTAAACACGAGTGCTTTCAAAATTAACTGCTTTCCTTCTTAGCCCTGATAAAGCCTTTGGATTATCTTGATCTTTGTAATGCAGAAGACTGCCAAGCATCACTAACAGCAACAAAAACCTTGAAATGGAATATAAGATAGGTTTAGTGCGGGTATAACACTTTATCTCTGCGATAACCCATTGCAAAACTCGGTTCCTACTTGATAACATGTCAAGAACATTTTGTATGATCTGGTCTGGTTCTTGTTGTATCAAACTTACTTTCTAAAGCTAGTTCAAGGCTCTACCAGGGCTAAGAAGGATAGCAGTTAATTTTGAAAGCACTCATGTTTACCAATAAATAACAAACTTTAAAGATAATCAAAGATTCCACGACATACTTGCTTAATTGCAGCTATGAAGAGGCTGACATCCATTTGATATTCCATTCTTTCCTCATCGATAAAATTTATTAGTTGTCGAAATGACACTAATGTAGTTTTCTGCTTATTGTGTGAAAAGCCTTCAAGGAAATATTCCTTAAAGATTGACAACGAGAAGTACGTTAATTTTGGAACGTCGTCTCTTACCTGGGTTTAGATAGTTCCAAAAATCTACCGGCTGTTCATGCAGTTATTGGCTGCGAAACAACACCGGTAATGTTGTTGTAAGGAAAGCTAACATTTTAAAAAGCTTTAGGAGTGTTCTGGAAAGGGAAAATTGCTCGAGAGAGTTAGGATGAGACAGGAAATCTGCAAAGACATTCTCACGAAAGCGATAAAATTTGTGCAAAAATAATCATACAAAGGGAAATGTGATGAAACACTTGTGCAGATAACAGTAAGAATTCGCAAGGCAATGAAAAACAGATAATCAGAAGCTCTACAACCAGATCCATACTGGTCGACACAAGCATTTACTATTGGTTACATTATCAAAAGAAGATTGTAAGAGAAATTGCCTTTAAGCTTTGGTTAGACATACGATGGAAAGAATGATCTGGCCTACAGGTGGTATTAGTGTGGTTTATAGGAAAAAAATTTCTTTACATATTCTAATTTTGAACATACATTTGATAAATAAATAAGAAATGGCACGAAGAGGATATACAGAGAAAAACGTTTCTTAACGGCTTGATGACAAAAATATCCGATCTTCAACGTTAAAAAAGCTGTGAATATCTGCAGAAAATACTGGAATCAGCAAAATAATTCCAAAATTTTTTTCACACAAATTATGTTCATCTTGTGCAGGGCCCCGAATACCTTCCGCTAAAAAACTGCAAAATCTGCAGCGCTCTAGTGATGAAATCGAAGAAAATTCCGTAACCAATGAGAACTAGGCCATTGGAAAAATTATGGTGAGGTGATCAGCTTAAAGCAGACGATGATGAGTGGAACTACATTTTCTTCTGGAGTTCCAGCAAAGGAGACAGTGATGAAGGATGAATGGATCCATATCATTTTCTATACAACGAAATTTTAATTTTGAATGACTTTTTTAACTAGCTAAAGATTTTTAGGCATCCTTTCACGCGTTATTCAATTACCTTTAAAAGGCGATGACGTCATAAAATGATGATGACGTCATGAAAGAACGTTTAAAAGTAAGTATAATAGAAATTCAATACATCTTTTAAAAGCACTGAATGCGTGCAATTCGAATATGGAACATATTTGACAATGATAGTTGCGAGAAAACAATTAAAAAGGTTCAAAGTGAATTTTCTCCAAGTTGATGACGTCATCACAAAATTTGACTTTCGTTCAAGATATTTTTCATTTCATCTCAGATTTGAAATCTGCATAGTTAATTTAGTGCAAAAATGCAAAAAAAGTTGAGTTCGAGTCCTTGGCCGATTTTTAAAGATTTTTTATCATTTTTTTGATGACGTCATCAAAAACAGTAACTTCCGGTGATAATTTTTTTTGGCCCATCTTGGATTTGGAATCTCCATGGTCGATTTAGTAAGAATGTGAAATAAAATTTGAGGTTAGGCAGTTTGCTAGTTTTTTCTACAAAATTCCCTGTCTACTAGCAAAAAATGCCGCGCTCTGCTCAGCATACAAGGATGGCATATCTCCTGACATCACTGATCAGATCCCGTGCTACGAATTTGAAAGTGGGGGCTAAGGCTAAAAAGGTAGGGGGCAAGGCTTTTTACCTCCTTTACTGCAGCTTTAAAACTATTTGCTTTGCAAAAAATGGAGGGGGGGGGGGGCGGGCCCTGCTGATGAGTCACATTTTATAGAGATCATTTAAAAACTAAAGCAAAATGCTTCACTCTTTTTTACCCCTGCAATTGCAAACTATTGCGCTCTTGGGAGGTGTTCACGCCTCGTTTGCCGTTATTTGCCGACAAGTTTGAAAATTCATCCCAAATGACAAAAAACTCCTCATTTTTTAGATGAAACATTGTTCATAATAACATTTTACTCAGCCTCAGTTTGCACTTAAATTGTTCTTAACTTTTGACCAATTTTCAGGCTTGTGTTCTTATACAATTTCTAAACCACATGTAATGTCTCTACATTCATATGTCTGGCCGACTTCCCTAACCCCCGGACGTAATTTAAACTGCCACATAGTGTCACAGTCGTGCTTGTAATCTGAAACTATGTGGAACTTCGAAATGCCTCCAGCAGGTATATGCAACTGGGCCGGATGCACGGGAATCCGGTATCAAGGCCCCGTTTACACGGGAACAGATCCGCATAGATCCGTACCCAAGCTGGCTACGGTAGGCCTTGCGTTTACACGGGCACGGTAGGATCCGTATCTTTTCTGGGAGAGATCCGTGCCTTTTTGGGTACGATTCGAAAGCGAATCTATTTGGATCCGTACCTTCATCGGCGCCGTGTAAACGGGAAGATACGGATCCGCAAAGGCACGGCAGTAGAACGAGACTGTTGCTGGGGACAATGGAGGCTATTTCAATTGTACGCAGCACTCACAGTGCCGTCGGAACGAAATTCATATTCGGGGGGCTGCCCATTGTTTTCCTTCTCATTCAGTACACTGTTATAAAGGAAACATACTACAGTTTGACAGTTATTGGGGGGGCCCCCGGTTCCGACGGGCCTGACTCATCATACAACAAAGAAACTACTCTCCCACCACCACTCTTTTTTCCACAGTCGACAGCCTTTCTGAACCCTGTCTTAGTCTTGTTTCATTTTATTTTCACCTTTTCTTTTGTGATTTTTTCTTTATCCTGGCTATTTGGAAAGTCCTCTGTTGCAGTTTCTGGATAGGCCTCGATAAATTTAAGTAGAATGTCTTCGTATTTCGATGACATAACAGTCCCCGAGTCTTCTCCATTTTGCATTATAGCAGCTTTGTAATCCATAACTACTTTCATCAAGAAAGCCGTCTCCTCGTCTGTCGATGTAAAAAATGAACGCTTATCGTTGCTTGCGAAGAACGCCATCTTAGATATTCTCCCGCCAAAATGAAAATTAACAATTATATTGTCATTGCATACGCTTAAAAAAGCGTCCGTTCCTGTGTAAACGCTTTATAGTTTAGGATCCGATCTCGTGTAAACGCTTGTGGATCTTTTGGATCCGTTCCTTTTTCTCTCGTGTAAACAGGCCCTAAGTTTCTCGTAACCCTCGGTGTTGCAAAACGGGTGTTTTTTTAATAGGAGTGGAGCCTAACATTCTAACTTCTGCATGCTCATTATGTTCTTCATACCTGTTTATGTGAGAGGTGCTTTCATTACATCGTTGAGTTGATAGAGGAACAAAAACAAATTCTCTACCTTTTCATTTCTCGATAAACATTCCAGATTTATAATTTAACCGAACGAGGTTACAAAGATAACTAACTACTGATTTACTGAATTGCCTATTAAATATTGTTTGCCACATAATAACAATATGCTATATGACCTGGAGAGCGTCCTACGACACCCTCCCTCTTCTTGTTTAAAAAAATAACAGAATACGGACTTGGAGGGGTTAAATTCTAGGAACGTACCTAATCGATATGCCACATCGGCTAAATCCTTATTTAGGGGGGGGGGGAGACAGGGTGTACTGGAGCGACACTTTCCTGTGACGAGGCTGACGAGCATAAAGAAACAGCGGTTAGGGCTCAGTTCCGAGCAAATACTATAAAACAAAGTTTTAAGTTGGGCATTCTTTCATATATAAATATATAAGGAAGACACCAAAATCTTTCTGTATTACAAAAGCTTAACACGAATGTATTTTAATAACTCTGTCCTCTTTTTACACAGTAAAGCAAAAATGGAAAAATGCGACCTATTCTTACACAGTAGATATTTCAAATTAATTTGCCATTGACAAAAATGGGGGGCCCCTCCTAAGTTTCCCCACCTGAACATTGCGTGCATAATTTCAGCCGCTATTCATAAGTTATGACACTTTTAATTAAATCTTTGCGAATGTGGGCTACACTATCGGTTCACTTTAGGACGAAGGTGGTTTTTTTATTCGCTACAACTGTTAACATAGCTCATAATTTTTCAACATTATTTACATAACTATAAAAACATTTTCATTTCATGTTCTTAAATGCTTCGATTATCAAGTTCACAAGACACGTTACTTTGTAAATGGCTTGCTTTTTATTGTGTCAGATAGCGCGTTCCGTAAAATAGTTCCTCTAAATGATAATAAAGTTTCCCATAAACTAACTTAACTTATTGGTTGTAAGGAGCTACAGGAGGCTATTTGTTCGAAGGTCGTATCTTATATCCTTTGGTTATCTATTTTATATCAAGAACTCAAATAGAAAGAGAGGCAAGCGGCATCCATGCATCTATATATTTCAATTATCAACTCCAAGCTACACATTATCTTCTACAAAAGTCGCCATTAATGCAACTGCTAATTCATAGCTGCTTTTGCGTTAGATTTTGGTCTTGGCTAATTCCGTCGCTTTATCTTCATGACAGTTCTTTTTAATGAATAATGATGACCTTTGAAGTGATACCAATTTACTCCATTGGCATACGACTTATGTGGACCATTTAGATACCTTCCATTCAAATTTGATGAATGACAATCTCGATACCACCATGCACCCTGAAATGACACAGCACAACTTCCACCTGGACTCGTGTCGTGATCTTTATCTTTAGTTGAAAATTTATTCCCATTTGTATCTGAAAACGAATCGCCAGCCGTTCCAGAGTAAGAACTTACATGTGCTGTAAATTGCTGATCTTCGCCATCTATATGGAAGGCATTATATTCTGCAAAAGCTTTGTTGCCATCCACATCTTCAAGATCAAACCGAATCTTCATATCTTTTTGTTTTGTAAGGCGGTGAATTTTCTCATTTCCAAGCCAAAATTCATTTCTCAAATCCCCAAAGCCTATCTTGTACAATTCCCAGTCTTGATAGAAATCTACTGACCCATCAGTACGCCTCTGAATCACCGTCCAGCCACCCCCGTCATTTTCCATGTCACAATAAACAGAGAAAGCTATGCCGTTATCTGGGTTAATTATATAGAGTCCATTTTTTGACTGCCCGCTTTTCCTCCACGATGAACAGTCTCTTTTTTGTATTTCAAGAACGGCGGAATCAGATGCTACTCCAACTTTATTTTTTGCGTCACAAATATAGTACCCTGCATCATCAGAAACAATTTTTGTAAACTTGAGTAACATGCTTTTCTGATCTGTTGCAAGAACCTCTTTGCCACTTGTCAAACCATGAGCTTTTTTCCAGTAGAGCTTTGGTATAGGATTGCCAGTAGCACTGCAGTTGACTTCTAAAGGATACCCAACTGTTCCAATGACCTTCTTGGAGTTTATGATCACCTTGGGTTTTGTTAGGACAGAAAGTTCAGTTTCGACTGCATCTGTACCAAGAATGTTCTCCGCAACGCACTTGATTATACCGTTGTCATTCTCCTGCACTATTGAAATAGCGAGGGCACCTGAAGCAGGAAAACTGTACCTTGAATCTTGAGTTTGTGACCCGAATCTCCAGATAATTTTTGGTGTGGGGTTCCCCTCGGCCTCACATAATAATGTTAAATTAGAGCCAACTGTTTTGTAGACTACATTTGGAAACTTTGATACAATTCGTGGCTTTGAAATCGACCTTCCCGGTGATCCAGGCTGGCCCTTTTGCCCCTTGTCCCCCTTTTGACCTGGAGGACCAATTACACCAATAGGTCCGATATCCCCTCTCTGTCCTGCTTCTCCTTTGGCACCACGCGGGCCTGGCTTTCCCCTTGCCCCTCTTTCACCCTTCTTGCATACAAGTGTCACACTGCTGCAAAGCCCATTGACATTATGTGCCAATTTTTGTATTTGTAAATGAAGATCAAAGCTCGGTTGATTGTGACGTCGTGATCTTCGTTTCAGTTTTTCTAATATCCTGAATTCTCTGTTTAAAAGTTGTGAATAGTAGCGAAAGTCCTTTTGTTTTTGTTCGCCATCTTTGCTTTGGCATTCTTTTAATTCCCTTTCAGTTTTCTCTTGCTTTCTTTCCAGCTCATTTATCCTTTCTGTCAGCACACTGTCTGTTTTGTAGATCTTCAAATGTAGGAATATTGCTTCAACAACTAGCAATCCTATTACTATAGCTAAGAGGCAAGCGTAACCGTTTTTATGAAACGCTACTTTCTTGTCAACGGCCATGTTTAATTCTACGTAATCACTAAGGGTTTACCTCGAGGTTTATTCACATTTAAGAGATTAAGAATTTCTTTCTTCTCAAATGACCAAGCTTATACCAAGTCAAGTCCAAACATGTTTGCCTTTTATCTCTGTACAAATTGTATAGA
Source organism: Rhopilema esculentum (assembly GCF_057945365.1). NCBI lineage: Eukaryota > Metazoa > Cnidaria > Scyphozoa > Rhizostomeae > Rhizostomatidae > Rhopilema > Rhopilema esculentum. Next base: position 7,838,969 of record NC_142832.1, on the reverse strand, counting down.
AACAAACAGACAAACTCAAGACGGTTGTTCCTTTTCTGTATCTATTTAAACCCTTCAGTCCTAAATCATAGGTTGTTTTAAATTTGAATTTATACAAGAGCAACCTCTTGTCTTGCCTAAGTTTTTATCTTCGCGACTCGACCTATAGTCGGACCAAATGCTACATTCGTTTGTATGACTGCAAGTTTTACTTATCAACTTTGTTTATTTTGTTAAGATTCTTAATGAATTTTTGGACGAATATCACCTTGATTGGACTAACTTTACCCGGAAGGGCTGCATTTACAGGGGCTTGGGATTGTGTGATTTTATCTTTCCGTTTTCCAAATAACCCACTGTAACAGTTTATTTTTTGTCAGACGCTCTTTAGATTATAAAACGTCGAATCTTATTCGAAAATTCTCAGCTAGGAAAAACATTTACCAGTTGTGGATCGAAAGAGGCCAATCAGAAAAGGAAGCAAATGACTTTTGAGGGTGCCCAATTAGTGACTCTGGCCTATTAAGAATATTACTGATTTAGCCCAAAGGTGAAATTCTGTCTTCACAATAGCGGTTTCTTTGTTTTGTGTACGAAAAAGTGAATACACTATGTAGTTGGTCGAGAGGAACGCATGCATATAACAATATATACATACAATTTATATTTATTATAAATAAATATTTATAATGATATATTTATTACATATGCATTTTGCAAGCAAATATGAACTTCGATATTGATTAATTTCAATGCAATTTTTAAAGAATTTAGGGTCATTGTTGAGAAGACCAAAATTAAATTCCGACTTTCTCTTAAATGTATAGACTGCTTCTCAATCACCTTTTTCCCTAAGGAATGGGAATCTGCCAACTTTGCCCAACCCTTCTATAATATAAGACAATTTATTGAAGGTCAGAAGTTGCAATCTTGTTTTAATTTTGAAATTTAATTTTCCTTCTCTTTCATTACTTCCTTTTTCTTCGTTTCAGCGATACAATTGATTGCTTACCGACCTTAACATTTTATCTCAATTTATCACAAGCTTTTTCGCGGCCAGAGTGAAAGTTTTTTAATAATAATTACAAATACATATTTCATTGCAAATTTAAATGTATAGTTAATTTTTCATATATTTATTTATTTACGTACTCAACTGTAGTACATAATACAGTATTCTAGGGACTGTTCAAAAATAATATTAAAAATTGAATTTAATCATAAATTATATGCTAGTTTTAAAAAGGTTTGTCTTGAGCAGCGATTTGAAACTTCGCATGTTCTTTGCAGTACGAACTTCCAACTGCACAAAGCTTATCTAAAGAAAATTTCCAGCTCTACAAATCATCATAATACTTTAAGCTCTATTCACCTTTCAAACCCTGGGCTTATATCATAGCATATACAAACCATTCCACTCAATATCGTTAACGTAGTAGATCCATTAATTACAAAACCACGATTTTTAAAGGATAAGAAAACATGGCTTGAAAAACTCCTATCGTGTCAAGAGACATATCAGGGCTTGTAACCTGCTGAAAACTTCACCCTGGAGCACATTCGAAATGAAAATAAAAATTTGTACATTTTAACATGGGCACGTTGGAAGAATGAGACTGTCGCCCAGAAATGATTTAGTGTTTTAGACATTCAAAAAGGCGGCAAAAAGACACTTTTGACACCACAGAAAAGCCCCATTATAAAGCGGCAGCAGAAAGAAAGCAAGGAAAAGAATCTAAGGGTAGGATGGTGATAAAAATCAATCAAAAAAGCAACGTTCTGAATAGAGGAGTGCTCTCTCGTGCTCCTTGGTTCTCTGTAAGTGTGCTAGTTAATGTTCATTCCAATCGTCAGCTTGTGGTCTGCGTTATGGAATTGTTCCGCTACCCTGTATTTTAGATGTATGGTCTTTGGTCTATAACAGGGGTTCTTAATTGTTTTGAGTGCCGGGCCTGAAAAACATGTGGAATTTTTTTTCCGGGGGGCACTGAGTTTTCGACTTTTACATAGCTTGTGTCAAGAAATTCCACAAAATGAAGTTCGGATCTCATACTTGCCAGGCTAATTTAGAGATAAGATAGGCAGGCCTACCTCCTATCTCTCTGCAAAGAGATATCTGTCTACAGAACATCAAATGACATTGAATGTGGCATAATCGAAGTAACTTTCAAGAGGCAAAAATGGCTAATTTTCAGCATTTACCGCCCTCCAGCTCAATCTGACAGATACTTCTTTGATGAGATAGGAAAGGGGCTCGATTTTTACAGTAGCAAATATGAAAGTTTCTGTTTGATAGGTGATTTTAATTGTGAGCCCAAAGATGGTGTTATCAGTGACTTCGTTGATACCTTTGATTTATCTAATCTGGTCAAGAGCCCGACCTGTTTTAGGTCCGACAACCCTAGATGCATAAATCTTATCCTGACGAACAGGAAGAGAAGTTTTCAGAATACTGTAACAGTGAATACAGGGCTGTCGGACTTTCATGCCATGATAATCACAATACTTAAAGGTGGATATAGGAAAAAAGAGCCCAAGATCATTACATATAGAAATTGCACCAATTTTCGTGCTGAGGACTTTAGGAGGGATCCTTGTGATCAGATTACGTCTGAAATGCAGGGTAACGATGATTATGGCACTTTCGATGCTGTAGTTATAAACACACTTAATAAACTTGCTTCTCTTAAGAAAAAATATTTGCGTGCAAATGATGCCCCTTATATGACAAAGGCCTTACGAAAAGCGATGATGCATCGCAAGAAATTACGCAGTAGATACATCAAGAGAAAAACTGAGGAGAATCTTAAAGCTTTCAAAAAGTAAAGAAATTTTTGTGTGAAACTCCTGGGCAGAACGAAATCTGATTACTATAGGAACCTTGACCTTGGAGACCTTACAGATGACCGTAAATTTTGGAAGACTGTCAAACCAGTTTTCTCAAATGAAATACAAACAAACTCAGCTGTGACTCTGTTTGAAGTTGAAAAAATGATAACTTAGGACTTGAAGATTGCAGAAATTTTAAATCATTATTTCACAGATAATCACAAATGATCCAGTGGTAAAAGCTAAAAGCTCAATCATCCCAGCATTGAAAAGATCAAAGAATGCTGCGATCTGAATAAGTTTGAATTCAAACCAGTGACTATCAATGAGGTACTTTTACAGATTCACAAACTGGATTCAAGAAAGGCATCACCCCTTAATAGTATTCCTACTAAGATCCTCAAACAGAATGCAGACATTCTTGCTGTCCTTATCCAGAAAATTTTCAATTCTAATTTATCTGAGTGCTATTTTCTAAATGGAACTAAAAGCTGGTGAGGTCTCGTCCCTGTTCAAAAGTCATGAAGCCTTTATTAAGAAAAATTATAGACCTATAACGGTTTTATCGTCTGTTTCCAAATTTTACGAGAGAGTAGTGGAGGGTCAGATAAACCTTATTCCCTTAGCTTCCTCTCTCCACTTCTGCGTGGATTTCGAAAGGGATATGGAACCCAACATGCACTTTCACGACTCATAGAAACCTGCAAAAAGACCTTAGATAAATGGGGTGTCGTTGGAGCACTGCTGATGGATCTTTCAAAGGCTTTTGGTTGCTTGAATCATGAGCTTTTGATTGTGGATTCAGTAAGAGTGCATTGCGATTGATCCTTAGCTATCTCAACGAGAGGAAGCAGAGGGTAAAGATGAATGGGTCCTTCAGCACATTCAACGATTGGTGTACTACAGGGCTTGTTCTTGGGACCTCTTCTGTTTAACATATACCTCAATGATCTCTTCATGTTTGTGAATGATACTCAAATATGTAACTATGGAAATGATACAACTATCTATGCTTGTGACAATAGTATTGATAGTATCATTTAAACATTAGAGAGTGATGCCCTTAAAATTGCAGAATGGTTTCCGAACAACTGTATGAAGTTGAATGAGGACAAATGCCATCTAATGATTTTTGAGAATAAAAGTAATGATATTTCTTTAAATATCGGAAGTGTCAGGATAAAAGAGAGCACAGGAGAAAAGCTACTTGGAGTGATTCTGGACAAAACGAAAAGCTACTTGGAATGATAATCAGATGAAAAAGTTTCTGAGACTTATAGGTTGATTTACTTCAAGGATTACCTCAAAATGTACAACAATTATTGTGAAAATTCCCTTACAAAGTGAATGGAGAGCCTTCTGTCAGTAGTTAGGGACTGAAATTGTTGTATACAGCGTACACTCGTCACCGATCTATGAAAATTTTTCAGCGCCCCCAATACCAACTGCCCCTCCTTCAAAATTGCTCTGGATCCGCCCTTGCTTCATTTAGAAGATTACTGACCGATGAATAGCATTATTCCTGTATTGATTTTTATTATCAGTCAAGATTTTTTGAAAGAAAGAAACATTTTGAGAGAGGGTGGGCGCTTTTTCGAGGGTAGGCGCTTTTCAGAGCAAATGCAGTATTTCTTTTGTATCAATGCCAACAGGTTAGGATAACTGTATCCTGGAGCTGTCTTGTTCTTTGCATGCACAGCTCTTTCTATACGGCATCAAATACTATGTGACAGACTGGTAAAACAGTTAATTTCATTATTAGTGGATTAAATCTTTAGCCCTGGCAAAACGACTAAACGTTTCACTAAACATTTCACTCAACTTTTCACTATGTAGGGCTTTAAACAAGTTTAAACAAAATCCGTTATCTTCTAAGAACAGAGAGAGGCTGGCCTCAAGTGGGCGATTGGCGCCATTTTCGATGTGGAAATCATGGCCTATACGATTGAGTGCTGTAGGTAAGTTGTTTCGACCGGAGAGATACAACCAGCCGTTCAAAGGATTATACATATTGCCCATTAGGTTTGTTTTTTAGATAGTTTTTATAAAATTTTTCTGTAAGAGAACAGTGTAAGTCAAATATTAGATGGCTGGTGGGAAAATTGGTCGGATGTTTGTCCTAAGAATTTTTTGGCGCTGACGCAGTTTTGCACCTCTTGGACACTAATCCTTACCCAAACCCCGAATTTTTATGGTTGATGTTTTTTTAATTTTTTGGCATACATAAAAGGCTTCAAAAGGTCAACAACATCTTGCGGGAATTTCTATGGAAATAGCTGCCGTACTTGTTTAAAGACAAAATATTTTCAAAAAGGCTTTCAAAATTTATTGCATGAAAGGTCATAAAGTTTCAAAGTTGTCACACTACTTTATGAACCTATGTGTATACACCCAGCTCTGGATCGAAATAGAACCGATCAGAAACGCGAGGATGTCAAAAACTGCTTATTACGGTTATTACTGTAATAACACTTTTTCCAAAGTCATTATCAGTTTGATGCATTCTTCTGCTAGACACAACCAATGACGTAGAAATGATATGGTATCTGTCCTCTATTCATCTGGAGGGGATGATAATTACCTGCTAATCCTTAACCACAGGAAGCCTATTATGTTTTGCAATTGTATTTCAAATTGTTCAAAGCTAGTTCGAGGCTCCCGGTCTCATTATTACTTTGGCGTTTTTAATAACAGAAACAGCAAAGTATTTGTCCCGGGACTCATCGATGACCTAAAATTCAATTGTTCTTGGTCCTTGAAATAAAGGAGCCCAGCAGCCTCATTATTACTTCTGGGATTCTAATAACGCGGCCATTTACCTTTTGCCAGTGCTGTTTTATGATTTTGCTTATAAGTTAGTTGTTTCAAAATGAATCGTGTTGTGGAAGATCAAGTGAATGACTATCGTCTCGGTGTTCATAGTGTATCTCTAATCATTTTGAAACGGGTGGAATTAACTCCATAGCAATGTCTCAAACTGAAAGACCGTGCCAGATATATCTCGTCATGTATTTTTCTATAATAAATTTTTAGCCTGCATCTTTTCGAATTTTATTTGTACTTTTGTAAACTGCAGTATAGCTATTCAACATGTTGCAAGTTGCTTATGTAAAGGCATTTAAAATGAAAGATGAACTACTGAAGTGAACCTTGAATGTGTTCAGCGGGCTTTCACGCAGTGGTTTCTGTTATTATAATCGCGATTCTAATAAAGGGCCCTCATGGTGGCTCAGAGGAAGTGGCCGCCAAATGTTTTTCACGACTAACCACCGCTCGCAAACCAACAGGAAACCAGGCTCTTCATAGATTTCTTTTTGATATGCTATCAAGGAAGTATCTGTATTTATCTTCTAGGAGATGCAACGCTAAAATTGCCAATTAACTCAGAAACTTTCAGCATTCGCTCAGATTCTTAGTTGCTTACAAAAATGTGTATATCGACTGATAATTTGCTTTTGATCCGACCAATTTATGTCTTTTTAGTGTTTGTTGTTTAGAGTCAATTGAAGACATGCATATTTCCCCAATGTATGGCTGGGCCAAAATGGGGGGGGGGGGGGGTAGCAAAACTCCTATACCCCTCCAGCTGAGGAGGATCAAAATCCTTTCATAAAGAAATTATTAATTTTCCTTTATCGTGCATCTTCCATACGTTTGAAAAAGTAATACCAAAAAAAATTTACTCCCAGCCGCCCCTGGAATAAATAGGGAGTAGAGAAACAAATTAGTATTGTACACAGGGATTGTTTAAAGTAGGAAATTCTCAGTAGTTTTCTAAACTAATCGAGGAGATAGCACCCCCTAGTTGATTAGATGCATCAATCTTTAAGTAAATAGTCAATTTTCTTGCATCATGTTATTTTTAAATGTTAATATAGCTTCCAATATGCGAATCAAAAATTACAAAATATATTGTTAAAAAAGTTACCCTGCTCAATCGCATACATGAGCAGTACTTGAATTTATCTCACATGTGTGTAAAGTGAGAATACTACTGTATAAAAAAATTGTGATTTGCAATGGTTACACAGAAATACCATCCCCATCCTTGGCTGAAGATTCCCAATATGTTGGGTGTGTCATTTGGGCAAGCTACAAAAGTGACACAAAGTTGGAACAAGCTGATAGGGCTTGTCAAAAACTGGACTAGCTTGCCTCTAAATATTAATGAAATTGTTTGAAGAATTTTATAGGTACATTATATATTTGAAATATTCAACCAATGCTTTTGTTTTATCTGTGATACTTCTGTCAATGTATATATGCAGAAGAAATATTTATTTTGTTTTTCTGTTTGAACTAGGGCTTTTGCCAGTATCTATTGTGTGTATGCATACTTATAGAAGCAATGTTTGCAAATTTTTCATTTTACAAAGTCATTTTTGTTATCAATTCTACGATATGTGTTGCTCGTACTTACCTTATAAATAATTTACAGAATGTGTGATGAGAAAAAAGTGAAAATGACAAAATTAATTGGTACACATGATGGAACATTTCACTGTGATGAAGTCCTTGCCTGCTCATTTTTGAAAATGCTGCCAGAATACAAACATGCTGAAATTATAAGATCCAGAGATCCAGAAAAGCTTGCAGAATGTGACATTGTAGTTGATGTTGGTGGAGTTTATGACCCTGCAAAACACAGATATGACCATCATCAGAGGTGCTTTATCAATTCTTATAATTGATACTGATAATATTTTTAAGCCCAAAACATTCAAAACATTTTAACATCATTTTTGTTTAAGATTTTCACAAGAAGTTATTCTAGAAATATTGTGTATGTATATATCTGTTTGTTTTTAGATATGTTTTGTTGATTATCAATTGGCTTGATCCAGTCCATTTATTATCAATCAATAACTTGCATCATAGCTTTTTTGCTAAGAAAAAAAGATAAAAAGTTCTTGTTAGCCAGGTTATCACATAAAATTCCCCATAGAAGTTGGTTTCAGCATTTTCTTGATTATCCTAATGCCTTGTACCAACAGTTTTTTGAATTTTTTTATAATCAAATTTAAAGGTAAATCAAATTTTTGAGGAATGTCAATGTTCATTTGAAAAGCAAACAGAACAACAACAAATTGTTCTTTTATGGTTATGAATGCTGGTTGATATCAAGTCATATGAAAATACAAAAAAGTTTCACAGGGAAAAAGTTGCTTTGTTTAAAGTAAATGCTTTTTCTTACATAATAGTTTTTATGTTAAATGATTCTGTAAAGGATATTGATCTTTCCAAATCATTGCAGGGCATTTGATGGAACAATGGCTTGTCTAGCACAAAAGAAATGGCAAACAAAGCTGAGCAGTGCAGGGCTTGTGTATTTGCACTTTGGACATCAGATACTGTCTCAGATTGTTGGAGAGGCTGTTGAAAAGAAAGATGTTGAAGTACTTTATGACAAACTGTATGAAAATTTCATTGAAGAGATTGATGCTATTGATAATGGAGTGAATCAACACGATGGAGAATCAAGGTATTCTTTAGACTCTAATGAAGCTGAAGGCAATTGGGAGAGAAAATTAGGAAATGTGTCTGCACAAGAAAGTAAACTATCCATTGGGTCTTGTATCATTAGGTTGTCTTTAACTGTGGGGTACCACTAACATGAATTGGCAGCCTTTTAGAGTACCTTGCAGTACCTAAAAAGCACAAAATAATTTTTATGCTTACCTTGGTGTGTCTTCTGTTCTATTTCCCTTTCCAAAAATTGGAGTGGATCTAGGAATCTGTTGCTTGCGGCTTCTTTTTCATAGAAATTAGAGCGGAACAGTGAAGCTATTAACAATGGAAGGGGGTTGCTATCAAAGTACATTTTCTGTTAACGATAACGTTATATTATGTAACTTTATGCATATGTGGACATACAATGATGAAAAACGTTGTAATGTGCAATAAAAATGACCAGCGTATTAACCTTCAGCTTATAAAATGAGCTTATATATGTGCCTTTTTGAATCAGTGGTTTTGTCTCTATAGATAGTCTAGGAAACTTTTGTGGAATTTGTAAATTTTCCTGCCATTCCAACTCTGACTTGTACTTTGTTAAAAATAGAAGTCAACTGTTTATTGATGGATCAGGCCTATATTATGAACTTTAACACAAATAACAGAGAAAATGCTAAGCTTGGGTCATAGTTAATTATATATGACCAACATGTCAGAAGATATGATAACGATTAATATAAGTCAATTGTACCAGGAAATTTTTTTTTAAATAAATAAAGATGTTTTGATCATAGCCCGTTATCAAGGCTTATATTGTACCGCACGCAATCTAGTATATTTATGTCAGAAGATACTCCAAATTGTTTCTTGTGAAAAAGGAATCTATTCTTGAGAACCCAAGAGTTGTTTTTATGCTTTCTTATCAGCAAGTTCGCGGTGTGTGTAGTTATTGGCTGGTATCTTTTCTGTGCTGTCTTATCGCAGAAATCTATTTTAGAAATCTGAGAACTCTTTTCTTAGTAGCTGATAAAAAATTCATGTCTAAATACGTTGCAGTGGCAAAACACCCATCACTTTTCTTGTTCCATTGTTGTAGGTATGCCCTTGCTATTTACACAAGTAATGAAAAAAAAATTTTCGTTGTAAATCATTGCCTTGGCTTAAACCTGTGTGACTTTTTTCCAGGTATCGAATTACTACTACACTGAGCTCGCGTGTTTCATACTTGAATCCAAGATGGAATGACCAAAGTCCTGACCCATGGGTAATTCGATAGAACTTGCTTTCTTTTTTGTCATAGCATATTTCGCCACAGCATTATGTTCTTTGAAACCTGATGCACACTTGTATTTCCTTTTTAGAAAGGATTTGAAAAAGCAATGGAGCTCGTACGGTCTGAATTTCTGGACAGAGTCTCGTATTTTAAAGAATCTTGGCTGCCTGCAAGATGCATCGTCGAAAATGCCATCAAAGAACGAGCAAAGGTTTGGCTTTAGTCAATGTTCCATCGCGTAGTCAGAATTAATGTGTATCTGAAAATGTACTCTCTGTGTTAAAAATACGGTTTTAGGTTGCCACCCTGAGTATCCCGCTTAGTGCGATCATCAGACAGGAATTAAACCTGCCCATTTACAGGTAATATTATGTTTAGTTACGATATTATGATATTATGATATATGATATTACATGTGATATTATGTTTGTACTCCTTGGTGAATGAGGACTTTCAATAACCTGTAGTGTTTAACTTACAAATGTAGAAAATTTCAACGTCATTAGAACCCTGTATGAACAAATAAGTCTTTTTTCTTTGCAGGTTCATGAAAGCGGAGAGATAATTAATTTTGGAAAGGGTGGCTGCCCTTGGAAGGATCATTTATTTGAAATAGAAAAAGAGTTGGGGATGGAGAACAAAATTAAATATGTGCTATTCACAGATCAAAACGGAAAATGGCGAGTGCAGGTAAATATTTTAATCGAGTCAAGCTTTGAAATATTTGCATTAGGCAATACACTTAGTGAAAAAGTATAGTTGGAAAAAGGATGCTCATATGGAGTGTTCTAATGTCCATGTATCATTTGGGTTGTAGGTTTCAGCAACTGTGTTGAGACCTTCTTTTGATATGTCTTAGAATAAACATCCAGAATATGTTTGGTGAACTCCCAGTTGAATGGAGTCTGCCTCATGAAGGCCTTTAATATCTTTATTACAATGCCCACTGTTTACATCCACTGAATAATCTCCTTTGCTTTGGATCTGCTATTGATATGCCTTAGAATAAACATTCGTTGATTGTTCATACCCCTTATTAAAGCCAGCTGACTAGTTAGTCCATCACTCAATTACAAAACGCATTTGCTACTACAGGCACCTGCCATTGGCTGCATCAAACAGGGCACTCGGCTCATGCTTGTTATTTTTACCCCACATTCAACAAAACAGTGCAAAAGTATGCAAGTTTTATCATCTTCAATAAAGATGAACCAATTTCAAAATCTTATTCTCTCGTTGGCCAAAAACAGATTCTTTAAGGGCAAGTTTCCTCCTCTTTGGTTCTTAGAAATTTTTTATAAATAAACTAATCGAAATAGATAACTAACATGAATAGATAACTATCTAAATTCGAGCTTGAGTAAACAATGTTCTTATCCACATATATCCATTTCATTTTTTCTACAATAGTGCGTTCCTATTGGTCTCTCCTCATTTGAAAACAGGTATGTATTTCTATTAAAATCTTACTTGCTATTTCCAGCCATGGCTTCCATTTTATGAAGAAATTTTGCGCTCAAAAGTTTGTAGGATGAATGAAACAACACGTTCCCTTTTCGTGTTGGACAAATCTTCTATTGTAAATGATAGTGTCTAGAATGTGGTTTGATTCATAAACATGTTCGAAGCTGGCACTTGTATCTGAAATAATAACCGCGAATTCTCCAACAAGTTATCTAAGTGCCTTCTCTGTTTATTGGGGTTTTTGCCGTCTTAATTTCGGATGGGTATAGACCGAGACAGCAAAAGCATAAAAATATGGACATCAAAACTCGTCATGACTTATTCGAACTCAGAAGGATCTTCAAAAACTTGTTGTATATAAAAAAGTCGCTTCCATTTCGAACCTTTCTTTTCACAATCGTCACTATATTGTCTTCCTCAACAGGTCAAACATTTATTTACTGTAGCTACAAAACGGAGCTATTTCCTCATTTTAGAAATATGACGTTAATGCTGATGCGTCAGTATCCAGCCTCCAAGACTAAAATATATATAAGCTATCAGCTTTATGTCAGAAAAAATTACAAAATCACTCTTAAAATCTTTTTTTCTAGCTAGAAGTTGTCTTCGTAGGAAATGATATAATTTTTTTCAGAACCGTCTTGATTTTGGGCTTTGATCGAAGAAAGTATTTGCCTTCTTTATTTCAAGGTTTAAAGCTGCAACTGCAGCTTTTTTTGCCATCATCCAAATCAACCCTATCAAGCTTATTCAAATTTTTTTTCAGTCTGGTTTATATTTGTCAAAATAATTCTGTTTCCTGAAATCTTTTTTAAGTTTAACAAAGACGCTTTGCACGTTCGACAGCCCTTCCTTTTTTTCGCCCTCGGGAGTTTCTAAATCTAAATGAAGATATTGATTATTTCTTGTATCTAGAAAAATTGAGACGCATTTGTTTGTTGATTGATTCTCTGAATATTACATATTTAGTTAATTAATTGATAAATATTAATTCAGCTAATCTGTGCCTTGTATGTTGCCAATTTCTTAACGTTTTTTGTCCTACCAGTTCTGTCAATCTGGTAGGCAAAGCGATGCCTCTTTGGGGCGAAAGTTAAATTTTCTCTTCAGTACCTCTTACGGACGATAACGATACTGCAATGGAGAGTCTTAAAGGAGGGGTCCAAGCGGCCTTAGCTAATCTTAAACTTATGCAAAAGGGGGGATGGGGTAGAAGCAGTTGTGCCGTGTGCCACTGTAGAATTAAATTAGTGTGCTGAATCGACAAAGATATTGCCTGCAACGCAAGGTCGTGTGTACAACCCCAACTTAAGCTTTTGCAACTTCCATGTTTTTTCTCGCCTCATTTGCTGAGGTTATGGTGATTTGCTTCTCGTTGTTCCTTTGAAGACTCAGCCTCCCAGAAGAATGGCGGGGAGTAAGAGACGAAGAGCTGACGAGAATTTCCGGAATTGCAGGCTGCATTTTCGTACATGCATCGGGATTTATCGGTGGAAATGCGACATATGAAGGCGCTCTGGAGATGGCTAGACAATCTTTGAATAGAGAAAAATGATATCTTAGCGACAAGGCACCATCTTAAATCATCTCCGCTGAATGAACAAAAGGTAGAAGCATTTTGAGGTACAGCTTGTAAAGCATTTAAATTTCAAGAAAATGTCTACCTGCTATGATTCTTTACCTGCTATGATGGTCTGGATTTTTTTTGGGTCTTTCTACACAGTTCTCAGAACAAGCAGTTACGTTTAATTTTCTGCTGTTTTTTTCACGTTGTATAAGCTAGAGCCAAGGTAAATAGGGGCGTATTACCCAGCTATTCAAATCGTATTTTGAATCCGCCTCTTTGGAGACAAAGCAGCCTCTTTTGCAAATGTTGCTTTATTCTCTAAGGTCGAAAATGTGTCATGGACTGGCAATGCATACATTCAATTAAGTTGGGAACGGCAAAAAACATTACCCGGGTATTGTAGCTCTCGTGTAAGGTGCGCTGATTTGCTTTTTCAAATGAAGATTTTTCACACCATCGAGGAGCTCTCGTAGGCAGTGTTGAGAAGAGGGGTGGGGGGTCATGGGGGTCACTGACCCAGGGGCCCTTGGCTTTAGGGGCCCATAAATAATAACTCAACTAAAAAAATTTGTAAGTAATAATCCAGCCTCCCCATCAACATTAACATAACATAATATTAGAGACAATAAAGGTCCAGGAAGTCGTTGCCTGCCTCGGTGTTAAATATAATTTTGCTAAGAATTTCTCATCTTTGTTGGCTAGGGCTAAAGAAGTTCAAAAGCTTCTGAATGTTATCAAAAATGTGATTGCAGGGCAACATACAGGGCAATATGTATGTCATACAGATTTACACTATGGCATTCGCATCTATTTGCAACAGTGTGTCGGTTGTGGTCCAATTTAGTCTAACCTTTAAGAATTTCTAAGAAAATTTCATTTTCATGCATTATGGTGCTAAGATATCAGTTATGCCCAAATTTTCAGGTATCAGATATCAGTTATCAGGTATGGTAAGTATGATATTTGATGCGTACATTGTATTTCGATTGTATTTAAGAAGTGCGAGGTTGAATGAAGCAGCGCGATATGGAAGGAAACAGAATAAACAGTTGCCTAAAGTATTAAATGTACTTGTGATAAATTATATCTCTTCCATTAAATATCCCCAAATCTTGTGCCTATCCCACTTGTTTTTTATTCTCAGTTATTTAAACGTATCATCTTGTACCTGTAATTTTCTATTTCTTTTTTAATTCACAGGAGGGGTGAGAAACATGGATTTTCCGACAAAAATCTAACAAGCTTCTATTTTTTTCTCATAAATTTCAACATAACATAACGACATCAGAACTGAAAAAAGATCTTTTGATATATTGAATATTCTTATGTTTATTTAGATTCAAATTTTTTCCAACAAAACATAGCAATTAGATAAACGTAGACAACCATGTTAAATTTTTGAAAAGAGCAGAGGTTTTCCGACAAAATAGCAGTTTAGCTCAACAGTGGTGTTTTTGCTCCCTCTGACTCCCTCTATCTACACCATTGCCACCGGCGCAATTTTAGCAACCAAAATAGCCACCCTAGAAGTTTAAGCAACCATAGTTTCAAAACTTTCTGGGGAGCATTCCCCATACCTCCTAGAAGCGTCTGCCTTAGGCAATTCTCTCCGCGGCCCTGCTCGTAGGCCCACTGGATTGTTAAAATCTCTATGAAATAACTTGAATTTATAAATTATTCTTTCCCCGTTAAGGGGTTTCACCATTAGGCCACTTGTTACTATTAGAAAGTAGCTATGAAGTTACGGGGCATTTATCCACCATAGATACACAACATAGAACAGTCCTTTTAGCTGCACTTTCCGATATACGTCGATCTGTGCTTGATACTATGACGCATTGGAATGACGTATTGGATTTGGTAGGACTTGCAGAGTTTGCAGCCACGCTGTAATAAATGCACATTTGTAAAGAAAAGTCGTTAATATCCTTTTTAATGATCCATTTTCCATTTTCCTGTGTTGATATAAAACAGAACCTTTTTCCACGTGCTATGCAAAACTCGGGTTATAACTGACATTTTCTCTTATAAATTTGCTCCAACTCTATATATTTATAAAAAAGTAAAACAGGTGTGGTAAAGTTGCTCCTTATCACAGGCGTCGTTAATTACTTTGCCCCATTTTTTAAAGGCTTTGCACACGTTCCTGACATAATACCGGGTATGCTCAACAAGCCCTCCAACAAAAGTAACACGTTATTCAGAACAATAAGACTCCGTTCCACTCATTGTCAAACAATAATTGTATGGTACTTTTGAGTTCAAGCTATTTTCAGAATATTTCAACTGCTTTTACATCAAAAAATGAGCAAAACATGTTTACTCGTTTTATAAATACGAATTACTGTCATATAGAAATCTTTCTTAAAATCGTGTATTTTGAAAATGCAATAATTTTCTTCCAAATTATAAGATCTTTTCAAAAGAAAGTTTTACTTCTATATCGAAATTCGTCCATGCAAATTTATGTTTCATATGCCTGGTGAAGTTATCATTCCTATTCAAACTGCGATCACAAAGGTCCGGACTATTAGTAGTCCGGACCCTCGGGCTGCTATCATGATTTGTTGTTCTGATCACGTGACCATTCTCGTGAACCGACAATGGTGCATTTAACGTCTTTTGTGTGCTTGGATTCCCAACATTTTTTGCAGATCAACAATCTGCGTGTCGAGTTTTTCTTTCCCTGAATGCAATTGTTGTCTCAGTTGAGTGATCTCTTTCTCCTGTGCTTCGCCTTTTTTCTGCAATTCTCCCAGCAAACTCTCAAGAAGACTGCTCTGATGCGACTGTTCTTGCAAGTAACAATCCTGAAAGTCCAGCTGCATCTGCAAATCTCTTATATCATGCTTCAGCCTTTCCGTGAGCCATTTTTCAGTTTCAAATTCCTTTTTTAAATCGATAAATTCACCCTTAACGTCGCCTATTTCCTTCTCTAGATTCTTGTTTTCCCCTTGAAGTCGATGTATGTCCGATATTTGCCTTTTTATAATCGCATCACGGCTATCCAACTGTTTTTTCAATAAACGATTTATTTCCAATAATTCCGCGTACTGTTTTTTCAGCATCTCTGTTTCCTTATCTGGCTTAGGCCCATCTTCTGTGATGTTTTTGTTATTGTTATCCATTGGTCTGTGTTCGTCACACACAATGCCATCTTTCGACACCTTTTCATTTTCCGTCGCTACAAGCCGGTTTTCATCACAACTTTTCTCTTCAATTTTACTTGCTTTCACCACATCCCGTGTCAGTACCACATTCATATCGCAGCCTTGAGACAAATCTTTTAACTCCGCGCAGCTATTTTAAATAAGAGTTGAATTCACTAGTTGTAAAGAGTTGAAGCCACGGTTTGAATGCGACGAGTCCAGGCACTAAAGAGAGATGAAATGCGTGTCATTTACCATTTAGTATACAATAACATTTCGCAATTTTTTCTTTCTTTTCCTTTTCAGGTTAATTTTCTTCTCGAGCAGACTCATTTGACAGTTAACTTATAATTACAGTCCTCAACACCAACACCTCATTATATCTGTTTATTGTACGCGATCATTATCTCGACTAAGTAGAGCAATTAAGAATGATAAATGTTTTAATTTATTTAGTACTTCATCCCCACAATCCCCTATCACGAACGTTATAACTCGGTTTTTCAATTCCCAAATATTGGCCACACAGAATGTTCAGAACTAGGCATGGCGTTGCAAGCAAGTTGCGAAGTATATCATCGCGGAATGGAGATTAGTCTCGCATAAGATAAAGTGTGTAATAGAGAAAGGAATACGTCAAAAAGCTTAAGAAACGCCGTTAAATGAACAAAACAAAAACTCACCGATTAAAAACAACTTTAGAACTGCAAGACCTGCCAGCTTCTCTTTGCACTTGGCTTGCTAAACACGCATATTAGGCACAACATATCCTGCTGAACAATTTAGAATTCACAGGTCCCTGGATTCACTTGTGAATTACTGCAATTGAAGTGTTTTTGAGCCATCCCTATCTGAATTGTGATCGTAATTTATTTATAAATGCCCCTCAGTCACTGATGATGTTTACGCCATCCTCTGTTTTCAACATATACAGTAAATGATGGTACTGGTAACTTTGCTATTTTGCCCCATTTAGTCCATCTTCTTATCCTTCTAATTGCCTCCAAATTTCTTCGCATTTACTTTTATAAACATACATGCATACACCTTCTTCATTAGCTAAACAGATTCTCACAAGTCCGGTAACATAACGTCAGTAATTATTTAATTTTGGGCCTCTCTTTATTTTTCAACTATTGAAACATTTTTTTGTGGTACAAAATTTAATAAAATGGTTTTAGGTGGCGTTTCTGATTGGCCTATTTCGATCCGCAACTGGGTATATATATTTCCTAGCGTAGAATTTTCGATCTATGTTCTGACGTTTTATACTCTGAAGAATGATAGACGAAAGTTTTTAGTATTCTCAAATGTTTGCTTTTTTTAAAGCCATTTTGAAACATTTCTGATCGATACAGCGCCAAAGAGAAAGTATTGATCTGTTTCAGTATTTAAACAGTTAACTGCTTCTCTACTACCAAATACTACCTAGCATCCAGTGGTGATTTCTAAGGGAGCGCAGGAGCGCGGAGCCTCCCTTTTGAAATATTTTTCCGGGGCTCAGCCCCCTTAACAATTCTGCCTTTATCTTGATTTCGAAAAACTCCCCTTGTCCTGTGAAGGTCTAGATTTGTTTTTTTGCAAAGATCTCCACGTAGGGTTCACACAAATGAATCTTTCCTCCCTGCCATCTTTCTGAATAGTGTCAATTTATTTGAAGCTATATTGATAAATCGTGTATCCATGGTCTCATAAAGCTGATTGCTTCAGAAGAACTGTCGTAAAAAGCATACGACACGGAGAAGCTGTGCTTACCGAGCAGTATCCTGGTCCTTTCTCTCGATTTGACCACACCACACCTCATGGTCCCTACGCCAGGAATAACAGAGAGCTGGCAACTCTTTTTTCTCAAAGTGAAAGTTCCTTCATGTCAGGAAATTGAACCACAAACACTTGGATCTGCAGCCCGCGATCCTACCCTCTGAGCCATCCTTACATTATTGAGATAGGAGAGGGTCGTCTTTGATTGGGGAGAGGGTCGTTTTTGATTGGGGAGGGTGGCCTCTTTGAATTGGGAGAGGTTTGTCTTTAATTGAGAAGAAGGCTATCTTCGAGTATAAAGAGGGATGTATTTGAGTGGGGTGAGCCTTGTCTTCAATTGGGGAGAATTGGGAGAGGGTTGTCTTTAATTGGGGAGAAGATTATCTTTGAGTGGGGGAGGGTTATCTTTGAGTGGGGGAGGGTTGTCTTTGATCCAGAAGAAGGTTATCTTTGAGTTTGGAGAGGTTGGCTTTGAGCGGGGAGAGAGTTGTATTTGAACTTGGGACAACAGTCACTTGTCTGTTGTTATTGGGTCCCAGAGAATCTTCTAGTGATACAGAGGCAAATAAATTGTCGAACACCGAGTTAGAGACTATTTAGTGACATGAAAACACAAAATATATTATTGTAATTACTAATTTGCAAATTGATTCGCTTTATAAAACTGTACACATTGTTAGCTGTATCATAAAAGCAATTATGCGATATAAATATCATTAGTTTATGTATTAAAATGGGTCCCGCTAAAACTACTGTCGAATCTTCAACATATAATGTTATAGTAATACCGAGTTTCCTGTTATATTTCAAGCGCCCATTGTGGAACTTTTCTCCACCATCCCTTCCTTAACATATATAATATGATATTTAAATAAACATTGTTTATTCATAAGACAAAATCCCAATATAACTGTGATTTCTGCTATAACTGGTCAAATCTTAAGTTACTTGAATATCGGTGTTTTTTGGATGCAGGCCAGTCACTCGCAATAATGCGTGACAGCTTATTAAACGTTTTCTGCGTTCTGCATTTTTCACAGGATCACTGTTACGTCATTTTTCTAAGATTCAGCATTTGGGAGAATATAGCACTATACTACAGTTTCTTGTCTAAATGAAATCCAAGCCAGAATTGGATTAAAATGATTTGCTTGCGCCTTGCAATCATCTGCTTTCGAGAATATTGTTGTGCGCAATATGGTATCTTCAATCTGAAAAGAAAATTATTTTTTCAAATTTTTTCAATATGATACTTTAAACTGCAGCTTTTCGCAAGAACATTGCAAGTAAAACGATACCGCTGGTCATATAAAGTACATCTCAGGACGGTAGGCAACAGTTAGATATTATGGTATCTCATGTTCGTCAAAAGGAATAATTTCATAAAGTTAATAAGCAAAAACTTTTTAGGATTGTGTTTTTGTTATATATCAATTTTACATTATATACATCATAATCAATTATATATCAATATCAATGTACAACTTGTAGACGAATCTAGCCAATGTTGGTCGAAATATGGCCAATTGAGCTCAGTTTCTTTCCGTGTCAAAGCACTTGAATTTGGCCTTGATGACTCTAGCCAAAGTAAACTAATTCTATTTTTATAAAACACTAAGTCGTTTAGTGACCATATCTCAACCGATTCAATTCAGGTGGTTTTGTACTATCAGCGCTATTCTACAGTGTTCTTTCAACACTTTGGGGCCCAATCCTAAAAACATACTTTTATGACTTGGCCACCTTAAACTCTATTAAGGTGGCAATTTGAAATGTATCTTTACCATAAGAGTGTGATGATTGCGTCATTACTCTTGGCTCTGGCTATCAAGAATCTTTTATCTAACCGTCTCTTTTGCCGGACCTCTTTAACTGAAATGGGATGAATATCATAGCGTTAGAAAACAAGTGATAACGAGTAAATAAGATCATAATGTAGAATTTTATCAGTGCTTCTGCAGTTCATCTATCTAAGGCTACATTCAACGACAAAGGGGAAACAATTTCGACATAAGATTCAGACAATTTCAAGGCTTCTTTTTGTTGGAAGATTTAAAATCAACATCTCATCTCCAAATCGTCATCTTTCTTTAAGACGTTGTCTTCAATGCTAGAATGCTGAAACTCGACATTTATCGGTTTCAGCTGCAATCAAAGAATCGAATTCAATTTGCTTGTTGCCACGTGAAAAATTTGCTGCTACTTACGCCCTTCGTATATTCCCTCGACTTGGTCCGATTTCAACGGCCGGTCCCACATTGCAACCGAATGCATCTTCAACGGGTACATGTACTCGCGGCTTTCGGCGTTATTCGGTTTTCCTATCGTGATCAATGGATACTTATCAGACGGACGATCGGCGCTGCTGCCTTTGACTGACATGACCTTCTTACCGTCTAGGTAATAAGTCAAGCTTTTGCTCTTCTCCCATGCAAAAACAATATTCACCCATTTTCCGGTCGGAACTTTGTCTTCCGGAATGATCATTTTCCACTGCCTATTCGACGTACTCAGCACAAAAACGTATTGACCATGGAAGAACAAGAAGCCAAAACCACGTGACTCTTTCGACTGTCCTCCTCCGCTGATGATGTAGGCATCTTGGTCATCTTTGACTCCTTCTCTTTTCAAGTTGACCCAGAAGGAAAGAGTTAGGCCGCCCAAAATGCACTTTCCGGGGTCACTGAAACATGTTCCTGAAACAGCAACAAATTAATTAACATGCTTATCATGATGCATAAAATCTTGTTGAGTAGTGTTAATTGCTTGCCTCCTGAAAGTCAGCGACGTGCTAGTTTTTTGAGAAGCACATTGTGGGATCCAAAGAGACGTTTTAACTTCACTTTCTTCTTAATATGAATGATTCTTGCAGAGAGATTTGTTTGTTTTGAGAATATTTGCAACTCACTGCCGGGTAAAACAAAATGCGCAACACTTACCGTTGAAGTCACCAAGGATAATGTAGCTCCCTGGGTATTCGGTCGTTGCGTACACTAGTTTAGTTTTCGGGTCGCTTCCTATCGTGCTGCCGTTCATCAAAATCGCATTGTGCCCAGTTTGGATATCTATGCTGAGAATGCTCTTTCGGTTGTCCAGCGGCCAGAAATGGGACGATTCTAAGAATGGGTCTTTCACTGCGAAAATACATGTTATGTGTAATTATTGTGAACTATTTTGAGTTTATGTAATCGATGGCAAATATGAATTTTCAGATCGTTGATGCAAGGCACATAATTTATTAGCATAACATGTAATTAGTTTGAACAAAGGAACTTTGTATTCGACAGGAGTAGATGATATACATACGTAGAATTCCTTTGTTTTTGTCTTGGGACTTTGATTTCTGCACTCCATCGAGTCGAACAGGTGCACGCTTTGAGGCAGCTAAATCAAGAAGACACGGGAGCAGGTAAAATAGCAGCATCTCGAAAATCAACATATTTAAAAAAAACGAAATTGAAAGCTGACAGGAATCCGCTAGTGCAGCAACATAGACTTAGTAACATGGAGTGGTAAAATAACTATGAACTTATGTTAGCTGGCCAAGCATTGCTGCAGTAGAAACTGGAGCATTTGAGTACAGTGATTTGGAATAAGCGTGATCTTGGTGGCCACCCGCCAATCGCAGGTGTTATGCTGAATGCTAGATTGATCTTGTTTCGCTTTGGACGCATCTCTTTGTTTTCCTCGCAATCGCAACAGTTTTGCTCGCCTCGCGGGTCAAATAAATGTCACATCACCGCTCAGGCATTTCATTTTCAAGTCTCTTTGTAATAAAGATTAAGAGTTCTACTTAGGCTAAATTCTCTATACTTCTATGCGAATGGTAATATCATTTTCCACGCTTGTTGACTTCGTGATGATCTAGATTATAAACGTGAATTTATTCCACTCAAAATTAATTTTAGAGATAAACTGTTCACATCTAGTGCCTTTTCAGATCCCATTCCTTGAAAACCTTTTTCAGCTATCAGTATCAGAAAAACAGTGTTACCGGCACCGCAAGAAGGAGACTAATTCGCTAGGGATAGAGACTTGATAGGCTACCTTTTAGGATTTTTGTCCTGGTTTGCACCATTTGCTTGTCGTCCAGACTCTCCACACCACTGTTTGCTCCAATGAAATCCCGAACTGGGGCGGTGGGGTACGCATGCGTGCTACCTCCTCGTTTAGTTGCTGTATTGCGCCGCATTCCTCCGCTGTCCACCCCTGTCCCCATATCTGAATTCATATCCTGCATGTCAGTGTCCATGTTATTTGAGTTCATCTCTTGCTCAAATTCTTGACCTGACAGTAACAAAATTTTACTCTTATTCAAATTGCATTGAATGGTTAAGATTTCAAAGCTTTCACTTAGTTTTCCAGGTATTCTAACTGCTATATGCTTCACAACTTGTATTATATAGCAACTACACACTTCATAGAGAGGTATAATTGATTGTTATTGCTGTTTGAAACCATTGGCTCAGATCTAGAATCAATCTCTTTTCTACACTTAAACTGGATTTCAAAGTTTACCTGCTTTTTCTGATTCCTTCATGAGCAGTTGTTGATCTGGATCCATTTGTTGTTGTTGCTGTTTACCGTTGCTCGGCGACTGCAGGATTTCAATTTGTTTATTCGTATTGTTCCCTGGGGCTGCTTTGTCTTCTGGTTGTTTTACCTTCATTGGCGCCATATTGAAGTGCATTGATGATGGCCCCTTCGCTCCCTTGTTCTTTTCATCTTCTTTTTTGTATTCCTCATCTCGTGAAACTCCTTCGTGATGGTTGTTGTTTTGAGGCTGCGGTGGCTTGTGCCATGCTGATGGGCCCTTAGGCCCAAGCTTTGCTCCTTTCGTATCGTGGTTACTCCCTGAACTCTGTTTTCGACTGCCACTTTTTCCAGTTGGCTGAAACTTGAAACTTTTTTCTTCATCGCTGTCGTCGTCTTCGACTTTCTTCTGTTTTCTTATACCCTCAATGTCATTTATCGAATCTTTCGGCTCACTGGTAAATTTTTTTACCACGCTGATTTCAATGTCTCCGTCATTCCTCTCCACATATGGCATCTTGTTATTACTTTCATGTATCTGCTCTTTTCTCACCCCGTTAGCCATCCCGTTACTTTGCGCTGGTCCATTGCTTATTCCCGGGACCGGATTACTGTCCGGTCCGCTATGTGAAGCCGGTCCACTATTACCATTCCCGGTAACTTGCCCAGCACTTTTTCCATCATTGAATCCTTGTGTGAAACCAATATTGTGACTCGGAGGCATGTTTTCTCCGATGTTTCCAGTGTTTGATGTGCGCAGATTTTTCCTTGGATATTTGACAATATCATTTAATGTCTCATATCCATTCTCCTGTACATCAGCAATCGATGCTTGCCCTGTATTTTCATTGTTAAATGTCTCCTTCTTATCGTCCATTTTCTCCTGCATTCTGTCCAACGTTTTCATTTTCTCATTTTTATTTTCCGTGTTCTGCGAATCTTCTTTTTCCTTCATAGATGCTTGCTTGTCGCTCGTCCCCTTTTCACGGAACCCATTTTTTTCACCATCCGCTTTCTCTAAATTTTGTGACAATTTTCCATTGCTTTTTTCCTTTCTACTTTCATCATTTTTGTCATCTTTTTCATTAAATCTCTGACTGTTGTTGTCCTTTTCTTTATCACTTGCTTTGTCGTTCCCATTATACCTTTCTTGCTCTTCCTTATTGTTTTGACTCCCCTTTCCTTCCTCTGTGTATCTACTGTTCTGCTTTGCAGGACTCTGTCTGCTCTCTTCTTGCATTCCCTGATTCTGTTTCGCGTTATCCTTTTCTTTCGGTTCTTTCTGCGCCTGTTTCAACTTTCCACTGTCATTATTTTTCAGTTCATTTTTATCTTCCTTTTTCTCTTCACTGCTTGATTCTTTACTGTTGAATGTTTCGCTACCTTCTTTCTTATTGTTCTTTTCATTATCTTCATTCTTCCCTTTACCTGCATTTTCATCGGACATTTTTCTTTCATTATCTCTCTCATTTTCCTTCATTCCTCTCGCTGGCTCTCTTGTATCCTCTTTGTTCTCATACCCCTTTGCTTTGTGTGTTTCTCCCGTGTCAAAATGAAAACCTTTGTTTCCTTTTTGCCCTTCATTTTCATCCGCAATTTTCTTCTTATCGTCTTCTTTATTTGCTTCGTTTTGTTGCGGTGCACGTTGATTTTCTTCCTCTACAAATTTGTGTCCTGGCTCGTGCCCATGCTCACCATGTTCCTCGTGTCCTCCGTGTCCGTGTTCTCCATGCCCATGTTCTCCGTGTCCGTGTTCTCCGTGTTCTCCGTGTTCTCCTTTACCGTGTCCTCCATGTCCATGTCCAAAGGTGGAAACATCTTGGTCTTGTTGCATATTTTTCAACTCTGAGCTCTTGTCATTCTTTTCTTGACCATTTCCCTCACTGAAATTTTTTCCACTTTGTTTCCCACTTTCCTTATCTTCGTTGTTTTTACTTGGACTGTCTTCCTTGTATCCTTGTCTTTCCTTGTTGCTTTTCATTTCCGTTTCTTTTTTATCATCCTTCCTGTTGTCCTTCGAATTATCATTATTTCTCTCTGAATCTTCCTTGAGCTGTGTTGCAGATTTTTCCTCTTTCTTATCGTCTGAGTTTCGCATCTTATCATTGTTTTCGTTGCTGTTTTGTTCCTTATTAAAATCTTTCTCGCTATTCTTGTTTTCGCTTTCGTTTTCCTGGCTGCTTCTGCTCATTCCATCGGTGTGTTCACCTTGAAATCTGTCTTGGGCGTTTTGCTTTCTGTTTTCTTCGTTACTTCTCCCTTCATTTGCCTTTAACGTTTCTTCTTGCCCTTGAAATCTCTGTTGATTCTTTCCTCCATTTTCATTTACTGCTTGGCTCGGTCCTGTTGTCGGTTGCTGAAAAGCGTTCCCTTCTTCCTGTCTCCCCTTGTTCTCTTGTTTTTCCTCGTTCGCTTTTCCATCTCCTGCATTGTCTTTATCATATAAAAATAACGTCCCTTTATACTTTTGCTTCTCGACAACGTTACCATTTTTGTCAGTCGCTCGTTCTTTTTTCTCTTTATAGAGCGTGCCTTCATATCTTTGCATCTCGTCTCTGTTTTCATTCGAATTCTGCGTCTCGTTATTCCCAGCACTGCTATTCTGTTCTCTTTTTTGCTCTTCCTGCTTGTAAACGTATTGATTGTACATTTCTGCCTTTATCTTTGGATCTAATATTTTGCCATCTCCATTGTAGCTTCCTTGCACATCACCGTTGGTACTGTTTGAGTCACTCTTCGATCCTTGCTGCTGTAAATTCCCATTTAAAGGCACTTCATTTGGTACAAATTTATCCACATTGTCCTGCTTCCTCTCCTCGTTTTTACTTTCTTGACTTCCCTCTTTTTCTGAGCCTGAATTCATGTTAAGCTGTTGTGGCTGATTTTGTGTCGAGTCCTGCGTAGGCCCGTTATTCTGTACATTTCCATTACTTCCATTATCTTGATATTTTGAGCTTTGCTCGCTCATGTTATTGTTCCCGCCTTTGTACTGGTTCGTATCTCCATGACCACCCATAGCAGCCTCTTTATTATCTTCAGGCTTCTTGCTATTTTCCCCCTCCCCTGTATTTCCTTCACTGACGTACAGCCCTTTCTCTGTCATCGTTCCTTGTCGCCCTTCTTTGTTTTCGTTGAAGCTATTTCCTTGCTTCCCTTGTGTGTTCAAGTTCTCCTTGCTCAAATCAGGTTTCCTTTCTTGACTGTTTCCCTCGTTGTTCGTTTCTTTGTTTCCAGATGGCTGCATTTTGCTTTCATTTGCCTCTCCTTGCTTGTTTGAGGTTACTTGGTGATTCGGTTCTTGATGTTCTCCCAAATTCTCGAACTGGCCTAAACTTTGGGACTTACCCTGCACTGGCTTTTGTCTCTCGTCATTACCTTGGAAGCTATTTTGTTGCGATTCTGAGCCACCTTTTTCATTTTCCTTCGCATTGGCGTTGTTTTGCTTGTCTGCACTTTCAAACCGTGAACCTTCGTTATGGCCGGTATTTCCCTCTACATACGTCGACCCAGTTTTGTCGTTTTCTTTACTTTGTTGTTGCTTCTCTTTGGGTTTTTCAGAGCTGTTGCCGTTGCCTTCTCCATTGTTGTTGAATGCCTGGTTGTTTTGTGGTTGCTCTGGTGCAGTGTACTCAGGTTCATCTGTCTGCGTGGAGTCGAGGCTTGACGTCACTTTCGGCGTTGAATATGCTCCTTTGTTGCTATTATCTCTTTCCTGAGCCTCCCTTCCATTCCTGTCATTTTCATATGCATGTTGAAATCTATTTTGTCTGCCCGAGCCCTCGTTGTTTGGATTGTTGCCAATGTACCCAGAATGCCCCTGAGAATCCCCGTCAAAATCAACCGGATGCGGGTTGTTGAAAGGTAACGCCCTTGCCGAAAGGCTGTCGCGTGCTGAAGGTGTTGTTGTTGTGCTCCGTACAATGGGAGCGATGATCCCGCCTCGCTTCAACATTAGCTTGTAGTTATCAACAGGAGACGCGGTCGGTATGTCATCATGTCTCTCTGCCTTGCCAATGTCGCTGTCCGTTTCCAAGTCATTCATGGACAAAAGGGACAAAAAAGCCGCTGTTTCTGCCTCTACCTCGGGATCTGATGGCGTGGCTTTATCTTCACATCTGCATGGAGTCGTAGGCTCTTTCAATATTCCACCTTGTAAATAGAAATAAATCTTAGTAACTTCGATTGTGAAGAATTCGCCCGCTCTCTTCTCTATTTTCTATTGTAACATTATATCACATAAGTATTATACGATGAGAGTTAAAATGACGAGAAATATTTATATTCATTAAACACAAGACTTTTGTGAATAGAACAGGGTTTATTAAAGCTGAAACACTGAGTTTCACGCTTAATTTGATCACCAGGCAACTTATTTTATTTATGTAAAAATTTTATCCTATAATTGATTATTTTATATATGTTTCTTACCAATGCATGCCGATTTTTGGATTTTTGGGATCAATGGCTGTAGATTATCAAATTCAGTTAGAAACATATTGTCGTCATCAGGATCGGACGCAATGTTGGCCAATTGTCTTTTGTTGATATGGTCGCCAATGCCAACTGTGATCAGCTTCACCCCCATATCTCGAAGTGATCGTGCTGGTGCCATAACATTGTCAGAGGACGGGCCATCCGTTATCAGTACTAAAACGTCTAAAGCATCAGGCCTATGAACTGCTCCAAATAGTCCTTCTTTGGCTAGTTTCAGTGCCTGTCCTGTAAATTTCCCGCTGTGCGGCTTCACCCGTACAGAATCTTTAGCTTCCGCAAAGCTTTCTGGGTCACTAAATCTTTTGAAGTTAAGCATCACCTGAGCATCAGTTGAAAACGTGATCAAACCCAAATGGGAATCGGCAGGAGCAACTTTGAATGCTGATGCCACTCTCCTTGCGAATTCTGTTACTTCCGCCATCTTCTCTTTGCCTCCTTGCTCTGCGCCTGCTGAAGCGTCAATTGCAAATGCGAGGTCGAGTTTGGAGGAGCAAACTGAAACGAAACAAGGAAGACAATGCTGAGGGAAAATGTCAATGAGATATGAAAACAATTTCAGTTCACGGACACCTCACGTTTTTACCCAAATTTTTAATGGTAGTTGCTTTGAAAAGGCAACCTCTATGCAACAGACACCTCGCTTAAATCGACATTGAACAACCATTCTTGTCCAAACTCTTATTATATGAAGAAGAAGTCATCCATAATGGATGTGAGCATTTTGAGTTACAAAGCTAAGTGATTAGAATAATGATTTACTCTTGTTTTTCTGATGGAAATTTTAGCCACCAAGCAACAAAATTTATTTAGAGGGACAATGGTTAAACTAGGTTTTTTAGCCAATTCATCAATGCTCATATAATTTGACAAAAGTACCAAAAAGCTGCTGTAACGCGATAATTGAGTGATGGCCTACCCTTGTCAGGAATGTATTTTTTGAAAAAACAAGCCCCTCCACTGCTGACTTTGATTATTCTTTTAACATATAAAGCGAGGCTTTTTATCAAGCAACCAAAGCGTCTTTACAAATTACAATTTTCTTAGATTACCTTCGTTTAAGTGTGTAGGGATGGCTTATTGGTAAGGGTCGCGAACTACAGATCCAAGCACTTTCACGGAGTGTGAGGGGAGTTGCCAGCTCCCTATCTTTCTAGGCGTAGGAATCACGAGGTGTGGTCACATCGAAAGGAAGGACCAGGACATTGCTCAATAGGCACAGAGCACAGCACGTGTCTTAGAAAATGCGTTCGAATACTTGGTAGTTGCAAATAAAAATAAATTTATTACCTTTATCTGGACAGATGCATGGAGGCTTTTCTCCTCTTGCGACTGCAGATGCTAGTGGTAAAACCTTCTTCTTCGACTTAAGTCCTAACTTTTCAAGAATTTTATCTCCCTTCTCTGTTGACTTTGGAGTTTTATCCCCTGTCAAACTCTCTCCTTCACCTCCTTCTTTCAGAAAGAGTTTGTCTTCTTTATCACCACTTTCGGCATCTAATGTCATATTTCTTTCTTTGTGGTTTGCGCTTGCAGCTTTCACCAATGCATTGGTGATTTCTTCAATCGATGCATTCTTCGGTTTCAATTTTGAAGTTGCTTTCTCTTTCGTGCTTTCTATCTTTTTGGTCTTCTCCGTCTTGTGAATTTCTTCTTTCGCCAATGCGTCATCATTGTCATGTTTTTTCAGTAATTTTTGTATCGCTACTCCGATGTCTTTCAGTTTGTTCTTGTGTTTTGCTGTCTCTTCACTTGCCTCAATTTCATCCTCCTCTTCACTCAGTTCCTACAAATCGACATAATATTAGATTAAGATTTTACGATTCCTTAGCCACTTAATGATTTGTAGATCAGAAATGGATTTATGAAGATGCATCCTGCTTTTAAAAATCAGCTGATTTTGGTCGGTGTTTCTTCGTGCCAATCCTTCGTTCCAAGCCTTTTTGCTTCTGTATAGAACAGGAGGCTACCTATCTTCCAGAAATTTTTGATCCAGCACTTTTGGCTGATTTAACCTTAAACCGATTGAACTACAGTTTTGTATAACGCTTGTGTACTGGATTTCAAGATTAGTGTCAAGCTTGGGATAAAAACATGATCGGAAATTAAAGCTGAACTTATCTGAAGAAACGTTTGACAAAGTTCTTCTGTTGACTTAGAACGAAAGTCAAAATGCAAAGAAAACAGTGTAAGTAACATCATTAAATGGAATTTAACTATTTTTAAATTTCAGAACATAAGCTATGTTTCATAGTGATAGGCGACCAGTACAAAATAAAATCTTTATTAAAAACAATATTTTATGTCAAATTTGTAAGGCGGCGATCAGTGATGCGACGATACCTTTTCTTCTTTCATTAGCGACGCGTCGTAACCATCTAGCGAATCGCAATCGCTATTTCGACATTTTCCGGAGAGGTGCTTTTGGGTCTGTGTTGGTTTTGTGTAGGCTGACGGGACTCTCTTTGGTGTAGGACTTTCTTCAAACCTAATTGAAGAAGTAAAGTTACAGCGTAAAAGGAAACAATATACTCAGGCGTCGATATTTGAGGATTTATGCGTAGAAATGTCGGATGAAAAATTCTTAAAAATGCCATGTTTCCACTTTTCTGTGCTATCTTCAAATACTTTTTCAGTAATTTTGAATTGAATTTGCATACATTGAAATTATTGAAGGAATTATCAATAAACTTACATATACACTTCATTTGCGTAAGGTCCTCCCAGACCGTCATCTATAGAATAGAAAAGTATCTTCAATATCTGATTTTCATTGCTCAATTATCTTTTCTGTCTTTTTAAGACAGAAGCAAAATGCACGCATGTGATCTATTGTTGATAAATTGGTAAAATTAGTTGTTAAGTTGAGAACGACGTAGTTTGAGCCAAGATCACGTACCTCTGCACCTGTCAGAGTGGCCGTATATGTTGTACCTCCGGTTTCCATTCATACCAGCAAAGCACTGGCCTCCATTTTGCAGTGCAAAATACTTGAAGCCTCGATCTAAAGAAGCCTCTGCGCACTTCTGCAATGCGTCGCCGCGCTTCTTGTAGTCATCTTCCATTAACAAATCGTGATTCCCTTCTAAGGTTGGAATCGCCCTTTTCCAACAATCACTATAGCAACCAATGTCAGCAAACACTGTAAAGAAATAATGGCTTAAAGTTCTGCACTACACATTTTAGGCTTTGTGAAGGAAAATTTTTTATAATCTTATTCTTTATTTTCTTAAAATTTTTACGAATTTACAGTTTTACAAATTAATTGTGTATTGTTCTTTAACTACTCTGTTTTAAGTTGTAACTACGAATTTAAGGTCTCCATCGGCATCGAACCAGTGATAACAATCCTTAGTTGTAACTGCTTTTCTATAAAGGTTATTCTAGTTAACTCACAAGTTTGAGACTTAATAGGTCATCAATGTAGAGAAACTTCACATGACTGCGTCAACAAGACGCTTTATTTATCTAAATTTTGTTCAATATTGAGATACCATTTCTATCACGGTAAATCTTAGACTGCACTGCGAATCTTGTTTTGTACATACCGTGGCCGCCAAGCGAATACACTCGTTTCGAAGGCTGCACCTGGTCATCAGAGCGATTTCCAACTGCTATCGTGCAGTCATTTATCGTTCCTCTGTGTTGAGCTTTCTTCGTGACCTTAACTGGTGCATTTGCAGCTGGCACTGGCGCAGCTACTTCTGGAGCCGCCTGCTTTGAATTCGGCATGATCTCTTTGTAGCCTCCTTTTCCATCTGAAACAAGTTCTGTTGTGTAAGAATAGTATTTTGCCTGCTTTCCATTCGGTTCTGGAACTTCAACTGTTTTCCCCATCTTCTCCTGGAAAGCTGCGTCATTATTCTCTTGCCAAGAAACAGGGGTTGGCGCAGAGGCAGCAGCGGGGGCTGGCGCGGGAGCAGCAGGTGGAGCGGCAGCAGGTGGAGCTGCAGGTGCTGGTGCTGGAGCTGGTACAACTGCTGGCGCTGGGGGTGGGGCAGGTGCTGGAGGGGGCACTTGTGGGGGTACTGGTGGGGGAGAAGGGTTTTGGGGAGGAGGTGGTGGCGGAGGAGGTGGTGGCGGAGGTGGTGGTGGAGGTGGTGGAGGTAGAGGAGGTGCTGGCGCTACTGCTGTTCTGCCCATTCCAATCTGCTGAATCGATCTATCTTGGTCATACTGATTTGAATAGTAATTTATTCCGGGAATTCTCACTGCATCATGTAATACATTGTCCACATAATTTTCAACCTGTTGGTATGCATCTTTTGGATAAATATTTTCTCTTACAACGCCTTGTTTCGTCTTTTCGTCAGCTAAAAAAAGTCCATTGCTAATCGGTTGACTAAGTTTATTTCTTGTCTGTGATTTGCCGATTGAAGGTTTACGAGCTAGGTAATTTCCCGCGCGTGAAGGCTTTTGCCTTACATTTGCTGCTGGCTTTTTAGCAGCGTTCAGGCTATTTTTGTTAAGTCTTTTATTAACAATTTTCTTGTTTTGTGCTTGCTTTTTGCTTTGCAATGCTTTAAGTTGTTTTTGTTTTGCAATATTGGCTCTGGCTACTGCCATTGATAGACCAACTTTGTTTGGTGATGACATTGGCCTCGTTTGCATCATGTGCCTCTTTAATGCTTGTTGTTGTCTCCATTTTCGCAGAGCTGGAGATACCGCAGGGGCTACAATGAAAACATTTGTGAAAAATAGTTAAACCAAAGTCCATTATTTTTTATTTGAAAGTTCGAAGCTTTGAAATTAAAATACTAATGGTGTGTCCTTAAAAACATGACACAATGGTGAATAATTGCTGTTTTAGAACACTAATTTCAGCCTAAAATCCTGCACGCTCGGATTAACTGTAAACCAATTTGTAAATCATTCGACAATTAGCGTTATGTGGCTATGTTACCTTTGAGTAGTTTTGGTCGTATGACTAGTGTCCAGGCCTCTAGCGATGCTAGTACGATAAACGTACATAAGCTGAGCCACAGCTTCAACTTCATGTGGACAAGTTTTCTTTGATTACCAGCATGAAAATTTTTGCTTTTTTATCTGAAAGAGATGAAGTAAATAGCTTTGCAATGAGCGATTTCATAAGTGGAATTATGCCTCTTTAGAAAGGCGAATACGAAGATGCCTCAACAGATTTCGAAATACTGTAAATTGCCTGCAAATGCACGGTTGTTGCTTTGTAACCATAAAAACTCTGATGGTTCTAACCGTGAAATATCAATTTAACAAGAAACATTTTGGAAGCCCAATTTAGGCAGTTGATGTATTTATATACAGTGTTTTATCATAAATAAAGAAAAAGAATGAATTTTTATCCAAACTATACAAACATAGATTTATTAATGTAACCAGTTGCTTAACACTTTGGTATTTTTAAGTAAACCTAATTGGTATTTAGGTAACTTCTAAATTTGAAGAAAAAAACAAAAGTTAGCAATATTGAGCTAATTTAATCCAAATACAAATACAATTCAAATTTGTCAGTTCAAATCTTCTTTTTTGTAAACCTTTCTGCAACTTTCGGTTTCAGAAAACTTTATTTCGGATTTTGAGTTCGAATTAGATAAACGTGCCTAACAAAGTTGCTTCTTAGAAAGTGGTCAAGAAATTGAATTTACCAGCGTTTTGGCATTTATATGATCTCGAACCTTAACGATTGGATTAACAGATAACCTAAATAGATTTTCAAAATGTTGAAAAACTTCACAACGGCAGAAACAGCGAAATATATTGATCTTTGCAAATCTTATTCTCATTGCTGTCAGATGACAGCATTTTACAACTTGTTGAAATTGATATGAAATTTACTAAAGAAAAGAATGTATTAAACGTTTTAGCCAAAAAACCTCTTTTACAACTCACACCGCTGCGTTAAAGCAATAGTTCAATGAACACAGTTGATCACTCATTTCATGAAACCACCTGACACAATTCAAGAAAAAAAGGAAAATAATTTTATCAGTCAAACTTACCCCTTTAAACGAAATTTCACAATCTGCCAAATAAAAATGTGCAGAAATTACAAGAAAAGTATTCCCATATTATTTGCTGTTCAGTTGCAAATCCTAGGCGATCCTTGCGGAGAAGTTCGAACCCATTCAATTGTTGATTGTTCCTACACAATGGATCATTGTTCCGATTCAATGGCTAGCCCACTCACAACAAATCATTGCTGTGACATCAGCTGACCCTGCCATGTGACCCGTAGCAAAGCGCTCCACGCAGAATCCATCACTATCACTAGAACGCGCCAGCGAAACATGTTTACTGGCTATTACAATTTGATGTCGAAAGGTCTTAAGGTTAATATACATATACTTGCTTGTGATTCAAAGGTCTCCGTTTTGATAACGAGAAACATTCAACGTCAACCGGTTTAAGCTAAACAGGGGCAGATAATTTTATTACATGCTTGCAAAGAAGATCACCTTTTGCTCTTAAAAATTATCTCTATTTCATAGCCATCGCTCAATTTTCTGTTTGATCAGTTGCAAAAAACCAGCAGCAGCAGTTTTTGGGACTAGTTTTTTCTTTTTATCAAGAATGTCGTTTGAAGACGATCTTAATATGAAGTTTTTCTGCCGTGTCATGATGCTTTTTGCAGTTTTTACGACTTTCTTGTACTTCCATTTCTACCCTTATCTATATGCATCTCATTTTCTAGGTTGCTTCATGTATCTGCATCACATTTTTCCAACAGATAAGAAAAACAATATCGCATGGCAACCTTCTACATTCTATAAGATCGCCTGTTTGTTATAAATAGATTTTCAATCGCCGTATTTCTTGGGAAAGACGTTTAATGACGCAATATCAAGCCACAGAGAAACCGATATTGCGCTTAATCATGACTTGACTGCATCACTAGCACCATATCTTGTCAAAAGCTGATTGGTCTCTATATTTGAATACACTAGATTGCTAAGGCCTTCTCATCTTTATCATTTGTTTGAATGATTTTGAAAATTGTTTGAAATTTTCAAGGGCTAGTGCCTATGCCGATGATTCAAATTACCGATTGCTGCAAATGATATAACAAAACTTTTCGAAGACACGCAGCAAAAGTTATTTAATATTTCTTAGCGGATGAGAATAAATAAGTCTTTATCCTGAAAAATCCGAATTCACGTTAATCGCGACTAAGAATAATACCCTGCAACAAATGAACACGGCTAAAAATGAGTAGAACAGTCAGAAATCCTTAGATGTAATAGTTGATGAAAATTTTACATGGAAAGAGAAGTTTAGGCGAGTGGCATGCAAAAAAAAGGCAGTCTCTCAGCTTTGAAAAAAATTTAAAATGTGCTACCACAATCCCAACTTTGCAGAGTCTTTATTCTCTCATTGAGAGTCACCGGCGATGTGCCGATGTCATTAGGGGAAGCCTATCTAAAACACTTTAGTTGCTCTACAACTCCTTCAAGATCGAGCATGCTGAATAAGAAACATTGTGAGAATTAAAGATAACTGTTCATCTCCCTTGCTTAGCGTATGAAATATTATCCGCAATGAAAGAATTTTGATGACCTATAAGATCATGAACAGGTTGTGTCCTTATTATCTTTTGGATAGATATCTGACCAGATCAAAACTCTTACCATATAATACGAGAAGTTCTCGGGCCTTAAATGACCCAACTTGTCCGACATATCCAGTGATCGACTTTCGCCTCGGAAAAGGTAGGGAAATCCAAGCAGCAATGTTAAACTCCTGTTTCCTATTGATTACAGCAGACAGAAGATGCCCTTTATCTCTTGCTTCATCATCTTGCCTCTGTCGATAGAGGTAACTTATATTTTCAGTTTGCATCGGTCACAAAGGGTATTTTCAAGTAGATTTATTCCACATTTTTATATATCGAAATAGCTGTTGACGACCTCTTATTGCAAGTAGAACACTGAATGATCTGTTTCGTTTGGAAATGTTTACAGAAGTCGTGAGACAAATCATGTAAAGTTGCGGGAATGAATCCTGTTTAAAGGCAATCTGTCTCGTTGTGGATTGGTTAACGAGAACAATAGCTGGAACAATAGTCTAAACACGATTCCATCGCTCCGCCATATTTTCTACAATGCGATAAATTAAAGGGGGACTGGAAACAATAAAAAATACCCTTTGTTCTTATAATCAATCAACGCCGTGACAGATTGCTTTTAAGGGTCTAGTTTTAAATTCTCTGTTGTTTTATCAAATCATATCAGGTCAGTTTCCTGCTTTTCTTGTATCGGATAATGTATCAGTTCCATATCAGTTTTTCAGCAGTTTTCGCGTCATATCAGCAGGTTGTAAGATATGATGCAGTCTGTTGTTGGTTTACTCATAACTAGAATCAAGCCTAACTGTTTCAAGTTTTTGTTCCAATTAAACATTTCTTTTTAGGTAATTACTCCTTCATGCCTAATGTATATTTGCGTGCTTTGTCAGAAATCTAATTCTTGCAGTTATCTCACCCTCCCTCTGTTTTTCTTCGGCTATGATCGGCTTGGGCCTCAACATTATAATCGTCTATGTACATTAATAAATTTCAGACAGAGTTGTTGTGTCTCCAACAAGACTTGAATGAAATCATTCATCCTTTTGAGCAAATTTAAGCGTTCTCAGATTATATTTTAAATAAAGAACTTGATTATACTCAAAATGATTGCAAATGCTTCAATAACTTACGAACAATTGAAAGAGTAAAGAAAACTGTTTTATTTAAACAGTACACATCGTTAAGCTTGAAGCTTCAATCATTATTCGATGCATATCAGGTCGTTTCTACCACTTGCTGACCTCTTTCCACACTTTCCGAGACTTTGTGATACAATTTTACCGCAGTGCAAACAATGAAAAATTGACTAAATGTTTTGCTTTTCTATCTTGTATTTTTGTTTGTTTTTGTTTGTTTATCTTATATTCATGTTTTGTGAACTCCTTAATCTATCCTTGAGAGTTTTCGGCAGAACAGACAATGAATGGGACTCCGTTACTTTTCATACTAAATAGCAAATTTACACACATTATATAACGTTGTCCTTTAAGAATTAATCTGAATGCAATGTGATTCAAAAATCTTTGTTAACAAAGCCATTACAAAAGTTAACTACCGTTAAATCAGTATAAAGTCAAATCTTTTTAAACAAACAAACTTCTAAATACTCGTACCATAATTTATCTTAAAAATGCGAGTTTTCTTATTAAATCTTTGATCTAAAAACCCTATTACAGAAGCATCCTTAGGTCATAATGGATAATATTTTCTTTCAACACACAACTCTGCTGCACTTTCTTTCCGACCGAAAGGTTTTTTTAGAGATCAAATTAATCATGTATAATCTATGAATATATATTATAATTTATCTGCTTAACTTATATATAAAAGTTGATTATTGAGCCAAGCTATTTATTCATTATCAATTGATATTCATTTTAAAAGCAATTGAAATTTTTCATTGCTCTCCAAACAAAGCAATATTGTATATTTGTCATATTATTTGTCATAAGAACCACATGTTACTCAATGTTTCAACAAACAATTTTAATGATCATCATACTGCTCTAAGTATTTCTCAGTATTGTCTTTAAGGTCGGCTTCATGATGCGGCACAAGTACATAACCTTTTCTGCTTGATTTACTTTTGTCATGATCCGCTGTTGTTGCTACATTCTTAAGATGAAATGGAATCATCTTAGGTGTCAAATGTCTTGTTTTTCCACTTTTGCTTTGTTTTGCATCCTTCCCTTCTTTCATCGTTTTATCTTTGCTTGCATCTTCCTTTTTGTCATCTTTTTTAGCTTCCTTTTTATCATCTTTCTGATCTTCTTTCTTATCTTCCTTTTTCTCGTCCTTTTTATCTTCTTTTTTATTCTTATCTTCCGTAACAGCTTTCGGTTTTTCCACGGGTGGTTCAGGCTCCTTTGCTATTGACGGCACAGAAGGCAATATCTTTGGCGGCGGGGGCGGCGGTGGTGCGGCTGGCTCTTTAGCAATCGACGGCACCGAAGGCAGAATTTTTGGCGGCGGTGGCGGTGGCACTTCTGGCTCCTTACCGATTGATGGCACAGAAGGTAGCATCTGTGGTGGTGGTTCTTGTTGTACCACTGGTTCTTTTCCAATAGATGCCACAGATGCAAGGGGTTTCATCATCGTCTGCACTTGAGCTGCACTTGCATCGGCATTTTGACCTTGTGGCACTGCCACAGGTACATACAATACCTTTCTTTTCCTGTTTTTACCTCGTTTTAGTATCATGCTTTTTAGCAGGAATGGCACTAGTGCTTTTACGGCTGCATTTGCAATAGTTATTTTATTTATTCCTGACGATCGTTTAGAACCAGTTTGATTTCTCATTTTCAAGTTTTTTCTTTTCCTTTTCCTTTTATCTTTTGATTTTCTTCTTTTTATGTTTCCTTTATTTTTCTTGTATTTAGTTGCATGTCTCCTTTTCTCTTGTCTCTGTTTTGCAAAATTTTCCCTTTTCTCCTCCGCACTAACATTCCTTTGTCTCACCTCCTTCGCTAAGTCTTCTTCAGTCGCCCTTTTCTTTCGTTTCTCAACTGAAATTTTTTCGTGCCCAGGAACAAGCACAAATCCTGGTAATATGGTGCTCAAGTTCTTTGACAATAACCCATTATGACTTAATCCAGTGAAATCAGCCTTAGGCTTAATATGTTTCTGCATTTGCTGATACTCATCGCCCGTATGGTAATCGTCTTCCGGGTAGCCATGTCCATGCTCCACTGGTATAGTGTTGTGAATACTCGATTGCGTTCCGTGTATCTCGTTATAGTCCTCTTCATTATGCATGCCAGGGAATCTCCCTAGCCTGCTATGATGGAATATATGATGCTCGTGGTGAATACTAGACTGTGTGTCATAGTTTTCAGCAGTGCTTTCTGTGGGTCCAAATCTCACATGGGGCCCTGCAGCTGCTGGGGTAATATGTCTTGCATTGCCTTTGTTGGTTTTTGTTGGCTTTTTCTTAATAGAAGCTGTAGGTTTTACAGGAACCACTTTCTTTGAAGGCGACTTGGTTGGTGCCATTTTTGGTTCTTTTCCGATAGATGCAACTTCCGGTAATCTATTTGTGGGTTTCGGAGGGTTGAAAAATGGCTGTGGACCAATAGATGCAACAGGGGGTAGTGCAAGATTTTGGCCTAATGTCATAGGGGGGTCAGGCCCTATCGAGGCAACAGGTGGATTAAGTATATTTTGCTGTGGAATAAAGGGCGGTTGTGGGCCAATTGAAAAGGCAGGGGGTGATTGGGTTTTTACTGGCGGAATGAAGTATATTGGGTAATTGAGACGATTTACAATTTGTGGTTGACTCGAACCTTGTGGTTGGCTCATACCTTGTCCTTTAAAGAGATTTCCAAGAAGAGCAAAAGTCAGCTTTTGTTTCAGTGGGTTTTGATGCTTCGCCGGTGCAACTTTTTGCTTTGCCGCACTCATTTGCACCTGACTTGAATCATACGGGTAGTAAGCGTAAACTTGCTGCCCGTGTTTTGACGTAGACTCAATTCGATGTTGAATTTTGTTTACAAGTAACGGTAAAAAAGCTTTCACGGCCATGTTGGCTATTTGTTTTCTATTAGCTTGCAAATTGAAGAGATCTCTTTTATCTCCATTTTCAAGAGCTAGCTTCTTCTGTTTATACGAATCTTTTGGCATTTTAACCTTTGCTGTATCTGCTATTTTCTTGAAATTTCTATGCTTTGCTGTTCTCTTTCTTTTTATTTTCTTTAATTTCCTCTCCTTTATCAATGATTTATTAATCTTTCTGGCTGAAGTCTTTACATTTTTACCTTTTTCCTTAAAATGTCTTTCTTGGCTGTTTTTCTTTACTTCATATTTGTCGCTATTTTCTGGTTTTTCTTGAGCATCACTTAAGTCCCTTCTGCTTTCTGATAAACTCTCAATTCTGTTTCGCTTCATTCCATTCATTGGCATTATCTTGATATCGTGTAGTACTTTTTTACTCAAATCATCTGCAACTATTCCCTCTCTTTCGCTTTCTAGGTTCCATAGAGCCGGTTGAATTTGCTCATTCATCGCTCCATCTTTCATATAGACCTGTGACTCCTGCACTCCTAAGCTCTTTTTTACTGCACTCGTTCCTTTTTCAACAGAGCCCCTTGAAGTGTGACTCCTTTTTTCTATTCCATTTTCACTACTTGCGTCGCTTACATCATAATTCAGTTCTTTTTCTGCATTCCTGTCCTTTTTAACAACTTCTTTCGTCTCAACACTTTTTTCTGTTGGTTTGGCTTCATTATCATATACTTTCGTTTGATGAGTCTTTTCTCCATTTTCATTCATTTGGTTTTCAATATATGTGATCTTAAAGTTTTGGTTGCTTGTTTTGTCGGCATGTAGATCGCTATTTTTCTTTTTTTCATCTTCATGATTTATTTCTTTTATATCTGTTCTTTTTGATTCATTGCGGGTCTTCAGTGTACCGTTCTTTTGGTACAAAAACGATCTTTTTGATGCCAACGTCCCTGGCCAACCATCTTTCATTTCAATTGGCAAACTTCCTTCCATCGATTTTTCAGTCTCCTTACTCCTCTTTTTGTTACTATTCATTCTATTCTCACTTTTAATAAGAAACTTTTGTCTCGCTGTAATTGTGTTTGAGATTGAAGAAGGTTTATAACTCTGAAACATTCCTGTAGACCCATGAGTTTTGACGAAGTTTTTTCCTTCGCTTCTTACCTTTGCTTCGCTAGTTATAGCCTGGGGAGGTGGTTTCTTTTCAATCTTTTTATTTTTAGGCTTATGCTCTGCATGCATTCTGGCGTCTTCCCTATCTGAGAGTTCGTCAAATACCGCTTCTAAGTCCTTGCCATTTGCAACTTCCTTCTCGTCAACTTCTTCGAGTTTCTTCTCAGCCTCCTTTTCGTCATCACTTGGCACCTCGTCATCCTCTTTCTCATCTTTGTCTGGCTTGTCCTTATCAATATCAAACTCGTTATCATCATCATCATCATCGTCGTCGGCTTCATCAGCCTTGTGATTCTTTGCAGAAATTTCCCGTCCTTTTCCCTTAGTTTTATCTTTTGTCTTTTTGCTTCCTGTTAGTCCTTTGCTGCTTACTTCTGCCAACTCACCAATCAATTTTTTCTTTGAACTACGGCTGTGAAAGCCCCCGTTCATAGTGTGTACAGGGGTATGACTATGTATGTTGCCAGTCGACATGGAGCTCGTTATGCTTGGGGGGTGCAAATGAATATGGTCTGTGCCGATTTGCATGTTATATTCTTCATGGGGCATCAAGCTGACCAGTTCATTTAAAACAGTACCAAGATTCTCTGAAGCGTCCATTGGCCTAACGTGATGCCCTTCTGTGTGCACATTGAGAGCTGGTCGCTGTATATGCGAAGGAACAAGTATCCCATGTTGGGCCTGGCTAAGCCCTTTTGCCGAGCCTTTCCCTCCATTCACAGGACTGAATTTGTAAGTAACACCTTGGTTGTCGCTGCCACTGGGTGCGTTTTCGCCAGGTCCTGAAAATGCCAAGTTGCTCGCTGGTTTGCGTACGTTTCTTTGTGTTCCGCTGACTGTCGGTGCAGCATTTACATTTACTGGACTAAACACATATGTGGTACCTAAGTTCTCGTCTTTGGTGTTTGCTCCATTGCTGTTTGCCCCTGATGCGCTGTTACTTTGCCCTACTCCGTTGACAAGTGATATGCCAGTCCCAAGGTTTGCCCCTCCGCTAGCAGCTGCCCCTGCATTGTTTGCTCCTCCACTTGCTGGTTGCTGAAATGCAAATGTGGTGCCTCCTTGAAGCCCTCCGCCTCCAGCATTACCTACATTTCCGCCACCCCCAGTATTGCCTCCATTTCCGCCTCCTCCAAAACTTGCTCCATTTCCCCCACCTCCTGCGTTACCTCCATTCGCGCCTCCTGCGTTACCTCCATTCGCGCCTCCGGTGTTCCCAGCATTTCCGCTCCCGGAATTTCCGCCATTTCCAGCTCCGATAACAACAACATTGCCGGCCCCATTACCTCCATTTGGATTCCCGTTATTCCCGCCACTGCTGCCTTGCCCATTGCTACCAAATCCTCCTTGCGAAGCTGCAGCTAACTGGGCAGGATTCACTCCTTTCGCTTTGAGTGTTTCAGCAATGTGGTTTATGACTGCTGTGCCTCCGGAGAGGATTCCTGCTGCTATTCCCGAAGCAACGGTCTGTGCCACCTTGTTTTGCCATGGTCCAGTCCCACTTGTCATGCCTACAACATTTTTCATGTAGCTTTAATTCTTATGCATAATACGAACATAAACTGTAGTAGGTAGTGGTATTATTGCAATATGGATAGAAAAAGTGCATCTAAAAGATGGTTGCATGCTGAACGCTCTAGCTATACTTGAACAAAGAACTTACAGGGATCAAAAAAGTATATAATGAAATTTTACAACTTCCTTTGCTATCAACAAACTTCTTAGTCTCGCGAATGCACGTTGGAAATGCATCATTCGAGATGGGATGTGGAAACAAGTGGTTAAAGGCAGTGGTGACTCCAGCTACTGCAAAGTGGGAGGATAATGGGCGTGACCAGCGAGACCGCGCCCCTTTTGCCTCGTTTCAGTGCTTTGTACCAGGTCAATTTTCCTTAGGAAATATGAATTACCCCTAACAAGCCCTTTTCAATCCGGTTTTGGAAGAAATATGTAGGCCATGTTTTGACAAAGGTGGAGGGGATGGGGTAATTACCCCCCATACCCTCTTTTACGCCGCCACTGGTTAAAGGTCTTTAGGATTGTATCTTGCGAATTGAAACTTTTTGTAACAAACAATGTATACAGAGAAAGGTTTTAACTAAGATTGATTGGATATGTTGCATAAGAAGTACCTGCTGCAGAATTAATAGCATCGCTTAATGCTGATGCAGCACCATTTCCTGTCAAGGCATTCTTCAAGGCATTCGTGACGTCTGATGCTTCATCCATTTTCGCTGCGGCTGCATCCCCAAGTGCTGCAGTTATACCACCGGCTGCTGCTGCTGATGCCCCTAGACTAGCAGCACTACCCACACCTCCAAAGACATCCGCTGGTGTTCCTCCAGCTTTTTCTCCTGCTTTCTTTTTCAAAGCATTGATAATAGCGGCTGCCATTAACCCCCCCAGATTTCCGTTAGCCCCCTGAATAGCATTTGCTAGAGCTCCGCCCAATGCGTTACCAAGTCCTCCATCT
The DNA here is from genome assembly GCF_057945365.1 of Rhopilema esculentum. Taxonomy (NCBI): domain Eukaryota; kingdom Metazoa; phylum Cnidaria; class Scyphozoa; order Rhizostomeae; family Rhizostomatidae; genus Rhopilema; species Rhopilema esculentum. The sequence continues at coordinate 7,797,284 of NC_142832.1, read as the reverse complement.
GTGCCGGAACCTCCAAGATTTGCCAATGCTCCGTTTGCTCCGTTTGCTCCTAAACCACCAAGGTTTCCTAGTCCCCCATTGGCGCCCAAACCACCAAGGTTTCCTAGTCCCCCATTGGCGCCCAAACCACCAAGATTTCCTAGTCCTCCATTGGCTCCTAAACCACCAAGCCCTGCAAGTCCACTCGTGCCAAGTTTTGAGAGTGCATCTGCTACCTCACCAGCTGTTCCCAATGGTGCAGTAGCACCTGCTCCTGCACCAAATCCTCCAGCCCCCGCAGCTCCTGCGCCTGCTGCTAAAGCTTGTGCTGCTGGATTGAACTGATCACTCGTCAGCCTTTCAGCTCCACCATGTGCACCAGCTTGTCCTATTCCGCCTCCACCAACACTGTTTATAGGGCCACTGCCTCCGTACGGTCCAGCTGGCCCCCCTCCAGTTCCAGCTCCACCTCCTCCTAGTCCCCCTCCAACTCCTCCTGCTCCACCAAGTCCTCCTGCCCCTCCAAGGCCACCTGCTCCTCCAAGCCCCCCTGCGCCCCCAGCACCAGCACCTCCAAGCATCTGACCTGCACCGTTCAATGCTCCTGTTCCTCCTGATTGTGCCATCGCAGCACTCTGTGCTGCTGCGTCACTCATTGGTTCTCTGCTTAAGAATGCTCCTGTAATAGGACGTAGCATTAGTCCGTTCGGTAGTTGAACTCCAACAGACAAATGGCTGTTTCCTTCTGCGTTGCCTTGTACCCCTTCGATGTAATAAGAACGGCCTGCCTGCATCTGCATAACTGCTGACGACTGCATCATTGGATACCTGGGGATGAAAGCAACTTTTGGTTATACATTTTAATTCAAGAGCACTTATACCATTGTTTCTATGAAATAAAACAAATTTTCTAGTAAAAAACTGGGGTTCATTATGCAATATGAAACACACTAGCAAGGTCAAATTAAACATTGGCAGTAATAAAATCTAGGTGAAGATATTCAGGTGTTTTTTAAAGTTGTTGAAAAATCTTGCATTTCTTTTATGTTTATATTTACAAAATTTCAGCTGGAACCTTAAACTGCCAAGTGCTTGAAAATAAAAAGATAATAAAATACATTGAATTTCTGGAAAGGGTAAGCAAATTATTCTGCATGAAAGACCTCATTTCAAACCAACAGTGAAGTGCAGCATGTTTACAAAGGGCATTGCATTAGACTGAAATCAGTCTCCTTTTCATTTGTCAATTCGTTTTTGTCAGTACAGTTATACGTTTTCTGGACATTATAGTAATTTTAGGAACAGCTGTTAGTCGTACCTATCAAATTCATTGTGTTCCGACCAGTCCTTTTGCGAGACCATTTTCAGTTTTGCCGTTGGGTTTTCGTTAGGGCTAATAAACAAATCGCACATATCGTCACATGATGTGTAGAAGACATAAGCCCCTGTCAGGGGTGGCAAAAACCAGCCATAGACTCTCAAAGCAGTGTCCTCGTGCCTTGAGTTTCTTGAGTCGAAATTGAAAAGCACTTCCGCTTTTGTCGATTTTCTAGGAAAACTTTTCGAGTCATAAACAGCGTCGATTCCGTATTGGTTAATGTCTTCTATGTCGTCATATTCACGTAGTGTCACCCCAGGCCTCCCTGATTTTAAAAAAGGCAAAGTCTTTTGTTAAGGCAATGTTAGTTCAATGTTAGCTGTTGTACATGTCAAGTTGTATGAGTCAATGTATTTTCTTGATAATTAGTAGCAAAGTTAATTGTATTTCATAAAATGTGTATGGCTGTTATTTTCGCTTTCACGTAAAAGTTCTAAAAACAAACTGAATTCGTTCAAAGCTAGATGTGGTGCTGGTCACTTTTATTCCATCGACTTTCAATGATACTTTACATAAAATGTTTATAGCGTTAGATAAGTATGTTGTACCTTAATGCTATTTTGTACTAGGCACGTTTTCTGTAGTTCATAAGTTTTCTGTACAATTTTCTGATGATTGCCAGAAAAATTTATTGAGGCTTGAAAGAATCATGATACTTACGTGGCTTCAAACCATTGCCAAAGTTAACACTGGCAGCTTTTTGCGCAAGCAAAGCATCATTCTGGTCACTTTTTTCTTCTCTGCTTATTTTCCTTTTGTTAGCTCCCATTCTCTTCTTTCCGTTCGACTTCTTTGCTGTTCCTGCCTTTGGTGTTACCTTTTTTGTTTTGCTTCGTTTCTCCCCCAACAGCACTTCTATGATTTCATCACTGTTAATCTCATTACTTGGCGTTATCACCCTTCTTTGCATTCCTACTCTTGATTTTTTTCCTGCACTCTGAAATCCAAATGAGGCTGGCAATATAACTGTGCCTCGTTTCGATGCCTTTGATTTGCCTTTCTTTCCTCCCTTTCCACCCTTCCCGCCTCCGTTGCTTTCAGATTCTTTCTGCTGTTTTTTCAAAGCAGCCAGGTAACTTGATGTGACTTTGTTCATTCCTTTAGCAAGATTGTTCAGGAAATGCGATGCGGCCTTTGGTCCGAGAGCGCTCAAACTGGTACTCAATGAGTCGGCTAGTGGACCTCCAGCGAGTCCTCCCACACCACTGGCCGCTGCACCACCAAACCCGCCTCCTCCAGCCGCAGCTGTAAGAGCATTCAAGCCTGGAAACGATACAACTGGCGAGGGCACTGGCAATGGCATAGGGGCTCCAGGCAAAGGCCCTGCTCCTGCAAAACCAATGCCTCCTCCTAACCCTGCCAAGCCCCCTAGTCCAACACCCCCTAGGCCAGCTGCACCACCTGCTCTAAAACCGGTCGCAAATGCAGGACTGCCGGCTGCTCCTGCCATTGTTTGTCCCATAACGTTACCTGCTCCAATATTCAATGCTGACTGTGCATTGTGGATGGCATTCAAGGCTTTAGCAACTGTCGCAGCGGCTAACATTCCTTGCATGCTGCCTCCTCCTCCGCCGCCACCCATTCCACCTCCTCCTAGAGCACCACCTCCAAATCCAGTTCCACCGCCACCACCACCTGGATTTTCTATGGATTTCATGGTTCTAAGCTCTCTTATTTCTTTAATTAGCGTTCCAACTCCCTCTGCAAGTGCACCAAGTTGGCCGGAGACTCTTGCCTGCTGTGCGGCTACCATGGCATTCACTCCTACAAGTACAGCAACAAAGTATTTCATATCGATTCGCGTCACTTTATAAAATAACGAATCATCCCTCTAAGAATTTAAACATATGAAAAAGTGCATGAACAAAAGATAGGAAGTTGCAATCACTCTTGGCGCGCCTTATTTTCTATAGGCCGAACAGGCTGTTTTTTTCTTCTCTCTGCATGTCCACAAAAACTCCAATTGTAAAAGTACACGACGAAAAATAATTTCCTGATCCTAAAATCTCTCATGAGCTCAAGTATAGCAAAGAGATGCAAAATTCAGACCTTCTGAGTGTAAGAAATGAAAAAAGTACACGTGTAACAATTTAGGGTTTATTGTTCATGGGTCGTCATCTAGCTATGTTATGCAATAAAAACTTTACGGGGATGCGTGTCAAAATACAGGGCGGGCAGCCGACCAAATATCAAACTCGCACTTATCACTTGTTCTTATACTAGATAAAATATATCAATACCTCCTCCACCATCACCTCCTCCGCCTCCTGCCGCAGCGGCTCCCCCTCCTGCCTGTTGTTGTGTGACTTTCGCAGATAACATTGCAACCATGTTTGACAATCGGTTCATACTGTCCATCATCGCTGAGTTCCCTTGAAATTGAAAGAAGACCTTATGTAGAATTTAATCATTTAGAATTTGCTAATAGAGAGGTTTCGAGGGTGTGAAATGAGAATTCATCAGCAAAGTTTTATAAAAAATGAGCATTATGGAAGTTTAAGCGGTCGCAGGTGATTTCATTTGGCCTAGAATTATAAAATTTACAACATAGCGAAACCAAAAACGTTATTAACCACCGTTGGGGAAATATGACAGTCTTAATGAGGAATTCCATGTTTGCTGATTATAAATATGTCTATATCTTTACATTGATTGAGAAAGTTATTAAATCTACTATTATAAAAAATATACGGTTTCATTGCTAAATTTTTCATATCAATCATCATTTAAATATTGATAAATGTTAAAATGCAGTATTAAGTTATATTTAAATATTAATTAATTGGCTTCAAACAGTTCTCGTCACTTACCTTCATTATTGCTGGATTGCATGCCTCCTGCAAGTCCTGTGTGGAATCCTGACAAGAAAATGTCAAACTGTTATCGGATTATTCCTTTTTTGCTATAAAATTCAGGATGGCACTATCCTCAAACGTAAAATGATCCAAAGCTTAACATAATTTCTTATCATTCATTTAATAACAAATTTTTGTGTTTACGCTGTTTTGGTGTCTAAAGGAGAACGGTTCTAAGTTGCTACTCTGAGTTTAAAGCTTAATGCGATCATCAGACAGGACAGCTCTTCTCCTTTTTAAACAAATCGTACAATGGTATTACAAACTAATGCTAAGTACTAATTTCCATCTACCTTCCGATCAATATCCGATGTTCTCTGAAAAGGGTTTGAAAAAGGTACAACTGTATTAACTTATTAATTTTTGGCGTCGTCGTGCCACCTTCAAAGGATCAATCGGTTTTAGAAGTATTTTGTGTGCGATGAATCAGAACATAAAAATTGGATTTACCCCGTCAGGCTCAACGCTTTTTACTGATGTATTGTTTAGAGAAAAGACGAGTAAGGAACCGATGGTTTTATTTCTATTTAGATTGATATTAACTTAAGGACTTATAATGTCTGACATAAAATTTAACCTGAAGATTAAAAATATTGGAAGTTGATAAAGATTGGTGAAAGGCATGTTCCTGTTTGGATATTTTGAAAGGAACATTGAGAAATCGATACCCATTTCTCCAAAAATGTTATCCTAGAGATCTAGCTAGGGATGTTTGAGAAGTGTTACCTGACGTGTATGCAGTGTCCATCAAACTTTGAGTGGCCTCTAAATAAATAGAGAGAATAGATTATCATATTTTATAGCATTGATTTACCTGCAGAATATGCTGAATTCATCAGTCCACTGGTTGCCGCTAGAAACAATAGCATGCAAATTATGTATAATGCTAATAAATCATTCGTGAATAATTATCATATGCAATGGTTCAAGTTATAAATTGTTAAATTTGTACAAAAGCTTAGGTATTTATATCAATATATTGCTTCTATAGGGCTTGAATGCTAGACTAACCTAAGTTTGGATGTTCATTCTGGCTTGGGCTCTCATGGCGACCATGCTCTGATATAATGGCGTCCAAAAGCTTTTCTGTCAATCTATGCTCAAATGAAGAATGCTCGGTCGCATTCTCATGAACATGATGATGATCTTCCTCTTCTTCATCGTCTTCCCATCTTTTTCGTGGTGATTCTTCTTTGTAACGACGCTGTGGCCTGTCGTAGTTATCATCTTCTTTCTTATAACGAGGTTCATAAGCACTTTTTTCTAGACTGTTGTTTATCGCATCTTCTTCGTTGCTATCTCTTTCGTCATCGCCCATTTCAAAGTCATATGAGTTGTTATTATCCCTAGTGGAGTCTTCTTGTGCCTCGATCTCATGAAGTGCCCGTCTCGGAATGATTTGTGCTGGATTCACCGCTTCGTTGGTGCGCTTAGCGAGCAATGGACCGGTATTGGTGAACTGAATTGTTGATCTGGACCGTTTTCTGCCTAAATTCCTTTTTGAACCACCTCTGGCCTTTCCATACTTTGGTTTCAAAGCAGTTAACTGCTGTTTCGCGATATCACTTCGTGCCATTCCTGGACCAGTCTGCTCCGAAGTTATTCTAGCCGGAACTATATGGCCCACCCTGGTTTTCAGTTGGCTGTTTTTTGATGCCATACTAGGTCTTACCATGTTTGACTGTACTTTCAGTGGTGAAATGTGACCCTTCTTTGGTACTTTTGTTCCATGAAAAGTTAGGGCTTTGCTTCTGTCTCCTGTGTTGTGGCTCTTGTATTTGGTTACCGGTATCTGAGTGTATGCCCTTCCTATTTTCAGGTTTCCAAGCAAATTAGATTTGATAAGATTCGGAGCTTTCATGAATTTCCCTGAGTTGTCTGAACCTGGTCTCTTTTCATTTGCAGCTTGATATGCAGCAGCCCCGTATTGATTTTTGAGAACTGCAAGAAGATAACAATATTTCAGAAATGTTGCTACAGTTAATTTAATGTAAATCGATTGTTGACAATGAATAGATGTTCCAGAAACTTAGATATGCCGAGTAAACGGCCTCCAATCACTCAAAGCAAAGAGATTCAGATTCTTCTACTTGAAGTACAGTTAAAAATTTGGCTTAATCAGTTATTCATGCGATTTGTGCTAGATAGTCAAGTAAGATGAAGCTCCGCAGAAGAGAACGAGAAAGCAAAATACAGATCTAGACTAAAGCTCGCTTGTATGAAATCATTTGGAAATGTTTTGTTATGTTTATTATGATGAAATACGCTGGTAATATATCTATCAAAAATTAACATAAAAAATTTAAATTCTTGTTAAAAGTAAATTGCTTGAATAGAAAAGAAGTGTGTTAGAGTTAAATTACCTCTTTTGATTGGGAGTGCTTCTTTTCTTCTATCTTTCAAAATCTTTACAATCTTCATTAACTTTGCCAGTTTTTGTACTCTATCATTCTGATTATCACCGGATTCGCCTCTTGTGTTGGTGCGGCCCATAATGCTTTGCTGTGGCTGACTGTAGGCTTGCATTCTGAATTGCTGCCTCGCAGGAACAGAGCTGCCTGGCTCATTGCGCATAACAACCGACTTCTGCAATCCACTACTGTCCGATTTCGTTATCACGTCAATGTGGTTTCTATTCGATTTCATAAAGTCGCTTATCCTTTTGTTGTAAGGAGCTACTCTTTTCAGCGCACTTATCAAATTCTGTCTCAATGACGTCATCATAGAAGGAGTGGGATTTGACATTGCGGCTCGACCCCTCTTTGCAAGTTCTTGAATCCTTTTACGAAAAGATTCCATCACAGGACGAGTTGGCTTAGAGAACCCTTTTAAATCTCGACGCGAAAGAGTTCCTAGTAAGTTTTGAAAAGCTTCTGAGAAGTCAAAGGCAGGCGGCTGTACAATTCCTCTGCTTTGTCCATTTATAACCCCAACGTTGCCCAATCCACCTACTTGTCCTCCTCCAAATCCGCCAGCACCTCCGGCTAGTCCTGCTCCAAAGCCACCAGCACCACCTCCTAAACCACCGCCCCCTCCTAAACCACCACCCAATGCACCGCCAGCTCCAAGTCCTCCACCACCTAACACTCCTGCTGCGCCGCCAGCACCAAGACCAGCAGCTCCAAGCCCTCCGCCACCTAGGGCTCCAGCTGCACCTAGTGCACCCAGTGCCCCAGCTGCTCCCATTGCCCCTGGATTCGCTGCACCTCCTGACATTCCACCTCCACCGCCTCCTCCCCCTGCTCCAGCATTTCCAAAACCACCCATAGCTGCTAAAGGTGATGCCAGTCCAGCATTCCCAAAACCCCCGCCTCCCATGTTTGCACCTAAGTTCAAACTGTTTCCTAAGCCTCCTCCCCCTCCAGTTCCACCACCACCTCCTCCTCCACCCTTAGCTCCCCCTCCAAGCAATCCATTTGAATTTCCTACAGCCCCCAACAGTGTCAAGGCATTTGCTACTGCAGCTGCTTCATTTATGTTTGGTACATTTCCACCCCCAGCCTGTTGTGGTGCACCTCCTCCCCCTGCATTGGCATTACCTTGTACGGGTGCTGCCGATGCTGCTGGTACTGCTCCTCCGGCTGGAGCTCCCCCGGCTGGTGCTCCTCCAGCTGATGCGCCTCCATTTGCAATTACCTGCCCAAGTACATTAGCTGTAAGACCGGCTGCAGTGGCTGCGTCCTTCACTGCGTTGAGGACTTTATTTACCTTCTGCGAGTCTTCGTTTGGTTGTGCCAGGGCTTCGGCAGCTTGTGCTTGCTCCACCAATTTTGCTGCTTTTCCTAATGGTGTTTTAGATGCTCCTGACGCGGCTTCGAGTGCTGCTTTATTCATTTTCGCTGCGTCTTTTATCGACTGCATTTCTCCCATTAATTTTCCAAGTGATTCCCCCAAATTGCTCAATTGATCTCCCAATCTTTGTTGACTTGCTGCTAATTCTGGACTCATCTTTACTTCCCCACCTCCTTCCGATTTGCTTTTGTCCATTTTGTCTGACACATCTTGCAGTTTATCAGCTAAATCTTGCATTGCCTTCTGCATCTTTTCCTGCTCTGGACTTGGTGGAGCTGGTGGAGGTGGAGGGGGCGGAGGTGGTGGTGGAGGAGGGGCTGCTGGAACACCGTCAGGTTTCGGTCCTCCTCCAGCTGCCGGGCCTCCAGCGGCCGGGCCTCCAGCGGCCGGGCCTCCAGCGGCTCCCCCTCCAGGTGCACCAGCACCACCCCCTCCAGGGGCTGCCCCTCCTCCCTCCGGAGCAGCTTCATTGGCTTCTACCTTGGCTGTTAAGGCCGCGATAGTGTTTTCTAGTTTGCCTAATGTTGCAGTAACGAGAGCATTTTCCTTTGCTTTGGCTGCATGTTTCTCTTTGTTGTCCATCTTCTGTGCCAGTCCAGCAACAGTATCACCTAGCTTTGCGATGTTTTGAAGTAGCTTTTGATCCTCTGCAAAGGAAACATTAATCAACCATCATTAATCATTAATCAACTTTGCTTTAATTCGTTTAATCATTTCATCCCTTCCCCTTGGAGGTGTCAATCTTCACATTATTTTTTCAAGTGATCATGGCACGATTTCAATAAATGACAAATAAATCGCATAAGTAGTAGCAAGATTTTTAAAATGGTGAAATTTATCTTTGAATTGGAAAATTCTGTCCATTTGTCTAAAAGAGATTTGCAGTGAAAAAATGTTTAATTTTGTCGTACCTGGGCTTGGAGCTCCTCCACCTTCGAAATAAAAGCAAAAACTACATCAGGTTTTTTGTTTTTGTTTTTATTTAATTTAAATGAAATTCAAAAAACATGGTGTCAGAAGTAAAATTTCCTGAAAACAGAACGATTCATTTAGACCAAGTCTGTCTCTGTGCTATCATTGATGAATCAGTTTTGAGTATTGAATTGGATCAGCAAACTAAAGTTTATAAAAAGTGCCTCATTAAGTGTCCTCCTAGCTCTAAAGTGTCCATCGCCTGAAAACTGCTCCCTTTCAATAGAAACGGATCCTCCTTCCTTGCATTTGTTCAACTAAAGCTGTCTAGGTTAAAACAGTAGAGGCGTTAAAATATACGAGCTGCTTGTCTTTTTGAGTTTAGTTATGCGTTTCAAAAAGGCTTTCGTCTGTTTGAGCGAGTGGACTTCATGAACTTGTTGTCAAATCTGATAACATTTTGATATGTAATGAATATTAACTTGTATAAGCATTTTGAAATCGTATTTGAAAAGAAAGCTACATTACCTTCTCCACCCCCTGCAGCTGGTCCTCCTGCTCCACCTGCGCCACCCCCGGCAGCACCACCAGCTCCCCCTCCAGCAGCACCACCAGCTCCTCCTCCAGCACCCCCTCCAGCTGCGCCACCAGCTCCTGCTCCCCCTGCACCTCCACCTGCAGCACCGCCGGCTCCTCCTCCCCCAGCTCCTCCTCCAGCACCTAAAGCACCTGCAGCAGCGCCACCTCCACCACCAGCTTGGCCTCCAGCGCCTAATGCGGCCCCACCAGTGAGTGCACCGCCGGCACCTCCTCCGCCTCCTTCTAATCCACCAGCGCCAGCTCCTGCTCCAGCAGCGCCACCAGCAGCTGCTCCTGTTATTCCTCCAGGACCACTTCCTCCAGCTGCGCCTTGAGGGACGCCTCCTGCCGCTATTGCTCCAGCTGTTGCTGCGAGATTTCCCGCCACAGCTGGACCGATCAGACCTCCGACACCGCCGGCGTATCCTGGTATTGGAACTCCACCAGAAACTAAAACAAGGAACAAAAATTAAAATTCGTCTTCTTCTGTCAAACAAAAGCAGCGCATGTGTCCGTTCCAAAGAATCTTTGATTGTGCATCTCTCATTCTACCTTACCTTTAATTTGTGCCCAAAAATATTTTTCCATATTATGATTGAAAATAATCTAAGCTATCAGTGAGTACCATGTTCTAGGACTGTTATTCACCAAGGTTTACTTCCCCTACAGGAAACTTTTAGCTGTCTTTTAATGCGTGGTTTGTCAACAATTTTCGGTGTTGAGACGTTGTTCGCAAATGGTGCAGATTTGTTTGTTGAAAAGGTTCTTCAATATTTACAAACTCTATTCAAGAAATAACATTAGCGATGAAAAATGATTTGCAAATTCATAAGAAGTTATAAAAAGTCCCATCTTGTCTGGTTAAAAATTACCTCCTGGCATGATTCCTCCCGCGAGATTTGCATTCCCGCCATTAGCAGCCGCAGCGGCAATGTCATTGGCTTGTGCTTTTGCAAGGTCAGGTGACATCTGTTTCACTGCCCTAGGACCTTGTTAAAGAAGAATCGTAATCAAGCTACTGACGGTTAACATAGACATTCCATTACAAATTTGAATTATTAATGCAAATGCATTGTTTAACTAACCTAAAGCAACGTATTAAGCAACATCAATGCAACAGTATATATCCAGATTACATTTATCCAAATTTCAATCATAATAACACCAACTATTTTGACATTATATTTCATTTTATCTTTTCACTTCTTTTAACCCTGTAGCGAGATATGCCAATACCTAGAATAAAAATTTATACAATGTTATTTCTAGGGTTGGTGCCAAAGAAACCTCTTTTCATACCTAGTGGAGCTCTTGCTAAAAAGTGCCTGGTAATTGGCCTAACCATGACGCCATTGGGCATTTGAACACCAACAGACAAACCGTCACCGCCTCCACTCTGTGCTCCTACAGCTTGAACGTAATAGGACTTCCCTCCAGCCAGTCGAATTGCCATTGATGTTTGCTGCGTAGGGTCCCTGAAATGTAATAATCATTGTAGATTCTGTATGCTATTCTGCTTCTACGATCAGTAATGTCTAACACACGACTTAACAAACTCTTTTCATTCAGAGATCACACCAGAGATGCCTTGCAATACATAGATATGGCAATCTGAATAGTTTGATAATTACAGATATTTCCTGATTTTAACTACTGATCTTGCTTGCAGCCAACCATTCTGTAGTTTCCCTTAGGGTACAATTACTTAAGCACTTATATCCCGGTGCCTTGCTCAATATTTTTAAGAACTGATTAAGGTTGAACCTCGTACTCTTGATAGCTTGGATTTTCACCAAGACGGAACTACTCTCAATTCTCAGTTGATTTTCCTACCGAAAATTCAAGTCAAAGTTTTACCCTAGATATCTCAAACAGTCGCTAAGTGCAGGGGCTTGGTGGACCGGGACTCGGGAAATTTCCCTGTAGGCCCCATAAAACTTTTTATGTTTTTCTAACCCTTAGATTTTTTTTACATTTAGCTTTTATCATTTGTAACATCAGATTTGTGAGAAAAAACAAGTGAAGTAAGGCTCCACGCTGCCTCCACGACACTCAATTCCAACTTAATATATAAAACACTCAGCATCAAAATGATGTGCCCCTAAAAATTTGATTTTCCCAGCCCATAAAGATTTCAACCACACCCCTGGCTAAGTGGGATCATCTTCTTGAAAGTCAAACTTAACATGATTAAACTGTAATTCTTTATTGACCAATGAAGCGAAAATTACACTCACTTATCCCAAACGTTGTGTGGTGACCAGGTTGTTTGTGAAAGGATCTTTTTGATTCTATCCTTTCCTTGGTCAGGACTCAGGTACACATCACATTCATCATCGCAAGAGCTAAAGAATGTATATTCGCCGTCCATAGGGGGAATGAACCATCCCCACATCAACTGGCCGTACTGGTATCCAACACCCGTAGGCGCATCAAACTGCTGCAGTATCTCCTTTGCACTTGGCTCGTTGGGGAACCTATGGTCACGATACAAAGCATCAATTGCACGTGACCTAATTCTTGGGCCTGTCCCTGAAATAATGCGTCCGCCAGGGCCGTCATAGTCCTGGTTGTCTTGGTAAGATCGTTTTTTTCGACTCATTCCAATGCCGAAGTAAACCCAGCGGTTGATACCAAATGCACCGACTGTTGGCAATTAAGAATACGAAGATCAGATATTTAACTATTATTAGACAAAACTGCAATAAACGAATTTATGTGACAGCCTTGCTAGTTTTTTTCTAATTAATTAGAGAAAGAGTTGGAATGACAGCGACAAACTCCTTAAACTCTTGATCTATAGTTATCCTGCCTCTTCCTAGCATTTATCCTGTCTAAAATAAACTTCATTATTTTTCAATGTAATAACAAACGTCAAACAATGAACAATGTTTCTTGACATAAATTTTTACAGTTACCCTTTTAACATAAAATTCACAAAAAAATTCTTACGTCCTCTTTTTTCTCCTTTTTCGTTCTTCAAAACCTTGTCTTTCTTTTGTGCATTTTCATCTTTTTTGTTTTGATAGATATACAACTTTGCTTTTTTCTCTCCATTGGAGAAGTCGGCAACTAATGTTGAGTTACCACCGAACATTCTTTTATACTTAAGAATTATCCCATCCTCGTAGCCTCCTTTTGGTTGTTCTGTCCTTTTGAATTGGACTCTTGTTAAGTCGGCATCCTCGTCATCATGCAAATCAACAACAAGTACGTTACGCCTCCCTAGCGCATTTCTTTCCTTAACCAACTCGAGCTTTTCTTCTTCATCTTCGTTTTTTAAACCAGTTTTCTCAAGCATCGGCTGTCCGCTACTAACTTGGCTTCTGTAGGCTATAATTTCATTGTTCCCTTCATGACCTTTTTCTGCTGGTTCGTAAGAATGTGTTTTTTGATTTTTTAGCCCCAAATCTTCCATTTTCTCAACAATAGAATTCAGAGATATTCCACTCGCTTTTCCAGGCGATTCTGTTTTGCCCCTACCTACAGCCTCTTCCTGGGGTCTAGAGCTAATGTTATGCGCTGTATTGTGTTTTGTTAAACCAAGACTGTCCTCGATTTTCCTTTCCACGCCCCGATAAAAGCCCTTTATAAATGCATCAATCTCATTGACCGTTTTGCTTTGGTTGCTGGATTCTAATTTTTTGTTTAATGTTGCATCAAGTCCTACATTGCCAACATACCTTTGCTGCTTTGACGAGGTTCTAACTTGATTCGTTGCATTTCTGCTAGATGATGCATTCATACTTTTCCCGACCATTTGGCTAATCGCACCTGTTTCATTGTAATGAGTATTATCTGACTTCAGCTCTGCAGGAATAACCTTCATGCTTTGAAATGTCGGTGCATGCTGCCTGCCCATCGATGAAGTTTTGTTAGAAACAATCTCGTTCATATCAAGACTCTCATTTGTTTCCTCTTTCAGTTCTTTGTCAATTGTTTCTAAATACGTTATCATTGCTTTTGATTTATCTTCCTCCTTTTTGATTTCTTGGTTAAGCTCTTGGAGAGTTTTTTCGCTGTCCTCTGAATCCACAGCCGATATATTTTTGACTGATGTTTCATTCTCTGCGAGTGATTTTCCAATAGCTTCTAGAGGCCTTTGGATGTTCAAAACACTGCTATTTTTTGTTTGATTTTCAGATCTTGGTAACTGGGTTAACGAAGAAGAATTTGCAGTTGATGTTTCCTGAGGACTAACTTGTTTCACAGAATTAGGATAAGATGCTAGTGAATCATTTATTGCCTTACTCTTGTCTGCCACAGAGAGCGGTTCTCCATGTTTTCTCTTGCTAGCTTCATAAAAAGTCTTAGCAAGCTCTTCGCTACTTCTGTTCTCAAGCTGGTTATTGCCTCCTGACGTCATTGGATCTTTGCTAGTGCCCAGCTTGCCAGCGCTTTGCAAATGGTCAGTGGTATTTTCATGTGAGGCAAGCACCAAATTGAAATTGTTGTGCCTTTTCTTTTCCGAATTCTCATCAATAAACGCCAGATTCCGATCCTTAATGGAGGAGAAAGCTTTAAGCTCTGTTGGGTGAATTGTATATAGCTCATTGTTCTCTTCATCAACTCCGCTGGTGACATCTTCAAATGTTTGATCCGCAATGTTATCAATTTCAGCATTCTCATTGTCTGCATCTTTGCTGTATTTGAGATTATCATGAGATGAATTTTCATCTGACGGTCTTGTAGCTCCACTTCCTGAAACCTGATCATCCTCCATTTCAATGTTTACTTGTGGCTCCTCATTTTTTCCACTACTTATCTTTTCCATCATATATTTTCCTCCATTATTCTCAAATGTCGTCTCCTCTTCATCGCCGCTATAAGAACTCACATCTTCAACAGGTTTGTCATCTTCATTTCTCGAATCATTTGCAACTTCTATCGGCGAGCTCATTCGCTCACCGTCCTCTTCATACAGCTGATCAGCTCTTTCTTCTTCTTCTTCTTTTCCGCTTTCTGAAGATTCTTCCGCAGAGCCATTATCATCATTTATCCACTCTTTCATATAACCAGAATATTCTTCTTTTTCTTTTTCTGACTCTTCGTCCAAAATCCTGTCAAATGACCTTAATGGTGTTTTCTGATCCTCGAACTCGGCAGCATTTTTCAAACTGCTAATAGCATTGTTTTCTCCAGATGAGATATCTCTTTCATCCGAGCTACCACTTTCATCGGAAAGATCATCGTCTCCCTCAGACGAATCATGGGTTATATTGTGTACAAGTTCCTTTTGCGAAACCAATCTGTTTGAACCTTTGATAACAATCTTTTCAGTTTTGTTTGAATTTTTATTTTCCTTTGTTCCTTGACCTGATCCATTATCCTTTAAGAATCCTTCCGTCTCATCACGAGGCTCATCGAGCACTTCTTCCTGCTCTTGTAGTCCACTTCCGCTTTCATCTAGACCACTTCCGTTTTCTCGTTTCTTATTTCCGCTTCCTTCAAGACCACTTCCGCTTTCCACTACCTCATCATCCCCATCATCTTTACCATCGCCTGATGCTTGCAGCCTGCTGCTATTATCTATTTTCCTATCGTTTCCAAAATTGCTATCATACACAATTTTATTTTCGTTTGCCTTCTTCCTTCCTTCGTTTGACAAACTCGTATCAATCTTCGCCCCAGTCAGGTTCTTTGTACCATTTTCCCTGTCTTTACTCACGTTATTTGTAATGTTTGCTTGTGACTTCCTTAATTTATTTTGTGAGGCTTTTTGCTCGGATTTTACAAAATTTCCATGATAACTTTTTTGAATAAACGGCTTAATTTTTGTTGCAAAATAATAACTACTTTTGGGAGCATCCTGATTTTCAATGTTTTTCTTTCGGTTCTGAAATGATGACATATCTACAGCATCGTCTCTCACACTTTGTTCAATTGATCCCAACAAATTAGATATCTGTAGGTCCTTGATTTTAAACAAATCATCTTGCCTCGCGATGTTTGACGATTGATGACCTCTCTCTCGTAATATTCGTCTATAATTGTCATCAACGTCACTAAAATTGTCATTTTTCATTCGTTGTTTTTCTATTTTCTTGCTCTGCACTGGCTGCTTGCTTTCCAGCTTAACCGCCATAGTTGGATGATCATTGACCATGTATTTGACAGTTTGTAGATTGTTTGAAATCCACGTATGGGGTGTGTTATTATCTTTTCCATCATTTTGCGATGATTTTGTTCCCAATGCCGTTGCAATATACGAAATGTTTATTAGCGTCAGTGTTAAAATAGTGAAAATCTGCTGTACTTTCTTCATTTGAAATTTCCTGCAAAATATATAATTTTCATTCAGTCATTGCTTAAAAAGTCTATTCACTCTTTGAAACGAGAGCTTTTCACGGTAACAGTTTTTTGTGAAAGAATTACACAGGGTGTGGTTTATTTGTGAGCAATTCGATTAAGAAAGGTTTTCTATTGCTTTCAACATTTCGACAGCTTGTAGCACTAGAATCCTTTCTTTCTGGATGAATGCCTAAACATACTTAACTCACAGAAAACCTTGAAATATGTCTTGTAAAACAAGGTTGCTTTCATTCTTATCTTAAAGCTTAAATTGAGAACAGTAGTTAAGAAACAGGAAGTTAATCAAAGTGAATTGGTGACATTATTGTCTTTTTAATGAAACTAGGCATCATATGTACATACGACATACGTGTAGAGGACATTGGTAGGTAATCGTGTCAAAACTTTGCAAAGAGGTTGATAAAATATGATATTCTAGCAAAGTTGTAAAATTTGCCCACACTAAACATATTCAGAGATAAGGCATTAAGTGTCCTATTTTAATTAACAGTCAGTCATTGTCGGTTTTTAATTAAAGGGTAAGTTGAAAAGTCAAATATCTGTCAATTATTTCTGCAATATTTTCAGCTTCATTAGCATCTAGGTGAATTTAACCAGCAAGAACCGGAGGTCAATGCCGATGATCATACCTGCTTTGTTTCATCTGACGATGTACTGTTCATTTATACTCGATTCAAAATTCCAGGCATTCCCATACCTATCCTTTTTGTAACAACATTGTCACCAAAATTTACTGGAATACATAGATAACATTTGCAAATATGAGTCCAATTATCGCCTTCAAAATTTAGGATCCAATCCTTTTTAATTATGCATCGCTTATTTTCGGAGCATGTCCTTACGTGATACGCTCCGGTGAAGCGTGCAGTTTTGTCTTTGTAAATCTCGAGGTCGTATAAATGCGATCTGCCCCAGTTATTGGAAATTAACATAAAGATCCCTTTCGTTATATGTTTGTGTTCGTGAACTGGATAATCTAATTAAGTTCATAGTTTTTCTGTTTGTTCTATAAATCAAATGGTATTGTCTGTAAAAGTCGAGCTGTCAGTGAGTGATTCGGATACGAAACTTACAGACTTCGGTTACGGAGAATTCAAACAACGGGTATTGACCGGCAAAGACAGTGGAGAGAATTTTTTCAACATGATCAGCATTTCATGGATTATAATAACGCTTAAGGTTTCAATTATAATGTCCATTTCTAAAATTCACTTCCATTTGCTACATGTTGAGCCAAGTTTTTGTCATTTTAAGTTTAAGAGAATGTACAAATATGGTAGAATGAAATTTATTGACAAAAGGCTTTTTCGTAATGAACTTAAAGATTCCTAATAAAATGCAATTTAGACACGTAATCCGGCAATATCTAACATTTTATCAGGTTTAACAAATGTATGTTGCTGCAGAGGCGGATCCAGCGGAAAATCTGAGGGGTGCTTAAGGGCGTTGCCTTAATAGCCATAATAATGCCACACCCTACTTTTCTTTACGGTTAAATGAAGGCAACACCCATCTTGATAAATTAATCTTTTTTAAATTCAGGTATTAAAGCATAACTATATAGAAAATTATCTCTTTTGTAAGAAGCCTATTTTCTAGCAATGCTAGTTAAAAATAACACTGCTACCTTCGCAGTTTGTACATCACATTAATCAATGAATGACATTTTAGGTCGCTAGTCAATATTTGATTGCTCTGCAATATTCAGGCGCTGGTTCATTTTTGTAAAAAGGCAGCTAAAATGTTTCAAACAAAAAAATGAATCATTGCTACGTTAACTGACCAATACTATACGAAAATTGAGTTAAATATTATCGAGTCGTGATTTTCATAACTAACCTCGTACTGATTGACAAAACAATTTCCATCAATAGCAAGTTGTCAACAACGGATGCAAGTATCGCATGAAACAGCAGCGATCACGCCGATTCCAAATGACCCCTATAGAGAAGGCCTATTTACCATGACTCAATACTTGTAAGAATTTGTTGATAAAAATTGATTGTTTTACTAAGTACCTTGTTGAAGTAGTACGTTTTTAGGGTCATCTGCATTTGGCAAAAAAAGGGGATCGAATTCATTCTGGTAGTAATTACCATACCACCCCAACAACCAAAAATCATTGGCACCACTTTTTTGGGGGTGCGCATTTTTCTCTGTAAAATTCGATATTTTTGTTGAATTAATCCAAGAAATATTCTGTTAAAACGTTGTGCATTTAAAGCCTGGTAAAGGAAACTACCAACCTGAAAGGCCGAAGGTCAGAGCTTCCACGGGACAGTACTTGAACCTTTGGCATTTGCAGTTCAGCGAACTCATCGATCTGTGTATTTCCACAAGTCACGACACCATCCACCACGCTCTTATCAAAAACCTCTCTCACGATTGACTGAATACTCAAAAGCTCGTTTTCCGTTTCAATTTCTTCAGTCGACTGGCAACCAATAATCGAGAAGACCTACAACAGCAACGACTTTATGTCCGCCATTGCTGCTACACGAACAGGTTTAGTCGTTTCAGTGACGGTATGCACCAGTGTTTATTAAATGATTGATAGGGGTGCTCAGATGAGCCGAAATTTGGCAAACGGATTGGTTGAAGCCTTGTTTTGATTGATAGGGGTGCTCGACATTGCGGAAAAACATATCAGAGCGTGATGTGATTGGTTCAGTTGCAACTTTGACCTTAGAGGTTGATTGATAGGGGTGCTCAAGCACCCGTAGAATTGAAGTAGCTCATTGGCCGAGAGTGTGGTTTGATGGACAAGTAAAAAAATTGGTTCCAGGGCAGCTCAACATGAAATTTCTAGCTATTTATAGTTTAAAGCAGATACAGGTTATGCTAACTAACGCATGACCGTATGTTACATTATGTTTACTGGAAAATGCATTTACATCATCTAAAAGGATTCAAAACTTTTTTCAGAGATTAGAGAAAATGCATTGAATGTTATATCTCCGAAAATTCTGACCGGTGCTCAAGCACCCATAGCACCCCCCTAGATCCGCCTCTGTTGCTGCACAATAATATGAAGACATACAAGACCTGATAGGATATGGGATCTTTTTCATCCCATATAAAAGTTACACTAACGAATTACTAACTAACGAACTATTATACAACACAACTAAAATAATAGGATATGAATGGCAAAATCATTGGAAAAATGCCAATAACTCGTTACATTGGTCTCCCTACATCTTCTGAAAGTTTATTTTTGAAAACAATTGAAAATTGACACTCTATGCTACGCTACGGTCTTGGCACAATACTTACTAAGGAAATGACACCCCCCAAAATGCTACAATTTCTTCAAAGAATCATTTTCTAATTATTAAATCTTAATTACCTAGTGGCTTTTAATCTTTGTCGTTAGACCTGAGACTTGCATTCTGTCTCTGCTCAAATGGAATTTGTTCTGTCTTTCCTCTTTTGATTTAGACAAACCGCTGTTAGTTTTAATCAATATTTTTTGGAGTTGCGGACTGAAAATATTGCTTTTTAACTTTAATTAAGATAAATAATTAAAGGGGTTAATGTCTTTAGTTTTGGTTTGATAAGTCGGTAGAAAGTTTTCAAGTTGTCCTTTAGACAGGAAAGTTTCGAGGTAAAAGTGATAAAAAGTCACATAATTTTTCTTTGGACCAAACTCTCCTTTCTGCTACTGCGATCAGTTATTTGCCAGCGTGACAGCGTGAGAGGCTGTCAACAGCGTGAGAGGCTGTCAACAGCGCGAGAGGCTGTCAACAGCGTGAGAGGCTGTCAACAGCGTGAGAGGCTGTCGAGTCATCAGCCTGAAGTCTGAAGTATGCACAGATGTAGATGACATTGATGCAACAAATGTCATCGGCAAACCTTAGTTATATAAAAATAGATCTTAGTGTTTCTTCATTTTGTAAAGCAAAGGCCAATCAGTTTATTATTTATGAAGTACCTTAAAAAAATCTAAAGTACTAAATATATTTTAGAACCATGCATTCTTTTCCGAAATTGCTTATATCTTATAGTATATTCAAAGAAAATATGAAAATTCTACAAATTTTTTCTGCTAAATGTGTTATCTTATCTATAAGCACTTCCTTGCCACTTTACTGCATG
Source organism: Rhopilema esculentum (assembly GCF_057945365.1). Classification (NCBI taxonomy): domain Eukaryota; kingdom Metazoa; phylum Cnidaria; class Scyphozoa; order Rhizostomeae; family Rhizostomatidae; genus Rhopilema; species Rhopilema esculentum. Next base: position 7,777,379 of record NC_142832.1, on the reverse strand, counting down.
CAAGTCTATAATTATGGAATGTAGAGGGGCATTTTATCAAACAAGAGTTATGATCTTTAAAAAAATATTTTCTTTTTGACTTAACTTAAGTTAGGTGCTTCCTTCAACAGCAGGTAAAGTTTTTAGAAAAGTACTCAGGGCAAAATGTATACATGAGAAGTTTCAGTTCCATACATCGTTTAAGTCCAATTGTAGTTTTATACCTATTACAAACATCTATTTTTTGCCTTGAATTAAATTGCTCTCAGTTTTGCGTTGTTGATAGGACCCAATGCTTGAGAAAAAGCTCGAAAAAAGATCAAATTGCAACTTTGCCTCTCTTTAGAGCATACAAAAACAATTGCATGATATAAAAAAAGACAGGAATCAATATTCTTAACTTTTTATGTATAGTCATTTCATCTGTCGCAATTATATGAAGTCAATATGTCGTGTCAAAATAACATTAAATATTTTTTATATAAAATCGTGTACTGGTAAGCGCATTTTTCATTATATCGCTATTTTTATCTTTTCTGTTAATGAACTTTTAACCTGCTTTTGTAGTATTTGTACAGATACAAAGTTAAGGACAATCCAACTGGATACGCACATTCTGAACAAATTATGACACAAAATTATTTTAGTATTATATTACTATAAACTCAACAACTAATACTACGAAAAAGTACATGTTAATTGAAGATTGAATTGAAAGACAGTTTCCCATTTTAAATGACTCAAAGCTATTGCTTTTGTAATCTAAAGCTAGTCTCTGAATCAAAACGCATTCATACACATTAACATAAACAATGCATGTCATTTCTTAAAGCACATCCACCGATTTACCAGCAGAAATTCCTGAAACAAGGCCTTCACCGTTTGTTTTAACAAGGCGTAGTTTCGCTACGTGTCATTCTCGTTATGGTTTTGCTGCTGTCTCTTTCCAAAGGACTTCTCTTTCTTTTCATCAGGGTATTGTTCCCTTCAACTAAAGGAATGCCTGTGAATGGGATTGCACGAGAAACGTATAGCTGCCAGGGACGTCATTTCGTTTGAGGATCTGGACTCGTTTTCAATAATCAATGATTGAGAGGTTCGTAGGTACCTCTATTCCATATGGTTGTCTGGTCAAAATTTTCTGGTTAACATTTGATTGAATTACAGAAATCATTATTTAATGCCGTAGGCAGAATGGACACGGGTATCGTAAGCATGCGGTTACCATTACAATTACAAGACGTCTTAAGGAATATGTTTCTCGGTAATTTTGCTTTCTTCTGGCTACTTAGGGTCTTTTTTCCATCTATTCTTTTTCCTCTTAAAATTGCAATGTTGTCATGTATTTATCATTGAGCAAATCTTTTCTCTACTACGCATATTCACATTCTGTGCTCACAGTGTGTGTTCATCTCAAATTGTCGATATCTCGTGCTGTCTCAATCATTTAAGCAAAAAACTTGCGACATTTTCGTCTGTTAAGAAATCCCGCATAAGGCTACTGTACCTGCGCGTTTTAGCGCCTGCAGTTGCTTCACTGTTTCTTCTGCTGTTGAACTGAGAAATTATCTCGCGCGAATGCAGCGTTCGTTGATTGGATCCGTACGGCAGGTTTCCGTGTCCGGCCGGAAGCATCGGCCGATGAAATTGTTCGGATGTCAGGACTTCGTATGGATTCAAGCCATGCACCGGTGGATGTGGCTTGTCGTACTCAACTTGTGGTAATGAATGTGGCCTAGGTACATGATAGAAAGGATAGCCTGTGTTAAAATGTATGATGTTATTGTCATGTCCTTCTCCATGACCCCCGTCGCCACCCTCTTCATGTCCTCCTCCATGTCCCCCTTCTCCTCCACCCCCATGTCCTCCTCCATGTCCCCCTTCTCCTCCACCCCCATGGCCACCTTCGTGGCCACCATTCCACTCAACATGGCCACCGAGACTCTCATGTCCGCCATGTTCCCCATCCGTACCGCCGTGACCTCCTTCTTGACTCCCATGACCTCCTTCTCTTCCACCATGCTGAAAATGGGACATACCGAAGGGCCCTGGTCCGAACCACGTCGGACCTGACCATGGCCCTATACCCTGCTGGTGGTGGTACTGTTCCCCTTCACCGTGATCATCCCCATTTAAGCCTCCCCCTCTTTCAGGTCCCTCATGACCCATGTTGTGCTGTGAGACCGCACCGTGATGATCATGTTGATGATCTTGTACTTCTGCCATATTCTCAAGCTCTTTGGCTTTGCTGTCGTATTCTTCAGCCCTATGCCTATAACCATTCGCCATTTCAAGTAGATCTTCGGGGGTTGAATGCAATGCCTTCTCATCCGAAATCGCTGGGTGTCCATGTACTGATCCTAAGTCACCTCCAATGTTGTCCTTCCTCTCTTTATATTTCTTTCCTTCATACATCCTCCTTAACTTCGCATTGTTTCCAAATTTTCTGACTTTGCTCAAACTGTGTGGCTGGTTCTTTTTTCCTTTCAACAGACTTTGTCCCTTTACCATTTGGTCTCTGCCGTCTTTTGCCTTTTGTATCTTAAAGATTTTCATAAAATGGTGTAGCTTGCGCCTAAATTTAGGCACTTTATGATCTTTGTCATCTTCACCTGCTGCCCCAAGCCGTGTCTTGCGCTTCTTGTGTTCATATGCATTATTCCACCCTCCGCGTTTTGTAAAGTCTCGATTAACATTTTCTTTGTTTCCTGAATTTTTAACAAACGTTTTCTCTTCAACTGACACCAGTTCTCTGGAATCATATACCCCCGTCGTAATCGTGACTGGAATTCTCGTCACTTTCATCATCTCCTCGCTTCCATTTCTTTGAACACCCCGACTGTTGCTTTGCGCAGTTTCCTTTGCTGGTTGGCATTCAGTGTTAATGTTGCATTTTAAAGCATAGTTCCCTGGAGCTAGGCTGGTACTATTTGATTTCGGCAAAGTGTCGTTGTGCTGAATTCCATTCTCGTTGAGGTTCGGCACTTGCGTCTCGCCAAAGGACTTCTCTTTCTTTTCTTCCTGGTATTGTTCCCCTTCCCCTGGCTGACTGCCCCACAACCCACCTCCTCTTTCTGGACCTGCATGTGGTACCTTCAAGGCAGCATCTATATGTCTGTCGGCAGCGTGGTAATGTGGATAGCCCACATTGATTCTTATTGTATTTTCACCTGTCAATGACCCTTTATCGTTTGCTTTTCCGTCAGTTGATTCCTTTGGCATCTCTCTCGGATTCTCCTGTTTGGCGGAGGTGCCTTCAATAAAATTGCCTCTGTTTCGGCTATCTTCGTTATTGTGCTTTGTATTTATTGAAGGAAAATCAGCATAATCATTGCGGTTTGCTTCCAAACTTTTATCACCATTTCCATGATTTTCAGTATTTCCTCTGTTTTCTTGGTAGCCATTCCCATAAAGGGCTTTTTGTTCATCATTGATAACACCATCTTTATTCGTAGTTGCTCCATTAAAAACGCCTCTGTCGTCCTCATGATGGATCATGTTTTGTTGCGCAAGGGAAAGGGGATTAGATTCAGAAGATCTTCCTTCGTGGTTGGTTGCAGGCTCAGATTTCTGGCCCACGTCAGGCTCGTGTGATTCTGGCCTTTCATGGTTTGGCGGTGTTAGAGGCAGCCAGCCCTCACGCCCAGACTCATTTCCGTTTTCATGTGACCCTTCGTTCTCGTGAGACTTATCGCTGCCTCCAGAGTTGTCGCGTGACTTTTGTTTCTGGTGGTCTAACAATGATGGTCCCTCTATTGTTTTCCATCCATAGTTCTCTGTCATTCCACCTTTCTCGCTGTTATGGTAGTGATCATCGTCCATTTGTCTATTATTTTCACTTTGTCCGCGTGATTCATGCCCTGTTTCCGAAGAGTCCCCACCCTGGTGGGAACTGTCGTGTTCATTGTAATTTTCACCTCTATTGGGGCCACCTCCGTCATTAAGTCTACCACCTTCATGAAATCTATCACCCTCACTGGCATAGTTGCCTTCATGCGAGCTTTCAATATCGTGAGGACGTCCACCTTCATGATAGCTACCACCTTCATGAGAAGTGCTGCCGCCATTTGGTCCCCCGTTGGGGTCCCCATGCTCTTCGTTTCCCCTAAACAAAAATCCTTGATGATGCTCGCCATGTTCTTTTGAATCATGTCTAAACATGTTATCTGTGTGCAGTGCTTCTGACGAACTCATATGTTTTTCTAGAGTGGCCATGGCATGTGCGACTGCGTTCGCATCAGGCGCTTTTTGGTACTCTTCATAACCATCGTTTGAATAATGCGGTAACCAATTATCATATGGGTATTTCTTATTGCCTTGGTCCTTGTACCAGCCAAACTCATTTTTGTCATCGTAAAATTCGTAGTTCTTGATTGGTTTTCTGCCGCCAATCCCCGTCAACATCCTTCCATTATTTCTTTTTCGCAATCCAAAAAAAGGATGTCCATATGACCTTTTCGTCTCGTCTGTATTACCTTCCGTGATGTTTTTTGCAGAGGTCTTGTTTTTATTCAATCTGACTGACACATTGTGATACTTCAGCAAGCTTCCTGAGCAATAAAAGAAAAAGCTTTAAAGGTTATCTGACTCAAAGCGAACATGCAGAATTGATATTAGGCTTTTACTTCCGTTTTGCCAAGCAGAAATCTATTTTCCATGAAATACCCGCTTTTATAGCTAATCTTACCGGCTTAATCTCTCAATTTATTTTGCATTGCATCTGTTTGCATTTTCGAGTTACCTTACAATTTACTTTAAAGTGTTTCAGATCAAGCCTATAGCTTCATTTCCGATTTGCTAATCAAATGGGGACGACATACAAAGAAACAAAATGTCTTTATGCACATCTCTTGATCCCGGAAGCATCAGCCATATATTCAAAATGAGCGCCTGTATGGTTGTATAAATGCTTCATAGGTACATTAATGCGGAGATAAACCATAGATAATTGTTAATTCACAGGCGAAGGATAAAATTTCAAAGCGTCGAATTTTCAGCTGGCTTACACACCTTTTTGCAGTCCTTGCAAAGCAACCAACAAGTCGAAAATTGTCATAAAAGTACCAACAAATCCCAACCAACTTTTCGACATCCTTTCTCAAATATGATGCACCTCTCTTGTGACTTCACTTGCAAGTCTCATCAATTGGAAGCAATCACTCTCATATTATTCACAAACCCAGTCCGTTGCAGCATGCTGTATTTTTCAGCCAAATTTGTCTTCATTTATCATCTTATTTACAATAACAATAATACAATCATTTGCTTTGTTCCTGTATGCAGCTTTCAATATGACGTCATCCTTGGTTCAAAATGATTTGATTATTCAATAACCAGCGTTAATTGCACCGACGTCATTGGGAGGAATAACCAAGTCACAAACACCCCGTCCTATGTTTACTTGTTGTGCTGGTCAGTCATTGACTTGCCAATCTGTCTATGATTTTTCGATAAATCAGGTCATCTGGGGGTATTCGATGTAACACTTGTAAATACACCCATGCATTGAATTTATAAAAGTTACTTTCATATAGTATATTTGATATTTGTGTCAACGTATCAACACAAATGTACATGGCGATAATCACAGAGCTAATACTAGACTAGAGTCATGTTTATGTTTTCTTATTTGCTAATCAATTGTGCGTAATACCTACCTATAAGTGCATGTAGCGTATTAGTGAATAGATAAATATTTTTTTAAAGAATTTGAAAGAATAACATTTGTCCCACTATCAAAAATTTATCGTTCACAAGACCGCTGTTCTTATCAATGCTTTCTGCTTTTGGTTTACAGACAATGAAAAGCAACAGTAGCTAGATTTGGCGACTCTGCTTTGTAATAAGTATAATCATGCGACTGAGTAATAGCATTAAAGAGACAAAAGAGCTGGTTGTATTGTATGAAAATCAATTCAAAATTGATTGAGATAGGTTTTTACAGCTATATCCATTAGAAGAGGCTTGAGAGACGTGTTTCAAGAGCCCAACGGTGATTGAATAACTCTTAAATGAAATAAAATAGGAGAGATCAAATCAAATCTAATTTGTAATTTTTGTCTGTTGTAGCATCTTTTGATGCAGGTAAAAATGTATAAAGGCATTAAAGTACACGACTTATTATTATGAAAGGAAATTGTTGAAGATGTCATATTTGAGTAAATCAATACATTGAAAATATGATAAATTCAATACTTTATGATTATGACACTAATTATAGCATAATATTTTGCAAAGACCTTTTAGATTTTGTTATTAAACTTGCAAAGAAAAATTGATTCGCTACAAAGGTCAAATAGAGGTTTTCCTTTTATCACGATTGCTATGCATGAAAGGATTAATAGATTTAAATCTTACGTCATTCTTTATAGCACGTATAAAAAATAATAGTTTGTATTTTGCGTCTTTATTGTATATGAGCCATAAACAACAGATTCACTAGAGAAAAACAAACTGAGTGATAACTTCTCGTAAACATTATGTTTCTTTTTAAATATCGATTTCTTTTAATGTCGTTCTCTACATATTTACAGAGATTTTACTAAAACTGTCAGTTTGGTTACAAAAGCAAGAAAAATAGTTAACCAATTTAGTTAAAAAGCTACTCTAACTTAAGAATTGTCATTAACTTAAAGACTTATCGCTAACAATGAGCCTTTGCGAGGGTGGCAAATTATCCAGGCGACAATCCAAACAATGGCAGTAAACTTCTTCGGATTAACCATAATTGATTTCAGACTGTCTTAAAATGCATTATAGGATGCTTGCGTAGCGCAATGGCTCATTGTTAGCAATGAGTCTTCAATCTCTTCAAATCTGTTTTAACCGAAGCTGAAAGCACCAACCTTGAAAAACAGTTTTTAACAAGAATTCTTTTTTCTTTGATATCGGCATCAAGAGGAAGGCATTCAAAGATATTTGATATTGATTGCTATCTGATGTCCCATCAAAAAGTTCACATATCCGAATATCTACATTTTGAAATTGCAGTTTCAGATAGAAAATTGAAACATAATTTTCAGAAAAAATTCTGATGAATTTTTACTTTTATCTGTCGATAAAAAATTTGAAATGAAATGGAAAACTCTTGAATAAAGAATGAAACTGAATTTTGTATTTGTCTCGATAAGAAGGGTCATACATTGATTACGCCTGTTTTTAGGACTTCTCCTTGTTACTAAAGGTGTCACATAATTTCTTTATTGCACAGCTTTAGAAAATCTACTTGATCGCCGTCCGTAGGTCAAAGCAAATATTTAATTGTAGCCTGAACCTTCAGTCTAAAGGATTTCCTATTCAATTTTTAGCGAAGGTCAAACAGCTATGTGCACAGCTGCATTTTTGATTAACCAAAGACACTCGGCTAACTGCATTGAACTTCAATTCTGTATAATTGAGATTAAGATATTGTCAATGGAAATTGGAATGATCGCTTGTAACAATAATAGAGGTGTCATAGGTTGTATGAACAAAATTTATTTTCTATGAAATTATTGTCAAAATGAATAAAAAACTACTTTTCTAATGCATGAGAAAACGATAAGCAGTCAGATTTAACGAGATGCATTGCGTTGCCCGGTTACATACCTACACTAACATGCCTAAGACCCACGGGCTCTTCGAACATTAGATATTAGGTTCTGTGGTAATATTAAAGAGGAGAGCTTTCGGTTATTAGGCCAGTTAACAATATTTATCTCCCTACTCTTGCGTGTCAAGTTATCTTTGCTGTCAATATGGTCACTTCTTCGTGAAGAATGCGAAGAATGATCAACTTGAGTATTCACAGGCCTATTTCCTGTTTTTGTGCCACCTGTTATCATCTGAGGTGGTGTATTATTGTTTTTATTTTCATTCTTGTTATCGGATTTGTTCCCGTCATTATTTGCTTTTCCTCCCCCATTATTATCTCCGCCATTGTTAGTATCAGCGCCACCGCTATTGCTCGCACCGCCTGCGCCAGCATTATTCTGTTGCTGTCCTGCTGCTTCTTTTAAAGTTTCAGAGGTAAGAATTTCGTAAGGATTCGGACCATTGGCAGGAGGAGGAGGTTTGACAAGATTGACGGAAGGGTTCCCGACGGGTTTTGCCGCTGGTGGCAAATAGTAAACCGGATACCCTGTATTGACAACCTGAGGAGCAGCCTGGGCGTTACTCGGAGCACCTCCGTTGTTCATATTCGTGGCTGTAACAGCGACACCTGCAGGCGCCTTAATTGCATTTTCTGCTGCTTTGTTTGCGACGGAAGCGGCATTGTTGGCGGGATTTGGTACTGGAACAGGTACGGGGACTGGAACCGGCACGGGCTCAACATGGTGAATGACATGGTTGTGATGTTCTTCTTCAACATGGATCGGTTCTGAATGATAGACTTCTTGATGATGACCGTAATCCATGCCATGATGACCATACCCTCCGCCGTGATGTCCATAGTCCATGCCATGATGACCGTATTCACTGTCGTGATGTCCGTAATCCATGTCATGGTGACCATAATCTGTTCCAAGATGAGCAAAGCCATCACCGTGGTGATCGTAATCCATATCATGGTGACCATGATCTGTTCCAAGATGACTTAATCCACCACCATGATGTCCATAATCGGCATGCCCATGACCGTAATCTAGATTGTGACCATAATCATGACCGCCTCCATCGTGTCCATGTCCTCCTTCCATCACGTGAACTGACCCCAGCGGGTAGTGGTCCATATCGTAACTACACTCATCATGGTATTTACATATCCTATTTGACTCCTTTGCTAAGATTTCAGGTTTATGTTTATCTTTTCGGTTTTCAGCTTTTTCATATCCTGACCTAGATTTCTTCTTATATTTGCTTAATTTTTCTAGGAAATGAACTGCTGGCTTTACCTCTGAACTGCTGGTTTTTGAATAATCTTTATGAGCCTTGATGCTAGCTAAAGCTAATGCTTTAGACTTTCCTTTCTTGCCTCTCCTTATTCTTTTTCTCCTATATATCTTGAATCTTTGTGAAGTGTGGCTTATTTTTGATTGTTTAATTGCAGGGCTAAGTGTTTCAGGGAAAGCAGAAAACTTCTCCATTGTAGTGGGCTGAGTAGTTGGCTGCGTCGAGGTGCTTGTCTCACTAGACGGAACAGAAAGGCTTCCTCTCCGGTCCACCGCAGGGCCTGGAATTCCTGGTCCATGAAGTATCACTTTGATGCGATGGGCTTTGTGACGATGGCGGTCATAGCTATGAAAACAACGAAATTTAAATCCTTTTTCAATATTACAAAATTATTATCCCTAGTATTTCAAAAGAAATCGAAAAAACTATTTTTGCAAAATTCATTAAAATTTAAGAAGTAGCTTTCTTAGGCCCAGTTCATACGCCGCATTTCTGCCGCAGCGAATTAAATTGACAAGTCTGAAAAAGTTTAAGTGTCACTTAAATGCGGCAAAAATACGGCGTCTGAAACTGAATAAGAATTTATCAATTTGATGCGATAGAAATGCGGCAGCTCTGCTGCATTTAAAAGATAATTTCAGCAGAAATGCGGCTTGGTTTCAAGCGCCGTTTTTCTGCCGCAGCGAACTCAATGAAAGTTATGATTGAAATTGATTTTGATTGATCGAATAATGATACGCAATACGCATGCGTACAATTGTGCTGTTCCCGCCAAAATTTATAAATCTCATAGTCTTTGGTTATAATGGCTGCCTTTTGATCGAAAGTTCAATCGTTTTTGGGAGAAAACCAAGAGTGGGAAAACCTAGCGTACAGATTCTGACTGCTTGTCATTAACAATAGAATTTGAAACAAAATCGACAATATTGACTGCCTTCTTTGCAGAGTGGTCAGAAGAAGATGTCTCAGTTTTTTTCTGACTAGCTCGTCTTCTTCAATTTTTCACAAGCATGTTATTGTTATTCATCAATGAATGGCCAAGAACTGATTTGTTGGCGCCATTTTGTCATGAAGAAATTAGAAAAGAGAATCACATCGGTGCGCTGCGCAGGATTTTGCATCATATTAAAATCGACAGGGCTTGAATAAATTCGGCGTCTGAATCAAAACACAAACTTAAGGAAATAATTGCACTAATTGCAATCTAATTGCACTTCAATTCGCTGCGGAAGAAATGCGGCGTATGAACTGGGCCTTAGAAGAAAAAAAGAGATCTTTCCAAAGCAAGAATAACGACGTTTATTAAAATATATACTATATGCCTAGGTAAGGGGTGAAGACAAATTTCTCTGCTAAAAATTTTCAGGCTTTACGCATATCATAACGCTTTTTCAAAGGATAATCAATTTTGGAATTATGAATATGAATTTTTAACAAGTCGTCTATACACAACCCTATTTTGAACGAAAACCTACTGATGATAATCGTGTCCGTCGTGGCCATGGTCTCCTCGGTAGTGGCCTCCGTGGCTTCTGTCACCACCATGATGACTTTCTCCTCCGTGATGGCCTCCATGCCCACTGTTACCACCATGATGATCCTCTCCTCTGTAGAAGTCTCCATGCCCGTAACCGCCATGCTGGACTTCTATAACTCCATGGCTGTCATGATTTCGCGCGGTGTCATATCCGTATCCATTTTCTCCATGTCCCGCGTGCCAACCGCGATCACCGTGAATGTCTGCGCCATGCTGCACCACAAAGGAATCAACATCTTCGTGTTCGTCATTATGATAATTTCCAGTATCGCCGTAATGAACTTCAGAAATTCCAGGGTGCCAATCAAATGCCAAATCGTCATGTAAGTTGTGACCATCGTAATTTGTGTACTTTGATGCAACCATTGATCGTTGAGTTGGTTTCATACTACTGGGTTTTGTTTTTGAAGTATCTGTTTCTGCCAAAGTTCTGTTCATTGAGGCTGTAACAGTTGTGCTACTGTTGGCTGCTTGTTGGGACTGGTTCATTTTGGTTACAGTGCTTGAAAGCTTGGCTCTTCGGTCTACTGCTGGACCGGGAATTCCTGGTCCGTTTAATACAACTTTAATGCGATGAGAGTTGAAGTGATGTCTGTCATGACTGGAATAAAAACAAAGAGCTTTTTTAGAAACCCATTTATTAAATTTGCATGAAACAAATTTTGCAACAATTTCGCAATGAAAACGCTGGCGAACATATCGAGGCACGTGCGGTTTTGATTTTGCTTTGAATTCGCTAGAAAGCAGGAAAGAGTTTCCTTTTTTGGGGCAAATATTTTCTAGTATTTGATACCCAATCAGGGCACGGTAAATTCGCTTGATTTCTAAGAGAATAATCTATAACATTTGCCTGAAAATTTGAAATTTGATGCTGAAAATTTGGTCTAGTGGGAATAAAAGTATAATTTTGCAGTGAATTTGCCTCGAGGAAGTCAGCTTTAAGGAATTTTGATAAGAATAGGAATACATCAAATGTTTTTGTAAAAGCGTCAATTTTTCTTTGTGCTGGAAACAAATAAACAAAAGTCTTATCGTACGGTGACAAGATTTCTCCTCAAGAACTGAATAACTTTCATCAAGTATCTTGCCCAATTTATCTTACAAGTGTGCCATCAATGTTGTTTTGCATTTCAAATAGTCAATAGGTAGAGCGTTTTATGTAGCTACCAGTGTAATTTCTGTCTTTTTTAATGCCACGCACAAGTCAAAGTATATTGGACCCGGTGTATCGTCCTTGTAATCTTGTGAAGTCTTTTTTGAACGTAACTTCACTAGAAAACTTGTATTGAAAATTTCTCTGATGTAGCAAAAGATGACTGTGCTAACCTGTTATGTTTGGATCTACAGAGCCAAAGGGTACCGAAAGTTTCTGGAAGCTTATTTATGGGTTATTCATCAAAAACAGTTATTTTTAAAGAATTTGTGTTCCAATAGCCAAATAGTTAGATGGTTACAGCTATGAGCATTTATAATTCCAGCACATACCAAGGATTCTATCAAAATGTAACTTTGCAAGCCTGCATTTGACCTGTCAAAAGTTTTGCTTCAGTTCTGAGATGAAACGATGAACATGATCCTTTCTTTGTTATGATTTGACGACCAACATAATCAGCGTTTGTTAAAGTCAAGAAATTGAACAGTAATATAACTCACTGGTGGTAATGATCTTCGTCATGACCATGATTGCCATGGTTACCATATTGAATATCAACATCTGCATCATATCTATTGTTGTAGTGACCACTGTTGCTATGGCCGTGATTACTATGATCTCCGCCGTGCCATCCTGCCTTTCCAAAACCACCATACGGATGGGATGACCAGCCATAGTTCTTTTTGCTTGCCTTCTCTGTTATCAAAAATGGCAAATGATCCTTGCTATTTTCAACCCCTGTGTGATTATCGTCTAAGATTGTTTTACGCTTGTCAAGCGAATCGGCAAAATGTCGCGTTCGACTCCATGGTGACATCACCAAATGTGTTGCTCTATCGATGAATTTTTCCTCTGGACCTGGCAGACCATGGGTATGTTGATGATGGTGGTCGTCGGAAAGGCTGTCATACAAGTGATGCAATTCATTTAACTCATGGTGCAACATGCTATCAACCCTGTGATGTTCTTCACTCTTGTAGCCATGTGGTAACAGGTGCTCTCCTCCAGTACCTTCTCTGTGCCAATGACCACCGCGTGAATGATAATCTCGACCAGGCCCATGAAAGCCATCTTCATCATAATGATCATCATGATTGTCTCCGTGTCCACCCCCATAACCCCCCGTCCACCCATAACCATCATCATCGTTACCGTCTCCAAAATGACCATCTCCGTGACCCCAACCATCTCCATCCCACCCATGATGTCCCCATCCTTCGCTTTCATGATGGCCTCCATGGCCATGGTCATAATCTTCTGAATGTGAACTTATCATCCTGCCTCCATGCCTAAAACCATGGTGAGAATGATGGTGTCTTTCACCTTCACTATGGTGGTTGTCATCTCCATGATGGCTGTCCCATCCCCAATCATTATCTCCATGACCACGAAGCTCTCCAAAACCTACCCCATCAGAGCCCCAACCATTGTCAAAATTCCCGCGACTATCCATGCCTCCGTGCAATTCGTCAAATAAGTGGTGTCCGAACCTTCTTTCTCCCATATGATGATGGCCTTCTCTACCACCTCCAATTCTGCTTTTTTCAAAATGATCATGACCATGTCCATAGCCCCCAATAAATCCGATGTTATGACCACCACCAAATATGCCGCCAACAGCGTGATGCCCTCCACCAAACTCCCCTTCATGGTTATTCCCAAAGTTACTATGGCCACTGTCCAGGCCATTATAAGACCCATCACCACCAAAGCCATGAAAACTCCCGCCAATTCCCTCACCATGGCTGCCAAGCCCACCTCCATGTCCACCAAAACCCCCTCCGTGACCACCAAAACCTCCTCCATGACCACCAAAACCTCCTCCATGACCACCAAAATCTCCTCCGTGACCACTAAAACCACCTCCATGACCACCAAAACCTCCTCCATGACCACCAAAATCTCCTCCGTGACCACTAAAACCTCCTCCATGACCACCAAAATCTCCTCCGTCACCACCAAAACCTCCTCCATGACCACCAAAATCTCCTCCGTGACCACCAAAATCCCCTCCGTGACCACCAAAATCTCCTCCGTGACCACCAAAACCTCCTCCATGACCACCAACATTTTCTCCGTGACCACCAAAACCTCCTCCATGACCACCAAACCCTCCCTCATTGTTCCAATTTCCACCTCCATGTCCTCCAAATCCTCCTTCCAAGGTACCCAAATCACCATGAAAGCCATCACCATAGGCAGGGTGGCCAGCACCGTAGTGCACACCATGGCTATTCAGAATATTTTCAAAACCACCACCATACCCATGATGTCCACCATCATAGAATGATCCGTGATGTCCACCGTGATCGTTGCCACCAATTCCACCACCATGACCACCAAATCCGTCACCATCATCCCCATATCCACCATGATGGCCACCAAATCCACCACCATTATGACCACCGAATCCACCACCATGATGACCACCGACTCCACCACCATGACCGCCAAAACCACCACCATGGTCGCCAAATCCACCACCATGGTCACCAAATCCACCACCATGATGGCCACCAAATCCACCACCATTATGACCACCTAATCCAGCACTATGACCTCCAAACCCACCACCATGATCACCAAATCCACCACCGTGATCACCAAATCCACCACCGTGATCACCAAATCCACCACCGTGATCACCAAATCCACCACCGTGATCACCAAATCCACCACCGTGATCACCAAATCCACCACCGTGATTACCAAATCCACCACCGTGATTACCAAATCCACCACCGTGATCACCAAATCCACCACCGTGATCACCAAATCCACCACCGTGATTACCAAATCCATCACCATGATGGCCACCAAATCCACTACCATGATCACCAAATCCACCACCGTGATCACCAAATCCACCACCGTGATCACCAAATCCACCACCGTGATGGCCACTAAATCCACTACCATGATCACCAAATCCACTACCATGATCACCAAATCCACCACCATGGCCACCGAATCCACCACCGTGATCACCAAATCCACCACCATGGTCACCAAATCCACCACCGTGATCACCAAATCCACCACCATTATGACCACCAAATCCACCATGATGGCCACCAAATCCGTCACCATGGCCACCAAGCCCATCACCAAATCCACCGCCAAATCCACTGCCAAATCCACCGCCATGTCCACCACCATGTCCACCACCATGTCCACCGCCATGATCACTTCCAAATCCATGGTGTCCACCATCAAAGCCATGTCCATGATCTGAATGATGAAGACCAAAATAAACTCTATCCCCAACTCCAGGGCTCATTATTGCTTGGTCGCCATTGATGCCATGACCCATTATGCCATCTGAAATTCCATGAGTGAAAAGTCCATTAGGGCCTATTCCAGGTCCTTCTCCAAAATGGTCAAGGTCATGATGCATATCAATGTCACCATGATGTGCAAGGGGAAAATAATTGTGGTAATGACGCATACCTTCGTCCATATGTAACAAGTGAGAGAGTTCATTGGGATCTGTGAGGTGATAGACTCGTCCAGCATGGTTATCGTGGTCGTGGTCAAAATGTGAATGGTGTCCACCATGATGACCACCTTGATGGTCATCATGATGACCGAACCACGGGTGCATTCCACCATGATGGTGAAAACCATGGTCAAAGAAAGGAGCGTGATCGTGGTCATGGTGACTGTGTTCATGGTGGTCGTGTTCATGGTGCTCGTGTTCGTGGTCTTCATGTTCGTGGTCTTCATGTTCATGATGATCATCTTCATGATGTCCATGATGATCGTGCTCTTCATGCTCACCATGATCGGTGTCTCCCCAATACTCGTGATCATGTTCATGGCCGCCGTGGCTGCCATGACCAAAATGTCCGCCATGATGAAAATCTGAATGCCCGTGCTCCCCGAATCCCCAATCATCATGAAAGCCAAACTGTGAGTGGTGGCCATAAAGATCACGGTCGTGTCCATGAAGAGCATGTGAAAAAGCAGAGTCAAAGAATTTGTTCCCAAAGCCGTGTTTGCGCTCAGCGTGTCCCCATTCGTTATGAGCGATGGCTTCTGCTGCATGTTGCGCTGCGATGTTTGCCTGTTCACCAGCACCTGTAAGCCTTGATTCATGATGGTATCCACCATGTGCTTGCAACTCTGCTAAAACACCAGCCGGCAACGACCCTCCTCCAGCTGCTAAGGCTGCTCCGGCTTTTGAGCCAGCTCCTGAAAGTCCTGCTCCTACTAGAGCAAGGTTTGCTCCTGCCAATGCCAAATTAGCACCAATATCTCCCCCACCACCCCTATCCCCTGCAAGACCTCCAGCTACGGCAGATCCACCTCCTCCTAATCCTCCTCCCTGGATAACGGCTCCTGCTGCTCCGTTTGCTGCAGCTGCAGTTATTTGGTTGGCTATTGCTTGGTTGCCTGCACCAGCAGCAGCTGCTCCCCCACCGCCTGTACTGCCCCCACTGGCTCCTCCAGCCCCACCATTTGACCCTGCACTACCTCCTGCGTTCACACCTGCTTTGATTGCATTCGCAATATCACCAGATACTTGACCACTATTTCCACCACGCATACCTATTGAATATAAAATCAAATCAAATCAAATCAAATCGAATCGAATCGAATCAAATCGAATCAAATCGACTCGAATCGAATCGAATTGAATCGAATCGAATCGAATCGAATCGAATCGAATCGAATCGAATCAAATCAACGCAAATCAAATCAAATCAAAGATTTGACTGCTTTAAAATTGTGCTTGAAACATACTTTTGGGTTTTAATATCTCGACAGTTCCATCTTAGTTAATTTTAAAATGAGGGCATACTATGAAACATTATTCTTTGTATTATATCAAGCAATGTTTACTCGAATAGAAGGGACAATATACCCTTTACAAAGAAAAGAGTTTCTTTGCCGCAAACTGCAGTCAGAAGCAATTCGATATCAATTGACGCACAAATTAATAAATAGCATTAGCAAATATGCTGGTCTGACATTTAAGATTTATGTTCGCAGGGCCCTTGAAAAATAAAAAAAGCATTTGCTCGGGTCTTTTTGGAAATCTGTGACACCCCTGAACAATCTTTCAATGTCTATATATGCTTTCTAAAGCTGTGAGTTAGTCTTCCTCGCCGTCTTTAGCGTAACAGTAGCTTTGAATGCCTCTATTATGAATGTTTGTAATCCTTTTCAATATCAATACAATAATCCAATCAGGCTACGGTATGTCAGCTAACTTTTATTGTCAATTAAATAAAAAATTACTCACCATTATTTGCGTAGTTTGTATCTGAAGTTAGTTTTTCGGCAAAGACTTTCTGTAAAGCAGCGTTGTTGCCAGTATTTAATTGCCTCTTGTCTCCTTTAGAATTCTTGACATTATTCCAACTAGAGTCTTCCTCTTTTGCCATGCCTTTACTATGAAATGTGTTCTTATCACTGTTAGGTTTCTTTTCCATCCTTTTGCTTGCTTTTAATTCTGACCCACGCAAAATCAGTCTATGAAAAAAGTGTTTTTCTGGCTTTGCAATAGAATCAGATGATGAATTACTGCTACGATTTTTAGCACCTTCAATGTCCCTTCTAAATAATATGTGCTTATCAATTATGTTGCTCCAATTTTCTACTTTTTCACTTGGCATGATTATTTTTGATCTCTGCTCGTTCTTTTCCTCATCATCTTTTCTTGACTTTCCTTCTTTGTGATTGATCAATTTTCCAATTATAGATTCAGCATCAATTCCAGCTAAACCCCCCAGTCCAAGGCTTCCTCCTAAACTTCCAGTGACTAAACCAGGAAGTTTAGATGCTTTGAGCTGTTGCTGTAACTGGGGTATTAACATAGGCTTAAATTCCACTTGTGTTTGTATTTGTTGTGGGTTTTGTGCTACAGCCTGAAGTGCATTGTTAACAGATGGAAGTGCACCACTTTGCAATGCTGCAACAACTAACGACCCTGCATTTGCTCCACCAAGGCTATCACCAATACCTCCAGCTACCCCACCACCAAGACCTCCACCAATACCTCCAGCTACCCCACCACCGAGGCCTCCACCAATAACTCCGGAAACTCCAGCACCAAGGCCCCCGGCTCCTCCAAAGCCACCCGAAGCCCCAAGATTTCCTGCACCACCTGCTGCTGCCATATTTGCTGCAAGAGCACCAGCCAAAGGTGATGGTATTCCCGCTCCACTTACGCCACCTATCCCACCAGGCCTCAAGCTTGCAGAAGCTGCGTTTGCCGCAGCTACGTCTTTGAAAACCTTGACAGCGTTGCCAAGGATACTGGTTGCAACTGCTGCCACATCTACTCCACTTGGCGCTGGTGGTGGTGGTGGTGGTGGTGGTGGTGAAGGAGGTGTCGGAGGTGGCGGAGGTGGTGGTGGCGCAGGTGGTGGAGTAGCAGCTGCCTGCTGCTTCAAATCTGAGATTACTTGCGCCAAATTCTGAACATTGCTCTGAATAGCCTGGACATCGTTTCCAAGTTTCTCTTGATTTTTTATCAACTCCTGATTCACCTTATTTGCTGAAGAATCACCTCCGTTTGGTACACTTGCTGGTGCAGCTGCAACTTGCCCTGCACCTGCAGAGCTAGATACCTTATTCGCAAGATCTTGGATTTGGTCTCCAAGGGCTTTCATCTGGCCTTCTAATTTGGCATCGTTGTTTGTCTTTTCTGCTTGTGCTTGTTTGTCATTGGTGCTTTGCTGTTTGTTTCTCTCGATTTCTTTCGCTGCCAGATCCTTGATTTTCTGTGATAAATCAGTCATTACTGTTTCCAGTTTCCCTATATTTCCTGTCAGTTCTGCTGTCACTTGCCCATTCTTATCATTCGCTCCACCATTGTTCTTGTTTGCTTCCACTTTGCTATCAATCTCAGCTACTTTCGATCCGAGAGACTGCACAGTTTCCTGCAGGTTGTTTAGGCCACCTCCTAATGCTTTAACCAACTGTGTTTTGCCATTATCTACTTGTGGCTTATTTACAATGTTAGTTTCAATGGACGACAGCCTCCCACCTATTCCCTGCACCATGCTTTGCAACCTCTCAACAGCAGTCGACAAATAATCGTTAGCTGCCGCTTGCTCCTCAACTTTTGCAGCTGTTTGTGAGGTTTGGCTTGATAGCGCTGTCGGATCTGGCAAAGCTTTGATCTTTCCTTCTAAACTGGCGATATTGTTTTGCAGGCTTTTGAATGCCTCTTGCAAAGCTGGATTCACCTGAGGTGATTGGGCTTGCTGCTGTTGTTGCTGCTGCGCTGCTTGTTGCGCTCCTTGCTGATCCTGGGCGGCTTTCTGTTCCTGTGCCGCCTTTTGTTGTTGCAGTTGTTGCTGCATGGCCAGTTCCTGGTTTTCCTGCATTTGTTTGCTTTGCAATGCTGCAGCAAGGGCTTGGTTATTGCGATCTTGTGTGACAACTTTCTGCGCCATTAGCCGTAAACCTTGCTCAAGTGCTTTTATGCGATTTGCCACCGCAGGGTCAACTTTTGCATTTGCTGCTGCTGAAATGCGAATGAGAATTGGAATCATTTTGTGCCTGAAGATGATGCACAAGAAAGCACATAACACCTGATTACTACAATATACAACCATAATGATTTAACAAAAGAAGTTTTTTGAATCTGGCATTTTGAGCTTTTCTCTTATTTTCTTTGAACTATTTCTTGCATATCTAGTATTTTCTCATGTACGAGCAATGCATTTAAATAACTGCTTCTTTCTCACAAAAAGTGCTATACTTCATTGCTCCAGCTGTGATGATTTAGTTGTTCACCAGCAAACAGACGCTCAAATAGAGAAAGAGAAGAATCTGCGATGCTACCGACTATTGGAAGAACTTACAATCCCCACTTCCAGATCCACTCTCTTCTTCCCTGTCTTTCGGAAACAAATCCTTGATAGGATAATTGATTGGTTTTGATGATCTTGGGTACAATACCATGCCATCTCGCTTCTCGCCAATAAGGTTAACAGGGACTTGTGCAACTCTGTTTTGTATATCATTTCTTTCGTGTTTCCTATCTCGAGCAGCGATAGAGACAAATTTGATATCAAGGATATTGCCGTCCACTTCATCAGCCCCACCGACATCTTTTTAAGAATGAGAGAATAATTAAGTCAAAGTTAATCAGGCTTTTTATATATTACTTGTAGGTTTATACGAAGAATAATTTACAAGGCAAATTACACCCGTCGTAGCTATATATAAGGCTATTTCACAAAGTAGTAATGTCAAGGTGCTTGGTTTTCAGTTGTATTCTTTTAAAGTCTATTCACATTTCAAATTTGTAGAAAAGAGGAAATATGATGTCACGTAAGACTTGATTGAATAATGTCTTTTTGACTAGATTTGATCTTCCAAAAAATCCAAAATGACACACCTTAAAACGAATGCTTATTTAACAAACCGCTGTGAATTCCACGTTATGTGTTTGCCTTTCGGCCTAGCTTGCAAAGGCAGTCTTCTCAGAACTGAAATGTTTTGAACCTTGTTCTCGGTATGACCACTTCATGATTTCTATACCTGGTATCAAAGAGCTCTCCATACTTTGAGTAAAAGTCTGATCGCCAGATGGACTCGTACTTCAGACCCTTCGGTCTGTAGTCCATGACCCTAACAATTGATCTAATAGGCCTAACCACAGTGCAGCTGCTCTACTATCGTAAGTGCTTGGTCTTTGCCATCGTATAAGATTTTACCGACATGTATAGACTTACCTTGCTGTGCATGAATGCCGTTCGAGAAAAAGTCTGCTAGCCAAACAAGTAGCAACAGAGCCAGTCTTCGCATAGTTTTCATTTTTCTTTACATTCCGTAAATTGCTAAAACTAAGAGTTGATAACAATGTAAACAACGACACAAACGCATCAAAACAAGTTAATTTTATAACTGTCCTTTAACGTAGAACCCGGAAATCAAGGGCTTTACATTTTTAATATAATTGAAAGGGGTTACAATGTTCGCCATGTGCTGCATAAGTTTTGAAGGATGATATTTAATAAGACATATCATATAAAACTTAAAATACACACAAGCTCTACAAGAAGGAATATTTTATGCAATGATTTTGCTCTCTACATTGCTCAGTAAAGGCTGCCTGTCAGGTTTTGCTTTTGGAAGCTTTTCAGCACATTGTTGAGTACAACGAGAGAGCTTTGTGAAATGAAAACACTAAAAGACAGCTATTTGATTGCACCTAGGCAATGTAGCAAAGATGCTTTAGTTCCAAGCACACGAGAGAGAAACGTCTGGAAAAAGTTATCGAAGGGACGAATCGATCGAAAGAGCCATGCAAAATATTGCGAGCAGAATGTTAAGGCTCTAAACTACTGTGAAGACTCAGGATCGGCAGATGTGGATACGAGAGGTGACGACCGTATAGAGAAACTCTCCTCCATCATCAAATTTATCATTCTTGTAAATTTTATTCTATTTAAGATGAACGAAAACCTTTTTAGCGGAAATTTTAGAAAATTGATACTTGGTAGTTGAGAAATGAAAGTTTTTCAAGAAATGATACTGGTGTGACTGTTTTAATGATATTGCATGTTGCTCCACAAGGCTCGTTCTTGCAACCCCAGTTAATATTCTCTAGCGAATTTTTCTATTATAGGGGCTTGACAGTAGCCATTGGCAAAATTTGTTCCTGTAGCTAGTCACTGCAGAACCTAAATATCGAAAGAGAATACTATAAGCAGACTTACCCTTTCTATAAATAGTACTGTGAATTCAAATTTCAAATTCCCTTTTGCAGCTATGTATTGAATCCAATGCCACCCAGGCACGTGTTGACGACTATATGCTTATAGGTAATGCAAAAGCAGCAATCTATTCTTTATTTCTTTTAAATAAACAATTAATTTTAATATTTTGAGTTGCTAAGAGCTTTCCCTGATAAATTAGGGCCTACTGACTTACATGCTTGAGTGGCTTTATACGGATTCATTGGAGCATGTACAAAGGTTTACCAGCAGGTCCTGGGCACTAGGGCTTTGATTTATCATGGCCTAGGTTCATCTAATGCACCCGTAGAGATAACAAATGGTAGCTTGTTTAGTTGACGTCTGCGATGAAGCTAAATTTGTCACTTTTCTTCAATTTCAACTAATGCTGCTTGCGTTAGGCTTGATTATTTATTATTGTCTGTTCTCATACAACAAAGAGTTTTTATTTTAGCAATAAAGTAAAGAGAAGTAGGATATGAAATTCAAACTTGCATCTGACACGTTTCTTTGTTATCAATGAAGCTGCGAATCAATCGATGCAAAGAGTTCGCTAGGACAATATACTTCACACCATAGCACTGGTTTGTAAACAGACATGTCAAAGTCAAGAATGGTCCTATATGCGACTCTTTTGAATTCATTTTCTTCAACTGAAAAACTGACTGTCGAAACTGAAATTTAACTGGTCTTCATAACTTGTTTCCATAAACGCCACTATCAAGAGAAAGTCAATGTTTTGACAAGCAATGAATATTGCATGTGATTCGGACTGAAATAAATTTGATTTTAATCTGCTCATTCAACCGGGAAATCTTTGAAAATGAACCTTTTGAACAAGCAAAGTCGGGCAAACGGTTTATTGGCTCGCGCCAACAAACTCAGTGGCAGTAAAAGAAATGAGAACATTTCTCAAAGCTATTATCTTTGATATGACAAATTAAGTGATAGTCATTCACATTGAAGAAAAACATGTTTTTTGAAATATTAACTGTTGGCCTTTTGAAATATTAACAAGTGGTTTGAGCATTTATATATAGAAAACAAAGATTTTTTATGCAAATACAATTAATGGGTGAAACCTTGTTTCTGACAACTGGCCTAGCTTAAGGAAGTCAAAAGGGATGACCAAACGGTGCGTAATTCGAAGGCAAATCTTATAGATTTGAGCAATATGGCACTGCAGGGGCTTTTTTAGGCACTGTATGAAAACTTGTGGCATACCATTTTTGACAACGTAATAAAATGTACAAGCTCAAATTCAAATTTCTTTGAGGTGGAATGGAAAAACTATATGGGAGTGCCTCCATAGCCAATACCACAGATTCGCAGCATCAGGACTGCAAATTGGAGAAAAAAGAATAAAGGACGACGTCGTGGCGATAGATACGTCATTTTGGTAGTCAAGGGCATAGTTGTTATTAATCTAACCATCTGATAGAGAAACACAAAATCAAACTCAAAGAACAATGGCATGCAGTCAGCCCTTACATAATTCTCTTGTATATGCTTTTAACTATCTATTTCATTGAACAATGTAGATATAATTCTATTGCTTGAGCAAGGTTAAAATATCTATTTCAGCAAGTATCAACGAGATAGCAAGTTTCCTATAACTTGCTTTTCGTTTTAGCATAAGCTTAAAATAGATAGCAAGATAAACATGGAGAGGCTAATCAAATAGAAAAACCATTATATCGTCTTAATTGCAGAAACTGTTAGCTTTACATTTGAAGTATTTTGATCGCATAAGTTTTCTGTCTGGTTATGAAAAGGCTATTAATTTTTTTCATCTGATTAGTAATTTCATTAGTTGGCTGGATAGCTTTTGATAATTCTTAATGAGGGCAGGACAAGAGAGCTATTGAAGAACAGGTTTGGGAAATTTTTAAAAACGTCGTACAGAGCAAGAGCAGAGACCTTTCCCAAGAATTGTTTCTTCCACTTGCTTATAACCTGAAATTCGCACAAAATCTAAAAACCCAGTTAGCTTTGCAATTTGTATATCAGCCAAGTTTGCTCGATTGTAACGATGGTTCGTCTAATAGCAAGCCTTTGCAGTTGCTGCTGTTGTTACTACGGTCGTTGTTGCTGCTACCAGTGGAATTGTTATTGAAATCATCAACACGCTTGGCTTCGTTTTCGTACTTCATCAAACATGCGAATAAACAGTTTCACGTCAAGCACTAAGCAAATAATTCTAGAGACAGGCCAAGTATCATTTTTATCAAAGTTAACAGTCTTTTAAAAAGATCAGGGTACAACAGGATTTTCATTCTTGAAATTTGAATTCTTTATGTGATTTGGTACTGGTTCCTGGAACCGCTTATGTAGGTAAGTGTCATTCTAACATCTTATCTTTGAAAGATAAAACATATCTCGAGGAATGCCCAGGAGAATCCAAGTAATAACCAAGAAGTTTTCGTATAGTAAATAAACGAGAACCGAATTTCTTTTGTTTTAATTGACCTTTCTAGCTGTGGCCGTAGTTCGGCAGGGCGCCAATCTTTCATGGCAGTTTTCATTTTTCAATCATCTTATCAGATTATACAGCAATTCAATCATTCAATCATTCAATCATTCAATCATTCAATCATTCAATCATTCAATCATTCAATCATTCAATCGAGTAACTTTTCCTTACAGTGATGTAACTTTATTTTGAAAAGAAAGCATGAGACCGGAGATGAAGAACCTGTTCATGCTTATGTTTATTTTCGTGATTGGAACAGAGGTGATTGCGTGGGGACATGAAGTAAAGGTTGTGAACGAATTCGATGAAGATGATGACATTGATCCATACGAAGATGATGGAGAACATATTGATTATCCAGTGAAAAGTGTAATGCCCGAAAGAGCTATGCCAAAGGATGATACCAAGATACTGCCCCACGAAGGCTCTGGGGCTCCCTTGCAAAGTATGTTGAATGTAAATTAAACTTCAATTTTACTGACACCATTTGCATTTTGATGACTTTATTGAGATGGTTCTGCTAACTAAGAACATCAATTCTCATTCAATTGTCTACCGAAATTCAAATTGGGACTTTGGTTTGCTTGAACGAGTTGAAATTGTTGAAATTGGAAGGTTTAGACTCTGTTTCACAACTGTTTAACAACTGAAACAGAGCTCGGAAAAAAGCCAGAACCAGATTTCGACTTGCCACCAGAACTATGTTTGGCCAGAGTATGACCGACATAAACGGCATATTCCAAGTCTATATTATCTAGATTTCCATCCTTCTTGTAAAGTCTAATTTGATTGCCAAAATGATCTCTATTTCACTTTTCTATTCAATGTCACATCAACTGTTTCTATCGGTTGATTATTGGCAGATAATTCTGAGACCATTTCTTTCACCAAACTCATCAACTCCAAGCTGTAGCTAATGCCAAGGCTTTTACTCTAAGGCTCTGTAAATATTTTTCAGGACCAGTCCTTGACTTCCAGATGCCTAGCCGTTTAGAAAATCTAGAGAAATCTTTGGTAATATTGTCAACACAATTGCAACAACAGCAACTTGCAAATAATGATCTGAGAGCAGCGCTAGCTCTCCAGCAAGAGCGGCGAGTAAGCGAAAAAACTGCATTTGTCAATGCCATTGGGGTGCTTCAAGGGGCAGTGACGCAGCTTGCCTATCAGGTTGACAAGATACCAAGGCTTTTAGAAAAAGACAAACAGAATAGATATAAAGATTATGTGGCTTCTAAAATCAACAACATGTCTGAAAAGATAGGCAAATTGAGTTCTCGACTGGATAGGGACGGTACGAAGGAGATGACTACGCGCGATACGGGTTCACGTTGCATAGGGTCTAGAGTCAATTGCCGAAGCGACACAGCGGTGCGAAGTGCGGAGGCACCGGACGCCGCTGGGGAGCTTCTCAGCAAATTGCTTGGAAAAGACATCCAGAAAGCATTGGCAGGGTTATCATCAGATAGCAAAGGTAAGACAGAGACAAAGGATATCTCACCATCCATCGTACAGCCGCAATCAGTTAGTGCCCCAGTGATGCCTTCAAATTTCCAAACCTTGACCCCGATCGACTTGTTGCCACAGTCACATGTGACGTCATTGTCAACACCAACAGGACAAGGACCGGCAGGATCAGTTTCGACAAATCCCGTGCAACCAAATTTTTCATTCGTGCAGGTGCCTTCACAAACAAACATTGCTGCACCTTCGACACCAACCGGATCAGGTCCAGTTGGATCGGTCTCGACAATGACACCTGGAGCTGTTGTACCTGAACAGGCAAAAACTGTCTCTTTGACATCTTTTGCCTCCAAGTTCAAGCCGCCTGTAAACGTAGCAGGGTATAATGTTTTGCCTTTAGTTCCTGTTGCTCCTGTGCAGCCCCAGCAGCCGTTAGAGGCCCCTGGGATAATCAGCCCTCAACCAGCTTTCCAATCACTGACAGACGCAGCCGCTCCCCTGCCTGGGGCTTCAAATCCATATGAAGTACTCACATCAACACAAATGCAGCCTAACGTAGTACAGCCATTGGCTTTCAACGGTGGTGGCCCCCTTCCTATAGCTACTCAGGAGGGAAATCCGTACGAGGTTTTAACTACATCTCAGATGGGAGCCGGAGGATACCCTATTGCAAAAGGGAAGGTAACAGAAAACAGCAAGCCAGGCAAAAAGGGGAAAATTAAAAAGCAATCCAAGGGGACATCAAATGTGATCAATGGCAGTGGTCGTCATGGGAAATTGATGAAGGGTGAAATTAGGAAAGGCAAGAAGATAACAGTGAAAAAACAGAAAAAGAATATGCAAAAAAGGAATCGCTCAAAAGGAAAAAAGCTAGAAGATTTTGATAAAGATCCCCTGGCTAGTGATTTGGTTAAAGCTTTGAAGCTTGGAAACTTGAAAAAAGACGAGTTATCGAATAGCAGGCAAAGCAGCAATAAAAGCATTACTACACAAACAATCGTTCCATAAAAGATGGATGGTTTAATAAAATAGTCACTCTATTAATATTAAATAGAAAGAAAAAGACATGGAAAGTAATTTCAATTGCAAACATTCTGCTATATATGCTTTACCGTATTTTATTTAAATATAAGACAGCTTTGTTGAATGCATAGTATAGCCTCTTCTTTCTTAGCTTTTTAAAAAAGAAAAAGGTGCAGAAATCTAATCAAGAGAGGATTTAAAGCAAAAGTTAAGATTCAAATTCACAATTTGCAGTTTATTCTAAAAAGAAACTTGAAAGACAATATATGATTATCAATTATATGATCTAACATATGAAAGATAATAAAATCGAAAAATAACATATGGTACGGCATGTATGTATTTAATGATTGAGATATCGAGCTTAATCACTGAGTCCACTGTGTTGGTATTACACACAGTTTCTTCTGATTCTTCTATGCGCTCATCCGCATGCTACTCTTGCATCCTCATTAGATCTGGCTAATTCATGCTGAGCCTTACTGCAGTAAAACTGTACAATATAATTATATTTCTTTTATCTGGGGTACCGATTCCAACTTTCAAGGAGCTAAATTGATATCAATATCAAAACATTTCATCAACTAAAATCACAATTTCATTCTAGCAAACTTAGAACGAATCTAAATCTAAAAGATTTCAATTGCCCAGTGCATAGCCCAGGGCTAGCAAGTTATATTCGACGAAAGCATGGGAAGGCGTAAACATAAAACTTTATAACACGTTTATCTGATACACTTTTTATTATGTATATTGAATTAGATATTTTGCTCAGTTCTTCAATTATAAGTATGATCCCTTAATCAAAACAAAAATCGCGATTCTCTTACTACCCGAGATGGCTGGCACTGGTTGCCGCAGAAGGGTGAGAAAATTTTCGAATATGACTGATGCCAGTTCGCTGAAAAAGGCACTCTTTGAAGTCATTTTAACTATGCATCAAAGTTGGATGGGTTTTTCTCAGATCGGGGCAAAATCTCACACATCATTTTGTTGGGACAAAGTCTTGACATCGGGACTTATCGGGACGGCTTGAAGTTATGAATAAAAAAGGAGTCCAATAACTGAATTTTCATCACGTTTTCATCACTTTGCTTACAGTAGTTTTCATCGACCATATCGTCATTATCATCTAATTTTCATTTTATCTGTCAGCAGATTTCAACCAGTTGTACCAGTATATGAAAGAAAATTGTCTCTATACATCTGACCAATCAGGCTTTCTGCGGCTAATTATTTCTAGGGCCAATGGTGTTGATTCAAATCTCAGGGAAATAGAAGTGGGAGTCTCGCAGGGTTCATGCCTTGGCCCTCTTCTATTCCTTATCTATATCAATGATCTTCCACGGGCCATCAAAGTTTTCTCTGTGACTATGTATGCTGATGATACCAGTCTTTGTCACCAGTCTCACGATTTGACTCAGCTGAATAAGCCTAAAAATAGCGATCTCAAGAAATCGGAGACTTGGTTGCGAGGCAATAAGATTTCATTGAATGTGGCAAAAACTCATTCAATGCTCATATCCTCCAGGTAGAAAGGCAGCTCTCTTAGAAGTCCAAATGAAGCCTTAGAGCTAAAAATACGCGACAATGTGCTCTTCAAGTCGCTCTGTGATTTGGCTCCTCAATACTTGTGTAACCTCTCCACCAAAAACTCAGCATGCTCCTCCCGCAGCCTCCGGAACACTGAGACTGATTTAAGGTTCCCAAAGAAAAGGTCAGCAAAGGGACAAAAATGCTTTTTTCCCCGGGGAGCTAAACTATGGAGAGCCTTTCTGCTGAGTCCAAGACGGCATCCTCCCTGGGTGGATTCAAAAAATCAATACAGGGTTGGCTAGTTTCCATGTATGATACCATGTGATTGTAAATAGGTTTGTAATATTATGGTTTTTTATTTTCTAGTATTTTAATTGTATATTGTAATTAGTTTTTATTGGAGGGCACCTTGAAAAACAGCTTCCGTTGAAGGGCAACCCCCCTTAAACAAATCAAACATGAAATATGAATAATATAATAATATAATATGAAATATATAAATATGAATATAGGGTGCCATCTCAGTTCGAATAAGGAGTCATCCATACCAATTTTCGAAACTTGTACACGGTAAGGTTGAGCATTTTCCCACTGATAAGAATCTCGTGCAATGTAAACCCTATGATACCATATTAGACTTTCGAAAGCTTCTTGGGGCCTCTATTTGTTTGTGGGCCCCAGGCCCGGGCCCGGTGGCAGTTGCATTTACTTTAACTGCGCATGTGCATGTGATGCACAATTTTTGAAAACCCAACCGACCTTCTGACCAATAATGGTTCGTCTCTCCAATAAGAACGTTGATTATTTTGTGTACTTTATACTACGTTTGAACGGAGTTAGCTAATCAAATAGGGAAAAATATTACTTTTTCAATCGTTATTGCCCGCAACTCGCGCGCGATAGCGCGCGAGTGAAGGGCTTATAGTCTGCCCCGCGTATAAGTAGCATATGGAAGCTTCAGTTCATGTTGTCAGCACTTTTTCAGCAGATTTTGTCACTTTTCTGCTGCCATGACAACTGTCAATCAATTTCATTATCAATCAATCGGCTTTGTCGAGGAGGTCGTTAACCGCCACCTCTTTGTGCGGAAGGGAATTATCTTCGGAGCGTTGCTCTGCCAAGACTCTGTTAAAGGCCTTCGGTTTTTTTGGCACGAAAACGGTGCTGCATCACAGCTCGGTTCTCCGCAATGGATGGAAGTTTTGATTCGAAGTTTTGGGAATCAAAACCAGTCGAATGCCACACTTTTCTCCCAAAAACTCGAGACCGTACGAGCAAAAGTTATGATTGTCGTGATTATCGAAAAATAAATGTCAAACCCTCGAAAAACTTCATGATTTTCAAAAGGGCGTTGGACTTAAATCAAAGGCAAACTGAAAACCAAAAATTCTTGATAAAAAGAATAGTTTAGCTTCAACTAGAGCAGCTGTTTTTATAGAATTGTGAAAACCCAAGATGGTGTCTTCTTCGAATATCCTGACCTACATTTTCAAAACAATCATTATCAAGGAACTAATTGTTTGCGGGCAGTACTAGCAAGAGCTATTTCTAGTATATTTTTATATTCGCATTGTCCAGCGGATAAAAGTTGCCTTGTTTGACCAAGGGGAACAACGCAAAAATATAATTGCGTCATGATTAGAATCTAAAAATCCTTTTTTACTCAAAATCCTTTATGTTTATTCTTAATGCAACTTCACACTTTCTGACTCAAATTTGAAAGATGTTCAATTCAACCTGTGAAAGGTATTCAATTTTCTAACAACTATCCACGTTTTTTAAAGAACACTTTGCTCCAATTTCAGCCTGGTGCTTTTTATTTTTACGCATAATTTTAGGTTTACGTGTTTGTTATTTTGTTGCTTGTTTTCTGTAATTGAATTTCCTGTGCAATGAATTTCTTGATAAAGTAATTGAAGCCTCTGTCCGCGATATTGCACTTGTACCTGCATCTTTATCTTCAGCAAGTAAAAAGATTTGATATGATGACGTCAATTTCGGTAAGGTTGTTATTTTAACCTTTGTTTCAATGCTTTTTTATTATAGCTTTCCGTTGTTTTTTGGCTATTCATTCATTTTTTTTGATGGTATTTTGCTTCTTGAGTTTTGTTAAACTCCAGCCTGCCTTGTTTGTTGTTTCTTATGTTGTTCTTACTTTTTGGGAAAATCGTATTGCTTTGTTCCTGTATATTTTTCATAACAACACTCATTGCAAGATTCACAGAATCCGGCGGACAGCCTATCCTGCGGTTCTTCCTTCTTAAACACTCTGAATAGTTGTTGGCTAATCATTCATGTTTCAAGATACTGGCACAGGATTAAACTGTAGTTATTTTGTTTGAATATTGCCTCCGCATTTTGCAAGCTCAAGCAAGTCGTCACCGCCACGAATGCGGTGTGCTAGAGACAGATTGCGTCACAGACCGATTCCTTGCGTCACGTCACAGGCCAATTCCTACTAGATCTCCTACTAGATGACAGTTGGATGCATTCATTCAACAGAGCGTTTCAGTGTACACCTTCAAGATGTGCACAACCAAGAGGTCACTTGTGATTGCTCTCTTGGCACTGGAATTGGCGGTGATAATTCAATGCATTGTTGTGGAGATTGAGGGTCTTGGAAGCGTTCTCGGTAAGTATTTTAGAAATTTATGCAAACGTACGCCTGAAAGCCGAAGTGAAATTTGCTAGGGCAGTCCAGTTAAACTTCACAGTACATGTTTATGATCTCTGCAGGCCCACTTGGACAAAACCTTAGCGGTTTTTGTTGTAGACCACAGACCGAAAAGCATATTGTGGATTGAGGTCCTAGAAAGTTTTAGGGAAGGCTTAACAACATGGCAAAAGTTAAAAACAATACAATTTGTTGAATTGCTTTAAGGGCATTTTGGAGATTATTAAGGGATCGTGTAGCCTGAGACCAGGATCGGACGGAGACCGGGAAAAATAGAAAATAAGAAAAAGAAAGTAGGAAGGATTTAATCTCCTTTTCCCTCTTCCGCTCCTGCCACCTCCGCCCCGAGAGCCTGATCTCAGGCTAGGGGTCGTGTCGATATCTAGTCCAACTAAAAGCCTTGTAACGTAACATAATATCTTTTTAACTCAAACTCATTTGCGTCATCTTGCTACACTGTATAGACATGTCAGATCCTCGAATTACCAGTCAAGAGGATAGCCTCAAAGACTTGCCGCAAACTACTGCTTCTGTGTAAATTGGAAACTAATCCAGCCAGGCAAGGGTCAGTTGAGACGTCAAGTACGAAAATGGAATAATTCAAATGGGCATAGAAAACCATTGCAACGAATCAAAATTGTTCTCACGAGACAAACATCTACAGAATGTCAACAAAGTTACTAGTCAGTCCTTTTTTAAAGGCAGATGACTCTGAGCAGTGGCGAAGCTAACCAAGAGCAGGTGGTCCTGCTCAAAGGGGGTCTGGGGGCATAGCCCCCAGAAAAATCGCGTGAAGCCACGCCCTAGAGACCCTCGGAAAAGGGGGAAACGCCCTTCTGGATATGTTGAAATCAAGATTGCGGTAAAACATTTTTCACTGCCACATTTTGGAAAAAAGGGGATGAAGGTTCGGATCCTTTCAAGTTCCTCCTGCCTTACATTGAAAAAGTCAAAAGAGCATCACAAAAATTCTTTCTAAAATAAGTTAGATTTAAAATGTTTTCATTGATTGAAAATTTTGAAATCATGGACTAAAAAGAAATTTCTTGTACAGATAGGCATATACAGTTGTAATACATACTGAAAACATAATTGATTCGAATTATTTAAAAAAGTAAAAATATTTTGTCACAACATGGATATGTCTGATAAACGGTAGATAGGGTGTTGAATCAATTTGTTTTGAATATCAGAGGAGACCCCTGACATTTTGCCAGTACAACACATTCTGAGTCACCGAGTACAAAAGCTCCCAGTAATTACCATTGTTTTCCTTTCCATCCTTTTCAAAGCGTCCTTTTCATCGGGACCTCTGGATTGTATGGTAGTTCCTGTTTAAGGCAGTAGGACGAACTGCTGAAATTAAATTTAAGGAAGCCCTTTTTCTGTCATGAACACTCCATCTCCCCTCGATCTCGACTTTCCTGGTACAAAAAAAAGAAGACTCTCTCTCGGCAGCGGCGGCAAACTTTTTCTACTTTTTAAAATAGGCCTTTGAATATGACTTCCTTCGCTCTCTGCAGTCTGAGAGAAAACTATATGCATATCAGGTTTCTCGCGATGTCTGTGATATTCCCGACTTTAACAGTAAATAGGACCAACAGAACGACCCTAAACAAGTTGATTTCGATAAGTACCACTCGTCTTGAAACGATCGATTCTTGTATAAATCAATTGACGACAGTGTAGGACCGAAGCTTCTAGCAGCAAAAACTTCTTCAGCAGCAGAATCATGATGTCTTCGTTACAGTTAGTTTTATCCATGATATCAAAATAGTTAAGCCTGACTATGGCCTGAGTGAAAATTCTTTGTGACCTTTGACCACGGCGCAAAAAATCAACAAATTATACCGAAACATAGGGCTCCAAAAGTCTAGGTCCTGCCTTCATGAAAGAGCAGGACCTGAGGTCCTGCCATTTCTGAAGGGCAGGAGTGCCATTGTTTTCTTCTATTGTGAGGCAGGACCAAAAACAGGGCTACGAGGCATTTGCCTATTGTTGGGCAGGACCAAACATAGGGTTTAGTCCTGCCTACGAGTATTGGGCAGGACTGACCACAGGGCTAAATTTTTGACGATATCAATTTACGAACGGGATACTCGAAATTCTATTTCAGTCACCCTGTGTCTCAAAATTGAAAAAAGGCACAGCCACAAAGTATAAATGTAGAATAAGACAAGAAATGCCTTTGAATCAGGCATATAATGATTTCATAAAGTGAATCAATTTTTAACATTTTAAAAATTGTTATCTTTGGAAATTCATGGTCCTGCCCGGCAGGACAAGCAGGACCTTTGGCTTCGCCACTGACTCTGAGATGAGACCTGAAATAGCGAATCCATCCAAAATTTGAGTTTAGATATGTGAAAGGGCGGCAACTCAAAACTGGAAAACCACAATTATCTTCTCATCTTCTCTATTTGCACATTTTGCAATATTCTCCAGTCAGAGAAACAGTTAGATCATTGATGGTATGTTTCTTGGTTAAAATTCAAATATCCAGGCCCAATTTACACTGTTAGATTATATATCATGTTTTGATCTACAGCACTATGAGAAGAAGGAAGCTCAATCGGTGTTTCAGGAGAAAAGGTTTTCCTGAGCATGTTAGGAATAAAATAAAACAGGTCTGAAGGAGTGTAGCCACAAGCAAACGGAACATCTGCTTGCGTAAATGCAGACTTTGCAGTGAGAAATATTGAATTGTGCAAAACAAATACATTGTTGCACACGGAAAACTTATGTGTTTAAAAAAGTGTTGCCATAGAGATTCGTCAACACAGAGCAGAAATCTCAAGAATAGATCGAATATTATGCAAAATGTCGATGTATCATAGCAAATGGTCACTCTAAAAGAATATTGAAGAACGAAATAATGGCACATTGACTTGTTGCATAAACGGAGTTAGCACGAATACGGTTTCAATATGGTATGAAATGAAGGAGGCCTTTTTGATTCGTATCCAAATCAGATTCATTTGTTCACATAATACACTTTTTACAAGAAGGTCAATACAATATGATATCTAATCAAATCATTTGAATATATTTGGCAAAAACGCCATGAAATTGAATCATGGAAACAGGAGATGCTGCATGCAGGCTTGTTGTTGTTTTGTTGCTACGATGCTGCTAGTCAACTTGACAACTCATATCCTGTCATCAACTTTTTTGCGCCTTAAGACCATAACGTTTCTCTGTTTTGAGAACGGCGTAATCAGCAAGTTACAAAAAGAACAAATAAGCAGAAGAACAAACTTTTCTTGACTCTGAACAAATTCAATGGAAAAATATTGCATGGAAAAGTTGTTTTTAGTTGTTTTTCTATAAACTATGCTTTGTAAAAACGAAAGCATAAGAAAGAAAGAGAAATATTTTGTAAACAGATTCTAGAATCGAATAAAGCTTCCAAACTCTTTCAAAGCGGCAGTAAAAATACTCGCGAAAAAATATCAGCACAAAATGCAGCATAAATGAAAATTTTACCAAAGGCAAGACAAAACGTTTATCTATCCGTGCCTTCAAAACCCGAAAAGATCCATATTCCAAAACTTTCCCATAAAGAACCCAAAATTTCCAATATTCAGCAAAACTTTTACTATCGTAGAGAGAACTCACGTCATGTCAAAATAGGAAAGTTTGGTTTTCTTGCATCAAATCCTTCTTTACGCTCAATCGGTTTATGATTGAAAGTAGATTACACCCGACGTATTTCGCTGGCCATTTAAATTTCAAATTGGTTGAAATACTCAATAGACGTATTTTTACGTATCCAATCGGCAACAAAAGGCTAGTTCTCAATGCTAGGCCAATTGTAAATGAAAATATTTATCTTTCTTTGGATTGCAATGGCTTACAGCTGATAAAATTATTTGATATAGAACTCTTACTTTTCATTGGACCCCTTGCTTTGTCATCTGAGCCCAGGAAGTGGAGAGGGGTGGAGGCTTGACTTAAATGGACAGAGGACGGGGATGTGCCATTTTGAAAAACGGAAACATACCCTAAATTTATAAATTTTCCAAAAACCCTACCCCAAATTTGGATACAATATGAAATGCAGAGTGTAAAACCACTTAAAAAGAGGGTTTTACAAATGTCAGTTCGTAGATCGTTCGCAGAAACGTACGCGATAAATACGACAAAAACTGTTTTCCAATTCTCTAATGTTTTACACTTCTTCTAATTGATCAGTTCACGGCATAAGACTAAAAATATTTTAAACAGCTAAGGAGGGCAAAGTAACGGCAAAAAACAATCCTTTAAGCTAACGACAAGACACACTGAGTTCGAAAATCATACGGCAAGACTGAATCTAACTATAAAAGCCACTTCTTATATACCTTAAGGTATAACACATGTTTACAGAAGCTGATGCAATCACAGCGTAATGATGCAATTGTCACGTGATATCGTCCGTGTGGAGGCCCTGTGTCGTATCAATACCCAATTTAATTCAAATCTGAAAAGCCACCAACTCAACCAATTGAATGAAAACATATTACTTTCCCCAAAATTTTACCCCGCAACTCCTATGGCAGTCTGAAAAAGCTTCAATCCTTGCCAAAATTGTTGGAACACTTGCACAAAGCTGAAGCTTTTTTGAAAAATCCCTCCCCCCCCCCCTACCCCCACCATTACAATGTTGCTCAATTTGGCTGTTTTGACGCTGAAGATAAATATTTTTTAACTAAAAGCTGTATGAAAGTATTGAGAAAATAAATTAACATTGTACGGGGGAGGGGGTCGAAATTTTGGAAGCGGCATTGCTATTTTGGTAAAGTAGTTTTTAGACTTGCTTTGTTTACTTGCATGCTGCATTGGGAAGGCGTTTCAACTATTTTTGGCAAGGATTGTTGTTGCCTTGGAAAAAGAAGTTTCACTAGGGCTAAAAGAATAAACACTACAGAAATTTGTTTTTTTGCTGTGGAAAATCATTTTATGTAAAAGATTGCTTTTTAAGCAAAATTGCTATATGCTGGTGACTCAAGTTCAGTACTACAGAAACAGGATAAGAAAGACAACGATTTATTGTTTAGGCTCCATTTCTAATTCCAACAGAGGACTGTAAAACATCGATCAATCATAACGTAAATTCTAGTTTAGATTACAACTTCGATTCATCCTAATTTCATGTCTTCTCTAAAGTCATTCAATTCAAATCTAATTTCTATCGCATACTTCAACGTGTACATTAAGTGACTTCAACAACAGCAACTATTGAGGTGTACGTCATCCTATTGAGTTGATATGCTAGGATAGTTCTACTTAGCCCCCCCTCCCCCCCCCCGAAAGGTGTTTCCAAACGAAAAGGTGTTTGATATCGCCTCTGTTAGGAGCTGTAATTGAATAAGACTGACCTATTGCATCCAATGAAATGAGCCCTTTTCTTTGGTAGGTATTACAAAGAGTATAAATGGCAGTCTTGTTGACACCTTTTGGGGTGTGCCCTTTGCTAGGCCGCCTGTTGGAGATTTGAGATTCGTCCCGCCCAAGATGGTACAACCTTGGAAAAAAACGCTGATTGGTAAGAAAAAGAGTTGTTTACAGACCAATCCAAGTTTTACTACCGTTAAAGGAGAGGAAGATTGTTTGTACCTCAACATTTTCAGAGTACGAAAGGGAAAAACAGCCAGAATGAGCGTCATGGTGAGTGGTAAAAATAGCTTAAAACGACAGTTTTGTAGATTGAAAAAATTCTGGGTACGGATTCCATTAAGACATCAAATCTTTCTCTTCTGCCAGTGTATTCCTACGCAAAAGATTGTTTCTTGAAAAGGCATCCTTGATGCTATACAAGATTCAAATCCATTGCCTACACCTTTAAGGCGAAGGGGGTTAGAATTAACACAACAAATACCTCTCTACCTAGCATCATTGCTAAACAAAAAAGGTTTTTGTAAAGCAAAAACAGAGCATTAGAATAAAATAGTCATTGTTGTCAATGTTTATGAGATTGTGTCCCTCGGTTTAGTATTTCATGAGCTTATGCCTTTATTTCAAGGTTTTCATTCATGGTGGTGGCTACAGAACTGGATCGGGGAGTGATTATAATGGAGAAATGCTGACAGCCCTGTATGACGTTTTGGTAGTAACTATTAACTACCGTTTGGGCATCTTTGGGTTCTTCAGTTTGCCCGACTCAGAGTTATTGGGGAACTACGGGCTGCAGGACCAGATTCTCGCTTTAAAATGGGTCAAAGCACACATTTCCGCTTTTGGTGGCGATCCAAGCAAAGTCACAGTATTTGGAGAAAGTGCAGGAGCCAGTAGCGTGTCGTTACTCCTGCTGTCACCCTTGACTAAAGGGCTGTTTACTCGGGCAATAGCCGAGAGTGCATCTGCATTGAGTCCCTGGGCTGTTTATGAGCGTCAGAATCGCAGCATAGCTGCAGGGTTTGCGGCAAGTTTTGGATGCAGAGAGACGCACATAGCGACATGCTTACGCGGCACACCTGCAACAAGATTGCTGTTGAAACCAATGCCATCAACATTTTATCCGCTTACTGCACCGACTGTGGATGGTAAAGTGATTACAGCCCTGCCTTGGCATCAGGGTAAAAAGGGCAAGTTGCCAGTACCAGATGTGGAGCTTTTGATAGGTTTCAACAAGGACGAAGGGACAATCTTTTTGCCAAAAATCGAGTGGAACCAAGCTGCTTATAAACAGTACATTACAGGGACGTTGAAATGGCGGTATAAAAAAAGTGCGAATATAATTGGAGAGATAGCTTCTTTTGAGTACCGCAAGTTTCTGAATCCAGAGAACTGGAGCCTCATGATGTCTTGCAGTGACTTTCTAGCTGATTTTTATTTCAAAGAGGGAATTATCAAAATGGCTGGTGACTGGTCAAAAGCAGGAAAACGGGTGTATGTTTATGACTTCACATACTTACCGGAGCACTTACGAGTTCCTTCACTGGGCATTGCACATAGCATAGAGCTGGGTTTTGTGTTTGGTAGGCCATTTTTTTCCTCTGGTGATTGGTTGGTCGCAAAATACACTGAATCGGATGCCAATTTTAGTCGGAAAATGATGAAGATGTGGACAGACTTTGTAAAATATGGTGTTCCTGAGAGCAAATGGCCTATATTTGATTTAGATAAGAAGAGCTATCTTGAAATAAATGTCACAAATACAAGAAAACACAATTACAACCCGAGAAGAATGACATTATGGCACAGTGTTCTACCAAAGGTATTAGCATTAACAAATGCAACGAAAAGAGAAAGCAAAATTTCACCAAATGCTCCTGCGATTCCAAAGATAACAGCAAAGATCTTGAACAATTATAATCTTTTGGAGTTGCCAATAATACCTTGATTCAACATAACCCTTCTTTAAAAATTGTATATTTCATGGCAAAGCTCATTTCGCGTAAACATGTCGCTTTAAGAAATATTAGTGATTTGTATACAGTTTTTTTTATCTGTCGCTTAAACGAGTAAAACAATGCAGTCAAAATTATGATCATAAACTTCGTATCTTCATAAAATGCATACGTTGGCTGGTGTAGAAAGTCATCTATGCCGGTGTCATATGCGTTTCGGTAACATTATGAATTTCGGTCCGAATATTCAAACACATGGCAATTTCGGTAATGCAAAAACGTATCATCACTTAAACAGTAGGGTCCCAAAACGAATGGTGGAATTTAGCATGCAAAACGGTCCAGGTACACAAACGCATGGAAATTTTGTTTACAAAAAAACGTACCCAAGCCTTTAAAAAACAAGAAATCGAAACAAATGGTGGAATTTAGCATGCGAACCGTTCCGAGTACACAAATGTTCTGGTTCATATTGTTTAGAATGTAAAGAACAATCGATCTATTTTTCACAAGGGGTACTAATAAGAAGCGGTGCTGTGATTTCCCTTGTTAAGTTTATGCAAAAAGTACAACATGTCGCCTCAAGACTTCAGACTACCATTGGGTACCATTGACTAAAGAGTTCTTTAAGTGATGACGTCGCAAAAAACTGTTTCGAGATCGTAAAAGTTGGTAAAATAGCGTAAAAGTTCATTTTAGAATATTTTGTGCAGTCTTTTTCTTGCAATCGTTTGAAAAGTTGTACATTTGCTGTTTGTATCGATCTCAAAGCGAGACTAGTTTGAACCAACTTTGAGGCTGTACGCTGCATATTTCTCAACGTACAGGACTATTGTTTTAACTGATTAACAGTAAATATTACTCATGGAAAGGAGCATTTTGATTGGTTGAAGTACCGTCTAGTCTAGGTCTAGGGTATTCACTGCGTATTGATGACCGATCTCCATTCAACATGAAGTAGCTCAATCTTCAAAATTTAATCGATGAGCCACAAATTACAATAGATTTTTAAAAAGGAAACTACCCAAAGTGGATATTTCATTTTTAAAACCAAAATACCCCCTATTTACCATATGACTCAATGCTTAGGGAATAAGGGAATAAACACTATCTAACTGTTTTACTACCTGTTAAGGCACTGAAGGGCGACCCAGTTCTAATATAGAAATTGCCATAATTTAAGGAATTCTGTGCACTCCTTTGCCAAATCTGTTGAAGGGGCAGATAGAAAAGGATACATGTCCATTATAAACTTAAATAGCTACAGACCTTCAAAGCCTCAAGCATATGGCACGAGAACACAAATTTTGGTCTTTTCTCACCCTCACACATTTCAAAGCAGATTGTCAAGCATTCTACAATAGAGTTTTGAGCTATTAATTTTTTAATTTTTTCCAAACCCTTGCAAAAATCCACTTTCCGAAAAAGGCCTAGCTAGAGAAGAGATAATGAGTAGATAACAGCACATTCGCCCCAAATGGTGCCTTACGCAACTTCAGGTTAGCTCTAGCGCAACAATGACCCCAGTAAAATTCCCCGAAATATACAGAGGACAATAATATCCCTTTAACATCCTGAAAGAAAATTTGGAAGAATGCAATTGTTTGTTTACACAGTGTTTACGCTAGATGTTTGGGCGTTTCTGGAGAACTTGACAGTTAAACAAAAAATCGTTTCCCCTTTTTCATCCGTGTGGCAGTCAGCATAGGCGTAGACTTGCATTTTTTTCAGGGGGGGCTCAAAAAATTTCCTCTGATGCTTCCAGCCTCTCTGAAGGATTGGCCTCGAGTTGGATCTGACCTTATGTTCAAAATAATTTCATACTTTATTTTGCTGTAAACGCAATTATCTAATGCAACAAATCTTATGCGTGAAACCAATAATATAACAAACTAATCTAAAAATTGGAAAAGCGCTTCCTTATTTTCCAGGAGGGGCTCAGCCCCCCCTTGGTTTACGTCAGGAGGGGCTGAAACCCTAGAGCCCCCCTAAGTTTACGCCTATGGCAGTCAGGATTAATTCTGGTTCCGCCAAGAGCCTTAAAAAACATTAGCAGTCCTGACATTATCCCAACGTTCTCAAAGATTCACTCATTTTGAAATTGATTCTTGACAGGTCTAGACGCACCTTATTTAGTCTTCTTGCAAATGGATGTTTTTCGGTTTCCCATGCCCTGGCTTGTCATGTTGCCAAGGTGGTTCTGAAGAGAGGCTGATGATTACGTCATTCTCAGTAGAATCCATTCCATTTGTTTACGACATAAAAGTGGAGCGATAATGAAGTGCTAGATGTGGAGATTGGCAAAAAAGAATTCAAAAAGGACTACCAGAAAGCTATTTGTCTCGTAATTAAACAAGTAAAATGTCCTCATCTCAACCAATGCGATTTAAAGACAAGAAAACGTTTCGTAAGTATATTTATTTGTTGCTACAGACAAGAACTTATCTCGCAACTCGATCGAGCCGCCGGAAAACTCGATCACAAGAGTTAATGAAACAATGTATATTCTAATCATATCCTGCTTTTTGCGCCCAGCCAAATTGTAGCATGAGGCAGCAAATTTTTTTTTAAAAATTTCACGAATTTTCAAGTTAGTTTCCATAGTCATGTTTATTTTTACAAATATTGATGCAATGACGGCTGCACGATCATGTGACTGTGATAACTTTGTATCCAAAGTGACACCATCTTTCTATCGTCTCGTCGTATTTGCTTTTCAAGGCAAAAGTCATGTATTTCAGGATTTTATAATATTGACAAAAAATTACCTACTGAATCTATAAAAGCCACTTCCTGACCAACGCAGGGTGTACTTTCATTTTCTTCAACAATTCTCACCCTTGTGCTCTAATGTTTTCTTCAAGCTTACTATTTTTGTGTTCAACATTGACTGCATGATATTAAAAATTCCATTACTAAGGGTATCAACTTCACAATGCACTACAATGAAAGCTATGTTGAGCTTCTTTGGGTTTCCATTATCTTGCCAAAATGGAAATTTCGCTAACGATTGAGGTGCAAAACTGGATTACACATTTTTTTTATAAGAAAATTTTTTCAGCCCAGCCCTCAGACTTTCTGAACGATTTCCTAATTTCAGCACTTAAACTTTCTTAACACTTTCTTAATGTAAAATTGGAAAGTTTTACGTTACAAAGCATGCGCAGTGATGGAGAAGATGAAATGCTATAAATATGCTATATTTCTCAAAAACCCTCAACGCCATAACAGTTGTAAAGAACATAGAACAACAACTTATCTCAAAATATATACATAACCATTATATTATTATGACAATAATTTTCAGTATAGAACTAGATATCTGTAAGATATTATAATACGACTGACTACCCGACTAACTAGCAGAACAGTAAAATTACTTAAAAGATGAAAGAGCCTGGTAACTACAAATGTCACTCAGAATGATTGACAACATTTACGATCAAAGAACACCAAACAAACAAGTGCAATTGGTCATTCAAAGAAAATTCAACAAACAGAACTAAATTAACCATACAATTTTAGCTATAAACAAATAATTTCAACTTCGTCTTTTTTGTCTGGTTCAATATAATCATCGGAATTATCATCAAATGCCTGCCAAAGTTTTGCCATTCTGACTTCAAACCATGTTTACCATCCATGCTAATACATGGAAATTACAAGCTTTTCATTACTTCTTTCACATCATATTTCAATAACTTTCAGTAACACTAGTGTATTACTGTTCAAATGATATTGCATTACTACAAGACAAGTATGATGGTTTTGGACGCCCACCATCTTGTGCATTGGCAAGACCCTTGTTCTTCATCTCAAAATTCATTGCTGACCACCTCATATAACTCACCGCAATGCTCTACCTTCTTCTTGAAGTCAAATTTAAACAACATTGCTTGTCTTTTGCAAGACAGTTTTCTTAATGTGTATCACAGAGCCAAAAACTAACCCCTTTAACAACAAAGAAAACTCAGTAGTCTCACAGAATACTGTAATGACCAAAAATATATCATATTCATGTGGTTTATTTTTTGTTTAGTGAAACTTCCTAAAGGGAGAAACAATTTCTATACAGACACTTCTTGCACTTAATGAATTTCCTGTTCAGCACATTACTGTATTCTTGAAATATTTCACTCTTTACACCACAATTTCCTTTGAAACTTTGAATATCTCAATTTTTCAACTTTCTAAGGTTTCATAGATCCAGCCTGAACTTTGTTAGCTTTTTGAAGAACTGAGTGCAACTTTCTAATAAAATACAGTGGAACCTGCCTTATGACCACTTCGTTAATATGGCCACCTCGTTATTACGTTATGGCCCAGAAAAATTGTCATACATAGCCCCATAAAAAAACCCTGTCAATGCGGCCTCCTTTTAGTACGGTCAGCGGCCACACTTTGTGATCCCAAACAGCAGGGTTCTTTGTAATTCCACCCCGTTAATACGGCCATTTGTATTTAGAAAATCTGTAATGAAATCACAATAATCTCATTCGTTTTACAAAAGAACTTTTCATTATCAAAGTCGCTTGCTTTCAGGTGTGATTGCCCACATTTAAAGGGATTTTTTGCAAAATCATGAACATATTTGGTGATTAAGGCCCAAGAACCTAGGACTTCTGTTTTGTTTTGTTTCTGGACAAGTTATTAACATATCTTTTTATAACTTTATCTAAATTTCCAGATGTCTATTAAAGAGAACAGTTCCTTGGGATATTATTATTAATTTCTACCAA
Source organism: Rhopilema esculentum (assembly GCF_057945365.1). Taxonomy (NCBI): domain Eukaryota; kingdom Metazoa; phylum Cnidaria; class Scyphozoa; order Rhizostomeae; family Rhizostomatidae; genus Rhopilema; species Rhopilema esculentum. Next base: position 7,734,898 of record NC_142832.1, on the reverse strand, counting down.
TCAAACTTCAAAATTTGACCCTTCCTTGTCTGGTGGCCCATTGGTGGCCGTATTAACGGGGTTCAACTGTCATTTCTTATAACAAAAAATTTGTACTGTGACAGTTGCACTTATAGCTAAAGACTACTCAAGCTAAGTGTCTTAATGGGACAGTGTGAGGCTCTTAATGAGGCAAGTCCCATACATAATCATATTATTTTAACACCCAAATGCCTGAAACTATACAAATGTTTGAGTCATCTTTGGGATATATTCCCTCCCTCTAGTTGTCATGCCGCCATTGGCTCCCGCACAAGTTGGAAAGTGGAGGTGCCAGGGAAAAATTCTTGGATAGCATAAAAAATCTTGGATAAGGCTTTATTGTTTTGCCAAAAAGTAGCCCCCTGACCCCCTTGGTTGGAGGCCCTGTGCCGCTGTTGGTGTTAACTAAATAGGACTAGCAAGCAGGGTGCGACGTATGAGCTCTGACACCAACACCCCAATTTCCACAGCCAAACTATCCATTAGCATCACTCTCTGTCATCCGCTCGCTCTTCTAGCCCTCAATTTTGCCAGTTAGAATTCACTTTTGATTTGATTCCTCTCTGGTTATAAATTTTTACACACCTTTGGCCATTATCTGAAAATGAAACTCAAAGGAGTGACAAATGAACTACAAGTGACAGGGAGTATTCAACTTTGCTATCTTAATAATTAAATATGGTAAGGCATATTTGTTTAAAGATTTTGTTGTTAATACCAAGCCTTGCTTTAAGTATGTACCAAGTATGCTTGATCACTATTTTGTAAATGATTTCTTGTTATTACTTTGTAGATGCAAGAAAAAAAGACTCTGAAGCCATTTTGGCCCAATATCCAGATAAAATCCCAGTAAGAAAGTTTGTCATTTTGTTTTTTATCATAAAATAGTAAAATTGTAGTATGTAATAAAAATCTATGACTATTTATTTGAAATTGTATAGCTAATCAGCTCAAAATTCTACTCCTAAACATTTGATTTGAGAACAGCATTCGAGGATTAAAAAAGGTTTTGAAATGACTTGTACTTTAGGTTTGTGTTAAAGGTTTTTTGTCTATAGAATGAATTCCTTAGAGAAATAGCTTTGCAATACAATCACAAACAAAGAAATCCTGTAAAGCTATTTTGCAATTTGGTGCCTGTTTTTAAAATGTTGACACACAACCCTGTACATGATAAGAATGAAAATAAAGTATTTAACCTATTGATGCAGGTTTCAAAGTTCACTTAATCAATTAAGTTTTATTGTTTTTTTACTAATGGATTGAAAAATGATGTAGAAATACCAACCATATGACCTTTTACCACCAAACAAAAGATTACGATACAATGAAAATCTGTGCTTTTCAAGTTATGTTCATTATGCTAGGGTAAATATTTGTTCAATAAGTCATATTGTTTTTACTTCGTAAAATAATTTTAACCCTGTTGGTTTGATTCAAGTCAAAAGATATATGTCTTTTAACTCCTTAACACAAAGTCTGCCAACAGTCAGGCAGTTGATTGAAGAAATACCTTCTGATAAGGCTAGCCGGCATTATAAAGAGCAGTAATTGTGATTGGCTTAGGGGCTGGGCACGTTGCACAAACCTGTTATCTATCATGAAATAGATTCCACACACAAACCTTTTACTTGAGAGTATGTATTTGTCTTCTTAGATAAACAATTTTGATAAAAGGTAGCTTGAGAAAATTTCCAGACCCTTCTACTGGTGGTCTATTTTGTGTTTAGGTGCAATCCACTTAGGAGTTAAAAATGCAAAATATGGCTTTAAATGTGAATATTCCTCTGTATATTTTAGGTTGTTGCGAACTTCCAAACAGTTTAACAAAATTATGTTCCTTGCACAGTGTTTATACAAAACTGTTTCAAACATTTATTTCTTGCTTGAAAAAGTATTTGTGAAAAAGTATAATGTTTCGAAAGGTTTGTGCAAGGATAAAAATATGCATTTGGTTCAAGCAGAACTCTAGATCAAGCATATCATTAAACAGCACAGCAGCATAACACCAAATATAACCTACCAAGAGAAATAAACATAGAACATAAAGATTAAGCATCTCTTAGCAGCTAACATGTTGGTTATATTTTGTTTGCCAATCTTACCATTGTATAAAAACTTAGAGTAAACTTCTTTCATATAAAATAGGAAAGTTATATTGTAAAATTTATACAAAACCTGTGGATCTTCACCTGATCATTTTTAACAGAACCCTGGATAAATTCCGACAGAATTTCTCTTTATACCAAATGTCAGATATTTATTGGGCTCTTATTATTTTATTTTTCTTGTTCTACTTTGGTTTTTCCCTACACTCTTTCTTTTAACAATATCATTAGGCCTTTTAGTTTGATATGAGTGTTCACTTGCAATCACCAATGATCATTCGCATCAGCACTTGTACAATCCAACCACACAAGCTGGGCAAAACTGTAAATTGTGAGGAATAGATGTTTCTTTAATAAACAATTTCTAGTCATCTTTTGTTACTCAAAAAAGAGACATCAAAGCCGGTTTATTGAAAAAATGTACTTGAATATCAAATCCACTGCAAATGTTTCAGTGGTTTGGTGCAGCATTTTGCCATCATCTGGCAATATTGACTATATGACCTTTGTGATGTACATAAATGTATAAACAAAGCACATTTGTATTGGATATTTATAAACAAAGCACATTCTTGAGGTCGTTAAAGATCATTTATACAGTTCTTTTTCATTTGATGTCCCCTGACACCAAAGTACCTTACAACAGGCTTATATGGTTTTTACATGCAATACATACAGGCTCTTTTAGCATTTTTAAATTTTTATTATTGACATTTGTTACCTTAACTTGGAGCCATCACTTGCGCAAGAGAAATCACACCAATGCTGGGCCACGCATATGGGATGTTTCTAACAAAAAGGCCTGTATTATCAAATCCCTCCCCTGTTCATATCTCGTATATACCTTAGGCGATGCCTAATTAAAAGACACATGTAAATACCTGCCAATTGGAATTAATATTAAAGCTCCGTCTTCTATTTCAGATAATCATTGAAAAGTACAAGAATGAGAGAAATTTGCCAGTCCTTGATAAGATCAAGTACCTGGTGCCATTTGACATGACAATGGGCAGTTTGACAAGTATTATCAGGTTTGCGCATAACTTTTGTTACAATTCTGTAAATTGTCAGCACCTTTCTAAGGTCATGTGTATTGTATTGTTTTCTACCTAGCTTCAGAAGGTAGTTTTAGGACCTTCCACTCGATGTGACCACACCTCGTGATTCCTACGCCTGGAATTACAGACAGTAGTGGCATTGGTGCAGTCTTTGTAATATTAGGCGTTCGATCCACACATGCCCAAATTGTCTGGGTTGTGCTACTCATCGTTCGTGCAAAACGAAAAATTTATGGGGAAAAATTTTACAGTTCGAAATGTGTTTCAAAGATTTCTAAAGCAGCAGGCCAAATTTAAAGGCAATCTATCAGTTTCCCAGGTGTCAAAGTATTCCCATACTAGATTTATCAATGACAGCCCTGCGTATTCTACAATTGCCAAAATATTGTGAAAAGTAAGGCACCCATCCCTCGATATGAGGATCAAGGGTTTTTCTCCAAATCAAAGGAGTGTAAGTTTGCCACACAATCAAGGGATATTCACTCAATAACTGTAATAGTCTTTTGATTAGGTAAAATCCCCTAATGTACAGAAATTCCTCTAATCAATAGGCGCTTTATGAATATCCGCTATGATATCCATCATCCTAGAGAATATACTTGAGGCTGCGCTTACACGGTGGCAGATAACTTTTGATCCAGATCAAAAAGTTATTCGGGTAGATCGCGTTAACACGGTGCCGTACCACTTTCGGAACAAGTACAGATACACCAGATTTTTCTCAACAAACAGCTTTGGCTCAAGAAAAAGATTTATGAAACATTTCTTGCAGATTCGCATCATTGATAAAATTATCCAACCAAGTGCTTGTTCTGCCAGACCTTTGCCCAAATTTACGCACAATTCTCTTCCCAGATGCTGTAAGAATTCTGCTTATGTGCTGGATCCTTAACGTGCTCTGATCAACAACAGATTATAATTTGCTATCAAGCGTGCTCTGTTCTGAAAAGTGAAGCTTGGTGCTGATATTTTAGCCACAACAGGATCAGAAGTTATCCGGCATCGTGTAAACGCCTAAGTCAGTGATGTCGCATAGCAATATTTCGATGGACCATAGGGTTTATAAAAATTGAAATTATTCAATCCAGATATCTTCAAATGATTGCAAGACAATTCTATGATTACTTTCTGGAAATTTAAAGACGAATTAGAATGAATCATCTTAAAGAAGAATAGGAACAGTTCCTCCATCAATTTCCATAGTTTCTGTTCAGTTTATAGCACGCAAGCTTGCGCAAGGTTCCTTTTAAAGCAGTACCTTATATCTCTTGATAAGGGCGATATAATTTTTTTCTTATAGCAAGCTATCACTCGCGCAAGTAATCAAGAAGTGCGAAATGCTGCAAGCGACCTATTTTCTTATTACAAAGACTGTTTTTGTAAGATAATATATGTTGTTCCAAGAAATAAATACCTTTTAGTTAAAGAGAACAGAGAGATTGTGCTGAATTTGGTAGTTGTGAAAAAGGAAGTGGAAAGTAAAAATTTTGTTTTATAATTAGATGAAGTATTTGATGACAAAATATTTTTTTTTAGAAAACGGTTACAACTGTCATCAGCCCAGTCATTGTTTATGCTTGTTAATCAAAAAAGTTTGACATGTGCATCAACAGTGGTTGGAGATGTTTATAAAGACGATAAAGATGATGATGGATTTTTATATATTGTCTATGCATCACAAGAAATTTTTGGCTGATTGCTAACTCTCACACTGTGCTGAACTTGTAGATTTTCTTTTGTGTATATAAGTACCGAGCTAGTCTGACCTGACAAGTAAATACTATATGTGCCAGGAAAGTTGTGATATAAACATATTTATTATCTACACAAACTAGTCAACATAGGATAAGACATTCTCATCACCAACATGCAGTCACATTGATTGTATTTTGATTCTTTGAGCCAATTTAGAATCACTCCATGAACTTTTTCAGACCGATACTTATGTAGCAGGTTGTTTTTAGATACAATATTAACATTTTGATATTGTGTTTTATTTGCTTGATGTCTAATGTGCAAACCACTCTGTTTTTATGAGTTGGGAAAGTATATTTAATTATTTTAAATCCAAGTCTGAGATCTGAACTCTAGATGTGAAAAATGAACCAAGATTTATTAACTAAACATTTGACCTATATATCTAGATGAAGAGCAATTACCAAGAGAAAAACTTGTTGCAAGGAAATACATTTATAGCCAATGATCAGTTGTTACACAAATCTTTGCTATCTGAACTGTTTGAAGTGTTTGTCTCATGAGTATACTGAATTGCAATGCCTGTCCGCCCTTGAATGGCATCAACTATTTCTGTTTCTCCAAGTTTCCTTTCCAGCCCTTTCCATGCTCTTGTGTTTAGGAAGGAAGCTGTAATTCAAAAAAATAGCACATTTTATTGATAAACGCCAATATTTCAAAGATGGTTCAATGAGAGTCAGTATACCATGAATTGATAGAGAAAGCTTGCAAATGTTTTTATATTTATTTGCAAATTTCTTTAAATAAATTTAGCTTTTTTGCATAAATATTCATTATAACTTTCTCTAAAACTAAAAAGTCTACCTAACAAAACATTTACCTGAACTATTTTCTCCAAACATTGCAACTGCATTTTCTTGGTTTTTCAGAACCACATCAGTTGAATTTCCTTTTTCTGTGGTAAAGTAATATTCATTGATACACTTTCTGCCTCAATCTGGTCTGATCAAAATCAATGTTTCATATAATATTATTAGTTATTCTATCAATAACTTGTCTATTTCATATCTGAACATTACTGATCTAAATATCAAAGGTTTTTACAACTCTTTTTTCTTCACCCAGAGAAACTAGTTGGAATTTATAGAATGCAACAGCAGAGGAATTTCATAACTGTGATATCTTTTCCATATAAAAGAATGCTGTTTTTATGGCCAATAATGTTTTCATGGTTTTGCAATCCTCTTTGCAAAAGCACTTAACAAATTCAATCTCTATATTGTGAATTTTAAGGGAAGCAAACTTTATTAAGTAATCAACCCATTTATGAAAACTTTGGCTTTTATTTTAAAAGAATACTAAAATAATTTAAAGAAAATTATTCAATTAAAAAACTATTTACCTTTCTTGTAATGATCAGCTTTGTGTATCAAACTTCCAGAAATCAGCGAAAACTCTGGCTCTTCCTCCTAATGAAAATTCGTGCATAAGAACTTTAAGGAATGGAAACATGGCTTTCTTCGGCTAAGAAGAAACTCAAAATTTTGATTGTTGTTTAAAATTAAATGTAATAATAGAGAGTCTAATCTGACGGGACATAATGCCTTTAAATATTTGGTTTGAGACTTGAAATGATAAGCACGTTCACTGGTATAATCTGCAGTGAAAATCTCATGTGAATAGATGGCATTACTAGAAGATAAGAAAAAGGATATATGGAACGTACCTTCTCAATTTGCTCTTTGTCTTCAAAATCAACAAAAGATGCAGCACCTATAGAGGTGAAAACAATGTTTGCACAAGTTGAATGGCGTGATTACACCTACTATTTTAAAAATATATCGGAGATACACCTTTTTTGATGTCATGTATTATAGAATATAATGCCATCTACCTTAGCGCATTGCTTCAGACCTACCAAGTCACACATATTTTGCATAAGACACATACATTTCGGTCCTTTCTCACCCTCACATGTATCAAAGCAGAATTCTCACGCATTTTGCAACAAACTTCTTGGTATATTCAAATTTTCATTTTTATTCCAAATCCTAGCAAAATCCCTCTTTCCTAACAAGACATGTTAGCATGAAAACAGCGATTAAATAATCAGATGTGTAGATAACAGCGAATCCGTACAAATACAAGTGATGTTACATTTATTGGCAAGGCTACACAAATAGCAGGTTAGCTTTTCTCCGACTATGACACATTGTGAATTGATTGGAAATGCCCTGGAGGAGTAAAATATTCCTTAGGTTAAAGTTTCATTATAGCAAATTGCAATCGGAGCGGTCGGAGCGGAGTAACTCGAGAATGATATTTGGGGTTGCAGTTACAGTACGATGCTCCGCTTGCTTGTACGCCTGCATTCCTTCCTCTGCATTCCTGGTCCACAGTGCTGTGCACTTTGCAATCATTCGCGCAGCGCAAGTGCACCAGATTAATTTATTTCATGAATATGTACTGTTATAAATTCTTTCTCAATAAAAACCGAATAGAATGGCGAAAAAAGCCCCCTATATCCCCCACCGGCTTCTGCCGAAGAGCTAGAGGGCGTGGCAAAAGAAAGGTTTCTAGAGTTGCGCCCCTGGACCCTACTTCTGGTTGTGTGGCAGTCAGGATTCGTTATGCATTGGTTAAGGTCCGCTTATGACGACCAAAAATGTTTCTTTCTTTTTAAAAAAACTCACTCATTTTCAAAACTGAAACTTGACAGATCTCTTGCTTCCTATTACTTAGGTAATGGTAGAATCAGGTTATAAATTCTTTTTCTTTAACTGCAAGGAAACCAAGCTTAACTAAATAAGAATATCGCAGTCAACAGTGCCAAGGCTTTCTCTAAGATTATGATGATTACTCCAGAAAAAGTTCTTTGTCCAAGTTTTAATTTGGAAAATTCAGTAACCGTATCAATATGGAGCGAAAAAGCATGAAACCAGACTGATCTAACTAGAAAAACAGAAAGTAAATTAAATACCCGAGCAAATACCATTTTCTCAAATAATCGTGAAATTATAAGAAGCACAGAAATACGAAGGGGATAACGAAAACTCGAAGAAAGTCACCTGGTAGAAGTTCTCTGAAATCTGTTATGTATTCACCTGTCCATTCTCTTCCACTGCAAAGTAAAAAGCTCTTATTCAAAAAATCACATAAATATTTAAAATCTTTGAAAGTAGAACTACTCTTTAACTGTAAGGGTAAACTATGGTGTTGTTCTTTTGTTACAAGGTAGATAAGTTTGTTATCTTAGAGGAAAGTAAGATGGGCAATTAAGATGAAAAATCCTAAATGTGTATTTTAAACATATGCTCAATTTAAGCTTGTGGTGCGGCAAAAACTTGATGGAAACAATTAAATTTAATGAGATGCAGAAATCGCACAGTATTAGCATGAATGCTTTTCAGTGTTGCGTCAAAGATCCAATGTTCCTCTTGCCAATATAGATGGCTTGCTTTTTGTTGGTTTTCTATTGACAACTCCGTCTCTCGATATTTAAAAGTCTTCTTTGCCCCAGAGTTAAGAAAATTTCTTAACCTTCCTCCAGATGAAATCCTTTCCGATTTGCCATCCTCAAAATTTTGTTGCTTCTTTTAATAAAAGTGCCTTATAAAAGGGTTGAAATTTGTCAGGAAATTCCTCCAATTCTCTCCAAGCTTTACATTGTAATTCATTACTCAGCGTATAACTGCATTGATTGATAAACTCCAGCTCACAGCCGTGAAACCGTAATGTTTTCTAGGCTCTGCTTTGCATGACATTTTTCATCCTTGTTTCACTTCAACCAAGATTTCTGTTTCATGATGTAAAGCAGCCTAACCTGGGTTGAGCTCAAGTTTAGAAAGTCCAGCCGAAGGGTCTGGTAAAGAAATTTCATGCTTAATCTAATTCATGATGAACTAGGTTCGTTCAACTTTTATCACATGTGCTCTGACAAGTTATAAGGGCATCCTTGTTTATTGTGGTGACCTATTTAGTCCATTGAATTGTGGGTTTTCTTTGATTGAACTTCTCTAACAAGTCTTGATTCGTAATTGCTTCCCAGCAGCTACCTTAAACAGGATATTTTTTCTATTTAAAAACCTTATGTTCTGTTCAAGTGCAAAGGCCAGAAATATTAAATCCTCAAAATAAATACTTTCTTGATGTAATCTGCCATTTTACCTCCACACTGGTGAAGAGAAGAAGAAACGTATGCACTGCGCTAGTTGCTATTTACCCAGGTTAACCCATATTCGTAAAAAGATAAATATTTATTTCTTCCTCTGCGGTCTCACCCTAGGTTTGAATTGCATGAAAAAATCATTCTTTTAAGCAAGGTTTGAATCAAAAGAAAAAGCAATGTGCAAGAATCACAAAATTGAAAAAATGCATAAAGGAAGCAGTCTTACCAAGAGCATGCAATTTCCATTTCAAACGGTGTAACAATTGGCCGATAAAACTCCTGTAGAGAAAATACATCTGGTAAAAAGACAGCTTGTGAGATTTCCAATGCAAAATTAATTTAATTTGAAACCATGCTGTAACAATAATTACCCTCTAGTTACATTAAGCTGTACAACATATCCACAATTAGAAAATGTCTGAAGAACTGTCTAAAAATATTCTGTTTAAGGTAGCTGCTAAGAAGCAAATCTGGTCCAAAAGAGATTATAATTAAATTTTTATTTGAGTATCTAATGATGAGTTTGTGCTGATAAATGCATCCTTCAGCAGATAATTACTAGATTAAACAGCTTAGAACACATTAGATTCAACAGATATATTACAAACAATTTCGTATCATATACTTTTGGTTGAAGTTTGTACCTAAAGTTCGCAGTAGAAGAGAGTAGAAAAGACCTCTTGTCATATCAACATCTATAGAGAGCTGATCCTTGGGTAGGTACTTAACGTGTAAAAAAGGCTGACAAAGAGATCATACGATAACTTAGCCTGGCCATACCTGTGAGTCTATTAAACTGTTTTCCGGGCAAGCAACCAATACAAAGACGTCTATTTCCATGAAATTCGCCATTTTCGCCACGTTTGGTTTCCCCATCATGAATACATAGTACTGTGGTAATAAAATTTATAATGCAATGGTGAATAAAACAAACTAGCAACTAACATGAAAATCATATTTTTATATTGGAAACAATAAGCTGAGTGTCTATAAAATATGAAGCTGTGTCTCGAAAGAAATAATGGAATCAGAGCTCTTCTCCAGATTGCTCGTTCTGCCTTCAGCCTACATCACTTCTTCGCATCTTGGCAGGTTGTAGCAAATAAGTTGATCAAGGGCGTTTTACTTGGAGGCACGATTCTGCCCTGCACTGCATTGCATCATCCTTTCATTGCTGACATTTCCACTTTTCTATAACCGTGTATCATAACTGGCGATTCGTTCCGTCCCGACATGCTTATCAAAACTGCTTTCAACTGTCTGTATGTCATCAAATAACCTGTTGGGTTCGAGAGTAACCTAAATAAAAATACTCCCCGTAAAGCTGCGAAGTACTGTTCCCTTCTAAAGGAACTGCGCCCTAAGTTCAAAGAAGTTAAATTTGTCAATCTGTCCATCCGCTGCATTGGTATTTTTGGTAACTCGTGTGACTCTTTCATTGATATGTGTGACGAATTAAAACTAGACTACCAACACCGTTATGTTGTGATAAAAAAAACTTTCAGCAATAATTATTCGCATATCTTATTATATATTCTGTATGTGTAACAAGACTTGGACAAACCCTGAACTGCTCTCCTTCTAAAGATACTATGAACTCCAATAATTTTATTTATATGTTTAAAATTTTATAAGTTAGTATACTTGTTATTAGGCTAGCCGATAGTAACTACCTTTAAAGTGAGGTTACTGTTGCAAGTAGAAGAATACAAAAAACATGTTTTCATAATTATATTGGGTAATAAACAGTTCATTAACAAAAAAATGAAAAAAGGATTAGACAAAAGGCAAATAAAAAAATAGGAACTTCTGCTAACTGTAACACGGTACTCTTGCTCAGGGGAGCAATCATAGCAGATGTGCGTGGTTTTATTATTCTTTTCTTTCTTTATTCAAAGTTGGCACAATGTCTAGAGACACTAAGATGACGAAAACCGCAGATATAAATAGAGAGTTCCTAAGTTATATGTGCATTCATTTATGGGAAATTTTTCATCCACAAAAAGTGGATTTAATCCGTTAAATGTTTTATATATTTACTATTCTAATATTTTTAAAAGTTTGTCTGAAACAGAGTTATGCTGTAAAAGCTGGTCTTATTTCCATCAAATTCCAAGGCTCTTGCCTTACTAACATTGATGTAAAAAAGTCAGTCTATTCTCGTCGAGTGTTGGTACCATTTGAGGTCACACCCACAGAAATAAGACGGTTGCTCCTAGTACTAGAAAAGGCAACTTGAAATATGCATAGTATTGATGGTGCATGAATGGAGGAATTCCAATAACAAAATGAAATGACCTGAAGGAAACTTGAGTAACGTCGTGTTGAGTCATCCAATTAGCATACAGTCATCATACTGCATTTCAAACGAAAGATTCATTTACCTTTTTTCCGTTTTTTCTCAGGAGATTTTTCAACCGTTCAATAATTGACATATAATCAGCTAAAAGATAATTATCATTTTAGTTAAAAACATTGGAAAAATGGAAGCCAATGTAAAATATAAAACATTGATAAATCGGTAGTCAAATTGATTGTTTTCTAGTTGTACGTCATTTTAGAGACTTTGAAGAGTACTTCTAGCAATACAAAGGATAATTCACGCTTTTGGTGTATACTCCAAGGACAAAGCAAGTGCTCCTCCAGCCAAATCTTCCGATCCCCTTCATTTAGCTAATATAATGGGATTTAACTTGCTGATCTAGAGTTTTATATTGTCTTCAGTTACAATCGCTTGAATTTCAACAACTGAACAGAAAGAGGAAGAATGGCAATTTTTATTTTTTTGTGTCACTGTGACATTTATTTCGAATGACCTCGTTTTTGAGATGACCTCCATTTCAAGCGATTCATGCGAAGCCACGTATTCGTTTTCAGCAATTCAGTGGTGCACTTTTGCCTTGTCCGAGAACATATATGAAAAAACATTTCGAAATATAGACATGGACTTGTCAGTTGTTTTCCGATACTGGATATAGTAAACAAAAACTTGTTAGTTCAAGCAAAAATACTTGAAGAAAAAGCCAAAAGGCCTTTGCCAAATTCAAAACACAAGTAATAGCTCAACAGGTCACAATTGGGAATGAGATGCGACGCAGTAATGTTTTCAGAAGTTGTTTTGAAGCAAATAAAAAATTCTTAAGCAGGAAAAAAATCCCAGCGAAAGAAGGCTGAGCATTGTGATGTAGCAATGCAACCAAATCGATTCGTCTTTGTTCAATTTTCTCACTTAAGATATAATTTGAATTTTGCGAATAGGTTTTACTGTACGCATCATAGGTTTCGTCACTTAACAATGAAAAACAAGTTTTTTGGTTAGAGAGGGACTTGAATGAAGTACAATCACCGCCAAAAGTCTTGGAACACTAATGTCAATCTTTAAAAGCAAATTCAGCCATCCCCTTTTCCCCCTCTCCCCCTAGGAAAAAAGGTTGAATTGCTAGAGAAAAAAGAAAGAGGTTAAGAAGTACGCATTTTCTTGTGGCTTGTATGATATTTATTTAAACTATCAACATTTTTATGTAGGGAAAGGGGGCTGGAAGAAGAAGTATTCGGGAAAACAAATGAAAAATAGAAAAGCACAGCGCAAAGAGCTGGGCGTTCCAAGTATATTTGGCAGTGATTGTACGTCATATTGTAGAGAAGAAATATGAATCAAAGTAATTAAAATTTTGAAAACATACCTACTCCAAGAGTACCTGCAACTATTCCAACTGTTTTAGCTTCCTTTGCCTTTTGCATCAGGAAATATCTGAAATCAATTTTACCAAATGCATGTTTGTGAGCATCATGGCTTGACGAGTAAATCTAATTACTGATTACATCAAAGTGTTATGCAAAAATTTTCGAGGTTTTATATCTTGCACCAGTCTTGCACTAGACATAACTTAAAAGACATAACTAGCAGCAATATCTTACCTCTTCATCAATGCTTTGTTTACATTTAAAGATTCCTTTTGCATAACTCGTTTTATTGGGTCGTAAGTGTAAAACTGAAACAGAAAAACAGAAAATAAAAGAAAGGATGCGAAGGCTTCCTCAATCTCCCGTTGTTTAGGTTCAAAATAGATTGTTTGTAAAGAGACTGAAAATGGAAAACATTTAATTTGGGCTCTCAGTGATTCCTAAGTTTGAAAGTTTAGAATAAAGTTTTACTTGATTTTGCTTGTATGACATATTTTTTCGGTTACAATGTCTCTATCAAATCTGAAAACGTTCAGTAAACCTAGTTGGATTGGTTACATGAAACCTTTTAGCAAATTGTTTGCAGCTCTGGCCCTTTCTACTTTTACCATTTTCAAACGATGTAGATAGTTGATGCATAAAGCACGCTCGCTCAGAATGAATATGTGTCATTACATCAAAAACGACTTTTTGGGTGAATAGAGAGAATGGGGGGCTCCTTGTTCTAAGACCTTCGACAGTGTCTTAACCGTCGTTTGGCTTGATTTCCAAGAGTAGATGATTATTTCAGTTTTGAATACATCATAAACATTCGTTGTGAAATTATGCCCTCGTCTTGGTCTTTCTGAATTTTTTCCCATACAATCTAAATTATTCCAATTATATTCTGTCTGCGCCAAACTCTGATGTGAGCGCTTTAATCTTTCAATAAATGAGACGACTGCAGCATTAAGATCAACAACAGGTAGGATATAACTTAGATTTTGTTAGGTTAATCTTGAATGTGTTAACTTGCCTGATTGATTTTTTCGCTTTAACTTTAAGGGGAAACATAATAGTTGTGTCGAGCCTGAAGAGGGGGTAACTTTAAGGGGGGACATCAGCAAAATTTGGTGAGCATTTATCATGTAAGGAGAAAAATTGCAGTGAACTTACCGTATTTCGATTGTATGACATCATTAGATTGGTGAGTGTTAAGCTTTGCTTGCCAATATACAACATACTGCATTCCTCCAAATTTGTTTCACTGGGCAGCATAAACATCCTTCCAAACCTTTGATGTAACATAACTCCATTAATTTCTGCTTAGCACTTAGAAACTCCTGATAAGAATTAAGCATTTCATTGGATGCGGCACAATCAAATATGAAAACATATTTTATCGAAAAAACAATCACATCCTATGATCAATAAAGCTGAACTTACCGTTTATGAACTTTGTCACTCTCTTGTTCCGAATTTCTGCAACTACAACTCGCAGTTGAATCAACATTTCCTATATTCAATTCTTTTAGGCCCAGACATCCTCCACTAGTACAGCTATTTTTATCATTACAACATCCAATTGCTAATTTCTCGTCTGAAATCATGTTTCTTTCCGAACAATATTGGCAGCTCTCTTTATTCTCGTCAGTCAGTAACTTTGAAACTGTCAGGTTTTTGTATTCTTTCTCTATGACGTTACTTATTTCATCTGTTAAGAAAAATTAAAAATGAAGGGCCTATGCTAAAAACAGACCAACGGTTGAAATTAATAACTTACATTTTAAAAACGACAGGCACATAAATGATATATCTTCATTTATCTTCTTTCTATATAAAACGGTATATCTTCTTTGAATTTTCATGTCTATATAATTCATGTAACATCGTCTTCGTATATCTTTATACTCGCAATTCGGTTTTCGTATATGTTCGACATTTGTTGTAATAGATCAAAGAATTATAGCCGCACGAATAAACAATGGATCTATTATCTTTTACGCCAAGAAGAAACAAAAATTAATCACTCACAAATTTCACGGCAAACTTAATGATTTTCTTTTCATTTGCGATGAAAAATAAGTAATTGGAAAATACAACAAAGTGTAATTTTAACTGGGGATGTTACCTACCGATGGCATGCTGATATGAAACATCGTAGAAAAGTATCAATGGACTTGAATTAGATGGAAAGGTTTCCTTCAACTTGCTGCTGAAATCTCGCACATCAATGAAGCTTTCTCCAAAAATGAATAGAACTGGAAGCCGACTTGTTCTGAAACAGACAATACGAGATTCTGACAAGTATTCTGGCAAAATTCTTATGGTCTCTTCTAGTTGCATACAACTAAAACAACTTTGCCTTAATTTCATACCTGTTTCTGTCAGATGCATGTTTGATTTGATAAAAATGGAGCAAAGTTTTTAAAAAAGACTATTTTTAAAACTAGCTGTCTTCTAACTTAACGTCAGCCAACATCTATTTCTCACAATGCTGCTTTATTGTCAGATTGGTCTCAAACCAGGGACCTAAGGGTGGCCATTGATTTTTCCTTTGGGGTCGTAGTTTGAGCCATGTCTGTCTAAGCTTCCTACGTTTGTCTAAGCTATTTTTATTAAAAAAATCGAAATTCTCACAAAGAAGTACTGGAAGATAATTTTTGATTTGCCACGCAGCTCAATTTTCCATTTTCCATAATCAGGCAGGAACGGAATGAAAAATCATAAATTTAGAACAATAGACAGTTAGTAGTAATGAAACACATAGAAATGCCTACAAGGCTCAAAGTCTGTAACAGATGACAGTTATAAGATAACATGCAGTTTCTCAATTAGATTATTGGCCTAGGCCAGACCTGGGTCATCAAAAGGGCCACATCCAGCCTGTGGACAACATCCAGTCCTTTAAATGTTCCTATCCAGCCCACATAACTGTGCGGTCAATTAGAAGATGAACTTTTGTGGGGGTAATTTCCCACTTGACCTACACCACAACTTCGTATATCTAGAACAAATTTTGATGTAATATATATATATATCTTTCATGTAACCAGTACCATCTAAAATATTGTTGCTTTTAACATTGAAAGAGAATGAATGCTATTCAGATGCAGAATAAAGTCATTTTTAATTCGGCCCTCCAACACCGCTCAGGTTTCTAATGTGGCCTAGGGATTAGAGCTTTGTCATGAATACATGAATAATTGAAGGAGCACATCCTTTATAACAAACGTCTTTTTTCCTACATATTTTGCATGTTTTAGTTATCTTAAATTTCCCATCTACAGTTACAGAGATTAGCACAAAGTCAAGGTAATATAGATAGGCAAACATTCTTGTATGTATACCCTTTGTAGGTAAGGTCAACAAGACAGAAGCCCTTAACTTGTATTGAAAACCCTGTTGAAGCCATAGATACTGTACCAGAGCAGGGGTGGATAGGTAGCAACACTAATTTCACTAAAAACATGGCAATAAAGCTTTCACTGCTCCCACTGTCTAAAAGAGCTTGCTTGAAATTACTGAATTGATTGCTCTATTCAGTCTTTTGAGACCTTCCTTGACATACCTTGGCATAACGAGCCTTTTTTGACACTAGTGGCAAGTTGCCTCGTGAGCAGGGCATTTTGAATATGGGTACTTGTTGTTTCTGCAGAAGAAAGAGTTCTAGTCTTCAGGCTGAACCACTGCTGATATGGTGATATCAAGGCTGATATCTCATGTGGATACTGCTTGAGTATGAGGTATCGCACCTTTGAAGGATGGTCGAGTAGTAGCGTTCTTGATCAAACATGGCTTGCAAGGTGAGTGTGGTGTTTTCAAAAAGACGTTGATGAATAGCGTTCGATTGAAGACCAGTTTAAAATGCATCATGAATATTTTCTTTACAGTAGGCAGTCTTTATTTAGAGTTTTCAGAGCCAATTCATGGAGAGTTTCTCCAGGTTTTTGTTGTTGAGTTGCCAGTAAATGGCCAGCGTATATTACGTTTGTAGGTTTCAGGAACAAATTATGCAGTGTTTCCATTGCTTGTTCATACAAGGCTGATTCTTCAATGTATTCAAAGATTTCTGGAGACACAAAGTTCATCAAAACATGGAGTTTATGGAGGCCCTCACTGGTTAACACACGATATAAAGTTGTTAAAAGTTTGCCACCAATGAAGCCATTCTTTGTTTGCTGAAACAATGTCAGATTTCGTCTCCAAACGCTCTGGCCGTGATACTTTATTCATAATAATATTGTATAGTAAATTGTAATAAATATGAATGAGTCATTGCCGTATAAATAGGCTTTGCTAAGCAATAAGAATGGAGGCTACATCACATGCTTACAAAAAACAAAACAGCGGCCTAACAACATAGAACCGCTGTCCTAACAAAACTGCTGACCTAACAAAACTGCTGACCTAACAAAACTGCTGAAAAGTTAACAAGTTATAGTTCAACACAACAAATAGTCATAGTTCATACAAGGAAGAAATGATAAAAATAGTTTTAATGCTTGAGATTAAAGCAGTTAAATAACTACTTGCTAAGACAGGCTCTCCCAAAGTGAATGATACATTCTGCTCCAACATGCTCTGCAGCAATCTCATCAACGCAACAACTGAAAAAGAAAAGGGTCTTACAAAACATATCAAAACATTACACCATCTATTTAAAAAATGTGCTTAATTTGATTTATTATGATTTGCAAACAAATTTTTTTAGTACAAAATTCAAAAATGGCTTTGAAAAAAGCAGCATTTTGAAAGATACTAATGCTTTTCGTTTGACACACTTGGGAGTATAAATGCCAGAAAATAAATAAAAAACTCTAAGCTAGATAATACAAGTACCCAAATGTGGATTGAAACATCATTGTAAAGGTTACCCAAGCATTGCTGTTTGCTCATTGAAAATATTACCAATTACAGGGTGGAATGTGTGCTTCTTTTTTATTCCTGGGGAGAAATGACTGTTAGAAACCAAGATGTTTAAAAGTAATAAATAAGAAGATGGTCACTGTGTATACCTTCCATATGTTGTGTCTCCCAAAATAAAAAGCTTCACAAGTTTAAGCTTCTCTTGGATTATTTTAACAATCTTGAAAGAATATTTCAGATATTCATCTGGAAATTGTAGGGCAACCTAAAAAGATGGGAAAATTTGAGTAATCAGGCGAGGTTATGCTCATTGAATCATAATAATCGTTTTGACGCGAGAGAAACCGTTAAATATTTTGTTCATCGTCAAAAGCTGATGACTTTCAAATTACTGACCTTCTCATACAATTTTCTTTTCAAGAATGAAATAATCTTTTCTGTTTGAAAATTTATTTCTATATCAAGATCTTCCAATTCAGTGTCTTGTTGAACTTCAACTACTCTCGTAAAAGCATCCTCGGCATGTGTACTAAATGTTGACGCCATATTATTTTGTCCCCATTACAAATTTGCCTCGATTTCATTATGAGTTTGTGTACTGTTCTGTGGATAAAACTCTGTTATGTTGTCATAAATGCTGCAAGAGCGGCCATCGAAAGAAGAAAACCATAAGAAATGTAAACTGGATAGATGAGAAGAAAAGCTTTAGTAATTTTCGATATCGGTAAGATTATAAACTTTCAATTGTGGTAACTTCTCTAACCGTCAGTGCTTCATTTTTGGAGAGTTATGACCAGATGATGAATTTGACACACATACAGAAGACTTACGGCTACATCTACAAGCATCTACTTTCGAGAGAAAATTCAAAATTTTATTCTCTCATCCAAAGTCGAGTGCCCTGAAACTTCGTTGACTATTTTAGTTTCACAGTGGATATAATATTTTTTTCAGAGAAGACAGGACAATGTATCCAGCAAGGCTGCAAAAGTATGGGAATGGGATGGGAGTTCTCGCCGATATATCTACCGCGCACGGCATTTCAAGCCTGTCTTCAGCGTGCAAAATCTTTTAGTATAAATTTGGCGTGCAAATAGATGGTTTTCATAACAGCTCTATTGTAGTTTCGGTGTGCAATTTCAAATATACATGTGTGGCATTACACTGACCTCGCACATGCATCGGCCGTACTCCGCAGACTGGGTATTCAGGCTGGAAATGTAGGTTTTACGGAACGCGTGGCTGTGAGCAAGACTGCCCTACCTAAACTACCATGGCACAAGTGTCACAGGATTCAGAGCAAGAGCACCCTCATCAACTACAGATTGTCAAGCAACCCAATTTTTTTATATGATGACATCACATTTTCTCAATGTTTTAATACAAAATACCATTGTCTTCCACAATATTTGGAGAGACTTCCAAAATAATCTGAAAATTTTGTAAAATTATATATCTTAGTAAAATTTACCCTTGCGTTTGTTTGAGGTAACAAATCCCATCAGCATGACTTGCATGATCCTAAGCTACCAAAATATGTCTCAGATTTTTCAATCAAATTCCTCCTCCCTTTGAATCTGGTATATCTAAAGAAAATATTCAAGCTGTGGAATTTCACTGACATCGGTAATGTCACTGGTTTTGCAGTCCATCTAATTCCCATTGGACTAAGAGACTTACATATCCACAACTGTGAGACTCTCCACGTTTCATCTGACATGAAATGAATATGTGTGCTAATGCAGGACATCTAATAAATCATGCTTGTTAACAGCATTGATGTGCAGCTCCTTTAAAGTCTTGGCTTCCCTCTGAAATCTAACCTATAAATCTATGCAACACTAGATTCGTTAGAAAATTTACAGCTCAGGAAAATCAATGTTATATATACAGATAACTTTATAATTCTTAGTTTTCTAATTGGATGTTCATAAATAGGTGAAAAATTAGATTTGATTTTAGATGTTTTATTTGTACTGCCAGTTTAGCACATTGGGGGTGGGGGTGTGTCTACAGGGGTAAAGCTAGGATCCTTTTTATAGGGATGCAAAGCAGAAATAATCACATGGTCTTTGAGTTTACATTTTTGCAAGGAAGCTAGCCAAAGGCAAATTTGTGTTGATGATAGCGAAGGATGCCTTACCTTGTAGATTGCTGCTAACCAATTGCTGTTTGTAACATTGTTTGTTATTGTCTGTCACTCTTTCCCTGAAATGAGGTTAACAAAACAACAATAGTTCTCCTCACCTTGAAAAAATAACAGATCATTGGTAGCAGAAATGTTCTCTTTAGTCCCTTCCCTTGTCTGTGGTCTGATGCCATCTATTTGTCAATATATTTCATGAAACAATAAATTCAGTACTCTGTTGTATAATAACAAAATAAAGTTACATAATGCTTTGTCAGTTGCTGTCCTATACTTGTAATTGACAAGTTTTGTTATTGAGGATAAAAATGTTCTCAATTAAACAGACACAGGCAATTCACAAGGATTGGTTGGGAATGACAAAAATTTGAGTTATGTGCTTCCATAAAAGTTGTCCAGAAAATTATTAGCTTTTCATGTTCCTAACTGATTGTGTTCTTTGCAAGGTTGTCATGCAGGGCAAAGATGGATGATAATGATGCTGTAATCAAAGACAAGATCCAAAAGGTTATTTAAATTTTATTTCTTTTCCATTTTCAAAACTAATCACAGGAGTAATTAATTATGATATTTCAAGATTATTTGAGAGTAGCAGATACACAGGGAAAGACTTTGCTAGGTGCAAAAAGCATGCATTGGTATTTATAAATGTTTCGAAAGTTATTTAAAATTAACAGTACTATCAAATGTTGGCATAGACCCTTTAGTAAAGTCACAAACACCCTATGTAAACCCATTTTTGCATTTATATTGCTTTGTTTTTAGGCTATGTTGATAGTATTTTTATTTAAAAGAAAACACCATGCATCAACATTTTTCATGCAGTTTTGTAGCATTTGTTTATAAAAGTTGATTCATTGCTTTGAACCAGTTTTGATGTCTTTGAAGATTATCGTCTTCTGGGGTATCACTTGGACAATTTTGCAAATTGTTAATGTAGTTGAGATTAGCTATTGCTTATTGATGAAGTATTTAATTTAAAACATCTATTTCTTTATTTTATGCTTTGTATCCTTTCTTGTAGCTGGAAGAAGATTTTGAAGGTTCTTCACAAAACCTAGAGACAGAAGTAAGTCAAGGAAATGATACATTCACAAGCAATGATAAATTTGAAGGGCAGGCACCTGTTACTTCCTCACATCAAGAACAAAACAGTATATCAACAAGTTGCATTTCAAAGGATCTAGACACAAAAATATCACAATCTGATGGCCCTAGCAAAGAAGCCAATACTGTTCAACAAGATAACATGCTGGTTGGCAACCATACAGATCTTGGAGATGCCAATGAGCAAATTGTGAATGAAAAACAAGCACAAGACCAAGAATCATGTTTGGTAAGAAGAACTGATGCTGTGCTGCAAGAGAAATCTATCATTTAGTTCTCAATTTTTCTACCTTAAAATAGTTGCTGGTAAAGTGATTGATGTAAGGACTAGGATAGCAAAAGTATAGCCTGAAACAGAAATGATGTCATTGCTGCAAAATACCAAAATTCAATTCAATTCAAGTTGTGGAATATTTTCAAAATGGTTTTTTGGTTGGAAAAAATGGGCAATTAACCACGTGTCACGAAAATTCAAATCTGTCTTCCAGTCAATTTTAATGCTGTTTAGGGAACATATAATGATGTGAATTGCTAAAAACAACATTTAATCTGTCATCTGAACTATAATGTCTCAATCGCAACTAAGAAGTTGCCATAGAACAGTTTGAAATATGTCACTTACCACAAAACATGAGGCCAACAATAATAATTTTGATGCTTTAACACTTAAAGGCATTGAGTCATGATAAAAAGGATTGGGTATACCCAAAGTGCCAAAATCCGCTGAGTCACGATTTTCATGACTGCGATGCTATTGGTTAACCTTAAACTGGTCACATGAACTCACCTCGTACTGATTAACAAAACAGTTTCCATCAATAGCAAGTTGTCAACAACTGATGCCAATATCACATGAACCAGCAGCGATCACGCCGAAATTAAATGCCCCCCTATAGAGAAGGCCTATTTACCATGACTCAATGCCTTTAAATGTGATAGTTCCAGTGTTTTTGTAAATCTATCATTGCATTTAGCATAACTTATTATATAAAGTTTTTGATTAAGTAGTATTTGGCAAGTCTAACAACTTTCTCAAACCATTAAGACTGACCATCAAATAGTTTGCACTTCTGAAATTTGAAAAATATTTTTTTTTCAAATAATAAACAAAAATCGCATCAGGAGTTGGAAGTTTTGTTTGATTAGGCTGTAACTATTAAATGATGCCTAATGGCTTCACATAAGTTGTTTAATTTTAGATTATCAAGTTGTTCACAGCAATGTCGCCATTACTTGTTTGTCAAACGTTTGTCAAACGTTTGTCATACTTTTGGTTGCTAAGTGAACATTATCAATTGCAATTTACAGATTAACTGAATGCTGCAATTTGTAACATTTGAATGTTTTGTAATAACTTGACAATATTTGAAGCTCATTCTAAAAACATTTCTATTTGTTGACAAGGGTGGCAATAATCAGCAACATGACTTGACAAAGTTTGAGGCTGAAAAAGAACCTGAGAGTTTGAATGATAATGCAGACCTACCAGTAAAAAAGAAAATAGGAGATCCAGTCCCAGAGGTTGAAAGTTCAGAAATTAGAGAGGATGCAGGACTACAGCATTGTTCAAAGTCATTGCAACCTGACCAAATGGAGGAAGGTATGGAATCAAAAAAGAGTAAGTGTTCTGACCAAGGAGATAATGGGACTAGACAAAATAATACCCAAAGATTTGATCAGTTACAGTCTTTGTACCATTTGAAAAAATTCAGGTGGAAAGGGGAGCTGATACAAATTGTGACTCAGAATGAGAATGGACCATGTCCACTTTTGGCCATAGCCAATGTCCTTGTGTTATCAAAAAGAATTGTACTTCCCATAATGCAAGAATGCATCACAGCAACACAACTGATGGAATACATAGGGGATTACATATTGACAGTTGAGCCAAAGGTATTGATTATTAATTCAGATTCTATTTCTTTCATATTTTTTGTATCAGTTCATTTTTCTTATATTTTTAGTATGGGAGTTCCTGGAATTTATCATAAGTGAAGGTCTTTTGACCTTAATTTTGGTTGATATCCATGGGGATTGAAATATTTTTCCAAAAAGGCTCTCATATGCTGTTTGGACTAGTTCCCTGATGAGAGTACCTGTTAGATTCAATTCAGATCCAACCTTTTGCATATAATTCAGTCTAAAAAATTAAACCTCTTCTACTTTAAGTTTAATCCTGGAAAAATAAAAGCTGAGTGAGCAGGCTACTTAAATTAAGATTCTAATATAGAAGATACACAACACTCCTTTTTTGTACAAACTTAAAGACTTTAGTATGGACAGTACTAAAAAACTCCCTTGGCAGTGCAGTTTAGGAAGAAGATATCTGTTAGGTTTGTTATTAGGGCTGCAGTTCTCAAAAATGACCTGAGTTTTGAGTGCTGGGCACATGTAAATCTAGTATTTAAAGAGATTTTGCTGCTATCATGAAAACCAGACAGGATTGGTAGGTGTAGAGACTATAGATTGGTTTTTCAAGAAGTACTCAGAAAGTGCTATATTATTCACTCTTGTGCAATGCAATAAATAGAATATGCTTAAGACACATGATAAGCATTACAAGCAAGCTAAAATTCTTCTTTATCCTACTGGCTAACAAAAAACCTTATCATGGCACTGTGTGAAAAAGTTAAAAAAATCCTCAATAATGCGACAAAATCTGTTATCTGAAAAAAAGTATGTTGATAGAATTTGCTTTTACAGCAAGTCCCTCTGTTACTTTGCAGAATGTTGATGAATCAGTTCTTCTAAATTACCAACAAAACATGCATGATGCAATTTCTATCATGTACAAGTTACAGACTGGAATTGATGTGAATGTCAAGTTTACTGGGTATCTAAACTTTTCATTGTTTTCTTCTTCTTGCAGATTGAACAGTTTTCATTGAAATTTTCATTTGTATTTTTATTTGTATTCTTCTTAAAAGGTAATAATTGTTTAATAACCAAGGGGAAACAGTGCTCAAGCTTATATGTATTTCTTTTAGCCCTCGTGATTTTGAACTCACTCCTGAATGCCTAGTGTTTGATATCTTGAACATTGGCTTGTATCATGGCTGGTTAGTTGATCCTCAAGATTCCCAAATTGTGCATGCTGTTGGAACTCTCAGCTATAATCAACTTGTAGAAAAAATCATCCGAAGCAAGGAGGAGAATTCTGATGAAAATACATTGACTGAAGGTATTCATTGCAATTTCTTACTACAGCTAACAGCTTAGATCACTACAGACCAGATAAAACATTATCCAAAGTTTGACTTGCAGCATTGGAGAGCAAAACCAAAATTTGACATTAAACCCATATCAAGCGAAATAAGTTACAAGGCTTAATTAAACAGCTGAAGTACACACAAGTAGATATATGATCAGACAAACAATGGTTTGTAAAAAATTCATGGGCTTATTTCTCAAGACGGGTATTAAGATAAAAATGTGTAAGAACATCTTGGTTTTGTTGCAGAGTGGGACTTATGTGATGCTTTTTTCACAGGAGAATTAAGAAGGTTTGACTGATGAATGAATCCATAAATTTAATTCAGTCAGAGTTGTAAAACACCTCATTTATGCCGCCAGTCAAATTCAAGCAAATTTTACTGTCTATCAATAATCAGACTGTCTTGCATGATGGCTGCATTAAGAGTGAACCGTGAAGTAGCAACTTAGAACTGTTTTGTTCTATACACCAAAAGGATATAATACAGCTCTGCCTGTTCGGCATGTAATAATCAGATGTAATTTTTATATTGACTAAAGAATGGCAGGTTTTGGCTAGTTTCATTCAGAACATGTAACTTTTGTGTAGCTATCAGTTGCCAAATCTTCCACTATGGCTTTCTTTTATCAAGATTCCAAAAAATGAAAATGAAACTTCTGCAGTGAAATGGAGCTCCTTAAAGGCATTGAGTCATATGATAGAATGGAGTGGGTATACCCAAAGTTCCAATATCCCCTGAGTTATGATTTTTGTGCTGTAATGCTATTGGTTGACCTGGAACTGGTCACATTAGCTCACCTCCTACTGATTAGCAAAACAGTTTCCATCAATAGAAAGTTGTCAATAACGGATGCCCATATGAAATTGCCGCAATCATGCTGAAAACAAATGGCCCCCTATAGAGATGGCCTATTTACCACGACTCAATGCCTTTAATATAAAAAATGTGCATATTTTAGATGTCTCTGCACCTGGTTTGGAAACATTTTAGAAAAATCCGGTAGATTTATCTCCAGATTGCTGTTTTTTAGGTCATTAGGCTTTGTTGTAATTGTTCATCAACTTTTATCATTTTGACCCAAACCTAAATTTCTGCTAAATTATGTTTCTGTTTCTATTAGGACTTGCTGTTGAGAATTTCCTTGACCAAACTGCAAGCCAGTTGACTTACCATGGATTGTGTGAGTTAAATAGTGCAACAAAAGAAGGGGAGCTCTGTGTATTTTTCAGAAACAACCATTTCAATACATTATACAAGTTTAAGGTACTTTTATTATCAAGAATTCCCAGGGATGCCAGAACGACCAAGCTGCAAGGGGGCAGGCTTGAGTAAAAGGGCATTTGAAAAATAATTCTCATCTGCAACTAATTACTTTGCAACTGCCATTTTATTTTGATCTTCTGTAGGAACATTGACTAGCTTCTGGTTATCGCAAATGGTCAGTTTCAAGGGCACTTGAACAAATAGAGCACTCTGGCATCTTACCCCTCTTATCAAAAGGCAAAAGGGGCAGTTGATCCCCTAAGCCCTGTTCTCCGGCATCTTACGCCTCTTATCAAAAGGCAAAAGGGGCAGTTGATCCCCTAAGCCCTGTTCTCCGGCATCCATGAGAATTCCTTAAATTTCAATATGGTGATTATTTATACCAATAACAAACCTGACTATGGTTTCTGTACAATACATTACTTTGTTCATGGACAAGATTTATCAAACCATATCAAAAGCTCAGAGACCAAATTAATAAAGTTTTTCGGTATAATTTTTCTCACCAATGTTTCTAAAAGTTTTAAGGGTTTCCTTGAAGTAATCATACCTAAATTTATCAGCTATTCATTCTGTTTTTTTTTTTGCTTTTTGCTTGTTTGACACCAGTAAACAAGCCCTTGCTCTAAACTGAATCATTGTAGTGAATAACTAGAAAAAGAGGTTAGGAAATGTCTTAGGCAGTTTGATGCTGTTGTAAAAAGAGATTCTTTTTTATTGTTATAGTTTGATAGTTGTTCTAGAGGCTTTGTTTTTAGATATTTTTGCCCATTAATGTTGATTTAGGCTGACGTTAGGTCTTGTGTCATTATTGATGAAAATCTGTCTTGCCTAATAATCAGTGGCATATGCAGTAAGGGTAGGGGGTCCAAACCCACCCAAGTTGGCAAAAAAATGGTCTTCAAGATTGTCCAAAAATGCAAATTAGTTGGTAGGGGTAGGGGCTGGCTATATGTTGATATCACTGTAAAGTTTGATTGCGATTGAAACAAAAAATGCTTTATTCTGCTTATTCTACCAAGAGATACTTTTGTTGAGTGCACCTTTTTAAGGCAAAGTAAATTGAGTTAGTTCAAATACTAAAGAAATCATTTTTAAAAATGCTTACCTATCTTTCCTATCAGTCTCAATCTTACCTATCAGATTAATGTTTTGCCACATCATTGGTGCTTCAGTGCCTCAGAATGATCAAATATTATTGTAACTGATAGCAACAATCACATGTATAAACAAGAAAAAACACTGGAAGAAGGCAGCAAACTGCCACATCTTCATTTAACCATGCCAGTTTAATTCTGTCATTCAGGCGAAAATGTTGTGCAAAGATGAAATCTTTAGAAAAACTGTAGTTACTCTTATCTTCAAGCTTGGTCGAATTTTCCAACCAGTTTGACATAAAGGCTTTGCAAGGGCCACCAGTTTAGACACCATTCTAGTAACAAATTTTTAATATAAGAAACCACCAAATCTGCCATTTGCCATTTTTGCTTTAACTTGATTATTAGTAATTGTCTATTCATCTTGTTCCTTTGAGTTCTTAAAAGTCAACCAATTTCCATATATATGATAACATAACACCTTTCTATATCAAAGGATGAGCTGTTTCTATTAGTGACTGATCAAGGATATCTCACCGAGTCAAAAATTATCTGGGAAACGCTTGCTAATGTTGATGGGGATGGTCAGTTTGTTGATGAGAATTTTGTCACTGTTGGTCCAATGACATATCAGCCTGCAATGGCAGAAAGAAGCAAACAAACACCAACTGATCTTACACAAGAGGACAGAGAGTGAGTTATAATTTTAGTGCATTTATTATATTTGACAACATCACTTATAACTAACTTGCAATTGTATAAGGAAAATAAGTGATTTTAAAATAACAATGTTTAGTAGTTAGTTATCAAGGGCACAATGAACTGTTTGACACAAAAGCTTGTTCATTTATGGAACATTTATCATATATGGCTATTACAGATATTTCTTTAACTGAGTTTGATGTATGACCTCACACACCTGCTTGATAGTAGCAGAACACTTTTGTTTGCAAGTCTTATTTGTTTGTTACTTCATAATAATTGGTAATTTGATAAATGCACATACTTCATGCGACCATACTGTCTTGTTTGTAACTTCTAATAAATAGATAGTATATATGCAGATATAACCACATGCACATTTGAAATGAAATGTGACTATAAGCAGGGTTGTACAGTACTGTTTTGTAGACTGTTGTTGGTTTCATCGCAAACAAGCAAGTTAGCTTTTCTCTTATGAAGACAAGTGGATAAAATTAAACGTTTAACTACATGTAGCTTGGACAAGATAAAATATATTTTTTTTGCTCTAAAAACTTTTTAAGCTGCCTAAGTTATGTTAATGACTTAAACTTTCTTTGAAAAAATTTCCTTGTCTATCTTAGATAAAGATTTTTTGTTGAATTAACACCACAGATACAAGTAATATATCAGTGTTATTTTTTGTATTCAGTAAGTAGTAATTTTCCACTGCATTTATTGAAGGTAACCATTTTAATTCAAATTTCAGCTATTTGATTGCTCTTTCATTACAAGAAGAAAATCAAACAGCACCAGCACCGGAACCAGTCCCTATCAGTCCAGAGCAACAGGAGGCAAAAGAGTGAGTTGTTTATGCTTTAGGCAATGAAATATTGGATGTATTTTCTATAATTTTGAATTTCTTAGGAATCTTGGATTTGCTGAAAATGGAAGAAAAGCTCTTTGTGAAAACAATGTTCTTAAAGGATTTCGTGTTATTCTATGTAGAATATGGAATATGAAAGAACGGTTTTTGCAACAAGTGCCTAGAGATGCCTTTTTAAGGCAATCACACAGTTAATGGCAGATAAGAACAATGAGATTTCAACCATCAAATGTTATGTCTTATCATATAAATATCTAATTATTTGTCAGTCTCAATCAAGCATAAATTTATTCAAGTTAGTAAGCCAAAAAAGCTTCAGCCTTATAAAATTATAATTAGTCCAACAGGGAATCTACTGCTGTAGCTAACCAACGTTACATGGTGTTTTCATGCTGAAAATCTTGCTTTAATGCATAAAATTGGCAAAGATAAGCAATAAAATTATGATGTACATTACTTTAAATTTGTATTCATGTATCTACCTTGCATCCGCAGATAGTATTTAGAACACTGAGAAGCTGTAGGCATATGATGTTTTGTAATGCTTGACAGAATTGAAAAGTATAAGTTTTCAGTGAAGTTTGAAAGCAGATGAAGACAAACTAAGGTTTGGTTAAGGGAACAAAAGTGCAAAAGACTGGAATTTTAAAAAAGAGACAATAAGCTTTGAAGTTTGAATCTAAGGAAACTGGTGCATATGGTGTGCAGATCTTGGTACACATTTTATTTTGTGCATAGTAATGTTATTTTTGCCCATAGAACTGATAGTTTGCATTCTAGTGATTGATAATAGAAATGGAGGTATAAAGAAAAACTCTTGATTCCAGCCTTGCACTAGCTAGACGCTTGCAAGAAGAGGAAAACCAGATGGCAAGACAACACCAGTTACAGCAGCACCATCAACAGAATCAGCAATTACTACTTCGCCAACAACAACCCCAACTTCCTCATCAAAATCAAAGACCTAGAGAATTACATGGGAATGAAGAAGAAAGCAGAGGAGTGAGTAGCTATTATTGTTCTTGTTTCTGTTGGCCTTATTTTGGCAGTTGTTGAGTGAGGATGATACAATTAGCTGTTGATTTGAATCAACATTAGGAAACGCCAATAAAGTTTTTGATTTGACTCTAAGTTTGTTGTTGCCAATGGTTTAATGGAATTCTGATACATTGTTTTTGATGCTGTTATTTTCTTGAAAATATTTTGGATTTATTTTGGGCAAAAGGGGTTAAATACCACAGGTGGTGAAAGAAAAACATTTCAAGTCTAATTGACTCTATTAAATTATTTACAGTATCTTGAACTTTGCATTTTTGTTCTAGGAAAAATGTTTATTACTGTGAGAAGACTGGGAGATACAAAATAACCTCCAAGATTTCAGCAGATTTTCCAAAGCCAGTAGGAGCCAAAATTCTCAATGCAACTAAAATAATTAAGTTGCTTTAAATAACTTTGGCAAAGGTAAACTTTTGTTGGATAAGTGGTTTCATTTTAACTCTTTTCCAGAAAAATACACATCTCATCTCAAAGACTACTGTACACAGCATTGTTAATTGTGTCCCTACTAAAAGGATCCTTGTTTTACCTCTTTACCCCTGCAATGTGTCATGACAAGCAGTACAAATAAAACATCACAAATTAAATCTAAATTTTCTCCTATTCATGAACATCCAATCAAACAACAGAGTATTATAAAGTTGTTTGTCTAACATTGAATTTTAAAATGGATTAAAAGTTTGGCTATATTTGCAACAATAGAGTTTCACAAAAGTTTGGCTTGTCAGCTAGGCCAACTCAAATAAGCTCACCACTTCTATGCTAATTTTGGGTTTTCTTAACACATCAGCAAGAGAAATGAAAAACATACTGCCCAACACAAGCGCTAAAACGAGTATGTTTTATCTAGTTTTGCTGTCAGATTTAAATTTTACTTCCTTTAAGACTGTCAGATTTCTCAACAGCATCTGCGTTTTATATTTTGGTATCCATCATTAAACTTCATTCGTAATTTAAATTTTGTAAACTGTTGAGGTTTTGAACTATTGAACCAAAACATATCTTTGTAAAGCTTATACAATAAGGAACACAAACTTTGTTTTGTAAGCCAATCAGAGCTGGCAATTTTTAGACATTAGCCAATTAGAGAAAGACATGTGCCAGATAAAACCTCACATTGAACTGTGTAGCATGGCAACAATGGTCATCTATGAGATATCCTTGTAGTTTTGCCAACCAGTTGTTTAGAATGTCGTGAGGGTATCAAAGAAAATCACGAGAACATCAAAATAAGGCAATGCTCAAGTACATCCTAAGACAATATATGATTCAATTTTGAGTATTGGCGGGCCTTTTCCTATGACACAAGCCTTCACTTTTGATCACGACAGCTTTGACCACTTGCACAAAACAGTAAATTGTGAGGGATAAGTGTTTCATCAATTAACACGTCATTTCCAGTCATCTTTTGTGACCCAAGTTATAGACATACTAGACAATACAAAGCTGGGATATCAAAACACAGGAAACATGACATTGCATTGAGAAAATGCAGTTTAGCGTGATTTGAATTTCAAATCCACTAGGAATGTTTAGAAATACTCATGTGATGTACATAAAACTTTAAATGAAGTGCAATCATAATTGGTATTTAATTTTTTTGGAGTGCAGTTAAGATCATTCTTTGGCAATTGGTTTTCATTTGATATTACCTTGTGCCTTATAGCAGGATTATATGGTTTTCATAAACATGTCTGGGGCTTTTAGCATTGATTTTCATTACTAAAAATGGCTATCTTTCCCTGAAGCAATAGCTTGTGCAAGAGAAATCACTGGGGCCTTCGTGTGGGCTATTTCTTACAAAAAGGCCTGGTTCTAGAGAATGGCTCAGCACATAATTAATATAACGATGTTTCAAGGCTTGCAAGTTCTTGAAAATCAAATATTTATATGCTTTGTCATTTTAATTTGCCAGAGTATTTCTTTAATGGATAAAGTCAATACTTCAACACAATTGAAGGCATTTGTTTTCTGCCATATATATTTATTCATGCCAGTGGGACAAAATACCCTGAACTAGGTTTATTTTATTTTTGTCCAAATATTTGATTTCATTGTTGTTAGATTCTCTATAGTCGTAGTAAAATTGGCATTCAGAAACAATATATTTATTCTACTTCTACTTTATGATTTATTGGTACCAAAAATTTTCATTTGTATTTAAAAATTGCAAGGGACTAGTTAAAATACGTAACTTGGGAAGGAGGTAATGCTTGTCATGAGCATTTATTGGAATGTATAATTAATGAAATTGCAGAGATGAAGGAAAGGTTTCTTGCACTTAATAATTTGTCGTTTATGTCTTTAGAAGAACAGTGCAAAGTAAATTTTTCAATATCCTAAGCATCTGATTGGAAATTTGTTTTCAATAAAAGTCATTGTATGAACAATATTATTGTTTTCTCTAGTTTTTTCTTCACCTTCTCTGGATTTTCATAAAAAGATCAAGCTTGGTTTTGACTATATTGACTTTGTCTCGTAATGGAGTTGCACTTTCTGAAGGTGCTTGTGGTATTTTCATTTTTCGCCGAACAGATGGTTGCATTAAGGTTAAGTTCTGAATAAGACCATAGCTGCTAGATGTTGCCCAATATAGAGACATTGCTGCTGGAACCTGTGCTGAGAAGAATACCATGGCAATTGTTAAAGATCGGAACACCCTTGTGACAATTATTTGACGTCTTGATGGCATAGTCTTTTTCAGAGTATTCAGTTCAATATTAAGTAAGTTTGTCACTCCAATAATAGCAGGTAGCACTAAGTATGGATCAGAAACAGACAAGTCTGTTATCCAACCAAAGCCTCCAGTTAGGAGTCCAGCGTGGGCCAAAGTTGCCTCTCCAAGGTTAGGGTCTCTAGGGAAAAACCCTGACAAATTTCGCAAAGCAAGAGATATTATGATCCATAATGGAAGTTGCACCCAAGGCAAAAAGTACAACTTTAAAGGGTTGCATTTTTCTCGCTTGTACATGTCCCTCGTGTGTAATCTTGCTTCCATCCGGAATTCCCTATTTACATCCTCCAGGGGCCTCCCATCACGTTTACCCTTGATGGCAATGTTGTGTTTCAATGCTTCAACAACCTCATTGATTGTAGGTTGCAAAAGTTCAACTTTAGCTAAAGTTTCTGCTTGTTTCCTTGCTAGTGGCAGCGTTATCATCAAGCGAAACATAACAGTTGCTGAAATAATGGTTGCCCACCAAGGAAGTCCACTTATTTCTTGTACGTTAACTAGCAAATCTTGCATTCCAACTATTAATGGGAACGTGTAATATGGAGCATGAGATGATTGACGAAATTGAATACTTTCAGGTAGATGATTTATCACCCTTCTTTCCAACAGATACCGCTTTTCTCCGCGCGATGTAAAAAGTTGTGAATTGGAGAAGACCCTATTACATTTTGTTGTAGAAAAAAGGGCACAAGAAAGTTTAGATTTTGGTACGGCTTGGAGTGCTTGTAGCCTTCCGTAACATGGCAGGTATTTATAAACAAACCATCCTACTTTTCTGTGGTACAGCATCGCGAATTATCCAATTCTAGAGTTTAATGCACAAAAACAAGTTCGGCCATCTTGTCAAAGTCCCTCGCCTCGCTTCCAAGCAAGCCAAAACGAGTCAAAATCAAAATCAGATGACGACTACACTGCTTGTGAAAATATCTGCGATGGGTTATTGTACTTTGCGAATATGAAGGAAAGCATAGAGTTAAAAAGTCTATCAGTCCTTTGGCTAGCATTTGCTTAAAGCAGTTCATTCGATTTCGTTGTGATATTCATTTGGAGAGATAAAAATTTAGAAACAGGCCGGAAAGGACCGAGTCTGATCCAAGCATTGCAAACAAATTCACAATGGTTCAATTTACTGTTGCAAAGTCACCAAGTGAACAGCTGTCACTCACTAATTGTTTGATTGTAAATAAACAGGATTTTGATATGGATATTGTGAAGTGAGTTTTTCAGAAAGACCTTTAGCTAAGTCTACAGCATTTCATTTTTAGTTTCTCTGTTAATTGTTTTAAATTCCTCTGCATATAGTCTAATAGAAGTAAAATAATACGTTAAATATAAAATAAGAAAAAATTCAGGCATTATATTGATATAATTATCAAAACAGAAGAAAGGAATCGTATGCAGTAGGATTTCTCAAGGAGGGTTTCTGGCGTAGCTAACTCAGTAGGTAGGCTAATCGCGGAGACTCCCCCCCCCCTCTTCCAAGATAACTAATGAACATGGTAAAGATTATTTTTAGCATAAAGTTATTGACGAAGTACATTTTCTATAACCTTAGGACTGTAGCGATTTATGATTATGAGATCCAGCTAAAACAAAGAAAGAATTAAAACATTAGGGATAGATCTTATTAACACATTCACATACCATACCTTGCAAATTTGCCTTAATGATATCATGCAGCTTTATAATTCAATTAACAAAAACTTGATGTAGATTGAGAAGTGCAATATTCAAATGATTACATCTGTCCTCTGATAATGTATAATATAGTAAGGAAAACAGCAAATAAGTTTACTCGTAGTGTAAAAGATATAGTATGTTTGCAAACTATTTGATCAAATGAACTTTGTTTATTGAAAGAAGAACCTTCCTTTGCACTGTCATTATAATGCAACATTCAAATCTTTCTTGTTAGAGAAACAAATAGTTATTTTCACTATCTTTAAAGCCGAAAAACCATTTTCCAATGATGCAGAATTTACTGTATTGAAGTATGCTGAAAGCGCATTTTTCAAACATCAAGAAAAGCTCTAGATCTTCTTTGTCAAATATTTTACTATCAAAAATTGATAAAGTTTGCTGAAAGTTTTTTAAAAGCATTGGCTCATCTCCGCATGAAAAAGGAATCAATATTTTATTGACAGGACTGTGTGTATTTTGGGGTAAACAAGGCCAAAGCAATGTTTTGTTTCTCCCATGGCAATGTGATCTCCCATGGCAATGTGATCCACCAGAACATTGTTTCACATCTCCATATAGCTCTAGATCTTTTATGAAAATGCCATCTTAATGTTGTACCTATTGCCATTTGATGTTGCTGACCAGATATAATTATATATTGATTCCAATATAGTTTAGAAGATTGTAGCCTAAAGCTGTCATGTTTTGTTTGATGTCAAAATAGAAGCTAGAAAAAAGGTTCACTTTATAAGAAGAGCAGGTAGCAGAAAAATTGAATTATGTTGTTAGTATATGGGAGTTCTAAAATAATTCAAAAGCAAAGATTTCTTTATAATTCTAATTATTTTATATTTTCAATTATTTTCATACTGAACATTTTGTTTAAATAGGTATGTACAAATAGAATGCAATTCAAACAAATTCATTTTTGGCATAAAAGGTTCAGATTCTGTGAGGAGAGGGGATATTGGATTTGGTTTCATGCAAGTAAGAATTGTTACTATTCTTGCAAATTTTGTGACACCACATAAGGGCATGCTTCTGAAGACTTATATCCAATTAGACAATTTTGCATCCTTCATTTACAACATTTTCGGCTTGGCCATTTCAAACAAGTCAATTAAGCAGGTGAAGGTCATGTTTATAACAGACAATGTCTTTTGTCTTGATAAAGATTAAGCTAGACAAAAGAATGAAGTCATTATTTTTTCAAAATGTCTCCAGGTGTCAATATTTTAACATTTAGGGAGACAACCTATTGTTTATTGACTTGTTGCAGAAAGAAGGGAACGAGAAAAGATAAAACAAGTCATAAATGGAAAGAGAACATTAAAAATATTGAAAAATTATTATTATTATTTATTTCTCAGAAATGCTCTATCATTGCCACCATTTTGAGTTTGCAGAAACAGCACAGTAGCGAATCATCTGCCTAATTTCAAGCCCTGTTCTTAAACATGATAGTCATTGGTTGTACTATTGTTTTCCCTTTTTTGGCACTTTGCCCCTTTCCCCTTTACAAGTGCCTGCTTCCCTGATCTTAACCTTTGTTTAGTTTAGGTTTTTCAGACGAGTGTTTCTCCTGCAAATCTATTCATTTTGAATGCTTTATTTTTTAGAGGCAATGGTCAAGAGCTGAGCTAAATAGCCAGATTGAAGGTACATTTAAAAAAATTGCCCTAACTTTGAATGCATGATAGTTTAGTGTTTTTATAAGCTATTATAAGATATTATTTATGAATTCTTTTGATCACTTCTTTCAGAAAAGCTTTCTATCCACATGAAAATAATTAACAAGGAAAGATAATTGTTGCTGTTTTAGACAATTTGTTGAGTTATTTAGTTTGCAATGTCCCAGACTGTGAAAGGGAAAAATTTAGTAAAATGATAAAAAAATGATATGAATATTATTATCAATTGAATTTAATGCCAGCTAACATTTGTTTGTGATATTAGAATTAAGTTTTTCTTATTGACAAATAGATTTTCTGAGCTATTACACGAAAGCAAATTGGGCAAAAGCCATTTAATTTGTGAAAGAATAAAAATTGTGGCAATAGAGTTTCATGTGTTATGTTATTACAACAAGTTTCATTCCATGAAAACTTATACACTGGGGTCACAAAAGTATGGAAACGGTGCTAAAAATGGCGGCTCACAGAAACCAAAGGCCATTGCCAAAGGCCTAAGCCAACAGGTTTTTAAAACAGAAGTTGGACCGGTGCTTCAGGAAATTTCCGGAAAATAGTTTCGAAGGGTTCATAAAACAATGCCTCAAAGTACAGATAAAACTTAATAAGCATAAGATAATTTAATTAACCTTGAAACTTAATACATGCAGCTTTGTTCTGACTTTAAGTATATTACGGAGACTATCATTTTGGCCGCGATATCAGGCTTTAGGTTATTAAAAGTGCTATCTGGTGAACAATTTCTAAAGCTGTCATTTAGTGATCAAAATAGTCCTCTTGCTAAATAACATAGACGCTTTGGATGTAGATGATTCTTTTCATTAATTTTTTAAGCAGAATGAACATGAATGTTTCGCTTTAATTTTTTTATTGTCATGTGCTTAGATAATGAGTAAATCAGAATTTAAGATAAACAAGTCATTAACATCAAATGTAAAGCAGATCACCTTGTGTCAGTATTGAAACTTTAGAATTAAAGTGCACTGTAAACATCGCTTTCTCAGTTAAAATTTTTTCATGAAAAAGAAGCTTTAAGAAGTTTGCATCGAATTTCAACACTTCGTTTTTACAGAATTATTTTCAAGCAATGCTTCAAAGTTTTGCTGGATTTTTCCCCTCAAAACAGCAAACCAATCATTAAATTTTCTTTAACCAAAATTCGAAGTAAAGGCGAATGCATTTTTCCGCCATAACCTATCGTTTCCAAGCCCTTCGCCTCATAATTCTGATTTTGAAATTGGTCGGCTTAGGCCCGTGGTCACTGTGAGCCGCCATTTTGACCTACCGTTTCCATACTTTTGTGACCCCAGTGTAGAATGAAATATTTTGAACAATAATCATTTTTAATTTACTAATTCCCTATTCACCTTTTGCAAAGTATTTGATAAAAGTAAAGCTAACTAATAGAGTTACCACCAACAACTGCTATTGATGGAAAAAGCATGTATGGGAACATCTTGTTCAGGCACCAAAAGTTTTGCTTTCGGTTTTAAAACTCTTTTAGTTATGAATAGGTGTGCTAACTTCAAAGAATTCAATTAGTGCTAACTTCCTAGATAGTGGGATAATACTTCCCTTTAAGCCGCATTTACACGAGCAATTTTTTCCTTGGCAATTTTCCTTGACAAGTTTTCTTGCCCGTGTAGATTATAAACAAGTTTTGTTTGACAATTTCTACACATTTCATGTAGAAAGATAAAAAATCTCTTTGACAATATCCATTTGTGCTATGGCAAGCGGAGTTTATAGGTTAGCTTCGGTTTTCTGACGCGGTTCGTTATTTGCGCAAATTTTTATTGCAAAAATGGCCCCTTTAACGAAGTAGTAACTTTTTTTCGTGTGTGGTATAGCTGCACCTCTTCTAATGTACTATGAATCTAAGAAAAAAGACAACAAAAGTGGTGGATTTGGCCTTGGGCGAGCCATCGTTGCAGACAGATCAAAGGATTAGCAGGAAACTTGATTGGAGAACTGAGATTCACATTAAGTCCAACGGTTAAAATTTTGCGTTTGAAGTCTTTGAAATTTTCATTGGGAATCTTAGCAGACAATAATGTTTCATTGGTCTACCTATTTTTGAAACTTGTACTGTATCCCAAAGGCTTTCGCGGCTTTGCAGAGTTTCCAAGAGCATTGACGTGCCTTAATCGGTCCAGATTAACCTCGTGGTGGCCATAGCAGCTAAGAAAAAGCTATTACTTACCCAGAAAGAAGGGTCTGGAATTGAGTCAAATTTTTCAAGTTTACTTGCCAAGTCATCTACCCGGGCAAATTTTGCATATAAAAATTTTTTACTTGTCAAGTGCACTTGCTAAAAAACTGGCATGCCAGCTTCTGAACAAGTACCCTTGTCAAGTAAGAAATTGTCATTTTTCCTCAATCAACCCCAATCTACACAAGCAAAATAAACTTCTCAAAGAAAAATTGTCAAGGAAAACTTGCTCTTGTAGATGCGGCTTTACCCCTAGGAGGATGCCCTTGGTCAGAGTCACTTTTTGGTCAATTTTTTCAACCATGGTTATTATTTCAATTAACAAATTGTATTATTTAAATGGACAATAGCAGCACACATTTTCTTATTTTGTTAAACTTATTTTTCTAGTCAAACCACATGCATTTAGATCAAAATTGTTGATTGGATCGATGACTGTTAGTGCTGATTTTCTACAGAAAAATAAGTAAGTTAACTCTAGAACTTGTTGTTTTGTATGTTTGTGTTAAAATATCTTGTTTTATCACTTTTTGATG
Source organism: Rhopilema esculentum (assembly GCF_057945365.1). Lineage (NCBI taxonomy): Eukaryota > Metazoa > Cnidaria > Scyphozoa > Rhizostomeae > Rhizostomatidae > Rhopilema > Rhopilema esculentum. The sequence continues at coordinate 7,697,012 of NC_142832.1, read as the reverse complement.
CCAGCTTCTCCAGCAAGCAGAGACTAGCTCTTTGGAATACACCTTGGCAGCTGTCTTGAGCAGATAAAAGGGCATGTAATTTCAGCCATCTGAAGTATCGTTTTTTCTTAGTGCTATTTACCCTCTTTGTTCCTTATTTCAAGTGTTATAAAGTTTATGGTACGGTCTAATACAAATCATTTCTGCTTCTGTTGATAACTTTTCTCTTGTGACTATCATGAATCTTGAAAAAGGAGAGTATCATTCTGCTGGTAGCAGTGATCGTTTAGATAAAGATTATGATATGAAACTTTATAAAAAATGTGGATTTTACGGCCCTATAAAGATAATGTTGCAAGATTTTCAGATAATGTGATGATGTAATGTTGACCGTTTTAGGACAACACAAAAGGCATATGACACAGATGCAATGGCAACTGAGTTTACAGTTTCATTTCAGAATTTGCCATTCACAATTGGCCAGAAGGTATGGTTACCCTTTGACTTACTCGCATAGCTTTGAAGGATCTGTGTAGCATATTTCAGTGAATTAGAAAACGAGACAAGGTCACCACTTTCCCTGTATGCAGCGAAGAAACAGTTGTGGTTGCCCCCCTTTTATTATCAAGAATTCTCAAAAAAATAGCGCTCTTGTCGAAAAATGTGGGCTTTCGTCGAATAATTGACAGAATTTTAACATGCTGACTGCTGAAATCCCATCCAAGACGGGAAATCCCTCCGCCACGTTGTTTTGCGGAGAATCCCCCCCACCGAATCAAAACCTGTACCTCGACCACTGTGTTATACTGTCTCTGACCAATCCTTGCCAGTGATGACTTTCTTGTATTGTCGCTGCACTGATAGGACAAAAATTCTCAGAAGCAACCGTTGCTGACCTTGCATAAATACTCAACCTATTTCTAGGTTGAGTTTTTGTCTTATCTAATTGTTTACCATTTTGTTATCATTCTAATCCATTTGATGCGTACTAAAAGCTATCAGTTCATATTTCGGTATGTGTTCATTACTGTACCTAAGGAAGAGTGATTTTTCCTTCAGATGATAAATGTCCCCCGTGATAGATAGCTATCTGTTTAGGGATTTAAAGTCGTTCTTTTCCATTTTCTGCTTAATTGATAGATCTCTGTTTTGAATTTCAGATGGTTTTCAGTTTTGAAGATAAACCATATTTGGTTCTGACTGTAAAAGATCTTGAAGGTAACTTGAGATGTTATCTTGAGGTTTTTGTTGCCATGTTTTTCTGGTCATTAAAGGCCATGATATGCCAGCATAGAGGTTTACAATGCTAAGCGATCACTGCCTTCCCAAGCTATCAATGCTGTTTTAAACTTCTTCTTCTCACCCTTCCTCATCGCTGATTTCTCTAGTATCTATGGTAATCGCGCCTCTACGAAAAACTCCTGATATTTGCAGGCATTGCAAAAGATGGACACCATGTATAAATGGAATTTAGGCTCTATAGAGCTTGTCGGACCTAATTGATAGTCTAACTTATTCTAGATAGGTTAATAATCTTTTCAATTTATTTTCAGTTGCTGACCCAACTGCTGCACTTGGCACACGAGTTGAGAAGAAAATTGAGGCAAAAAAGGTGGCTAGATTTTGAACTCGGGGGCCGCCTCCCCCTACCCTCCTATTATCAAAAGCAGGATTTTCGACTGGAATAAACCAAGAAATATTAAATGTATTTGGCCTCTCTTTTTTATTTAAGGAACCTTTAACAGAGTATTATCTGAATATAGGCATCCAATTTTTATCGTAGATAAATGTCTTCGATGCCATATGGGTGCATTTTACTTTTAGATTCTGAGAGGCGAACAAGACCCTCTCTTGAGTGAGGTAACCTTCCTTCCTTGAGTGAAAGAGCATGCGCATGGAACTAAGTCATTATTACGCATGCTCTTTGACTCCAGGACGGAGGGCTGCCTCACACATTTGAAGATTCTCGCTCGTTCGTCTCTCCAACAAATACAGTTTTTTCGATTCAGGCTGACTGTGCTGTCTTGATGGCCAATTCACACATAATCTTCGATAAGGAAGAGGTAAGTTCTGCCATGTTATTCACTATAATGGCTTATTGTTTCACTAAGAAACAGTTGGTCTTTTCATGAAAATGATTCACTCTGCTGCTATTGTAAGTGTCATACTTTCTATAGTTTCGTTCAGAATCCATAACAAGTTTGAAGCGTGATAGAAATCTAGTAAAATGCCTTTAGTTGGGAAGATACCCTGTATCTAGACAGGTGCATCTTTTGGAAAAGAACACCTCTTCATCAAAAACTGTCTTTTGTGCATAGTTAAGATCCATAAAAAATTAGATTTATTTAAGCTTCAAAGTTTGAATATTTTTGGCGCTTGTAAATTCAGTGGGCTGAAGTTAAATCGAATTATGTTCAGGATCTTTGTTGAATGTAAAACCTTAAATTTTTATCCTATTATATTTTGAGGATTGAGCGTAACTCGACACATTTTTCTGCGTAAGGTTTTCTATGCTCAGCGCAGGGTTCACCGAATGTTTTCATTTTTCTTTTACCAACGGCGTACTTTGTTATATTTTATGTTATATGAACACCTACAGAAAGTAATTTTTTTTCTGTTAGGAATACTTGTAACGGACTTTACATACCTAAATGTATGAGGGGCGTTCAAAAAGTTTTCGGATATAGAAGTTTCTGGAATTTTAGATGTCAATTCGACGTTAAAAATTTATACATCTCTCTAAAAATTAAAGTTTTTTGGGATATTTTTTACATATTCAAAAAAACGTCGACACGTTCAGCTACGGATCTCCGATGAAGTCACTGACGAACTATGATTTTCCACGACTTTCTTTCTATGTCTTCAAAGTGGTTTAAATTGAACCTTAACGCTGCTCTGACATACAGCACTCTCGCGATCAGGTGTTTTTGATTGCTTTGCGTAATTGTGTGTTATAATGCGTACATTGTAAAAAAAGATAAGCAGGTCTGTTGCTTCTATTTGTTTATTCATATCCGTCAACTTTTTGAATGCCTTTCATAGGGGTGAATGAGTCAATATCTCGCAGGGGTGAACGCTCATCGTATTACAAGGAAAGGTGAAAAAGTCAGTAACTAAGAAAACTCAAATACTAGAATTTCGTTTGATATCTGCGGAATTCAAATAACCTATTATCTTTAGTCTCATCACACGTTAGACATTATCAACGTTATTCTTGAAGTTTGTGACTTTTAAGGTGAATGTAAGATGTTGAAGAGATTTCTACACTAAGCATATTTTGTATAAGCGTAGAGTTTTTCTCTACAATTATTTAATTATTCTTATTGTTTTAGAATTCATCTATAGTGCTGAAAGGAAAAGCTCAAGGGTACGAAGACATTAATTTAAAACATTTCTAATTATAAGGGGTCGAACTCATATGATTGTATCCCGCCGGCGTCATATAACAGTATCCCGCGGGCTTTATATTTCATTCGCAGACTTGATTTATCTTTTTTCGTACGCTTTTCTCAAATGAAGACGTTTGTAGATCTCCAACAAAGCATATTCTGCGCACCTTCAAAATTATTTAGTTTTGTCAACCAACACTTAGTTTACAATTTATTTAAATTGAAAAGAGCTTGAAAATTCTTGCCAACTTCGTATAGTTATCCATTTAACAATAATACTCTACAAGGAGGTATGTTGCACATCCTTGTTGTTATTATCTTATACCTGTTTTGGCGATTATTTATTTCACTGTTGTTCCAGATAGGTGCATAATCTGACATATAAAAATTACAATGCGTCTTCTCTTTTCGTATGGTTTTAGGCGTTCGGCGATGCCTTCTATCATAAGCCCTGACTGGGATTTCAGTAAAATGGGAATCGGTGGCCTCGATGAGGTATAACATTTTTTCACCCGAGCAAGATTATTATTTTCTTATTGTTAATTTATTTTAAGTTAGCTAACTAGAAATAATGGCAAAAATGAAAAATAAAGGCCAACTTTAAAAAGCAAAATAAAAATTACAATTATAGTTACACTGATGCAGATTTTTTATTTACAATGATAAAAAGATTACATTCTAAGTTAAAAACCAATGTTTTGTATTCAGTATGTGCACAATCTACAGGTGCATGACTTGCCATTCTAATGTTTTGTATATTTTTTAAATCCATCTAACGTTTAGCATTCTGATTTCCCTGCACAATTCCTTAATGAGACTAAAACCTCTCGCCTTGGCGACAATGACGCTCTTGCCTTTCATCTCAAATTCCCTGACTTTTCTACTTTTTACCCAAATTCGGGCTTCTGCATCCCTCCCTTCTGATGAGCAGACCTCTCGGTCCAAACACTTTGACCTTTCGAATCCTAGTTTCGCTGTACCCCCTCCCCCAACCAGCACTTTGTCCGTCGGGGCAGAAAATATTTTTGCTGGGCAAAAGAAGAAACTTTCTCACCCTGTACTACAATTGTAACCGTTTTGCGATAATTGTAATGTATTAACATTTCTGAAACAGTTGAACTTTCAATGAATTTTGAAAAAGAAGCGCATGAAATCAACATATGAGATCATTTACCTGACCACATCCTTGAAGTGTGTAAAACACCCTTTTTTCGGCAAAAGTCATTTCTGTACCCCTCCAAAGACACATCACTTCTCGAATGGCAGCAATCACAAACACCTCAGTTATAGATTCATATGTCCTCGCTTGTAACTTATGCACCAAAACCATCACAAATGTTAGAGCCACATTTTTCCTGTGCATGTACAATAGGACATATAGTCACTAAACTAGTTCTTACCTCTTTTGGTCAATTGGCAAGGCAGTCGCCTAAATTCAAGGCATCCTTTCATTTAATTTCATCATCGTATGTATTTATGTTGAACTCTGATGACCTTTGTTATTTGATTCTCTAGGAATTTTCAGCAATCTTTAGAAGAGCTTTTGCATCGAGAGTTTTTCCACCTGATGTAGTTGACAGTTTAGGTACGTACGTCTAAACATTCTCTATTCAATACAATCTTTATAAACAGTTATACATATGTATCCCGCTATAATGAATTCTGTAGGGGCTAATAAAAAGTTTGTAATAGCCGAAGTTGGATATACCGCAAGGCTTCGTTATGATGGGAGTATTTCAAGTGACCAGGCTGTTACTTCGTACTAGTGAGACGCTTGTAGTAGTAAGCGTGGCTTGTACTAACGGGATTCAACTGTATAAATTTTATTTCACATTCATCTTCTATCTTTTCAAGATTTAAGCCTTTGTTTTGTATTTTCATGGCATTAGCCTAACATACCAGAAATGCATATCAGTTTTTCCTTACTTTTACACTGTACTCTTTTTCCTAATAGGCATAAAGCATGTTAAAGGTATTCTTCTGTATGGTCCTCCAGGTATGCTCCACTGGTAACTTGAGAATATATATTTATTCTGCTTCAAACTATGTTTATGATTGAGTACAAGAAATGTTTTACGTTTGTTCAATTGTTACTCTACGTGACACCCAGCGTAGTTGTGCATTCAAACTTTCCCTACCTTTATTCAATTGCTCCAACGGCTCTTTGCCCAGTATTAAACACTTTTACACCTTAGCCATAAAGCCAGACTGCCCATCCTGTTTTAAACGATTTTTGTTTTTGACCATCTTTATTTCGAAACAATGAGAGAAAGGGAAAACGGCCAGCTGATTCCGGATAATGTTGTCAATTCTAGGTACCGGAAAAACATTAATGGCAAGGCGAATAGGAGAAATGCTTAATACCCGAAAGCCGGAGATAGTTAATGGTCCAGGTTCGTATAGTTATTTATTAAGCACATCTTGCCGTTTCTTGCACATCAACTCTCACATCAACCCCGGTTACATATTAATAAGATAAGTATTGGCTTTCCTTCACGAATAAAGGGTTGCATTGCCATTTTGGCAAGGTCGCATTTATTATGCCAGAAAATTGGCAACACAAATCTAAAATGTTCATTCAGGCAAGCCAAGAATATAAGAGACGAATTTATTTGGTTATAATCTAATGGCTTTTGCCTGGCGCTGTTGCTGAAGCTGCCAGAAACAATATTTAACATTCTGCCACAGAAATTTAATTTCTGCGTTGATTCGCTTGTTTTAATGCATTCATTTTGACTATGATTTTAAAGACTCAAGTTTGAGATCCTCTCGTCTTTGATCCTATGAACTTTTGGGTAAATTGTAAAAGATATTTTTTTGCACTGAAAGAAGCTTGATAATTTTGTGCATTACTTTTTAGAAATATTAAATAAATATGTTGGTGAATCAGAAGCTAATATCAGGTATGTAAAGCTCATATTTAGGGTTTGACATTTGTTACGAGGTCGGATAGGACAGGACAGGATGGGACATTCCCTCAGCATGGAGGGGGATAGGATGGGACATGATGAACAGCACGTAAGGGGATAGGATGGGACAGGATGCGACATTCCCTCAGCATGGGAGGGGATAGGTTGGGACATGATGAACAGCACGTAAGGGGATAGGATGGGACAGGGTAGGACAGAATGGGACAGGGTGGGACAGAGTAGGACAGGATGGGACAGGGTGGGACAGGATGGGACAGGGTGGGACAGAGTAGGACAGGATGGGACAGGGTGGGACAGGATGGGACAGGATGGGACAGGATGGGACAGGATGGGGCAGGATGAACAACGCTTGAGGGTATAGGATGGGACAGGATAGGACAGGAGGAACAGCTTGGTGGGACATGCTTTGAGTAGTAGTTATAATGTTCTTTGACCCCTGTTAAAAAGAATTTATATATTTTAAATTAATTGAAAACGCGGTTGCAACAACTCTCTACATCGTTATAGTAAAATCCCTTTTTTGGTAATATCTTAGTTTTGATTTTCTGATTTTCAGATAACTTACTTTAATTCTGTAGCCTTTAGCTTGCTGTGAAAATTCCGAAATTGCCATGAAATTCTTCTGTACCAGTTTTGCTCTGCCATCTGAACACAAATCAGCAAATTTAAAGTTCTTAGTATCACAATCGGATGTAACAAAGATATTTTACTTGCTGATAACGTTACGTTATTTGCTTCACCTGCAGAAATGCTTGTAGGAACGGCAAACGCTAGTGAAAACTGTTAGTGACCCAATTTTTAGCGACATTTCAAACTTCCCTGCACTGCCACCAAAACGGCTTATTTTGGTCACCTATTACCAATTTTTCAAAAAATATTCTTCCCGTCTTTTATCTGCTTGACTAGTACCCAAACCATTTTTCCTGACCATTCCTGATTATGATATCCTGTTTCCTTTTTGAAATAGAAAAACACAGAATTTTAAAATGAAACTATGAACTATTAGATATAAATAGAAATGAAAATATCATTATGAAACATGCTTAAAATGAAGCAAGACTGAAAACGCGATGTCTTGACTAGTCTTTCTGCAGACAAAGCTTTTGGATTATTGAGCTCTTCATTCCCTCGTTTAGTAATTTGATATTTTTATATCAGGAAATTGTTTACCCCGGCCATCGAAGAACAGCGAAAGGTATGCTTCGATTCTTTATCATTTCTAAAATGAAGTTAGTTAAAAATAGTTATGCAGATCCTAATCTGAGGCAGCACAAACAAAAATGTTCAATAAAAATAAAGTTTTATGATCATAATAGTATTATTTTTATTGATTATTTTCTCACGTAAACTAGCCTGAAGATTTCTTCATATAAATTCTTAATTTAGGATGAATCTGTTATATTATATCATATTATTGTCATATTATAGCACTTTATTATTATATTACGTTATATTATATTATATAATATTTTATTGTATTGTATTGTATTGTATCGTATTGTATTGTATTGTATTGTATTGTATCGTATTGTATTGTATTGTATCGTATTGTATTGTATTGTATCGTATTGTATTGTATTGTATTGTATCGTATTGTATTGTATTGTATCGTATTGTATTGTATTGTATCGTATTGTATTGTCTGTTTTATTTTATTATATCATACCAATCATATCATACCTTTCTCTCTAGTCTGGACTTAATAGCGGCCTTCATATGATTATATTCGATGAAATTGATGCAATCTGCAAGCAAAGAGGAAGCATGGTGTGTAAATTGACTATGGTAGAATTGACCTTGGATTGATGTTCTGCATTATTCAATTTTAGTTCTTGAAATGCGTTTGCTCGCTTTGCTGATGAACATGTTTTTTAACTGTTTTTTCGTTTATACTTTTGTAATTCAGAGTTCAGTTTCCAGCAGCTCCTAGTAATCTCTGCCAATGGATATTTTCTTTCAATTACTACTCTTTTGGACCTGTCAGAACAATATGAAAAAGGTCAGCTATTTAAAGAAAACAAATATATGTGAGTGGTAATTTTTGAAAATTTTGGTCGTTTGGTTTGCAAGCCCGATTTTTTCCTTTTTTAGTCAGGTAGCACTGGTGTTCATGATACAGTGGTCAATCAACTTCTATCGTTGGTAAGTGTGTTTCAGAATCTCTATTTTGTTTCTTGATGTATGTGACTTTTTTCTTTTTTCAGTATGTTGATAAAACTCATGTCAATTTTGACTGAAGTTTTCATATGCTTCACAATCAAAATACACTAAATTTCAAGGTAGTATGCAGTATGCTCTAACATTTTCGTTTAAGCAAATTACTTACGATAGCTTAATATTAGGGTTCTAGATAACTCAAAATATAGCCACTTTATTTTAAGACACCTGCCAGTGTATATATGTTGGTAATTCCCTATGCAAATTTTTCCCAAGATTCATGCTTCTATGTACAGCTTTTCATGAGTTGGTTGCTATAGTCTTCAGTTGGTCCTAAAAAAGTTGTAAGATCGTAGATGCAAAATAGAGCAAAATGGCCCTGGCCCATGGGTTTGTCGCTGTATTCTTCTTGTGAATGTATTTGTTTTGGTTGATATCCAAAAACTTGATCAATATACTATACCATTTTTCTTATTAACAATTCAAGTAACTGATTCCAGCGGAGATGCTTTTTGAGAATCTTTCAATTCCTTGTTTACACATTTAAAACAATTATTTTCAGATTGATGGTGTCGAGCAACTAAACAACATCTTGGTCATTGGTTTGTTCCCATTTTTATTTACACAAATAGTTATCCCTGCGCACGAAAGGTCTCTTGCTTTTTCACATATACATAAGGCTAAACCTCGTATCTTCGTATATCAGGACTGACATTGTCAGACCTAGTCTGGTCTTCTTCATGAATGCAAAGAAGGGACCACATCATTGCAGAAAATTATTCTGTATTGATTCTGTATTGATTCTGTATTGATTCTGCATTGATTCTGCATTGATTTTGTACTGATTTTGAACTGATTCTATATTGATTCGTACTGGTTCTGAATTGATTCCGGACTGATTCTGTATTGATTCTGCATTGATTCTGTACTGATTCTGTATTGATTCTGCATTGATTCTGTACTGATTCTGTACTGGTTCTGCATTGATCCTGTGTTAGTTCTGTATTGATTCTGTACTGATTCTGTATTGATTCTGTACTGATTCTGTACTGATTCTGTACTGATTCGTACTGGTTCTGCATTGATCCTGTGTTAGTTCTGTATTGATTCTGTACTGATTCTGTATTGATTCTGTACTGATTCTGTACTGATTCGTACTGGTTCTGCATTGATCTTGTGTTAGTTCTGTATTGATTCTGTATCGGTTTTGCATTGATTTATTTTTTGTATTGATTTATTTTGTAATTATTTTTTGTTGCCATACTTCTTTCTCACCTCCAGGAATGACAAATAGAAAAGATTTGATCGATGAAGCTCTTTTGCGTCCTGGTCGTCTCGAGGTGCAGATGGAAATTGGTATATAAATTTGGCATTTTTCATAATTTTTGATATTCATAATAAGATTCGTAGTATTATTTTCATTTTGCCATTCACAATCTCCATGTTTTTTATGCTAAAGAGTGTGATCTAGAATAACTGAATCATCCAGGATGCTGTATCGGTCATTTATGTATTTTAGAGCTATAAAAGTAACCATTCCGCTGATTTAGCTGCATATATGATATCTATTTGATGTAAACTCTTTAATTAACTCATAACACTTGTGAAGCAAGTAATGAAGTTGCTTCATATAATAGTAGAGATATTTGGCACAAAGAATTGCAGACTAGCCCACTGGCTTAAAACACTCATTTGATAATTCGTATGACTTATGACTGATAATTCGAAAAGTGTTGCCTTGTAGGGTTGCCGGACGAAAAGGGCAGGCTAAAGATCCTAGAAATTCACACCAATGGACTTCGTAAAGCGGATAAATTGTCAAAAGATGTCAGCTTGGAAGTCCTTGCAACAGAAACGAAGAATTTCAGTGGAGCTGAGATTGAGGGCCTCGTTCGCGCTGCGGGATCGTCGGCGATGAACAGATTGGTGAAGGTGCAGACATTTTTACAATATCTTTGATAGCGATTTCTTTTTACCCAGTTTTAGCTTATGGGTGACATAATAATGCCGATTTCTTGTTTACCAAAAATGAAAAAACCAAGAAGTATTTTTGCGCTATCAGCTCAAGATTTACCAACTTTTGGTTTTTTCTTTCTTTTTTTTTATCAAGTCTAATGTCCAGCGACGCTAAAGCTAATTAAAACCAACTATTTCAATTACCATCACACAATTTGAATCATACATAGCCAACTTTGCTTATGTGTTGCTTGGAAAGGCAATATTATGAAAGCTCTAACAATGAAAGTTCAAACGATGAAAGCTCTAACGATGAAAGTTCAAACGATGAAAGTTCTAGTGATGAAAATTCTAACGATGCAAGTTCTAGCGATGGAAGTTCTAGCGATCAAAGTTCTAGCGATCAAAGTTCTAACGATGAAAGTTCTAGCGATGGAAGTTCTAACGATGAAAGTTTGAACAATGAAAGTTCTAACGATGAAAGTTCTAGTGATGAAAGTTTTAACAATGAGAGTTCTAGCGATGAAAGTTCTAGTGATGAAAGTTCTAGCGATGAAAGTTCTAGTGATGAAAATTCTAACGATGCAAGTTCTAGCGATGGAAGTTCTAGCGATCAAAGTTCTAGCGATCAAAGTTCTAACGATGAAAGTTCTAGCGATGGAAGTTCTAACAATGAAAGTTTGAACAATGAAAGTTTGAACGATGAAAGTTCTAACGATGAAAGTTTTAACAATGAAAGTTTTAACAATGAGAGTTCTAGCGATGAAAGTTCTAGTGATGAAAGTTCTAGCGATGAAAGTTTTAACGATGAAAGTTCTAACGATGAAAGTTCTAGTGATGAAAGTTTTAACAATGAAAGTTTTAACGATGAAAGTTTTAACGATGAAAGTTCTAACGATGAAAGTTCTAGTGATGAAAGTTTTAACAATGAAAGTTTTAACGATGAAAGTTTTAACAATGAAAGTTCTAACGATGAAAGTTCTAGTGATGAAAGTTTTAACAATGAAAGTTTGAACAATGAAAGTTTGAACGATGAAAGTTCTAGCGATGAAAGTTTTAACGATAAAAGTTCTAACGATGAAAGTTTTAACAATGAAAGTTCTAACGATGAAAGTTCTAGTGATGAAAGTTTTAACAATGAAAGTTTTAACAATGAAAGTTTTAACAATGAAAGTTCTAGCGATGAATGTTCTAGCCATGAAAGTTCTAGCGATGAAAGTTCTAAAGATGAAAGTTCTAACGATGAAAGTTCTAACGATGAAAGTTCTAGCGATAAAGGTTCTAGCGATGAAAGTTCTAGCGATGAATATTCTAACAATGAAAGTTCTAACGATGAAAGTTCTAACGATGAAAGTTCTAGCGATAAAGGTTCTAGCGATGAAAGTTCTAGCGATGAATATTCTAACAATGAAAGTTTTAACAATGAAAGTTCTAACGATGAAAGTTCTAGCGATGAAAGTTCTAGCGATGAAAGTTCTAACGATGAAAGTTCTAACGATGAAAGTTTTAACAATGAAAGTTCTAGCGATGAAAGTTCTAACGATGAAAGTTCTAACGATGAAAGTTCTAGCGATAAAGGTTCTAGCGATGAAAATTCTAACGATGGAAGTTCTAACGATGAAAGTTCTAGCGATGAAAGTTCTAACGATGAAAGTTTTAACAATGAAAGTTCTAACGATGAAAGTTCTAGTGATGAAAGTTTTAACAATGAAAGTTTTAACAATGAAAGTTCTAACGATGAAAATTCTAGCGATGAATATTCTAACGATGAAAGTTTTAACAATGAAAGTTTTAACAATGAAAGTTCTAACGATGGAAGTTCTAACGATGAAAGTTCTAGCGATGAAAGTTCTAACGATGAAAGTTTTAACAATGAAAGTTTTAACAATGAAAGTTCTAACGATGGAAGTTCTAACGATGAAAGTTCTAGCGATGAAAGTTCTAACGATGAAAGTTTTAACAATGAAAGTTTTAACAATGAAAGTTCTAACGATGGAAGTTCTAACGATGAAAGTTCTAGCGATGAAAGTTCTAACGATGAAAGTTTTAACAATGAAAGTTCTAACGATGAAAGTTCTAGTGATGAAAGTTTTAACAATGAAAGTTTTAACAATGAAAGTTCTAACGATGAAAATTCTAGCGATGAATATTCTAACGATGAAAGTTTTAACAATGAAAGTTTTAACAATGAAAGTTCTAACGATGGAAGTTCTAACGATGAAAGTTCTAGCGATGAAAGTTCTAACGATGAAAGTTTTAACAATGAAAGTTTTAACAATGAAAGTTCTAACGATGGAAGTTCTAACGATGAAAGTTCTAGCGATGAAAGTTCTAACGATGAAAGTTTTAACAATGAAAGTTTTAACAATGAAAGTTCTAACGATGGAAGTTCTAACGATGAAAGTTCTAGCGATGAAAGTTCTAACGATGAAAGTTTTAACAATGAAAGTTTTAACAATGAAAGTTCTAACGATGGAAGTTCTAACGATGAAAGTTCTAGCGATGAAAGTTCTAACGATGAAAGTTTTAACAATGAAAGTTCTAACGATGAAAGTTCTAGTGATGAAAGTTTTAACAATGAAAGTTTTAACAATGAAAGTTCTAACGATGAAAATTCTAGCGATGAATATTCTAACGATGAAAGTTTTAACAATGAAAGTTTTAACAATGAAAGTTCTAACGATGGAAGTTCTAGCGATGAAAGTTCTAGCGATGAAAGTTCTAACGATGAAAGTTCTAACAATGAAAGTTCTAGTGAAAGTTCGAACGTTATATATTTTATTGTAGCCTCAAGGTGGCAACCTTTCATCACCATAAAGAAAGATTTTTAGAAGCGTTTGATTTGAAAGGTTTACCATGCCCTGAGGTTGTAATATATTGTTAGCAGTATCGAAAATATTCTTTCTTTGCACATCGTAGTTATGGCAGAGCAGCAAAAGTATATGATATTGTTCCAATTCCTCAACTCCATCGTTGGTTGGGCACATTGGATTTACTGTGTCTTTACAGTTATGGGCAAATTTGTGAAGATTTAGCTTACTTTAAACAAACACGAAGCTGTGTTAGAATTGCTAAGCCTCTCGGGTCGTGAATGCTGTAGACTGGGTGGGGTAGGGGACGAATTAGTTTTAAAAGTTTCTTTTTGAAAATTCCCAGAGTTGAAGGTTGTCTTGATTCCGGGTCAAGTTTATTCCATCCCGAAAGACAGATAGGATAAAAACTTGCGCCAAAGCCTAATTATAGCTGGTCTACGAAGGCAATAGTTGGATTGTGGAAGGGGTGGAATAAGTTTCCCTTTATACTATGGTGCTAGTTTGTTAACAAACTTGAAAAATAAGACTAGACGCTTGCTCCAACGTCCTAGGTTTAGCGATTCCCACCCAAGCTCCTCATACAGTTTATCCCGAAATGTACCTTTTCCATGCGCCAGTTACTACTAGTGCTGCAGAGTTTTGAACGGATTCAAGTTTTTCCATCAGATGATTCAATTTCAGACTTTCACTATATGCGCACTTCGTGGCCGGTATGTGATAAATAACGTCACCGTAGTCTAAATGCGGTCTTACGTATAGTTTATAAAGCTTGTTGAGGGTATGTCGAGGTAAATAATTTTAAAGATATTTGATCAACCCTATTCCTTGTCTGGATTTAGAAAATATTCAACAGAATTTCATTTAGCTTTATCACTTTTAGGTTTGGGCAATCAACACCATCAAGAGTCTCACGCCAACGTTACATGTCTATGCTTTTTCTTATTGAATCTATATCAGCTTTGTCGTAGGACCAGACTTTTCGTTTGAATGTGTTCTTTAATTGGAGCCCTTCTATTTGCAGGCAGTTGGCAGTGTTTCTGTTGACCCAGATGCTGCACAAAAATTGCAGATTGATAATGACGACTTCCAGCTTGCCCTCCAAAATGATATCAAACCAGCATTTGGGGCACACATAGAGGACTTCGAGAATTTTATTGCCAATGGTATGCTCTAGCATGGTTTCATTCATTTGTCTGGCGAGATTAATGGCTTGAAGATAGACTGTCTTTGTTGCATAACGTGTCGATACTTTGTGAAGCAATCAGATAACGTAATCATTACTTAAAAAGCGCTTTGCATCGAGAGTATTACAGTACAGAGCTGATTGGCAATGGGGTAAAATGCATTGGTCACATTTTGCTGTATGACAAAAAATTAAAATGACAAGAAACTAAACTGTGTTAAGCGATTTAATTTTCGTGGAGTAACAAACCAATTCAGTTTCTGCGTATTGATTCTTGTGCTCTGTTTTCTCGTCGTTTAGAAAACCCTGAGCTCACGTGAACTACATTTCCCTCACGAAAGTGCAGTTCGAAGGTCGATTGCGCTTTCAGACAAAAATAAATTTAGGCTGGCGATAACGACTCTTTAATTTAGTGAAAATAATTTTTTGAGAAGCTCTTCCAAAATTAACCAAGACGTTAAAGTGTTGCAAAACTTTTGGGTTTTTTATCTGTTAGCATTTTTTGATAAAATGAGAAACCTTTGCGCTAAAATCTTTTCGCAAATCAACTGATGTCAAATAAGCAAAGAACAGCAAAGTCAGGTGACTTGGACTCAGTTAAAATGGGCCAATAAAACCTGGTAATTTTTTGCAAACTGGTTCTTGAGACACAAATGTTTTTGAATAAAGAGAAATACGTGTTTACTCTCAGTTGGGAAAAATATTTGCATGGAGATGCCATCGATCGATTATAAAACATGGATGACATTTGGTAACATTTTACCAGATCATAAAGGTTCTTGAAAAGCAGACATATCATTAAGTGGAGGGCCAACAAGCCACATTATTTCTTTGCCGCTGCAAATCTTGCTGAAATCGATCGGTACGAGGGTACATTCTCAATTATTTATCATTTTCCTTACAAAATTTACCGACAGCTTTTTAAAGTTCATTTGTTTGTGAACATTTAATGCAATTTTGTGGTGCGAGGATGGTTAGAGGCGCTGACTACAGAGCCAAGGGCCTGTAGTTCGAGTCCCTGGTATAACCAAACTTTCACCCAGAGGGAGTAAAGTCGCAAGCTCCCTTTAATTCCAGGGATAGGAATCACGATGTGTGGTCACATGGAGAGAAAGGACCACGATGAGGTTTAGTCACATCGAGAAGAAGGACCAGGACACTGCTCGTTAAGCATTAAGCTTCTCAGTGTCCTAAAACTACCTTTGGATGCTAGATAGAAACAAATACAAATACAAATTCAAATACAACTACAAACATTTTGCGTAATGATGCAACCCAGTTTTGATGAAAATTGAGAATATGGCGGAACGTTCGGCCGTTGGTGTCGCGAGAACTCTTGCATTTATTGACCGTGACAAATTTTCTATGCTTGTTGTTTTTCAATTTTTTTTGCATGTGTCGAAAGCGGCAGTCTTTGTGCATCCAATGATATTCGCAATTTAAGGATAGCTTATTCCCATCATTGTGATAAAACATTATTTCTAGACACTGCTCAGAAGTCAATTCTTTTGTTTCGGTCTGCTTATATAATAAATAGGCTAAAGGCCAAGAAAAATTCGAGTAAATTTTTAAGGACATTTTTATGAAAACTGCTTTTAAAATTTGTAAACAAATTTCTCTAACAACAGATTCACACCAAATTCGAAACTGTCCGGATACGTTCGTGAGGGGAGTGTAGATTCTTCAATGCTCAAATGATCCTCGTGGCACGTGGCGGTGGAATTTTGTTCTGAACTGGTGATAATGATTGTTTTGAAAAACCTAGAGTGACTGGCTCTTTTAATAGGTTCCTTGAAATTTCAGGCATTATCAAATGGGGATCACCATTCGAGAAAGCACTGGATGACTGCAAGTTGCTAATTCAACAGACAAGGAATGGAGCACTCATTTCACCAGTTAGCGTTCTTCTTGAAGGTTTGTTCAATACGCGATAGCTACTTGAGTATTTCTGTTTTTTGAACGGCCCTTTTGAGCGTTCTGTACAGCGTATCGCTGACTGAAAGGATGAGGCAAGTAGCAAGTTGCCAATTATTTTCGTCAAAACAAATGAATTCTGTATTTTGAGCTAACTTAAACTAGCTGATCTGAATAACATCTTCTGGGGGACAGAGCTATGTGGGTATATGCTCGAAATTCCTTCTTCTTTTCTCATTTTCTGCATGGTTCCCCCTTGCAGACGCTTCCGGGCAGTGGTGCTGTGAAGGGAGACCTTTTGGGGCTCAACCCCCTTAACAAGCCTTTCTATGAGAATGAACCCTTTCCCTTTATAATGCTTTTGATTTCTATGAATAAGCATTTATTAGCCTTGTAGAGTTGGTGAATTGTTTGAATGATTTTGATACACAACAGAGAATCTTTAACAAAAATGCAAGTATATAAACTTTTACAGTGGGTTTTGTATTGGGTGTGGCTTCTACAGCACAGTCCCCTTACACAACGTTTTAGGGCGGCATCCCTGAGTCCAGATCTTCATGTAGTTACTCTGGACTTCATCATCTACCCGATATAAGTGTAGGGACGTACCGGAAATTCTCAAATTAGCCCCCCCCCCCGGCGGCTTATTTACTTTTATATTTTTGGATGGGGGCTTATTCGAAGGAGAGCTTTTACGAGGGGGGGGGGCTTTTAAAATTATTTTAGACATTAAGAAGACATCATTAAAAGATTAAAAGAATTCTTTAAAGCGCCAAAGGCAACCTCAGATGGTAAAAATCATCAAATTGAGGGGTCTAATTCGAGAATTTACGGTAGCAATGGTGGCTTATTCGAAGGGGGGCTTATTTACAATTTGTAATTCTAGGGTGGCGGCTTATTCGAGAGGGGGCTTTTTCGAGGGGGGGGGGGCTTTTTCGAGGGGGGGGGCAATTCGAGGATTTACGGTATGTGATGTTTTGTTCTCTTCGGCCCTATTTCATATCCTTGTTTGCAATTTCAGGTTGTCTTGGTAGCGGCAAAACTGCATTAGCTGCGAGTCTTGCCGAAACAGCGGGATTTCCTTTTGTTAAGGTTTGCTCTCCTGAACATATGATTGGCTTTACTGAAGGTGCAAAATGTCAAGCAATCAAAAAGGTAAAGTTTGTATTTTCGATCTTCAACTTCTTCTACATCTTTACATTCTTTTCAATTTGTCTTAGAATTTGAAATTAGAGATTAGAATTTGAATATCGTTCAGCCCCTGGTGGTTGTGTATTAGTAAAATTTAAAAGTTTTTAAATTTCTGCTGGCAAGAGCCCATGTCCCTGTTCTTTGCTGGAATTAAGGCTTTACCTAGAAGCATTTTAAACTCATGCCCGGATACCACTTTGTCTCACAATCGCTTTTCGAACCATGCGTCAGTTTTGGCCCTGTTTACACGAAATCGGGATCCAAAAAGTAAAGTATCCATTCGGATCCGATCTGATATTTGAGGAGTGTTTCCGCTGGATCGGATCTGAAAATATCTGTGTTTATACGGGATCTGACCCGTATGGATTCAAAGCATTCAACCTATAGCGGAAAAATGTTTACTTTGTTTCTCAAGCAAACCTTGCAGCAGTAGAGCCCTCTCCTTACCAGTTCAACCAAAACTTTTCTGTTTGGTCTTTTATCAACCTCTTGTTAAAGGATACCATGTAGGAAGTACTGTTTGGATCAGAACTCATCCTCGAGATCTTTTTGGAATCGGATCCAAACGGGACAATCTTCAAAAGCAATCCCAAACTGGAACGGATAGCTGATCCAAATCGGATCGGATCCATCAAGTCCCGTGTAAATGCAAGGCCTATCTATACCACTATGGGAACAGTACGGATCCATTCGAATCCGATCAGACCCTTAATCAGGAAAAATTTGTTGTTTTTTTCTTCAGATCTTTGATGACGCTTACAAATCGGAGCTAAGCTGCATTGTTGTTGATGATATCGAAAGGCTGATTGGTGAGCGATTTACGAATTATATTGAAATCGAATGGAACGATGTGTTTTACATATATAATTTTACGTTATCCAAGATCCGTAGTTCAAGCAAATATGGTTTGTCCCTAATCAATAGGTAAGGAGAATCTTTAACGTTGAGTGTTGTAGCATACTCTCTCTTGGATCCAGACTTCTCTGTTTTATCTATCACGTTCTATTAGTATTATTTTAGTTGTTATGTTCCGTTTCACAAAATGATGTCTTAATTGTGTTATTCTTTGAGATGACTTTAAATATTACAAGTTTCTCATAAGACAGAGACAAATTTACGTCAATGGTAGGGTTAGCTGCATCAACTCGCTGAAATATCCACAGTGGTTTTGCGAAATTCGATCTGTGCTTCCTTAGAGCTTTCTTGTGTCAACTGGCAACAAACCTTTGCCAAGAAAGCTTCATTTCGACCCTAAAACTGAATTTTTCCCCAAATTTTATGAAATTTGCTGATCCAAGCTTCTCCTTCCTCTCGGATCCATGCTACGCCATTTCTCCGCTTGTATCTTTCACTTGTAGCAAATAAGAAACACCGCAATACGCCGACAATAAACAACAATAAATACACGTAAATCATTGAAGGCTAATATTTCGCCTCGGCATACGGGGCTTCATCAGAGCAAAAGTTCAATCTTTTACTTCCTCGCTTGAATGCATTTGGCTCTGGTACCCAGGGCATTAATCTTTGCCACTGTTGTTAGCGCATGGTGGTATCAATTTGATTTAATTTATTCCATGTAGCATTTTCATTTTTATCATTAGACTTCGTTCCTGTTGGGCTTCGGTTTTCTAACGTTGTGTTACAAGCTTTGATGGTTTTGTTGAAAAGGGGATTACCAAAAGTGAGTATTAGTTTACTATGCATGGAACTCGGTAATTGAATTTATGAAGCTATGCATATCAGTCTGAAATGTTGAACTTCTTTCATTGTTTCCAATTAAACTCCTGTAATACTCTAACATTTAAGCAATTTCTAGACCACATTGTTTCAGACATCATTAAGTAGGGGCATTGCAATAGAAATTGAGAATTTCAACCAAGTGCAACATATCTGTATTCGAAGTTGTGGCATATATTGTTGTGGGTGGAGTCGGGTGGAAATTTTGATTGTTGCTAGGTAATGCTCTATTGATATTTGGACCTGCAATTTCCGAAATCGTAAAAAGCATCTAACTTCCTTTGGTTATTGTTTTTATCTGATGACAATCTGTACTTTCCCAAAACAGTTATAATGGTATTTTTGCCTGACGGGTCACCAAGTGAAATATCTCTAGGTACTTCTTAAAGAAGCCATGAATTGCACTGAACGCCGCATTTTGGTTTAAATACAGAAAAATTCTAGTATGTCTAAATGTAAAGATGAAAAAACAAAAAGCCTTTCTTTGCCATTAGATCCTAAAATTGCGGTGGGAATATGTTACAGTGTACTCTAAATTTCCTCATGAATGTTGATCAATTGTCTTCTTGATTTCCGTAGGGACGAAAGCTCCTTATCATTGGCACCACCAGCTGCAGGGATGTCTTAAAAGAGATGCAACTATTGCAGATCTTCCATAACGTCATCCATATACCTGCAATCACGAGACCTTCTGAGATAATGACTGTAGTTCAGGTTTGTCACTTAGACAGCTGTATAATGCACACCATATTCAGTGTTTTTTGGTAGATGGTATCATGACTTCGGAAAGCGATCACTCGCTGTACCCTGGACCATTTGTAGTAACTGCTATCATAAGTATTTTATATTTAATTTGGTAATATAAGAATTTCCTGGCAAAAGAAGTTTGGCACAAGATATCTTATATACAATGTTAACCGTAGACATGACATTGACGCTAGGCCAGAGTTTTCAGTTAAACGTATCTAAACCATTCACTGCTGATTTTTGCATCAGTTTTTATTGCTCTTCACACCGTTTATTCATTTGAAAACTGTTTTATGACGTTTATTGTATTTTTGTGGATGGGTATTATTAAAAAGTTCAATTCATTGAACTGATGGAAATGGCAGTGCGAAAGTGTCTGTATCTGTGTTTGGTCTTACCCTTGTCGATGTATAGATGACATTGATCGAAAGGCAGTTGAGAAAAGGAGTCATTACTCTCCTTTAAACCAGTATGGCTCTCTTTTTGTAAGGTGAGGGTGTGCGAGGCAAAAACCTAACATATTTGTATATTTAATGCATCCCCCTATTTTTGCTATGACGCTTGGTAAATTCGTTGTTCTAACAATTTACCCTTACACAACTGAACGTCTTTTAAAATTTTAGGGGCTGAACCAGTTTGAAGAGAACGAATTAGCCTTCATTGAGGAAAACATCATAAACATCTCGTTAGTAACATCCATTTATATCTATCGTTAGTGACATCCATTCATATCTATCGTTAGTGACATCCATTCATATCTATCGTTAGTAACATCCATTCATATCTATCGTTAGTAACATCCATTCATATCTATCGTTAGTAACATCCATTCATGTCTATCGTTAGTAACATCCATTCATATCTATCGTTAGTGACATCCATTCATATCTATCGTTAGTGACATCCATTCATATCTATCGTTAGTGACATCCATTCATATCTATCGTTAGTAACATCCATTCATATCTATCGTTAGTGACATCCATTCATATCTATCGTTAGTGACATCCATTCATATCTATCGTTAGTGACATCCATTCATATCTATCGTTAGTAACATCCATTCATATCCATCGTTAGTGACATCCATTCATACTATCGTTAGTGACATCCATTCAAATCTATCGTTAGTGACATCCATTCATATCTATCGTTAGTAACATCCATTCATATCTATCGTTAGTAACATCCATTCATATCTATCGTTAGTGACATCCATTCATATCTATCGTTAGTAACATCCATTCATATCTATCGTTAGTGACATCCATTCATGTCTATCGTTAGTAACATCCATTCATATCTATCGTTAGTGACATCCATTCATATCTATCGTTAGTGACATCCATTCATATCTATCGTTAGTGACATCCATTCATATCTATCGTTAGTAACATCCATTCATATCTATCGTTAGTGACATCCATTCATATCTATCGTTAGTGACATCCATTCATACTATCGTTAGTGACATCCATTCATACTATCGTTAGTGACATCCATTCATACTATCGTTAGTGACGTCCATTCATACTATCGTTAGTAACATCCATTCATATCTATCGTTAGTAACATCCATTCATATCTATCGTTAGTAACATCCATTCATAACTATCGTTAGTGACATCCATTTATATCTATCGTTAGTGACATCCATTCATATCTATCGTTAGTGACATCCATTCATATCTATCGTTAGTAACATCCATTCATATCTATCGTTAGTGACATCCATTCATACTATCGTTAGTGACATCCATTCATATCTATCGTTAGTGACATCCATTCATATCTATCGTTAGTGACATCAATTCATATCTATCGTTAGTAACATCCATTCATGTCTATCGTTAGTAACATCCATTCATATCTATCGTTAGTGACATCCATTCATATCTATCGTTAGTGACATCAATTCATACTATCGTTAGTAACATCCATTCATGTCTATCGTTAGTGACATCCATTCATATCTATCGTTAGTGACATCAATTCATACTATCGTTAGTAACATCCATTCATGTCTATCGTTAGTGACATCCATTCATATCTATCGTTAGTAACATCCATTCATATCTATCGTTAGTGACATCAATTCATATCTATCGTTAGTAACATCCATTCATATCTATCGTTAGTGACATCCATTCATATCTATCGTTAGTGACATCAATTCATATCTATCGTTAGTAACATCCATTCATATCTATCGTTAGTGACATCCATTCATATCTATCGTTAGTAACATCCATTCATATCTATCGTTAGTGACATCCATTCATACTATCGTTAGTGACATCCATTCATATCTATCGTTAGTGACATCCATTCATATCTATCGTTAGTGACATCAATTCATATCTATCGTTAGTAACATCCATTCATGTCTATCGTTAGTAACATCCATTCATATCTATCGTTAGTGACATCCATTCATATCTATCGTTAGTGACATCAATTCATATCTATCGTTAGTAACATCCATTCATGTCTATCGTTAGTAACATCCATTCATATCTATCGTTAGTGACATCCATTCATATCTTTCGTTAGTGACATCCATTCATATCTATCGTTAGTGACATCCATTCATGTCTATCGTTAGTGACATCCATTCATATCTATCGTTAGTGACATCCATTTATATCTATCGTTAGTAACATCCATTCATATCTATCGTTAGTGACATCCATTCATATCTATCGTTAGTGACATCCATTCATATCTATCGTTAGTGACATCCATTTATGTCTATCGTTAGTGACATCCATTCATATCTATCGTTAGTGACATCCATTCATATCTATCGTTAGTGACATCCATTCATATCTATCGTTAGTAACATCCATTCATATCTATCGTTAGTGACATCCATTCATATCTATCGTTAGTGACATCCATTCATATCTATCGTTAGTAACATCCATTCTTGTTCTAGAGAGTTACACCTGCCGGTGTTGGATAGCCCGTTGTGCTCTTCTCCTTGCTTTTAAGTATTAGCAACGAATTTCTCATTGATTTGTTTAAATACCTTTTTATAACGATATTTCTTATTATAACTAGGCTTCAGATAATCCCCTTTGAGAACTAAGCATCAAGCATCATTCGGAATACAAGGAGAATAAATTCTCTATTTTGCTCTGCTAGATCCGAATCTAGAACACAATAGTGACTGAAAGGAATTTTCCTTACCACTTTGCAACCTTTAGGTGTGTCAGAAAAAAATTATTGATAATAAGATATCTTTGCAAATGCCCTTCTGGCATGACAACTCTCAGTTTATTGATGTTTATTACAAAACCAAGTAATGACAGCTCATTTTTTTCAAAACCCAGTACTGACTGCTTGTTTTTTGTTTTGTTGTTGTTGCAGTGTCAACATCGGCGTCAAAAAGCTGCTAGGCCTAGCTGAAATGGCTTTACAGGTAAGCGCCACCACAGAGGCAATATTTGCTCAAGTCACCTTTCGCTTTGGTACGAGTTTTCATGGAACTCGCTGTTATACAGTTCTATAAAGTAAACATCACTGTGATAGCATAGATATTAATATACTAAAACGTAGGTGACATGATATTCTTGATATTCCCTCCTTCCCTGTCATTTAAAAATTTGAAATAATTTCGAGAATATTTGGCTGATTGTACGGGACGACCTTGTTTGTTCTGTAGTAACAGGTAAACTTACTTGCTATTTATTGTACCATTGCAAAAGTGGATGACATGCTGTATGGATTTTGCCTTGATCCAAATCAAAAACAGAAGTCACCAATGTTTTGTTGGGTTTTGTGTGATGTTGGATTGTTGGGTTGTGTGTGATGTTGGATGAATTTGAGCAACTTTCTGTCCAACATTTAAAAAGAGTTCAAATTCAAGTATTTGGTGGAATATTGGATAACATCGATATCAGGGCCTAAATGACTGAAATAACAAAAGTACCAGAGAACCGTGCTCTTGGCGCAGTTCCACTGCCGATGTCCTGTTTCCAAGAATGAACACTTGCAGTTGTCTAACAGCTACCTTTCTAGGATGCAAAGGCCTGGAATAAATTTTCTTTGGATGATAAACAAGCATTTTTTAAGTGAATTTGAAAGTAGGCTGAAAAGGAATTTGCCCTTCTCATCCTAGCTTTATTTACTTTTCTATCTTTTATTCTAAGCATAAACTTAGTTTTTAATAATTGTTTAAGATTTTATTATAATTTGGTGGCCCCTTTGTAAATCATACCTCCTGAATGATAAAACAGCCGTATAGAAATAACGAAGATATAATGAAACAAAAAAGCATGAAGTATAACGAGGTGTTGTTCAATGTACTTCTTGAAAAGTCCCTTCTCAATTAAAATTAATCTTGGTTTCTTTTCAAGGATGATGCATCAGCTAGAGCTCAAAAATTCGTTACTTTGTTGGAAAACTGGTCGTAAGTCACTTTTGAAGTAACCTTTTATTCACTTTGATGAAATCCTTCAAGCATGAAAGACTCCCATAATTTCAGGGCCATGCTTCGTCATCAATATTCTTTTATCGTTGCTGATTTTCTTCACGTTTGCCCTGTGGTTTTATGAAAGTATTCTTGTTGTGAAGATTAAGGCAGAAGTATAGGCAGTAAAGATACATTGTTGGATTTTATATTCATTAACAAGATTAAGAACATTACTGCATCAAAGTGAATAATAATTGCCTGACTCTTATTCTATTCGCAACAGTCCTCCGCGAAGACTGATGCACTTACTGATATAAGCACACTAAATAGTAACTAATCTAATACCCCAACGATCCTCTGTATCATTCATTTTTGTTGCAGATATTTTGGGTAATCACGATAAAGAGTTGGTAATAACAGAAAACAACATTCTAGATTATTTAGCTGATATTTTTGAATGATGAACCGGTCTTTAGATCGTCAAATTTCAACGTACAGAAATTTTTAACATTTTTCTCTGGCTATTTTCATTCAGATTGACACTGTTCCTTCGACTTGTAAAACTATTTTTCATTTATTATATACTTTAAAACTATATTAACACTCATAAATGTTATTAAAATATAATTAAAGATAATAAGGCAGGTCCCAGTGTTCTGGGTTAAGGTCTTGAAAAATCAAAACACTTCCCATGATGCAATAATGGCAGAAAACAAAATGCAGGCCCAGTGTAACGGACACTGTTCGGAATAGTGACATTTTCCGTTATATATAAAATTTTCCGTTGTATTCTAGCTCGTATTTGTTAATGACATTATTTCATATTGAGATAATTGCTGGCAAGGGTAGATTGTTGTTAATAAATGTATGGTGCAAAAAACAAACATGTTATGCAAGTTTCTTGGCTAACAAAACTAACATTGTATTTTTCCTTGTGCGGCAAACGCAGGGTGGACCTGAAACAAATGCTTAAAAACAAAATATAAGACAACCCCTATTTTCAAAATGATTAAAAATTCCTGCTGTTATTAATCGTAAGAGATTTATGCTTTTGCATTGATCACGTAGCTGGCGAATCATTTTTTTATTTGGGCATAATTTGCAATAAATTTTGCTATTTGTTCAGTTGTTTTTTCTGGCATTCTGTATCTTTGGCACTGGCAATCGAGTTTCCAGTTTGTTTCCATTTACTTCTCCCTCTCATCTTCCTCCAATTTTTCTGTTTCACCTTGAGCTGTCGTTAGCTCTTCTATTTTTCTTAAAACTTCTTCGATGGCAATTTCTTCGATGATGTTCCAACCAAATGTTTTACTCACTTCATCGGCATATGCTGTTCCCTCCGAGGCTCCCTCCTCTGAATTGCAGGGCTTTTGATCAGTTTCTAGGCACTTATCAACAATGACTGTATCCCCATGCTTCAAACACAGAGTCGTGTTTTCATCCTCAGGCTGTGAGATGGCTGTCCTAGGGAATCCACGCTTGAGAATCTGTTTCTCGGGTTCGATGCCGAAATTTCGTTTGACCAAACTCTGAAGCTGTTTGTACGTGATTTTGTTCACGATTTCGATTTGCACTTTTTTCCCGCTGAATGAAAGACAGATCTTTGGGCTGCAAGTTTTCGCTGGTTGCTGTAACGAATTTATGCATTCGCTTTCTGTTTGTGATTTTACTGCATTCCCCTTCTCTTTTTTCACCTTTCCTGCTTTCAACTTTTTGCTACCCTTTGATCTGTGTTCTTTAACAGCCTAAAAAAAATTCCATGAAATCTTAGTCACAGTAAAGCCGTCTTTGATACAATAATTTGTTATTGGTTTCAATAATGGTTGCCATTGTAGCTCCCATAAACAATTCTCAAGTGACAGTTGCAGTAATGGGAATAACCATTTAATGCCATGTAAACTTTCAAGGCACCCCGAGATAAATGGAATTTCATTAAACTCAGAGACGTTGACAAGGAAGGGAAAAGAGAGCAAAGACACTCTATGTTGGTCTTAGGCCCCCTTTACACGAGCCTTGGAATGATTCCATTCCTGGTCAGTTCAACAAACTGCAGTAAAAAATTTTCGGTTACCCGGGTCAGCTGGTTCCTTAAGACGATGGAATTCTAACGAAACCTATTAAATACCCTGGCATTCCACATACTTAATGATCACTCCCTAAACTGATTTATTAACTTGCTTGCTTGGTAGTCAAGTTAGGCTATTAAGGTCTGGAAAACTTCCCAATTTATCTTGTTCTAGACCAATACAAAATTACTGCCAAAATTCGTATGTACCTCTGTCGATGCAGCTTCAAATAGAGGCTTGTTCTGGCTGACTTTCTCGCAGCTTCCTTGCAAATCCATCTGATTCGAGATGTTTGTTGTCCTCCAGCTATTTACTGCATCATCTATTAAGTAGAAAATGGAATGTGTCAATTTTTTCTTATCGGATACTTAGGTAATTTTCCCATTATCACGGAAAGGTTCAATTTCGGCATAACTTTTAAAGACTAGTAATAAACCGAATCTTCCTTGGCCCAAAGTCTAATCATGATGTATATATTTTGGATGCAGTTTCTAACCATCCAAAGAAAGTTCTACTGAACACTTTGAAAATTACCCCTTAACAATCATGAAATTTTGGCGCAGTGGTAAAGGTAATCTATGAGTTTTTCACGGTCAATAGACTTATATACTTTTCTGGTGGCCAACCTTTGTGCCAGCCTTCATGGAACCACTAAAACAATCTCAACAGTGTGATATCCCGCTTCAAATGACGCTTCCCGGTTCTGATTGAGCTGAACTAAGGCATTGTTTGCTAGGGGGTACCAGAAAAGATTTTTAGCCAAGCTCCCTCCCCCCTAGCTAATTTTAAGCCACTACGCCACTGATGAGGATGGCAAAACACCAAATAAATATTCATTGTGTCAGAACACAACTCGCCATGTTGATTTCCAAACTCCAGCATCTTTGGACTTTTGTGACAGGCAGAGCCACCGAGAAGGGAGCAAGGGGGGCAAATTGTCACAGAGTCTCGAGGTCTATGGGGCCTCATAAAGTAATGAATTTCATTTTAAGAGTGGAGTTAATCAAGTGCAGCAAAGTATGCATAAAGACAGTAACGCGTTTTAAAATATTGCAAGAAATAAATGCAAGAAAAATTTTGAAATGCATTTAAACTAATCCAAAGGGCAAGGTCACAAAAATTTTCTGTTTGCTTTGCTCGCATAGGGCACTTTCTTTCGGTTTTGTACCAGGGCCTCTGACAGGTGTATCTTCACCAGTTATACTGTTTTGCGAGACAACTTACAAATCTTGATTTTTATAAAAGTTTTCCGGGAAAAGCTGCTTAAAAATTACCGGTATTTGATTCTAAAGTGTAAAAGCGATTTTTTCTAAAACACGATAACCTGTTGTTACTGAACAGTTGAATGGCCAAACTTTTTATTATTATCAAAAAGTGGGGAAAGCTGACGTGAAACATCTTAAAAACATTGATGGTCATATAAACGTATTTTTATGAAAAAGCTTTCCCTATCTCTTTGCATTATAAAAATATTTTCGGCACCTAAAAGCTCTTCGTAATTTGAAAACATAGCCAGATCTTTCATGAAGCCAGGTCTTGAGATTAAATTTTCTCACCGTGTACAGTGGCGCATCGACACATGTCACTCCACCTAGCCCATTTAAAGCCCTAAGCCCTAGATACAAAGACCGAGATAAAACTTTTTGTTTCGGGAGGGGGGGCAGCCGTGATAATTAATTGAAACGACAGTCATATTTTACAAAATAAAAGTACTATACTTATACTACTTAAATTTTTTTGCACCGAACCCTGACCCCCCGGTATCTTGGTCCTTGTTACAAATAACTTGATGAACTCAAGTTTTGTGCACCAGTACATGTTGCTCCATTTAGCTAATGTGAAGCCCTAAGCCTAAGATAATGCTTGACGAACTCAATCTTGGTGATTCGGCACATGTCTTCCACCGAGCCCATATGAAGTCCTAAGCCTTAGATATAGCTTGATGAACTCAAGTTTGGTGCATCAGCACGCGTCTTCCACCGAGCCCATATGAAGTCCTAAGCCTAAGATAAAGCTTGATGAACTCAAGTTTGTTCATCGGCACACGTCTTCCACCTAGGCCTTAGATATGGCATATGAAGTCCTAAGCCTTAGATATGGCTTGATGAACTCAAGTTTGATGCATCGGCACATGTCTTCCACTGAGCCCATTTAAAGCTCTAAGCCTTAGATATGGCTTGATAAACTCAAGCTTTGTGCATCGGTACACGTCTTCCACCTAGCCCATATGAAGTCCTAAGCCTTAGATATGGCTTGATGAACTCAAGTTTGATGCATCAGCACACGTCTTCCACTGAGCCCATTTAAAGCCCTAAGCCTTAGATATGGCTTGATGAACTCAAGTTTGATGCATCGGCACACGTCTTCCACCTAGCCCATATGAAGTCCTAAGCCTTGAAATAGCTTGATGAACTCAAATTACAAAACAGTTTTTAAATTTTGGGCAGGGAATTGACAGGAAAAGATCTCTTGTTTCACCAGAGAGCCACCAGTCCTACTGTAGAGTCCTAAAGCATGGGAAGGGAAGTGAAAATATAACCCAGAGCTATCCAAAATAATACATAATGAATGAACCGTGAAGAGAATCCTGCCATGTGAATAAACGTAGACACTTAGAAAATGAATAAAGTTGTCAATGGTTCGAAGAAATACACAATGATTATGAAGTGGAAATAGTCTGGGTACCAGATCCTGGCGAAAGAACGAATCGAAAACATTGCAAAACCATTAGTGGGGAAGGGTCGAATTTTCTAACTAAGGCTATGCTACCCCTGGGTGGCGAAGAAAAAGCATTCCAAAAAGGCGCGATGAGCCGTACACAAAGCACTTAAATACACTCATCTGGGTGAAGGGACATACTTTCGTGCAAAAGCCCAAACTACAGAACTTATTTTTCTCTATTATTCCCTTAAAGCAGTTAATAAAGGCTAAATATAAAAATGAAAGCAGCCTAAACATCCAGCTGTAAAAAATACAATTCAGCTAGAATTAGGACTCCCTAGAAAAATCAAGTTCTACAAGATACATCCTTCGTGCAACTAATCCTGATAAAATTTCCTTTGAAGACTGAAGATAAAATACCCTTTGCCAGAAGTGTAATACAAATTAGTAACTAAAGAAATTAAACCAAAGCAATTACCACGGTAAAGGTAGGCCGTCTTGTTGAGGATTTCTTCAGCTATTTTTGAAATGAGATCTTCGCGATGTTTAGTGATGTTGTGTTTCACGATGAGCCGATCAGCAATTTCATACGCGTTCGATTTTTTTGACGGATCTGACTCTCTATAAAACCATTCGATTTTCTCTTCGACGTCAGAGTATGGTATCGTGATTGAGATGCTGGGGAAAAATAAGTACATATATATTCGTGAATGGCATTGTTCATAAAATCCGTATACATTGCATATATAGAGCGCAGAATCCGCTAAAATCGTGTCATATATTAGCTTGATATTTCCATATTACTTAAAAATAGAACCAAGATACTTTGACAGCAAGGGCTACGGACCAAGGGGGCTAAAAAAATTTTAGGGGCTAAACATGCTCAAAACCAATTTTCTATGTTTTTAAGTACATTTTGGAAATAATGGGGAGATTTCCAAATTATGGGGAAATCCTTCCATTTCTGATTAATGGCTATTTAGGTACCACAGCCTCTTGAATCCTGAGATAAAGTATTATAGTCAGCTGCGATGGCAAAAAATTAATTCTACGACTAGTTTCGAAATGGAGACTCTGCTTATACCCAGGGAAATTGATAGCGAATGTTTAATTCATATGTTGGTACTTGGAAATATTGTAAACGAATGGACATCTCCCTAACAGCACAAAGTTTGATGCTTCGTTTGCATCATAATTCCAGTGAGATCAGGCCAAACCCTAACAATAGGAATTTCTAAAGACTATACACTACATACTTGTTTATGTCAATTCTTTCTTTCTAAGATATTACACCCTAGCACTTATTGTCTATCCTAGAGATTCCTTTGAATTGCTCACTAACTTACCTCTCGGGGACATTGTCATACAGTTCACCGTCCCAGTAAACCTTCATTTCACTTTCAACATAATTTGAATCACGGGTTTTCACACAATCTCCATTAACGTACATAATTTCTCCGTTTGCTTTGATTTCTCTTAAAGCTCCTGAACAGCGATCGCACTGAAAAGTAAGTAGACCCTTGTTTATCAAGAGAAAGGAGCAGAATTTAGTCCAGCTTTAACAAAAAGCTGATATGCTTGGCTACTTTTTGCATTAGAAGCGAAAACTTTGGGATTGCCCGAATTTGAAAAATTCTTTGGTTCGGTTAGAAAGTGGGTAGTTGACTGAGGCTCTGGTACTAAGAGTGGCTAGCTCTAAGCCGCTCACACGCTGGATTTTGAATCAAACGGCTTCAGTGCTGAAGGAAGGAAAGAAATATAAGGGATGCCATTGTCTGAGAACAACAGAATCAAATCGCATTGCCTTGAGCCCCCTAAGAAAAATAACAGTAGCGGCCCTAGACTATGGTACTCACATTTTTTACAGCCAAATTATGCTTAATCATTAATACATGCAACAAATGGATGTGCTCGATGGAGCGGCATGTTACGCACATCATTAGTGTCTGCGCAGATACGGCTTCCTTGGCTGCTTCTATCATCTCAGCATCTGTCAAAGCGATTTGCCTTGTTGCTTTCTCAACCTTATGATAATATGCAGCAACAACATCAACTGATATTTCGTGCAAGTCCATAAATTTTTGTTCCATAAGCGGCACGATATTTTTCCAATATCCCTCTACTAACTCTGCTCCTTTTCCATATGCAGAACATTTGTAATCGATGTTAAAAGGCCCCCAGATATGAGGAATAATGCTGTCTGGCAAGTGGAATTGGCCCATATCCTTTCTGCCTAC
The DNA here is from genome assembly GCF_057945365.1 of Rhopilema esculentum. Taxonomy (NCBI): domain Eukaryota; kingdom Metazoa; phylum Cnidaria; class Scyphozoa; order Rhizostomeae; family Rhizostomatidae; genus Rhopilema; species Rhopilema esculentum. The sequence goes on along the minus strand of NC_142832.1, from coordinate 7,665,635 downwards.
AAGTGGAACAAAATGGTTTCTAGCCCGACTTGACCATGCAATGAAAATTGGCTCTTTCTGCATGCTTCCCTCATCAAAGACCGGCAGAAATATAAAAGCAAATTTTGATTCTTTTTGAATTTTTTTCTCTCCATCAAAAAGAAAAATAGGTCGATGAAGAATATTGGCCAAGGCAAATATATGTAGATCGGAGAGACCTAACTCTGTGTCCGGCGGTGGCTTGTAATCTGGATCTGCCTCTTTGATATATTGGTTGAAACTATCGGGCGAGTAAAATTCATGTAGTTTCCTTTGGTAAAGTTGTTTGTTTTGCTTGAGGTTTCTCTGCATTTCAACCATGAGTGCATGCCAGTAAATCTCGCGGCCAACCAAGCATCTTGATATTGCATGAACCAAACAATGGCCGTCTCCATCAACAAACAGGGGTACCAATGGACAGTGCTCTGTTTTGTTGAATGATTTGATCTCATTCAAAACATCAGATAGGTATTCCATTGCGGATCCATCTCTGCCAAAATATTCAATATCCACACGGTCCGGTGCAATTTTATAAACGTGACTGGAGAGCTTCGAGCAAGGAAACGTTGCGTCGTCGTCGAAATGCTGTACACCTCTTAGGCCCTTACTAGGCCTAAATTGTGTGAAAATTTTAGATAACAAACGGCACTCGTCATTTGTTAGGCCATCAATCCTTATCTCATCTCTGTACGTACATTTATCTCGGATAACCATTGTTTCAATCTTTGCTTTCTGGCAACTTTGTTAACAGAGAGGAATATAATGTTACGTGTTGTGTGTTCTCTGTGTTGTGTGTCAAGACAAATTCACCTTTCGAAACTATTTTCCTGTTATTAACTGGGGATTCCCAGCAGTAGCTTTTCTGGGAACTTCTTTGACGTCATTCTTTATCTTCTCAGAAAAAGCATAGGCTATGGATAAATGCATTGAGGGTTTTCCCAGCCCTTTCTATTGTTACCCAACATACGCCTTAGGCTATGTTCACATTGCTCCGTACTCGTATTTATCCGTTTTCATATCCATCCGTTTTACCTGTTCACACTGCTCCGGATTTATTTGATAACGGTGTGAAAACGATGAAGCGTTCACATTGCTCCGCTCTGGATAAAAAGGAAAACGTCACGAACTGGTTTACAGACCTTGCGACTGCTATAAACTTTTCAAACAACTTACTGCCAATAATATTCCTCCAAGTGTACTTACATCTTGGTCTAAGCATCTTGCTGTGCTGTTGTTGCAGGGCCGCCGGAAGCAGTTTTGAACAGGGGGGGGGGGGGGGGGCCAAAACGAATAAAAAGAGCACAAATATTTTTTTTCAAAAAAAAAGAGTAAGTGCCAAAAATAGTACAGATTTCATGCTAATTTAGACAATTATAAAAATTATGACACACGTTGGACATAATAATGATATTTATTATCTTACTTTCATATTTAAACAATTTTGTCCCCCTTGGTATTCGCACCATCCCCACTTAAACACAAATTTGTTAGCCTCCATGGAATTTACTGTTAAAAGCTAAAAAAATTTATGGTTAAGTCATCTTCACGCAATCGGCTGAAGGTGCTGGCACATTCTTCACTGTCATAGCAAACTTAATTTGCAACATTGATTAAGTTTATGTCGTCAGTCTTATGAACGAAACAAGTTTTTAACTTTCCTTAAACTTGATCCCAGGGGGGGGGGCTCAGTCTGTTGGTAAAACGTATTACGTGTGGGTTCCGAAAAACTCGAAAAAAGCTAGAATTCTGGGCCATAGAATCTTGAAAATTGGGTTGCATTCTTAATCAGTCAGAGGAAACACAAAAGGGCAGAAATATACTGATATGATGTTGCCGATAACTTTTTAGATAAATCAATGGCATATTGAAGTATAACAAATTTTGCAGTACGTCTAGTCTTGAATATTGTTCTAATCCTAGATAAGAAATTTAAGTCTTTGTTAGCATGTACTCATTGCTTGGACACAACTTTTTCATTTCTTCATAAAAAACATTGAACACAATGTTGTGAAGCAAGCAATATGTTGCAGTTATAGTTTTACAGATATCTGATTTTGTTAATATATGTCAAGAACCACAAGGGATCGTTGTTGAAATAAAATTTAGTGAACTCTGCTTTTTAACTTGCCTAATCATAAGTTTAAGAAAAATAATGGTTGTAACATGAATTGGTATCAAAAATTCCTGCTCAAGCTTAAATATTCTCAGTGAAAAGAGTTACACAATTTTGGCAAAGTCACAGAATAGGGTACATTTTACGCATCCCAGAATCAGGGATAGGGCTCCAGTTTCTACTTTCAAGAACGCACATGATATACATTGGACTTACTGACTGTGCCCGCCGGGGACTTGACCGGACCCTTTCACTAATGCGTTTGTTGCTGAAGACATACTAAGAAAATTTTCTCGCGGAACTGGGCAGTCTCCTTCGCAGTTGATATTGTTCATCACAGGAGCTTGCGCTTTTCGCATCAAGACCAAGTAAACACTTAAGGAATTTTCAATGAATGGTCCTCCAACAACCTCCAGAGTTATGTTATTTTACTTAGTTTCTAAGGGCAGAATATCTGGCATTGAAAAAACACACGAAAAATATTTTTCAAAAAGGGGCATTTGTTTATACTTTTTGCAAACAGGGGGGGCCTGTGCCCACGTGACCCCCCTGGCTCCGGCGGCCCTGTGTTGTTGTTATCGTTTTCAAAAGTATCCGTTTTCGGTGTTCACACTGCCTTTTGCGTTTTCGAAAGTCTCCGTTTTCAAAAGTCTCCGTTTTCAAAGTGCGTTTTCAAAAGTCTCCGTTTTCGGTGTTCACACTGCCTTTTGCGTTTTCGAAAGTCTCCGTTTTCAAAGTGCGTTTTCAAAAGTCTCCGTTTTCGGTGTTCACACTGCCTTTTGCGTTTTCGAAAGTCTCCGTTATCAAAAGTCTCCGTTTTCAAAAGTCTCCGTTTTCAAAGTGCGTTTTCAAAAGTCTCCGTTTTCGCCGCGGAGCAGTGTGAACGCAAGGTGAAAACGGATACTTTTTTATCCGTTTTCATTGGAATCCGGAGCAATGTGAACGGCCTAAAGGAATTATTTGAATTAATCTACTTTCATCTTTCGTACTGTATTGATTTTCAGAATATTTTCATCTTTCATACTGTATTGATTTTCAGAATATTTTTTAGAGATTTGAGATTCAACTTTAAATGTATTTTTCAATTTTCTGATTCACTTCACCTATGATAAAGAGAGTTTCTCGTTAGTCTTAGGCCCCGTTCACATTGCTCCGGATTGTTTGGCCCTCGCTAGCCGTCAAAAGATGAAGCATTTAGAGAATGGTCTCTTGAGAAAAATTGGAATGAGACTCTGATAATTGATAGTTTAAAAGTTGAATTGAGAAAGGCAAATATTTTACAGCATACTTCAAGCTTTTTTGTCTAACACTCCTCAGAGTGAAAACGTCAGAATAAGGCTTCGAAAGAAATTCGTTCTACATTAGGAAAAAGCCGCTATTGTGTAGACAGTTGGAGTTCCTTTTTTCCCTTTGAATCCAGTGGTAATTTTTTTATAGTTACATGGTACTGATTGGACAACTATACTGGTATATAGAATAATAGACTTGTGTACTTAACAAGGCACATACAGTACTAGAACACTCCAAAATGGACAAATTCCCAGGAAAGCTCCCTAGTTGAGCCCTTGTGGTAATTCTAGGTCATCTTTTTGAACAATAAAAAACTAGGCTTTTCATTCTAGCGCAAAACAAGACTGGTAAACATTTCAGGTTCAGGCTCATTTTTTAAAATTCACTCTACATAAACAACTCCAGATAAGGGTAGAAAAATGTAAAGAAAATCAAGTGAGAAAAATTAAAACTACGGATGTTTTTTATGAAAGCAACAAAGAGCTCTGTCAGTAGATAAATAAATCGAGAACAGAGCACGGCCTTCCTTCTCTACAATAATACTGATTTGCGTATATGCAAATGAGCTCGCCTATTCAAATCGGTCCGATATCCAACCGAACTATGTGTGTGAACTCCTCTTTGGTTGTTTGTCCGATTGACTTAGAACTTTTTCCCCGACCTCCCATCTACCTCAGCTTCTTAGATAAGGTTTAAAATCTCGGTTACCTAGCCCCTTCGCTATGAAATTCGCTACGTGACCGAAGGGCACCTCCATTAACGAAGAGCATCTCTTTTGTCTATGGTACATTTACTGCTTTTTTCATGACAGTTTCACTGTATTGTGGCAGGAAACATTCTCTTTCAAGGCATTACCCTGGTAGATTGGCAATGAGTACTCTTACTTTCTCCCTTAATGACATTTGTCTTGGCTAACTCTTTCAATGTCTTGGAGAAGCAAGAACGATAAATTGTTTGAAATGATTTCGACCCCACCGTCCTCTTGATCAAAATGTGGGTGTAAAACTCCAAGATAATTTTTTTTATCGTTTTCGATTCTACCGCCCCTCTTTTGAAAGTTTGGGCTTAACCTTTTAAGGGGCAAATATTAATTTACTTCACCTACGTAATCCAAACTTTCAGAAAAAAATAGATATTACCAATAAAAACTGAAAAACATTAAAAAAATGTATGTTGGGGATCGAGGCGATTTTTTATGAATTCATTACTCCCTAAAAATTTTGCCTTTTAACTCATTAGTGACAATTTAAATAATTTTTAATTATTTCAATTGTCACTAATGAGCTAAATATGCTTGGGAGCAAAATATTTATTTCCTAGAATAATGTATTTTCATAATAAAGAAAACGATTTTTTCGAACTGTAATCCAGTTTTTAAGACACATTTAGCGGGTATTATTTCGGCATTTTATGTTACTGCTTCTTAAACATAGCCTGTGCTCCAGACCTCTACTTTCAAGGTAGGGGTCTGGAAAACAGGCTACTTAAACATGGAAGCATTAAGACGAGTGAGTCGAATCAACGGGTACCAACAAAAATCTATTTACACAATTTGTTCTTGGATTCAAAATTAATATAAATCTTATAGGTTACCCAGGTACATATTAAGAAGAAGTACCAACAGTAATCTGTTTACACCAACTTTTCCTTACAGTTGAGCCTGAGTGTTATCCTTGGAAATATGTAGACGAAGAACATGAATCAACGAGCATCAACAAAATTATCTACACCAATTTTGGATTGGATTCAGAATAAGCACAAGAGCTTGAAGATTACCTTTGAAAATATTTAGACTTTTCCTAAAAGTAAGATTACAAATATCAACCTGAATGTTGTCCTTTAAAATATGTGGCGAAGTAGGTGAATCAGCGAGCACCAAGAGGAATCATCTGCACCAATTTTGGTAAGCCCCAAGGTTTTTCAACGGATTTCGAGAAATTAGAAAATTGACTTTTAGGAAAACTGGGAGGAAAGTTCCACCCCAGTCCACCCTAGTCCACCCCAGTCCACCCCGTGGCGACGCCACTGGGCGAAGTAGATGAATCAGCGAGCACCAAGAGGAATCATCTGCACCAATTTTCGATTGGCTTCAGAATAAACATAAGTGCTGAAGATAACTCTCTTCATTAAGGAGGAAATAGGGTACCTGATCTGGAAATGGGCTTGTATAGATAAAGTGGATGGAAATGGATAGGGCTGTTGAAGGCTTGGGACAAGGGAGGGGGTTTTGGGTGGGGAAAATGCTTGTTTTTGTTAAAGTAACAGTTATATCAACGAGCTATTGTAAAATCACACTTGCAAATAGACCTGATAGGTCTTTTGGACGAGTTGTAATGGCAGGTATGCAGTGGCGGGGTGGCTACGTTTTCCCTGGGGATGTTACGAAGACCGTCCGCGACTTTTGATCCTTTAAGCCCGAAGGCTAAAAACTAACTAACTACAAATACGAACCTAATTTATACTGTTAACGACGTAAACAACTTTAAAATATTGTCACTAGTTTCATTGTCCATTACGCAAGGGATTAACAAATACTGTCCTCTAAAGACTTATAAACACTTTATATTAACCAACCATTGTCCAATTTAACGCAAAACAACTTGCTCAAACAACTATTGTGTCCAAACGCGTAAACAAGTTTTTCGAATAACAATTATTGTTCCAATCAACAATTGCAAAACTGAAAGTATCACATGTTTGTCTTCTGAACATCCTCCCCTTCCTTGACAGCTATGCATGTCAACTGGAAATCCTTCATCTTGTGATATCTGCAACGTCACATCAAGAAAATACATCCATTATAACAAATGCCACCAGCAACCATTCAACAATGTTCCAAAAGGCATAATTTTGTCACTGGTCTCTTCAATAGCTTTTGTCCCAGTTGTACTTGTGCCACTCTCACTTTTCCATCTTTTCCAGGAAATACTTGGGTGACCTTTGCAAGGGGCCAATGAGCTCTGGGGCTATCAGGCGATATAACAATAACAATATCCCCTACCTTCAAATTTATCTTCTCTTTGTGCCATTTTGTCGTTGGATTTAGTCCTGGCAGTCATTCTTTCAACCAACGTTGCCAGAAGTGCTTCACCAGTTCTTGAACACGTCGCCATCGTTTCCTTGGACTGAACGTTGTCTGGTCTACCGTTTCTGGTGCAAATCTGCCTCCCATTTGGCCATGGAGAAAGTGATTTGGGGTCAAAGGCACATCATCATCCACATTTTCTGTCTGGTATGTCAGCGGTCTTGAATTCAGCAACGATTCTGCTCCTGTGATGGCAGTCATCAACTCTTCATCCGACACATTTGCATCTGTCAGGTATCCTTTCAACGCACGTTTTGCTGCCTTGATCATAATTTCATGAGCTCCTCCAAAATGTGGTGACAAAGGAGGATTGAAATGCCATTTGATACCACGATTTGCAGCACTCTGGATGATGCGATTCTGGTCCAATCTTTTAACGAGCTCCTGTAGCTCCTTGTCAGCTGCTACGAAATTGCCACCATTGTCAGAAACAACTTCTTCAGGCTTCCCACGACGACTCACCATTCGATAAAAGGCATTCAAGAATCAGTATCCAGGGCAAATGCCATTTCCAAGTGTACTGCTCTGGTAACTAGGCATGTGAAAAGACAAAGATATCGTTTTTCTCTTCGCTTACCTCTCCCTTGCATGGTGATGAATGGTCCTTCATAATCCACAGCTACTCTTTCAAAGGCTCACGATGACATTGCCAATCTAATGCTTGGTAGGGGTGCCATGATCTGACTGAATGCTCTCGCCTTTCGTCTTTTGCACCAGTTGCATTCGTTTTCCCATTCACTTATCTCTTCTCTTGCTGAAATTATCCAAAAACAACTCGAAATAGCTGCCAATGTCTGATTTGTTCCATTTGCATGATGATCCTTTTCATGATAGAATTTCACGATCAGCTTTGTAATCCAGTTCTTCTTTGGTAGAATGATAGGATATCTTGCATCGTATGGCAGGAAGTCAGCATACCTCAATCTTCCATTACACCGTAGAAGTCCATGTTCATCGATTCGTGGCTGTAACACAATCAATTTGCTGTCACTCTTCATTTGCTTTCCTTTCAATAGTTGCTGGTATTCGGTTGCAAATGCATCTTGCTGCACGTCTCAAATGATGTGAATTTCTGCATCTTTGATCTTTTCATATGTCAATTCTCCATGAATTCTTTCTTCTTTTGCTGTTCGACAGTTGTCCAAGAAACGGCAAACCCATGCTACAAGTCTTGTAAGTCGAAGCCAGCTTGAAAAATGAGAAGGATCCAAATACCAAGAATTCTCCTTGCCCGCTTTCATCAGTTTATTTTCCACTAGTTCACCAGTCGTAGATTTCTTTTTGCTTACTGCATCAGCAAACAATGATTGTTTCTCTTCATGATTTTCTGTTACGGACTTCATCTTTGAGCGACCAGACTTCTTTTGCTCCGTTACTGCTTTCTTTGACATCTCAAATTGATTATTAGGCCATTCATCCTCAGCCATTTGCAAGAATTCTGGTCCTTTCCACCATTGCTCACTGCTTGCCAACGGGAAGAATTTTAAACATTGCTCTCATGGTAGAAAAGTTAAAAATGGCTTTGAAAGAAAGCAAACATTTTTTATTCATATTTGAGCATTTCGTCTGAAAATCTTCAGAGTATAAAACGGCAGAACATAGAGCAAAACACTAAGCTAGGAAATATATATACCCAGCTATCGATCGAAATAGGCCAATAAAGATTTTAAAGCTAAATAAGCATAAGACTATCTGAAGATAGCAAAATATTTTTTTTGTTTCAGTTTTGATGTTGTTATGTTATGTTCAAATTTATGAAAAAATATAAACGCCATTAGATTTTTTGTGGGAATTTCAAAGTTTCTTGTCCCCCCCTTGAGTTTTCCTATCTATGCCACTGATGCAGAGCATGATGATTAGGCAACAGAGTTGCAGCTATTGTAGCCCTGAGGGTGCACTTTAAAAATATTGTTTTATACACATGAAAAGTTGATAGTGCTGGCCACCTGGTATTTTTGGATGATTGGATGCTCACCTGCACTTGATGTTAAGACTGTTGACACACCACACCAAAGATCTCAGCAGAATTATCCATACTCTGCAAACTGGCAGCAAATGATTTGAAAGTTTTATTTACATACAATATTCAAGATTGAGTTGAATTTTTAGATTTTTCAGAAATTATTTTCAGACTTTTCAAAAAAAGAAATTGCTTATACATAAGCCAAAAACTTTCAAGCGAAAGTATCCATGTGTGTATTTATATGATGAAGTTGGAATGAATCTTGAAAAAATTCTGTCAAAATACCAATTAAATACAAATAAGTAAAACCAAATCATAACTTTAAAAAACTAATACATATCTCTAGTAGTATGGGTCTCTAACATTTGTTTAACAATTGGATTAAGCCCCCTCTGCAATAAGCCCCCATCATAACATCAAGGAATGTTCTCCTGGCCTTTTTGAAAGTGTACTTTCAAAGTGTCCCTTTACATCTAGCACTGTTTGGTTCATACAAATGTTGCCCCTAAAATGCTCCATAATTTTTCCGATGGGCTTCTTATTTCCTGCCAGTAGATGTTATTCATGCTGATTTTTCAATATAGCCTCAATCTTCAATTGACCTTTCCAGCCTTCAATCCATGTTGGATGTAGAGAGACTGGATACCCTGTGATTGCTAAAAATAGTTCTACTATCTTTGTACTTTTTAGGCTGAAACTTCAAAGGATATTACAACTTATCTAGACGAGGATGTTAAAATAGAATTGTCATTCTATGAATGCGTCATATGCAAGGAAACATTTGAGCAATTTGAAGAATTTAAAGAACGTCATCAACATCACCTACAATATGATTCTACAGATTCAGAGGTTATTACCTTATGTAGACAGATATTTACCCAATGAATTCAGACATATACAAAAGAATATCTAATAAGTTTTTCCCTATTCTTATATAAATCCAAATTGTGAGAGGCAGCATAAATTGAGATATAATTGATTTTTAAAGAGCAGAGTCATTAAATAGATAGATAAATAAATATATATGTAAATAAATGGATGAATAGAGGAACATTGTCAATGTGGTCAAAGCATGTGTGCTCTGCTAGGAAGATGTATCTCCCTTAGATGCATTCGCAACAGCTCACATATTTTTATTATGAGTTTTCTGATAAGATTACCTGGGCTTCTCAAAGCAACATTTGAATAAGAAAGTTCCAGTCTTAAAAGATCTAGTTCTGAAATGAAAAATCTTATCATTGGACTTGAAATGAACTTTTAATGAACGCTTTAAATAGACTTTCGTGTGATGTTTTATGAGCTAGAATTTGATAGACAGAAAGTATCTGATTTAAATATTTTTCCATGTTTACTGTTTTTATTGCTCTTTTCGGAGTGAGGATTCTTTATTTGAGACAAGAAAGAAATCAAAAAAAGAGGAATCAACACAACAGACATAAATCCGTTTTTGTTGTGACCTCTGTGAAAAGTCATTTGCTCAAAATTTGCACTTGAATAGGCATAAGCAGAGCCACTCTGGGGACAAGTAATACAATTGCAATAAGTGTGACAGAAGTTTTGCTCGCAAATATGTTTTGAGTAGGCATTTATTAACACATAATGAAGAAAAGCATTTTGTTTGTGAAATATGCAGCAAGGGTTTTAAGCAGAGTTGTCATTTGCATAGGCACATTAAAGTTCACTTGGGAGAGAAGCATTTTGTCTGTAAGACATATGATAAAAGTTTTGCCCAACAAACGACCCTAAACCGTCACTAGAGCACCTATACCAAGAAAAAGCCTTACACTTGTGAGGAATGTGATCAGGCTTTTAGCCGCCTTGGTAGCTTAGCAAGACATAAGATCATCCACACAGGGCAAAAACCTTTTGAATATAAGTTCTATCATAAACGATTTAATGGATCATGCTACTTGCTTAAACATGAACGCAATCATACCAAAGCATAGATCAATATTCAGGAAAAAGGTAGATTTGTGCAATTTTGTTGTGAAAGTTCTTTTCGTATCAATTAAGCTGCCATTACAGCTATTAAGAATAATATTAAGAACAGTTAGATGCTTATGATTTTAGTATAAGGCTGTGGCCTCATATTTACTTACATTTGTGTTTTTTTCTACAAGTAAACTTTCACAATTATTATATGATGAAAACTATAGTCGTTTTTAGTAAATTCACTTTTATTCTTTCCATTTGTTTCTGCCTGATCAAATTTCTTTCAAATATAGAAACTTAACTGATTGCATTTTAAGAAAAACCTTCATTGTTAACGCATATATTTGTAGACGAAATATATATTAGTTTTCAACTCATGCTTTTTAAATAAGTTTTTGGGTAAAAACTTCCACAGTGGCTGATCATTTCTGTATATCATTTTAAATTGAATTCAGTGATACTTATTCTTTTTGTAATATACCATTTAATTAGAGTTTGGGTAGTAATTGAGTAAATGGTATTTTCTGTTTTTTGTTTGTTTTTATCTTTGCCGTTTTGTATAATTTTGTGAAGTAATTTTTCCTGAGTTATTTTTTGGTAATTTGCTTCCTATACGAAACACTTTATGGCTCCTGTTATGAACTTTTCGGCTTGTTCATTTTCTCAAAAATGTTCCAACCATCAAGTTATGCTGTTTAAAAGCAGAATATTCTCATGGCAGTTTTCACAAAGAGCACAAATTGCATTAACCCCTCACTATGTAATTTGATATTTTGATACATTTAGAACGACTGTATTAATCACAACTGAATTATACACAACTACATTGTTCAAGACTACTAAGTTCATTTTTGAGTCCTTGACATTTTCCCACGGAGCTTAAAAGTTCGGAGATGATCCTTTTTCTGCCTTTAATCCAAATGTGTTAAACCTTAAACAGGGCATTTTGAGAATATTAAAAAATAGCGTCCCAACGATCTCTGACGCTCTTTTGTGCTCTTTGACATCTTTTAAACATTTATGAAACTTACTATCGCATTCACAGTCGCTTACTGTATATGGTCTCCAATTTCTGTATTCGTACTTTTTTGCAAACGCTTTGACCGCTCGATCGCATTTGTCGTGATCTCGGCAACAGGAATCGACATCGGCATACTCGCCGAGCTCATTATCGTTCTCCGCGTTATTTCCCATTCCACACCACAAAGTTCCTTTAACAAAGATAAAAATCAATTTTAAGATTATGTACCGAAACATTTGAAAGGATTATATTGTATTGTCTTGCATTGCATTGCATTGCATTGCATTGCATTGCATTGCATTGCATTGCATTGCATTGTATTGTATTGTATTGTGTTGTAGATTATTTAATGTAGATTAGTTTTTACAATAGTGAATATACACTAATTGAGACTAACATGAAGCAATTTCAAGGATTGCATAAGACAGTTCATTTACTGCAAAACGAGCCTGCGCACTTGTTTTCAAGGAACCAAGTTTTGATCAGATTCTTAAATTGTCTTGTATTTTGTGCTGTCTTTATTGATTCCGGGAGTGAATTCCAGATTTTAGGTCATTGAAAACTTAATGATCTTATACCATTATTGGTAGTTCTGACTTTTGGAATGTCAAAGGGGTTTTTGAGTCGAAGGTTATGACCTGTTGTTTTGGGTACAAAATAGTCTTTCACGAAAACAGGATGTTAAGGTTGTTAAGTGTTTTATAAACTTCGAGCGCTAAAATTCTAACTGATTGGACATGTATGGTAGTTTCTTTGAGAAAGCAAGTAAATCTTTGTACGAAGATGAATAGTCCGAATAGGCTAGTCTTAATGCCCTCTCGTTAATTTTCTCTAGCTTATCCTGACTTCCTTTACCACATAGCATCCATATCAATGGACAATAATTGAAGTGAGATAGCATAAATGAATTCATAATTCTCTTTTTTTTTGTCACCCATAAATCTTGCCAATCTTTTTAAAGAATTTAACTGTTTAGCTGCTTTCTTACAGATCTTATCGATATGAGCTTCAAACTTTGAATTTTCATCGATCTGAACACCAAGCAAAGTAACGTTTTTCTCTATTTTAATTGAAAGTTCTTGGTCAATTTCAAACTCATTTATGCATTTATCTTTGCTGCCGATTGTGATAGCTTGAAATTTAGAGGGATTCGCAATCATTTCATTAGATTCAAACCGATCAAGAATTTTTTGGTGTTAAATTTTGCAAGTTGCAATAGTTCATCAGTATTTGTTGCAGTGACAGATATCGTGTTGTCATCAGCAAATGAAGACCCTTCAGTAAGGCTGTAAAAAATATCATTTAGGAAAATATTGAAAAGTAGAGGTCCAAGTATTGATCCCTGTGGCACGTGTCAGTATGATGTTCGAAAGATTCTCACGTGAACTCAGGACATTTTTCGTCTTTATTGTAGATTAGTTTTCTGATTGCTTATATAACAATGGATTTATGGGTAGCTTAGCTTGTTAAAAAGTTTTCACTTGTCATAAAATTTTTTTACCTGTTGTTGAGAGGGTGTTTGGGTTTTACGGTTACGTGGTTCTACTCGTATCTCGGCTCGGTTTTTCAGTTTCTGCCTTGAAATCTATCGGTTTTGCGGTTTTCAATTTTGCCACGGCGAACTGTTTTTGACGTTATTTTGGTCGGTTTTCAGGTTTTCCGATTTGTATTGCAAAAATGTGTGGTTGTCAGATTTCAGTTTTCAGATCCTTTCAAATCGTTATCTCTGACGTTACTAACTTCAAAGTATATGCTTGCAACTGACTATAGCTACCTAGAGATCATTTAGAATTGACAACGGGCTTCTATTTGTTCTTGTTGTACCAGCAATATACAGCTTCCCCAAATTAATTGCAATTTTTGTTGCAGCTGTATTCTCTTTTACCTGTATGTATGTTGAACCCACCTGGCATTATAGCGCGTTTATCAACTTCTCCCTTGCTTTCCAATTCCCCACTTCCTAGCTCTTGTTCTGCCATTTCTTCCAATTCACGAAGATCATCTATTATATTAATGAAACTCAGTTAGTCGAACCCGGTTATTGAAATTAGATAAAGTCACTTTGCTGATTACAGTCATGTTCAATTTTCCATAGATTGCAAGTAACAGTTCTGTCAATAGCCAGCGTCGGCTGAAATAAAAACACTTCCAAGCTTTTATAGCATTTGCATTTTATTAATTATAGAACAACAGTTTTTGGAAATCTAGAAAACAAGCAAACAAAATTTCATTTTTATTTTTGATTTGCAAGACAACCATTTACTGAATCTTGCGAATCCATCATTGTTTTCATGTTTAGATTGTTTTATATATGTTGCTTGCTTTTATTTTCACAAGAGGCCTTACTCCAAAAGACACTAATGATCTCAAAATCTCGTCTTAGATTTTTTTCTGCCGAATTGTTGCCCCTATCTTGTCAATGTGAAATTTTCATTACGAAAGTGTTATCGTACAATTACACTGTAGGTAGGCGAATTAAATTATGTTATTTGGCTGCATTTGAAAGAAATGGAAAGTTTTCAAGAATAGAGACTCACCTGCTGGCCCTGCATAGGTCTGAACGAGAAGTAAAAGGAGCAACGCTGCTACTTTCGTCATGTTTGCAGGCGTTCCTGAAAAGAACGTTAGGAACGTATGTTTCAGATTTCTTTAAATAATATTGCCAAATTACTTTTTTATTCTTTTGCATTTGCGTGCATATTCCTAAGCGATTTCCCTCATAGGAACGTTCACTAGATGATTATTAAAAGGCGGATACTGTCAGAAGTCAAGTAAATCCGACTGATGGAAGTTCGACTGGATATTGAGATACTATATAGATGACCTCATTCTCCAGGTGGATTAGAATGGCGTACTGTGGATGCAAAGGTCTTCTACCTGTGGATGCAAAGGTTACAGTATTCAATAAAAGAGGCAGCCACATGGTCGCATGTGAATCTGGGATATTTTATAGATAGAAATGTGAATTTATTGAAGGCAGTCGCCATCCTTCAGAAGCATCATTGAGAAGGTTCGTAAGCCTATCGGCCTACCAAGAAGACCAACTACACTGATAAGCATAAAGTTGCATTTTATCGATTTCAATCCGTGCCACGGCCATTATCAAATTTGTTCAAATTCCAATCAAGTCACATTGAATACATTCAATGGATGTTAAGTAGCTGATAGGTAAATGTTTCGCATTTTTGTTTCCTTTAATAGGAGAAACAATTGTCCAAGTTTCGCGCAATGTTTACATCTATTTAATTCTATGGTTTTGCCTGCATTTTCAAGGCTATTAAATCAATTTCTTCACGGTTTGCAGAAAATTTTCGTAAATTTTTATCTGTTTATGCTGTTAGGGCCCGAGCGGCAATCGCTTCTTTTGATTTGGGGCAAGATCCTGTCTGTGATAACACATCGCATAATGTTATGCAGGTGATCTAAATGCCGATTTTAGATTCGTTGCCTAGAATTGCTGATTTTACTCACCTGAATCAAACAAAAATTTCATCGATGAATAATTCTTTCATTTGAACACACCAGACTTACAAAGATAGGTCAGTTAGCTTTAGTATAAAGCAGCAAATAAATAAGCCGTTGATGTCTTTTTTTCTAATTAAATGTATTATGTGTTTCAATTGATCGCGATTTCACGCAAATCCAGTTTCAACAGTAAATATAGTTATGCCCAAGTACCACCGGGTTTTTTAGCAGGATGTATGTCATTCAAGGTTGTTTTGTTTTAAAGTCAATGTCGTACTGCGATTTTTTCTCTTAAACAAAGAATTTGTACCGTATGCTCCTACCATATGCTATTGAAGCGCTCTTCAATCTTTACCGCCTTCGAAGCTGCAGAATTATTTTTGCCCCGAAACCAAAAACAACAGGGTATGGTATTGAAAGTGCATGTTTTCGTGGATCTAGGATATGGCATGCTATTGCCTCTTCTATAAAAGAGTCACAGACACTTCTAACTTCAAAAGAACAGAAACTTCAAACCAACAATTCAAAGCTACAACTTTGGTTGCAATTGTAGATTGTGTAGATTGTATATAGGTAATTTAGGGTTTTTATAGTTATATTCTTTAATAATATTTTCTTGTTTGTTTTAATTTAGATTTAATTGATTATATCTTGTATTTAAGTTTCGGTTGGCTTAAATTAGCACGTGAGCTAGCAATAAGAGCCAACCTTGAATATAGAAAATGAATAAAATGAATTTCCTTTCTTGAATTTGAAGCAATCTTTCATTTCTTTCAGAAATATGGGATTTTGGGATTTGGCAAACTGCCGTCTTTTTGTTAAAATTGGACGATAAATTATCTTATTTAACGTTTATTAGTAAATTTTCTTAGCGAGATCAAGGCTTATGATATTTCATTAAGATGTCATAAAACGCTATTACTTTATATTTCAGAAACCCTGTAAAAACTTTTTTTTCACAAGAACTTTATCTTGAAGAATGCAAATGGACTTATAGCAATTCATAAAACTAAATAATGCGAGGAAAGTTACCCTGCATTTTTAAGCGTCTTGAACTCCCTAATAAGTAAACTCTAAAAGTAACATCTAATTTACCCTTATTTGAAGTAGTCTGAAACGCAGTTTGAAACATGTGTTTTTAAGCCATCTGCTAATGTTAATCGATTTTTAGTCAAATTTGCCACTTACCTTGTATTGATTAAAGATAATGGAAACTGTTTTGATTTTTGCCGATAAACATTAAAATGACCCCACACAACCTGTTTTAAAGCGCCACTCTACACAACCTGTTTCATCGTATCAATAACTCCACATGTAAACAAACTCAGACATCAAGGTTCCCAGATTTCAAGGTTCGTTGGTTTCTAGGTAACACTGAATAACCTTTTTTATGTGAGTGGTTTGCCCATTGACGTTGCTGGTAATTTGCCATAAATAGACCACTTCCTTACACCCTCTGTTGCATCTCATTTCCAACTTGTCACGAACAATGCAATGAAAACTAAAATTCTCAATTGTTCTCTCGATGGTTATCATATACTCTACACATATTAAAAAACTAAGCAGTCAAATATTTCTATATAATACCAACAAGCAAATTTTATCTCACAACTTTATGTTCTGCTTCAAAATTGCATTTTGTTGTACGAGATTTTACTCTTCGTAATATTTTGGTAAAAATTGTGATGAATGAGGCTGTTATCTCAACTTAAAAGAGTTATTTAATCTGGATTTAACTAATAAATCGTAAAATTGTTTCTTTTTCAGATCATTTTACGCCAGTTTGCTAAATGATTTTTAGAGAAAGTATCAAGCAAATTATGTAGAAGCACTGTGGGGACTGGAACGAATTACCGCGAATATGCGAAAATTTGATGTCGTCATTCAAAAGTAAATCGAAGTAAAATGATAATTGATCGGGTATAAAGATGAATTCTGGAACCATTATTGCATACTTTTTTGTTCAATACTGGACAACATTGGTAACATCAACTGTTTCGTATTGGAGATATGAATTAGGGTAATTTTCACTTTGCTTTTTATAGGTAAACCTCTCTACCTATGTAATTTCAAACAATGAATTTGACAAAATTTTGGAAACATTACCCCCTAAACCCTAAACCCATCAACATTTCCCTGTAAATTTCAAAATAGATTGCAGCTGCTTCTTCACCTGAACATAGTTCGAGGGAGAACAGTTAAGCTAGGAAGATGGGGATAGCTATGAAGTTAATTTTTATTACTAGGCTGTTGAGGAGGGGCTTAGGCTCTTAGCAACGTCAAAATAAACTCTAGCAAGCCTCTTGCAGCCTATTGAAATAGATTGGAATAATAATAAAGCTCTTTACAATAAAGCAAGTGAATAAATTGGCATTTAAGATATTTTTCGGTGAGTGCTTTTAAAAGCAATAGCTTCATTATCAAATATGCTTATAATAGAACTCAAATATAAATTCTCTAATATAATTTTTACTCTCCATTGCAAAGGAGTGCCATTTTATAATTTGTAACTTTTCAGTTCGATATTGAATGTACAAGACAAGAATGGGCCAATGACAAATTAAGTTGGTACTTCGAAGAACCATGGTGTGAAACTTATAACAAACGGTAAGGTCAGAATTTCAACTTTACTTGAGTAACTGACAAATTTTTATAAATGGGAAGAGTTCTAGGGATTTCTAGGGATTTTGCAAGTGCAGATTAATTCAGCTTAATCATTTACTTTATGTACAACGTGACGCACTTACTAGTTTTGATCGTTGTTGCTATCCTAGTCTACGAAGAATGCAAGCAAGGTGCAACATGAAAGGTGAATTTGGATTCGGTGTCGTAAATGGAACAAGCGTTAAGGTATGAAACTGAATTTTCTGTGTTATAAAAGCCAGCTCAAATATAGTATCATTATGTCGGAATATATTTCGTTGCTAATGTACAACGTCTAAGAGTGACGTCACTTTACTTTGTTATTCAATCGTTGTTGTTATTCAATCAAGTTGGTATTTTACATTGCTTTAAAGAATGTCATAAGATCATTTCTCTATCTTTTGCTTTCAAGGATTACAAGATTCTGAAGGTTTATTCCAACAAGAATTACTTTGGATGGCATGCTGTTAGAAAAATAAACAGGTTTTTCTTTGGTAGTTTACGTATTCATAGCTGCAGTTTTTTACATTTGTATTCTTACATTTGTCTCGTGTTTCAAGTTTATAATTTCACATTTAGAGCTCTTCCTCCATTATCATTATTATTATTATTTTGAGTCATATTAAAGCTTTTTGTCTGACACTCTTCAGATGTTTATTAGCGATATTTATGAGTATCCACTTGACGATTTACCTCTAGTTTGGCATGGTTTTAGCGTCTTTATTGCATCTCTATCAGCTGATTATCATTACCTCTGGCTACCATGTACGATGGGGCCTTTAAACATAAAAACTCAGTGGGGGGATGACCTCTTCGTCCTCATTTCATAAACAATGGCTTGAATCTCCAACTGACGTAAGAAAAATAAGGCTTTACAGGATCACTTGCAATTTTTCTACAACTTTTTATCTTATTTTAGGAGTAGTGATAACTTGATTATCGTTTTACGGCTGAAGATAACCGAGTCAAACGCATATTTCCAAAACAATTCTTCCAATTCATCAGAGGTAAACCAATTATATTTTTAATAATCATGAATCAATATTTATTGTCATTTAGTTAGCACAAGTAAACTATTCTGTTGATGTGGTTCATTTCCAATAACCAACATTCGAATCTTCTTTCCTGGCAATGTAAAATGATTGTCGCTGAACTTCCGCATAATAATCAAAGAAAAACAATATTTTTCACGATAAGACTATTTTATACCTAGCGAGGTGTAAATCGAAATGACGATTCTAAACGTGGTAAAATTATTTCCCAGGTATAATTTTAATGTTCTGCACACCGTAGATATTTAGCTATTGTTATAAAATAGATCCTTTAGAATTACAAAACTGATCTCCTTCTCTCGCCAACCGATCCCTATTTACTCAAAGTTAGTTTTGTTTGTAGATTTTTCCTAAATGGCATTCTTGCTTCGATAAACCTTTTTAAAATTATCGTTTTTCCAATTAAAAAACATCAATCTTGACATGACGAAAAAAATGCCATGGTGCTATGAAAAATATTTAGCCAATTGCTAAAATCATTTAACGACAAAAAGTTATTAAGAAAACATAATGTTTATAATAGGACTTACTATGGCAAGATTCTTATTCTTCATCTATCCTTGACAGCTTCTAAATTAACTGACCCACTGTCTTTGAGTATTTTTATCACAGCCTTTTGCAATACCTTTTAGCATACTATACGGCTTACAAGATTGTTCAACTGCAAAGGAGAGACACCTAAAGTTGAATTCAAACAAAACTTGAAAAGTTCGTTGTTAAGAGAAGTGACAGATATTTCATTCGATCATATAAATGGGTATCAACCTACATTTTGTTTTATATCCTTTTGCATATCATATGCCAGTTTGATGTTGGCATACTTAAACGCTAAATTCCGTGAAATGACATCAGTTTACTCCCATTTGAGAATATTTTTTCCGATTTTTGTTTAATACCCTCCACCTCCGAACGATAAAATGTTATATTTGCAGATAATGGCTGATGTCTTTTGCTGTGCCTGGTGATTCGAACTCTGTTAGAGTATCAATACATTCGTCTTCAAGATATTCACTCTTTGACAAATTTATCAGGTTCTGAAAGTCAGGCGCCAGATCCTCTAAGCAGTAATCGACATAATTTAGCCATTAGATCGCGATACCAGCATGGAACTTGGTAGTAATAGGCCGTTTGATACGCTGGATATGAATTGGATATGAATTGACGCTGAAAAATTCCCCTTATGCTATTTATAGAATGGGGTACTTGGTTCCAAACCTCTAAGCAGTAATTGTCATTATTTAACTTTGAGCTCATAATACCAGCATGAAACTTTGTTGAGAAAGGCAGTTTGATACACTGAAAAAATAGGATATGAATAGACACCGAAAAATATCCCCTTGTGCTATTTTTAGACTGGGGTACTAGGTTCCATGCCTCTAAGTGGTTTTTGTCATAATTTAACTTTTAGATCGCGATATCAGCATGGAACTTTGTAGAGATAAGCAGTTTGATACGCTGAAAAAGATAGGGTGTGAATAGATGCTTAAAAATACCTCTTATGCTATTTATAGCCTGGGGTATCAGGTCCCAGACCTCTAAGCAGTGATTGTCATAATTTAGCTTTTAGATCGCGATATCAGCATGAAACTTGATAGAGATAGGCAGTGCTACTAATGATGCTACTAATGTTGCTACTGCTATAACCAGGGACGCCAAGGAAGCCAAAACGGATAGGCGAAAAGATATTTGCAACCACGAATTCTAGATTAGCTTAAATTGATTCTTTTTCTTGCAAACGTTTAAAAAGTGTTACTTTTTAAGGCATAATTTTGTTACATTTAATCAATTCAATTTAAAATGAACTTCTTTACTTTTTAAGGCCCCCTGACCACAAGGCCATGGGGCAATTTATCCTATCTTGACAGCCCTGGCGATAACTGATGCTTTGACAGTGGCAACACAAGTTGGAAAGTGGGAAAAGCGCCGAAAAATGTGCAATTTGTGTGGTTCAATAATAGATCAACTTTTTTCCTTGATCAATTTGCTCACTTTTATTCATAATTTGTAAAGCTGTTTGTAAAAGCATTCTTATTCGACACGCTCAATAATTCACAAAAGATAAATGATCGGCATGAAGTCTTGGTAAGATCTGCACGCAAAAAGTTTGCTTATTTTTTAGGGGCTCGAAATTTTCGCAAGAAAATACCTTGCACATGTCTTGTAGTTAGATAGCTAGTGATATTTAGAGCACAAGTATCGCACTATTTTCATCCACTTCACTTTTTTTTGTTTTTTATCGCACTCAAAATACAGTTTTCAGTACTGAAGCATGCACCACTTCCGCGACTTGTTGTTAATGCGTCACACATTCCTGAAATTCCTCACAGACCGCGCACAAATTTTCGCACAAAAAGTCTTGAAAATCGCAACTTTGAAGCGTTGTAGCTTCAAAACACTTCACAATTTCGAAAAACGAACTTCACCATCGGATTTAGGAGAACTGACTTGACTTAGAACATCAATAAAAAAAATTTTGATTTTTCAATTCAGTGGGACTTTAACAGCTTACTATCGCTTTCTGCGAGCTGGCCTTGGTGTTTTGCGTATATCTTAGTTTGTGCACGTAGAGACAAGTTTGAAAGGCGACACAAAGTGCACCGAACAACAATTTTGCTCAATGCACATTGCACACAGGAGCTTTAAAGTTCAAACACATTAGGAGCACCGACCCAACCGGACACCAGACGCTATTCCTAAGGCTGATTTTAGCAGTTGTTCAAAGGTGCCCTAGGATTTGGAGCCTCTTTGAAAGGAGGTGGGGGGGGGGGGGGGTCGGTGAAATAATTTAATGGGATACGACATTTCGTACAGCTACTTAAAGATCATTCGCTATAAATACAAACAAAGGTTCCAACTCTCCCGATTTGACCGGGAGTCTCCCGATTTGAGAGTTTTTCTCCCGGTCTCCCGTTCCCAAACTTTTTATAAATCTGTTCCAAAATCCCATTTCTAAAAACACGATTGTTTGTGAAGCTTTCCATCGTATCTTTCAGATTTTTAAAACAGAGCTGGTAAAATGTAATCTGGCTACCAACAGTTTAAAAGAAGTAATTTTTGGAAATTTTTGCGGAATTTTTTTTGCAAAGGGCATTGATATTTACAGACGGGCTAAATTCGTATATTTTATGAATTTTTTTTAAGGAACCCCGATTTTTAACATTATTAGGTTGGCGCGATTGTACAAAATGCCTTCTCAATCAAAACGCCCATGCCTGTCAGTCTAAAATCAAAGGCCCAGAGTTTTCTTTTGCATCCAAAAGCTGGCGTGAGTGAAAAGAAGGGCTCCCTAAAAGCCCACGCCAAGGATAGCTCCTGCGAAAAGTAGCCAAGAGTGACTCAAGCCCAGGGACATCCTAGACATCATTCTGAAAGGTGGTTTCAAGGTTCTTTTTGCCGATGAAGTGTGTGAACCATCTTTTTTTGCCGACAGGTATAAAAATTTGCCAACGAAGCACAACAAATACTCCTCATTTTAAGACTAGATTTTTCTCAAGAACACACCTTTTACGCCCCCATCGCGATGGGCCTGTTTGAGTCCCCAGAACAATGGAACATCATTCCTCCTGACCTAGGACAACCACTGATGATGACAACCACGATCTGCCTGGCCAAAAATGGCTGACGTCATAACTTTTGAAATTGGGTCTTCTGAAACGAGGCTGAACTGGGTGATAGGATGAAGGTGAGAGCTAAGGAGCTGTGGCGACATTGCATCTGGGAATGAAGTCTTTATAACTTGTAATCAAGAGACCTTTTAATTATAGTAAGTTTTTCTGATAACTTTTTTTTTATTATTGAAATTGATGGACCTCTATTCCTTGACATGTTAATAAGTTTTGTTATGACGTGTGTAGACTTTAGGCCCATCCCCAATTATCTCCGTCATGATGTACGCTCCTAGTATCCTAGCGTACGTCTACGACAGCGCCACAGTTTATGCTGTTTGCTAGCAATGAAGCAGCCAAGAAGTATTTTCAGCTCATGACCATGTTTTATGTTTTGATCTTTTCTTTGAATAAATCTCACCCCCTTCTGCCATTATGTGGGGAAACGTATGATTTGCCAAATCAGATCTCGCTATGCTCATACAGGAGCGAACAACAGCTCTCATGCGGGCCAAGTCGTTTGAGCTAAAAGCAATGCCACTCATATATACATGACTATGATATAAGATGACATGACACCAAAATGTGTGTACAGCTTTGCCCTTATGACCTTGCCTTGTGCAGGGGCGTAACTTGGCCAGTAGGTTTGGGGGGGGGGGGGGGGGTGAAAAGGGTTTCTGCCCTGCAAAACTCAGTGATGCCCTGCAGACCTCGTAGCAAAGGTTTGTCTATACTCTATGGGTAACTAGAGAAAGCTTCACCAGTGTACACTGGTCTTTACCAAGGGAAAACTTCTAAGCAATAAAAACAAACTTGAAACTTCATTGCCTTTGAAATATCTATTTCTCTACGTGAGCGTAAATTATATGTCAAATTTGATTTTCCTTGATAATAAAGCTTCTATACTCGTGGCATATGATTTTTTTGGTGCAGTATATGGGCGAAGCAACGAAATTGAGCCTGGGGGGACTAAGAATCAAGTTTAGTGATATAGGAGGACCAACCATGGTTGGGGCCGACGTAAAGAAAATTTTTGAAATTATACCTTGTAATAGGGCTAAAAAGCATTTTTCAGACTAAAATTTAGCAAAATACTATTGTACTAAAAAACTGATTATTGTTTATTGGGAAAAATAGGAAGGGGCATGTCATGCTAAAACTCTAGTGATAGACGTTGGGGAAAAAAAGAAACGTCAACCTTTCATTTCAGACTGCACATAGTTGTGAATGACAGAGCAATGTTGTTTTGATTGGGAGAATTTTATTTCCTGAACAGAAATGTGCAGTTTCTTGTATCGAGAAAGCCACCCAAAATTAAAACATTGCAATGATAGAGAAAGTGATTTACTGAATTATTGCAAATAAAAGAAAAATAATAAGAATATACATGAAAAAGTTAGTAATTAGATCAAACAAAATCGGCATCTTAACAGTTTACTCTCTTTTTATTTCATGCAGTCTTGACCAAAGTGAGGGCCTTCAGCCCCCTATTCCCCCCAGTGACGCCGTGCCTGTCATGAAAATAATTTACAACTTAAATTAATTTATATGGACTCAACCTTGCCCTCATAAACGTATGCATCAATCATTGCATCCATTGGCTATGACTTTCGGTAAGACATGCTTTTGCTTTGCTAATAACGGAGCTCTTCCTGACATACCTGTTCCGTTCTCTAAAATGCAATGTCAGGAAGGTAGGCTCATAACAAATATGATATTTTCATTTCAAAATTCCTAAACGGCCCTTTACAAACTTTAGAGGTGACATTTCTGCGTGGCAACAAAGCTCTTCTTGGCGCCCTGCGAAATCTTCGATTGCCCTGCGAAATCGACTATTTTTAAGATTGGGGGGTTGTGACACCCCCCACACTCCCCCTGGTATTTTCGCCCCTGGCCTTGTGGCAGTTCTTGACAAGATAGATTTGTGTGCAAGAACACACTGTTCAGTTTTTCAAACATGTTTACAGCAAACTTCGAATAGGCAAATGCAGCTTCCAATCGCAATGGCCCTAGCCATGTGTGCACCAGACTGCAAAGTTTGGGTAAATTCATTCCTTACATCCCATCCGCGCATTTTTGCAAATTTAGATTAATCCACGCAGTTGAGACTGACTGCTTCAAAGCATTGCCTCACCACCAGGCTCAAAAATGTTATTTAAAAATGAAATCCTACAGCTTTTAACCTGCTATTTTGCAACATGATTTGTTCCTGCGCAAGCTTAAGTGGCAGAAAATAATTCCCTGTGACAAAAATACTTTGTACTCTGGTGTATGCACAGCATTTTTTCTGTAAAAGTGTTCTGTTTTGGGCATTTCATAAAATTTTGACATCATATTATATATAATTATCATCAGGTGACACAAGCAATTCAAAATCGATACAAACATAGCCATTCTACTGAAATCTTAATGGAGTTGTCCCTAAAAATTTTATGGGGGAGTTTCCCCAGTCCCCTGTACACATGTCTTCAATACCCTATGTCTTTCAGGTCATTCCCATTTTGCAAAATTCTGGCTAATTCTGTGGAGATATAGTGTAATCAAAATGGTCCCGTTTTTTTACAAAAGCTTCCACCTGCTTCCAACTTAAGCTTTCTGTTCTCTTTTACTTTGTTTAATGCTTCGTCATTTTCAACTTTGAGATTATTTTTACAAAATGTAACTTACCAGAGTTATCCAGCTTGGACTTCATAATTTCTTTGGCAAAATATGAAGACAAATTTTGTGTTGTTGGCGTTAAGGTGGATGGGTTTGCTGTCTTTGCCCAGGCCAGTGTATAACCAAAGCCAGCTGTTGTTGGCAAAAAAGAGAATTAGAAGCTACTAATATACATTGCACTGCACAACATTTGGCATTAGTATTAAGATGTAGAGCCTTCAGCACAAATTCATGATTTACTTACCAATATCCAACTTGAGATTTAAGTGGGTTCCACCCTGGATAATCCCTGAATTCCTGTGTGGCATGTTTTTTCAGCCTGGTCCTTCAGCAAATATTGTGCACAACATGCCTTCTGTATTCTTTTCCTTTGCAGAATAATCATTGGGAAATGAATGATGACTGATTGACAAGCCAAGACAATATAGATGGATTGTTGGTGCTCTTAGTCAATTCTCACCATGTGTATCACCACTAATGGATTCTACATAAACAGTGCAAATTATGGGCTTTTATTGGTAAAGTAAAACAGCGCAAATGCAGCTGCAGATGACATCACAAATAATGAGGTTCTTACAAGGAATATTTGGTTTTGTGTTCAATTACATGTTCAGCACAAGGTAGATTCTATTCACATTTATCTTGTTTGTTGTACTTCAGTCTCTATAAATCTGCTGCAGGGGTGAAAAATAAACAGGAATGCAAGCAGTCCTCACATGGAATTATGCACAATGTCACAGGAAAATTTAAACAGCAAGAATATTTTAGTTCTATTAATTTTCAGCTGTTACCTATTTAAGTTGAGAAGTTGGATATAAAGTTTAGTAGAAAAACTAATAAGTTTATATCAGTAAGGAGGTCATGTCCCCAAATAGTGATTTGTTTGTTTGTAGTGGTTCAACAAGATAAGCATTTATATGAAAAAGGCAGAATGTGAGAAAACTTTTTACTGATGCAAAAGTACATTTTTGTTTGTGCTATAATTGGATGCTCTACCACAGCACAAAAGTTGTTTTAATCAGTTCAATACAGTTCAGAATCCAAGCAACTTCACAAAATGCCGTAAATATTATTTGTGGCAGTTTAGAAAAAGAAATCCAAAGCACAGCATGAGCCATCATGTAACCTGTGTTGCAGGTTATTGAATGTTATCATTTCAAGCTTCAGCTTTCCAGAGCAATTGGCTGCCTTGAAGGTAGTATCAGAAAGTAGATTCAGCGAAAATTCATTTTATCTACATATATAGATATAAGTAGCCACTAAAAACTTAAAATCAAGTGTTACTCCAGCAGTAGAAGCATTTGACAAGTTTTGCCACTTTTTTTACATCCATGAAAGAACTCTGAAGCCAAAATATCAGTAATTGTGATATCATTACAAAAATAAAAGCATGCTATTTTCAAGTAAGCTGATATTATGAACTATCATATCAGCTTATATGATGAAATAATGAAGTTCATATCACCATAGAGCATTTCAGCTTACCCAGGTTGAGAGGTAAATAGTTATGGCTGAACATACTGTAATAGCTGTATGGCTATATGGCTGAACATACTATAAATTCAATAGGACAATAAACTTTGACACCTTCAGTCAAGTTGTTTATGCTGTTTTTGTTGTAGTTCGTAGTTCGCAATATCATACTCACCACTGAAATATGAGCGCTCTTCCTGAGGGTTAACTATTATCATTAGAATATCTTACACAACCGGCAAGCTTTGCAACTGTAATTCGAAAGACCAGCCTAATATTGTACTGCATGAAAATGCAAACTCAAGACAACTGCCACTAAGCATGCCGGTATCTAATTGCAGGCAACTAGATAAAATGATGAATTAGTTTGTTTCAGTGAAGATTAGGGAACCCTTGCAAGGCACTCAATCATTTCAAAGTTGCCTTCATGAGAAAATTCGAAATTTTTTGAAACTGAAACATCAGAAAGTGAATGGCTGAATCATGAAAATTTATACAAATATGATAATACCTTCAAAATACTTTTGTACCTTCAAAGGCAATAGGTAACTTCAAAGTTGCAAACCAAGCAAAAGCAAAATTCCTAATTTTTAGAAGAGATCATCATGAATATATGCTTTTGAAGCTCAAATTTTCTTTACCTCTGAGTTCTGAACTTTCTCAGCATGCTAGATCTTACCACAAATCTTTGTGCAGGAAATTTAACTTCTTATTCAAGATAGCCTTGTTAGTTTTATATAGTAAGACACAGAAAAATATTAATCGTGTTAATCATCATCATAAATGATTGTTTCTCTGAACAGAGAACATTGTCATCATGCAGTTGAAGCAAAGGAACTTTAGCTCTGTTCTTGTCTAGTTATCAGAATTAAAAAAGAATGCCACAATTAATTGCAGCTTTTAAATATTAAAGTTGATATCATTTGTGTTTGTTATTCTATGTTAATCAAACTTCTTTTAAGAGGAAAGAAATTGGTGGTGCTTGGGATAACTGCTTTCATTACTTTGATGTACTATTGTTCATCAAAGTTTATTCTTCCTCATCGCCATTTGAAAGTTGTTCACGGCGGACATAGTAAGAAATTTTTGTTGTTTAAGAATACCTTATTTTTGATGTATTAACAACAAAAGTCACAATTCCATTGATTGATTCATTTCTTTACCATTTTGGAAGTAAGAATTAAGCAGTGCTTTCCAATGCTTTTTATCAGAATTGATATGGTAAAACCACATTCAGTTGTACCCCATATTATCCAGACTTCTACTAAGTTGGACTGATTTACCACTCCCACTGGATTTTCCCACCTTAATCAAGTCAAATATTGTGCCATTTGCCAATTCAGTTGATTTCCTTACCTTCCTTGAAGGTCCAGCTTACTGGATTCAATGGTATTAATAATCAAGTTTGTTTAGAGCGATAATATATTTTTGTTAGCATGATTTGTCAATGGCTAAACCTGTGTCTACTCTGAAGTTCAGATTAGGATGGTTCTAGTGGTGAAGGAAGTATTGAAAGACCTGTAAATGTTTCACTGAATAAATCTGTGGTATTTTTGTTGTCAAAAGTAGAAATAATGCACATACCTAATGCACTTGGCTGATTTAATTTATTACTTCAATTGATTTATTTGCTTAGAAAATGCACCAGCCTGTTTGGCCAGCATGTTGGAAAAGTGGTATCTGAGAATGGAAAATGCAGATGCAGTCATTAAGCACATTCCATCTGATTCTGTGGATCATCAGTTCCTGCCATTTGTTGGTAAGGTTTCTCTCTATATTTTAGTCATGCTTTTAGGGCATGAAATAAACTTGATTATTGTGAAAGTTACTAAATTATCTTTTTGTTGTTAAATATGAAAAAAGTCTTGAATAGATAATGCTATGAAAAGAACAGCAAGTGTATTACAGTAGACTTTACTTATCGTCACACCAAATGTTACTGTAAAAGTTTTGACTGTAAACAGAGTGTGACAGTAAACAAATTTAAATTTAACAATTTGTATACCTGGGACAAAAATGACTGTAACCAGCAGTGTGACTTTAAGCAGAGTGACCAGTTGTCTACTTTACTTAAAAACATCAGTAAATGATGACTACAAAAACTTTTTGCTGAA
The DNA here is from genome assembly GCF_057945365.1 of Rhopilema esculentum. NCBI lineage: Eukaryota > Metazoa > Cnidaria > Scyphozoa > Rhizostomeae > Rhizostomatidae > Rhopilema > Rhopilema esculentum. The sequence continues at coordinate 7,637,203 of NC_142832.1, read as the reverse complement.
GTGTTAAAGACAGTCTATAATGAGAAGAAAACCAAAGAATGTATTCTAAAAGTGTGAAGTAAAAGAGTAAAAAATCCCCATGAACAAGGTATCAGCCATGCATATCCAATCGAAATGATGTATGGTGAAAAGAAAGGCTTTTGAAGTATATTTCTTTCTTATCTAGCATTCCTTTTAATGCTCTAGGTGCCAATGTATTTCTTAATACCTAATTATATAAATATCTTTATCCATAAACACATTTTGCCAACCAGCAAAATCTGTCTTTACAGCTTTGTAACTTATTGAAAGTGTGAGAAAACATTGTTATTGTAGAATGTAGATATTACGAATCAGTTTATTGTTTCTATTCTGAACGAGAAACCTTTATCTAATTTTATCATTGAAATGCAAAATGTTAAAACATTGAATGTTTTGTGTTAGGATATCCATCTTTACTGTTATCTACTTGGTGCTTCTAGCAGTTGAGTTTGAGTATGCTTGAGTACCATGACATTGACTGCTGTCTGCTGAACCATCAAATGCAAATATTACCTAGAAAAAATCTTTATCTACACGTTTATGAATCAGCTATGATCAGTCACTCTAGGTAGGAAATCACTCTGGTCCCATAAATTTCCCACAAGATGCCTGTTTTAATAGTGGCATAAGTTTCCCAAATAAAGTGATAGGACACATTTTTCAGATTTATACTGCATGCCTGTTTTTACATTATCTTCATCTGTTCCCTTTGTTCTTTTCATAGGTGACGGTTATGTAGGCTTGACGACTAATGGTGAAAAAAGCGAACTCTATATTCTGAATGACACAAAAATGGGTCTTATAAAGATTCCTTTTTCAAATCTGCTGCAGTTTAATCCAATGGGGGAGACAAAAGATGCAGATGGTAACTTTTCTTTGCTTAAAAAATATTCAAGAAAAACTCATTAAGATCAAAATTTTGTGCTATTTATTTTAGAATATACCAAGATGATACAGCTTTCATATAGAAACAATACAGTGGTTTACTTCAACTTTAAGCTGAAAGAAAACTGCATAAAAACTAAGAAATATTGTTAACAATGCTACTCATAGCAAGATTCGGAAGTTGGGAGAAGGTCCCGCGGCGCGTTTATGATTGGAAAAGCATAACATTGCTGATTGGATAAGAAACAATTGGTTTTTTGTATAGTCCAACCAATGGGAATCTAAATGGCAATCGAAATGCGGTTGGACCAACTGCCTTTATGTTAACAGGATTTATGTTATAAACAGGGTAGATAGATGTAATATGATGTATACTAGGGTGACTCTTCTAGCAACTCACGGGAGCAAGTTTTGTTTAAAACCTCATTAAAAAGTTTTTAATTAAGATTATATTTATACCTATTATATGATATAAATCTTTTTTCCAAATTTATCATTGTTCACTGCCCAGCAAAATAACATGCACTTGAAAGGGTATTCTCCTGTCGTGCAAAAAATTCATCTTGAAAGTGGCTCTGGTTTCTGGACCTCCTGGACTAACTCGTCAGCGGGGGCCATTAGCTTATGGCATTTAGAGCTTTAGACATCTAGTTTGAGACTTAATTTCTCGTCAATAAATTGAGATCTTTTTTTGTATAGAGACAATTGTTCTTGATATCAAAAATGGCAAAATCCACAAGTTTACTACGTTTAACGGGGTAAGTTTTTAGCTTCTATCTTTATAGTCTGTTGAAATTTGTGCTCTGTTATTGTTTCCGTAGATAACATCTGAAGAGGTCCGTTTTAAACCAATGTCGGAAATTCAAAACGATATTAATGAGGCTTAGAAAATAATTATTTGTTGGCGCATTTGGGTTGGTTGGGAAACCTTGAAAATGTAAACATTTTTTTTAATAATGGCCTTTTTTATTTTTAAGCACATTTCAATGTCCAAAATAAATTCTAGTATTTCATCGGCGCCCATATCAATGACACCTGTCGCTGACAAATTGTCTACCGGACAAGGTAGGACACGCCACGCCACCAAGTTCCCAAAAAGAAAAAAATAAATATGTTATATAAAACGATTTTATCAGATTAATAAAACAGTATTCTAACACGATTTAGTTCTAAATCTAAGTAATAAATGCAACCTTGGTGCGTGGGTTAAATATATAAAAACAGGAAAAATAACGAAAAGAAATCTTAAATTAAATAGCAAAAGCAACGTTACTTGAAATCAGTATATTCTAGTAGCCAAAGTCTCTACTAAAGTTAGACGAGCCTAGACAAAGCATGAAAAATGGACGATACTAAACTCTTCCATTCAAAGTCTTTATTTCGTAACCAGCTGCAGTAGTAATCAATAAGTGTTGTTGTTCCGAAAGAGGCTAGCAGAGACTCTATGGTAACAAGTGCTCCGTGGAATCGGTGTAATACAATAATTTAATGGGAGATAATTTATTAAATTGGTTTTTACAGACCAAGAATTCAAATTTAAAGACTCTTGCGCAACCGGCATGCTTAGCGGCAGTTGTCTTGATAAATTGACTACGTTTTGTATTTTCATCACTAATTTTCATGCAGTACGTTATTAGGCCAGTCTTTTGAATTATCGTCGCAAAGCATGCCGGTTGCGCAAGAGCCTTTAAGGGTCAGGGTCAAAAAACCACTGTAGTTTAATTAGAAATATTTTTATTTCCACGCTGGAACACCCCTTTTGATTTCTTCTTTATCCTCAAGTCTGTTGTACAAATTAGCCAATTTTTAACAATGTAAGCATTTTTAGGATAATCAAGTGTATTGTATTGTTGTGGAACACATCATTTTCGTTCACCGTGATATTCCTGGCCTTTTGTACCAAGAAGTGAAGATAAACAATTTCAGGGTAAGTACTGTTTATTTAGAGTTTTCAAAATAATATGAAAGTTTTTAGTTTTGAAATTTTTGTTTTATGATATTCCAAAATAGTCACTTATTCTTGCCAAAATGTTGATCTTTTTTAAATGATCAAATTTTGATGGCTCATTGTAGCAGCAGTTTGCCAAAACAGGCATCTATCTGGTTGTCCACATCGTTAAATTTATTTATTTAGGCATGTAGGCCGAGATGGTTCCTCGCCATTCTACATTTGATACATGGCTGAAAATACACTTTTTGCAGCAAAACATACGTAGAGTTTGACTAAAGAAATTATATTGTTTAATTGTTAGCCCACGGCAGTTCATGGAGTATTCAGCATACAAACAAGCGATAAATGGCACAAAGAGGTCATCACCTCAAAGGGGTGAGTTTCAACTTCTTCATAAGAAATGTTTTGTAAATAACTATAAACCCAGTTAGTTTTGGATCGACTAGGCCAATGAACGAAGAATGCGTAAATGCTTTTTTAACTTTTTGCTTTTTTCCCCTTGAATTAAATGCTAATGTTTTTTGCTTGGATCACTCCATAGAATTTGTTTGTTTCTTACTGGATTTTTAAGGCCCAGATCCCAACGAAATGGTTTTGCTTAGGTTCTAGAATAGAGGAATGTGTTCCTGAAGGTGAATTTGATTTTGGTTAAAGATATATAGGGATTCTAAAGCGTTGGCGTTCAAGCAAAAAATAAGCTTGCAACGTCATGTCTAGTAGCATTTGTTTTACACGCTGCTTACTTTTCAGAAGCAAATTGGACAGCTACTCACTGAGCTACGGAGTTGAAAGTAGCAAAGCAAGAACTGGTCGAAAAGTCATAGCAGTTGCGACTTCGTTGTTTCCGAAAGAGTCAAAGCTTGCTGGACGACGGTGAGTATTCACGAACTTATGCACATCGGTCTAGAATTGTGATTTATGTTATGCTTATCCGATCAGGACTGGATTATACTAATTTGAGGTAATGTTTACATTAACTCAATTAAAACAAGTTTGCTCATGGCGCTGCTTTAGGTACTGCCGGCGATAACTACGAAAAAGGAACCATCGCGTTTCGAACAAGGTGCCAGCATTCAACTACGTGCTTGTGATGAATCTTTTATTGAAGTATGAATAAATGTGAATGGTAGAATAAGATGTTGCGTGGTTGACCTGATCGTGGTCTGGATCGCCTTTTCTTGAAACTGCGCCTCTTTGAATGTATGAAATTCAATTCAATCTTATATTGAAATGCGTTCTTTGAACAAACTATAGGTGCCCATGCAAATGGTATCCCTCTCGATTTGCTCTGTATCCCTCAGTTTATGGTTCCCACAGACTTCGGATAACAGGAGCAGATATATATGTACTTCAGCACCTTTTAATTATCGTACTTTGCTGACGTGTTCGCCTTTTGTGACAACTTCTAAAAATCAAGTATAGATGGCAGATAAATAACAAAATCACGTTTGAAGCTAAGAAAGAAACTCGATTTTTTTTAAACTCGTTGACGTTGTTTTGGGTTTGATTTCAATTTTCTTACATTGCAGATTAATTTAATATATTACTTTATGGGTTAATATGATGTATTTCATTCGGTTAATATGATGTATTTCATTCAAGGCTATAATCTTGATGGTTATCAAGGTCATCAAAAAGCATGAATCCTAGCCTGATGGCCAGCTCATATTCTATTACTGCTACTAATCTGTTGGTAGCTCTCTTCTCAGCCCTCATAGTCAACGTAGCTGCTCTACTATAGCGAAAATAAAATGGCAGGAATCACATATTTCACTGAAAAATGATATCATTACTGTGTTTTGTCGACAGATCTGTTGAAATGCAAGTCACATCTTTAATACGAACGGATGATCTCTTCGTGGAGCAAGATAAGAATATGCAGTCGGAGGCTGAACAGAAAGCTGTAGTCGATCGTAGCCTAAAGAAGCTAAAGAGCGAAATCGGGAAAGTGAGTCTGATGTTGTAAAAAAGTATTTTTTGAACCTTTTGCATAAGCAGTTCAGTTTTTAACTGGGCAACTCTGCTGGATAATTCCATCCAACCTTTAGGAAATCGTTCACTTGTTTTATCGGCAGACAGGGGGCTCGAAGGTGTTAACTATAACAGTCAAGGGCTCTCTAATTTTATGGAAATTGCAAATGACGTACCATTTTATGTTCAATGTCATATTTACAGTACAGCATATTAAATGGGTTTTTTCAATGCAGCTTGATAAATGTTACATTCCAAATGCAAGGTTTGAGAAATTGCCTGCTGAATTACATGGTATTGTTAAGCACAGAACAATCGTAGACTTACTTCACCTATATTGTTACCATTTTCGATAGGCTGCTTCGCTAAACCTTTGAAAGTTTTCTTGAGCTCACTATGTCACGACGCATTTCGCTGGCCATGTAAATTTCCCATTGGTTTGGATACACAATAGACCTATTGCTACGTATCCAAGTCAGCTAATTCTCAAAGTTTTTTCGATCATAAATGCATCGCACAGCCTATTGTTAATTGTGAACAGTTGGCTGACGGGACATAGTGCCTTCAAAAGCTCTTGGCTGATTGTTGAAAATCATGGCTGACATGATCAGTCTTGTTGCTCATTCCCACCGGTTAACCTCTGCAATCTTGCAGTGAAGATAGGTTTTGATTATTTAGAAACTGGTTAGTTTCCGTTTTCATCCTTGGTACTCTACCTTTATTGAGAATGTATGGATTTTGGAATATTTTAATTTGAAGAGTGCACAAATTAACGGAAACACAGCATACTAAAGTACTTTTCGTCCGATGCCCTTCTTCAGATTTTCTCTCTTGGTTTTTTCCTTTGGGTTCTACAACAAGGTAAGAGGTTAGCGGTCGCTGATTGGTGAAACAAAAGATTCACATGTAGCAAATAAGGAACGCCGCAATGCGACGAAAACGAACAACAATAAATACACTTAAAATGGCTTTGAAAAAAATGCTTCGGGGCTTCATCACTTTTGCTCTGATAAAGCCCCGCATGCCTGGGCGAAATATCAGCCTTTACTAATTTATGTGTATTTATTGTTGTTCATTCTCGTCGCATTGCAGTGTTTCTTATTTGCTTCATTTTCATCGATTTTTCACCGCAAAAACTCCTTGGAGTTCGTCGAGCAGACTGCTATCGCGACCTTTTCTTTATTCACACAAACTGATTCACACCTGGATGTGCATTTTCATCTTACTTTCGGACATTATCCGACGTTTGTACTTTGACTAGTGTCGGACGAAAAGTACGCTGGTGGCTAAAAGTTTGCTATGTATCCGCCATTTCGTGCCATCTTCAATTTTTGTGGTACCAACAACTTTTTTGAGTATTTTTATTGTTGTAATATTAGCTTTAGTGGTGATATTAGTTGTAGTATCAATTCTAACTGAAATTTTTCATTTCTTAGGTATGGGGACCACTGATTCAAACGCCTTTACAAAAGACACATATTTTGGCTTGGAAATCTGTAAGTTCTTTCAAAGGTTCTTAAACAGAGTTCAGAGCCTGTTTTTAGAATTAACAGTAAAACCGAGGCTTTGACTGAATTTTGATTATTCTTGATTGTTTCCCAGCAATACATCAATGTTTGCTTGTTAAACATACTCTCAAATATCCGCACAGTTCTCATTTCCGTTCATGATGCAGGAACAAATCGGAGCTGATCAATTTTATTGCTCAACGTAGCAATCATCGAGAAAGCGATACGTTGAAATTCTAAGTTCACCCATAGCCTGTATACATACTATATCGAATTAAAATTAAGTTATAGGCAACGAGGCACATAAAATCTGAACTTCCAAATAAACGCGTGTTACTATAATACCAAAAATGTCATTTTTAAGAAATCTGTCAAACAAAATCTCACCAAGGCGTTTCCCTTGATCCACTTCGAACCCTTGATCAACGGACTAACTCCCCGTATGGTATAACAAATGGTCCAGCCCCCCTCCCCCCCCCCGAGACTGTATGATAATATATATTGCCTTTTGTAGTTTAACATGCTAGATATATTTGTAAATTTTTTATCAGATTGTAAAAATGATAAAGAACAGTGCATAACCACATTTTTAAATGTAATTATTCACGTTTCGTTTGTACGATGCCATTTTAAAGTGTGTGTTTTTTAGGTTTGGAATCTAGGCATTCGCATCGAATCGAAAGACGATCCTGACACACCCTCGCCACTCAATGTCAATATTACTGAGTATTACTTGTATTCCACAAATGTTTTTAAAAACGATTCCCTAGCAAGCATACCGGAGTCGAAAACCGAATCGTGTTTTTATGGAGCACCAACAATGTAAGTTTCTCTAGAGTCAGGTTGTTCTTGTGGTCAGTCATTCTTGGCAACAGTGGTATCTTGTTACAAGAATTGGTTCAGGGGATCTTTTGTATAGACCTCAACATTTTAGGTGAAGTGGGTTCCCAAAGACATGATATTGCTCTAAAGAAAGAAAGCCTGTAGGTTCTTGAATTCTGAGATTCTTTCCTGTGGGGATTTTATGTATAGTAGCCTTTTAGATATATAAATCAAAGAATGAAGCAATGTACAATCTAAAAATCAGTGTAGGTTAGACTCATGTGTACTTGATGTGCACAAAGAAGTAAGTCAGTAGGACAATAGGTGCATCTGATTGGCATCATTTTGACCAATTAGCGACGCTCAACTTTGAGGTGAAAGAAGCTTCTAACCAATAAAGAAACCAACCTGTACTTAGCACTTTTTCAACAACAGCTAGACTTTGATTAAACTTTTGATCTTTTATAGGCATACAACACATTTTTGGGTGATGCCAAAGGACATCGCAAGTTTAATTTCCCTAACGAGCAACTGGAATAATACTTTATATAAATTTGGATGTGGAGCTCTCATGAAGGCAGGTGAGACGATTCATAAAGTTGCTATGGGGCCAAGTTGCAATGGGGCCAAGTTGCAATGGGGCCAAGTTGCAATGGGCTTTTGCATTGGCTTTTATGTGATAATGGCAATTGCTTTTTGTAATTTTGAGCCCGACTACACTTTGAAAACAGCCCTTCATATAAGGAAGTATATCGATTCATCTCAAGCTCTGCATTCAGCTAGCAAATCTGTATGCGAAATCTTGCAGTTAAATGCTAATGTGACGTAATGTATTTAACATATTGGTCTGTAAAGAGGATAAAGGCTTATACCTCTTTTTAAAAAAAACTAAAAGCCCAAAAATTATTGACTAATCATTTTGCTGTCCCTAGTATCTAAAACAACTGAAAAGGAGAGTAGTAAAAAACTTGCTCCAAAATTACCTCAAAACAAAACAAAATACTCTACAAATATCAATCTGGTTTCCATGTAGTTTCCATGCCAACCATTCCACTGATACCTGCTTATATTTTAATACGACAAGTTCGCAAGGGGCTCGATAATTGTACAGACATATTTCGTGACAAATTGGGCTTCCTTGGTTTTTTGGCGAAGCTATCAGTTGGTTCAAATCAAATTTAAATGCTGATTAAGCTGTTATTTCTAGCTTTTCTTTCTCTGAGTTTACATGTTGTCTTTCATCCAAAATGTCCGTTTCCCTAGGCGTCTTCGGGATACAAAGGGCACTCGTCCTCAGCTTCTCAGGACTCCAGTACACAAAGCATGGATTGGAGCTGGCAATCAATCCAATATCATTATCATCCAACGTATCTCTACGTCATCTGCCGTACCACAAAAACACTATTTATATTCATATAAGAATTATGCCCCCAGATGGCATCAAAACTATCGAAATATTCTCAGAAAATTCCAAAGCACCAAAACTGTATGCTTGTGGATCCGCTTGTGAGCATGTTGTTGAAATCAGGTGCGTGTTTTTCCTTTATTTTGTAGAATTATAAATTGATTTTCTTGGTGTTTTGAATGTTTGCGGACATTTCTGCAACATCTGACAACGAGCCAAAATGCTGGATCTCATGGTTTAAATTTGTGAAATGAAATGTTTATTTTCAATTAATGAGACATTTATCAGCATTTAACTTGAATAGAGTCGTGTACTCGAGCCTTACATTTGGCACGTAATTAATACCGTTGTGAGTCAGTCAACTTTATATCTAGGATGGATGGTCTTTAAAACCAACTTTTTGTATGCTAATATAGAGTGAAGTGTTTGGATGCTTCAAATCTGTTTTATAGAATAGCTTTGAATGAAAGACGGTTTCTACCAGAGTCAAATACAGTAAAATCTGTGTAATTCGAACGTTTTAGGGGGTTGTAGAAAGGTTTTTTACAGGGATTTCCTGAGATTTGAATCATAGAGGTTTATATTCAAGAGACCTGAGAATTTAAATCAGGAGTTCGAATAAATGGAAGTTCGAATTACACGAATTCGTATAAGACAGAGTTGACTGTCATATGATTATTTTATTTGCATTCAATAATACATCACGTATCTAATTAGCACCTGAAAATTCCCCTTTTATTACTGAGAATCGCTTTTTATTTAAATAGTGGTCAGTGAATAATATTTTCAAAAGATATTATTCTCATAGCATCAGTTTTAATGAATTTCAAGTAGATAAGAAACGATACGCTCTTGTCCTTGAGCTTACGTCTTGGAACACCTAAAGATAGGAGCAGAGCAAAGGCGACGATTAGCTCCGGTTTGCCTGACTATGTTGGGACACCTCGGTTGGGGCATTTTCAATTGATTTTGGGCCCCCACTATTGACGTCCAGGGTTGTTGGTTCAGAGAAATAGTGTCAAACTAGTCACAGAAATTTTTATTTTAGCAATACTTTAACCTCCAAAGGTAAAACACACACGACAAATGAAATTATTTTGTTCAAGTGAAATCATATAAAGTTGCGCATGCGCCATTTTTTGCTCCCACAACTACTACTTCTGTTATTTATAGACTATATAAGTTGTAGTGTATACGTATGCTTATTGCTGGTGATGAGTTTCCATTCGCTCAGGTTCACTGTACCCTGGGCTCCCGGCTACAATGCTGGAAATGGAATCTTCTGAGGCTTCTTTTGTCGGAATATGAGACCAAGATTGCTTTCCTTTGAATCTATTTTGTGGCTGAACTTCGGCACATTTTAACACTTTGAAGAAAACCGAATTTTTCCTGGAAATCCTTGTTCATGAAATCAGACACAGAAAAAAATGAAATTCCCTCTTGGTAAAACTTAAGATCCAAGAAAATATCTTGCAATTAATCAGTGCCATGAGCATTTTTAAACACAGGCCAGCGTCCGTGCCGGTCCCTTCGCTACCTATTGGGGGGTTCCAGGGGGGTTTCTTATTCTCGTTTGCTCACAAAGTGGGTGAGCCACCCTTTATTTTCCGACAATCATGTCAACGCAGAGATAAAGTGTAGCTTCAAAATTACCCATTGCTTCTGAATATTTACCCATTACACATACACGCTAAGGCTAAGGGGCCAAAGAAGCAACTTACAGAATGCTGATTTTTTGCTCTGAAAAAAGTAGGAAAGGGACGTCTCTTTTTAGCCAAGAAAGCAAGGAAATGAATAAAGGTTTCACACCAAATTATTTAATGTGCAACATGTAGAACCTGAAACTTATATGTTTCTTTTGCAGCTCAACACCATCATTGTTCCTTGCTAAACTAACCAATCCTGTTACTCCAATTCTGTATGTTTCAACCAATAGAAGTGAACTCCTTGTTATAAAAGAAAGCTCTTTTATGATAAATGCCCTGAAAGGTAAGCTTTCTCATTCTGGTTGTTTTTCCTTTCTGTCCATGTACCCTGCTTTACTGACTATAAAAATTGTCATTATCAGTAGCTGAGAATGCTATCTTAATTTCTGCCTCCAGTATACAATATTTCTTGATCAGAAGTACAAAACAATAGTGTGAACAAATTTCCTTTAGGAAAATCACTATAATTATTCTTTATTTTCTAACAAAAATTCATTGTTTTGTATTGACTGAAATTGTAGTTAGAACTTATCTCTTAACAACAAACAGGAATTTGCTTTAATTTTTTCATGATGAAGTTAGTTTCCCTTTCATTTTTTCTGTTGTGTTTATTTAGAAACACATGAAGATGACCAGCCCAGGTTTGCAGCTCACCATTTCAAGCTCTCAGCAAAGTTCTGGCTCATTGTCATTTTATCTATAGTATTCTTCCATGTTATTGTGATCAAAATGATTTATGCTGAATGCCATAAAGACAAAGGGACAAAAAGAAACAGAGGAAGAGCTTTCGTCAGCTAATGTTCACTTGCCATGGAAGTGATACAGCAGTCTTAGTCAAGTTTTGTGATCAAGATGAAGAAGTCAACAGACAAATGAATGATTGGCAACATGTAGGCTATACTGAGGAACATAAAACAACATGCTTTGTACAAAAATCAAGGAATGCAATGGATCCAGGAGGCAAAGGTAGAAGCTATCATCTGATCTTTGATTACAATACAGTGTTTAGCATGCCATGGAAGGATTATAAAAATACCTAAACATTTGAAGGATTTGAAAAACATCAAGTGTGAAACTTCTACTCCAGTTGCAATAAAGTAAAGGTATACTGTCAGTAAATTATAAAATTTTAAGTTTTGTGTTGTTGCTAGCAATTTGTTTTATATCTAAGTTAATTTTTTTAAATGTCAGGTTCAAAAGATATATTTTCAAGGGCCCTTAATTTTCATTTGAAAAATTACATTGAAAGTTGTTTCTATTTGATTTTTTCAATTACCGGATATGATTGTTCTTCATTAAAATAAAGTTTAAATTCTTATTCATTACTAGAATTTCAAGGTTTCTCAGCCTGATCATCCTTGGTTAGCTGGCTGAAAAACGTATCAGCAAAAATCACCCCTTACATAAAATATTGCATCCTTATCTCTTGAGCACTTTCATGTTAATGTATTTACATGCTATACCATATTAAACATTAAAATACACTACTGTTCACTTGCCGAAGAAAAACTATAAAGGTATTTATGACAGATATTGTTATGAGTTGATTATTTACAGTGACATTTGTGAAATAGTGAGATATGTATCAATTTTCCAGTTGAGAGTCAAGGTTTCCATGTTATTGTTTGTACAGCAATCCGTGCTGCCTTTCTCACAGCTGCACTCTGGTTGTCATTGACAAGTTTTTCAACCTAAAAAAGTATGATGTTTAATTTGTTGTTAATCTAGCTTCTCGATTTCATCACTGAAACATACATATACACAGCTTTTCTCTGAAAATCTAGAGGTAGCCATGGAAAGTGAAAAAATCCACAGTAAGAAAATTAAGCTGAGAACTTGAACATTTCAACATCAAGTTAAAGCCAGAATTAGTTCTTAAATGCAAACATATAATTGTAGGCGTAGGAGATTTTTTTTTCAAGAGAAATAATTCAAGAAAGGCAACATGGTGAAAGATGCACTACATAATTTATTTTTGAATTTGCTCATGACCAATCTAGATGTGGTTGGTTCCCTTTCAAGTCAGAGCAGTTCATCAGTTCTCATTTCTTTTTATTTGTTTAAATGCTTGGCAGTATGTTTGGCTTTCCATAAAAAATTGAATGTGCAAACAAAAATTTTGAAAAAATCATACCTCTTTCAGAGATTTAAGAAGCTCTGTTCTTCCAGGGGGTGCCTCTGACAATTCTGTTATTGTCTGCAATTCGAATTGTGTACAATTGTCAGTTGTATTATTTTATTTCTTACATCCTGATTTCTTCAAAAAACAGTTAAGAAAATAAACTAAACTCTGAACATAATAATTTTTCCCTTACAAAGGGTGACTTTCAGTTGATTGATGTTTAAAGGCCCTGTTGGTCTAAATTTCAAAAGGCAAATAGGCCTATGAAAATTCTTTACAATTTGGTCATCTCCTTCCTAGGCCCTTGTTGAACTAGTAAATGAAATAATTATGGAGTTGAAAGAATCTTTGAACTTAAATTAAAACAAACCTTTAATGCATTGAGTCTAACTTCACTTGACTCATCATGAAGCAGTGCCACAAGACGAGATATGGTGCCTGCTTCAATTGCTGCATATTTCCCTCTTGTTGTTATGCTTATTCTGAAATTGAAAAGGACTTCATAGAAATTCTGGCTCATATTTGCTATTTGACGGCTAAACTCAACACTTTAATTCTGTTTTGCAGTTGATGAAAAACTAATGAACAGTCTTAAGCCATATAACATACACCGTGCCATTTGATAATATTCTTTGAAATCTAAAATAGATTGCAGCAGAGAGTTAATTTTCAATTCACTGTAAAGAAGCATTCTAGGGTGCACTTATAATCTAGATTGCTTTTTTTGTTAGTGCCAGGACTAACTTGTCAGACAGTATCATTTTAGAAATTAATTTTATTTTGAATCCATGTTCTGGAAAGTGGAAAGTCCTTGATATCAGTCAAAATGACCTTTTTCCACTCAGAGCAAAAGACTTTTAAAAGACTCAAGAAAGACTTTTAGAATTTACTGCCAATGTCAAATCAGATGCTGATTGCCCTTTTGCAAAAAAAATCAAATACATACGCCATTAATGCCCCAGCTGCACTTGCTTTCACTAAAGTTGATTGCTCTGTTAGAAGTTGACTTAAAATGGGAACAGCTCCAGCATCACAGGCTGCATCTTTTCCGTCTAGAGGAAAACTACAAAGAAACATCATGATCATTTTACCTGGAGCTTATAAATTGACTTGGTCAATGGTTTACTTTTTGATGTTGTTGAAGTTCTAAATAACAGAGGGTAAACTCACTAAACTAAACTTTCTGAGAGTTGGTTTGTGGGGATAGGTGTTGGGGTGCCAAAGGGCAAAATGTCACGCCCGTAACAAAGGCATATCTACCAGACACCTTGTAATGAAGTTTATTTTTGCATAAAATACCTCAGGTCCATTATATCTCTGGCAGCTTTTGATCTTAAGTTTGCATTTGTATGGCTGAGCAGCTTTGTAAATGCTTCCATTGCGTTGCTGCTAAGAGCTTGGTCTGTATTCACTTTCATACAGAAGTGCAGTGTATCCAGAATGACTTCCTGTTGAAAAAAGTTCTGCTTTAGAATCACAAATGAAAATCGTTCTCAGAATGGGCAGTAAATTGGTAACAAGAGTGAATTCAACTATAGACTTTGAGGGCTTGAGATTGGGGTCTCCAGGTCAGAACTTTCTAACATGTGTATATTTCGGACTGAGTTTAAAGTCTTCTTACAATACATGCAATTGCAATTTAGGTAGTTTTGCTGTTCAGAATTTTCTTTTATCTTCTTGTGAAAATGCTTGAAAGGTGTATCACTGTTTGAAAAGCAAATTAGCTTTTTATAAACCAAAAGAATGTTTGCAGAATTTTAGTAGAAGTTTCTTGAAAACAAAATAATCTAACAAATAGCATGCAAGATTTTTAAAGAGTTGTTAAGCCCCAAGAAATGTTATCAAAGTAAATCAAAAAGAAAATTTAATTTGAAGAAATATAATGTGAAACAAGAAGAAACAAAAGAAGGTAACAAGTATGCCTAGGGGGGTGCAGACATGTTTGTGTGATCACACTACATTTAGTATTTCCAGGGCTGATTTCTGTAATGCCATACTTCAAGGAAATCTGTAAGATAGGCTAGGGGGTGAAGGGGGTTTTACAAGCCTAGATTCCTTCTTTATTGAATTCAACTTTAGCATGATGCCGGATTGATAATTGATGGATCTAGAATGAAAATTGGTTCCATCAATTTTTAATATCTTCATTACACAGACCTTTATTTCATCTTCTTCTGTTAGCAGCTTTCCAACCAAAATTGGGACTAAATTTACACCAACAACACCTTCAGGGCCTGTAAAGTAAACATGTTTAACAATGATAAGATTTAAATGTTGATAAATTATAGGGAAAATGAGAATTATAGGGAGAATTTCTAGGGAAGAATAAAATGAAATTAAAGGGAAAATGTAATATTTATTGCCTAAAAATTGTGGATTAAATGGGCAGATAATTTTCCATTTATTTCTAAGGAAGTAAAAGCAAATACAAGCTTTTATTGTTGGCCAAGATTGGAAATACAAGGTTGAATAAAGCTGTATGGATGAAATAAATGGAACAAACTCAAATGAAGCAAAAATGAAACATCTTCAATGACATTCAACATATGGAACTTTCAAATGTTTGACAGTGTCCTTTTAGCTTGGTTTTTCACTATGAAATAACGTGAGATAATTCTCAGTTAAATTAAAAATTAACTCATGGTCTAAATTCAAGTTAACTTGAGAAAGTGTGAAATAGCATGAGATAACACAAGCTAACTCAAAATTAACCCATAACGATTTGGTTTCCACTTGAGGTAGAATTAAGTATGGAAATACCAGAAATCACATCTATTTGAGTCTTGCAGCTATGGAGGGCGTCTTACAAGAACAACTCGTTTTATGTCTGCCTTTGAGAATACGTAGAAGGAAAAGATTTATTTTGCTAGAAGTGACAATTGTGGTCTGTGCCAAGGCTTTCAGTTTGGTTATGACCATATGAGTTTGGTTAATATAACCACTTGGAAGGGAACAGTAACTTCAAAATGTTTCACTTATTCACTTATTGTTTCACTTGATTTTTCTTTGAGTAAAGAAAACTGTTTTCAACATCTAAAGTGATACTCAGAGCAAGTGCGTTGTGTAATAACCTGTAAGGCAAATGGTTGCACATCCTCCTCCCACACATTGGCTTCTTTTGATAAGATGTTATCTCAAGTTAACTCATGAGTTTGAAATAAAAAAAATTTTCTTTCAAATCTAATGAGATAACGTGAGTTAGCATGAGTTAATTTTCATGAGATAATTTTTAATGAGCATTTTCATGGAGATAATTGTTAAACTATGTCAGATCACAAAATTATCTCAAATTAACTCACATAAACTCATAGTGAAAACCAAGCTTATGTTAATTGCTAACAAACCAGTTTTGGATGTCATACATAATTTGGGACGTACCTGGAGGTGATTGGGTGACCATCAATATTGCCATGTGAGACTGTCTTCTTGCTTTGTACACTTCATCATCAAACTAGCAGTTTTTAAATGACAAACAAACAAAATTAATAGGTAACAAGAAAGAAATCAAAAGTTAATTAGAATAATACCTAGAGAGAAAAAGATTTAACTCTAGAAAGACATTCTGTGTAATGTTTGGTTAAAAGAGTCTGACCTGTAAAAGCAGGTAGGTTAAAAGAGTCTGACCAGTAAAAGGAGACCATGCCAAAAATTATTTAGTCAACTTCTTTGTAAATTTGTGTCTGTTTTCATGTGTCTAGTTCAGGCATTTGGATAAAAATCTTAGTTGGAAACATGACCTTTGTTAACTTTCTAATAGATCTTTATACTTCAAAGAAGGCATTGTCTAGTTATGAGTGTTTGAATGCCCTAGGACTTAATTGGCTTATATTAGCCTCAGTAGAGCCTCCTTTGAGAATTTAGCCCCCATATGATATCATAGAAGCTCTTCCCCTTGCCAACCTGTGATTCAAACTTCAGATCTGAAAGTGAAGTTGTTGGTAAGATGAGCAAAATAAAGTTTTTTAATGAGTGCAGCAAAGCTGCCTGAACCAATATTACCCCATTAATCACTAATCATTCACTAAGTCAGTCTTAGTTATTAAGACTTTTCAAACTAAAATCTACTTGCATTCTCAAGATAATAATGCCCTTTTGGTATTCAGTGCAAATTCACTTTTTGTAAAAATGGGCATGTGTGAAGAAGTGTTTCCATCTGCCATTCCAAAATCCATAAGCAGTCCTTAAGGTGCAGTCTTTAAAATAGTAGAAGATTACAAAAAATAGCATACCAACTTTGATAATGGTAATACAACTTTGTGCTCAAGAATAGCATCTCTTCCAATTGCATGGCCTGAAATATATTTATGATAGTCTCATGATGAAATCCTGGACTTTTCAACTAAAAATAATACTTCTTTTTTAGCTACTCTGTTTTTGAAGAGAACATTTTTCTTTGAATAAAAAGAATTTTTTTCTTGCAAGTTTCTCTGTTTTGGCAAAAGCCAAGATTTAGCAACGAAAAGTAAATCGTCGTTCTAAAGAGGAAGTAATGAGGCGTAATCTTAGATTAGTTTTTGCATAATCTTTCTTAGGAAAAGTGTAATTATTAGTAATATACAATTATAAGTAAAGACTCTTTTATAATATGATTGGAACTTTGTTTCAATGCTCTTTTAGCAACAAATCTGTGTTGAAAAATTGTTTCTTGTTTGGAAAAATTGGTACCTCACAATAAACCACTTAAGCAAAAAAAAGTTGAAATAAAGTGATGATACCAGGTCACTAGTCAGTTATAGATGATGACTAATCAACTTTATAGAAACTATTGAATGCATATCTAATGCACTGAAAGGCCATTTTCCATCTTGGTCTTAGAAGCAACTACAAAATTTCATAAGGATCAGTCACCTGCCATGACGTGCAAAGCTTCTGTTGTTTTGATTCTAACTGTTGGGTCAGCATCTTTTAGTAATTTCTTTAAGCTGGTTATGATTCCTGGAAAGAAAAGTTTTTTCTTTAATACTTTTTATTAAAAAAAGGCAAACAGGAGCAAGAGGCTTCCAAAACAACAAAGATGTTATTAGAATTCAACGGAGAGTATCTTAAAAGATAGCTACGGTTAAACGAACATAACAAAGCAACTTATACAATCAGGATATAATACTAGGCCACATTATGTATTCAGTGGAAGAGTAGTAAAAACGTGTTCACAGCATGACTAAGCAAGCTTAACTTAAAGTGTCAATCAATGATACTATGAGTCAAAACATTATACTAGTTAATGTCTTGTCAGAGTATTCAAGTATACCTGCAAAAATTGGCGTGAAAACATGTGAGGTCTATTGCTCTGTTCAATCACTTCAATTTTAATGATTACCACCAATTAAATAATAAACTTTGGTTGATTTTCTACTCTGAAATGACACTCAAGCAAATGTTTGGATTTTGTATGTCTTACATAAGACACAAGTTATCAAAATTTTTAGCATCAAGAAGAAGGTATAATAAAGAATGATTAAACATGAATCCCTTCTGATAAGAAAATGGGCTGTTTTCATAATGTGTATTGTTGTTCATTATCAGTCATTGAACAACAAATTCTAAAGTTGCATGAAAATGCAGACAATGGTAATAGAAAAGGACAAGGATTACTTCACCTGTTCCTTTCCAAAACAATATCAAGAATCATATAATTGCTGTATTTTACAGGATTCAAAACATTTTGACTAATTACTAACATGTTAAAGGCTGTCTAACATAAGGTCCAAGCTGTGAGTGACAAAGGAGCAAATGAAAATGTTTCTACCTACCAATTTTGACTCTGAAACAGGTATTTTAATGGGAGGGGAGGCAAGTTTTCTAACCTGGTCTATTGATCATAACTATAAATAATAGTTAATTTACAGTGGCAACAATCAGCTTACCGACTCGAATTGATTCACTGATGTGCTCTGGATTATGCAGCACATCACACAGAGCAACCAGTGCTCTTTGCCGCACAATCAGAGTGTCATCATTTAATTCTTTATTCTGAAAATAAGGAGATGGAAGGCATATTAATATAAGAGAGAAATCCAACAAGTGAAAATTGAAAGTAATGCTTGTTTTAATGTAAAAACAGGCAGAAAAAACCAATCATTGTTAATCTATTATGTCATTTTGTTTGCAATTAATCCACCTAATGTTATATCTTGGCTACAAGGGAGATGTGCATGTACACACTCTTTGTGATATCGTCCTGTATTGTTTAATGTCGTGAAATTTAACTAACAGCAACAAATTTCATTGAAATTTATATAAGGAAAAGGCTAAATTTTGAAAATGGGGTAATTCGCTGCCCGACGGCCTAAACAACATGAAATTTTCGGCACAGACTAATTTTAATATGAAGATTTCAGTTCTTTGATACTTTTATGGCAAGTATCAAGATAAAAATATGTACGGAACAGAGAATAGGGCCTACTAGCTTGCCTCTAGGCCCTAAATAGATCAGTAATAACACACAAATTTTAAATAGAGGAACAAAAATGATAAAACAGTAGGCTATCATATTAAAAGATTCAAGCCTCAGCAGCTCTTACCAGCTTAGGAAGTGCTCTATCGCCATAAGCAAGAGGAGCTTTTGTTAAATCGATGTTGGGTGGCAAATTTGATGAGATGACTGTATGCGCCATTTTGCGATTTAAAATGGCGACCACAATAAATTTATATCACCATAGCTACAGCAATTTGCTGACTGTGCTTACATCGGCATATTTTTAGGATTTGTATCCAAGATGGCTAACGCTTGCAGAAGAACGGTTTTTAGACAGGTAATGTTATTAATTTATTATACGTTGCGTGTGTTCGAAAAATCTTTCCCGGAAAGAGAAACTAGCTACGTAAAAAATTGTGAAATTTTTGGAATAGTCTTCTAAACAGGATTAAGGCCTACCTTAGGCCGAGTTGCAAAATGAAGATGAAGAAATTTGATATGATGGGTGAAAGCAGATACGTAGTGAGGCGCACTATATGGTGTAAACGTTACCAAAATTGCTCGGGTGTCGAGACCTTGTTGAATTGATATCGAATTAATATGCGAATTCTGCAGGGTAAGGGAAGTACACACCCAACCAAGATGTTTTTCTAAAATGTCCCTTCCCTACACACCTGGTCTAGGTCCGGATTGGATCTGTTTCATGTCCATGAAAATTGAGCATTAGCAAATAGCACAGATAAAAATTTTGTGCGGCTGAGACTATCTACCATAAAAATGCAGTATCTAGCTTTTGGATATTAATTTCAGAGAAAAACATTAGTAACATCATTAGTGGTGACAAAAACAATACAGCAAGATAAACATTTTTCATAATTCCTAAATAATAAGAACGAGGGGAACCCAACCAGATGAAAATACTTTCCATGAACAGAAATCTGCTCGAACTTTGAAAACTGGTAATAAATTAGATCATCCTGTCCCATGTGTATTTTACTACCAACAGCTTTAACAATGATAAACATATCCTTCACATGTTTGCTGTTATTTGGCATACGTGTATATAAAAACCAGCCTTGATGTACACAAGCAAAAAATATGACGATCTAGACCATCTGCAACTCTAATGGTCTTCAAATTCAAATTTCGTTAAAAGCATCAATTACTAAGTACATACAAGGTAAGTTTTACAGTTGAAGAAGAATCCTTTGGAGCTGGATGAATCATTTTAATAGAAATTGTGTGGTTGCAACCGTGGCTGTTACTTGATGTTCGCAGGGAATTTATCCCCCGTGCAAGGCAAAAATTCCAATCTGGGTTGAGTTTTTGACATTTTGAGATCTGGGCATGGCATAAGTGATTTCTATTGCTTAGGGAAAACGAAATACAAATTTTTATTAATTTTCTGAATTTATTTAAATAGAAAGTTGTTGTTCTTCATTTGTAGTGGAATTTTAAGATTAAATTGAAATGAATGAAGAATCATGTTTCCTCAAAATAGGCATAACCCTGCATTGTTTTGATTGTCTATCAAAACAACAATCAAATGTCTATCAAATATGTCACTTGCACACTTGAATTTTTGCTCTTGCATGTCATATTTCAATATTATCTGCCCATATTTTACATGGTTGAATATGCCACAAAAAGTGCAAAAGATGAATTACCTCTGAAAAATTTCATCCAATGACACCTAATGTTATGGTCTCTCCTCACATAAAAACTTTTTGCGTTGAGCGTTAATTGAATAGCGATTCATTGGGATTGTGTGCAGTCCCAAGTAGAGCTATAAGCAATAGGTCAGAGTGCCAGAATGTTTGTATTCCACAAAAGATGATGTATGAGAATGTTGATAGAAAATTCTCAAGCATCTAGAAAACATTTTATGGTGCCAAGTATCCAGAAGGCATCTAGAAAGAGCTTTGAGGATGATGGGAAAGAGTACCCATGTCAGATGGCTATATCTGATCGATATCTTTATTTTGTTTGTGAAAACCTTCTCAAGGCATATCTTTTCCTTCCTTGATTCATTCAGCTATTTGACTCCGAGTCATGGACTTACACATATCTTCTTGGGTGCACAAAAACAGGAGAGGCGGTTCTTATTGA
The DNA here is from genome assembly GCF_057945365.1 of Rhopilema esculentum. Lineage (NCBI taxonomy): Eukaryota > Metazoa > Cnidaria > Scyphozoa > Rhizostomeae > Rhizostomatidae > Rhopilema > Rhopilema esculentum. The sequence goes on along the minus strand of NC_142832.1, from coordinate 7,616,288 downwards.
CCCAGTGGACAAACAGGTAAAATTATTTTGATCAGTTTTTTGTGATTTATCACATTACACTCATTGTGTTAGGTTTAATGGTTCTCTAACAATTGTCAACAGAGCCAGGTATTTTGATTCAGCAAATAATATTTTGTGTGATATTGAGAATCAATAGCTAATAAATACTCTTTGAAGAACATTTATTTATAGATCTAAACATGGCTATGATCCTTAACATTGCTTATAACCTTTAACACAGAAGGATCAATTTTGAATGGCGCAAATAATTAGGATTATAAAATATTTTATGATGTACACTGCTTGTTTATTTCATTTTGCATATAGGACTTGACATAAAACATTTTTACATTTTGTGTATCATTTTTATTTTGTAACATGAACTGTTCAATTTCTTGAAAATCAGGATTTTGCATTTTCCTCTAATTGCTTTTTATTGATAAGTTCAGAAGCTTTAGTCAGCATGCAGTGGTTAGGTTGCTTTTTCATTATTTTTCTAGGTTGAAAGAGATTTGAAGTATGTTCAAGAACTTGGCCTTAAATTGAAATACGCCTGTATGTACAGTTAAACAATACCTTCATCTATACTCTGTTTTTGTCTTTCATAAATGAGGTCACAAAATAAATGTTTAGACAGGAAAGGCATTGGTAACACAACAGCAATGATTTTGCTGAAGCTTTTAACCTCTATTAAAATATGCTTGTATTTTGTTTTTATACTATCATCCTAACACCTATGTTTAGACATGTTTTAGCTGAACTCTTCAAGGATTCCAACAATTTCATTGCAGTAAACACTCATTGCCATGCTGATCATGTGACAGGAACAGGTATTTTGAAAACCTTGGTATCTTGTAAAAGTATGATTTCAGCCCAGGCAGGGGCAAAGGCAGATGTCTATCTTCGTGACGGTGATATCATCAAGTTTGGAGAGCAGGTAACAACACTGCTTTGTTGGGATTTTTATGAAAATTAGAAAAAAGTGCAAACTTGAACATCACCTTTTATTTCCAATAAGAGAATTAAGAGAGATTGATCTCTTTTCAATTTTTTATAGTTTCTTGAGGCCAGGGAAACTCCAGGGCACACTGATGGTATGCATAAAATCAATAACTTTTGTTATTTTGACATTGTTGGAATTGTTTTTGCTACTTGATATTTTGGCTGGTGCAAAAGATGCCATTGAAGCTATTTTTTGATTGTTTTCATCTTCTTCGGGACAGCTTCATTCTCCACAACAGTACTATAGAACAAGCTTTTTGCAAATATATCTTAGGGCAAAGCTTTCACATTTTTGTTGCATAGAAACTCAAACCTTTCTTGAAATTTTCACTTGATATTTGGAACTTTGTTGTTCTTTTATACTCAATGGAAATTTATTTGTTGGTTTGTCATCATATGTTGTATAGGAGAGCTCAGGGCCATAAATCCCAGGGGGGATGGGGGGGACTGGACATTTTTATAAAGGTCCTAACTGAAAATCCAATTCTTAAAGTTCCTCATTTATGGACCTTTATTAGTCAAATTGTGGAACCAAGATCTCCATGATAGCTTCTTATTAATTTAACTGCACATTTTTTGACATGAAAATAGCATAAACACAAAAAAAGAAATTCTGAGTTTTGTTTTTAACTGTAGATAGAAAAAAGGGCAAGAGACAAAGAGGGCAAGAAATAAAAGTGATTTGTGCAAAAGTACTATGCCAATAATGAAGTACCTTTGAATTTTATGCCAATAATAAAGTACTATGTAAATAATAAAGTACTATGCCAATAATGAACTACCTTCAAAAAAGAGAGCTTGAATATCAAATAATGAAAAAGAGTTTTGATAAAAAGAATAAAGTCAGTATTGCGATTTTCTATAGTCAACATTGCGAAAAAGCAACTACTAAAAATATGCACTCTGAGCCAAAGATCCCCCTTTTTTCCTCCCCAGCATCTTTCACTAGAGTTTTAGCATGACTCTTCCCCTACCCAATTTCTCCCAAGAAACAGCAATATGTGTTCTTCTTAGAAACATCGAATTGTCTATCCTGAGCGGTATAGAGTTTTGTTAAACTTGGTCTGAGAGATGCTTTTTTAGTTATCTAGAAAGTATGATTTCAAAAATGTTCTTTTGCATCAGACCCAACCATGGTAGGTCCTCCTATGTCATCAAACTTCATTCTTAACACCCCGGACTCAATTTCATGCCACCGTCTCTGAAAATGTTTTCCATCAAATTTTATGAAAGTCACGTCCTAAGGAATAACTGTAAGTAAGTACCTTCTATAGAGCTGAAAAATTCTTAGTTAATCCAATAATCTTGATTTTTGTTTACGAAGTCATTTTTCCTTCAAATACACATACCATAAATTGCTTGGTGGGCTTGGTGGTGCCATGACCCACTGCACACTCTATATTCATTCACTCTGCAGTATGACAAATCCATAGGAGTTGCTTTAGGAAGATTGTTTGTAATTTTTTTAGGTTGCATGACATTTGTTGATACAAATGAAGGACGTGCCTTTACTGGAGATGCTTTGCTCGTTAGAGCTTGTGGAAGGACTGACTTTCAACAAGGTAGAAATATTCTACTGATCCATTATTCAACTAGTTTAGTAAATTTCAAGACATCATTGATTTCATGGAATTGGATGAATAAAGCCTCATCTATGAAACAAATTTTTCATCTGATTGTCATAATCTTGTATTTAAGAAAATGATTCAAATGTTTGTGATATTTTTTATCAAAGCAAGGTAGCACCTTTTTTAGGTGACCCAAGAGTTTTATATGATTCGGTGCACCAAAGAATTCTAAGTCTTCCAATGGACTACCTTCTCTATCCAGCTCATGACTATAAAGGTATTACTTGCATATATTGTTTTTCTTGTTAATTTTCCTTTTTGCAATTTTCCTATAACTTGTAAAAATTCCTAATTTCAATGTTGCTAAAATCCACATTTTGCTGCTACAGTAGACATTTTCCACCTAAAGCTAGTTGAAGCTATGGGAGGAAATTTTTTATGTAATATTGAAGTTACAGTCAAATATCAATTTCATACGATTTTGTAGCACATTTAGTCTGTAAACTTCAGGAAGGGGCAACCTTATTTCTTGGGGGCCATATTAGGATGTTTTTAACCTTGGCAGGGCAGGATGAAATAAGGTGGGTCAGGCCAGGAGAAGCCTGGCAATAATGAAAACAGGTTTTGATATTCAACTATCACAGGATATCAACAGAGATTTAGTCAGCAATAGTTTCTTATTACTAACCAATGAAATTTTAAATAAAAGAAGTTTGGTATTAGTCTTTCTTCAGGTTCTGCCCAAGTTTTGCTAGCAAGCTTGCGCAAATCAGGTTGAAAGCTTCTAGAAAAAATACAAAGCACTGCCTCTTCATACCCCTGTTTGAATTTTCGAATTTCATTTATGATAAGCTTAATCTTCAAGAAAAGCTGCTTTTATATCTTTAAGGTATAGGAGGCTAATATTAATCTTTTTACATGGGAAGGCACTTCAATCCTGATATTTATAGATACCTGATATAAAATATTATGCAAAACTTTATCATCTTTCCCTCTCCATTCTTTGAGATTTCCCATTTACAGTACTTCACAAGATATTTATAATGAGATTGCTTCCCTTGAAAATATAACCATCTTCATTCTCTTTGAATTGCTGAATTCATCTTATTTTTTCAAAGGCTGCACTGTTACTAGTGTGAGAGAAGAGAAATTGTACAATCCACGTCTGACAAAGTCAAAGGAGGAATTTGTTAACATAATGGAGAATCTTGGACTAGCCAAGCCTAAAAAAATAGGTATTATTGAATTAATTGTAAATCACAGTGTAGGATAGTTTCTTTACCTTTTATTGAGATAAATTCCATTCATTAAAATTTGATTTAGGATCAATTTTTGCTTTGGAATTGCTTTTGTGCTTAAGGTTATAGATAGCCCTAGATCAAAGTTAAAATTCATTGCTTTCATCAAATGACTTAAGACCCTCATTTGAAAGTTACTTGTAATTTATTTTTGTCTCCAGCTATGCCTAGCCCTTTTAATTTTTGAAATTAACTAAATTTTTTCTGTCTACAAATTTTGAATTTCTTATCTTGATATATACAGATCCAAAAATGCAAATATTAATGAATGAGACTTTGATGTTTCCTTTTATTGTAATGAATGTACATATCTAGTTTGGTTTTTCTGTGGATAAATTTGATCTGGCAAGCAAACAAGGAAACAATTTGGTGTTTTAGAAAAACAAATAAATTGGAAATGCCTCTATATTCCTTGGGTACCTTATTGGATTATCAATCACTATTTGATAGGACTAAGATAGAACCCAAAAAGCTTAGTAAATCATATTGACTTATATTTTTTTAAGAAAAAGAATTGAATGCCTTTGAAAAATTAGAAACTGTATGTCATTTTCAAAATCTTGGCAAATGTTCAAGCTCAAAGGTTTCGTAAATGACAAATACATATTCAGTTAAAAATTTTGGTTCTCAATTTTAATCTTTCTGAATCAGATGAAGCACTACCCTGGAACATGATGTGTGGACCAAGTCAACTTGGCCAAGTTGAAGCTGGGAGGCAGGATAAATGAGACACTTCAATGGAGAATTCTGACTGCTAATGTAATATTGTAAACACTTTAATTTGAAACTTGTTTAGATAATATAAGATATTCTATAGTAAATAAGTTTGTTGTATATCTAGAATGGAAATCAAATTTCAATTTTTTTGGAACAGGATATAAATGCTAGCTCAAGCTAGTTAAAAGTTCATTCATTTTAGGTATTTTCTTATGGCTCTATATTTTCAACTTTCATTTCAACATAGTTACATAGATTATTCCACTTAAAAAGTGACTTGCATCTTTTCAAATTGTTATTGAGATTAGCAGTCCTGCTAACATAATCCAGATGACATAATCCTGATTATGTTTGGGCAAACAAAGAATTTAAGTTTGTTCTGTGTGTATTGCCTCTTATTTTAAAGAAAGCAGTTGAAGAAGACTCACTCTGGTATTGTGTTATCTTCAATGGCACAATTTAAATATCTGTGGCAGTGTGAATTGCATAATGGAAAAAGAAATTGTGACAATTTCACCAAAATTTAAATGACATTCTACTGCTACTATCAAATAGCCCTTTAACTACAATAACTTGTATTACTCCAACTGAAATCATTATAAAACATGACAAAAGGGAGAAACCATTGACTCTTGATAAATTGCTGTCAACCAAAAAATAATGGCGTTTCTGCTTTGCAGCATGTATTTCATGAAATTCCATCAACTTCTCTGCGTTTTTCATAAGCCCTTCCCATTTTTCCTGAAAAAGAGAGCAAGTTTATAAGTATGTTGAAAAAATGCCATGTAAATGTCACATTAAAATAGTTAGAAAATGCATAAATTTAGATCAAATTAGAGTTTAATACAAATAGCTAAAACTGAGGGGAAGCATTTATTCAGCTTTGCGTCTTTAAAATAAAAAGCCAATTTTTTCATTTGTTCCCTATAAGGATTTCCAGTAGCTAACTGCTCCAACCATATCTGACAACATGTTATTTGAGAAATTTTGTTGTAATATTCTTGAGCATAACAGGGACCACAGCAGGCCTTGTGAGGAGCACAAAGTAGGCGCTTGACAAAATGAGCACTTTCAACATTCTAGATGCTCAATTGAGCATCATCAAATATTACCAAAAAAAAATTTGGTGTTTTGCATTTAATTTTTAGAAATTGTTAACATGCTTGCTAGATACTCAAACAATCAAGCTCCTACAACTTTCTAAGTGCCTGTGGAGGCGCTTGATCAAGCTCGGTCATCTATCCTTGCAAGGCCTGGACCACAGAAAATATATTGGAAGGGGAGCTTAAAAGTTCTGGGGAACTTAACAAAAACAATATGATTCATGTTATGATTTTTTTACATCTTGGGAATTAGAAGCTAAACCTGCTCTTTATTGTCTTTATCGTATGTAAAAAGTCTTTATTGGGCCTGCACCAAAGGGGGCCACAGTCTCCCCCCACTTTTTTGCTAAATAAAACATTAAAATAAACTCAAATTATTTATTAAGATAAACTTGTAGATTACAACAAATACACTGAACCAGCATCCAGAAGTAGGATTGTGTCAGCAAATTGTTTGCAAAAATTGGGGCTAGAAAGGGTGAGGAAACTTTATTTACATTGCTGGTCCATTTAGTTTAGGATAAGTGGCATGGGCCCTTCTTTTATACTTCTTTGATACCTTTCCAATATGTCACTAATTGGCAGGACTTTCACTAACCTTGAATCCCTGTGGCAGATTTGGATCATTTGTTGCTATCTTACCAAGCAGCATCTGCATTTCATCTGGAAGGTCATTCTCTAGAACTAATGTGACAACTTTGTACTCACTGGTGAAAGTGTTATCAAGACAGATTTGATAAGCACCTCCAACTGTCACATTAAAAAAATGGCTTGCTGTGTTAACTCTGTGTCCTGACTGTAATTCATTTCCATTTGGATCAAACAACTGCCAGTTAATATCAGTGTCTCCACCTTTACTCACCTAAAATATTGGTTAATTGTTACAAGGAGGTGACAAAGGAATGAAATGTTACCAAAGCATCTAGCTAAACATACCACAACAGGCAGTTCTTCAGATTCATTGGCATATAACACAACCTAATTGGGATACAAACAGGAAAATATTTATTTTGGAGGGGGGTTCTCATTGAAAGACCACATGTTTTGAAATGAAATCTGTATATCCCACAGATACATATATATACAGTGGATATTAATGATGGTGTTATATTTTTAGTAGATGTTCATTGGCTGCTATCACAAAGGGATATGAATTTAGCATCTAGAATAGTAGGGAAGTCTGGAACAATGGAGGTGGGTGATAAAAACTATATAGAACAAATGACTTTAATTTTGACCTTACCTAGAAGCAAGTGTAGTATTTAAATTGATATTCGAAATGTTTTGCTTAAACCAAAAATGATAGAAAATAATTGTTCTTATTAAAACTTTTCTCAAGCATTCCAGGATGTTTTTTTCTGAAAAATGTCCCTAATGAAAGGACTTGATGAAAAATTTTCCAAATTCATATAAAAGGTGTGAATGCCCTCTAAGCATTCTGGCCTGATTTTTTCCTTCTCTTTAGTAGGGGCTAGGTCTGGGGAACAGCACCTAAAACAACCTGCAAATCCACTCTGAAGCCTTTCTAGGGCAGAACCTTTGAGATATGCTTCTAAAACAGGTAAAAAATTTGCTTGAAAATAGAAAAATTAAAAGTGGTCTCTATAATTGCAGCTGCATTTGCACAGGATCAGAAAACTGATCAGCTGGCCAAACAACATGTTCTTCACATGAGTCTACAAGAACACTTTTTGTATTATTATCCAAATATTCTCCCATTCATTAAAACTGCAAATTCAGTCAAGTACAGGTATACTGCTATTATCAAAAATGCACATTCCCACCTTTGAGTGGAAGGGGAGAGTGGGTGGGTGAGCAAATACATGCTACACTTTGTGTGTTCAGGATTTTAGGTAAATGTGATACTAAATATATTATATTCTATGCTCAGAGTTGTAGCTATGTTAGTCTTAATCTTACAATTTGCCAGAAATGGATCATGGAATTGGGAACTGTTAAAAGGGCATGAAATTTCCAGGTTAACTGGCTGGGACTGGCTCAATCTTAACTCTAAAACTGACTTGTTCTTTGATTTCCATATGAGAATTATAACTTTTTAAAGACATAAAGTCCTAGGCTTTCAGACCGTTCATTATAAATTCTGTATTTTCTGCTTGGCAAACACTACTCTACCAAAACTCCTTGGAACACCTGCAAAATTTTGCTAAGTTTTGCTTTTTTCGTATGTTTCCCATGTTTCTAATAGACAAACCCCCCCCCCCCCCCCTAAAACAATGTTGCTTTCAATGCAGTACATATCACAGCAATCAGTAGAAAAAGGTTTGCCACGAAAGTATGCCTTAACTTTGCTGTGACACAACATTGTTTGAAGGGGGGGGGGGGGGGGAACGGATGCATGCAAACGTTGAAAATATCAACTGTTCCAAGAGTTTTGGCAGTGATTGTAGCTAGACTAGGAAATTCATTCGGTCCTCGGTGCACCATATGCATCATATTCGGTGCAACCAACAGAAGAAGAGCATATTTTTAGAGACGTCTGGTGGTTGTACATGTGTTTTGTACATGTGTTTTAAACATATAACTCTGGAGCCTCTGTTGTAACAAACTTGAGAGATTAATTTCAAATTGCAGATCGACAAAACGTGTTGCAGGCGCCACGACAAATAGTTCTTGAAGTCTCTCTCCCCTCACCTGTAAATCAACGTAAACCTCGCCAGATCCTTCTTTCAAATCATGTCCAAAGCAGGCTCTTTCGTGCTCGTCGATACGAATGCTATATGCATACCCTTCTACCAAGTCCGTGGAGAGTCCGACAACTAACATCAAGAGCAAGAGGCCATCCATCTGTGCAGATTGTGAGTTCAGTACTTTAGTTTAGAGAAGAAAGATGAAAACTTCCTATCGTATTACCTCGTTTCTATTCCCATTTAAAATGACTTTGAGACTGCGTGGTCATGGTAACAGAATTTGATCAGAAAAATGCTCTTACGTTCAAAAAGTATTGGGACGAATTCGATAAACGAATTATGGCGTTGCGTTGGATTCGGTTTTGCAACGGAAACTTTTTCAGATTTGGGCAGTCTTTCTACAAATAATCTAGGCCTACGTTTCCCCAAAATGGAATAAAAAGTTAAGAAAATGCTTCAACTTATGAAGCATAACCACGAAAACACAGGATTCTTGCGATTTTTCTGATTATAACAGCAAAATATGCAGAAGGGTTGTATGGCCTAACAATGGCAAAGTCGCATGACCTTCCAAAAATTTTAGAGCTGTCCAAACAAATACAACTTTTTAATTTCACGTTTGCATAACAAAAAAACTCATAAAAGAAAATATAAAATCAAACTTTTAAGCTTCAAAAAAAGTTTACTTCATCGACGAAAATGCTACGATTTTACTAAATTATTGCATTTATTCGAACTACTTTTAAAATTGCGTAACATTCAAGGAGAAGCCATTGATATTCGTCGGCGATGTTTAATTTTTGTTACGAGAGAGCATTTTCTTCCTATAAAGCTGGAAAATTGGTATTTTTTCAGAGCTTCCATGTTTTCTTCTCGAGACCTATAGAAATTTTATGGTCGACGTTTTTTTAGTTTTTGGCAATACATAAAAGGCTTCAAGATATCAACAACGTCGTGTGAAAATTTCATGGAAATAGCTGCCGCACTTTTTTAATGAGAAAGGTTTTAAAAAAGTCTTTCCAAATTTGTTGCATAAAATGACTTCGAAGTTTCGAAGTGTGTCCCAATACTTTTTGAACGTAAGTGTATAAAAAGTTTTGGGCAACCAGGCAAAAAGTAAGTATCTCCAAGTTCGAAATAATAAAATCTTACAGGTCTGTGCAAAAAAAACCGTTTTTGTTGCAAATATATTACAGGTAATCCTATCGCCATAGCTCATTTTTCATGTTTTTGCAGTGTTCGATGTGGCTTAAAGGTAAGAAGAATCGAAGGATATATTTGCATTTTTAATTTTTATAGTTTTACCTTGATAAATTTACAATCATTTCCCACCCTAAAGGTCATCTCAAAGGTCATTTCCCACCGTTAATTTAACTTGCTTTAGCTATTTGAATTTCGGTTTGCTATAAAAATTTAGCGGCGGTGCAGCCATTTTGAAGAGGGGTGTTGCAATACTTTTGCTCACCCAGTGTACAGTAGTGACAAGGTCATTTATTACATAAAACAAAGCTGTATGGTTTACAGACAACATGATTTCGAAGATAATTAATAGAGAGAGCGGGAAAATAACCGACCCGAGCGAGGCTGGATGGCACATAACAATTAATATTTTTTTATGTTAACCATGACATGTTATGTAAATAATGGCGACATGTTTCGGATTATTGGTAAAGCCCTAGAATAGGAATTGTCCGTGCGATACCCTCTACAATACATTTACTTTAAGATTTGCCTTATCATTCCCTTTGCCCAGTCGCAGTCAGCATTACTTTCAAATAATTCTTGATTCCATCTCTTTTCCTGGTACGTTCAACATCTGGTTTCGGTGTGACACCCTTATACACCCACCTCGAGTGGTTAATGCTCGACAAAGTTGCCTTATGAAATCCTCCTTATCCATTTGTGTAGGAGAAGCTATCTGATAAATTTGCTTTTGTAATCCACTTCTCCTTCAAAATGCTCAATGCTCAAGGCTTTTTTCACTGAAGTAAAAGTAACACCTACGGTACATTTCCAGCGTTCCACAATACGCCCACTATGACCACATTAAATTCTATGGAATTATACCTGAGAGCGCAAGTAAATACTGCGTACGCACCACAGATTGGCTTATTCATTTGAGGAAACAAGGTTGCCTTGTCACATAATAGGCCTCGTTAATACGAACGTACCAGGAAAAGAGATGGAATCAAGAATTATTTGATATTAAGGCTGGCTGCGACTGGGCAAAGGGAATGATAAGGCAAATCATTTCTTATGCAATGTGGTAGGAAAAAATATAGTTCTCTAGCATATGCTACTTTGGTATCATTTGAAGTTGTAATATCTAGGGCTAACAAACTTGCGAGGTATACGAAAATCTGAAACTTTCCATAAAAGTTCTAAAGATTTGTGCTTTTGGTTTCACACGTTAATAAAAAACAATCAATTAATACAGTTTATAAAGTCTGGTTATAGACTGCACCCTTTTTTCTCTCAGAAAACACCCTTTTAACCAACAGGGAAAGCCATGTTGCGACTGGCTTACCAAAACGAATGGCCATGACTAACTTTTGGCTGCGTAAAGCAGTTTTAAAATGATAGAGTAACATCACAATCAAAATAAGGAATAAATTGCCAAAATATTACCCACCCCTCATCATTTTCTTATAGAATTAAGACGAGATTCAAAATGGACATATCTACCGACCGAGGACCGGCGGGGGGCATGTCTACCCAATGCACCCTTGTCGTGCCCCCCATTGATCAGCAAACTAAAAAAAAACAAGCCAGCCTGGGTCATCTCGGGGAAAAACAAAGCCATCTTTCTTTCTCGATTCTGACAGTGAATGACTTATCTTATCTTTATTTGTGCATCAAGCATTGGATCAAAATTGCTAGATGAGATTCTAAGCTATCTGTAACAACTTTGGTTTTTAACGCCTCCTTGCAATCTCAGTCATCGCTCTAACTGATTCTCGATTGTTCAGCTGTATGTTTCATGCTCAATCCTCGCTTTTGATATTGAACATTAGCAAATTCTCTTACATTTTTGCTTGTTCTTTTAAATCATCTGGTGAAAATGGGACATCGTTGTGGTTTATTAACTCAAAATGCCGCAAGATTACTGCGGTGGCGCATTGGCAATTCGAAATAGCAAGAGGATTTTGCAGGTTTCCCAAAAAGCCTTCGACGCGTTAGGAGCTAATCAACGAGGTCATAGCTCGTTTTAGTTTTAACCATTTTTCTGAGATCGAGAACAGATAAAACCACATGAACCAGCATAGCCAGAACCCTTCTAATTGGAGATCTCTGATTTGGGCTTCGCGGTTGTGCCATAGCGCTTTCAAAGGCTTAGCGCTGTCAAATGGTCAGTGCCACGTTTGAGTTGTACCTGAACAGTAATCTTTGACGCAATTTCCCCAGGAAGCATAAACCCTATACTCACTCATATTGGTCCTTTTCAAATTAAAATGGCGACACTTCCTGAAGCAGATGTACGACATCACGTAGAAGCTGTCACATCTGGCTCTTTCTGTCATTCAACTTCCTCTGTGTATTGCCTTCCTCATTTTAGTATAAATTTAGCTATTTAGTGAGATTTGACTGATGAGTGTCTTTCCTAGTCTATACAACCTGTGTTTCACTGACAACTTTGTTACAACATAACATGTTTCCACCGTTTACTTTCTATCATATCAAACAGAAACTAAATTTGATTCAATCTTCTTTTATTGTTTGGCAGACACCTTGCAGGTTCAATCTAGAAAGATTGTCAGCTTTCTCAACTTTACTTTTGTATTGTATTTGCTTTATTTTGGAAACAGCCTTTAGTCTTTTAACGAATATATATTAACGAATATATACAAATTTATCTTTGATGCAGACTAAGTGGGAGGTCAAACCCTCGAGCCTCTTGTTCCAGCAGCGTTTAGTACAGTAAACCAACTGGATCCAACACTGTTGAATACAACAGAGGCAGTCTATATGTTGAATTGCTTTTTATATGCGTGTGCTAGCTTCCTCAAGCCCAAAAAGTGTCGAATACCAAAAATTTAATAGTGTTGGCCATCAGTATTGCCCACTAAATAAGCGTATTAGTGGCATCACGCTCACTGATTGGCCAGTTTTGATTGGCAGATGGCTGAAGTCACTTTAGTACCTGCAACTGTCGATTGCTTCAAAAGAACAACATTTATCGGTAAAGGTTGGAGCAGCTCCTGTCCTAGAAAATGTTGGTTGTAGATTTTATTAGTATCATTATCATAGGGATCCATTAGACTGCTTTGATATTCATTTAATGTAATATCTTTAAAAAGAAAAATGAAAATATGCTATAAGCAATTTAAAGGGACACAAAATGATATCTCATTTGTAACAGATGACAGAAATAAGTGCTTTCGCCATGCTGAAAACGGATTGTCCAATCTAAACAGATTCTGTTCACTGTAATGCAGGTTGAAATTGGTGTTTTTTTATTAAACCATGCTATTTTTATGCGTCAAAAACTATAAAAAGTTTTATTTTCACAATAAAATGTTTTCTGCTTTGGCTGCCCCTCCTTGAAGACTAAATATTTGAGATCATAGAGAAGTATTTGAGAAAAGCTTTATATTGAAATATTTTCTTCAAAAAATCGGAGAGGCTGGTTTTAGAAAAATATATCGTTTAACTTTTTTTGAATTCTTTAATGTCAGGGTTCATAACAGGCTCAAATAGCTAAATGTGATAAGCATGAACTTTTATTGTTTTGAGATGTGCAATTTTCCTTTGCAAGTATAAGGGGATGAGCTTTCAATCGACAAATGCCATTTGTGCCAAGAAAACCTCTTTTTTACCATTCTCAATCAGGCTTTTTATTTGTCCAGCTCTAGTATGAAACAAGCTTTTGCTAGAAACGCTCAATCTGAATGTAATATATTTGATACTACTGTATCTAACTCATAATGAACCTATATCAATTTAAAATGATGATTTAAAATAACTTTGAAAATAGCAAACATTTTTAAATACATTGAAGCTTTTCTTCCGATACTCTTCAGAGTATAAAACGTCAGAACATAGATCAAAACTCTACGCTAGGAAATATACATCCCCAGTTGTTATACATGAGGCCCTCATTCTACACAAGTAGGCGTTCGTCTTCACCTTAGGTCTCCATTGCTTGGGTTTTCAATAGGCTTGTTCTGGCCTTTGATATTTTCAAGGATGTCAGATGAAAAGTTCTAGTATGTTTGAAAATTGTTTTTTCGAAATCATTTTTAAATTTCATACCACGAAAAGATTGTTTGCAAATACTATTTAAGGAAAAATTATTCTACCTTCGTACATTAACTGTCTGAGTTGTTAACTTTCAAACATCTATGAAGCAATTGTAATTTCTTCAGTATGAAAAGCATCTGGAAGTAGGAGTGAAATTTCCTCTTTAGATGTGGCTGCCTAGTGAAAAGAATATCAATTGTCTTTGCCTGTATCCGCTGACGTCACGATCCTCGTCATATTTCGATATATTTTCTATTCTGTAAGTGCCAATTTCGACTTTAAGCCTCATAAAAACCTTGGTTTCCATTCATTGGAATCAAAAAGCAAAAAAATTTATTCGCATTCCATTAGTTTTATTTTCTAACCTTCAATGACGTCATCGATCATATTAACGTCAATTTTCTGTGGGTAATTTCAATCATTTGAGTTTTCCACATCCCCATCACTCAATCAATACACTAAACGAGTCCGTTATTACATCATTTGGCAGGAAACCACCTCACTAGTGGTTATAGAGGACAAAAAGCTTCATATTAACGGTCCAGTAAAATCGTGTCGTCTGCCTTCTTTGGTCATGGTGGTCCAACTTATTTATGTCAGGAAGACTACTTGCTTTTCTTAAATCCAATTAAAGGGTAAATGAATGAAAATGTTTGCAAGACTGGAATTTTTGTCCGATCTGGAGCTTCTAATTCTTTGGTATTCGCCTGGGTCAATATCTGTAGCTGACTGACAAAAGATATTACATAAGTAAAACGTTTGGAACACTGTTGGTATTGACAGTTTCTTGTCCAAACGAAGGTCTGTACTGAAGTTGCTGTCCTTTAGGAACTTTTTCTTCTTCTCCTCCAGGCATTTCCCACCTCATCCTCCTCCACCCCTTTCTGTCTGCTGCCTTGTCCTCAGTGAGGCCAACCTCCTCCATGTATCCTCTAACACAATCCTACCATCTTCTCTTGACCTCCTTTGCTTTGTCTTGCCTACCTTCATTCGCCTCACTCTTCTTTCTACATAGGCATCCTATCTTCATGCTACATGTCCTAGCCTCTCCCTGCATTTTTGTTTCTCCGTCTCCTGTACCTTCTGGTCTTGCTCTTATTCTTAGGTACTTTGTTTTCGATTTGTTCACTTTCAGACCCCTGTCTTCCAATCAACCCCTGCCAGATCTCTAGTCCCCTTTCTACTTCTGCTCTCGCCTCTGCGCACGCCAGCACGTCGGCTGCAAACAGCATATCCTATGGTGCCTCTTTTTGCACATCTGCTGTTAGGCAGTTCATGATCAAGACAAAAGAGTAATGGGCTCAGGGCAGAGCCTTGGTGCAACCCCACTGTCACTTAAAACTCTTCCGTGTCTCCCGCTGTTCATGTTACTCTTGTCTTGCCATCTTCAAACATTTCCTGAAAAAGTCTGATGTATTTCTCATCTCATCTACTTCCTGCAGCAAGTAGTTCCACAGCTCCTGTCTTGGCACTCTATCGCAGGCAATTTTCCAAGCATATGAAGACACAGTGCAGATCCTACTGTCCTTTTCTGCATTTTTCCATTATTTGCCGAAGTGTAAAAATAGCGTCAAATGTACTAGGCCCTAGCATAAAAGCACTTCTCTCTCAGTCTCCTATCTATAATTCTTTTATATCTTTGCAGTGCGTGCCATGTGATGCCCCAATAGTTTCCATAGGTCTTGTACTGGCTCTCCAGTCATTGGGCAGTCGCTCTGTCTCTATAATCTTTCCAAATATTGTTGTCAGTCATTCCCTACTTGTCTTACTTAATGTTCTCCTTTGCTGCTATATCATCTGGTCCGACTGCTCTTCCTAAATTCATACGCTTCATTTTCCTTTAGAAACATAGATGATAAGATCAAATATTACCTTTCTTCATGAAATGCCATGTGCAGTAACTAATCAACAGAAGCCAAACGAGCAGTACCAAAGAAACATTTAAAGTGGAACAGTTGTCAAAGGAAAGCCTGGTTTCCATATGATCGGAAAAAACGCAAGAGACGCAAGGATCGTTGAAATTTGTGACTTGCGATCCTTGCGATCCTTGCGTATTAATGGAAACTGCTCTTTGCATCTGTTGCGATTGTTGCGATTTTTGCGATTCTTCCGTTTGAGATAGAAATTCTCTGCGATTCTTGCGATCTTTGCGTCGATGGTTTTTCTAATGGAAACCGCTTGTTAACAACTTGGCGGTCCTTGCGTCAGTTTATCATCCGGGATGTCCTACCAAGCCTCGCATCCATTTATTTACATCGAAATTTCAAGATGGCTTTTGCAACAGAAGAAGATCTTGCTTTAATAGAAGAAATACAACAGTACGACTGCCTTTATAATAAGAATAGCCGGGACTTTAAGAACAAGTTCAATAAACTGCCTAAAGAGGTAAAAACTAACAGGCACCGAGGTTACATCATTCTAACCTGAAAAATTAGGCCTACCTGAAAAAGTACTCCCGATCGTGAATCCTCAGATCCTTTGTTAGTGTGTGAAACGCACAAAGTTCTTCTCTCCTTTGAAGAAATTTTCTCACCAAAAACCTATGTTTTTTTCTTCCACGACGTTCTCTCACTCTTTTCAACAATGCAATAATAATAAACAAGCTCGATTGCAGTAGAAATTGCTCGTTGATTCCCGCCATTTTAATTTTGGCGCACCCAAAGTCAAATAATGAATCGCAAGAATCGCAAGGATCGCAGTGTATTTCTTGCGGTCTTTGCGATCAAATGGAAACCGGTTTGTCGCAAGGATCGCAGAAATCGCAAGGATCGCAGTGCGTCTCTTGCGTTTTTTGCGATCATATGGAAACAAGGCTGAAAAGTTACAACGAAACAGTTGGCAAAGGAGACGTTGTCAAAGGAACAGTTACCAAGGAAGCAGTTGCCACAAAGTTATAGTTGCCAAAGAAACAGTTAAGTTTCCTGCAGAATGGAATTTCCCACGCTTTGTCAGTTAGAATAACGAGCCTTGGTGCTACACACTGTCAGAAATATTCTCAGTATGTTTATGCTTCAGTGTGTTTATGTTTATATCATTTCTTCAACTTGTAAACCGGACGTGGTTGGCTTCATAAATCTGGAACTGCTGAGCCATTTTTCTGGAGGATTCAAATAAAGTGATGGTGCAATCCTGGTGCAAGCATACAAATCAACTGACGTAAATGCAAGTACCACCTCAAGGTATTGGCAGTTGATAAAGAATCTCTGGATTAGCATTCATATCTTGACTTAATCTTCACAATTACTTCTTCAGGCATGTAATTTATTTGGTTGGTGTGTTAGATAAATTGTGGTTGAATGTCTCATACTTCTAAATCATAACCCATAGTTAGTTTAAAGGGAGGCTTAAAAATCGCCGAGTACACTAGGTAAACTTTTCTTTTTATTGTTTAATTGGTGATTTTAGGGAACGGATTAAGTGCCCATTAGCTATAAGCCCTAAGAAGGAAAAGGGAGGAGGGTTCAGGAAGAGAGAGAGAAACTATCAAACTCATTTATTTTTGTCTTGGATAACATCAAGTTGTAAGAGTCTAGGAAACAGAAGAGGGGTAGATTATTCCAGAGTTTAAAATATCTAGGGAGGTAGGGAGACTTGGAACGGGCGAGAACTGGAAAGGCGTCTTGAAATGCGTGCATGTCTCAGGGGACACTGATGTTAGTTAATTTATTATTTCTGTCATTAAGATTTTGTCAATATTGGACTCATGCAGCATGAACAGGGGTGGGTTTTTTAAGGCAAGGATTGGAGGGGGAGGTTTAGATAATAATTGGATTTTTGTGCCACACCCCTCAGGTGTCTAGAAAACAATGGAGGCACCCATTTTCAAAATTCTATTTTTAACTGTAAGATAAAGAAGATAAGACGATAAATAAAGTGAAATTTTGCCTTTATCAATTGATACTAATTACCAAAATCATTGTACCAAATCAAGAAAAATCCATAGAATAACACAAAAACATTGTGGGGTTTCACACCCTCCCCAAACACCCCCAAGTAAGTCATAAGGTAAATTTCGCTTACTCTTTTGATGCATGCCCATTTAATTCTCAGCTCATTGTTCAAATTGAAACTCAATTTTCATGGATTCTATTACATTGTCTACATTGATTCAATTACAATGACATACTGCAACGAAAACATTTTATTTAGATAATATTTGAAATTAGAAATTAAACTTTGTATAAGATGTCGCGAAGGACACTGAAAAAGCAAAACGGTTATCCAACTTAGTTTTCTATGCCGTTTACATTATAGGCAATTTATATCTGTTTAAAATTTAAGGCTATATTGTTATATTGTTAAGTTAAGTATATATTGTTAAGTCAAGGAAACATCGGTATGGTATTTAGTTCTTCCTTTTTATTCAAGATTCACCTTTGGCCACATTTCGAATAATGTCCACAAGATGTTAAAGGACAAGTGACACACTTTTCACCCTATCTTTTCTTTTCATTAACTTATAGATCATCTTTTAAAAGTAAGTTTGTTCTGGTTTGGAACAAAAAATTCTAATCAGGGGGCGCAGGGGGCGCGATTTTGCTTTTTATCACGTGACCCTATGACGTACATTGTGATAACTCAGAATTTTCCTGTAATTGATAGAGAGTTTACGAAACACGACGCGACAGGTCCAGACGAACTGTATTCATTTACAAGCGTGTTGTAAACGTTAATATTGCACTCTATACCAGTAGCAGCAATAACAAATTATCACATCCTACGTCACGGTGTCACGTGATTCATTTCCCGCCATAATTTCAAATGGGTTTTTAAGTGGGAAAATGAAATCAGAAAGGAAAAATATTTCAACAACACTCTCATACAGCATTTTACTTTAAGTTAAAAGAAAAAAAACATTTGGCGCCAAAAGCGTGTCACTTGTCCTTTAAGTTTGTGCTCTTTTTCAGAAAAAAATAGTTCTTTACGAGAATGAAATATTTCAGCATTTATGAAAAATATTACTTGATAATTAATTGCACCGAAGCAAAGATTATTGGGTCCTACTCTCATTTTGCAAATCAAGAGACTTTTCTGATTATATGGAGCTTTTCTAAAAATTTTGCTTCTTCCTTTCTTCTTTTATTACCTCTACGGTAGCTTCATATTTTATTTTCTTTTACTTCTTTTTCTTCTTTTTTCTCCCTTTTCTTTTTCTTTTTTGTTTCTCTTTCTATTCATTCTTGATTTTCTCTCGATGCTTCTTTTTTTCTTCTTTCTCTTCTTCTTCTTCTTTCTCTTCTTCTTCTTCTTCTTCTTCTCCTTCTTCTTCTTTTTCTCCTTCTTCTTCTTCTTCTTCTTTCATTATTCTTCTTCCTTCATTATTATTTTTCTGTTCTCTCTTTTTTCTTCTTCTTGTTTACCTGTGACTATCTGCTGTTTTCTATTATTGCTAGTTTGATTGAGTGAAAGACGGGGGTCTTATAATATTAGATATTTGAAATACTTTGTGAAACTGACTATCCTCTATACCCCAGTACTCCTT
Source organism: Rhopilema esculentum (assembly GCF_057945365.1). NCBI lineage: Eukaryota > Metazoa > Cnidaria > Scyphozoa > Rhizostomeae > Rhizostomatidae > Rhopilema > Rhopilema esculentum. The sequence continues at coordinate 7,597,229 of NC_142832.1, read as the reverse complement.
GAGCAATGGATATAGAGGCCCCCTGCAATTGTTTGCAGAGGCCCCTCCACATAATATAAAATTCCTTTGTTTCCAATGAACAATCCATTTTGCTCCTATAATCCTCGAGCAATGGTGCCGTCCTAGTAATTCTATTCTTCATGTTGTACTGCATATAACCAGGAGAGAGGCAAAGGTAAGACGTCATCAAGGAGCAGTAGAAAAAACGTGAAATATTTTTCAAGCAAGATTTCGAAGTATTCGCGGCGGTTTGGGAATCCCCAGTACAGCCGAATTTTCGAATCAGGTAATCAGCTAATCTTAGGTGGTACTTTCAAAACAACCGTAATCGGGTTAAGCTCATCCACAAACCGACGTTTGCTCTACTGACCATAAATGGTTTAGGAGAGAGACGAAATTTAAGCACTGTCAGCATTGTATTTTTTGTATCTATAAAGAAATCTTTTTCACTTTTTTTTAATTCGTTTGTTTCTTACCAAGACAACACAAATGGTGTAGTTGTGACTTGGATTCTGCTATAGTTAAAAGAGGTATGATTTGAGACAGACGAGCTTAGGAAAGACAGTGATGGATAAACCAATTCTCGGGCTGTGGGCCTAAGATATTCCAGAGCCGACTTCTGACAAGATCATAACGTATATTGCAGAAACTTGGAGGAACGGGTTTAGATGAATGACAACTAAAAATTAAGATAAGATGTAATTACAAAAAAACCCAACAACAAGTTTGCAAAATTAAGATGTAATTACAAAATGTCTAACAACAAGTTTGCGCAATAACACGCCTTAGATCAATTACACTATGCACGATGTTGAGAAGAGTCAGGCTACCCAATCGAGACTGAGTTGATCACAAGGATTTCTTTGTACGTCTTAAAACATTGAAAAACTCTTGCCGCTGCAATTTATCATAATTAGAGACAGGAATATTTTCAACATGCTTACCAAACTTTTGAGTATAATTCAAAAGTAGATTTGAAACATAGTTTTTTCGATAAAATTTCTAACAAATACTGGCTCACTAAGCTATGCAAAGTCGGATCTTTCTCTGATCATTAGAAATGACCAGGCCAAAGTAGAAAAATAAACACAACCATTTTTATTGTGCTTGACTCCTCACTACAACAAAAAGTTGTCTGATGAATTACTTTGCAAAATGTAATTCTGCGTGTATGAATTACAACAGAGAACAATCAAGTTCAACTTGACCTTTTGAACTAATGCATTCAAATGTTTTCGTATTGAAAAAAATATATAAAATACTTAGCTCGATATAGGAAGAGAGAGTGAATAATTTTATATTTAGTCTATTATAGATGTAAAGGAATGACAGTTTTACTTCCGTTTTCGAGTTTATAACCTAACCACGTTCTAAGGGTAATAATTTTTGAAAGAACTTATTTTTGTCAATTTTTGCTTGCAAATTTCGTTGGTATTAATTTTTGCATATAGAGCAAATTCGATTATTTCGCAGAAATTTGTTGAAAAGCTGCCGAATCCTAGGTTTGAGCATGATTGCGATGAGTCCCCATCAAGTACGCGGGCTTTGACCTGAAATACCCAAAAATAATAGGCCTAGGCCCCACATGCCCAATGGGGAATCCGTCACTGAGGAAAGAAAAGGAGCTCTATTGTTTGAGAGCAATGGGAAAAAGTGATTGTTAATTGGAAACAATAAAGATTTATTAACCTAAGGAGGGGCACTAGTTTCCTGAGAATGGGATGTTACAGTACAGCCTTAGTGCGTGCAGACTTGCTACGAGAAAAGAACGGAGTTAATTACATTGCCTTATCTTATTAGTTCAATGAACAAACTTCTAATCATGATATGATAACATTTGCTTAACTTTAGATATAATGAAATACCTAAGAAATACCACTATAGCCAAACTTTGCTTGTAATACAGTTTTTTCTCCAATTAACGGACACGCTAAAAGGCGGACACCTCTGACTAGCGGCCAATTTTTTCCCCAGATTTTTTTCTGATGAAATTCTTATAAAAAACTTTCTAAAAAGCTGACACCTAATTAGCAGACACTCTAATTAACGGACAATATTTTTGCACAAAATAGTCCATTTGGCTTTTTTTCTTTCCAATTCACGGACAGTGCAAAAAAGTTAGAGTCAGCGAACAAAAAACTGAAACGGATGAATATTTGTTCAAATATTTATTTCAAACACTTTGACACTTTTTTACAGCCCAGGTCAATAACTTTTCTTATCTGTGACAGCGTTACGTTCAATTTGGTCTTTTTTTCTTTTTTTAATGCCTAAGTTCAACCCGATAGCCACTAATTACCCAGATTACGCCCAGAGGTGGCGCCAGAAATCTTCCGACAGAGGGGTTGGAGCTTCCAACAGGGGGGCTAAAATGACTAACATATGCAGTTTTCGTACGTTATTTTGTCAAATTTGCTCTGACCATAACCTGAAAATTTCTTCCAATGGGGGAGGGGGGCTAGATGCATCCGACGGAGGGGCTGTAGCCCCCTAGCCCTCCCCTGGCGCCACCACTGATTACACCTTTTAAATACAAAACTCGGGTCTATTTTCAAATTGTGGATTTACATTGCAAAACTTTTCAAAAGGTGGACACTTCCAATTAGCGGACACCTTGCTCTAGCCCCGATGGTGTCCGCTAATTGGAGAGAATACTGTAGCTCAGTTTTGGTAGTAACTGAACTTGCTCGGGAATCCCGATGAATGTGAATAAATGATTTTCAAATGACTGATTTGAGGGATTCCAAGTTTCTGGCCTTATTTTTTAGAATAATCCGAGAATGTGAAGTGTCGCTGTAGTTACTCAGCATTCCTATGTATGGCTAGATTTCGTACCTTTTCCTGATTCAAATTTTTTTTATAGTTTATTAACGATTCTCTACGTTTTCAGAAGGCATGAATAAGATTTTTGGCAACATTGTTGAAGCATACTATGCATTGTTTATATCGAAAATTGGTTGTGTGGTTCATAAATGAAAGTATACTATGCATCGCGCATAAATGAAACATAACGAAACTTTCTGAAGGTAGAACTTTTCAAGAGATCAAGTGCTTCGCATTTCATTAGAAGCATTTCTCGTAACGTCACAATGTTTCATAGAAAAACACTGTTCATTGAAAGCATATATAAAATGTCTCTTTTAGTCGCAATATTGATATCGAAGGTCTTCTGACCTTGTAAAATGCTTTCTGTACCAACTACTGTTATTTTTCAGCAGCAATAAATCGATAAACGGTAGATGTTAGAAAATCTTCTTTTACCAACAAGTTTATTGAAGGTTTTGCTTCGATTAGGTAAAAATCATTTTTGATAGTTTGTTGTGATGAAAGGGTGCAAACAATTTACGTTACTTATATTCATATCTTCTCCATCTTAAAGTAAAACATGAGTAACTGGGAGTTTCCATAATTTTTTTCAGGTACCTGAAGGGTGTGGCACCAAAATTAAATCATTTTCTAACACCACCCTCCCCAATCCGTTACGCTTACATCCGCCGCGGTTTACAATATTAAAGACTCGATTGCGGAATGTACAATAACCCCATTGAGCCCTAGAAGCCAAATCAACAATTGATTGGTGTTTGCTGAGAGACCACAAACTCTTTTCTTCAAATAATTATTATTCGGCCTTGGCTCTGAAAACCATTGACCAATTCAAAACAAAAGTTATCATTTAATAAACGTTAGGTATGTTGCTAGCCACATCTCAGCAATTTTTAACAAGTTTAGTGGGTTTAGCATACTTATCAAATATACTTTGGTCTCAAAACCTTGTGTTTTCAGAAGAAGTTATGTTAGTCCATTTTAATTCATTATATATTTTATCATTAATTATAATTCATTTTATTATCATAATCGAAATTCTGCCTTCCATCAAGAGGGTTACATTATTCATTTTCGATAAAAATTTATTTCGGTTAAGTGTGTTCCAGATCCTGAATTGCGGAGGAGCATGACAAAGTTAATACTTTTTGTGTGAATCTTTCATTTGCTTAATATTAAAGGTTGAATGGTTTTGTTCTTTGTGCAGACAAATGATCCATTGGAGAGACAACACAAGACGGTGTTCAGCATTGGCTGTGTCTAAATAGGGAACCGGTAAGTGCCAATCTTGATGTGACAATCCGCTCGATGAGAAATGCAATAATTATTGGTGATGAAAAATGTAAAATATTCCCCGATCGGGTCACACGGATTATTCCTTGTTTGTTTAATTTAAGTGCTTCGAGCTTCTGGAAAAATCTGAGAATTAATCGATGTTCAACGTCCAACTTTGATGACCCTGTGATTCTTATTGCAAGCTGACGATCAAGCGGGGTGGGATTTTTGGATTTCATTTCAGCATTTCTACCTAAAAATCTACAAGAATGCGTCAAGTAGTTTACATTTTGGGGAGAAGCTGTGAGCAGAAAACCTATTTTTGCATTTCTCGGTATTTAAACAAATAAATATCCATTAATAGACCATTTGTATTCATTGGCAAAATGTTTTAACAACAAAATTTCTGATATTTCCTTTTTTCCTATCAGAAAATAAATTAAGGTCCGGCTCAAATGGCCTAACCGAGATTATTTACTGTCTAAATCTAAGAATTTCAAAACATTATTAGTGCAGCAACAGACTTAACTTTTATTGTAAATTTCGAAAGACTGCTTTCCAATATTCTGAATATTACGAAACAGTTACTTGTGGTATTACCTACATTCAAATAGTTCGATGCCTAAGTTTGAGATATAATATCCCCTAGGCAGGAGGTTTGACTACCATTTCAATCTTCAAAATACAAGAATTCTTTCAATCAATGTTTTTGTTTCGTTTTGTTACTTTCTCGGTTAATCTTGTAGGCGTGTATTTAATCGTTTCAAGGAACTCTTCCATGAAAATTTGAGCTCTAAAGACGGGATTAAAAGCAACTTTCAAATTCAAGAACAGCTTTTAATTAAATTATAAATTTGCTTTATATATTTCTACAAATGAAAGTAAGAAAGAGCCAAAATTAGTTTGATTGGTTTTTATATGCTGTTTGAATGTACCGTCTCCTACTTTTTCACTATGGCACCAATTTCTATGATTTCGACTATTTACTTAGGCCATTTAATTTTTCATTCATCTGCAGTTATATTCTGTTTACATCAGCTCGCCTCCTTTTAAACTCATTCAAACGTATTCTAAAGCCCAGCGCCTTCCGTTACACTCTGTTCTTACAAGAGAAATCCGATTTTCATGCACATTTGGTTTCAACAAAAGGATGCCTGTCTCTTGAGGTCTGTATCCTGAAGACAGAAAAAAGGCCTGCAAGTTAAATGCATGAAAATAAAGCATGAATGAGGACTAAAAAGATATTGTTGTCGTTGGCATCACAGGGAGAGAACCGAGTCGGTTCCTGCGAAGGAGGACGAAGACAGTGTCCAAATTATGTCGGCTGCGTTAACAGAAATAAGAGTATAAATATTTCTCAGAGCTCTGACCTGGTGCTGCTAAAAAGAAAGGCTATGTACAAGCATTTATGAGTTGGAAGGTGTTTTAAAGAAAGACAGTACTAGAACCGAAAATTTGACGTATTAGTTCTATGATAGACACACAAGGAGTGTATACAGTAGATATTTGGAATCTATATCAGAAACACCATGGAAATCTAGGTAGAATTGAAATCTAGGAAAGTCGGCAATGCAATTGAAGATCGAGTTTGTTAATTGCGAGCCTGAAGGGGAAGGTAGCCCACAGACCATTGTTTCAAAGACAGGGACAACTTGACCAAGATATCTATAGAAAGAACAGTTCCGAAAATTAAAGGATTGTGAGTGACAACTGTTGGGTGGGCTTTATCTGTGCCGGACGATCATCACAAATAATCTGCATCCTTTCATTCTTTACATAACATCTACTTTTCATACAAACTGTCCCACTCAACAGTATAAAGAAGCTATTGAGAAGCACTGAAAACTATTTTGATTCTAGCGATGACCTCAGTTAAATCACCAATTCGAGTATTAGCCAAAGGTGACTGTACTAGATCTATAATATGACGTAATTACGTAAGTCGTATTTACAGTGTTACTCTCATGATTTTCCAAAATGCCCTCTTGCAGAAAGATGTTGTGTTTCACGTACCCACAAAAGAGGCTCTCTAGGAGGACTCTATACCTTCACCATGCCAAAACTTAATTCGGGTAAATCTTTAGGACACTTTCCAAACTTTCTTACATGTAGGCATTTAAGCTAGGCTTTCTAAGCGACCTAGATGTTGTCAAGTTTCCCTTTTAAGCCTGTCTCACCCTTAACCAATCCAATCTAGTGTCTGGGGAACAGCCCGCAAGCCTCGTTGTGATAGTACAAGACATGATCACTTGCCTGAAGGTGGTTTTCAAATCAGCGCCATATTTATGAACCCACCAATCCACAAGGTTATGCTTAGGTGAGATCTGCTCTTACATGCTCAAACAAACATGTCTGTTTCAAGAGGCTAAAAGTAAATCATTGTTCATCATGCTTACGTCGATAGATATTTGCTTAAATCACCTTAGAAAGCATCTTAGCCGTCAAACGTTATACTAATAAACTCAGATTTAAGGAGATTTTTGCCTAGAAACACGATTTCCTATTGGGATTCCGTTGTATTACAGTCAGCAATCCTGTGTTCTGCCCAATACTCAGCACAATGTATAACTGTTTTCATCATTCATAAGCTTTCAATTACGTAACTGTGATGACTTTTCAATTACTCTCTCTGCTATAGAACGTTAGCTGCACAGTCTTTTCGACACTTGGCGAAAACAGCACTCCAAGGCGTGAAAGGTATGTAATGCTTTATCAATGCAAACAACAAGATAATATGAAGTAATCATTCAAGATAAAACGCTCGAGTATAAGTGTGAAGGGATATATGGTTGCAGAAAAGCTCTGTGTGAAAGGGGCCACCAACACTCTGCTTTTTGAAAGTGTTCAGAACTCTGATTCTCAGAGAAAACAAAAGCCACGAAGAGTCATTTTCTTCTCAATGCTCATAGTCAAAATGTATTTGCAAAAAGGTCTTCTACTAATTTTGCTCTTGATATTCTGGTGTTTAGGTTATTTCCATGCAATGTTTAATACATTATTGAGGACCTCTAATAAAGAATTCATGCTGTAATATATAATTGATATAGTAGCTCTTATAAAACATTCAAATTGTCTAACCGTGTTGTCACCTAAAAATATTGAAAATTGAACAGCTTAGCAGAATTTCAAAGGCAGTAGAATATCGTGAATTTTTTAAAAAAACAAACTAACTTCCAAATTATGAACTGGTAAGTTAAAAGACAGAATTGTTAGTATAACGTCTCCAAAATCCACTCACAGGCTTCAATTTTATTGCAGCCCCATATTATTCTATAGGCCAAATTTCGTTTTCAGCTAAATTAGGAAACTTACTAAACTTCCGTTATATTTACATAAAAAAATGCAAAGTAAGTCAATCTTTTGAATTTTCACGGGGGTTTATATGCAAGGAACTCAGTTATCGTTGTCTTATAGGTTCAATTCTGTGAAGTTAGCACAACAACAGCAAAATGTCCCCGACCTAATATTTCAGACAGGATTAATTTTTTTCTAAAACTGTTGGCAAATCACCCAAACTGATCTTACGGGCAAACATGAATACGCTTTGTTGTTAGACAGTATTCATTTGTAATAAGAACAGTGACAGGTTTTTTAAAAGCCTTTAAAGTCATGCTTTTGGTAAATTTGGTCAGATTGAAGCAGGTCCTGAAAAGCGAGAGGGCGTGGAAATGTTCTAAAGATATATTGTGCAAGAAAGCAATGATGGGATTTCTTGCTTCACATCTTCTATGCAAATGTCACTAAGAAGATGAAATTTTCTCTAAATTTAATTGCAGAGAGGCATTTAAAGATTATGCCCAGCTGCTGTCCTCCTTAATTCTAATGAACTTTTTCAAGAAAGTCTTATTCAATACGGTCACCTAAGCAGTTATTGCTTCAGGGGCTTCGTGTGGTTCAAGAGAGTCAATGAGGCTAAAGGAAACTTATTGGAAGGAAAACATCGTCAACAGACAGTTTGGTTAAACATTGTGTTATCTTTCGGGGGTAGCTTCAGGGGCGAAACTGCTAAGGGGTATGGGGGGGGGGGGGGTGCTGCACCCCCAATCTTCAAAAAAGCAGATCCTGTCGGGCAAATTTATGGCTGCCAGTACATCTGTCGAGCAAATCTGAAAATTTTTTTTAGGTCGCAATTTTATTGCTACTTTTTGCCCTAGCATGGTTTTTGAATTTATGGTCTTTTGCTTCCATCTTTTTTTCAATCTCGGTCCAGTTGGGAAAACAAAACAGAAACGAGGCAAGCAACAGCAACATTTATACATTTCTGTCTTTCGTCCACCGATCAGTGCTTTTGTCTCGAGCTCGACGCGCACGTGTCTATCTTAACCTCGACTCGAGATGAAGTCTAAAGAATTGATCGACAGCGAAAGTATGAACGGAAAGTAAAGTGTGTTTGATGCAAGAAGGAAATGAACACCCCCCCCCTACTTTATGCAAAACAAGAGAGCTTTTTTCAAAATCTTTTGTTGTGATTTCTAAATTTTTCCTTGACAAGCTCCCCCCGAACTTTCTAACCTGCCTCTGAGCCCATGGAACACTGACAATTTTAGAAGCATAAAAAATCAAGGCATGAAGGATATAAGTTGTTGAGAAAAATCAGCCAATGCTTTCTTTTCCAAATGTATGAAACTTTCATCATACATTCATACAGTGGCGGAAAGTATTGGGGTATGGGCCCAATTAGCGATCCCGTCGGAAAATTCGGCCTTTTGTCGGATAATTGATAAATAACCATTTAACGTGTCGAAATAACTTCAAGAAATCGTTCTGAAATGTATTTAAACGTTCAGAAAACGTTCTGAAATGTGTTAAGCTAATATAGGGGGCATGTTTGCCAAATTTTCTGATCCGCAGGTGATCCACATTTTCCATTCCCTTTTCCATAACCTCTCTGTGCCCTTTTTGCAAAATTTGAACATAGCAAAGCTGATAACAAGATAGTTCCTTATCTTATCTTGCTGATAAAATATCAGCCAGTATTAAGTAATCAAACAAACAATATATGACAAAAATTAAAACTGCTTGCGAATTGTATATCTAATTTCAATTCAGTAAAGATTAGCCGAACTTTCCATCGGATTCTTCCAACCAAAATTTATTTTCAAACGTATTTCCAACTGAAGAAAACATGATAAAATGCTGAAAATGAACATTACAATTACAATCATGTTGTTATCATGAACGCCTTGTCAAAAGTGTAATCGGTCGACCTCTTGTATCATCAATTGTCTTAGATGAGATATCGATCTTGATATCAAAAATCATAAATGGATTTTCTTCTTGGTACTTAATTTTGGCGTGGTTCGCAAAGATTTCTAAAGGGTCCTGCTAAAAATCACTTATTTTCATCAAAAGGTGCAGTTTCCTTAAAATTAGACATGATCCAAGATAATATCTTCTCGGGAAATCGTAGGCCCGCTCCCCCCCTCAGATTAAAGCCTGAATTTCCGCCACTGCAATCATAAGGAGTTATGCTCCGAAATTCTCTTAAGGTTTTACACTTACGGTCCGAAAGTTTTTAACTAAAAAATTTAAATAACCGTAACAAGTAACAGAAAGTTTTAATCAGTTCAAGCGGGAAATAATAGAAAATTTATCAAGAAATTATAGTTAAGATATGAATTGCAAAAAACTTTCGAGTTTCTTTCATTTCTGAACGATGTCCGTGATTATGAAAACACGAAAATTGAGCTTTGATGAGAAGTGTATCTGTAAAATACTTCCACTAAAAAAACTTTTCTTTGCTTGAAATATTTTGTTATGGTGAATTCAGAGATACTTACTTTGTGCTTGGGTGTCTAAAAATGTTGAAATTCCTTCAGGAGCAATCGAAAGTTGAAAATCAAACTGAGAAAATGCAACTGAAGCTCTTTTTGTTGAAACATTGTAGTCTGCTTAGCTGTTTCTAAATTCCGAAATTTCAGAGCTGTTTTGTTGTTCCACTTTGATAAAATTGAGACCCTACTTCAGTCTCTTTTTTGTATTGCTCTCCTAATAGCTAGATGATTTAGAAAGCGAAGACTATTTTTCTTTTAAAGAAAAGACAGGCTTTACAAATGCTTGCTTTTCGGAAACAAATGTTTATAGTCAAATCCAGAAAAACTAGAGGCATATTTCTTGACTTTAAACAAACAGCCTGAGTCTAAAGACCCTCTCTCGGGGTCCCCGATGATTTCAGCCCTTGTAGCGACGTGCCCTAAAAATGAAGTTCAAGCATGACACGCCCTTTCATCAAGCATGACACGCCCTTTCGTCGGGCATCTAAGTTTCATACCTCCCTAATGAAAATTGTGAAGTTTCGCCCCTGGGTAGCTTTTTATTAGTACTTCTCCATTAAATTTTAATAACCATTTTCTGCATATTCTCAGGTGCTTTTCTTACTTAGCAATTCTATCTGTTGCGTACTGAGTTACTCATTGCCATCAGTCAACATATGAAAAAGAGCAATTGAAAGTTCATGATAGATTTCTTCATGATTTAAAGAGAGCCGCTGTCCTATTTGAAATCCAGTCTACTGACAAACGGAGTGTTGTTCATGCAGCCGCTAAGTTTGAAGGCGCAAATACCAGTAATTAAAAGCACCAAGTGCCCTTGGCGATTTGATAAAGCATGCATAGAAAGTTTCCTACAGGCCTAGAGGCATCTGGAAATACACTGCACTTGATGAAGAGGCTGTTTAAGCTGTGTATTTCAATATCGTGAATTTCGATTAGTAGTTTCTGGCTGTAGAACTTAATAAGCGCGGACCCAGTTGGCTATCTAAAAAATACCATCGAATCAAATCAAGGCTCCTATCTATCGAGTGTTGCTTCATGTGATCAGGTTCATGGCAATCAAAGAATTCGCCCAAGGTGGCGGAAAGTTTTTTGCATTCTCCAATAACTAAGAAGGCTCCAAAAAGAAAACGTTTGGGTAAACAATAAAATATTTTTAAAGGTCGTCTTAATTATGCCTTTTGCCTTCAAGTTTGAATAATGGTATATCGTCACACTGAAAAAATTTTATGTTGGAAGGACTGTACAGCTTCTGTTTTATGCTCGATTCTCAAGCTAAAATGGCCGGCAGCGGGTTGGGCGGGGCTCTCCTAGACCAGGGTTAGCGTTGATGGGTCACTTCTTTTCTACACCGCGGACTCAAAAAGAGGCAGTTCTGGAAAATGGTTAACCTAATTTTAGATTGTTTTTTCAAGTCCCATTTAGATCAGTAAATTAAGTATACGGTTAATTATATTGCTGAAGTTTTTACCGAGTAACTGAACATAACCATTGATATTTTCTTTTGCTACAAATTGTCACCCTCATGTCTGCGAAAGCGCTAAGTTTTCAATTGCGGAAGCTTGTTGTTCCGGATTTCTAGCAGAGCCCTGGGTTGCCCCTGCAGGAGAGCAAAACAATTGACATTTATTGTAATGCATGTCTGAAGCACTCATTTCCGGTTATGGCCGGAAGAATAGTCCTTCAGCTGTCAGAGTTTATACATTAGGAACATGGAGAGAACTGGTTGCCATTGAGTCCAGTACGAAACTTTCGGCATTTCTCAATTGTGCGACATTTTGATTCCCTTTCGAGACGAGATAAAATTCGTTTGCTGTGCAATCATTGACCAAGCCGTTTGACCACATTTGGAAATGACACGGGGGGATACTCGTCTTGGTTTTCAGTACGAGTAACCAAATTTGTTGACCAGACTTGGATTTAATTCACAAAGGTTGGCTCAGGGATACAGGGGCTGCAGTAATTTTTTAATCGTTTCTTCTACCAGATATTACGATGAATGCTGCTGATCTTTTCCTACTCATATCTTACTTTTTAACATATGGCTGTTGGAATGTGGAAGGAAAAACAGTCGCCATGGATCACATTTTGGAAGCGAATTTGAAAGCGAAGGGTGAGTTTTGACACTCCAGCTTCTATGTATACGCATGTGGCAAATTTAAATCAAATACGTTATCTCGTCATCCAATTCTTGCTTGGATTTGATTTTTATGTTTTAATGATTATGTTAGCTGTATTTGGTGTCTGATAAATAAGGACACATAAGTTGCATTCTTGAAATTGAAAATTTTTCGCGTGTTAAGAGGACGGTCGAGAACCGTTTGCCTTCGGCTAATGGCATAGACAGGCTTTGTAGGTCAATATAATGATTTTTTGGACCTTTGTGGTGATGCTCACCGAAACCTTTGTGTAATATAGAAGGCCGTAAGCTGTATAAAATACCTCTATTTACGAATTTGCTTGCATTTCCCCCGACCGTTTTTAGGGTTGCAGTAGATATATTGTCCATTCATTTGCTTTGGTTTCTACCCAGCCTCTGAAGCACAGCCTAAAACAAAGCCTGCATGTCTCTGTTTATCATTAACTCGGATAATAACCGCCAAATTCAGCCTAAGAAAGCCATAAGTCTTGATTTCGCCAGCTGTTATATCTGATTCTCTGGCTGAGCACCAAATTCTATTCTTTATTTTGTTGTTAAGCATTGGCACTAAAAAGCGTTTTCACGTCTTGCTTGTCCTTAAAACATTTAGTAGTTCCATCGTAGACAACGATTGTTGTTCCGAATGTCAATATTTTGAAGACAAGGAGGACTCCCAGGACATCAGGCTCCTTGGATCATGACTGACCTTTCCTCACACAAATCTCACGTCACTACCAGCTCTCGAGTGCGTGCAAATAGTTGCAATGATTATTGTACACACTAGAAGTACCAGATTACTATACTGCACTGGTACACACTAGTTATGATAAGAGCCTGCTATGCATTGTTCATTTATGTAAAGCATAGGCAACGCGAGTTTATGTATGTCATATTCGCATTAAAGTGTACTCGATGATTCGCTAATGCCATCTCCCTGGTATGTATGACATCCTGTTAATCGGATTATCGCTTACAGGTTCCCTATGTCTTCTTATGTAATCGGTTGGCCTGGGCATCAAATTTTAACTTGATGAATAAAAGTTTTTTCCTTATGACCAGCGACTTTCCGTAAAAGTTTGTTAAATTAAGCAGGAGTGGACACCTGGGGGTAAGCCTATTATTTTAATACGATGACTCTGCATTGTCCCATTGTTTTAGAACAAAAGACCATTGTCCTCCAAAGTATTTGGGGCGACCTCCCCCCAAGTGTCCGCCACTGAAATTAAGTACTGCTTTTGTTGTGAAAATTTCGTTTGCCATGTGTTGTGAACCACGAATGACTTGGCCTCCTCCGATCGTTAAGCAATTTTGACTTTTCATCTACAAGCAGAATTATGCTCCAACAGCATATCCAAGTTCATTCAAATTCTTTTCTCGTTCTGTTTTTTTAATAGAAATGCAAAAAAGATACTTTTCTTTTATCTAGAAGCTCCATAAGCTTCAAGAAATCGTCATAGCATGTGACAGAAACAAAAATGAGGTTACAAATACAATTTTCAAGAAAATTTATCCATCTTTTCGCAAGAGGTATTTTCTATGGTGTAACCTCTCTGGTGTATGGTGTCATTATATCAAATAATGAATTCAATTATTACTCATTATGTGTGTAAGCCAAAGTGCCACACCCAAGTGCCACACCAAAGAGCCACATCGAATCTCAACCTTGTTTTTCTGAATTTCTCTTTGGCACTAAAACTCTAAAATAGCTGTTCGAATGCACTCGGATTATGAGTTTCCCGAGTTTTGCTAATGCCTAGTATATGACTCCGACAGTACGTCTGATGACTTTCAAGTCTAGGGGATAGTCGCCAAAGCAAAATTGATCGGCGAAGACATAGTTTAAGACAATTTTCTTCCGATTCTCACACACTGTCCTGAAATTTTGCCAACCAACAAACGAGTTTTTCGACCAAAAGAAGATTTGACCAAACAATTCTATGACAAACTGAGGGGGTGTCAATCATATTCCATATACTCCAACCCTCTACTCCGTCAGATACGCCCCTGATCAAAATCGCAGCTCGTTACCAGATTTCTCGTCGGTCGACTTACAGGCTCATTCGATTCGACCAATCAGGTTCACTACCCTTTGCTTAATACCCGCCACGCACCAGTTCTTAAAAGGCTGAATGAAGCAATTTTGGGTCTCATTTTAGGAGATATTTGCCCCTGATGTAAAACTCGCCCCCTCGATCTCACCCACAGAAAAATTTTCTTCACAGTTTAAAGAAGCGGAAACATGTGTTTGTGCTCGATTAATCAATTACTACCAAAGAGTATTGGGACACAAACTTGAAATTTCGAAGTTTTTTACCTCTTAAAAGGATTTCCCTAGATTTTTGAAATTTGCCGATGAAGCATCCTTTCGTGGCAAAATGCTCCTCATTTTTGCTATGAATTTTTTTTCTCGAAAGGGTATCACAACCCCGCCCAATAGACAACCTTAGTGACGGCCCTGTTTCGATGGGATGATCAAGTGACGAGACCGGGGTGGGAAGTAGGCTTGTTTACATTGACGACAGTGACAAAAGTATTGTAAGATCAGAGTTCATAAGCACTTTAAATTGCTGAAATTATAGAGGATCTCCAAGAAAAGTAGACAAAACTGAGCAACAAAAAAGATGAGAAGATGAAGCACTTAGAGAAGATGAGCTCTTGAAAAGTCAGCAAAATGCACCTAAATGGGAAAATTGTCTATTAATGTGAATACAGGTCCCAGATGCGGTGATGGCGTCTTATGAAAGGTGTGGACTACTGCAACGCCCTTTCTTATATGAAAGGATATTGCAGTAGTCCTAAGTGGCTTTGAAAAAAGCAAACATTTAGTAAACTAGAGCTTTTCGTCTGACACTCTTCAGAGTTTTAAACGTCAGAACATAGATCGAAAACTCTACGCTAGGAAATATATATATACCCAGATGTGGATCGAAATAGGCCAATCAGAAACACGAGCAAATGACTGTATAGGTTGACCAATCAGTGCCACTTGCCTATTGAAAATGTTACCAATAGAGTCCTAAGGTGAAAACGAACTCCTTCTGTCTACACAGTAGCGGTTTTTTCGTGGTTATGTAGATAGATTCCAAACTGAACTGCAGTAGTCCTTTTCTGGAGAAATGTTGCATTAACATTTTCATTGGCTCGTTAATTTGTGCTCAAGCGAGACTTTTCATTGTATCAGAGGCCAACTGCCATCATTCAGATATTTCTTACAGTATGTAGGTACTGGGTTTGCGAAAAACTCATTAAAAACAGAGGTAACAAAAGTGTTATGTTAACTGTTTCCAAGGATGTGCAAAACCAACACTCTAATGAAAAGGACTTTCCCGATGAAAGGTGTTTAGCATTAGATATTGGATTATTCCTAAGTAGCGAATTTTGCCCAAAGATTTCCATTGTGCACACAAAAAGGTAGTGTGAAAGGTAGAAAACGCTTTTGCGATAGAATCAATTATTGAATTTCGTATGTAGGTGATCTACCTAGCTTAAAGGATCAAATGCTCAGAATGAAATAAGAACCCGCAGTTAAGTAAGCCTTTCGACGCTGTTTTCCCAGTGTTAACAGTTTAGAAAGATGTCATTATACCCCAGGATAACTTAAATATCACAAGCAAATCTCATATTAAAGATAAAATGAAACTGCTTGATACCACGTAGCTGATATTTTGAATAGAGTCGGATACAAGAGATAAACCTTCTCTTTACGGAATTTCATAGCGGAATGCCACCCATTTGAACAAAGATAATCGAGAAATAACGTTTTCTTGTTGTTTGCATGATATTCCTTGCTGGATGCAAACATTTACATACTAGGCCAGTTAGGAAATTGCTCATGCCTTACTTATATTCTCAATACACTCATTTCATGTACTTTGTACCATGTATATTTATACAATCGCAGCTAATACCTTACCAAGTACGATGCAAAAATCTTTCCAACTCTGCCAGCCACCCCTACCCCAAAGTATAGATTGTCCGGGGTTCGCATGGTCCCACTTTTGCTCTTTTACACCACAATGTATGTCAAAGTTCACAGGGACGCCGGACGAGCTGCAGGGTGGGGGCGAAATGCCAAGAAAAAGGGGAAAACGATAGCAAAATAAAGATGACTGCTTAGGTTTGCGAGCGCTGGAGCCGCCCCTGGATACCCGAGCTCCAGCGTCACTGCCAACATTTAATTGATAATGTTGCAGTGTTGTTCAAGACAGGGAGCCACCTTTATGTGGTCCTGTCGGGAATTTTTAGATCGGCCTAGGATGAAAAAATTGATGTTGCTCTCGACGAATTTTTTAATTAAGGTAGCTAGAGAACAGAGTGCAACACCGTTTTTCACGTTGCAAAACGTTTTATTCCAGGTAAAGTAACCTTATTAGGCCTTGATAAACCTCCGTTCATCATACTCAAATGAGACCAGCCTCTTTGTCAAAAAGTGTTAGTCACGACGGCCCTTCACTTTTAAGCTAGGAATGCGCTTTCAAACATGATTGTCGAGAAGTACCTAATGACAAGATAAATCCCTTGCCTGAAAATTGTTCATTATTCCGTTTTTTTATTATATAGTAATTCTCTAACGCCACTAACCACATCTTTACATGATAACAGTATCATGACTGCATGGAGATACATCGACCATAATTGGCCGTAAACATTACTCAAACACATTGCGGATGGCCAAAGACTTAACGACTAAATGGATTTTCCTTCGATATTTATAGCCTTCACCCCGTAATATGCCTTATTTTTCAATTTCCCGTCGTATCGCTTTGTGGTAACCAAATATGGTTATCAGCTTCTTGCTACGCTTTCGTAAGATCTTTGTCATATCACGAAGGAAACACGAAGGAAACACGAAGGAAACACGCAGGAAACACGGCGATCTATAGAGAAGGTGCAACATCCCGATTCTCGTCAGAAATGTTTTCTAGCACGTTTATGACGGAAATGGTATTACCTATCATCGGTGGACGCAGGCAGAGTTGTAGAGCCCCCCTTGAAAATGCTAATAATGAACCCTTTTCTACTTTTTACTGTCGCTATTGAGAAATTTTTCGAGAAGGCCCCTCTTGTATTTTTCATAGCAACACTTGTAATTTCATAGTTCCCTGGGTGGAACTCTCCTTTTTGCTTTTTTCTTGAAACGTGTTTCACCCAAATGCTCTTCTCCTATTCCTTTCTCTTTTCACTTTTCAATCTTTTTTCAAAAAATATTACAAGGCTGTTTAGCATAAACATGCCTTCTTTCCCCTTTCTCTGGCATCTTTCATTGCACGAAATGGAAATGGAGTGGAAATTGATGGGCGGAAACTTGCCGAACCGTTTTCCGTTTACCGTTTTCCGCTTTCCGTCCATGACCGCCAAGGGGGTATGATTGGGTAATTACCCCCATTTGTCAAAACATGGTCTAGGTAGTATTTCATATTTCACAAGGAAAATAAACCTGGTACAAAGCACTGAAACGAAGCAAAAGGGGCATGGTCTCACTGACCACGCCCATTACCCTCCCACTCTGCAGTAGCTGGCGCCGCCATTGAATGCATTACAACTGTTTTCATAAGAAACTTTCCAATAGTCAGCAGCGCGAATTTCTTTGCTTTTTACCATATTATGCAAAAAGTTTCTTACCCCAATCGCTACATAAAGCTTATTTTAGTATTTCTTTGTTAAGCAGGTAAAGAAAACCAAAAAATTTATCGCAGGAGCCTTATACTATAGAAACCTCCGTTGAAAAGATTTTGGAATAACAAAACTAAATTATCAGAAACAGTTTTCCGTTTCAATATTTGTGAATTAGGAAGAGACAGTACCATTTCTGGCAAGATGTGAAAACTCACGGTAATTGTAGCTGTCTCCATTGACGTATGTTTCGAATGTTTTCTGTGAAAGAGGCTTTGTGTTTCAATAAAATACCATTAGCGCTCCGTCACACAAACCTGTAGTTTCGAATTAACATCTACCGTTTACATATACTCAAATCAAACAAAAAAGTTTATTTGCTGGAGAAAGTGGCGAAATTTCAATGCAGTATTTTTTAAAGGATTAAGGTGCTCTTGCTTCCTTTTGCCACTCGAAAAGGTAGGGAGCCAACCTTAGGAGCCAAGTCTTTCTTCTTTAGTCTGCCACCATAGTAAGCAAACAGTGTATGCATCTTAGAAGTAGTGAAATGATAATAACTCGGACAAGGTCATGTTGTAGATGGTTACAAATATAATTTTGTTTCAGAAATCATGACGATTTAAGTTTCGACCGTATCAATCACTTCGCGATTGAACTGAGTGTATTAGATGGAGGAGGAATGTTGGAGGGGTTAGGTGGGAGGGGTTAGGTGGGAGTGATTAGGTGGTGGTACCGGGGGATTTGTTGTAAAGCTACAATTCATATCCAGGCAAAATCATCTATACGGTCATTTTATGGAAGCATCGACCTAAGTACGTCCTTCCAATGGCTGCACTTCTTTTGCGACTGTCATTGTTAGAAGTTATGCCTGTTTTTCCCATTCATGGCTACACAGTGCGAGCATTTGATGTAATTTGCATTGCCATGACCTTATCGAATAACAGACACCATGAGAATTCACGGTATCTTCTTTCTTCTACAAATCTGCGAGGATTACAGTTGAATTCCTGAATACAGAACTTAAGCTTTCATTTTATCTCATCATATTGCTCAAACAATCTTATCCTCCTTGACCCTCGTCAATGAAAATTTTTTAACAAAAGAATGGCCACCTTCTGCTCCAGTTAAGGGCAGGGCCTCGACCACGCATGGTTAATTCCTGCCCTGTCATCCCACATTTGCTGGTTGATCGTCGATCGTGTTGCAAAGATTATCTGCTGAGTTTTATGTGGCAGCTAGCGCACATAGCTAGAGTTATTCGGGAACAGCAAATTTTCCCACATGTGAAAACTTTATTTCTCAATAGAGTTTTTCATTCCCGAGTAAGTAAATTAACAGAGAGAATTCTAAATAGAGTTTTTCATTCCCGAGTAAGTAAATTAACAGAGAGAATTCTTTTTCTATTTCTGAAACAGACAGGATTTCTTTCCAAGTCAAACCTTGTTACAGCTTCTTAACCCTGTCTGTACATAACGAGGCTACTCTCAACCACGTTACAAACGACTATTGTATAATTCAGAAGTTTTTTCATAGAGTAATGGCGTAGCAAGGAAAATGAGTTGGCCTGGATGCACCCTTCTTTTAATTCGTTGTATTTTCACTATTGAAATATTTGGCTAGAACATTAAAAGGAGCACAACATTTTTTCTCATTCCGTGATGATTTCTTTATTTTAGCTTGAGGACCTTTTTTTATTTCTTCGTTTTCAGCATTTGTGCCAACATTCAGTTAAAGCGTTCTTTTTGTGTAGTCTTATATTTGCTCAGTCGACTTAGCATGTGTACTCTAATTCAGGCTTCACCTGAACTTATTTTAATCTTCTTTTTGCCCTTTAGAGCGTAATGAATACTTCGAAGGGGATATTAAATTCAATCGTTACGAACGCTACCAGAGTGACGGCTTCGATGCTGCGGTATCATGTCCCACCCACAGAATTAGATGTAGCAGACTGTGGGATGGGGGAGTCATACCATACGTCATCTCAAGGGATTTGAGTAAGTTTCTATACGTTATCGTCTGAGTATTTAACCTATAACCAATTTTTGTGACTGCTTTACTTCTCGTTATCGAGATAAGGAAATAAGATCGGCAAATTTTCTTGGAAAAAAGTTATCATTAAAGAAAACAACTATGACAGTCACCTTCATCATGTTGTCAGCAACATTTTTGTTTAGTAATGAGCCCTGTATGTCCTCTGATAATCATTTTGGATCCTCCAGTCATTACCGTTTTTTCTTTCTATTAAAATGATAGTTAAGTTAAACCTTTCACATATTCAGAGGCCTTCATTTATATTCAACTTGAGTTGCAATTACAAATTTTAAATGGCAAGGCTGGTAAGCGAAAACTATCGCAATTAAGAAATAGTCAAGAATAGAAAAGACTCAACCAAGAACCAAATCTGTACTTTTGGAAAGTTAAATGATTTATAGATAAAATACTATTCATAACTTCCATCTATCTATTCCCTTGCTAGTTTAGTCTGCCACAAGCTTCTTTAGATAAGTTATCTTGGCTGTAAATAGTGAGCTATTTCAAGACTTCAAGTAAGAGGAAAATTGTTGCAAATAAAGACAGGAAGTTGCGTTTTGTTATCAAAGTGTATCAGAACACAGCTGATAAGTATTCTCACCATCAATTTCCGCTTGGTTTTCGGGGACACCTCGCCTAATGAGTTATGAGGAAATTGTTTTCATGTCCCATCCTTTTGAAATTCAATTCGTTAGCTACCACTGATAAATTTATCAAGTGGATTAGGCATTAACAGCACCGTATATCTTGAACACGTTTACGAAACTCTTCAAATATTCGCGTTCAAGTGTGGTTGCAGTGGCGGACACCTGGGGGGAGGGAGGGGGCGAGGGGCGGTCTCCCCCAATATTTTGGAAGACAATGGTCTTTTGTTCGAAAACAATGGAAAAATGTGACGTAATCTTATCAAAACAATAGGCTTGCCCCTCCAAATTTGACCAAGTGTAGAGTAGTTGCATCGTGTGTATGTGAAGTATTGTGGAACAAGTTTTGCCACCCAAAATATAGCATTTCTACATACCGCGTTTTCAATTCATACCTTAGTTGAATCTAACTTATACCCACATTTGGTATCCATGTTCTTTTACGTATTTTTTTATAAAACCCATATTCTACCTTCTTATATTCTACCTCCTAAAACCTATACTCTACAGTTTTCTTCACTTACAGTCTACCTCCTTACCCCTAGTTTTCTAAAATCTACAAGCAAAACAATTATATATCCTGTAGTTTTTTTCTACAACGTATAAAGCCCTCGAGATTCCTACCGTAGAAGAAATCCCTGCACATGGCAGCACTGAATAGTATCAGAGTGGACGATCCATGAAGATTTCATAAGATACTCTTGATAAAGCAGAGAAATATGCTCAATTTTTCATAGTGTTCTTGTAATGTGTAACGGTACTTTTAAAGCAATGATGCAGGCTTTTCTTTTAAGTATTTAATCTTTGCCATTTATGAAACTTTGTCTCTTCAAGTGGCCCTAACGTTGATTCAATTCTGCTTTTCAGGAAGAGAAGAAAATGCAGAGAAAATTGTTAAAGAGGCGATGTTAGAATGGGAAGCGAAAACTTGTATTAGATTTGTCAATCGAACGAATGAGGAAGACTTTGTAAAATTTGAAAAGCTGGAAGGGTACGTATGCAATGATCAACTAGAAGGATTTGTAATGATGAAGGTTTTTAATGTAGTTTATTTGATATAAGATCCAGTAGCACCTTCTGTGGAGAGTTTCGAGCTATGGGCCTAAGCATCAGGGCTGTGGTCGAAGCTAGCAATCTTTATGATGTCGACTTTAACCAGCCGTTTTCATTGTAATGATCTTTTAACATTTTTAATCGACTGCAGGCGGGATCAAATATTTTTGCTTAAGAGAATTGATGAAAGTTTGTTGCCCTGATAAAAAAATTGGTTGCTGAAAAGGCAACTTTCTACTAGATAGCCTGCCTTAAAGGCTCACGATGCCCCCATTCTTTCACCCCCGGATAGTGTCAAATTATTAAACTGCCAAACATTTGCCTACAAATTCCTGGTATCCTTTACCTGGTCTTTGACATGTTTAGATTTGGTATCCATGTTCTTTTAACGCCTCTTCTTTTAACGCCTCCTCATTTAAGCGTCCCGTCCTGATGATTTGTGTAGACGCTACTAAGATCATAAAGGTTTCACTACTGTACAAAACAGAATTTTTTTTATCTATCTGGAATTTATTGGTGCATGGTCTCCTTTCGACTCCACCCTCCATCCTCCTTTCGTCATAAGAATAAAAATATATCAACCAACGTATGTGATAATTTCCTCCCATGCCAAAATTGTTTCATCAGTAATTTTGGTTTTTAAAATTGTTTTACCAAGATAGTTATTCTCTGTACTTTAAATCACGTATTCTGTCAATCATGCATTCTTTAAATCGGGTTTCTTTTCGGTAATTGGTATTTTCTAATTTTGCTTTGAATGATATCAGATTATTTCTCCCTTTTTGGCCTTGAGGGTATTTTTTGCTAAAATGATAATTTTCTTTGTTGATTTTATGTTGGCAACATTGCTTCAATGTCTCTCTAGATGCAATGCTGACGTTGGAAGGAAAAAAGGAATGCAAAGCATCTCACTCGGGGATGGCTGTTTGCACAAGAGCGTGGTGGTGCATGAAATAGGGCACGTCATCGGGTTTTGGCACGAGCAAAACAGGCCGGACAGAGACCAATATGTCACTGTTTATAAAGATAATATTTTGGAAGGTATGAATTCATCGTTATCGGTGTTTTGAAACTAGATTTAAGATTATAGATTTCTACAGGACAGATCAATTTTAAGAATTTTCCGTGTTTATATTATAGTCAAACGTCTTCAATCGACTTTTTTGCTAAATCTATAAGTTTACATCATCTGTTTCTAAATTGAAAAAAGGAAGTTGTTGTCCTCTCAGTTGATGCATAAACAAACATTAAGCTTAACATAACAAAGTTTGAAATGAGAAGTATACTACTGACTTTTTTCTCAAGTTTGAAGAAAGTAATTTAGATACCAAAGACATCGTTAAATATATTGTAATTTTTAGTTTCTTTCTTTCAGCTTTGATGTACCGTGTTATACTTGATACAAAATCTTTATTACGATTGGTGGTGTACTTAAAGGCTCTTGCGCAACCAGCATGCTTTGCGAGAATATTTTCAAAACTGGTCTAATTCCGTACTGCATGAAAATGCAAAACACAATCAATTTCTCAAGACAGCTGCCACTAAGCATCCCGGTTTCGCAAGAGACTTTAAGTACACCACCCATCGGTTGCGCAATAAAGTATGCCCAACATAAAGCTCATAATCTTTTGAACCACCTGTGGTCTTTGATTTATACAACGGTGTCCAATTGCAAAAATTACATTTATTTATAGCAGGAAAATCAGTAACAGAAGCTTACTTCAGTGTTTGTGCAGGGGAATGGATTGTCTTTGCAAAGAGCAAACCAAAGCAGAATATCTGTTTTACTAACATTTTTGTATTTTGAAACATGTTAGCTTTTCCTACACTATAGGTTAAGTTTCAATGAGTTTGAACCAGACGACTGGGCCTTTACTCTTCCTGGTGATAATATTTCATAGAAAAAATTGTATTTGTTGCATGCAACCACCTTTTTCAACAAAATTAATACGAGTTTGTTTTCTGTCAAGGTTACTCTGAAGCATTCGCCAAATTTAGCAAATACCGAATCGATTCACGTGGTATTGGCTATGACTTCGTATCGATAATGCATTATGGGGACAAGGCGTTTACAAAGAATGGACGGCCTACAATCGTAGCAAAGCAGAGTGGAATTTACAGACTAGGAAACACGGAATTAAGTGAACTGGACATCAAGCAAACCAATCTAGTGTACAAATGTGACAGTGAGTAAATATTCAGCATCTAGTTTACGCTATAAATATTCAGGATTCTGCAAATTGTTTTGTACATCTCCGGCCAGTTTGCAAATTATTTTTTTACCAGCCTTTATTGTGAAATAGAATGAAAACCTGCAAAGACTTGCCAAGAAGTCTCGCTCAAATCTACTAACCATTTTAAAAAAATTAATAACACATTCTTTTTTATAAGAACTTTATTAGAACACCCAGACTTGATTTGCAAAGGATAAAAACAACTTGAGAACATGCCAAGTATCAGATGGAAAATCAGTGGCAAAAAGCAATGTGTTTTGTTGAAATATTTTCTCATGTTAACAAAACAGAGCAGATGTAAGCAACTAGTCGGTCAACCGTGCTAATGAGAAGGTCATGCAAAACTGTTCTTTAGTGTTCAAAGAAGCAATCTGTAGTTTGAAGTTTTAAGAAAAGTCTATGTTGTAATTAGAACTAACTTAAGAACAACGTTGCCCAGAAAAATAAGAACATCGAGCATTGTCAAAAACCGCCAGTTTCTTAAAAAAACGATTGTAACAAATTAGTAGAAATATGTTATACGGAAAATCGTCAAATGCTTTGTTTTTAGTTGATTGATAGTTTTTGGTTTTCTTTTTACCTGTAGAAATTAATCGTGGATGGACAAGCTGGTCTCACTGGACAACTTGCAGCAAAACTTGTGGTGGCGGAATGCAAAAGAAAACCAGAGTTTGCACAAGTTTGGTAGATGGTGTTCCAAAATGTCCAGGAACAAATATACAAAAAAGAGTGTGTAATTCTCAAAAATGTCCTGGTAATTTGCACAATGATTTCCTATTTGTTTTTAGCTGCTTTGAAGCACCAAGAGCTTCCAGATATCTCATGTTTTATTGCGCTGCAGGGCATTTTACCCCAGGCCTTTATAAAGGCATACTTGCAAGTTATAACGTGAGGAACTGCCTATTTAATTTCTCTAGAGCATTAAAAACAGTCTGTCCCCTCCTTGATTGGCTAATTATAACTTGAAAGCTTCTCGCCTTTAGAAGGTCTTCCTCTGCCTTTTTGGCATCCGATAATAGTTATTGTGGGTGATCACGACAAAAGTGCCAAATCTTAATATCATCGAAACTGACTTAGACGTTTGATACCAACAAAAAATTCACTGAAACTGGCCCAGGGAGAGTATTCTATGGTGGTTTTTCATTCTGATTGGTTACTTTTGCATTAAACCAACGATGCATGAATATCGTGGCCTTGAAAAGAGAATAAAATGCATACTACTTTCATTAAGTGAAAACACCTCTTGGTTGGAAAGTGGTGAATTTTTCTTTTGACATAAACTTGCAAAGACTTGCGTTGGAATAACATGGTTTGCGAAACATAATGCAGATGATGCAGATTGATTGTAAATGCTTGGGTTTCGTCAATCCGGCGTTGCGAAGGCGAAAGCATCAGCGAATATAGGGTTTGAGGAGGCATGTGTTGTATTATTAAATTGATTGCATTTAGAAAGCAGGTGATCCATTTGCATCAAGGGCGGATCGTAAGCATAAAGACAGAAAATGGGTATATCTGTTGCAGGAGGTAGGGGAGGATAAGTGGGTAGGGGGAGGGGTTGTGGGTAGTGGG
The DNA here is from genome assembly GCF_057945365.1 of Rhopilema esculentum. Taxonomy (NCBI): domain Eukaryota; kingdom Metazoa; phylum Cnidaria; class Scyphozoa; order Rhizostomeae; family Rhizostomatidae; genus Rhopilema; species Rhopilema esculentum. The sequence continues at coordinate 7,572,076 of NC_142832.1, read as the reverse complement.
TAGTGGGTAGTGTCTTGGGCAATTAATCTATAGATAAACAAATTTACTGTAAGTAAACCCTTTTAAAAACAGAGAAACTACTGTTTACATGTGTTTAGGGCTTTAAATTGCAATGTCTTGTTTTTTTTGCTTTTTCCGATATCTTGACACAACCAAATGTCTTGTGTTTATTCTCTTTCAATTACTTTGCAGAGTGGCCTGCTTTTCCGCGAAATTTTAGCTTCCGTGATCATGCAGTGAACGTCGAGAACATGAAATGTGTCCTCATATACGAGCGGGCAGATTACGACGAATGGAGCCATTACTTCTTTTGTAGCGAAGGACAGAGAGACACCGAAATGCGGTGGTCTGATGGTGGGCAGATACTCGGCGGTTGGAAATGCACCAATATCTTTGAACCGCGAGAACCACCAACGAAAAGTTGGTTTGATAACTATCTTTGCGTTCCCAAGAATGCTCCATACAATTTCACGTAAGTTGATATATATTTGAACGAAGCTTCGAGGATCGCAGTATTTCGTTGTAGTTGCAATCTTAAAGCACCACAAAGCAAGATCTTAAGAAATTGTTCATTAGGGAGATTTGATAGAAATCTTAGTTATGACAGAACAGCGAGATGTGTTATGTTCCTCAATCAACTCGTTGATTGGTAAAGCATTGAAAGTGGTTTGAAAGTTGTGCTCACGTATATGATTATTAAGTCCTCTTAGACCGACACAAAGTAAAAATTTGGTAAAAATTCAAGGTCATGGGTCCTGGATACTGTAAAGTCGTGCAACTCAGCAGTTGTGTGCCAGTTTTGCAACGTGGTACCTTTTTGACAAAGCGCTAGTTTGACTGTGCAAAGCTAGTTTTGAAATGCAACGCTGTAACGCAATGCTAGTTTTAAAGCGACCTCGCGTATCTTTGGTCTTGCTTGTGAACAGATGAACAGAACTGGATCGTAAAATCACGCGATGAAAGAAATGATTCACAAAACCTGATTAAGCTGAAAATTGATCCAATTCTTAAGATTTCGGCCAGACGTTTGCTTTTTCAATAACGGATGAGTGTTGAAAATTTGTTAATTAAAAAGAATTTTTATGAAGTGATATTGTTATGTAAGGAACTCCCTCAAGTCAAAACATCAACATTGGCGTTATAAGAAATTTTGGCGATTCTTTCATTTCGTCATAACTAAGCTGATAAATGTTAATTTCATTTTGATTTTATGCTAATTAATTAGCTGGATTGGTTGCTGAGTGCAAAAGATTTTCACTCCGTTAATTCATAACTTATTCATAGGATTATAAGTATCTGTCTATTTAATCATTAAGTTTTATCTAATCATGAGGTCTTCACTCCATATGATCTTGGTAATCGCAATTTATCCTGGAATTTAAAGCTGCTAATAGGAACCGATAAGGGAACGTCTAAAAATAGCTGTATGTCTAAATGCACGTCTGGTATTATGAATGAGGGTCTGTTTTGGTTAATATTAGAAATCGCAGAAGAATAACTGGAGTTGTTAAGTCACAAGGACCGCTTTGTTTATTATGGTCGTTTTCTTCTTGAAGATAGACCAAAGCTAACCAAATCAAATTCTTTCTTGTTTTTGTCGGCGAGTTTGGATGATTTTGGCTTGCCCCATATCAGATTGAACGATACTATTTTGCCTGTTTTAGAGCTGCGATCCAGGTTCCATCAACATCCATATCCTTGTCAAACTCCTCTACATGAAATTTGCACAAGTTATCGAATTCTTACAAAGAGCTGCTATCATTTCATGTCACATAGAGCTAGGGTGATTTTCGTTAAGGAAATGTGACTAACCTCGATTCCAAAAGACAACATTTCCAAGAAAACTCTTTGAAGAGTTGTTATTTTATTGGCTAAACGCGTAAATCCTTGCCGTTGGGTGATTAAATCCTTGGTCCCTTAGAAACAACGGTTGATTGGCAAGAGAAAAATGTGATGCAGGGGGCAAAGATATCAGCCATAATGATCTTATTATTAGCTAAGGAGCATCATCACTGGTATTCTCTCTCAATATTAACTGATACTGAATTTCGGAGTTTTACGTGACAAACTTCTAATCTGGTTTTTATGTACTTGTCTTCCTAGTTGTGCAGTCCTGAAAAGCAGAGTCCAAACTACCTTCTTATTCTAATAGATTAAATCCACAATTCTAGGTGGTCCCATAACGGCCCGATACCGGGATTAGGATGTATCCAGTGGTATGCAAAACAAGGAAGGGACGGATGGGATGACAATTATCTTTGTGCAGATGTCGTTGGACAGAAATCCAAAGGTATATGATTACCTTTCTCGATTACATGATAGTTTAATAATCATTCCTTTGTTCTCTTCTCTCTCGTGAACCATGTAAATATTTTAAACCAGAGAAATGCTTAAATTATAAACGAATTAATGAATATTGATATTTTTATTTTGATAATAAAAGCGCTCTTAATACAGAAACATATTGCAGATGATAAAGCTTCTATTACAGAATCTTCATTCATGTCAGAAATCCTAAAATAATAAGTGCATGCACATTTGTTCCCTACCTGATTTGGAGATGTTTGGGTGCCTATCAAAGTTTTGCTTTTCAACTCGTCAGTAAAGAATTTGCATTGTAAATTTCCAGATGTTCTAGTAAAGAATGGCTCTAGTAAACTAAATGAGATAGCTGTGGCTTTATGAAAAGGAAATTTGAATCTTTGAAATGCTAAAGTTGACAGTTTCATCAATTTGTAACAACAGATGACTGATTCAAGTTAAAGTTAAAGAAAGAAGATAAGATTTTATGAGGCATGTGAACTCGGCAAAATTGATATTAATTCAGGAAATATTTGTCCGTAAAATAAAGAGAACAAAAGCGATGTGACTGGTTTATTATTATAGATCCCTTATTGGTGAAGATCCAAAGCTATCTCTACATTCTAGCGTTTTCAATACTAAGTTTGATAGCACTTTGGGAAGTTTAGTAAGTCTTGTCACAGGATGTAGTGCGAATTTGATGATCTTAAAAAGGTGCAAAGCTGTAAAACCTGAAGTTTTTATCTCTTGATATAACAAACTCTTACGTTTCAAGGAATGACGTCATGATTAAATTCTGTGGGTCATAATGGCTTCCCAAAGCATGTGAAGATTGGAGCTTGTAGTTAGCAGAAAGCGGAACCCTTTAAGTCTGCATGTATAATTTGTTCTTTTACAATGATTGCTTTTCACTTGACACCACAAACATTGATTTGCATCTTTTCATTTCTGTTAATTGTTATTAATTCATGATTACCCCCGTTTTTATTGCAGATGCCCGTCCCGAGCCAATTGATGGCAACTGGAGTGACTGGGGGCCATGGTCTCTTTGTTCGAAGGAATGCAATGGTGGCAGAAGACGTCGCTATCGGCAATGCAACAACCCAGCTCCGAGGTTTGGAGGAAAGATCTGCAAGGGCAAATATTTTATCGAGTCGATATGTAATCTACAGCCATGCGGTAAGTGTGCTTTGTTACATAAGCATATCCTTCAACCACATTAAGATCAGTTGGGTGTTTTGTGCCCCAGAGAATTTCGTTGGACATTGCCCGAGGCATATTACACAGTTTTATTAACATTGTCCGGACACCCTAAGCGTTTGATAACTGAAGTATGGATTCCACGAATAAAGTCATGCTGAATACTCACAAAACGTATCGATGCTTAAACACGCATCAAGGCTTTAGCTAGTTATTAAGGTACCCAAAATGATTAAGGTGGGAACTTGACATTAAGGTAAACAAAAGACAAATGCAACGAAGTTATTATGTTTGTATTGGATTTGCAATTTAGCTGAATAAGACTTGTCAGCTAAACTAACAATTATATTTGATTAACACCTTTTAGATAAAAGGTCCCATTTGGAAGCGGTGCTACGTCGTTAAGCCTTTAAATGAAACCAATGGAAACTGCAAATATATTTGGCAACCAATGTTATTATCCGACTAGCGCTATGTTTGTTGGATTTTTATTTCGTCGGTAGGGACAAAATTTGAAGTTACTCCCTGAATATCCGTTTCAGCAACTGCTAAATAGAAACGACGCCGTTTAGCTTAATTCAGTGTCGGTATCAAAACTGGCGCACAAAATACTGTTATACCTAGGATTGGAGCTCTCAAAGTGATTCTTTATAGCTGATTCGGTTATTGAGAAACCAGCTACATGATGTTGCTTATCACCAATGCAAGAAGTTAATTATCCTTTATCTATTGCCACACCATTATAGAGAAATGTGGTGGCTTTCTCAAAGGATCAAAGGGAGAATTCACGTCACCAAACTACCCACGTGACTACCCGAACTTGCAAAATTGCACCTGGATAATCAAAGGCGACCCTGGCAAAAGAATCATATTACATTTCGAGTCTTTCAGATTTGAAGGTAAGCTTAGTTTATTAGCTTTTCACATCATTTAGATCCAGGGGGATTTTTTTGCCATTAGTTGGTCAAGGAGCCTCAGCCCTGGCTTAATAAAAAGCCTTGTCAAAAAGGCTGCTTTTCACAAGCGAAAATGATATCTGAATGCTTTAATTATAGATTAGCAAATCCTAATGGCGTCCTCCCACTTTAAAGGCCGATTGATAAGATTCATCGGCAAATGGATTTTATTTGTAACAGACCCTGTTCCCACTAACCCTGGTGAAATTAATAGTCTATCAAAAGTCATCCTTTTTGCTATGGAAAAGTAAAACACTCATCAATTAGGCATATATTAGCATAATTAAACACAACAAGAGATACTACCGCAGCAAGAGTGCTTTAACTGCCTTTTGGTCAGTTGAGAAAACCCCTCTAGTTGAGAAAATCAGGCTGTTCCAGTGAGCAGCGATTTCACAAACGTCACACCAGTACCACCAATTCCCTCAAGGAGAGATCACCTGTGCCAAAGGGAATTTTGCTCTCATATTTTCTTTGTCTCATATTTTCTTATATCTATATGAAAGCCGGCTGACAGTACCTCATTAAAGGCAAGACAGATGTAACCCCAAGCAAGAGGCGATGAAGTATTTCTATTTCTGTGACTTGTTTAAGTACTTTGTGCTTCATTAACATGGACTAGCTGGTTTGCAATTTTGATTCTGTTTCCGTTGGTGGGCTCACTGGGACGATACACCAAACCTTATCCAGTCAGCCCCCAAGAAAAAGGACAAGTTTTCCCTTTGACAGCAAGACCAATTACCGGATTTGTTTACAAAATGTCATTAACCAATCACCTGAACTTGATTTTTGACTCCTTAAGTTCATATTTCGAAGTTGATTTTTGACTCCTTAAGACCTACTTGAAAACATAGCACGTTACCGTGACGTAAGGACATATTAGTGGCCAGACTCCTTTGTTGTAGTGTTGTAAATTCTCTGGGGGCTAAACCCTTCCAACCGCCATCACTCACGCGGCCCCTGGTAATTGGGAAAACTCCCTTTGGCATTGCCGAGTTTTGTACATGCTTGTGGCTTTCATATAGATATAAAGACGATATAAGATAGATAAATTAAGATAAGGTTGTTAACCAATTCTAATAACCTTTCTTTACTTTCTTAATACAAAATTTTAATAACATTTCTTTAAACCTTTATACCAATTTCGATACAATTTACACAATTCGAAACACAGATGGGCAAAATTAACGACCAATGACAACTTACTGAGCCACTGTGACCCAGTTTATTGAACAACTATATCTTAGTCAGCACCAGAGACCACTACCGTTAGTACGGTGGTAGCCACGACCTTAATATGCATAAACATAGGTGGCTTATACTTTCCTTGCCAAAACTCTTAGGAAATCCGTTTTATGTGGGAATGTGAATGAAGCCGTTTTATGTTGAAGAGCATGTGGAAGTAAATGTAGGAAAGCCATTGCGGAAGCTTTTTACAAAATGTGGATAGTTTTCCTTTTAATAAGCAAAGCAATAAGTGCTCATCAAACAAAGAAAATGTGGCCCTTTTGCATATACCAAAGAGTGTAGAACAAGAAACTTGTAAGCTAAGCTTTGCAACAGAAATGCATAGGATGAGTTTGAAGATTGCATGGAATAGAACGAAATGGTAGCAAGGCTTTAGAAGGTGCATTAGATATTTTGATCAGGTTTCTGTATGTCGAGTTGCAACGGTTAACATAACTCTTAAATACTATGAAATACCATTGCTCTCCTATTACAGGTTCATTTGCAGATCACGTGCGCTGCCAGTTCGATTTCCTGACAATACGACAGGATGGACCACGTGGGAAGAACCTGGGCAAATATTGCGGTAGCAAGAAGCCATCGCCAATCGCATCAGACTCAAACATTTTGTGGATCAATATGATTACAGATAAGATTGATACATTCGCAGGTTTTAGGGCAGGTTGGGAGACGATTGACAGTGCACCAGAAGGTAAGTCATACTATTTGGTTTTTTCTCATAACTGTCTCTTCCTGTTTTTGTTTATAGTTAAAATTCATTTACGTAATTCAGGAATGCGGAGCTGTGGAAAGTACTGGAAGTGAATGTGGTTAGAAAATTAAACAGGTGAATGAATGAACATGATATAAACATGAATTACGTAACTGCTGCAAGTTCAAAATATTTAACCTGTTCTGAATGGATGAGTTCAAATCAAACCAAATCAAATCAAATCAAATCAAATCAAATCAAATTCTTTTCATTCAACAACAAATTGTAATAACAGTTTTTAAAGTATACGAATGATAACTAACAATTATAGAGTTTCCTGCGAATAAAAAAGCACCGTTTCTAGACGCACTACTCGAGAGATCAGTGGACGGAAGTAAACAGTATGTTCTTAGGAGTTTTTTCAGTCCGGTTCATCTACTACCCGTATAAAATTCGATTCGGCCAAATGTGAACATTTGCTCGAGAATCCGGATACACTCAAAAACATAGAGTAACGACAATTTTAGTATCATTGGGCAGACAAGGACATATTTCCACTTTAGCGTTTTGCAAAATTTCTAATGAAGATCCTGCTTTGTGTAGACAGAAATTTGTCAACTGTCTTGAACCCTTTACCTTCGAAATATTTCCAATAAATTGCACAACTCTATGTCTTTTTTTGTTTATGTCATTTTATATTCTCTTTTGTTATGTTCTTTTAATGCTATGTTATCTTATGTTATGTTATGTTTTGCTATGTTATGTTAAGTTATGTTATTTTAATGTTATGTTATCTTATTTTCTGCTATGTTTTGCTATGTTATGTTAAGTTATGTTATGTTACGTTATGTTATGTTATGTTATGTTATGTTATGTTATGTTATGTTATGTTATGTTATGTTATGTTTTGCTTTGTTATGTTAAGTTATGTTATGTTACGTTACATTATGTTATGTTTTGCTATGTTATGTTAAGTTATGTTATGTTAAGTTATGTTATGTTACGTTACGTTATGTTATGTTATGTCATGTTATGTTATGTTATGTTTTGCTATGTTATGTTAAGTTATGTTATGTTACGTTATGTTATGTTATGTTACGTTATGTTATGTTATGTTATGTTATGTTATGTTATGTTTTGCTATGTTATGTTATGTTATGTTATGTTACGTTATGTTACGTTATGTTATGTTATGTTATGTTTTGCTATGTTATGTTATGTTATGTTACGTTATGTTACGTTATGTTATGTTATGTTATGTTTTGCTATGTTATGTTATGTTCTGTTATGTTATGTTATGTTAAGTTACGCTATATTTCAGCGCGCATTTTCTTTTGTAATGTAACTCCTTGCGCATATTTACGGACGCTCTGCTTTACGCTGCTGCTAATGGTGTTCCCTTAACAATTGACATACAGGTTGCGGTGGCACAATCCGTGGCACTTACGGTGAGATCACATCACCAGGGTTTCCTGGCAAGTATCCACACAAGAAAACCTGTATTTGGAAGATTGAGGTACCAGATGACAAAGCAGTATCTTTTAAGTTCTCTCTTTTTGACGTTGAGCCCCATGTCTTCTGCAAATACGATTATTTGGAGCTGAGAGATGGCTGGAATGAACGATCGCCACAACTTGGCCGATACTGCACAACAAGGCCCCCATATGGTGAGTGATGACAAATTTTTAGAATTTAACCTTGTTCTATTGATGAATTTTGCAGAATTTGTAGCCGGAATCTCGCGCCATTGATTGTTGTAAGTTACAATGATGATAAGCTCTTTGAAGATATTTTAATATTGTTTTCTTGAAGATGTTATTTAATATTATGAGAAAATGAGTGTTAGAAATATATCATGATATTATGAGAAATATTGTAAGAAACTATTTTGCGATTGTAAATAAAGTTAAATTGTAAAAAGGTTTCTTAAAAGATTGAAATATATATGAAATATGAACATGGAATATAATAATTCTTTTGAAAAGCTATCAAGAAGGAAAACTCCGTCGGTTGATCTTGAGAGCATGAGCACGTTCTAAGAAGTATCTCTGACAGTTTTAGAAATTATGTTTCTTTTAGAAAGGAAAATCTTGATTTCACATAGAAAGCTCAGCTCACAAAGTAAATAGAAAATTGATCCGAGGCTAGATGTGCTGCTTGGTACCGTGGCCAGGCAGGAAAGTGCTGGGTGCTGTTACTTCTGCCAACTTTTTATTCTCATTTTGACCCTGCCAGGTTTAAAATCAACACAAAATAAGGTGAAGATCAAATTTGTCACGGACGAAACAACAGCTAAGACAGGTTTCAAGCTCACTTGGCAAGCAGCAGATAAAAAGCACACGAAGATTGCTTCTCCTCGTGAGTGGTTTTTATTTCAAAACGTTTATATTTTATCATTATTTTATAAATAGAAATGACATTGTCATGTATTGAGCATTTATGTTAATAGTCCTAAAATCTGAACGATATTCTATTCCTTTGATGGAGGAGAAATTCCTCATTTACACCCTGGTTGTTTATTCTTAAATTAAAAATGTGTCTACAACAGCAATTCATGGAAAGAAGATTTTGAAAAAGGGGAGAATACCCTTAGCGAATATCCACAAGTCTTAGTTATTGCTTCTTTCTTGCTGGCAAACTTACGGTTGTTTGTTGTTGGAAACATTTTTATATTAAATATGTAATGATATAAAATTTGTTCTAGGCTGCCCAGTTGGTTGGAAGCTCTTCCCTGACACCCTTGACGGCCCGGCCTGTTATGTTGTGAAGAACAATTATTTCAGCTGGTATGGTGCTCGGGATGATTGTTTGTCGAACTCGGCTGATCTCGTCAGCATAACCTCTCGCGCTGAACAGGAATTTGTTACTAAAGAATTACTAAAAGGAAAATTTATGTGGCTTGGCTTCACTGACAAAGATGACGAAGGGCGATGGGCTTGGAGTGACAAGTAAGTGTCCCTAATTTAAATTTTTAACACGTGTGGTGTGTGCAACATGCATTTTTGTTATAGTATGTGTGTGAAATATATCATGATATTATGAGAAATATTGTAAGAAACTATTTTGCGATTGTAAATAAGCTAAGTTGTAAAATGTTTCTTAAATGAGGGGGAGAGGGGGCATTCTAAAAGTTAGTGCTTTGTTGATTGCAAAATGTAGAAATGGCATTATGGAATTTTGGTGTGGTAAAGTTAATCCTAAAAATTCCAACAAAACAAGAAACAAGGATCTTAACCCATGGTTTTACTTTCAGTACGACACGTCAGACATTCACGAACTGGGATGGCGGCGATCCAAATGACGGGGGGTGGCTGCATAATGAGGATTGTGCTCTGATGAAACCAGACGGGAAGTGGAACGACTATCCTTGTAGCGATCAATACAAATATATCTGTAAAAGAAAGCCATTCAAGTGAGTTATGGTTGTCTTACATTCCTAAACCTTATCTGAAATCTTTGCCTTTAGTTGATTTTAAGTCAGGTGTATAAGGTATATATCAATGTGTATATGGCGTAAAGATACCGCGGAAGGCTAGAAACATCCTTTACAAAGTGTTTAATGCGACGTATAAGCAGACATCGATATTCAGAAATCTCGCGATGTATAAATCTGACAAAATAAGACAAAATCGTTAATAAATGTCAAAGCACAATGCCATTCAAAGGCAATCTGTCTTGTTGTGGATTGGTTAACGAGAACAATAGCTGGAACAATAGCCTAAACACGATTCCAGCGCTCCGCCATATTTTTTATAATGCGATAAATTAAAGGGGGACTGGAAACAATAAAAAATCCCTTTGTTCTTATAATCAATCAACATCGTGACAGATTGCCTTTAAAGTGATCGATTCAAGGCAGCTAGCTAGATCATAAAATGTTCGTTTGGAACTGATGTAATCATGCGTTCTACTTTCTTTATTTTTGTCATATTGAGAAAAAGTTTTTTGAACTTGGATCGTTTTCTCCAGATAGATGATGTTTGCAGAAATGAATGAGCCGCTCTGGTAGCATTTGAAAGATTTGCTCTGGTTAGATTTCGTGTTTCCATTCCATATGTAAACGCTGAAGAGAACATTCTTATTAAGCATAGAGATGGTGATAGCTCTGTTGGACCAAATCGGGAACAATTATAGAAGAAACGGATGTAATCGTGTTTCTCATATATTAAATACGGGCTTAATAATGACAGTCTCTTCCTAGTATTATGGTATTTCTTCACCTACAAAAGCTACCGTCAGACGAATACATTTGAAGCCAACATTTTCCATCATGATCCAACATAATCATAATGATCAATATCATAATCGTAATCACAATAATAATAATAATCATGACCACGAAATCAAATATACGTAGCGGCCTTGGAGTTTATGGTGAATGGAACTGTGTCGGTTCAAATGTATACGTTCACGCCAAGTTAATGTCTGCATGAAATATGTCAATCTGCAAAGAGCTTATCGTCGGAAAAGCTCACTTGGAAAGTCTGTTGCATTCATTTACGAAGGGATATCGTCGTTATTTAAGTTTATTACAATGTTCTTAAAGACTTTTCTGATCAGTTTTTGGTATGACGGATTCCTCGTGTACGATTGTCGCTATCTGTCTCGTGTGTATATAATTAATCAGTTCTTCAATTTGAATCTCTTTACTCATTACATTTTCACAGCCACTTTACACAGCTATTCTTCTCTGTCCCATGTTGTTATTTGCCCTCTGTTTTACTTTTTCAATATCGTAGCTATCGTAATTTTAAACCTTTTTTCTTATATTTTTGATTTAGCATTTATGCGTCATGTATTTTATTGCAATAGCGAGATTAGCATGCGGCCGCCCCAGCCATTTCGTCATTATTTAGTACCAAAAGAACCCCCTTCCCCCCAAATTGCCTTTATCCAGTAACCACATGTCTCCAGTGTCCCACTGCTCCTCGTCAGCGGCTCTTCACGAAAGGGAGATTTTCTTGCGCATGCAACTGCTTCGTATCGTGTCAGCTCTTAAAGAGATTTGCAGAGCTTTATTTTTGTTTGCCCAATTTTATCATAAGAAGCTCAAGGGGTATACAACTTGAAATCGTTGGTTAGAGTTAGGAGTATATATTAAATGTATGCAAAAGTTGCCATGTAGATTTAAGACACATGTATATTATTATTGAAACAATTATTATAACGGTATATTTGTGATATCTTGTTTAGCATCTTATTTTGACCTCGGTTCCAGCCTGGATACGGCTACGCCATTACCGGGAACATATGTAGTAGACTTTTAGATTGCCAGAGGCCAAAAAACGAGTTAAAATACAATACAGAAACGTTAATACTGCTGAATCTGCGTTTTCTTTAAGATGATGAGAGGATTTTTCGATGACAATGATATTGAGTTTGAGAACTGCGAAATACAAAAAACCTCGATATGAGCGGATAAATCCTCGATATGAGCGGAATGGCCAGTGAGGTATATTGAGGACTCCATTCATAAAAAAAGAATCTTTCTCAATTTTGATATTCATTGTTTATAGCATATCACACTGGTTTATATACATATTTATGTGCATTTGTGATAAATAATTAGAGAATTTCCATACAAGAGACTGTGGGCCTCCCATTCCTTACCATTACCAAAGAATGGGTGGTGTACACAGCCATCCATTTAAAATAACAAACAAAATGCAATTTATTAGATGCTTCAAATTATTAAGTTTCTACTTCACTGAGTGGCTTGAGATCTTTGCTCGATAAAAGGTCAAAATTTTGTGGGTTTTCCATTCAGTAATTCGTCCTGTATAAAATTCAATATCAAGGGAAACAAGGGCAAAATAGACTAGTGACGGCATATACATTATAAGGTTAATTCATTTACATAAGGAGAGCCGTATTTATTTAGCCGTTTTCGTGGGAAATACGTCGTTTTGATCAAAGGTGTAAGGGGGGAACGGGAGTGTTCTTTAGGAATGGGTGGGAATTGAGGAGCTAAGTTGGTGAAACTGCACTCATACTGCACTCATACGGCGAATCATACTGCACTCAAGCCGGGAACTGGAGAAAACAATTTATGATACCCCCAAAATATATAGCTGTTGCTTTAGGAAAATCGTCATTTTAACAGGGATGCCAGTTATCTACCGTAAACGAATATTAAACAAATTAAAACTTTGGCTTAATACAATTTCTTCCGTTACTGAACACAATAAAACGCCATTCTAACATAATCTACTGACCTATAAGGAAAATAAAAACATTTAAACAACAATGAATTGGGAATGGGTGGTACTAAACAATCAGAGACCTTTGAAAGAATCTCACTTTGAAAGAATCGTACGCCAGTGATAATTGATTGATCTGATAACAGGTTTAATCGCAACGAGTAACCAATTAACGCAAGATCATCGTAAAAATACTTTCCTAAAATGAAATTTCTTTACATGTAATATACAAAAAAAATATTTTGAAAATTTAACCCAAATAAGCATATATTTGATACGTCCATGAAGCACAAATTATCCAATTTTGCTTTTAAATAAATATGACAATCTAATATCAAACTACATGTATTGCATTTAATTCAATTAAAATATCACGGGTCTCCAAATTCATTAAAACTTTTAACCAGATGCCTAATGGCAAGATTTTCAGGAAGAAAGAAATTCAAGTCCGCTAATTTCTCGAGCTCAGCAAGAACTTCGTCGAAGCCTGATAGGAGAAAACAGTACACCGGTTATTCAGAGCAAAGAATAAAGTATTAGTTACAATAAAGTTCAATTGTCTTTATATAGTCAAGCCTGCAGCAGCAACGGACACCTCACATGACGGACACCTCGTATAACGGACACCCCTTATAACGGACACCTCATGTAACGGAAATCTCATATAACGGACACCTCATATAACAGACACCCCGTATAACGGACACTTTGTATAACGGACACCTAATATAACGGACACCTCGTATAACGGACACCTCATGTAACGGACATCTCATATAAGGGACATCTCATATAACGGACACCTCGTATAACGGACACCTCATGTAACGGACACCTCGTATAACGGACACCTCATGTAACGGACATCTCATATAACGGAAACCTAAAAACAGCTGACAAACAGATTTCTCCAAAAATTTCGATCATGCGGTCAAAACTATACACAAGTAACCTCCAGTTGGAAAAATCATTATTGGTTTTTCACAGTTTGGTTATAATGATCATAGTAGAACATGATAAAGGCAACAAACCGAAATGTCAAAGCTCAGAAGATACAGATTAAAAAGGATGCATACGACTGTGGTTTTTCAAACCTTAATAACATACCACATCTTTAACAGAAGGAAAGTGTCGTAAAGAAAGTTTTGATTTTAATTAGATAGATCGGTTACCGTTTCATTATACCTGCTATAGCAGTTTTGCCACTAACACCCCCGTCCGTTTTATAAAACATTAACTTCACAGGAGACATGCTTAATTAAAAGATAAAAGTCAATTGGCGGGATTGTTCATTGCGGAGAAGCGAGATCTCTAAAAAAACCCGTTTTCAGTTTAAGTATAAGAGGCTGCTAACGAATACATCATTAATATGAAAAAGGCAAAAACAAACCTGTTCGTGCAACGAACGACCATCTCTCGTAATGTTTATCGACCATCTCTGGACATCGCAGGACCAGCCTGACCCATAGCAGTAATTTCTGCCGATTCAGCCCAGCGCAAATCAACGCACGAAACATCGAATCGTAACTTCTCTTACGAGGCTCATGCGAACTTTTGATCTGGTGCAACGCGATTAAAAGTGACTGGAAGTGAAAACAATAAGAGTAAATTTGCGGCTAAATCGTAAATATTCCAAAGCTGCATTTTCGGTCCACAAATGAAGCATCAAAGCAGTAATAGTGTAATAAGGAGAGTTGGCCGTTACAGTTTTGTCACTGTTTCAAACTTGCACGGGACAGTGTAAACAGGGTCTAAATTAAAAAGCTACAGAATTAAGATGAAATTCTTCGGATACACGTACCATAACACCTTCACACCTTTAAGATTTTAAAACTGCTTGAACAAAGAATAAAAGCATCGATAATGCGCATACCTGTCTCGGCGTTTCCTGAGTGCCGCCCAAGTCGATGCCAAATGATTCTGAGAGCTTGACATTCGGCTGGTCGTTGAAGTTGTTCCCATGCTAAGGGATACACAGAGGTAAAATACTTGTAAGATCACTTTGACAGGCTGGTATGTATTATACCTGATCAGCATAACCGTACATTAGCCATTTCATATTCAATTGCAAAATATATATGCTAATTATTCTAATACTCTACGCATACAGCGAGAATCTTTACCTTCATTTTGTAGAAATTCGAGAAGAGTTCCCAGGCATGCATTGTTCCAACCCTCGCCGATTTGTCAGAAATGCAGCCAAGCAGTGACTTTGTGGACAACACCGAGTGCTCAATCGTCTGTAAAACGGAAGTACAGAATCACACAGAAATAAAGGACAGTTCTTATTTAGAAAAGGGGAATTCGTAAGAATCAAATAAATTAAAATTGCAGAACTGTGGAATGTTGAAATATGGAGCTCCCCATTTGTGAGGATTGAAAGAAAGAGCAAACTGTAAAAAAAGCTTACACGAACAGGAAACGAAACATATTTAAAGAAAGAATGGAGTAACAAAAGGAGTGAGAAAAGAAGTAAGTAGGGAATAAACAATGGGGCAGCAATGAGATAAAAAAAAGAAGAAGAAGAAAAGAACTAGCGACAGCTTAAATTAATGAAAAAGTGACAAAGAGAAAGGCAAAAAAAATGAAAGAAGGAAAATAAAAAAGGATACAAGAAAGGAGAAAACGAGCATGGAAACAGGAAAAAAATCGTTAAAAGCGATTATAAACAATAACTAGCCAAGGAAAAGAGGATTGCTCTCTAGAAAGGCAGTACTATTTTCAACATCGGCTATCATGGACGCCGGACAATTTGGCGTCTGGTGGCACGGAGCCGGACAATCTGGTGCCATTAAGTGCTCCATGTTAATTCCTGGTCACCCATAAAGTCAT
This sequence comes from Rhopilema esculentum, assembly GCF_057945365.1. NCBI lineage: Eukaryota > Metazoa > Cnidaria > Scyphozoa > Rhizostomeae > Rhizostomatidae > Rhopilema > Rhopilema esculentum. The sequence goes on along the minus strand of NC_142832.1, from coordinate 7,556,648 downwards.
CAATGTCAAAGTTCCAATTCAAATAACGTTATTAAGGCTTTTAATGCTATATAGCTAAAAAATATGGTGTCAAGTCAGGTAGAAAATATCATAAATTGCTCGATTTTTGTGTGGAAGGTGTTTCACTGAAGGAGAGTCAGGTCCACGGCTGAAGCCTTACAGTTTACCAAGTGTCAACTACGCTAGTCCAAATACAATTGGAAATCAGGCATTGGAACTCAGGGAGACCTGCCCAGCCCCTACATTCTTTTGCAATATTGGATTTCAATACCTATATTCAACATATAGGTTCTCACGTTTGATTATTTACCTTGTAAAGCATAACGATTAGATATCAAGATTAAAAAACAAAACATACCCTGCACAAACCATGCTGAAGTAAGTCTCGCAGCGAAGGAGCAAGTTCTCCCCTGACTATCGCGACTAGCTCTTCTTTCAATCCAACATCCAGCTAAAAATTGGTATTAGAAGTTAATAAAAAAATTATCAATTTCATCCGGCTTATTCCTAAATGACTTGGCTGATTTCGGGTTGACTTTCTATACTGGCACGATTATTTTGTGATCCAAAGCTAGCAGTACATCTCAAACAATTTGCCCCAACCTATATGCGATTGCAAATATACCACTATGTAACTTAGTATATTGAAGGGAAACCAATGGATCACCATCTATAAATCTATGATTGGAATCTATCACACGTCCTACCTCGCAGGTGTAATGTTGCTACTAAAAGACATCAAGTTACACTAGCCTTATATCGAATATTGCATCCATTCACTCAAATACCCTTAACACGAATATTTTAGTAAGTTTAGAGCAGTGTCATTTCCCTAGGTGATGTTTGTGAGCAAAATTTCATTAGTTGGCAAGCTGATTGGTTTAGACAATGGTGATCTAATGAAACAATGATTTGCAATCTTTTCGTGGTACAGAATTTAAAAGTGACTTTGAAAAAAGAAAACATTTTAGTAAATTAAAGCTTTTCGTCTGACACTTTTCAGAGTTTAAAAAGTCAGAACATAGATCGAAAACTCTACGCTAGGGTACCCGGTTGTGGCGGTCATTGTAGCGAGGACAAATATCCTTTTGCCAAGGAAGTTTTTTTGTAAATGATTTGAAGAAGTAATAGGAACACCATGTTATAACAATGATGTAATAAATACACAACATGAAGGACACCGGTTGTGGATCGAAATATATATACCCGGTTGTGGATCGAAATAGGCCAATCAGAAACACGAGCACATGACTCTCGAGGTTGACCAATCAGTGCCGCTTGCCTATTAAGAATGTTACCAATGGAGTCCTAAGGTGAAAACGAACTCTTTCTGTCTAGGTAGATACTATTCATTTTTATGTATATAGATTCCAGCACTGCTAAATGGACCGACGATCGGGCTCTACCAATAATCCGAAACATGTCGCTATTATAGTTTTGTGCACAATCTGGGCTTTCAAGTAAATGCTGCCCGAAACAATGATTTAATCTTTAAAAGGATAAAATAGCAAAAGTTAGAAACGTTCACTTTTACTGTCTGGCAAGGAATGTAACATCAAGTAATTAATACTAACCTGGTCATCGTCAATGGAAGACTGAGTGTGTATAGAAACAACCGAGGTAGCACGACTCCTCATTGCAGTCGATGAGGAGGACATTCTGCTTCTAGGCCAAACCTTTCCGTTGGCAGGACGTGGTAGCTCGTCATCAGAGTCGGGAAAAAGCAACCCTAAATCTTTCAGCTGCTCGTGTATCGATACGATTCGGCTGACGGCAGCTTTAAGTGTATTCAAAGGTTTTCTGAAAGGTTAAATGAAAAAGAAGTTTCAGAATTATGAATTAGGCTTCTCAGTATATTTCAAAAATGAATTTTTAGAATTACGAATTCACTGATATACTGAGGCTTCTCAGTATATTAGAAAATAGTTCTTGGGGTGAATGAGAGAGTTAAGAGGCATTAGAACAAAGAAATTTTGAAAGTAGAAAAGGCCTAAGCTAAGAGAAGTAGAAAAGGCCTAATCATGATATTTATGATCACATACTGGTAACCAGCTGAGGCCGCCGTTGCAGCAGCCTTTCGCATCATGTGTTCTTCAAAGTGTTTAGCACTGCATCCAAATTGACTGGGGAAATTGAAAAAAAGACGTGAAATGAGAACAGGCAATTTTATGAAGGTAAAAATTTAAAATGGCTTTGAACAACGCTAACATACTAAAGCTAATCACCTATAACCTTTTGTGATATAAAACCTCAGAATATTGGTCGAAAACTCTTAGCTAGGAAATATCTATACTCAGCTGTGGATCGAAATAGGCCAATAAGAAATGCAAGCACACGACTGTGGATCTGAAATGTTTGTTTTTTCAAAGGAATTTTGAAATAAAAAAGGCCTTAGTGGATGTTTTAGTTAAATCTATAAATTAACAGCAATGTAGAATTCAAAAGAACTCTTTGACGAAACATTTAGACAACATATAAAAAGATAATGTACAATCAAGTTTATCAATTGCTGGATTCAGGCTCCATAACCTTTACAACAGTCTCTCAGTTAAAGCCTTACGGTTGAAACACAAATTAGCAAAAACAATTTAATCGGAACAAATAGAAAGAAGATGGCATCAAAACGAACCTGATTGCAAATATTTGTAAGACGGCAAGTGTTTTTCTTATCACCGCCATACTTGCTTCGTGCAACCTCTGAAAAGAGAAATCGAAATTCAGTTTCCAAGTCTACTGGAACAACAAAGTGATACTTTCCTTACACACTTCAATTAACGAAATCCCTGTTGGTTTCCAACCCTCTCTTCACATTGTCGATAGGAATGAACTTTAATGTATCAGTTAAGGAACAAGGTAACTTTGGGGTTGATTCTGACAAAAATACTGGACTTCAAAACTGAACTTTAGAATATGAAGCTTCAAAGGAGATCAAAGGAAGAAACTTAATCATCGCTAAAATTCTGTCACAAGTAAAGATAAATGGAAAAAAACGACTGTTACTCCGTGAAATTTTTTTCAAAAAAGACTCTTTTCACGACCTGCTCCGTATCTCTATTCAAAAAACTATTCAACTTCATAAAGACATCGTGGTAGCAAATTAACGAGATTTCCAGTCCTTTTTTAAAGGAGGCTTCAATTTAATCGCTATTACTATTTCAATACTCTGACGCAAAACAATACGATTCAAGAACAGCAAGGACAACAACTATAAACAAATAATACAAAACATCACTGTATAAAAGAGTCTTAGAAAAAATTGTAAATTGTCAATAAAATTGTAATACCTTTCTCTTTTCCTCTGAGATTTCCATAAATCGAATATGGGGGGCAGGTATGCCTGAGCTGTTTTCTTGCTTTCTCATTGTACTTGGACTTGCAGAGTGAGCATTTGGATAGCTGTAAGCCTTTACACGGGCACTTGACTCTCTTTCTGACTATAATTGAGCAAATGAATGTGAAAAATCATTGGAACAAGATGTATTAGAAGAAAATTGACTATCAGGAGATGGGTGTTTTTTCAGGTTTTCATATCGATATGTATATTAGATATTTGAAAAATCTAAAGAATAAATATCTGTGATATACTTACATTCTTGTAATCTTTTTCTACCTTTTCTTTGTCACTTTCAATAGTCAATTGTTGATTATCTTTTTAAAATAAAAACATAAACACAACACATCAAAATTTGCCAATGTATAAGGTTAAAATACTTTATGTAAATATAAAAACTACTATACCACAGACCAATCGTTCTTTTATCAAACTAACATGGTCTAGCATCACTCTCTTTTTTAACAAAGCCTAATTCATATCAGCATAGAATAAGTCAATTATTCAACTGTCGCAGGCCAGATAAAGTTGTATGTGGCTCTTCCCCTGCTTTAAATGTTTCTCAAAATTTCATGATTAATTCGTACAAATAAAAAAAAAAAGGGAATTAGTAGCTCTTACAAGACTATGCAACTGCAAGACTCTTACAGTCTTGAAAAACTCTTACAGTCTTGAAAAACTCTTACAGTCCTACAAAACTCTTACAGCCCTGCAAAACTCTTACAGTACTGCAAAACTCTTACAGCCCTGCAAAACTTTTACAGTCCTTCAAAACTCTTACAGTCCTGCAAAACTCTTACAGCCCTGCAAAACTCTTACAGCCCTCCAAAACTCTTACAGCCCTGCAAAACTCTTACAGTACTGCGAAACTCTTACAGTACTGCAAAACTCTTACAGCCCTGCAAAACTCTTACAGTCCTACAAAACTCTTACAGTACTGCAAAACTCTTACAGTCCTGCAAAACTCTTACAGCCCTGCAAAACTCTCACAGCCCTGCAAAACTCTTACAGCCCTGCAAAACTCTTACAGTACTGCGAAACTCTTACAGTACTGCAAAACTCTTACAGCCCTGCAAAACTCTTACAGCCCTGCAAAACTCTTACAGTACTGCGAAACTCTTACAGTACTGCAAAACTCTTACTGTCCTGCAAACACTTACAGTCCCGCAAAACTCTTACTGTCCTGCAAAACACTTACAGTCTTGAAAAACTCTTACAGTCCCGCAAAACTCTTACAGTCCTGCAAAACTCTTACAGTCCTGCAAAACTCTTACTGTCTTGCAAAACTCTTACAGTCCTGCAAAACTCTTACAGTCCTGCAAAACTCTTACAGTCCTACAAAACTCTTACAATACTGCAAAACTCTTACAGTCCTGCAAAACTCTTACAGTCCTACAAAACTCTTACAGTACTGCAAAACTCTTACAGTACTGCAAAACTCTTACAGTCCTACAAAACTCTTACAGTCCTACAAAACTCTTACAGTACTGCAAAACTCTTACAGTACTGCAAAACTCTTACAGTCCTACAAAACTCTTACAGTCCTGCAAAACTCTTACAGTCCTGCAAAACTCTTACAGTCCTGCAAAACTCTTACAGTCCTACAAAACTTTTACTGTCCTACAAAACTCTTACAGTCCTGCAAAACTCTTACAGTCCTGCAAAACTTTTAGTGTCCTACAAAACTCTTACAGTCCTGCAAGACTTATGCTACAACTATATCCATGCATTTTTACCTTTTAAGAATTCGACGAAATTTTCCATATCTTTGATCTGAGTCGACAGCTGGGTGATGAGCTGCTCCTATAAAAGGCAAGAAAAACCGCCATGCATAATAGATAATTTCCGTGTTATAATTGGACAGACTATGCAAAACTACTTTCGGACAAAGCAAACGTACCAATTCATCATGGGTGCTTTGTCTAAAAAATCTAAATCCAGCTTAAAAGGATTGGAGCAAATCACTGATGAAAACAGCATTGATCAAATATTTATCAAAAGTCATGATAAATACAGTGCTTTTCCTGGTTTGATCAAACAAAATTTTGGTAACTGGCAGATCAGACAAACAGCTCGAAAAAAGATTAATTCTGATTGCTTAAATTCAATTGACGATTTTACTTCTGCACTTTTTATTGCACTAAGCTATCTGTATTAAAATTTTAAAAACATCATTTTGCAAGAGGACTAAGAATATCTACGTTTAATACATCTCCCACAATAAATGAGCTCAGTTTGCTAGCAGTATGGCATCTATCATTAATGCCTCTATATACCTATCGCCTTACATGCAGGCCTAAGGAGAACTTTTCTGGCGCCTGGGACCCGTGATGACGTCATTAAAACTGTGTTATTACTGCGTTGGATTCGTTAGAAGCGTTATAACTTCTTAGGGCCCCTCTTGGATCGAGGCCTGGACAATCTTGGAGTCTCGCCTACAAGCATCCTTGTCAACAGTTGGTTAAAATAAATTTATACAGAAAGTAATTACAAAAATTCACCTTTGCTTTTCCAGGATTCACAAGCTGAAAAATAAAACGCATTTATTTATACTAGGACTTCAGTAAGAAATCTTCAAGGTTGCTAGGATTAAGTTTGTCCTATAATGCTGATAAAGTTGCATGTAACGTAATAACGCATGCATATTGCCAAATCAAGTCTTGAGACATTTGTTTCTCATTTGATCCATTTTTGACGTAAGAGAAGGGTATTCAAGTTACCCTTTAGGGGCATTCAAGCTATCCTATTAGGGTATTCAAGTTACCATTTTGGGGCTAGAGGTTAACCAAAATCTGAACAAACAACATAAATAAAATGAAGATTTATCTTTAAAAACAGTTTGGCGTATATTTTGTTTTTCAAATTTATTGATGTTTTCGCTTTAAAATATAAAAAATGAGAGAACGGTGTCAAAAATAAATAAATAAAATAAATAAAATAAAATGAATAAAACAAAATAAAATAAAATTTAAAACTAGATTCATTTCTACGCAAAAAACATCTTTCATGTTGAGGTTTGCACAGCAGCCAGTGTATCCCAACATTAAACTTAAAAATTTGCTCTTCTTGAAACAAATAAAAATGAAAATAACAAAACAACAGTCACCAAACTTCAAAATGAGATACAAGTATTGTTAAAACTAACCCCCCCCCTTTCTTGAAGATATTCAGCAGATATAAAACGAGCTAAGGCCACCTCTATAAATAGGTACCAGCCAGTAATGACACTTGCAGCTCCAAAGCAAATTCATTGAAATTTGGATAAATTTTAAAATAACAGGGCTTATGTCCGTCAAGTTATTGTCGCATCTAGAGTAAAGTTATTGTCGAGTATACGGCATAATATCAGTCCTTATACAGCAGAAACAATTTACAAGGTGACAATTTTACAAATTCTGCTTTATAGTAACAATGTGTTCCTTCACATTGCACTATCAAAAAAGACTTTTTTGAGATCTTTCAAAAGACGGGCACAGAAAGTAATAAATGGCAACAGGGACACTTCAACTTTAAGATTTAAGACTTTTTGTAAAAATTTTAACCTTGACATTTAAGATTTAATTTTCATCATGTATATAATTTTCATTTCGATAATCCATGTATATTTTAGACAGGTCCTTTATTGATAACAGCACGTTGTTGCTGACCGCAAGATAACCTGTATAAATATGATATTATTATTATTATTATTATTATTATTATTGTAAAAACAGGCTAGCCAGTTACAAATTACCTTGTAATAGTGAGATTTGTAATTGTAGTTTTAACTGGAATTCAAAATGAAAAGTTTCCATTATTATCATTATTATTATTATTATCATTATCATTATCATTAACATTATCATTATTATTATCATTATTATTATCATTATCATTATCATTATCATTATCATTATCATTATCATTATCATTATCATTATCATTATTATTAATTCTCTTCAATGTTTAACGATTTATATTGTTAACATATCAATGGTTGACGCCCTGTCAATGGTTTTTTCACACAGAGATAGGACAATATTCTAGCTGCATGGGGATAACACCCTAGCTATATGTACTTTTGTCAGTTGACTTTGTAGTCTGAGTTTCCTTATAGTCTTTCCGAAAATAGAGTGGAGCGAAATCACAATACTTCTCTGTCCCGCAATTAGAAAATCAACTTAATATCGAATATTCATTCCCTCCATTGTTAGAAATTACTCGTTAATTGATTAACGTCAACTGTTTCCCTCAAATCCGCTTCAGGATGGGTCGTTAAAACTTGTTCATGATGTCGAGACAGATATCTTCAGGATTTGAGAGACAAATCCTACACATTTAATACTTACGACAGGATGGGCTGTTGCCTTTGACATAAACCCTGTCACATTTCTAGCTTAACTAATTGAAATATTTTTACCATGGTTGACCCTTAGTAGAGTGGGTGGGCTGGTTTCTGCAATAATGTCAAATTGAGATCTCTAGTGCATCGAATTTCCCAACCCAGTTTGATGCAACCTTAAAATATCTTAAACATATAATGCCTATTTTTGAGCAGGAACACTTTAATACTGATTTTACTAAAATGACCGTGTCCAAACACCTAACCGAAAGCAGATTTTAGTGCAAAATTCCTTAAAAAAATACACTCTTTTTTATCACAACAATTTTATAAGAATACAAGCCTCAACATTGGCAAAAGTTAAAAACAACTTGAGAACAATCCAGCCTCAGATTTTCGAAAAAATTAAGAACAGTCTGCCTGAACTTAAATTTACTGGTTCTTATTAAAAAGAGTGTAACCAGTTTTTGTGAAGGTTATGTGTATTATCATTTCATATAAAATAATGGTAACATTATTTGCTTTATGCCTAGCAAGCCTTGACCCTGAATTTGACGATTTTTACAAGAAACTCAGCATTGAGATTTTCCGGGCAGTTATAAACCCTTATTCTATGACAGAAAAAAATCTGTAATTTTCTATGACAGCAAGAAAATGTTTAATATTTGAACTTGTTTGAAATAGTGGTACATTCTAATACCACCATCTAATGATAATTCATCCATGTTTGCCATTAAAAGGCAATCAATTGTACCCTATTTTTGTCAACATGAATATTATAATTTTATGAGAAATTTTTGGCAATGTGAAGATAAAAATTGACCGTGACTGATAATCTTGAGACTGTGTTCTTTTAAAGCTGTTTTTTAATAAAAAGAGTTTACTGCAAAATCGCAAAGGCAGAAATTTCCTACAATGTTACGATTATCTGCCGACAAAAATCTGTGTCTTTTGTGTAACCAATTGGTCCTTCAGAAATTAAGAAATTTGAAGCGTTAGTGTTGAGCGAGAATTTCTAAGTTTCAATTTTGATCAGTAATATTTTAGAAGAAAATCCATTAAATACCTTTGCCATTGCCTTGTCGATCTGGTTTTTCATTTCTTCTGGGCTAAAGAAAAAAGAAAGCAATAAAAATAACTTAAATAAAAACAAGAAAACATTGGTCTCCCGTGCGGGGAATCGAACCCCGGCCACGGCGGTGAAAACGCCGGATCCTAACCACTAGACCACACGGGATTGGGTTCAAAATGGGAGTTATTCTAAGTGTATTGTCGTTGCAATGATGTTGGACACTGCCTGAAAAGGAGGGTTGTCACATGTCCACTTTTTAGTTGTTTTCTCGGCTCGAACCAAAATTCTTTTAGCGGGGGTATATCACTCCTTTTAAACGATTACATAGAAAAGGTCCTTGGACAAGTATACGGCTCTTCTCTTTCAATTTTTAGGGTATTTGCCATTGTATGCAGTATTTATTGAGAACGAATTTATTACACAAAGCTAGGTCCAGATCATCTACCAATAAAATACGGCACACTTTAGGCAGAAGACAATGTCGAAGGAATACTGACGTACGAGCAAGCGGAACGCGTCGTTGGGAAACTCCTACCCCCAAAATCACTTCGGACTAAGGCTCCGTTGCGGAGTTACTCCGGAGTGATTTCCTATCACCTTCAGAGTGATTTTCACTCCGCTAATCAGGCGTTGGTGAAGCGTAGTGTAACTCAAAGAACCAAGAGTTTGAAAAACTGTCAAACATTAGCATCATAAGAAACAAGGGAGGTTTTTTCGAAACTTAATAGCTAGCTAAAGATGCTTGAATAAATTTCAGACGAAGAGCGCATTATTGGATTCTCCTCGACAAATGGAAATCTGCTAAAAACGACTTGTTGTATAAGATTATTGCGAGGAGCTGAAGAAAGGTGAGCAAAGAAAGATGAGCTAAAGCGCCAACTGCCACGAATTCATAAAATTATGATAGCAATAAAAAGGAATTTTTTTTCAGTGAATGGGTTTCTAACATTTTAGCTCCGTGAGAATTTTTGCCAGTGATAATTAAACTTGGGAATGACTTCAATTCAAAACCTTTCACAAACTATTCTTTTGTTTACCACCATCATTTCCTAATTACAAGCTTAACTGATTATCATTTCCTCTTGATTGTGAAAGGTTTTCAAACCAATCTTTGTAGCAGCAAGAGGATAAATAACATACCTCATTGACTGAAATTCTTCTGTACTCATATTCAATTTTGATCTACAATGAAAATTGCGAATATTTCAAACAATGTCTATGCAAACAAAACAACACTGCAAATAAAGAGAATCAGATTATATTATTATTTCTTTAATAATGACTATTTCCATGACTTTCACGTAATTTAATGTGCGTATAACTTAATTTCTATATTCTAGTTACTTTCTCTTAATCTACTAATATATTTATGCTAAAGAAAATTAGTTTGATTTTGTTGCTTAAGTCGAACTTGGCCTTCGACTTTGACTGGAAATCGCAACAAATTATGAGGCTTATGTTAATCAAAGCAGCTTTTTAGCTACAACTTTTTCATAATTAATTTATTGAATTTTGAGCAGAAGCTGTACAAGAAGCCATTTCAAAGCAACAGGTGAAATATTTTAAGGTGGAAGCCATGTTCACCAGCATGTGGGAGTGGATTTTGAACAATAGAAAACTATGAATCAAAGCAAAGTAATTTGAAAGTGCATGCAAATGAACCAAAGGCCATTCTTGTGATGGAAGATAAGTACACTAATTACTTACTCAAAAACATTGGTTTGAGTTTTCAAGCCCATATTTTTTTTTAAATAAATCTAAGTGAAAACAATGATTTAAATGATTGTCATAAACGTTTAAGAAATTTTACAGTGCCACAAAAGTAATAACTGATATTTTAAAAAAAGTATCAAAGGAGACTTAGCCAATAAACATACCTTAGTTGTTCAACAATATATCTATTTTTATCTGATTTAGAAGAAGGGGTCTTGTCTTCAAATAAGTTCACTTTGGCATCTTTTTGCTACAAAAAACAAAATCATCTTTGTTAAAACCATCAATGTACATTTGGATTGCACATCCCTCATATTGTGAAAACTGTTGCCCCCAAGCATTGGTCCCAATAAAGAGGAATGATAGGCAATTTTCATTGCAGAGCCAGAAATTATTGCAGTACACTCCTTTATCATAATTAAATGGGTTATATTTTCTGGAGGGAGCCTTAAAGAGTGTAAACTATGATTATAAATATGTACCAGGCCCATGACATATAAATAGGTACTGATCAAACTGTATACAGATACGTAAATCTGATCTCATCAGAGTTTAGTTAGACCAGATTTTATTTTCCTTAGCTTTTGTCTAAGGTTTAAAAATAAAAAAGGTTATTCAGGTTTGCAAGTCAAAAGAATTTCTTAAACATTTAAATAAATACCAAAAAAGTGTTAAAAATTAAACATAGCTTTATTGAGGTAGATATCTGAACAGTCATACTTTAATGACAAAGAACTGGGACATTTGCTCACTCACTAAACCTCAAAGTCTTTCACAGTTTATTTTAAATTCAACTTCAATTTTGAAGAGAAATAATTCAATGACTTGTGTAAAGCTTGGGCTACAATATTATTTGTTTTTCTTACCTTGGCAGCATATTTTTCTAATTCATTAAGAAGCATTCTCAGCTGGTCAGCAAGATTCTTCTGTCTCTCTTTCTCACAAGTAACCCTCTTGTCATAGCACTCATATGCCTACACGACAAAAAGGATGATAATAAAATTACGCACAAAGTTAAACAATTAACAATAATATAAGAATGAAGAACAAATTAAGACAAACATATGACTGTATTCAAAATGAAATATATTATACACAACATAATCATTATGAATTATAATATGGTTCACAGAATGAAGAGGATGATGACATCAATTGGAAAACATAAGCATATTATTCCTTCATTAATGCTGAACAGTGCCAAAAGTTTACCAACTGTGTATCATTTTACCAGCATGTGCATCAACATTAGCCTTAACAAAGCAATGAACTTTTCATTCTTTGAAGCTGAAATGCTGGCTTCAACTCAAATTTACAGCTCAAATGATGGCAAGAGCAGTTGAATACATACCAAATGAGTTGTACAGGTTACACATTTTAATTTGCTTTCATCTGGACCTACAGTTTCAGGACAACCAATGAAGGCAAAGTCTTCAAGTTCTCTAAGCAATTTCTAAAAAGAAAAAACGAATTATCAGAACAAGTTTCCAACAATTTCTTTTTTCATTACAAAGGTATCAAGACCAAGATGGCCTCTAACCTAATTACAACATTAAAATAAGAATAAAAGTTAAAAGGATCGCTGCTACAACAACTTGTCACAAGTTAATATTAAAAGTGCCTGTGACATGATTTTTTTTATTCTCTTAATTGAAGCGTTGCACTGCTTTTATAGTAGATCTGAACTTTTTTTGAAATAAAAGAATTTTGATATTGAAATTAAGTGAAATAGTGCGGCCTAGCCAAGTCGCTTTATCATCATTCAGCGTTTGTTTGTGACGTCATGGGAGGAACTCGTTATTGTAACAATGTAAGCGCTACCTTCAAAAATCTCATCCTCGCTACCACTACTTTCTCTGGAAATATCGCTCATGTTGGACCTTTTAGATTTCCCTTATTGACTATGATACAAAAACTTGAAGGAGGAGGCGATCGGGTCCCTCCCGTGACGTCACTGTCTACTCATTCTGAAAACCAAGATGGCAAATTTTGGCGTAGAAGATCACCAATAACTCCTTCACTTCTCACGAAACGTAAAAACTAACCTCAGAAATGAAAATAACAGGCCTTTTTACATAAGAATAGATATATAAAGCCAAAAGTACGAAAATCATGTCACAGGCACTTTAATTTAAATAATACAATTGGCAATTGGGAAGGGACAAAAAAACTAAAAAAACGTTATATTAAAGTGTCATTTTTAAGCAAAAAAAGTATATAATCAACTAATAATAAATAAAATATGGGGTTTGAACATATTGCTCTAATTTTCTCTCAATCCTATTCTAAACCTTTTATGTAGAAGCGGCAACTAAATTGAGACATTTTAGGTATTCTTGGCTTAATATTCATAGATAAATTGATTCCAACTTGTTAGATGCTTTTAATTAGAGGCTATCTATCAGCAAATTCATAAGAAAATGAAATTCATCTCCTAAAACCCTTAAACCTGTCACTAAGCAGAAACTGTGGTATCGTTTTTCTCTAAGGGTAGGGTTTTTACCAAAACGACCAGCTTCTACTTCTAGATTATGAGCATTTGGTCTTAACCGTGAAAGGCATCGTCTTTTGTTAAAGTCTTTGACAATGTCAAGATAGGATTCGAAAATTGTTTTAAGGGTGGGCCACTCATCAAATTACCAGCAATCTGAGCCATAATTTTGAATGATACTGTCATCTGGTCAAATAAATATTTAAATAGTCGAGGTTGTAAAACCATTTAACTCTTTGCATTTAGAAATTAAAGAAAAATATCCTTTACCAGCTTTTTGCTTGACCTTTTCAATATGCTCGTTATTATTCAGTATAGCAAACACTGTAAATAAAATAACTAAACTAGCCTCTTGATCTGTCTTTGGTGCTGAGACAATCTGCTTCAATCTGAACTGGACCTAAATAAAAGGCAATTGAAAGTAATTAAAATTTGGATGCTAAAACTAGAGCTACAAAAGCACTGAAAAAATAAACATTTTGACAAATGTTTTCCCTACAACAGCCAATGTCTTATACTATGCATAACAAGTTTGCTTACCGACAAGAATCAGAGACCTATAATGAAACTTAATTATTTCTAAAAAATCTGTCTTTATTCATGACATACAAGTAATGATTTAAAAAAAATCAATCAAATCAACCTCTTTTCAAGAAACACATTACCTGAGCAAAATGTGATGTTAAGGCCATTAGCGAGGCATTGAGTTTTTCTTGTTCTTTCTCAAGTTCAAGAAGATGTTGACATTCATCTTTACTATTAAGAAATAAACAATAAATTCAATATATAAAATATATTTTACTATAATAAAAAACACAAAAAATACAAAATGAACTCTTCTCTGCTGCTTTTGCTTCTGTTAATGCTTAGCTTTCATAGCAAAATAAAATATAAAATCAAAGCAAAGGCTATCATGATGTTTATCTGTCTGCTGCAGATTTTTCAATGCTGTTTAGGCAAAGCTATAAACACTTGAGTGTCTAGAAGAATATTTTTCTCACTTATCTGATAATGCAACCAACAGAAAACCAAGCAGGAGAGCAGATTCATTTGATATTTTTACAAACCTTTTTGCATCAGTCTTATACAATTTTTGGTGTTTTTCAAATCTTATGGCCTAATCATGAATTTTTTCTCCATTTTAGATCTGATTTTTAGTATCGTCGTTTTAAACAATATGGAATATTACACATGAACATGCTGGCTAATGCAAGTGAACTAGTTAGCTGTCATTAATCATGTATATTTTTGCATATTCCATAAAAAATTGAAATTTGGAGCCAAAAGACGTTCATCATTGCGATTTTTAAAAATGTTCTTAAAAATGGTGCTTCTTTCCATGAATCTTTGTGAAATGTACTTTTTCATTAGGTAGTGTTTTTTCACATGACCCAATTTGAAAAGAAAGAATGAAATGAATACCAAACAATAATGGCTAGTGATACACACAACTGACAGATGTTAAAAAGATTCAAATATTTCAACATAGCAAACAAGGAATTTCATTCAGCAGGTGGTATATACATGAAAAAATCATATATCAACTGAATTGTCTCTAATGTCCACACTACCTCTTAACAAAACAAAGTAAATCCTATACTTTTGCAAATAACAAAAAAACAGGTGCTTTTCAAATTGACAGAATGAATGAAACTTATATGTACAGTTTATAACATAAGTTATAAGAGTAAACCTTGAAGACCAAATTTTCTCACAATTGTTTACATTTGCACAACATTAAAGACACACATTCAAATGATTTCCCTGCAACCAATCTTTCAATTTTTTCTTTACATTTAAAATATTTGCAACTGTAAGCGCATGTAACCTTATCTTCATATTGAATATAATATCTATATATACATGGTTAATTTAAATTTGGCACTGAATAACTTTAAAAAATTAGAATTTATCTAACAGATCCAACACAGTTTTTCTTTATTTTTTGCCTTCTTCTCATTGAAGTAAAAAATTGATTTTAATACAAAAGAAACAAATTTAGAAAAATATTATGAAATTCAGACAACTGCAATATTATACAGTAAGTCTAAAACTTAAAAAAGATAATAAACACTTGAAAACCCTAAGAACTAACATATATTCCAAGTTATTCTTATGCGTTTACTTTTTGCAGGGTACTGGTTGATAACTGATAACCTAAATAAACAATTACTTTAAATATTGGCCTGTTTTTATATTTTTCTAAAATCTGATCTTTCTGACCTTAAATAAAGAAAAAATTTCAAATCATAACAAAATAATTTTGTTATATCTTTATGCTTAAGTCTTTTCTTAAGGGTGAATCATGTCTTAACAGGAATCTTCCCAGGATTCTTGTTTTTGCATGAAATCCAACCAAAGGTATCCACACTCCATCCCCCTGCTTGCTCCCTTTTACCTATAGTCTACCTAAGACATTGTGTTTAAAAGGAAGATAATACTTTTGTATGTTTTTCTCCAAAGGCAATCCAGTTACAGCCCCTCTTTTCCTTATTCAAAAAACTCACATTTTATAGCAGAGAGCTCTGCACCTGAATAAGAAAACTTGTAAAATTCCCTTATTGAGCATTTGCTGAGAAAAATTTGAGGATGCTTAAACCTTTAGTATGGATCTTGCCTGAATATCATTGCTTCATTGAGATAGAACAACCCAAATGGGACCTGAAGACAATTTTAACTGATCATGGGCAGGGGGTTATAGCCCTCTCAACCCCCAAATCCCATGACAATGAGTATCAAACATTACAAGTCAATATACAAATATTGTAAATAACTTTTGATTTGCCAGACTTCCATGTGCTTCAGACAATAGGCACATGGAATACAGAATGTAATTTGCTTGATCTTCCATCATTAGCAGGTTGCATATATATACCTATTCAGAGAATTTGCATGTGATTAGAAATACCTGTGCATAGTGGATCCAATATAACATGTACCATATATGAAAACTGACTGTTCTTTTAAAAAAGTAAATTCAAGCAACCCACCCACAGTGCTTTTGGTTAGTTACTTTTCAAAGCTTAGAATGAAAATTTATGAATTAAACTCAGCTTTGCACTTCAAACTTCAATTGACAGTTCTTAATACTAAGTTTTGATCAACAATTGAAACCAAAATCTTATGTTTTGAGCTATATATGATGTCCTACTGAAAATAAGCCAAGCTATCAAAGAAAGTGGAAACAGAAAAACAAGACATTCCTTCTTCCATTCATTCTATACATTCGAAACAAACAAGCCATAATGAAGGTGCTGCTTCACTTAGGTTGGGAATGATTTAACATATTGCACATTTCCTGAAACGTCAAGGCCACAGTATCTATCATTGGTTTCATAACATTCATACAACAAAACGTTAGCACAAGAATTATTCCCTATCGGTCGATTTTGATTACAAAACATAAACATCTGACTTTGAGGGGTACAGCGACCCACACTCCTTGTTGTTTACTTTTGTAAAACTGATAATATCATGCGCGGGCTAGGAAATAATGCTTCAGAACTTAAAAGAAAACATTATATTTTAATTTGAATGCTGAACGAACGCCTGGATCCAACAACCAGTAGGCGTTTTATGACTAAAGGGAACCGGAGATCCTTCTGATGATAAGTAGAAATCGAAATGGGCCTTGCCTTTAGGATATCTATATAAACTGGTTTGTACCTTGATTCATTTTCACGGAAGGTAGCAGGATTTTCTTCGGTCGAAGCAGCACCCAGAGGCTGCCACCGTTCAACTTGTGGTGGATTTGAATAAGAACTCTTCTTGCCCTCATTTCCAAATGGGTCGTGGAAGTCGAAGGCCTCATCGAACATGTAACGTTCCAGCGCCATTATACTCTACTCAACGGGTTGCTGAAATAACTATCCAAGGAGACAGACAATTTTAGCAATGAGGATTCCTTTGACTAACCAAACGCTCATTTTGATGGTCTTTACTTTGTCTTCAACACATCTTCCCGGACATCTGCTATTTTCACTCCTCCTAATGGCAAGAAGCAACAAAAATTCACCTCAATTTGATTCTCCTTCGCAGTAGCCATTAGCTATGACGTCACAAGGGATCTCGTTGCCATAAGAAACCCACGCATAAAAATGTTATAAAAATGTTAATTGCGACAAACACGAGGGAGGGAGGCAAACGCGCGACTGGGTGACAAAGCAGGCTCGTAGACACTGGGGGCAGGGGAAACTAATAATTTGTGAAAGTTGTGTTTGAAGATCTTATAAGCGCAGCTTGATCTAACCGTATTTCGTAAGGCAGTTATAGAAAAAGCTATATTTCTATCCATGCCCCCCCCCAATCCAGTTACCAGCGGCTGGGCTAGGCTTTTTCTGACAGAACACCTGACACCAAACCGTCGTATGCATAATGCAAGATATTTTGAAGCAACAGATAATGGAAACTTCAAAGTCGACAAACAAAAATTAGCTTGTCGTTCGTTTGCAATCAAAAGGAAAAGAATTTGAATCAATGAATGCATCTAGGATATCTTTTTGATTATCTACGTCTGGAAACGCATTTTCTAACATAAGATAGCTATGTTTGGTTCAATTGTTCTGTAAAATAAGAAGGACTTGATGCTTCCTGAGAGATTCTAACACATTTCTATTCAAAGTGTACCACAAGATGCTCGCTTCCAAAACGTGTTGTAACAGATTGGCTTTCACAACATATCATACCAGATTTCAAAAAGCAGGTTATTGATTTAGATTACGGAATGTTTTAATTTGATTTAATTTAATGTATCTAAAACTTATCTCTACTTCATTGTGTAGAGGTGAAGCATTTGGGTGAGTTATAGTTGCATCAGAAGCCATTAAGTATCAAAACCAGGTAAAATTGGGCTTCTTCAGCAGGATTTAGGCCATTTCAACAGGACAACAGGGCCTCCGAAGAGAGGGGGAGAGGCCGGAGGGCTATGACCCTCTCACTTTTGTCAAAAACTTTTGCTTATTTTGCTAAAAACATTTGGAATGATTGGATTATGATGCCTTCACGTGACTGGAAAATTACTGTGAAACACCCATTTCTAAAATTCAGTTTTTAGCTTTGAGATAAAGAAGAAAAAAAGAAAGAAAAATAGTTTTTTTCATCTTTTTGTTACAACTAAATAGTAAAAAAAGTGAATTTGGCGAATCGAAGCAAAATTTTTTGGGAGGGGTGGGGGGGGTTGAACTTCCTTCGCACCCCCACACCACATGGGAAATCCTTTCCTTTTCATCTAGTCCACGGGCTGAACATTAAAAACTATCTTATAAAGTCATTATACATTAGGTACAAAAAGTTTCGGCGTGAAAAACTTTCGGTTTGTCCATTTTTAAAAAATTTAGAGTTATCCAAAAGTTTGTCACGGCGAATATTTTAATAGATACAGTATCAGGAGACACGCTATACACCTATAACCAACTGGCAAAAAGTATGAACTTAAAAAAGAAAATAGATGATTTTTCTTTCCTTTTTCTATGTATTCTAGAAACTTTAACTTCGGAAGGACACTTTGTTTGAGCTTGTTTGTTTGTTTGTAAGTCAAACATTTTTATAAGAAGTTAAGAATTTGAGTCAGTCAGGTACTGAAAGTTTCTTAACACAGTCATATTCGAGCCTTCAGAGATTTTTCCAAATTTTTTAGGAGTACAATAACAATATCAAAGAATGTTTGTGAATGAAAAACCTGACGTGGTTTTGCTTTAAACATCCAAAAAACTGATCAACATTTGTCCCAAAATCTACTTGTTCGAAATTTCAAAAATATGTTCAAAAATATTTTTGCTGTAGTTTATTGTTCGAAATTTTATCCATTGAAGATTGTTGTACTTAAATCACAGAGGGGTTTGAAAGCATGGAAGTTTAGAAAATGTTACTAGTTATCTTAAACTTTCAACAAATTTAAAACCCAGGCAACACTTCAATACTAAAAAATTCTAAATTGCAAAATGGCAAGCCAAACCTTTTTGGGTTTTGAAGTTTTTCTACGAAAGACAATATTGATACAGTTTGACTTCACAAGAGTTCTTGACGTAAATGACGTAAATGATAAACTGTAAATGTTAATAGACGTAAATGTTATGACTTGCTCAGGTACAAGAGAATGCAACGAATTCACTTATTTGAATATTGCTTTTTAGCTTTGCACAATTTATTTTTATTCCATTTTAAAAAGGAGAGCCAGACTAGAACAGAAATGGAAAGTGATGAATTTTTAAACAAATTTTTTTCCTAAACCATGGAAGGGTAGGTTTAATTATTTAAACCAAAGGATAAAATAGTAGAAACTATTGCGAGTTTTATGTCGCTGACAGAAACTCCGAAAGGTGTGTTCGATTTTGATTAATCTTGTACCGGTTATAATATAAAATTTCATCTTTATTAAACTTTTCATTGCAGAGGAAATCGCGCTGTAGAGTTTTCGCTGAAAGAATAGGGATGAAAATGAATTAATGGAACGCATCTATATGAATTTTGAAAGATTAATTCGAGTATTGCTTTGAATTTCGATGATTTCGCATGCTTCAAATCTCTCCTGCCACTAAAATGTTTGCACACGGGCACTTTGTCGGAGAAATCCTTTAGAAATCTTTATTCAAAAAACTTGCTCTGTTTAATTAATATCTCAAACCTTAAAACGGGGCGTTTCAATATTTTGCTTTAAATTTTCTCGTTTGTCTCGATATGACTGCGAGATTGGACTTTATTGATGACTTTTATAGAATCTATAATAAATAGCAAGTAAAAACAAACCAAACAGAACATGACATGGCAAACTGTAACACCATGATTTAACAGAGCAGCTCTTTTTGATACCTGCTTGATAGCTTTGGACAGCAACATTCAGTTCTGGCGAGTAACTGAAAGACCGTAGGGAAATATTGCAATTTATCGTCAAGGCTTTTACCAAAAAGACTTATAGAAAAGGCAACGTTGTGAAGTTTATGTTTTATGGTACAGAGTGGATAACATCTTAAATGTCTTGGCCAAAATAAATGACGTTTTGGTTGCTTCGTCGTTTTAAAGACCATCTACTACATAGGAGCAAGACCATTGCAGGCAAATATCGATGCTATTATCTCTTTTAAGCAAAGTTTACAATTTTACGAATTTAGATAGGCCTAGGCCTATAATTCAGACATGATTTACCTTCGAACACTAATTTCGGCTACTTGAAACTGATTTTAGCCCTGAAAATGTAAAGTCTTAAGCAAAAAGAAGACTTTCAGAGGTATAAAAAGCCTAAATATTCATTTATTCAATTCATTTAAAATATATTTAAAGAGGTTGCCCTCTAGCAGTGCTGATTTTCAAAGGGCCCTCCACATATAAACATATTGATAGAATGCTTGATTTGGCTTTGGTAATGTAGAAACTAAGAGATCACAATGTCAGCGCTAATCATGGCAAGTACAATGACACATGCTCTCAACTTAGTCATTATGATTTATCAAACAGATATCACATAACTTATGTCAATTTGTTTCCTTTGATTTTCACCTAATCAAGATATCTTGTTGACAAGAAAAATGTTGTTAAGAAAGCAGGGAAGTATCACAATTCAGTAGTCTTTTGATCAGTAGTCTTTTGAATAGCTTAGTTACTTTTTAATCTGTTCGTTTGATTGAAATACCATCATTTTAAAAGGGGATATATAGGGCTCATGCTGTCCAGAAAAGAATACGCTGTGGCATTGATGATACCACTTTTCACAGAGGCGGATCCAGAGTGAGTTCCTTGGTGCACAGAACTCAGTCAGTTTTCCAACATACAGCTAAAAATAGTGTTACCTGAAACAAGTAATATTTAAATTAAAAATTGAAACCTAAAAATTCTAAGTTTTATCACAGTCTCTTCAAAATCTTAAAACTGCCAGTTTCTTCTCTGTCGTGATTTGGAAACGATTTTCCAGACACTGTGGAGGACAACAGCAGCATGCATTAGTTTAAGGAATTTTCATCACTGCACAAAACAGCGTAAATCGCCGATTTTCTGGGCCAAATAGGGTGTGGCTATGGGTGTGGCTAAGTTTTGACTGGACCTCTTTTGAGCGGAACAAAAACGTTTTACATTATTTTCAGGGACACTTTTAGTGTAATTCAGCAGCTTATACTGATAATGTATACATCTGACCAGAAAAATGCTTTGCAAAATAGTTTTAAGACACCTTTACTGACAGAAGAGATTCTACATAAATGCTAACTTTGTTTACAGATATGTAAGCATTCTATCAAGTTGCAGATAAAGTTTTGTTAGTTTATCCGCGGGATATGCTTAATGTTTGTTTATTAGGAGAGTCCTGAAATCCTACTTTTGAAATATGAATCAACGGTTTAACATTGGTAAAACAGGGGAACGGCGCCACGAAATTGAACCTGGGGGGGGGGGGCTAAGAATGGAGTTTAGTGATATATGAGGACCCACCATGGTTGAGTCCGATGCGAAAGAA
Source organism: Rhopilema esculentum (assembly GCF_057945365.1). Classification (NCBI taxonomy): domain Eukaryota; kingdom Metazoa; phylum Cnidaria; class Scyphozoa; order Rhizostomeae; family Rhizostomatidae; genus Rhopilema; species Rhopilema esculentum. The sequence goes on along the minus strand of NC_142832.1, from coordinate 7,535,280 downwards.
AATTTTTGAAACTGGCCTTCTAGAACGGCTAATAAAAATGCATCTCCCAGACTAAAATCAAACAATTTACTATACCGTTAGATAAAACAATTCGACGATTCTCAGAAAAACATCGATTATTGATTTTTAGAAAAATTTGAGAGGGGAGGAGTAATGCGCAAAAACTCGGTTCAGAGTGCACGTCGATGTGAATAACAAAAAGCTGTTGTATTGATTGAGAGAATTTTACTTCCTGAACATAAATATGCATCTTTTTTGTCTCGAGTATTTTCAGTAGGCCAGGTTTACACATCCAAAATGTAGACATTGCAATGATATAAAAACTAGAATGTTATCTACTGAATTAATACAAATCATAGAAAAATAATAGAAATATAGCTGAACAAGATAAAAGAAAATTAAACAGTATGATATAAACAGTTTATTCTCTTGTTATTTCATACTTTGTTTTCAAAAATAAGAAAAAAGAGGGTCAAAAAATGTTTACTCTGAAAAAGGGGGGCTTTAGCCCCCAGCCCCCAAGTGGCATCGTGCCTGAGATACATAAAGATATAATTCATTTGGTTATCATAAAAAGTAGAAAATGGCCGATGAAACCTAACAACAAGCATTGATGCCTCTACTTGAAATATCGTTTCAAAAAGGGATGCGCAAACTCATACTGAGTTGGCTGAGTTTTGCCACGTCGTATTACTAGCATACGGATTTTCAAATTCAAAGGCATTATGAAGTGCGTTTGTGACTAACTGTATATGGTTTTCATTATTAACGTTGGTCTTAATTGAGCTCCACACGTAGCTTGATTCCATAATCTCAATTGATTCTCGATGATAGTTGGTATTCATTTGTCTCAGTAGTGTAATCAGTAGTATTTTGAGTATTTTAAACTGAAAAGTGAAGAAATTCATCACTGCACATTTTTCAATTCATTACTGCACATTTTTGATTCATCGCTGCAAAAATTGGTCATCACTGCACCTTAAATTAATCCTTGAACAGCTGTCTAGATGTGCTAGAACTCGGAAATAAACGTTTTGTGCCTTGGAAGTGAACGAACTGAAACAATGAATTTTTTGTGTGGAACACGGATGGAACTCAGTCAAAACAGCATCTGGAACTCCGAAATGATACCAAGTGATATGATATTTGTAAGAGAGCTGTACAATGGCCCGTAGTTGATTGACTGCCTATTGTTTTTGTTCTATTGTGGAACTGCAAAACATTGAATTCGAAATGGCGACTGCAGATGTCTTATACTCAAGACCGACCATCGCATCATTCTAGCAGATTATTAAGCGTTTGAGATAAAACCAGGAGACATCGTTAATTTTCCAGGAGTGTTAACTAACTTTGCTTTAAATTGCAGTCTTTGAAGGCACGTAAAACCTATGCTCAGACGGAACACCATATTTTGATGAATATGCTGGTATCTACTGAGGCAAAACAACAAATTGCGAGCAAAACAAAATGGAAAACCTTTGCTATGGCATCCAAAACGAGCAAAGGGTATTGAGAAAGGGAGGGGGTTGAAAATTTTACTCACAGAGGCACTGTTTTTTGTCGGAAAGAAATCTAGAATCTATATTTAGTGAGTAGATATTCCCTACTCCCCCCTCAATGGTACCAAAATGCATAAATATGAATCATAATGTTGTCTTGTGCACAATGATCAATGCATTATCTGAAAGACCCTAGCGTTGGCCTGGAACTCAGTCAGGTTTTTTGCTGGATCCGCCCCTGTTTCACTATCATTCCTTGTGGATATTCTGTTTTAATTCTATTTGCATCATTGTGTCGAAGTGGAAGTACATTTTAATTTGAAAAGAATGTTTTTAGAATTTATCTGTTTTTAGATTCTTTCAAACAGCAACTACAGCTTATGAACACACAATGTAAATGATTCATAACCACTCTCTTTCTAGTTCTTCAATCCCCCTGGAAGATGAACCTTCGGACTGTATTTGTAATCGTTGTCTTTATTCGGCATTCATGGCACATTCATTGTCAAAGTGAGTTTTCATCTTCATTTTTTAAAATACAGCACCTCCTCATGCAAAATTCATCTCAAAGCTTAAGCCTAAGGTCCCAAAGTAAATAAAATAGTCCGCTCTAATTGTTCCTTTAGATTTGTAGAAAAATGCCAAATCTGCATCCAAGGAAGTGATAAGCGGGGGTCAACCCACAGCGCTACGTAAAATTGCAAATGTACAAATGCAAATTTTCTGTGAAGCAAAATTTCCTCTGTGAATTTCGGTTTTTAAAAAATGCTCTTCATCAACTTGGATGAGATCAAAATGTTTTTATAGGACATAAATATTCTTTGGTTAAGGCTGGGCTAATCGGTTTAAAAACCTCCTAACTTATGCTTTCTGGTAATTTTACCACATTGTATGGAAAATGGCTCTTTCTGTTTCAGCTGCCCTATCTGTCCTATTCTGTTTCAGCTGCCCTATAGACAGGCTTGCTCATGTCTGCACAACATCGACACTTTAATGGTTGGAGATGCAAATGTTTCAAACCGTCTCCTTTAGTGGACAAATCTACTGTAATTGACCACCCATATCATCAATTTAGCTGCTTGTTATTCTTTAACGTAGGCAAATCTAACTTTCTGATTAAGTTGAAATGATTATTAATCTTGATTATGTCACTGTCAAATAATATGAATCGATATAATTTTGAAGGGGGGCCTTTAAAGTCAAGGCATCATCTCACACCAAAGTTTGCCACTGCACAGCTAGTACTTTTAAAATCAAGACGAAGCTTTATGCAAAAAATGTTCGTCGTTTTTTCAAATTCTTCATAATAAGATACGTGTTTTAATCTTTGTAGCACTGAATTTAAGTGCACAAGTTCCTTTTGGCTTGCTTTTTATATATTTACAACTTATGTTGTGTTTTTCTGAGCTTTAGCTTCAGATTGCTTACCTTAAGAATGCTTAAGCTAAGCCTGCATCACCGTAAAATACAGTTACATTGAAACCAAAATTCGTAGATTATGTCACTTAAGTACCCTTTGAATGAATTTGCTTGGCCGCTGCATTGGTGCAACCTATTCCCAAACAGAAGTATAAAAAGTCGAGCCTTTGTTATAAAGACAAAAAGTATGCCGCAATCAATATTCGAGGAAAGATGCAGAGTTGTTCTGATATGACCTAATTTATCATTTAATTTTTCAATTGCGGTTGTGTTTACATTAAAATCACAAAGTAAACATCTGCCACTGTTGCTATGAGGTATATTGTTTTTGACATTGGTCTGGGCTTATTAATTTCCAAACCTAAAACAGCCTTGACAGCCTGCAGGCATCTCCATACATGCAAAGGACTCCTATCATCGAGGTTTTTGTAATACACAACTTTACGAAATTAATGTATAATTGATGCCTCATTGAGCTTATTCAGGTATCTTCAGCAATTGATATTAAGTCTGGATTTAACCACGTCTCATATGGAAATGGCTATTACGACGTCTTTATGGTACTGTTGAGGATAAGAGAGCACATATCCTCAGTTTGATTGCTGGGTTTATAAATCCTGATTTCTGTTGGAAAAACTGTATCTTACCTAAAGAAACATCAATCAAATAAATGGCTAGGGTTTTGGGCTTTCTTCACTAAAGGACAAAAAATTTGACGGCTACCTTTCCAGTTTCCATCCAATTAATGCTTGTGTTTCACAGAGATCTGCCATATCTCCTCTTTTGTTCATCTTTTTAATAAATGATTTACTAGCTTCCACAGTTACAAATTTTAATTCTTTTGCTATTAATACCTTTTCGCTGTAAGGATTAGCCTTTCGTTCTCCTTACGATTCTCAATGCAATTCTCCTATCAACACCCGTTGCAAGGAAATATTTGAGTCTCACTTCTCACTGATAACCTGACAATAATGAGAAAGCGAGGCAAAGACAATCTCATTAGTGACGCAAAAGGCACATGGTTGTTATTTCACGTAAACAAAACCCTAGATTTTCTCCTGTTTCCACAAATGGTACTGAATTGGACATTTCTACGTATATTTACAAGTAGGCTTTTCAGTTTCATTCAACCTTAACAGAATTTCTCACAATTTTTCTTTTGCTGAACATTCAACCCAAAAAACTTAGAGGCTCCTCTCTAGCACATACATTCTTCTCACCATCACATCTCTTAACAATCAAGTCCAAAACTTGTCCTTCTTTGGAGTACTGCTCTCATTTTTGGGTAGTGCTTTTGACAAAATCCAATCCAAAGCCATTGGCCTCATCAGCCTGACAATCTTGTTGCATTGTTCTGTTTCAAATCTCTCAATTTCTATAGAATTTACCAGGGACATTGCTATCTGTGGATATAAGATATGGTCCCAGGTCCCCTGAGACATATACGCTATACCAGATACTCTTCCAGTGGTTACACTTTTGCAGTCTCTTTGCCAAATTAACGAACTCTGTCCCACAACTAATCCTTCTTCACAAGATATTGTCAGTATTCGAATGCCCTATCCTCTTTCTAACTCCCAGCTTCTTGTAACCTGTCTTTATTCAAATCTAAAATCAACAAGCTTGATCTCTCCTCCCTCTTTTCCAAATCCCACCCTCCTCTCCCTTTCAAGGGCTTTGTAATAGACTCCTAAGATATTCTCTTTCACCTCCACTGATGACAAAAATAAGGTGTGCCCACCTTATATTGTCATGACCAATATGTGCTGCTGTTTTCTTCTGTTAGCTATGACTTATTAATTGCTCTAACGTTTAGTGTCGTTTCACAATGTCACAAGTTTTAAGAAGGAAAAAATAAGAAAATCAGGGAAAACTAAGCCATGTTTATTTACGTTTATTGTGTTATTTATATTATTATTTCAATTTCGATGTTTCCTATCAAACATTCATTTTTAGGCCCTCTTTCATCTGTGAATGATTCTGGAGACAACACTTCTGGTACAACAAGCAGTAGCCCATACTTTTCAAGTTCATTTTCTGCTGCAGCCGATCACGCAAAAACACTATCAGAAAAGGAAACAAACTATTTCAGCAGTTCCTTTGATTTACAGAGGACAGTGAGCCCATCTGCCTCTTTAGAAAGCCCTTGTCATGAAACAACATATCTTTCAGCGACAACCAAAGGATGCTCTCCCATTAAAACTATGTTGGAGCAGAGTGTGTCTCCAACAAACACACTTCTACATAAAAAGGCCAGCATGTTAACTGATTTGCCAAAGGTATCACAATATCAAAGATCAGCAACGCCACAAAATGCTGACGTTTCTACCCAGTCAATTGCCATGACAGCGTCAAGCAGTGGAAACCAGTTTGTGTTCAGCAGAAACAAGACCAACACAGAAGAACCAAAGACACAGGAGGCATCCGTATTTGCCATTGTCTTTGGAGTTTTGGGTGCAATTCTAGTTTTTGGAATACTTGGAATGATGGTTAGAAATGTGTACGTTAAAAACAAGAACAAAGTCAAGAAGATCAAGAGACCTAAAGGTTCGAAAAAGCTTCCATGATGAATAGAATTCTGCGTACCCTCAAATAGCATCAAACAGACGGCAGCCTAAATTTACTGCTGAAGGAACAACTTACAACAGGATAGTTTGTTTGACAAATAAATCCTGTACACGGTGGATTTTTTTGAGGTAGAGGCCGAGCCTCTTTCGCATTATTTTATTTCATAGACAGGAACAGTTTCATAGATCTTAAGAAGCCGTGTTTCGTAAACTGAGAAAAATCGAAAATAATTTTAAGTTTTTGCGCTTTAAAGTCAAGTCTCGCAATGTAGAATACAATTATTTCGTTTCATATTTTTCAACACATAAGGGTAATTTATTTCTTTCTTTTAATCATTGTTTTAAATACGGAAGTTAGCACTCTATGATCTTGTTTACCACCATTTTAAACTTTAAATATCATAAAGCCAAAAAAACCCAAAGGCCAGTTGGGATCTAAAGATGTTATATGTTTAAGAGACATATTACCAATAACAGCACAGCCCATCCTCCACCCCAATAATTACGCCCCTGATTGCAGGCCATTTTTTAATTTATTGGTAGCACGATAACAAGATCAGAAAATATCAATAGGTAATACGATTTCCAGTAAACAATAAAGAGTATTGCAAACCATGATGACTTTAAACATGGTTATCGATGTTCGAAAAATCAAGCAAGGAGAAACAAGATTTCAAGCATTGTAATTCTTAAAATTCTAAATATATACATCGTTTTGACAAATTGACTATAAACATAACTTAAAGCAATACAAAGTTTTTGCGTAATTGGAGTGTTATTCTAAAAACGAACTATGAAACAAAATATACACCTAATCTTGAAATAATTGATCTCTTAAGCCCTTGTGAAGAATAGTTATTTTGGTCAATGTGAAATAACAATAAATTTGAAAAGTCTAAAAAATATAGGCAACAAACCTTTGTGATACTATAGCAGGCAAGATTGTAATAACTTAAATTACTATAATCTAGAATAGAATGCTTAGTAGAGTCGCAGAGTTTGAATAATTAACATCCTGTAACACTTCTAAATTCTAAAACAGCTACTTTATAGGCATTTAATATATAAGGAACTTGCAAACAAATAATTCACTAGATCCCATATTTGATAGTCAATTTGGCTCGCAGAGAGTTTTGTGACAACTAAGACTTTATCAATATTTTGAGAATAAAGACTTCCCCTGCAGGTAAAATGTTTAATTATTTATAATGTTAGTTGATCTACACAACGCTCTTACCAAATACTAGTATGAATTCAAATTTTTTCCCGTTTTACAAAAAAATCTTATTCACTATATTGACAGCTATTTATTGCCCCATAGGAAATAAACTATAATAGGCGTCTATAAAATGAAGAAATACCAAGTATAAGATGAAAATTATCACTATCTGTTATTGAAAAACTTTTAGTAAATCTTGTTCCATATCTCGGAATTACATAAACTACTATGTCATTAACGTCACATAACGTTAAATCTATCAATTTTTTCTTGAATAGCTTTCCAGCTGCTATCCAATCAACATTTCAGTTTCAACAATATTTGCCATGCCATGGTCTTGATATCCTCTCGAGAGTATAACCATTTGAAGGTTATCCCAATCGTTCGTCAAATACTTTTTGGTGGATGCAGATGGTGAAAGGCAGCTTGTGGAAAGCATTCTTTGCATCGATAAACAATTTCTATACCGAATTTCCCAAGTAGCTACACCACTGTTTCTCTTGCAGCAGTGAAATCTTCTAATTTATTATCAGCGATCCCTATCAGCCAACATGAATCTTTAATCTTTTCATAGTTTAAACTGTAATGTTCCTCCTCATTAATACTAATTTGAATGCTTTCTTTTTCCTCATCGGAATACGTTACTTCCAAAACTTCGTCAGTTTCATAATCTGATAGAGACGCGCCATCACAGGACGATGAAGATAACGAAGAAGTAACTGATGGCTTTCGTACTGATATCTGATTTTCTGTTCGCTCAGCTTCCATTTGTAAACTAATACCCGAATCATCAGAAAACCTAGAAACATCAGAAGACGAGGAACTGGTCGAGCTTGTACTTGATATTGAAATTTTGCGCTTGAATTTTTCGCTATAGTCTATTGGAGTAGTATCTTTGTCTTTCAAAAATGGCACTAAGAACAAGAGGCAGACACATATTGTTGAAAAACCGCCAGATAGGAAGAACGGTATTGCATATGAGCCAGTTATTTCATACAGGAATCCTGAAAACAGAAAAAGAACTAAATTAGACTTTACATAGGTTTTATTACTGATTTCAGGGGTGCAGGTTTTGCATCTAAGTAATCTAAAGACTACTATATTTTCTAAACTAGTGATGATTGAACACCTTACTACAGTGGAATCCCGATATAACGAACCATTTCAGGTTCCCTGCGGAGCTCGTTTTATCGGGATTCCACTGTACTTCATTTTTCGGTGGACATGGAGGATCTGGATAGGTTTCCTGTTTTGCTAGATGTCATATGATTAGGAGAGCGTTTCCTGACCCGAGAAGACCTGCAATTTGTTAATGTAATTGAAAAACTCTTCGACCTGTATGACACGTGGTTAATCGGATTATCCTGGCCGGATTCTTCAGTTTCGGCGGCTTTTAAGAAACAAAAGGCAACGCTGAGGACTCAGATTTGATGTTTCTGCTGCTGCGGCAAACATATATTTGTTTTTTTAATGTCATTACTTCTAACATTTTTGAATCTGTACCAGGGTGAAAGTTTGAGTCTTCTGACGTTGGTGGTGAAGATTTTGCGAGGCTGTTAGGGGATTTATATTGTTTGCCCCTAAAGTTTGATGCCAACCACTCAATTACACTAATGGAAAATCCGCTTTTCTACTTTTTTGCATTGAGTACTCAAGTTTCTTATCTTCTAATGAATATCTTGTATTTATTCCTTATGGCAAGTTTTGGACATATATCAATGGACGTGATGTATCTAGCATGAACAAGGTATATCAAATCGACAAAAGATGCATATGGTCTAAAGGGAGCGTGAATGCAATCGAGTTTAAACTATACTTTGAACTCTTTTAATAATAATTCTTAATTTTCAGTCAGTCTAGATAGCTTTTGAGTAAGGTGGTGTTGGATGGGCCGGGGTTCGTCAAGAGACTTGAAATTTTCGTATACAATTTACCGAGTCACATCAAGTCTACACCATCATCTCCTTCTATACTTTCACTTGCTAGATGTAAAACTCGTTTCACGCGGTAGACTGCTTAGATCATGACACTTACCCGCAGCTGGTGGTCCGATGAGCATAAATATTGCCATGCCAACCATTTCAAAAGAATATCCACTGTCAAGGCTGTGCTCGCCAACGATATCTTCAATCACTTTGAGGGTGAAAACTGTGGAACATGCATCGAAGAAACCATAGAGAATCGTATAAGAAAGCATCCCGCCAAAACTGGTCAGCAATGGGCAAAAAGTCGTTACCAGTCCACATATGAAAAGTGTAGCCTGAAAAAAATTAAGATATAGTTAATTGCAATCAAGACTTTTTTTGTAAAGAAACACCGGAATGCAGTAGCTATTAATCCTTGTATCAGTGACGGCATTAATTCTAAATATATCTATGAAATTAGATATTTGATAGTTGGATTAAGTCATGGAGACGAGAAATACCGGCCTCGGGGAATATGTAAACCACTATTGTGAAAAAATACTTACTTGCTAAAGGGGATTAACCTTTCTCGAGGAATGATCTATGACAGCATAGTGAGCTTGGCTATGGCCCTCCCTTTATGTGATGTGCTTAGAACTCAAAATTGCAAAATCTTTTCCAGATCACATTAACAACGAGTTACCTGGCAGCAATAGACCACGTTTATGTTGCGGTACCACATCGCAATTTGTCCAAAGACGATTTTGCCAACCGACTGTGCAAGTGCGATAGAGCTTGGTAGCAAGGTTGCTTGCATCAAAGACACACCTTGGCCCTCGGCCATGTTTATCTGAAAAATGTACAGGTTATTAGGTGTAATCCTACAAGCTTCTGTCGCTAAAAACCTTGGTTAATGTATTGAGTCTTTGAAAAACGGTTGTCACACATACTGATCTCTACATAGTTAGCAACCACGACAAGGGACATTAAGAACACAAAAATTTAAATTGCCATGCCCTGGAATTGTCCCCTTCCCTTTTATTTTTGATAAAAGATTCTCTTAGTTTGTTTGAAGAGCTCGAGGAAAGATAAAATTTTTGTTGGATTCTACTTTACTTTTAGTGATATGTCTCCAACCTAATTGCACATGCTTCAACTGGAACATCAAAGTACAACGGGTGTTTAAATTGTTTATGCTTTTCAAAAGCCAATGAATTGTAAATGCGCATGTGACCAGCTTCTTTGCTTGGAAGAGCTTATTTATCGAAGAAAATACAAAAACACAATCTTTGAAACATGAATAAACACAGGTACGGAGGAACAGCAATGATTATGTCGAGACTTTATCGAAAACTCGTTCTATCAAATTAACAAGCTTGCATTTGTAGAGATGCGATTAGAGTGGCAACTGGTACCCGTGGGCTGGTTAAAGAAGCAGCAAAGCCGCTGTTGAGTTAGGGGAATATATCTAAATGAACCGGCAACCAGCAAAAACAAAAAGATCGAGGTGCTTAAAGTTGGCCTAAACCAATATAATTATGAAGAGTTTGAAAGTAAGTGTTTGAAAAACTAGGCAAACTAATTATTAGAATTAGACGGTACTATCGAAAAGTATCCACTAGTTTCAAGGTACCATAGTGCAAACATGGTTTTTTTGCTCTCATAAGGGCCTGATCATCATTATCTAACAGTAGCTTAGCAAGAAAATTGAGCTAACTTAATTTAAATTTCTATCAATACTTCTAAAAGTTTAGAAAATTGTTTCCATAGGAGCCTCGTTTAAGGAAAACCTGCCTACCAGCCTCTTTTTCGATAAATTTGCTCTGTCCTTTAGAAAAGCCTGTATTATGGGAAAACAATTAATAAAATGATTTGTTTTAAGAAGCAATTCATAAAAATGTAGAATTGATGTTTATATTCTTACCAAATGAACAGATGGAATATAGTAACCAAATCCGTTCATCCACATAGCAATCGAGAATGCTACCAGTGCCTTGTTTTTCCATATCTTATTTGAAGACTTTGTATCGAATTTCTCTAATTTTGATTTCCTATCACATTTGCACTTCTTCTTTACCCGTGTAGAGCCAAAAGTAAGACCACATATAAAAAGAGGAACAGCCAATATGGAACACATGCGCAGTGTGATTCTTAGCCCGAAGTTTGAAATAAGTAGATCAATCATGTAACCGACAGGAAGGGCGCCAATACCATGTCCACTGAGAGCTATACCATAGGCGATTCCACGCTTGTATTTAAAAAACATGGGTATAACGAAGATCCCCGTAAAGTGAATCAATCCACAACCAACGCCATAGACTATTCCATATGTCACGAATAGAACTGAAATAGAGGTGGCAAATGATGAAACTAGAAGCCCAGTGCCAAACAAGACAGCTCCAATGCAGCACACTGCACGGTAGCCAAGGCGAGGCAGTAGCATGTTGACAAGGAACGAACTCAGGTAGCAAATGGAGAAGGCGACAGATCCGACCCAAGCTGAAAGAGAGATAGAAATAATGGTAAAGCTTGGTTGGGAAAAATAGCTTAGTTAATTTGATAAAACATTATAAGTTTTTGCTAAGGATTAGAACCTATAGCGGAAACACACAGTTGTCAAGGTAGGATTGATGCTAGGGGTTGCTAGTGTAATAGAACTGGAATCTAATCACTAATTCATGCTAAATATGCTTTTAATAATTTTCCGGTTTGTATATTTTGAAATCGCTGTTAATATCATAAGTCAGTTCATAATCTCAATACGAGTTGCACGCAACCTCTCGCTATCGTTCTTTATCTACTCAAACCCCATTACACTAGAAGAGGGGGGATAAGTGCCAATCCTACGAGCTTTATCAGATTGAAATCATCTCTGCATATACCTGAAACGCAAATATCTGAATTGGCCTTCGCTTTCTCTCATGTTATTTACTCACAACTCAACTCATGCTTTATTTCATCTTTCCTGACAAGCTTTAACATTGCTTGATGTCCTATTTTTGTATTTATTTGGTACCTCTTAATGGTCGCCATAATTATACATTCTCAAAACATTAGAACTGTTCGAAGTTTTAATCATAAAAACGCAGGTATTGCAAAAAACCGGTTTTTTAAAACTTTCAGGATTTTTTAAAAAAAAAATTTAGAGCTGTACATTATTCTGGGGACTACCGTGTTGAAGAATTTTTTCTTACTTCTTAAAAGCCTAAACAAAATGCACCTGATACGCAATTATATGTAGACACTGAAGTTATGCATGTTTCATTTCCATGCCTATGGAAGGACTGCAGATCATATTACAGAGTTAGGGGGCTTCGTCGTTTTTGGAGGCTAAACATTATATAAAAAAGAAGAAGGCAATTGTTTCTATGGTTTTAAGTACAATTTGGAAAGTGTTGGAGGGGAGGCTAAGGCCCTCCTCAGTCCCCTTCTGCCCCCCCCTCATTAGTAACTGCACAACAAGTTGAGAATTTAGTTGGCTGTCTGTGTTGTTTGAACATACCGCTGTAAAATTTAAAGTCAAAACTTGTAACATGATTTACTTTTAGCTCTAGATTTTTAATATTCTTTGATTTAAGAGTTTAACACTTCTTTGCGTATGCGTGACTAGAAAAACGTTCATGAAGTTTCGTAAACACTAAATCTCCTTACCATCAAATGTCTTTTTTCCCAAAAGGTATTTGTTTAATTTGAGCATTACCTTTGTTTGTTTCATTTATGAAACTTTGTTTGTTTTTTTCTAACTTGTTTGTTTTTGTATATCTTTTTGCAACAATTTTCTTGACTTTCTTTTGCATTGAGTAAAAATTTTAGAACTGCACGGAATTTTGTTTATAAGTGCACAGAAGGCTTCTTGAACTGCACATTTTGTGTAGAGCTGCATGTTGAAAAAGCCCTGAGATCTTTCGACAAACAAAAGCTGCTTGCCGGCTAACGGAAAATGAGAGCACAAATCTAGGAAAAGCCTGATGAACCAAGGTTATCACACATAGCAGGGCAGGACTAAGCATCTAAGACGGCTTTTTCTAAAATATTCACGTTATCAAACAGAAATAATCGTGTTTGCCATCCTTGTGGGGGTCAAGAGCTTTCAAGAAGAGATAATTGGTTGCTGCAGCTGGTTTTAAGAGCGACAATCTCCGTACCCTAGGTACCACAGCCGCAAAAATTCAACGGCAGGAAAAAAATGAGAGCTGCGAAGGCGAAAAAGAGAGAAGAGGGGAAAAGAACATTTTTCCTACCACTGCATTTTTGCGGCTCTAGTACCCAGGGAACCATCTCCGTAACCTCAAAGACTAGTCTGAAGGGGATTCCACAAGCCGAACCTTGTACTTTCGATTCGGTCTGCCTTTTGTCATGAATAGACCACGAACCAACTAGCCCAGGACAAGATCCTAAAGCGATCGGCTGGCAGCTCAAAAACATTGTAGGATTCATAGCCAAAATCAAACAAGAAAACTAAGAACGATTGATTTAATAAAACTGTGATTTGAAAAGACATCGTATCGCCCGAAATTATGGAAATAAAAAAGAGGTAGTTCAAGGAAATATGAAAACTCTAGCTTTGGATTCGTGCGTTCATCGTTTATCAAACGACTTGGGGAGGCAATGATTTATCATTTGGAGGCAGATGTTTTTGCTTAGGACGGCATTATATCAAGCCTTGCTTTAACGCAGCTCAGCGCATTTCTTACATTTGATATTCAAATTAAACTCATAGTTTTATCAACTTCGAGGTGAAGCTACGGCGAACGAGACTATATATTCTAACCAAAAATAGCCAGTAGGCCATCAAAATGGTTAATCGAAATCTTAAAGTTTTTAAATCGATGAAAATTAAGTCAACAGAGAAGTGTTTAGGTCATTAAGATGTCTAAGAAACTATGAATTCAAAATCGAAATTCAGGCCAAAATTCTTCCAGCTGTCTTAGTTTATAAAAACGTCTTCTGAGCTTAAAATTAATCAAACAAGCTTAATCATCGTTTGAGAAAAGCTATCAAAATGAAATCTACATAGCTCTGCTCATAATGAAATCTACATAGTTCTGCTCATATTCCTTGGTTGAAATTGAACGAGGTAACTATACCTGCTGAACTTTCAGAAGCGTTGAACTCTTCGATCAGTGCTACGAACAAGGTACCAAACGACGTGTAGAGACCCATAACTATAAATTCTATGAAAAATAATGCTGCACAGACGACCCAAGAATACCAGCTATCCATCTTGCGCTCGGGAGTAGAACCCTCCATCTTGTCTTCTTGTCGTCTGCTTTCCACGCCAGTCGTTGAAAAAATTTCCACTTAGACTTTTTAGACCTAGGTCCGTATTAGCCCAAATCTCTTTGTTTCTATCAGCCAATCAGCGTTAATTTCCTGTAAATCATGGACAAAAAAGGCTAGCATAGTCACCGGTTTTCGATTCTGATTGGCTGAAGATAAAGTTCAATGAAACAGGTGATAGACCTTCTATTGTTTGATAGACCAAATACAGTCAACGCTCAAATCACGAGACTAGCAGATTTGACCTAGGTAACAGGACATCGATATTGCATGATGCTCAGGGGAAAACCAAAGACGACCAGGTGCCTTAAAACAGAAATGGCGTCTCCTCTGAAAGAAGGGAAGTACAAGAAATGTTCATCGGTTCATGTCAGATCACCTAATTTGTTATTCTATCGCTTTCCCGGCCTGATCTTTAACCAAAATTTCAGTTGTTTGTTTTCGTTGGGATAAGAAGGAATATTGCGACAATTGATTTTGAATTTAAAGTACATCTTTTTGAGTGAAATAGGGATTTAGGCCCTTGTCATTAATCATTAACAACAGGAATTAACGAAATGTTGTGTTCCACGGTATCAAACTGAATAATGATAAAACCATGCCAATTGATGCCTTAAATATTTTACTTTCCTTTACATGCTTACATGCTTTAAATCTAAGTTAATTCTATGAAATAGCAGCTTTGGTTGGTCTAGAACCTTTACAAGCAACAAATTTCACACCTCGAGAACAGGTAGGCATCAGGTAAGTGAACGAGAACAAACAGATAGAGCTCACTTTTACAAGGTAAGGGACGCGTAAGGGCTTGGTGAATGAAACTAGGTATTCAAGACATCGAAGTATATAAGCCACCAGAACCTCTTCTAGTGGTATTGTTTTTGTCATATTATCCACCTACACCTGCCTTTGGCCATGAAAACGCTAAACATGGCAGGTCTATAGAGGCATTGATGTAGATTCATCTTAAAATGTTCCTTTTATCGAAGGAAATCCTTCTGGCTGAAACGATCAAATAACCTGCATTTTAAGCTGTTTTTCTTTTGAAAACATTTGCCTAACCAAATGGCTACCATATTACATAATGCAAATGTTTGTTTGTTTTTGTTAGTTGCGCTGGTAACGGCTCAATAGTGTCATTATTAGTATTATTCTCCTGTTCCTTTTATTTTGGTTCTTGTTGTCTTCCCTTGCACGTAAAAATTAGCATGTTATCGTTCTTTTGAATGATTGATGATAATCGTTTTTAGCCATCCATCTTTCTATTTCAGGGCCTACGACGAATGGGGTAGGCATGGCCTCCCCTCACTTGTTTGCAAAACAATAGGGCTTTTTTCAAAATATTTGGTTATGATTGTTTAATTTCCCTTGTCCTTCCCATATTAAAGCATCGGAGCCTATTTCATTAAACTCGCTTCTTTGTTTCCTGATTGAAATGAACAAGATTGAAAGCAGCTTTTGAAATAGCAAGGGGGCTCTTGCACAAAATGTTGCTAAAAACAATGAAAAAGTAGAAATTGATTTATCTTTTGGATTAACCCTTAATCGAAAGCAAGGTCATGTCAAAATATCATAAAATTCTGCCTGCTAACATTGATCTAACCGAAAGATAAGTGTTCGCATAAAATCGTCAATTTCATTTACGAAAAAATGGGGCATTTTTTGCATTGATACCGATGCTTTTTGTAGCCCTTGGTCCAGGGGAAAATTGACACCTGGCTCCCTCTTATGTGGTTACTGACAATCTTTTTTATAAGAACCAGTAAATTGAAATTCAGACTGGCTGTTCTTGATTTTTTTAGAAAATCTGAGAGTGGATTGTTCTTGATTTGTTCTTGAAATATTAGGGTAAGAGCAGTACAATTGCTATCTAGCATGCTCTAGAGGGGGTTCTTTAGGCCTCGGTGGCCCGCCAACAAAGTGAGAAAGACATCCTTTATTTGCCAACAAGTTTAAAAAAAGTACCTTTATGGCAAAAAGCTCTTTGATGGGGTTTTGAGAATTTTGAAATGAAATTGTTAAATGGTTTTCACAACATTGTTCAAAATCGCATTTTACAATAGCTCAGTCCTAGCTTGTTCTTAATTTGTTCTCAATTTTTTGATGGCCAATTTTGAGGCTCGTATTCTTATAAAATTGTTCTTTTACAAAAAAGTGTAATTCAAAAAAGGTTGAAAAATTATAGTAAAATCTGTTTCTTTTTGCCGTTTTCAGAGCAAAAGAAAGAAAGGCTCTAATGAAAGACTCGTGATTTGTGACCCACAAGTTAAATCTTATTTTCCGGAGTGGTTTTTCCTCACAAAGCAAAATTTCACGAATCGTTAAAAGACATGAAATATGTTACCTTTGAAGCTGGAAAGAAGCAGATATATAATAAACAGTCATGAATTTCGAAGGTTGATTGAGGCATAGAAATGAATCGATATTTGTGATGATACAATGCATCTAAGCTCAGGAAACAGGAAAACAAGTAACGGTACAAAGTCCATTTGGAAAACAGAGGTACGCTATGTTCTGCCTCTTGTCAGATAAAGCCCTGGCAAAACGACTAAACTTTTCACTAAACTTTTGACTAAACAAAAGTTGAGTGAAATGTTTAGTGAAATGTTTAGTGAAATGTTTAGTCGTTTTGCCAGGGCTTAATGTGCTGTATTCAGGTGTCCGAACATTTTTGGTTCTAGACCCGACACGCTGAATATTTAAAGATACCAGATGAAATATCCATGGGCGTAGCTAGTGGAGATGTAAGGGTGTGGCACCCTAAATTCCTAATGAGTTGGTGGTCGGTAAATCTTCACAATATCCTTAGTTTATCGGTAAAATCGTCTATCGGTAGTTGAAATAACACCTAAATTTCACTTATCTAAATCTTCGTTAGTAAATTTTATTATTTATGATCCTCTAACCACTAGCCTGGAAGGTCAAGCTTCGCCCGTAGAAATATTTCTATTTTTTTAGAAGGAATAAGGAGGTTGGTTGCACTGTTAAGGGCAGTGCCGTTGGAACAAAGTTCATATTGGGGGGGGGGGCTGCCCATTGTTTTCCTTCTCATTCACTACACTGTTAAAAGGGAAACATACTCAATTTGACAATTATTGGAGGGGCTCCGGCCCCCCCAGCCCCCCAGGTTCCGACGGGCCTGAGTTAGCGCTTGAGAGCTTTCTCAAGGCGGATCTCCACTAGCCGATTGTAGATGCCTTCAATCCTGAAAGAACTTTATTTTGAACCTGACACCCTTTTTTGTCATTTATGTAAATCTAAATGAATACCATTAAAGCTAGGCTTATCCTTTTCCTCTTTATATTGACAGGGAATACCAGAGAGTAATCCATATTCAACCTGGGAAAAATGGGCAATTGATTTTTATTTGAATATAGTTAGGAAGCTATCTTTCAAAAATTTTGATTTAGATTTTTTTCAAGTTGATAATAACAAGACTGCTCGTAGGAAAATATAGCGGCCATCTTAATCTACGCTTTCAAAAGACTTTATCTGTCAAGGATATATGGAACAAAATTGACAACAGAATGGACATTTTACATAAATGATACAGGAGGCTTGTGGCATGCCTTCACAAATTGCGGCAGCCCTCAAGCCTGAAAAAGAGCAGTGACATTATAACAGGTCCTTTTAAAACATACTAACTAGGGGGCGATTGCCTCTTCAGCCATGGTGATTTTTCATTGTTTTAACAATAGGCTATTGTCCTTCTTTCTATAAAAACAAAGGCTAGCCCCTGCAGCTGAGTTCCCTTCAAATAGGCTACGCATCGTAAACTAGCAAAAGAAATGGGAACACTAATACAAAATAGTTAAATGCAGAGCAAAGTGATGAATACGCAATGCAGATGACCACTAACAATTTCACACCTTTGAACTAGGAATGCACAGGCCAGTTAATATAGACAAGATAGCATATGTTTATCTAAAATTGATTTTATGGAATATGAATGGAGACGTCATCAAATAAAAAACATGTCCAAATACTCAGACCTGAATTATCAAACTAAGCAGTTCATTACCCTTACGACATCAAGGCCGGGATTAACCTCGTTTTGGAATTTCCTCTGAATTAGTTAAGTTGTGAAAAGTTGGTTTTAATTAGCTTGAGTATGCATAGCTAGAAATTGTACCAACTTTAAATAAAGAAAGAAAAAAAGAAAAAACCCCCGTCGGTGAATTTGGCTTTGATTCTGTAGAATGATTTTTTTGGTAATCAGTAGTAATCAAATATGCAAAACTTTTACGTTATCTAGGTTTTTACTTTCTTTACCTCAAAGCTAAAAATCGAATTGTAAAAATAGGCGTTTGTATCGAATTCTAGGTATTTGAAGGGAGTGGTACAAAAATCTTATTATTATCTAAGACCCTTTCCGATGCTTGCTCCTACATCTGTCCCTGTGACTTAGTGACTTCCAACGTTACAGATAAATTTTCGGCCCAGCTTTATGCAACTAAGTTGAGAGGAGCGCTTAATAACAAACTGTCCATCAATATTTCGCACAGAGGTGATACAGCTCAGGACAAGAGGATTCCTTTGCTTGCACACATTCATCCTGTCTTGAAAGTCTGACCAAACTGTAAGCATGGCGCTCATGTTGACCACTGCCCATATTTGGACTTTGCTAAATGACATTTTTGCTAGGAGTCGCCCACAGGTTTTCTAGAAAATAACCTTTGAACCTGATCAATTGAATAATAGTTTCTAAAAACGATTCAGCAGTGGTTTAAGGCTACGGATCTGTTTTTACGTGACATGGATCTGGGTATTTTTGCATGCATTGTAGACTTTTTGCCCACATATTTAACGCAGAACTAAAATCAAATACTTATTATCAAGTTTGAATATACCAGTCGAAGTAATTGCTACTCAGCATCTATTTCTAAAGCATATGCAGTATTCCGAGGCGTGACGAGTAATCGAGTGAAAATATTCAACAAAAACTGCAATGGAGAAGATTTACACGATTTTTGTGAAAAAGATTGGTAAATTTGCAGACAAGCAATTCTCCTGTACTTTAGAGTGATTTGTAAGTGTCCTAAGGTATGCTTCCAAATACTTTAGATGTTTTAATGTAAGCGTCCAAAACTATAGAACACGTAATTTTTTAGAAACCTTTTTCCATGAAAGTATTGGGTTGTATTACAAAAGTACAGAGATTGTCGTCGACGTTTAGGTGGAAGGAAGGTGTAAGGAAGGGATGTATGCTAGCCCCACAATTATTCATAGTTTCCAATGAAACGAATCAAGCTGCATCAAAATGGTGCGCATCTGTACGACGGTATGATTTGTTGTCCTTTTGTCATCATATAGTAAGGTTTAACATGCAAATTACATTTGCAAACAATTATTCTGAATATTTATGTGGTATATAGGGAAAGAATTTCAATTTGAATAAGATAAAAGTACTTGTTTTAGGAAATGAAGATTCATCGGAAAGATTTTTAAACATAAAGCTGAAAACCAGGTTAAGTAAGTAAGATAGATTCACAGGTTTCTTCTTTTAGCCAAAACATTTGGTGCAAAGTTGCCCGAAAACCTTGCACTTGAGAGAAAAGACAATTAAGGCTCTCAAGAATTACATATTTCTTAGAATTAGAATTAAAACAAGAATTAATTTTATGAAGAAATGGAAAGGCTTGCCATCTTCTGCAGCTTTTGAACATCTGGCATGAATTTCCTAAAATTGCTAATAGCATTGTCAATTTGCGTCTAGGGTCAGCAACGCACTTTTAATGTCCATTTCCAGTCTTGAATAAAACAGATGAAGGGGCCAATTTGTAGTTTATTATTGGTCACAGGCTACTTGACTGACTTTTTACCACCCTCACCCTGTTGAAGTTTTTAAAAGAAGCCATACAATGTTGATATTCATTGATATTTTAGCAATTTCTTTTCAATTTTTTGTGGAATTTATATGAATGTTTCTTGTGAAAGAAAGAATCAAAACTTATGAGAAATTATAGTGTCAAGATTTTGTGAAAGGACCCATTACCCTTCTATTGCTTTTTTAAATAAAAAGGACCAGGGTGGTGGTCGCCACTTTGCAACCCCTTTGAGCCTGAAATATTCTCAATTTGTTTTAAATCTATTAGGATGTAAGCAGTGCAATTGCTAGCAATTTTGTTCAAGGAAAGTATTTAGGCCCTATTTGCCAACTACGTGAACGAGGTATCCTTTGTTTGCCAAGAAACTTAAAAATTCGCCGATAAAGCACACCTAGATGAGAAAAAACTTTTCCTTGTTGAGATGAGATTTTTTCAGAGGCCTCGCGACTTTGTTCCAAAGGTAAATTTCACAGTACCTTAGCCTCAGCTTGTTCTTTACTATTGATCAATTTTGAGGCTCGTCTTCTTATAGATTTATTCTTGAAAAAAGAGTAAGAGTGTATTCGGTTTTGTGCATTTTCATATATTGATGATATAGTACCTACGTTTAATGAAGCACGAGTATACATGCTGTCGATTTAAAACTTGGCATCTTTAAAGTTGGGAAGCAACATTATCGATGAAACATATGGTATGTTAGAACCAGGGATGTCGAAAGCATTTCAATTTTGAATGAACACTTGCAGAAAAGGACAACATGTGTCATAAAAAGGGACAATTTGTCTCAGAAGCATTATGTCTCTATTAAAAGGCAGCAATCAACGACCTTTTTTGCGATCAAGAGATATCAAAGACAGTAGTTTACCGCTAATCTGAATAGAAATCAATAACACAACTCTAAGAAATTTTGTCCATAGTTTCTGCTTTTCAAGAATCTAAGGGCATAGAATAAATAAATGTCATACAAAATTTCTCCACACTCTCAAATCCTTTCATCAAAATCCAGTTGATAGTCAATTCTCAACCTGGGGATTCCCGCCAATGAAATGGCGTGTACTGTTTCTTATACCCTTGCCCTTTTCGCTGCGTTTAGACTTCGGCTGAAGAGTGATAGGTGTCAGGTTTGGGCGAGGTCACGAAAGGATCAAACGCTCTATTTTTACAAGCAAAAGGATCATGGGATTCATGCGAAGCTTTGCTTCTATTTAATGTTAACAGTTTCAAAGGTCTGCAAATTGACGCCTGTACGATATTGGTTTCAGTTTTACCAACTCTGGGCCAATTGCTATAAATTAGAGATGATTGGTTTTTTCCTAATGTTTTTACTCACTACCTCTTTTTTAAGCCCCCAGCACATGGAAACCCCCAGTTTACCATGCTAAAGCATTTGCATAGGCTTTCAGAAGACAATGTATTTACTGGGGCAAACAACTTGTGTCAAAATGAAGAAAAACAAATTTGAATGGAAGAGGGTTCTAACTCGTTTTATATATGTACGTGCTTAAGCTAAGATTTTTTGGCGTTGTAGTCTTGATTTTTCCAGGACTGCATTGGAGGCACAGATTCTACAACAAGCAACTGTTTAGGCTAAAACTAGTCGAACTCCCGATTGGGTGATTTGTTCACCTCGCTGTCGATTTTGATTGAGCAATGCAAAAAAATGCATGAAGACAACAAATTTTTATCCTAAATTGCAAGAATACAAATTTGACAACAAGAATGAATGCAAAGTGAGTAATTTTGATCTTTTCTGGTTGAGATTTTTAATTTTCAGCGTCTTTCATTATTGTCTCGGATCTTTGGTGACGTGAGTATTTTAAAAGTAGCAACAGAGCCATTGGTTCTCCTTCTTATTCATATACATGCTTGATTTTCAGCTGTCTGTTTTGAATATGGAATGCTATTGTCTACAGTAATTTGCACTTTGTTTAAAATCTGCAACTTTGCCATCTGCAACTGCCTTTTTGATATCTTACAGCCGTAAACAGCCATAATAGATATTTCATTTCATTTAAACGTTTTACTACCTTCAGGCATACTTTTATAACGTTTGAATAATTAGATTCCATAATTACCTTCAGAAACCCCCTTTTCCTTGAGGTCCTAGAGCAATTTGCCCATGCACTCCCTTTTTCGAAATATGTTTGCCCATTCAAAATAACTAAGCATAAGATATGTCAACTGCCCATTTGCTTACTCGACCTACTGGACAAGGTGGGCAAACGATTCGATTTTCACTCAATTTCTTCAAAAAGTCAAGTCGTTTCGCCGGGGCATATACTTACACATTAACTTAAATATTTGACAATAACAATTATTTTGATCTAACCAAAGTAATATTTTTACAGTTGGACTTGGACTGAAATTATGCAAGATCTTGATAACCTAACATATGATATCGAAATTTCTATAGAAGCAAAATATTTTGTCAAAATTTCTTCGTTTCTACATGCAACAGATTGCATCACAGTGCAGCTCAATTTGTCTTTCTAAAGCAGATTATCCTTCCACCATACACCTTTCCAAGCTGATTGCAACCTATAAAACATTCAACAAGGGATTATTGCAATCTTTTATTTCCTTACGTTGGTGATAATAAGATAAGCAATGTAATTTTGTTCATTATCAATACTGTCTTTCTATCAAAAGGAAGCATGGAGTAAGCTTCTTTTGATTTGTCTCTTTGCTTAGAATCTTCTGCAGGTGGCACTTTTCTCTTTATTGCGGAATTCACAAAGCATTGTTTCTTATTCGTAACTTTTCGACCACAAGTATCTTAGATACCGGTACATTTACTGTTCTCGCGGTATTTAACTCAACTTAACTGAATAAGACGGGTAGAATTAGGCAAATTTCATTTATGCAAAGCTTCGCAATTTGAATGCAATTCAAGCAGGGTACCATTCAATATACGGAAAAATCATTACTATGCTAATAATTTCTTAGCCTTATTATTAAAATTTTCGGGCATATCCGTTTGTGAGTAATAGCCTTTGCTAATTCGACTTTTTAAGCTGATTACAACATTTATAATACTTAACAGGGGGTTGTAGATACATTCATTTTTTTAAAAGGAACGAAGGTCGATGTTGAGTACTCCAGTTTCTTAATGTTCTGGAAATTTAAATTCTCATTGTTATTTAAGAGTTTCTTTATTATGATGTCATTAATGATTTTATGAAATGTTTGTGACCTTCTTTATCACGTCAAGAGATTCGCTTTTGTTCTGATGCTTTATTTAGATGTGGGAAGTAAATTTTTATCCCTTGTGTCTTAAGTTCTACGCCAACAGGGCAATCTTGTTCTTGGACTTTACAAAATTTCGTTGTTCTCAGTTTAATCACGATTTAATAGTTTCTTAATTTTTTTGCTTCGAGTACTGAAGTTTTTTAATTTTTTCTAACTGTCCGATACTTGTTTCTTATAGCCAGTTTCTTATAAAAAATGAGTGTATCTTTCTAATTACGACACATAAGAGATATACGAGAGACATAATTATGCCATACAAGAGTAATTCTTGGTTATTACTGATAAGGCATATAATCCCAACGTTTTATAATTATATCTAAGTCTATGACAATATATTTATAATCACCATAGTCATGGTAGTTTGATTGCTTGACGATACAATTCCCGTCCGAATTTAATTATTTGCATTTAAGCAAACTTCTGATAATAATAAATCTTGGCATATGGGAAAATGTTTTTTCTGAACCATCTGACGTTGACTTTTCTTATCAATACTGAAATGCTTTTCTCTGTAATGCTCTTAAAATTCTTTCGGGTGTCAAATGACATTGTCAATACACACAATGTTTTAAAAGCTTTCTTGTGTTGGAAGAAGGTTTTTAACGAAAAGAGTACCTTCTCAGGGTTCTTTGTAAATACTTAATATTGGGCTATCTAACGTATGTATCAGCTTTGCATCAATTATTAGTCCAAACCATCTTGATAAGGTATGGTACACGTCTTTGTTTCAAAAGATTCAGGTAATTTTGTCGGGACTCTACCTTCTAAATCTTTGGATAAATTTAGGCCCATTATTGATGTTGTGCTTAATTAACGGCACTATGTCCTGATGCATTTTGCTGGCCTTTTGAATTTCCCATTGGTTGGACTGCACAATACACCTATTGTTACTTATCCAATCGGCAGCGAAAGGCTGATTCGCAATGTTTTCTCAATCATAAACGCGCTGCGAAGCTTATTGTTAACTCTGAATGGAATGCTGACGGAAAATAGTTCCTTTAAAGGCCGTTTTGAGTAGAAAAGTTGTCAATTTAAAGTTTTTCAAGACATTTTAAGTAGAACAGTTTATTAGCTGTTCTTTATTAGCTGTTCTGAACAGATTCTGCTTTTTTTCTTAACATGAAAGCGAATTTTCAAAACACAATTTCTTTTTGTAATTTTGCTTTTGAGAGATGCGATGTCCTTATGGTGAATATGTGTTGTTATGTGAATCTTCTAAAAAGCCTATTTCTTAAGTGTAGTTTTCTGCATAGCTTAATTATATCAATCTCACAATATCGTTTGGTTCTTTGCTCTTCATTTTTTCACAAACCTAACCACAAAAATAGCTTAAGAAAGTTGACACGGTGGCTGTTTCTGTTTGAAACGGACAGAAGTGAAATTAAAGATTTTTGATTTTTAAATGGACTATTAAGTCGATCGGCAATTTTGTGAATTATGCAAATTGATAGATGTTTTTAAAGGTTGATAACCAGGCGTATATTTGTTTTGTGTTACTGGTATTATTTAGCTAATCAATATTGCTTTATGCCAAGTTGAAGCAAAATTATTATTGCGATTATTATTATTATCAGTGGCTTGACCCTCCTGTTTCTACCACCTTGAGTGGAACTATCTTCTCAAAAAATTAGGTTGGCTTAAATTTACGCAATGCCAAACTGTCTGTCGCAATGCCATAAAATCTTCTCTTAAAACCGACATTCAAATCCTAATGGGCACAAACCTACAAGGCGATGTTTAAAGTTATACGAAAGAGGTACTTAAGGCTGTCAAATCAATTAACGAAGATCGTCTATCTCAAAATTTACCATCTCAAGGAGTTACAATTTCCTTCCTACTGACACATTCACTGGAAACATTCAACTGCCTTCTATCAAATTTACGCAATGCCAAACTGTCTGTTGCAATGCCCTAAATCTATCGTAATACTAAAGAGGTATTAAAGGCTGTCAAACCAGACAACAAAGAACGTCTCTCTTAAAACTTACCATCTCAGGGAGCTGCAAATACCTTCCTCCTGAAACATTCACTGGAAAAGCTGAACGGTATTTGGTCAAGTACAAAGAGCAATCTGCCAAGTAACATTTTTAACTTCACTATCAAGTATCTTAACAACAAGTATCTTCCAACTCGTAAAAATCTGCTTAGTCAAACATCTGACTGTGAATTCTGTCTTCTTCCAGAAACATTTCTGCACGTTGTTGCTGGATGCAAAGTCTAACTTGACCAAGGCCGCTATACTTTTCGAGTCTTTTCGAGTCTTTTCGAGTATTTTCGAGTCTTTTCAAGTCTTTTCGAGTCTTTTCGAGTCTTTTCGAGTCTTTTCGAGTCTTTTCGAGTCTTTTCGAGTCTTTTCGAGTCTTTTCGAGTCTTTTCGAGTCTTTTCGAGTCTTTTCGAGTCTTTTCGAGTCTTTTCGAGTCTTTTCGAGTCTTTTCGAGTCTTTTCGAGTCTTTTCGAGTCTTTTCGAGTCTTTTCGAGTCTTTTCGAGTCTTTTCGAGTCTTTTCGAGTCTTTTCGAGTCTTTTCGAGTCTTTTCGAGTCTTTTCGAGTCTTTTCGAGTCTTTTCGAGTCTTTTCGAGTCTTTTCGAGTCTTTTCGAGTCTTTTCGAGTCTCAGTCAGTTAATAACATAAATGAGTCTTTTCTCCAAGCAGATTTACAAGGCTTTCTTTCCCCTTCTTTCATAACTGAAAATCAACTACACCCTGACTTACATCTAAAAACCAAGGAAAACTTTCTGTACGTTTAAGAACTAACCATAGGTTTAATTTCCTTTGTCAATCTTTCATCACTTGATATTTTTGGTTACTCCAGCAGTTCTTTTATCGACATGCGTGACTTCCTTTCTATTGACAATCAACAAAAACGTTATCTCATCTCCAAACTTCAAGCATCTCTATCCGTTCCACATATAACATATTCTGCTGTAGAAATAAAACTTGGACTAACCAGAAGCTATTACCTTTTTGATACTTAAAAGTTTCGAATTTTATCATTTTTCTTGTTGTTGATCTTTTCGTTTTATCACTACGATTGTAATAGTTTTATTTTGTGAAAACAGGCTAGCCAGTTGCAAATTACTTATGCAATAGAGAGATTTGTAATTGTAGTTTCAACTGGAATTCAAAATGAAAAGTTTCCATTATTTTCATTGTGAAATTACTTTACATTTATAGTTACTGCAGTTAAGTATGTCTAAGTCACGACAACATCAGCTCTCACCTGGAATCAAAAGCCACAAAAGGAGATGCTACTTGATCACTACATCAGCCTTGATCACTACAACAAGACGACTTTTGTTGATCTGTGACGAAAAACCATTTGATAATGATCGCATCTCGATGCAGAATCACATTGTACAATCGAGAAGGCAAAATGGTGAATTTAAAATGGAACAGCCACTCTGCAACAGCCAAATAATCCTTTGTTATTCACATCTTCAGTTCTTATTAAGACTGACTTCATTGATTTTAATTGCAGAGACTTGATTTTCAGTTAGTATTATCATAGTTAGAATTTGTATGAAATTAGTTCAAAGCAATGCTAAGTAATCTATATAGAACTGGGTCACTAATTGCAACTTGCAGAGTTTTGCCTGGTTTTTGCCTGGCCAAGCGAGACTAAGATTATGGTTTTTTACCAGGGCAGCTTCTCTGTCACCATGTAATGCTATATGCCCTTTCATGCGGTTTTATCATAGCCATTGGGACAACCTTAGATCATAATGACACCGGTTTCATCAAACATCTGAACCAAGCAAGCCTTTTATTACCTGCCGGCTTCACCTCATGCTATTCGTAATGACTGAAATTTCAATACAAGATATTTTTCTTAGGAAATATTTTAAGGAATGACTTTTAACCCGAGTGAAATATCGACCGCAAGTAACTAAAAACGTAATTCAGAAGGCTTGATCAAAAGCTAGATCATTCCAAAAGGTGTTCTTGGTCCTGTGAATGTTTCGTTAAATGTCAAGGGCATCATCTCGTATCCCCCTATGTCAAGCTTCTATCCTTCTATTCAATTGACATTGAGCAATGTTCGAAAACTGCAACTTATTCATAAATTTGCCATCAAAATTGATCATTGATCGTCAAGCAAGTGTTCAGATGAAAATTGCGCAGAGAATCTTCTCCAGAAAAGAATGGCTAATGCTGTTAAAATGAAATTCAATTTTTTTGGAGTTTTTAGGCTTGAATTACATGCTCTTGAGTAGACACAGATTTAGTCTTTTTAAACTACTCAGTTGAGTTTGCATTATGATACAGGCTTTCTTGTATTTCAAGCCAAACTAAACACATTTGGATATTGACTATATTACAGACACCACTACAAGGCACGAACTGTAGAAGTTTTATGTCTGCAACTAGTATACGGGGTTCGGCGTAATATAAGCAATGGGGACACAACTCCCTGCGTGACCGCTCCGGGTATGTTCAATTCTCGACTCCCTCTCCCCGACTGACCACAGGGATCCGAAGTAATAAAAAAAGATTTTCCTTCCAACGTATTTCCATCTTTTTTGATCAAAATGTTTTCCTTTATAAAGGTTTTCTTTTAAGAGCGATACAGATTTACGTAGTTAAGGTTTGTGAATAAAGAAACGAAGAAAATGTTTATGGAGGCTGACGATTCCTGTCGGAATCTGTAGCAAAATTCAGTGTAATGGGAGAATTGTTTGTATAAAATACTACCAAAAGACTTTTTATCACCTTATCTCTAAAACTAAATTTTCATGTGACCTTGTCAATCCAAAATCATTATAATGACAAATAGATAACTGTATTTTCTGTTTTGACACTGCAAGCATCTGTGCTACAATTAAGTAAAATTCAATTTTTCAGACTGCAGTCAAAATACTTCAAGATAAACCTAAAAGTATCCGTTTGTACTACAATACGTTGCTTTATTCTGTGTGGCTTTTTGGTCAGCTTAATAACTTTTATACAACGCCATTTTGGGTATAATCTAAATTTTTATCTCATGTAAGGCAAGTTGTCGGTTGGTAATAGCCAGATCTTAATCTTTAATTGTGGATTCGACTACGGTCTACATAGCAACTTCATTTTTGATTGCACATTGCTTAAGGAAACAAAGTTCCAGAATAATGGTTTGAAAAACAGAGCTTCGGAAATCGTAAAACATAATTATCGATAAAGGGAACTGTCTTGATATTAAACAACCACTGAATAATCATTTGGTCACAATTTGGCTGTTCAATTTGTTTCTCTCATGGCCACTCAGTAACATAACCATTAAATATATGTAAGTCTTTATCTGTAAAATGATTAAACGTTTCTAATCTCTCTGTTAAGCTCCGCTGGTGATGTTCCCAAACTCTGCATAGGTAGCAAAATGAATATCAAATTCACAAAGACAAAATTATAAAACTTTCGTCGATCACCTTTTTTATGTACACGGCTGCTTTAAAGGGTTGCCTCTCTTTGCCACCCTGCAGCTATTTTTCTGTCAATCTTTCTATATGTTTCGTTTTCGGATATTATTAGCTGAACTGGGTAACCGTATTTACTTCGACGATCTCGCTCTCTTTTTGACCAATGATCAGCATCCTCCCTACGGTACTGCGTACAATCATGAACAGAAGGACCTTCAAACTACGTCCAAAATGCAATAACGATATCTTCGTGTGACTTTAGTCACTTTCCTGCTCATCCAAACCTTGGTTGAGACCAGATTTGAAAGCCTAACCAATTGATTTGCCATTTTCTTTATTAAAAAATTTGTCGTTATATTTCACTCGTGATACTGATATTTCAAAGAAGCATAATGCAACTGTTTGCTTGGGTAAGTAGTATTACGATGCATCTCCAACATTTTAGGAAAAATGACGACGTTATGCCGCGTTACCTGCTCACTACACTGGATAAAATGAACGCTACATGGATAAAACTTACTTCTATATACTCATATCAATGGGATGGACTTTCAGGCAGTCCAACACTAGTAAAGACTCAATATTCAATATTCAATATTCACAGCCCAATAATCAATTGTCAGCGAAGCCAACTATGACATCAAAGCATCACAAAAGTCAATCACTAACTTTAAGGAGTGGGAAAGGACACAGTCTTCAGTGATTGAATGCGTTTTTAGATGATAGATTAAACTCATCATTAATCATAAAATATCCCCTGAAATTGCTTTACTTTAAATAGAAACAACTAATTTTCTTCTGACGTAAATTTAAGGAGAAATGCAATTCTGAAGTATAAGGCTGTCTATTAAAGATTTAAAAGATTTTAAAGAATATAACTTTTAATTAGGTTCACAGTTGTTTGCACAAGTGATAGTCACGGGACATAATTGACAGTCAGAAAAACATAAGTCATTGGTCTCATCTTTAACGTACTGTTTTATCAGTAATAGAAAGAAATATTGGCAGTTTGAGGGATTTTAATGCGGCCTTGCATTACTTAAGCCATTCAAACTACGAAAATGTTTAATATTTTGCTTCAAGACCCACACGTGCAGCACTTGGAAGAATTTCAATTTTGCTGCAAATTTTGTTTATGACAATATGAAAACTTCTGTTTTGTTGAATCCCATATTTCTATATCTTATCATAAGGTCAATCAAGATCTTGTCAAGATAGAGACTTTGTTTTATCAGATGATGGAGCATCTTCTCAAAAACTATTAATATTTTTTATAGTTTTTATAGTTTATAGTTTTAAAAGTCCATTGGATGAGAAATTAAGTGGTTTAAATATTAGAACCTAGTTATTAGATACCTTATTTTAGATAAAGTTACATTTCTGTTCGAAAAAGGAAGCTTCGATTTTTTCCAGTATCTCTAAATATTTTGATATTTTAAACAAAGTAGAGAAACTATTGGTCTCTCTAAATTTTCTAGATTACACTGCGAATTAAGTACAGCAAGTGGAAGAGTGGGAAACTTCAGTTCCTTTTTAATTTG
The DNA here is from genome assembly GCF_057945365.1 of Rhopilema esculentum. Classification (NCBI taxonomy): domain Eukaryota; kingdom Metazoa; phylum Cnidaria; class Scyphozoa; order Rhizostomeae; family Rhizostomatidae; genus Rhopilema; species Rhopilema esculentum. The sequence continues at coordinate 7,505,384 of NC_142832.1, read as the reverse complement.
CTTGCAAATTGTTTTCTTCTATGCACAAAGTGGAAGATTATGGCCTAATTCGGAGCAGCTCGCAATCAACTTGATGCCTTTACTTTGGCCGTCGATATTTTCTTCAGATTCGTTGTGGCATGAAAATTTATGTGATAATGCTAAACTTAATTGTGTAATTATGATAGATAAAGTTATACTTGCACCTTTAAGCGAACATCTATTACAAATCAGGAAATATGTGCATTTCTCGGCCATATCAACAAAACTTGACCAAAAATACGATAAGGAATTGCTGTGAATCTGTCTATCTTACCGATATACCCTGGGTACCAGAGCCAAATAATTTCGAGCGCGGATATAGAAGATAAAAGAAGAGGAGCGTATGTTTTCTGTTTTTCGCTCGATTCTCTAATTACGCGCTCGAAATGTTGTGGCTCTGGTACACATTGCTATATTATTCTTAAACCCAAAGAAGGGATTTAAACTTTTGTTGCAAAGTGAAATATAACCACTAAAGAAGTGATGCCACTGTATAAGAAGAAGGTTATAGACACACAATTTTCTGATAAGAATTCCTTAACTTTTGCCGAGCCTCAATATTCTTAAAAATGCCGATTTTGAGCATAAGATTATATGTAAACTATTTTATGAAGTGAACTTGATCTTGTAGAGCTGGCCAAAATGATTTCACCAGATTTGTCAACATTTGACACTTGTAAACCATATGTCACTGATATTCTAGCTTTTTCGGATTGCTGTATATTCTTACATTATCGTATATTAAAAAGTTTGATCAAATCCTGTCGGGTAGATTGTCAACAGAAAGCTGACATCTAAAAATTTATTTTCAGTAAATACTCCAAAAAACAAGACTCGCCAATAATTTACACGTTTTGAAGGTTTCCCAAAACCAGTAGATTGGAAGTGTGGCATCTTCTCTCCAAAGAGCAAAATTTCTAAATGGTACGTTTCGGAGTCAAGTTCAGAGACTTGCAAAATCTTCTCATATACCATCAAATATTGAAATGTTTATAGCTAAATGTGACCCAATACGTAGCGAAAACTTTATTGCTAAGTGAAATGTGACAACTCTTTTCAACAAACAAGGTGAAAATTACTTGTTTATTTGCTGGGCTACTTCAACTGGAGATAAGCTAAAAAAATGTTTAGAGTGTTTGTTTCTGAATTTGTTTAAGGAATTTGACCAAAGCATAAGAAATTGCGTTGCAGAATTCCGGAAAAAAGTATGCGAAGTAACGTTTTTGTGTTGTTTCTCCTCTTGATTCTGTGGCCAGATCCACTGTAGAAGGTTGTCATGGGGTCCAGGGCTGGAACTTCTTTTATTGTATGGAATTTTTTTATAAATGAAGTTATTCTTAAAAGAAGGGAAAAATTGGATGAATCACTGAGAAGCCATGCACGCCATGCAAGCCATTGCAAGGGTTTTTAAGAATTCAGTTTAATATGCACAAATGGATTCAGTTTTTCTGGTAACTTTGTAATCTCCCGTTACACTCCACTTTCAATGCCCAATTTTACTAAACAAACTCCTTTATGCGTGGTAAAGTTCACTTAGAGGAATCCTTGGTTGAACCAATTTTGTCTAGAAAACTTATTCTCCTGTTTTATCAATGTTTGTCTATTGAAGTTACGTACATCCGAACCAAAACACACATTTTCATCAAAAAATAATGATTTTGAAGTTCAAGTTTTCGTTTTTCTATTTCCAGTTTCAAATATTTCTTAAAAGCAGTTTCTTGAAAATTGAAGTGGTCGTCAAGTATTTTAACAATGAGAACGGAAGAAAAATATTTGATGAAGTTGACTTCAAAAAGAAGGCATATTTTGAAATTAAGGTACAATTGTATGAAGAAATCAGAGCGAATAGTGATAGAAAATGAACTGAAAAACTTAAAAGGAAGATAGGATTGGACAGAGCGAGATAGAAAGACAAAATTAACAGCATGGAAGGAAATATATAATTATAAGCTAAAACCTGTTATTCATTTGTATATAAAAATGGGGAAGGGAGGTTGGTTATTGAAGAAATGTAAATTGTTTGATAACTCCATAAGGATATAAGATCCCAAGGTTACAAAATGATATGATTTTCCAATGATTTTTTTCTTGCAATGTCTGTTGAGGCACATAGGAGGACAAAAGCAGAAATATCATCTTCAAAGAAATTGGGCAGGCTAAAATTGAAGTGCTCATTAAGTTTTGTCATTTTTCAAAATATGACAAAATCAACTTCGGCTGCACCTTTGTAGACATCTAGTCTTTAAAATTTGACAAAAAGGTATAAATTGCTAAGTCTGCAACATTTCCAATAGCGATCTAATTCTAAAAGAGCGTAAGAGGTAATAAATGGTATTACCACTATGAGGAAAAATATTAGTTGATAAAAGATATTACCTTGTTCAAAATCAAATCTCTTCAACATCTTTTCTAGGCAATAAAATAATTAACTTGCATAAAATAAGATACAGTATATGATAAGTATGAAATATAGAAAGTTATATCTTGCTTCAAATATAAAGCTTTTGAAATCTGAAACTATTTTCATTCTGTTTATATTATGTTACAATAATTAACTGCTAACGGTTTCAATTGTTGATTGTTATTTTTTCGATAAAACTGTCTGTCGAGGGTTAGTAAAAGTTAATCACCATCAATGAATTTATTCCAGTATAATAAATTTTTTTAATCTTTTTCAGTGCTGCATTATGGCATTTTCATTATCACGAAGATAACCAAATGTCTGTCTGCGTCACAGATCAGGTCGAATATCACATAAAAAAGTTGTTTCAATGAAATTTTAATAAGGGACTAAGTAAAGATTCCCATTTGAAAGAGATATGGAAATATAAAATTTGATTTAGTTATGTTAGCTCCATAATTTACTGCTGTGTTAATCCTGAAAAATTACTCTTCTCCAGTAAGAATATATTCAGTAAGTATATAATCCAGAAGAGTTTGTATTCTTCAGTAATTATAATTTTTATGTTAAGCTAGGCTCTTTGATTATGTTGCGTGTTAATGTCACACGTTTGTTTGTCGCGCTGTAGTAACTCCCTTTCCAGGAAACGTGCGTCACTGTCATCGTGTTATGTGATGTTTCACAGTGTTCCTTTGTTTGTGTTTTAATATATGTAATCCAAGTTAGAATAACTTAGTCTTACTGTTTTGACGATAAAGATAACACCAAAAAAGGAGTATCCTTTGTGTGCTATCTATTTGGGGCTTAGGCCCGTTGGCCTAGCCAAATTACAAAGACACCGTCTTAAGAAGAACCCTATCGTTACATTAGCTCCATAATTTACTGCTGTGTTAACCCTAAAATTACTCGCTTATACTGAATAAGTAAGGAAATGATTTCAACCAGAGGAAGTCTGGCATTCTAATTGCAAGTTGCTAGTAAAACAAAAGAGCCCGGTTCAGGGTGTAGCAGATCATCTTTTTTGAGCCACACCCACTAGTGAAAGCATAGCCTAAAAATGCTCAGTCGAAATCAATTATTGATTGGTGCTGTACTCTATTTGAATTAAGGATTCAATGCAGTTGAACTTTGCACAATAACATCAAAACAATAGTTCTATTTGTAACTTCAAGAAAGTCTAATAGCAGTTCGAAATAATAATCCTAGTCTAACTCTTCTAGCAATATTGTCAATCGAACCTAATAGACGTAATCTTCTGGTATTGAGACAAGAAAAAATCATAAATTCAACCTGCTAGACTTGTTCTTGCACGTATCATCTCTTCATTTGTCTAGGTTAGTATCTTGGCTACAATTTAAAATCTAGTAACCTACAAATTTATTAACACAAAAACATCATCGAGAGAACTTAAAAAGGTACCAGTCTTTCATTCTGTATTGAACTTTTTAAATCTAAACATGTTTATTTAACTATTAGCAAACAAAAAAAACTTCAATATAACTTTTCAACATGCACCTTTCAGGAGGTTTCAGAGAAAAGAAGAACTTGAAGGGAACCCGGGGATGGCCTTTTGCTTGCTACTTAAAGAGAAGAAACTTTCGCTGAAAGAAACTTTCACGGGAAGAAACTTTCAAGAGAAGAAACTTTCAAGAGAAGAAATTTTCACGGGAGAAACTTGCGTTTTTTGCGTTTTTGGCTTAAAATCGCGAAACGTTTGATACGCAAAACTTCCTGAAATACTAAATCTGCGAAAGTTTATTTCTGTTAAATATCCAGATATTTGCTGTTGGTCCTCTAGGAAACTTTGATGACGTTCAAATTTTGTTTGAACAACTTTTAATATTGTTTTCGTTGCTTTGTTGGAATCACGTGGAATTGAAAGACAGCAAAACCTCCTGAAATACTAAATCTGCGAAAGTTTATTTCTGTTAAATATCCAGATATTTGCTGTTGGTCCTCTAGGAAACTTTGATGACGTTCAAATTTTGTTTGAACAACTTTTAATATTGTTTTCGTTGCTTTGTTGGAATCACGTGGAATTGAAAGACAGCAAAACCTCAGTTTAATAGAAATGTTTTTCGTGCAAAATTCATGATTTTCACTTAAACGCAAAAGTTTGTTTATGCAAAAAATCCTGTTTCGCTTCATTCGTGAAAGTTTATTCCAAAAATTTGGCACTTCTCACAATTGACCCTTGAGTTATATGACCCTTGAGGACGTCTTATCGCGTATAGAAGTATATTATTAGCTGGAAATGTGGAAATAGCAACTCCAGACAACTACCAAAAACAACAGTTCCTTGATCTCTAGATAAAATTTCAAATTATATCTTTAGGACGTAGGACAGACTTCTTGTCTTTGCGCGAAATTTGAAATAGACTTTCTGTATAGTGGATGTTGGTTATAGTGGGCCCCTGTGGCCTGCGCGCAGACTTCATTTTTCTGCTTAGTGGTGAAGCCAGCCCACATTGACTTTGGCCTTGGCTGTGACTGTAATATCACAGTCTATGAAAATCACCTTCACTAACTTTTGCAGAAAGGGCCCGTAAATCATTTTACAGGAAATAAAAATTGCTGTGAAGATTTTCAGTTGGAAAAGTGGCCACAAAATATTGAAATTTTTTAATTCATCGATCGCCACTTTGCCACCCGGGCCAGACTGCGCCTGGTTTCAACAGTTATTCGAAACGCTATTCGCCTCTGGCGATCACAAGGACATCACATCAAAATCGAGTTTCAGCAGGAAGGAAGTGAGGGTGTATCCAAAGAAGAAAAACGAGGGGGGGGGAGCTCAGTCCCCAAGATTTCTACCAATGTTAACAAGAAGACTGTGCCCTCTCGAGTCTCCTTCATTTCATCCCTGATTTTCTAATACGAATGTAATCCATAGAATGTTTGTTGACATCCATCGTGTAATGAATGTCTTTTGTCCTACAGTGAAATGAAAACCCAAGCCCCAAGTCAAGTGAAAACCAATTACCGTTGGCCAAGGGTCAAGACAGGATGTTGAAAAGTCAAAATGTTGTACACTGTAAATTCACTATATAGCGGACACCTCTATACAATGGGCCTCTCTCAACAACGAACACCACTTTAGGTCATAGATAGAGGGCCACAAATACACACATATATATTTCTACAAATACATTTCTTTTTTCAGTAAGCAAAGACTCACATGATGAAATAATTTTCACAAGGTGGCCCAAATTGTAAATATTGCATTTGATCGGAATCAATCTCCAGCTTGATGAATCAAAAGAACGACCCATTCAGATATTTGAATATGTCCTTAGACTCTCAAGGAAATCGAAAATTTAAAAAGATGAAAACTTCAGCTTTTAGTGAAAAGATTTTAGTTGTTTTTGCTTGTACAGTACTGCTTTTGCAGTAAGATAGCTGCAAGATGATCGTCCTTTAGTGGGCTTCTGTGATCTGTTTTCACACTTTTGATTTGCGAGCAAAGCTATTCACAGTTTCATGTGCTTTCAAAGATAGAAAAGTAAATTAGGGCATTGAATTTCATTTCACTTTTCATTTTCAATTTTCTAGTCATAGAATTCCCTCATTTAGAGAAACACTGATTTACAGGAGGCCATACATTTGCAAAGAGAAGGATAGTTTCCAAGTGGAAAGTATTTTTTGTAAAAATCTAGCCAGCTATTTCCCGGGCATAAGTTTTCAATTGACTATTACTTGCTTGCAGATCATAAGGCTCATAAAGCTCAAATTGAAACTCATCTTTTGTTGTCTCTATAGCAACTGAGAACATGGCGAAGCGCACATCTGCTTATTGGAAGTATTGAAATCTATCCTCGTGGTATCAGTCATCTTGAATTTCTAGAAAATGTGTGGCGTGTACATAGCTTAGGAGCAGAATAGAAGTTTGGGTTCACTGCGTTGGACTTGTACTCGCTAATGCGTGTGCGCATGAATGTGTGCACTTTATTTGATCTTGCGAATAGTCACCGCCCTCTTGATTGTCACTGCATATATTGATTCAAATCACAGAATCACAGAAAAACGAAAAAATTCATATACGTTAGATGGATGCAGCGAGTTAACCGTGTTATGACGTTAGTATGAAGTGATATAGACCAGTTAACAATATCAACATGATGTATATTGTCTATGAGTAGGCTAACAAGAAAAGCATATCTTATTCATGTTTTTGATTAGCTTTCAAGGGTTTGAAAACCTTTTAGTTTGGTACGTCTACCAGATGAATCTTTGGAGAGACATCTATGACGTCTCCCAAAAGCAAATGGAGTTTAAAAATTTAAAACTGCTCAAATGTGTTGGATTCTTCTAAAAATCAAACGAAAAAGAAGAAGGGAAGACAGACAGTTCTGATGAGGAGGGAAACACCCAAAGGAGGCATCATCATCATCAGCATCATATCATATTTATACACGAAAACTCTATCAGCTACTAGTTTTTAATCTAAACTAGAACACAAAAAAGACTAGAACAGTATGGATTTTCTGGTCTTCCTAGGAAATGCCAAAATTGGCCTATGATTTTTAGAAGAAATTGTTATCTCTCGCATGATTCGAATTTAATACCAGGCATAGGGCATGCCTGGAGATCTCTGCCAGGATTCCCCATTGGACTGTCTGCTTGCATATAAGGACAATTCCCTACGATAAAAGGAGTCTCCAGGCAGTTCTGTCCATGAGTGATGGGAACGCAATCTTTACTTTATATGCCCATACAAATGATGTTACAATCCTGCTATAAGGCCTTGTACTATAAAAGATTAATTATGATTGAAGAGTATAAAAAAGAGAAAGAAAAAGTAGACAGAAGAAGGAAATTTTTTTTCTTCCTCTTTCTAAGAAATGAATGGAAGAGCTGAGCACACTATGGGAATTCGATAGGTAATATCTGAGATCAATAAAGCCAGTCATGGACTCATGAGAACTCATTTCGAAGGGAAATTTATCCTTTGCCCTGAATAGCTTGAATACTGCAAATGATTATAAAAACCCACACCTGCCATGGATGTATAAGAATAGCAACATTGGGTATAGAAATAGTTCAGACATGTTAGTAGACACAACCAGGGCCGTTGAGAGACAGCTCGGGCCCAAGGGTGATTCACAAAACTGGACCCCGTTAAGAAAATTTTCTGTGGCCACGCCCTTAAATCTCCCAGAGAACATTGAAAGCGCCCTTTTCAGGTACAATTGTTAAAAAGGTTTTGAAACATTTCTACAAGTATGTGAAAAGGCATTTTACATGTTACTTTATTAATTTTTTAGAAAATAAATGAATGATGTAAATCCCTAACACGAAATGTTGGTTATTCAAAGTAATTTTGGCAGGCATTGTACGGTAGTTTCAAAATCAGAGAGGAGCTCTTGTTCTCATATATGAAACATAAGGCCATGGCTTCAGGCCTCTTCACAGTCCTTGCTTTAACTGCAGATTGTTTGGTAACCTGTTGGTCTGCGTTTTAGGTACTGTACTGCAAGAACATCTTAAATGCACGTGTTCACACATTGAAGAATTGAGCCACCAGCACAAGAACCTTAAGCTGCGAAGGAGATTACGCAATGATCAGGAATATTTCTTGATTATGCAGCTGAAGGAGTTGTGCATTCACTTCTTGATTGTGCCTCACAGGTTCAAGATTGCTAATTGAATGAGGGATCGCAGAAGCATCTTTTCCATGTTAGGTGTTATAAAATCGATAGCCAAATTTCAGATAGTACTCCCGATGTCCAAACAATTTATGATTCAAACCAAGTGTCGAATATCTAAAAGGAATCAATCGAAGGCCATATCCTATAAAAATATAAGCTCCCAGCCCCAATGGTGTCATAGTTTAAGTCTAATGCCAGGTAGCTGTGCTGCTTTCTCTAAAGAGATCATTGCATAATATAATGAAATGGCAAAGGTCCACTCACTGAATTCCAAAGATATGCAATCCACATTAGGAGGAAATAACAGAAAGGAAAATATCACAGCCATAAAACACCAAAGCATCTTTTTAAGTTTGATATTTCCCACTTATGGTATCAGTTTTCAACATCACCCACTTTTTGCATCCAAAAAGTTGGCAGAGACTCATCCATTATGATTTTATTACCTAAAATGCCGGAACCCTGATATTTTACAGTTATCTTGTCGGTATGATGCCGGTATATTTTACAGAATTTGAACTTGACAAGTCATTAGTTGAAGGTAGATGAAAGCTTACAGAAAAGAAGAATATCGGTGACTGGAGGCTGTTGACAGCAGGAAGCCTACTGATTGCATGCAAAAGAAATTAGTATAAATGCCTCGAAGTGGTGGAATAGGGAAAGGAGGGGAGGGGGTATTTTACTTTCCCTTTTATCCAATCCCAAATTGCTATACCTTTATCTGCCTTCAAGTAAGCCTTACCTGTCGGATGTATCAGTTAAACGAGAGGCAAGTCACTTCAAGAAAATCTCGTACACCTTTGGCGGAAATCATATTGTTTTATCTGAATATTCTCGGAAATCCTTTTGTTTTAAGGAAATTCCCGTATGCTATTTGCAAGAGTGAATTGCCCCTCGAGGTAACAATATTCGTATGTCGACTGTGCTCATTGTAACAATATGATGCAGCATTCCTAGCAAATCTCTAAAAACTGCCCATGGTCATATTACAAACCTGTTTCCATTAATGTATAATATCAGTTCCAAGGTACACAACTATAAATAGCATCAAGAATCAGCCAGCATACAATACGTAAATGATACGTAAAAGTCAGCAGACCCTTTGCTAAAAGTAAACCACCAAGAACTGAAGTCGCTTCTTTAGCTACGTAGCGTTATAGTCAAGCCTACTATTGATCAGGGATGGCGCCACCGGGAGTGCTTAGGGGGGGCGAACCCCCCCCCCAAAAATTCGTTGAGCCTCTCCGTCGGCACTTTTTGAAAAATTTTAAGCAATGTCGGCACTTTCATAACTTCCACTTCGTGATTCTTTTTATTTTTTTTCAGTTTTTTTTCATTTTTTGAAATGGAATTACCACAGCAGAAATGGTGTTATATTAGATCTTTGTTGGTGGTTCACTCACAGTCGGCACTCTGACATTACAGCCCCCCCCCCCAGCATTTCTTTTCTGGCGCCATCCCTACTGTTGATGAAAAAGTGAGCTATGTAAAGTAAAGACAAGCTTTGGAAGATTCATTTTGAGTAGTTTGTGATTAGCGAGCACCGGCAGGTTGTAAATCTACGCAATTCAACTCATCGTTGTTTTCATAGATTTATAAAGTTAAATGCTAAAAAGAGGAAGTTTTTGTTAGTGCTACCAAGAAAAGCAAATATTATAAATCCAGGTTCACTAACAAGACGCTAAATCATAAAACAATTTATAAATAATTCTACTGGATGTCTAATACGTTTTTTTGGCTATGTAAACTATTGTAAACGTTTGGTGCGCTTCTTCTAAATAGCAAGTTAGGGCGAAATTCCAGGTACAATCATGCATAATATGACCCTCTCAAATGAATCTAAAAATCGTATGAATGATCGCCCATTTAACATTCATTCAAGCGTGCACTTGCGTGTGTTTGCAGCACAAAATATAGGAAAAGCTGAAGTAAAACTCCATTCAAAAAACTTCGACGCTTTCTCCAAGCGCATGCGCATTCGTGACCAACTAGCATTACTATCGACGAGGAAGCACACTTTAGAAAAATTTGTCGCGATAATAGCTCAGGACGCATTTCCTAAAAAATTGTAGCTAATAGAACCAACTGCTGTTTATCACAGCGAAGCCTACTGAAAGTACGACCATACTTTTCGTTTAAGTCTTTAGCTCTTTTCTAAAACGATATCAAACAAACAAAAATCGTTCTAATTGCGTTGAAAAATCAACAAAGATGTCGCGGAGGGTTTTCCTTCTGTCTTTTTAACAATCTTTATTCTGGTACAAAAACATGTGTCATTACTTGTTAGCCGCTGTTTATGATCATTTACTTATTCTTTCCCACCACTAGATGTGCTTGCTGAAAACATGTGACTTTATGCATAGTTTATTGATAAAAGAAAATCAGATCACATGGTAATGCTTTCAATTCGAACATAGGATGTTTGGATGGAGAAGAAATCATGTGATCATGTTTTTCTGAAACTAGTCTATGTGATCATAATGTTGGACACGCGAGAATGTCCCAAAATATGTAATTCATCACGAGGGATGCAGGCACAGCAATTGAACAAACATAAATCGGAAAATGCTTGCTAAAATATTTTAATAAATATGGAAGGATTTATCGATGCTCTAATCGATGTTGGTATCATTTTAGTTTTTAATATATACTTCGAAAATTCACTGAACCTAATGCTATAATAAGAAAACAAACATTTAATCTTGATGTAAATCATGTTTCAATGTTTGCTAAATAGTGAAACAAGGAAACTCGAATTGATTAGGTGCTATAATATTTTAAGCATCTGTGGAATTGTCAAAGCGTTATTTAAAGTAGTTTCGAAAACCCATGCTTTGAATTATTACGTAACGAACAATTTTTAAATAATAATCGGTATTTATCATGGTTATGATCAGAAATACGACCAAATTAATGACAACATATACAAAGGTGATATGAAAGTTATTATCAGAGTCGGATCCGCTTCCCTTTTCATTTCTCCTCGAATCTTTCTGCCGGCCTTCCGCGCTTCAGTCTTTCCATATGAACAATCAGTGTTTTTCAAACCCAGATTCTGTGGTTACAGAACAAGCATTTCAAAGAAACTTACCTACTGTTCAAAATATCTTTGAATTTTTAAACCTCGGGAATACCACCTGACCTGATACTAAGAAACATTGTCTGCAAAAGGACATTGCTCAAACCGCTAATTAAAAAAACTTTCTGATAAAAAAGATTTGCCATAAATCTTATAATTCAATCCGCTATTAGATTTAGCCTTTCAAATTTATTTTTGTCTCGAAAAATGAATTAAGTCAACCTGAGAAAGTTCAATTTCATTCTTTTTCATTTGAGTTATCGAAAGAAGAGCCTCATCCCATGGAGGCGTTTGAAAGATAGAGAGAAATTTCCAGTATTGGAGGTCAATGTAAATCATATAGCCCATGTGCATATGCTAACCAGGTTATAATCTAAATCCTTCGCATCCAATGTTTTACAAACAGAGTCTTACATAAGAATGGTGATAAGGTCTTTGCTCGCATTCTTTACTTTGCTCGAACAAAAGTATGTTTTTGCAGTCTATAAACTACGAAAATACACCTTTTGGTAAATGACTCGACATTAGTCGAGCAGAGACACCTTAAAGCATCAACCGTGGAGAGTAAAGAATCAAGAGATAACAGAATATTCTAATCTATGTTATAACTTCTTACTCTCCACGGTTGATGCTTTAAGGTGTCTCTGCTCGACAGTTTTTTTTGATAAAAACCAGTAGTTTGAGTTTCAGGCTGGTTGTTTTTAAGTTTTTCGAAAATCTGTGGCTGGATTGCTTTCCATTTGTTCTTAAATTATTAGGGTGTAAGCAGTGCAATTTTTCTTTTAAAATGTTTAGTCCAAAAGCAAATTTTGTTGTTCAAACCCATAAAAGTTTTTCAAGAATTAAAGGAGAAATTGATGGAAAGAACAGAATTTGAATACCATTGGAATAGAGTTCTTCAGGCATCATGTCACAAAAAAGTATTTTGTTAACTCTCTTAAAGTTAAAAATCGATTAAATGTGTTACATATTGGCTGAGACATGACCAAATGGCCACAGGGTCCTCCCCCATCAAGCTTTTGAAATGTGTTCTCTGTTTGTAAAATTATAAGCCTAAATTTCAGTCACTCGCTTGAAAATTCATCTTTCATTGACTTTCAGTCACCATATTTAGAATGTATTTACCTAATTTTGTAAATTAAGGTGTATTTCATGGTTGTCTTCAAGGTAATGTTATCAAAACTAAAAAAAAAATTAAAAATTGATATTTCTGTGACGTCACACTTAAGAACCGTACAGTTTCCTGAGAGTCTGTAGGTTTGGTAACCTAAAATTTGTTTGGGCTTTGCAGCAAGCCCACCTCCTTGGGGCCCGATGCTACTACAGGGCCCGAGCTGGCTCTCGAAGGCTCTGCCTACAGGCGAAGAATACAATCGAGGGGCCTTTTTCAACAGTAAATCAAGATCTATAGCCAATATGAGAATATGCTTCTTCTCTTAGCCTCCACTTGTCACATTTCTTCACTATTGGTGACAATGTCCGGAGCGTAATAATAATAGTTCCATTCACATAGAACACTGATGTTTGCTTGGTTTTGGTACTTCAAGTCTATCTTAATGTACAATATACAAGCTAATAAAATCACCGTTTCATCGTTCTGTCATTTAGAGCTTTATGCAGTATGGGCAGAGCTTCAAACATTACGGTATGGTCCTAAGTCGCATTTTCGAGTTTCTCGCTTAATGCGATCATCAGGCAGCTCGGAGGTGCATCCTTGCCTGCATCAAGCCGGAATTAAAAACTTTTCAGAAATTAATGTCCCTGTACTATTTTCTTTCGTCCCGTACATTTCCTAGCCTTTTTAACAATCTGTACCCTGGGTGCCAGAGCCTCAGAGAGTCAAAGGATGAAGAACGGGGGAAGGAATTGCGAAGGAGAATGAAAGAGGAAAGGGGAGTCTCCTTCGCAATTCCTTCCCCTGTTCTTCATCCTTTGACTCTCTGAGGCTATGGCACCCAGGGTAAACAATCTGTCACACCAAACTCGTGTGGACTGGGGAAAGGGGGCTGGAACAGGGGCAAATGGCAACTAACTGTAAAAATTTGATGACCACAAAAGCCACGGAATAAATATTAATATAGAGAGTTAATTTAATGGCCTATACCCTCTCATAAACAGGCAAAAGAGGGCTATAACCTTGAAAAGGCATATGTTTGTTCCAAATCATGCACATCAAAGCAAGGATTTACTTCACAGAGGTTCCACCAAGTTCTAGAGAACATTTAGAAATCGCGTGGTCAATGGAAGCTGAAAGCACAGTACATTAGAGACCTACTAAATCTTTGTGTTCCAAATCTTCACTCTTTGCTGGATACTTAGTAGCTGGGCAACAATCCCTTCATATCAAATTTGAACTTAAACAACCATGGATAAACTTTAAATGTAGCTTCTATCTTTCATCAAACAAATGAATCTCTAGCTAAAGTTAGTCTGGCAATAAAAGGTCACTGCTCACAATGCTATATAATCCCACGTATTTTATAAACAAATATATCGGAGATTGCTATTTGATGAAGAGCATTCTTGCAAAATTCTCTCTTGCGTGACAGACGAAGCATTCAAATAGATAATCCAGTCAACGGGATTTGGTAATAGGAACTTGTGAGAAGCATTTTGTTGAAGTCGCTAAAAAAAATTGCTTATGTGGATATTATTGGGGTAAAGGGAACAAATCACATTGAAATTTTATCTGAACTTTATAACTTGGTGCAACATAATAGCTTTGGTCTGTGAGATAACTGTAACAAAATGACTGAGGTCTGATCGTCGAAACCTGCTGGGAACAAGGTTTTAAGAAAAAGGTCTTTAGAATTTGGGTGCGTCCTGAAAAGTTCGAAGTTCGAAGTGGGTATCACTTCCCGGTCCGAACATATCGTCCATTTCTTACTTGGTCTAACATCATCGCATCGCTGTATTAAACACTTTTCTTATTTGCTGGATCTGCCATTTTTGTCCTAATTTTCACATAGTCACATTCCAAATCAAACGATATATCTTACCCATATAGTACGTTTATTGCCACATACGTTATGTTCTCGTTTCAGTTGAGTGTCAACGTTAAATTGTTAATAAATAATACAGAAATTGGGAAATCAAGATGTCTCGAGAAACATATTAATCTTAAACCAATAGCTATATTAACACAATTAACAGTAGAAGTGGCTCGAAAATAGATCCTTCGATCAGTCACACCAAACTGTAACGTAAAGCAATTCCTGTTGTTTTGATCTCTCGTTGCATTTTGTACTTCAATTCCATGTAGTTATTTCCTTTAGAACGTCGGTGCCAGATTTTGTGTTTTGGCAATGTGGTCACGCACAATTGTGTGAGTGTGTCACTGCTGTCAGTCCCTTTCAAACACCGCGGAGCGTTGAGAAAAGTGGGGGTCTAAAAAAAGTGGCGAAGGGGAGGGGGGGAGAGGGGGTTAAAACTATATAAAAAGAGGCTTTACTGGTAGTTTATTACTTAATATTCGGCTAAAGCCCCCCCTAGCCCCCTGCTTCGCGGTGCCTGCCTTTTCATTCTTTTGGTCGACTTTTGGACCGTGGCTTTCGTTAGCTAAAACTTTTACAATACATCACACTTCTTCCCTTCTGTTTAGGCCGTTTCCTTTCTCAGGGCCTCTCAGCTTAGCATTACTTTTGGCCTTGCCTCAAAAGAAACATCTTAGTTCTTGGTGTTTGATGGTTAGAATCAGGGAATGGTAGGGGTGGGGGCGAATTTCTATTTCCAAAAGAACAAAATCTATTCCATGACCAAAAGAACTGCTAAACAAGAGAATCAAGCAAGAGACACACTTCATCTTCAATGCAAAAATAGCAAATGTAGACCAGTGATGACCATAATATTGGGAAGGGGGAGAATCGGGCCAAGGACATGACTCTAACTATGCGTGATCTATTACAGACTTCTGAAACTTCTTACAATGAACATTTGGCAGGGAAATAATGGAGATTCAATCATATGAATTAACCATAAAGATGGAATTAACCGTAATCGAATTACAGGTAAAGGTTGCTTCAATTCAATTCAGCCAAGGTTACTGTTAGCGTCCAAAAGTCGTTTGGCACTTGTACAAAACGTTTATTTGTTCTAAACAAGGTTCATAAGAAGTGGTTCCGGAGATAAAGACTTTCCTTCCGTGCTAAAGAGAATTGAAGAGTAAACAAACAATATAGCTCTGAAAACAAACCCTATTTAGAGACACAAGGGGTTGGTGGAATGTGGTGGAACTCAACAGGATTACACACAGTATGCAGAGCAAGCTGTGACTGAGTACCAGTCCACATTGACATCAACGAACCTAAATTAGCAAAAGCGTCTGGTCCTCTAACTACCATGGGGGAAAAGGCTGCAAAACTAGAAGAAAATTCGTGGCCGATGCAGCTTGCTGCTTAGCAAAAGTCTCAAGCAATTGCTATGTTGTAAACACAGTGAATGTTACGTGACAATTTGTGGCTAGTTGAAGTTGGGTGCAACCAATCGGAAGAGCTGTTGCACCGACTGATGTGATGATGTATTTATGAGGAATGGGTGGCTCATGTCATAGTGTTCGTATCGAGTAAGTAAATTATTTCAAAATGATTGGGTTTACAGATATAGCCCCTGTTAACTCTAGGGGTGATGAATGTTAAGCTTTGGGGTATATCTGGTTGCGGCAAAACGATATCTTTTGATATAATCACAATGGAACGAAATTGTGATCTCATTAAAAACGACTACATGCAACTTTCGAAACGTTCAGTTTTGAGGGAAACGTTGCCTCATGCGTACACACCCGTTCCATGCATATGGAGTCTTGCGCAAGATCCACCTTTAAACAAACCTTCCTTGTCAGGAGGGAGGAGTGTGGGACGGGAAAGGGAACATCGGTCGTGCCTAAAGTGGCGTGTTTTCATGCAAAGATCTTTGATATTCGCAGTTTGAGATGGGGGATGACGTCAGAATCTGTTATGTATCGCAGTTGTCTGTTGTTATTCTGTCATGTGATGAGAATTGATACAATTTAAAGCCACAAAGCAAGCAGGATGCATGCCAATGTAATCAACAACAGCAGGTTTGCTGCTATATTTTTAGGCAGAGGCAGTGCTGTCCTAGCAATGATGATAACAATGATTATTATTATGATTATGATCACAATTACTGCTTTGCCATTCTGCATGCGACTCCACCATCAAGTTATGCAATAGGAAGGAGTTTGTTTAGCGTGACATATTTTTCATCTTCTTTTGATTTGAACTAGGATAGCACGATCACCAAGCCTTTTCTATTTAATCAGATGATTTGTCTCCTACCCCAAAATTATTGGCGTTTCTTGGTAAAACTCTTTTAAATGCAATCCTATCTATTACGCAGGAATAAAGGTGCAAGAATTAGGCGGATGCACAGGTTTATCAATCCATTTAAAATTACAGTAGAAACCCACAAATAAGAAGTTATATTTTTTTCAGTTTAGTCTAGGCAGGCAGGTTCTTGCTCAATGAGTTCTTTTATCAGTTTAGATTTATAGGTTCTTGATATTTTCAACTGCACTTGATTATTTTGCAATTTAGACTTAAGAAATTATTATTGGTGCGTATTATTGGGGTCTGAAACATTTCTTATTAGCCTCAAAGCTTTCATCGAGGTAGCTTCTTGTGTGTGGGTTTACTGTAGTTGGGTCGGGGATCCTAATTCCACCTGTCTGTTGTATGCACCGTATATTCCAGCCCGTTGTTTTGTTTTGTGGGATTTCATCAACGTTTCATGTGACTCGCTGCTAAATCACATGATCACCATGATGATAGCTGCGAATTCTTTCCTTTTCTTGCCAATCACAATTCTTATAGAATTCCTATTGTCTTCAACATCCAATGAGAAACCTCCATTATCAAAACAACAAGTAAAAATTTATTATTTATAGGTCCAAGTCGTATTGGTATAGACCAAGTCTAACATAGACCCGAAGCGGAAGCAGACGAGAAATTCTCAAATCTTTTATCGATTAAAATCAATTTTTAGGACAGACTGAAATACTTTATATGGAAAAAGAAGAAAACAGAATAATATCCGAACACCGTTTGAAACCAAAACTGTACAGACATGGAAGGGGAAGCAGAGAGTCAAGCCAACAGTCGATTCAACCGGATTTACCAATGGTTTTTATGTGGCTTGAGTTTTACCGTACAGTTCCTCGTGCTCGGTTTTTACAAGGGATTCGGCTCAATATATGTAGCCCTACAAAATGAGTTTCAGGAGAGCGACGCCCTTACCGGTAAGTGGTTTTTTATATAATTCTTTGTTGTCTCGTTGTTCAAATTTAGATTTGCCTTTTTCGGAACTGCCAAGTCCTTCTTCTCCCAAAAGTCTCTGTCAGCATAAAATTCGTTTCATGTCTTGTTCTTTTAAAGTTTAAGCTGTGAATAATTTTTGGAGTGGAATATTTATTCGATACATGTAGGCGCTGAGAAGTATTTTATGAATAAGCTTTTGCGAGTAAGTTTCACATCTAAAAGCCCGAAGCCCTGTTTTTTTATTTGATCAACACAAACTTTGCGCAAAACAACTACAAAACTCAGACCAGGACCCACAGTGCTGTTGTGTAGTTTTCTGATTTATTCTATCGTCCATCAAAAAGCAACAAAGCAGGTAAAATAAAAAGGAAGGATTAGTAATTCTAAAAAAGTAAGGTATAACAGCGAAAAACCGGTCGCGTGAGTCTGTGGCCGGCAAACCCCGCTGAATTGTCATACCTACTTTAATATGCAGCAAACTGCGGCAGAAAATGCCATGTGAGAATGGGCGAACAGAAAACAGATTAAAGCCGACAATAGTTATCAGCAATGTTTTGTTTTTGCAGAATACCGCAACATTGGAGCCTTATGTGTTTTATTCTTGCTAAAATGAAGGCAAATGGCGGGTGTGATAGCTCGGTAAACACCGTTTCAATTAGCAAAAGGAAATCAGCATATATTCTCTTTTTATAATCAAAGCCTTAGTGGTTTTAAATTTTTTGATTTTAAATGGTTTTAATCAAGGTTCTTGTACAACGGAGCCATGTTTAATATTCACTTTTAGCATTGACAAAACAGGACTGCCGGAAGTAACAATGACTATTTTGTCAATGCCGGAAGTACAAATAACAATTTCGGTCTCGCATGCGTCATCGAAACTGGCTTAATAAATGGGCCAAATATGATAAGCCTATTCATGCGTCTCTCTCCAAGGGCTACTTTTTAAAACTTGCATAAGAGGCTACTACCCCCTGGTCAAATTTATCCTTCAGGACTATCCCCAAGTCAACTGTAAATTGCAAAATTTAAGTAGCACACTAGTTTCAAAGCTACCAGCCCATCCTCTCCAAATATCAAGAGCATGTAGGATCATGGAGGCCCCCTCATGATATGTAGAGTAGAATCCAGTCATAACGTACTCAGTTATTATGTACTTTCGGCTATAACCTACTGGTGTGCTTGGTCCCAGCAAAAGGTGTGCTTGGTTTTAGTCAATTTTTACTTACCCTCGTTACAACGTACTTCGGATATAACGTACTTAATACACTGGTCCCTTAAAGTACGCTATAACCAGATTATACTGTATGTGTATTTTTGAAGGCATGTGTGGTGTGGGTGTGACATCCCTCTGGTGTGGGGGTGTGGGGGCATGGGGGCGTGACATCCCTTATTATTTACGTGCCTGTAGGTATCAACTTTGCAGATATTTAAAAAAAATTTCCATTACAGAGCCTTGCATTAGCATGGTTAAGAAATCCGATTTCAGTTTGAAAATTGAACTGTTTACTTCAATTTAAAAACAAAAGAACATTTGTATTTGGTCCTCTGATGTTTAAAAATTTCCTTTGATCAAGGCTCAATACCTTGTTGCTTCTTGTGAAAGAGATATGTTAGATTAAATTGATTTGCAGCAAATAGCTTTAAATGGGCAAAGCAGAAAAAGGAGAATCACTGTTAATTGACTTTAAGGATATTACTTGTTATCCTTAAATATATCTAAGATGCTTAGATATTGCATTACTTCTTATGACCAGTTTGAATGTTTGTGTTACATAAATCCAAATGTTGGTAATTATAAAGAAATTATAAATAGAGAATTAGGGATATTTCCAAATATTGATAGGTAGTTACAGCAAATTTACAGGTTGAAGTAAAAATCCTTACGTAAAGTTTGAATTTTCATCCTTCCACAATCTCCCAAAATTAGCCACTTGTTTTCGCCCCTGGATACCTAAGCAGCCTCCTGTTTAGTATTATAAATTACCTAGTGTTTTTGCATATCAAAGTACTTTCTCCTTAATAAAGGACTTCCTTTTAAATAATTTGTGTAGTTTTCTTTTCATAATTTTTTTCACCAGTGCTTGAAATTTAAAAATAACGTTATTTACTGTTTTTTATATCTACATGTGTTAAATAAGCAATTTTCATCTTCTAACAGCTTGGACTGGATCAATATCCTTTGCATTGACCTACATGCTAACGCCACTGACATTCAAGATCTGTACCAAATATGGATTCCGGATCACCATGTTTGTTGGCTCAATCTTTTATGGCCTAGGTCTGTTGACCTCCTCATTTGTCCCGGGTATTCCATACCTTTATTTGACATTTGGAGTTCTCTTTGCCATTGGCCAAAGTCTTTGCTTTAGCGCGTCAATCCTGATCCTGCCCGAATACTTCACAAAAAACTGGTCTTTGGCTCATGGGATAGCACTATGTGGCAACAGCATTGGTGCACTGGCACTCGCCCCTATAATGGAGATAATCCTTACAACTTACGGATTCAAACTTGGGTTTCAAATGGCTAGTGGAGCAGCAATCTATATAATGATTGCATCAATGTTCTACATAAGGCCTAAGAAGAGCAAGCAAGCAGAAAATACACAGGGACCCAAGAAAGAAGGAGCAAGACCAGTGCTTCCTCTGAAGAAGAACAAGGCTTATATCACATTCATAACTGGTACTACGCTGATGCATTTTGGGTATTACATACCTTTTGTTCATTTGGTAAGGACATTTTATAATACATTTTATATTTTATATTGTATTATATTTATATATATTATAATATATCTTTTCTAAACGATGTTAGAGAAGGTGATCACCATTAAGATCATTATTATCACTAGCGACAGTGATGACAATGGTGCTGATTATGATTACTATTATGATAATTTTGAGAACTATTACCATAAGTAAATTATTTTGTCAACAGAGCAGCTGGATATTCATTGCCGAAATTCTTTGCTTTAATCCTTTAACCACAACAGGGTGTGTTTATAAAGATAACTTTGCAAGCAAATGGACTTTGATTTTTACCATAGGTGAAGTCCATTTATGATGTTACATAACTTTGAAGGTTCAATTAAGCTACAGGGCTGTTATCTAATCCTATGGGTCTACAAAGAAAAGCTTGCTTAATCTGACAACCACGAAAATATTTTGCACTGTAAAAGGCATATAGACCAATTCCCATCCTCCTGTTTGTTCCAACTTTTATTCTGTATGTGTTAAATCATAATCTATGATAATTTGATTTTTTGCATCTAGGTACGTATGGCAATAGATCTAGGTGTGCCAAGTACAAAAGCAGCACTTCTCCCTGGCTACATGGCATTGGCTCAGTCAACAGGGAAAGTCATCCTTGGAAAAATTGCAACATTCCCAAAGGTAGACAAAATCATTATGTACCAAGTTGCTCTGCTGGCCAATTGCCTTGCGACAACAACCTGCCCAACTATTACAACATATACTGGTCTCATTGCATATGCTGTTGTGTTTGGCTTACAAGATGGTTGCACTTCAGCAAACAACATGTTAGTTATTGGTGACCTTGTTAGCAAGGATCAACTGTCATCTGGGTACAGTGTTTTTCTCCTGACTTCGGCAGCCTCATTCCTCCTTGGCCCGCCAGTAGCAGGTGTGTAGCTACAAAGGCTTTTTATTCTTGTTTCAAATCACAATCCATTCAAAGCATGACAACCTTTTTTGATGACTTAACAGGGATTGTTTTTACTAGCAACTGTATGAAGCAGCAACTGTAGTAAAATTTTGTCCCATCAAGTATTTGTGTGTAAATATACACCATGACTTTCTGTTTCTACAAAAAACACTGATGAAGATAACTAGCCAATCTTTTTCCCTCAAAAATATCTTAATTAAAGGGCTTTCAAAGCTTTCTAAGAAATACTTCTTCACTAATGTTTGTTTTACTGTGGCAAAGGTTTTTTCTGGTGTAATCGTACTGGTGTTATTTTTCTTATTGCTTTTATTTGTTTTATTACATAAATAAACTCTCTTCTCTGCATTTACAGGGCTCCTCTATGATATGACTGGAACATACTCATTAGCATTCTTTTTCTCTGGTGGAACTGCAGCACTTGCAATTTGTGTTTTATTTCAAGTGCCAATATTCAAATCTACTCAAGGAAATCCTGACCAAATTCCTAAGTTGTTGGAGAAGAAGGATGAAGAGGCACAGGTTCTGGTTGATGCAGGAACCTCATCGTCAGAGAAAGATAATTCAAAGCCATCTAGCAGAGGAGATTCAAATGAATACCTTCACATGAGCATAGAAAACAAGACCAAGAATGCCCATATGTACCTAAGAGCAGTTTGGAATAATGATAGGACTGTTTTGATGATGCCTGATGACTCGTTCAGTCAGAAGAAAAAAGCAGCATCAGTGAACAATCTGCTAATGTCAACTGCTGTTTTCCCATTGATCACCACACAAGAGGATCTTGAGGGGTCAGTTGAACCTGAAACCGGCATTTAAACTTTCAAGCGTAAAATTTTTTGAGAGAAATAGATCCAATTTGATAACATCAAAAGAAATAATTCAGTTGATACACAGATATGTCAGCAAAGGCTCAGTTCATACAAGACATTAAAGTAAACCACACTGAAGCCTATACAGTTTAAGCGAACATGTTTTAGAGTTTGCTTTAAGCTAGTAAGAGGCTGACCACAAATGATATCTGAAACAACACTCAACCCCAAGGAAGAGGGATAGCAACAAGCCTTGTTTCAGAGCCTGTTCAAAATGTTACGTAACTCTACCGGAAACCGGACAAGATAGAGCCCTGAACATCTCTTTGAAATATTAATTTGGCAAATGTGTTTAGTCTACATTATGAATACACAATTTATGGCAGGTTAGCGATATGCAATCTAGAATAAGATGTTCAACGGCCTGTTTGAGCTGCTGTAAAAACTTGAGCAGTGCAATTTTTGCAATGTAGTTTAGCTTCCCAGTATCATAGTTAGGGGGAGGCAAAGGCATGTTTAAAAAGGGCTTTTCCTGGTGTTCTAAAGGTTGTGAGCTTCCATTTCCCCTCACTGAATTTGCCTTAGCCCCCTGCCCCCAAACTTACCATCCTGGCTATGCGACTGAGAGTATGTCCTGTTTTATCACATCACCTTGCTTGAAGTTCAAAGATATCATTTAAAATAATTTGATTAAATGTAGCAGAATTATAGTATATACTTATAATTTAAGAAATTTATCATGTTCGATATATCTTCAGTTTACAGCAACTCAAATCCTGGCTATCCCTAATAGCTTTGGTTGGAGCAAACATTTGTCAGCTGTATTGTGAATGAGTTGAAGAACAACTTGTTATGAACATCGTCCAGTTCTTAACAAGAATATTTTGCAAACTTTATAGAATATCTAGTTTAACTTGTTTTACTTTGTGTTTTCAAGAATATCAGTTTCAGGAAAACCAGGTTCCTTTAGTTCTGAAATGTAAAAAAACCCAATTGCAATTATTCAGACAAAGCTTATCTTTTAAGAGACTTTTCTGAATCACTGGCTATACCAGCCACCAGTTCAAATATTGTATGTTATCTCTTAAGTGTATAGTAACTTATGGTTTTCAAAAGCTGTATTGCCCTGAGAGGATTGCGTTAGGATAGCATTTTTTCTATCCTTCTGTCTAGGATAGCATTACTAAATTAATTAGCAGTAAATTAACCTTTCTAATATTATTGAAATAGAACAATTTTCCAATTTAGTGTTTCCTTTTAATTATCTCTTGAATAATGTTGATAGCAGCCAAATTTTGATTTTGAATTTTTCCAGCAGTTTGACCAAAAACCAGAACAAAATACTTTAAGAGTTATCTAAACCAATATTGAGAAAGGTCTATGTCTTACGATTTTTGAAAATCAAATGTAATTGGTGGCTTTATGGGGCATTGGACACCAAAGACACACATGATATCCAAAATAAAATTGGTTCAGACTAATTCGAAATTAGATTATCAACTCAGATCCCTGGTCTTTGCTTGCTCTCCTTTGTGAACATTGTAGAACAACTTTGGTGGCCAAAAAATGTGTCTCAATACTACAACCATGACAGTCTTGAAAATCTAGAGGATATGGTCTGTACAATCAATAAAAAGGATTTTAGAAAGATGTGCTTTAAAAAAGTCTCATAGAATTTATGACAAAGAAAATAGTCCAGCAATGATAACAAGAATAAAGAAGATTGCAGTCGGCAAGCAGGAAGGGTATGACATTATTACGATTGTTTATTTTTGAAATACAAAAAACAACAGAAAAATATTTTAGGGGAAAAACTGTCAATACCAATCCATTTAAGTATAACCTTACCAAATTTAAAAAAAAATTAAAAGAAAAATTTCAAAATAATGGTAACAGGAGAAGACAATGCACCCATAAACATCAGAATTGGCAACAATAGGCTAGAACATGTCCAACAATCTCGGCTCAAAAAGAACTCGAGGTGTCACAAGTAACCAAGAAATCAAAGAAAGAATTGGAAAAGCAACAAGGGCACTAGTAAAACTGAATAAAATCTGGAAGGCAAAATACATCAGTAAAAAGCAAAATCTTTTTCATGCAGACACTAGTCCCATCAATTTTTCTGTACCGGTGTGAATCATGGACAATGTCAGGCAACACCAGGAACAAGATTGCTGCATTTGAAAGGAAAACAGAAAAGGCTGCTCAACATCTAATGGAAAGATAAAAAGACAGATAAATTTGTTTGTGAAGAAATAAAGAAACAGGCAAACAATATCAACATGGAAAGACTGCTAACAACATTTGAAGAAAGGAAACTTAAATTCTTTGGACACCATATCGGAGCTGGCGGACTCACAAAAAGCATCATCCAGAGAAAGGTTGAAGGAAGTAGGAAGTACGGCAGGCCAAGAAGAATCTGGACTGACGATTTGAAAGAGTGGAGTGGCTGTGACGCCCAACAACTCTGTCACAAAACTAGCTGGCATCAGGGCATCAAGTCATGGATGAACTGACAGCCATTAGGGCTATGGACTTGATTGATTGACCAATCCATTTAAGTATAACCTTACCAAATTAAAAATAACACCAAGAAAGTTAAACAAATATAATTTACAAAATACCAATATAGGCATTTAGGGCAGGCCCATATGAGGCAAAACTAAAGACAAGACATTTTTTGCATATATGAGATAAGCTCAACTTTTGATGAGTTCAAAAAACATTTTAGAATTGTTTGGAGTCATTTTCTTGTAATTGTTTCAAAGGTTTTACTAGTTTTTAAGGAATAGTTCTGTTACCTTTATTAAATTCCATTGTTAAAATCTAATTTATTACTTTATTGGCCCCCTAGACCTCAAGGGCCTGGGAGAATTTGCACCCTCTTTTTTCCTGCCCTCCCCCTCTCAGTGACCCTTATGTAGAGTTCTGACTAGAATAGCCCAGAACAGGGTAGGTCGGGGGCTGTGGTTGGAATAGAAATACAATGAGAAATCGTTGGTCCATGCCGGATACCGGTGTAAGCTACATACAATCACTGCCAAAATTACTTGGAACACGCTTTGCTTTTCAATTTTTTATTTGTTTTCTTGAATACTACCACTTCCACCCTCCTTTCCCCCCCAAAACAATGTTGAAAGTATAGAAAAATATCAAACAATCCACAAGAAAAAACGTACTCCATAACCCCTTTCTTTTTTCTATAGTAAATCAACATTGTTCCTAGGGGGGAGAGGGGGATGGCTGAATTTGCCGTTGAAAACCTACGTTAGCGTTCCAAGACTTTTGGCAGTGATAGCTACATAGATTCCCCACTGGTCAGAAGTCAAGTCACAGGCAGAGTTTCTATTCTGTGGTCAAGTCTAAAAGCTTTTTTTCGAAGTAAATCAATTGGAAACATACTTTTTGAAAACAGGATTTCTACCAACAGCGGGGCCTGGACTACAGAGCGGTGTTTGAGTTGCAAGAATAGGCTATCCAAGTTTAAGAATTATAAGATTGCTTACCAAACTTACCATCTTTTTTTATGTATTAGCAACTGCCCGGGCCATAACGAAGAGATATCAAGAAAAAACCTTCATGTTACATTTTACCTAGTCCAAAAACGACGGACCTATCAGTGGCGGATCCAGCCAAAAATCTGACTACCGCCGAAACGAGATAGAAGGTCGAACACATCTTTTAGACCACACCCAATTTCTGGTCACGCCCTGCTTTCTAAAATGATTATTGTTTTCTATAATTTCTTATGTAGACCATTTTCAAGACACAAGTGGCGCTTTTGTGAAACTTCAAGTATCCTTACAACAATCATACTTTTGGCGAACTTTGGTGGGCTGACTTTTAATCCTGATGCCTTCTAAAATTTTAGAATATTTGAGTCTTGAGTCTTAATATTCTTATAAAATATATTCCTATTAATATTTGTGTAATAATGGGTCACATCGTCTTTGAAGTTACAGTTTGCCCACTTCCAGACTATGTAGGCATCCCCTCCATCTTTCTGTAACGTTTGAGCCGTGTTGAGCGGCAGTACAGTGGTGGCGCCAGGGGAGGGCTAGGGGGGAGGGCTACAGCCCCTCCGTCGGAAGCATCTAGCCCCCCCCCCCCCATCGGAGACAATTTTAGGTCATTGTCGGAGCAAATTTGACAAAATAACGTACGAAAACTGCTTATTTTAGTCATTTTAGTCCCCCTGTCGGAAGCTCCAGCCCCTCTGTCGGAAGATTTCTGGCGCCACCTCTGCGGCAGTACTACTCAACCCCCCATCTGAGCGGTAGTCAACTCAGTTGTTCATTCAACAAAGTTTGTATGCATCCTCCCAGGTTGGCTGTGATTTCTGATGATTTGATTGGTCTAGGCAGGTTGACTACCGCTCTACACCGACTCAGCCGCTCTACCGTTCAGCTCGAATCCGCTCCACACCGACTCAGCCCCCTAGCTAGCATGCCATGATTTCATCATCCCCCCATGCTAGCTTTTTATTTGCAAGCATTTGACGCCACTTCGCACACAATTTCCATAGCGATAAGGTTTAAATGCACAGAATAGTTTTCTATCTCTACGACAATTTCAGGCATGTCTCTAAGGAAGAATGCTTAGCTTGCAGCCCGATCAAATATTTTCAATTTTTAACTATGGTTTAATTAAAGTAATAGAATAAACATAAAATGATCCTTGTTTTTATAACTTTTTGAATAATTAGACTACCGCTCGAGCGGTAATGGCGGTAGTCTGGATCCGTCACTGCCTATTATAGGTTTGCGGCTTCAACGGCTTGGACCTATCTTTACGTGCAGCCTCCGGATTTAAACATGGTTTATCTACGGACTGCTGTTGCAACAAAAGGTGCGTCTTGCGTCTTTCGGTATAAATGCGCAACGGTTTACGGCTTCTTTAATACAGTTGCGGCTTTCAAATGAAAGAACGGTCCGCGGCAACAGTAGCGGAGCCACGGGGGGACTAGTCCCCCAACTATTCCAGAAAGTTGGTCGTTGAGATTCATGCAAACCTGATGAGAAAACTTCAGTGGGGGGGGGGGGGGCGGGGTATGTACGTTATCTAGATCGTCACATGTAAATTACATTTCTTGGGAAATAACAGGCATTTCCTCCGGAAGAAAAAGTTTCAAACATGGGAAACGAGCGAGGTCCAAAATGGCGTTATCCCTGACACACCTTTTGTCCCCCCACTTATCCCAGGCTGGAGCCGCCACTGCGCGGCAAGGCTTTTCCCTTTACATCAAAGGTTTTGAAAAGAGCACCATGTCGAATAGGAGTAACGTAAGAATGGACAAGCTACTGTCAGTCATTGCTGTCAGTTAGAACAGGAGAGGAGAGGAAATATAAACAATAGTGCCCATCTTTGTATTATTATGAGTAACTTCATACCTACGTCAATTATCAGCATGTTAAGTAGATCGCCATAGCAACCCAGTATTTTAGGATATCGCGCTACCCCACCCCGCTCGTTACTAAGTAAATTACTTCCTTTCACCGTTTCATTTACGTATGTATATTGTTTTTTGTTCAGTATGTATAGGAGACCCGTACCTTATCTTAGGAAGGAAGAATTATGGAAAAGTAGCAGCAAGAGAAAGCAGTTTAGGCATGCACCATTTTAGGGGCAAGATGCTTGTGAAAGATCTTGTCGCCTTCGTCGTTTGGAAATATTTATAGGAGATATATCAGTTTTGGAAGACCTCTGGGATAGTTCTTGAGAAAGAATATGCCCACGTCGCGCGTTAATTATTATGCCGTTGTTAGCATGCAAGTTATGTAGCTGCCGGGACGATTTTATCGAAAGAAAAAAAGGAAAGATTTAACCGATTTACGTCGCATCATTTATTGGCCATCCTCTGCTTTTTAAAGGTCCTGAGAATCAATCGATTTAAGCAACATTTTACATTGGTGACAGGAGTGGGATTATATGGTGCTGGAAACAGACCCGAACCCAGATTCACGAATCAGTTTAGAACATGTACCTCAAGATGGAAGGCGACGAACAACTGTTCACGAGACGACAGTTCGAACACCCTGCATACCATCCCGAGATGCATTCGGAGAAAACGCCAATCTTTTTTTTAATCCATCCACTGGACTTGTCGACTTTTATTCACAGACTTTAGGCATTTTTCAGACTTCAGTTAGTCATAATTTGTTTAGCACGCAGAAACGAGGACGTTTCTATTTTCTCGATAGGGAGGTATGTAATACTGCTAATTTTAGGCCTTTCTCTCTAGTCCATTCGTTTGATTTTCCTTACCTAATCACTCTTGTTTATCTGTAACTTTCCTTGCTCGTTCCGCATTTTTCTATCACGTGTATTAGGATAATCTTTGTATTATTATGAGTAACTTCATACCTACGTCAATTATCAGCATGTTAAGTAGATCGCCATAGCAACCCAGTATTTTAGGATATCGCGCTACCCCACCCCGCTCGTTACTAAGTAAATTACTTCCTTTCACCGTTTCATTTACGTATGTATATTGTTTTTAGTTCAGTATTTATAGGAGACCCGTACCTTATCTTAGGAAGGAAGAATTATGGAAAAGTAGCAGCAAGAGAAAGCAGTTTAGGCATGCACCATTTTAGGGGCAAGATGCTTGTGAAAGATCTTGTCGCCTTCGTCGTTTGGAAATATTTATAGGAGATATATCAGTTTTGGAAGACCTCTGGGATAGTTCTTGAGAAAGAATATGCCCACGTCGCGCGTTAATTATTATGCCGTTGTTAGCATGCAAGTTATGTAGCTGCCGGGACGATTTTATCGAAAGAAAAAAAGGAAAGATTTAACCGATTTACGTCGCATCATTTATTGGCCATCCTCTGCTTTTTAAAGGTCCTGAGAATCAATCGATTTAAGCAACATTTTACATTGGTGACAGGAGTGGGATTATATGGTGCTGGAAACAGACCCGAACCCAGATTCACGAATCAGTTTAGAACATGTACCTCAAGATGGAAGGCGACGAACAACTGTTCACGAGACGACAGTTCGAACACCCTGCATACCATCCCGAGATGCATTCGGAGAAAACGCCAATCTTTTTTTTAATCCATCCACTGGACTTGTCGACTTTTATTCACAGACTTTAGGCATTTTTCAGACTTCAGTTAGTCATAATTTGTTTAGCACGCAGAAACGAGGACGTTTCTATTTTCTCGATAGGGAGGTATGTAATACTGCTAATTTTAGGCCTTTCTCTCTAGTCCATTCGTTTGATTTTCCTTACCTAATCACTCTTGTTTATCTGTAACTTTCCTTGCTCGTTCCGCATTTTTCTATCACGTGTATTAGGATAATCTTTGTATTATTATGAGTAACTTCATACCTACGTCAATTATCAGCATGTTAAGTAGATCGCCATAGCAACCCAGTATTTTAGGATATCGCGCTACCCCACCCCGCTCGTTACTAAGTAAATTACTTCCTTTCACCGTTTCATTTACGTATGTATATTGTTTTTAGTTCAGTATTTATAGGAGACCCGTACCTTATCTTAGGAAGGAAGAATTATGGAAAAGTAGCAGCAAGAGAAAGCAGTTTAGGCATGCACCATTTTAGGGGCAAGATGCTTGTGAAAGATCTTGTCGCCTTCGTCGTTTGGAAATATTTATAGGAGATATATCAGTTTTGGAAGACCTCTGGGATAGTTCTTGAGAAAGAATATGCCCACGTCGCGCGTTAATTATTATGCCGTTGTTAGCATGCAAGTTATGTAGCTGCCGGGACGATTTTATCGAAAGAAAAAAAGGAAAGATTTAACCGATTTACGTCGCATCATTTATTGGCCATCCTCTGCTTTTTAAAGGTCCTGAGAATCAATCGATTTAAGCAACATTTTACATAGGGAATGTTCAGAACTGGATATCATCAAAATATTAACAAAATGAATAAACCATCAATCCTAATAATGTGGACATGGTCTTGCAAAGCGAGCTGGGCCAAGGTGGCAGTTAGCCCAAACAAATTTTGAAGGCTGAGGTTTTATATGGTGTCATAATCTGATCGTAAGCATAAGGGGCTGCGCAACATATTTAAAAAACAAAATTACAACCAGCCTGTGCTTTAACAGGCTTTTTGAACCAAGCTTTACATTACTTATCACTGCGCGAATGCACAACCTTTACATGTATAAGCTGCAAACATTTATATAGATGACTCTGTCTCATATGAACTGTCATAGCATCCTAACTTAACGAAAGCAGAGAGGGATGTTTCCACACAACCTGATACAACTTTCAAGCAATATAAAATCATCTAATGTCTTTGCAAAAAACTTTATACAACCTCTTATGTTACCTCCTTACATTTCCACTTATTTTATGATAGGAATTATATGGGCAGAGTTTTTACAATCACGCCCTCCCGCTACGAAGAGATCATAATAAACAAAACATAGTCACAGAATAGGAAATAGGCAGAAGGGTAACTCTCATCGGTTCCTTTGTTGTTTTTGAAGCCTGAGTCAACAATAGAATTCCTTAATTCCCCTTTAACCTCGATTTCATTAGACGAACTTAGCCATGACAAAATTATCATTCATTAATCAGATATAAACGAATTATGATACATAATTGAATTTGTTCACTATCATGGGGCATTTCGTCTCAAATAAAGTTGTCTACTTTCATTCTTTTTTAAAATTTTCCCGACATTCTAAGCCTCGTATAAGTTAACCCAGGAGCAAATTTTTCAGGCTTCACCTGATAGGCATGAGTTCCCCTTCTGCCTAATTCCTATTCCGAGACATAGTTCCTTCAATGGAAACGAGGACCTTCTTTGAAACATTTTTGATTATATTAAGAAAATAACCAGGATTATAGAGAATAGGGCCAAGAGAAAGGAAGTATTTAAAATCTTTATAAAAAAATAAAATTAGGGGTGAAAATAAAGCACGAGGGGATGAAATTGCCCAATCTTCTAACATGTAAAGTGAAAACATTGGATTATAACAATGATATGGTCAGCGAAAACATTGAATCAGCATTTATAATTCACGGAGCACCAAGACTACTGTACCAAAGATATGGTCTCCCCTATGGAGCTTTTCGGCAAAACCAATTTCAGCATTTATGGAAATGTTCCTTTTTTATTCCCAACTCCCAGCCTTCCTTATTACTCCCGATATCAAGACTTTGCCCCAACCACTCAATGTGAGAGATTTTGTCCCTATATGAAGAGAAACCATCTAATTTTTTTGTAAAGGCAAAATTGCTTCAAAAGTTTCATTTTCCAGTGAACCTGAATAACTTACACTCAAAATGATTTTTCATCCTTCTATGGTAACCATGGTGCTGTCTCGTGTGGTAAATCTGTCGAGACATTTTATTAAGATTAAGGACGCGAGTTGTCGATAAACAATTGAGCAAAAATTGAGCATGTATTGGATTTTATTTAGCTGCAGAGGCAATGTTTTCAGCTTTCAAATAATTTTTCAATAACTCATAAAACTGTTTCTATTTCTTAGAAGCAAGAAAAGTGATACAAGGACGGGTCGACTAGCAAAAGAGACTATCTTCCTTGTCGGCTCAGAGTCAGGGCACAATTTGGTTGCGTAGTGAGGTTCAATAACCGATTCATTCAGTAGAGCTTGAATAGGGCTAGCTTTTTTTCGAATTTGAATTCATTCATATGATTCAGGGTACATACTTTTTATAAGAAAATAGTCTATAAGAATATTAAGGCTTTAAATCGCTGAAATTTAAGAATAGTTTAAGAATAATGCAACGCTCAAGCTTCATCAAGAATCAAGTTTTTGGTTTACTTGAGTTTTGTTCAAAGCAAGAAAAATTCGAGTTTTAATAATTAAAAAATGTTGTGGCTCTGCAAAAATTAGGTATTCTAAAAAAGGGTGGGATGTGGAAAATGCTTGGGTACAAACACGTTGATGTGTCAAAACATGTTTAAAAATGTTTGGATTGATACAACGATAGCTTGCTGCGAAATATAGTGAGGACCATTAGAAACAGTTACTTCTTATTACCCTTTTCAAGTAGATGGCTTTTGGTGTCTCGTGACGTTTTGCGAGGCCCTATAAGAGGGGACAACATTATCTCATAATACATGATGATATCTTACAATTAATTCATATTTCAAATTACCAAAGCAAAGTATTTCGAAATTGTCAAATGTTCCATTCCTACCCCCAAAGTAGAAAGTTTTTAAGGATATGTCAGGACACATTGGACCAACTCAAATACAAAATGGACTGAGTCTTCAAAACCAAACTTTGCAGATAAAAATATTGAAAATGTATAAAGAATGTGTTAAGGAATAGCCAAAAGGCCCCGTACTTAGGTAAAAGTTGGGAATTGATTCTCTTTGGAACTGTGGTGATCATTTGGTACTTTTGAGGGGAATCTAAGGACACTGGATGAGAAATCTATCTTTGTTTTGCTCAACTTGTTTCTGGGGAACAACTAAAGAAACTCGAACAACATACATGTATCAAAACTGATAGTCTAAAGTCTTTTGTGTGGAGGGCACAACCTGAAGGGGCCAGTCTTCGTCTAATTTGTTGAAAATGAAAATAAATTCACGGGAAACATGTCTAGCCTCAGATAAAAAAGATTGAAAAATGAACAATGTCTGTTTAGAGATTTGAAGATTTAGAGGACAGATTTTATCAGCAAACCAATCCTGTAACTTAAATGGTTTACAAAAAGACTGTTTAGTTGTATTAGAAAGAATTCATAGTATAAAGATGTGGAACAATTAATGTAGATAAAAAACTTTTATGATGCTATCTGGTATTTTCGTCTATTTTGTTTTAATATAAGCCAAAACTATTTGCGGTAGATTCTATGCTATTGGCATTTTTAACAATCTAAGTACGAAAAGCCGCCTCTTCTTTTAAGCGTCTCCTTTGAGGAAATGCCCCGAAAAAGTTTGAAAAATTTGAAGGAGCCACCCAGGCATAATATGGTATCTTAACAGCTCTACATACCAAAAGTCACTTGAGTCAATGCTGTTATCAAATAGATAACTCTAACACAACATTAAAATATGTATTCAGTTATTTTGTTATTTCATATTGGGAACCAAAGTTATTTTATATTTCAAAACTAAAAAATCTAAATAGTCATGTTTTCTCCTCGAAAACTTTAATTATTTCATATTTCAACTACCCCTTATAGGGCCTCTTTTGCGGCATTTGGTTGATTCTTGCACGGTTCTGCGGCATTTGGTCCCCCTAAAATAGGCCTCCTTTCTATGGCACAGCAACAACAACAGACTTGAAACAAACTGGCTATGAACTGGCTAAAGGAGCTATATAGCGCCATTAAAATGCTCTTAACATTTCACTGAACATTGCTCAACATTTGTAGAGTGCAAATGTTGAGAGCGTTTAAATACCCTGTTCAGTGATGTTGAGTGGAGTTTGAACGGGGTTTGAACAGATTCAAAAATGCTGTCGACTCAACATTTCTATTGTTAAAGGTGTTGTTGAGAGATGTTAAGAGCGTTCTAACACCCCATAAAGCAATGTTCAGTCGGCGCAAGCGCACTAGACTTGGATTTGCGCGCCAAAGAAAGGCTTCAACGCGTCAAGATCTCACATCAGACCAAGAGGTTGAGAGAATTGGAATTTTGTAAATCGTAATGGCACACCTTGCAAATCGGATGAGATAGCAATTCAAAACAAGTTGCAAGACCAAAATCCTGACCTTAGGAAATCATCAGGCAGCTATTGTTAAAGCGAAAGAGTATCCGAAGTTCATCCTCGAAACCTGTCTTGGATCTCTGAGAGTCTGAAGTTTACCGCTCAACAAATGTTGAGTCGAATTGTTGAGAGCGTTTTAATACCCCAATTCAACATCCCTAAACATCACTGTACAAATGTTGAGCGATGTTCAGTGAATGAGAGCGTTTTAACGTGGCTTAACATTAGATGCGAGTTCATGTACAAACTGACGTTTGAAATTTGTAAAAGAATAAAGGAGGTGGTCAAGCAAGGATGAAACCCACAACCTTATGGCTACCCCGTTATATTCAATTAATCAAGGCGCTAAAGCTAGATCACATACACTTTTAGGCCTTTTTGAATTACGGATTGCTTTTAATTCATGAGAACAGTACACGTGCAGCTAAGAACAGAATTGTCTTTTTTGAAAAGCAGCATTAGCAAGTCCAAAACAAAGCGTTGGTTACATAAAGTATGCTAGAAAAGCAGCAAAGTGAAGATCAGTGCAGCAGAACAAGATTGATTGCTGACATTTTCGATTGTATTTTAAGTCAATTGTAAAAATAAAAATAAATCAAATTAATTAGAGGACTCCGGATTTCAATACGACGGCAACTTTGTATCTTCGGTTTTAAGACGAATAATAAAAATACTTCGCCAAGAAGGCCCAAGAAGCTCATTTTTTGATCCTAGTGGATTGCGATTTATAGATCTTTTATGAAAAAGAGTTTTTGACTGTTGTGAGAGGGCTTTAGGAAGACGATGATATGCCAGTGTTATGAAATCTATTCGTTTAAAATTGCAATGGAACATGTGTACTGGCTAGCTGAAAATGTATGATCATAAAGAATATAAGGTAATAGAAAATTGCTGAGAATTCATGCATTTTTTCACATCAGGACACAAAGAAGAACATCATAGAATTTTGGGTCTCTCTTGAAAATTCCAGGAGCACCTCTGTAGCGTCTCGAATAGAAGGTTGCTGCTTAAAAACTGTTCATTTCGAAGCTATTGTAGCTAAAAAACAGCAAATCATAATGTATGCAATGTAATTGGTGTCAAGGGCTCAATTTGTTCATCAAAAATATATTATTCCGGTCTAAGTCGCATTAAAATGAGCAGAAAATAAGTTCTTCCTCTGTTCAGCAGATACAAAAAAATTTGAACTCCATTTACTCTCAATGCTAGAATTTTTTAAATGCGACGAAGGAATAAAAAAATTGCAGGATTGCCTGACATCAAGATTTGTTTCAAGATGTTGGTTATCTTTTGACACTGCATTGTTGGTCATTAGGAGAAAAAACCACAATTGACTTGCCAGATCTCAGCTATCCCTTGCGTCAAAAGTCGATCATTTATTCAAGAATCCTCAACTTGAAAATGGCTTTGAAAAGGCTCCATGGGTAACTTTTCTATAGGCAAGCGGCACTGATTGGGTAACCTTAAAAGTCATTTTCTCGCGTTTCTGATTGGTCTATTTCTATCCACAACTGTGTATATATATTTCCTAGCATAGCGTTTTCGATCTATGTTCAAGTTTTGTAACACCAAAAGATTGATCCTCAGCTTCTTTGTCCTCGCCTTCACTACTATCCTCGCATTCGTCATCTCTATCAGCCTGCCCTTTATCGTCATCATCACATCATCACTGCCCTTTATCGTCATCATTACTGCCCTTTATCGTCATCATCACTGCCCTTTATCGTCATCATCACTGCCCTTTATCGTCATCATCACTGCCCTTTATCGTCATCATCACTGCCCTTTATCGTCATCATCACTGCCCTTTATCGTCATCATCACTGCCCTTTATCGTCATCATCACTGCCCTTTATCGTCATCATCACTGCCCTTTATCGTCATCATCACTGCCCTTTATCGTCATCATCACTGCCCTTTATCGTCATCATCACTGCCCTTTATCGTCATCATCACTGCCCTTTATCGTCATCATCACTGCCCTTTATCGTCATCATCACTCCCCTTTATCGTCATCATCACTGCCCTTTATCGTCATCATCACTGCCCTTTATCGTCATCATCACTCCCCTTTATCGTCATCATCACTGACTTTTATCGTCATCATCACTGACTTTTATCGTCATCATCACTGCCCTTTATCGTCATCATCACTGCCCTTTATCGTCATCATCACTGCCCTTTATCGTCATCATCACTGCCCTTTATCGTCATCATCACTGCCCTTTATCGTCATCATCACTGCCCTTTATCGTCATCATCATTGCCCTTTTTCGTCATCATCACTGCCCTTTATCGTCATCATCACTGCCCTTTATCGTCATCATCACTGCCCTTTATCGTCATCATCACTGCCCTTTATCGTCATCATCACTGCCCTTTATCGTCATCATCACTGCCCTTTATCGTCATCATCACTGACTTTTATCGTCATCATCACTGCCCTTTATCGTCATCATCACTGCCCTTTATCGTCATCATCACTGCCCTTTATCGTCATCATCACTGCCCTTTATCGTCATCATCACTGCCCTTTATCGTCATCATCACTGCCCTTTATCGTCATCATCACTGCCCTTTATCGTCATCATCACTGCCCTTTATCGTCATCATCACTGCCTTTTATCGTCATCATCACTGCCTTTTATCGTCATCATCACTGCCCTTCAAAGCTCATCTCACCTGCCAGCATTTAAATAGCTGTTGCTAGCTAGTATGCTAAGAAAACTTACATTCCACTTTGATAATGTTATGCCTGTGCACAGATGGTGGATAACAGCTGGTGTCACAAGATCTTGGTGAAAACGTAGATGAGAGAATATGTTCACACCTCCTACAGTGGCAAAGCATAATAAAAAAATCATCCTTGTAACATTTATTTGTTTATAAAAGTCATCCTTGTTATCAGTGACTTCCTTCCTAGTTCCAATGATAAGATCAGTCTTACATGTGTTCAAATTGTCAATAAGACTTTTTGTTGTAATTTTCTTGCCATCTTCACTAAAAGAAAAGCCACACGAGTGCACTCTCTGTTTTGCTGCTTGAATTGAAACAAGTCATACAAAGATTTCACCCTTTTTGTCTTGCTATCTGTCTTCTGGGTCTTATTTAATCAGAATCTTCTCAAAAGCGTCAAAAGTCTTGGTATCAGTATCACGTGCTGGGGACCTATAGCAGCTGAGTATGCTAAAAGTCTTTGCAATTTTTGACACGCCTTCTATGCAAATGTTTCAAGATCTTATAAAAACATCAACATATTACATCATCAACATATTACATCACCAACATATTACTGTATAGTACAACAAAAGCCCGCGTATAAGAACCCGTTTTTTCAATTAGCCTAAACAGATTCTTATATGAATGGTACTTAAAGTGAATTTAGACTATAAAGATTTATGATAAAGGTTTTTATATTAATGTAGCAAAATCATGATTTTACTCAAACAAACACATAGCAATTCCTCTGGAATGTCGTTTAGAAGACAAGGTTCATAGGTGGAAAACCTTTATTGGGATGATGGAAATAGAAGACACAGAATTGTACTTTGGCTTCAAAGAAGAATTATTTTGCCATGTTAATTTTAGATATAAGCAGATAATTATACTTTATTCAACTGTTCCCACCTAGAAACTGTTACAGCAGCTTTGCTGGTAAGAACCTAACTTTAAATTTTAGCTTGAAAGGTTCTTACGTGTTGGAGGCCTACATTCACTAGAAAAGCTGAACGGTGTTTGGTCAAGTACACAGAGCAATCTGCCTAGTAACATCTTTAACTTTACCATCAAGTATCTTAACAACACTCGTCCAACTTGTAAAAATCTGCTTAAATGGAACCTTAGTCAAACATCTGACTGTGAATTCTGTCTTCTTCCAGAAACACTTCTGCACGTTGTTGCTGGATGCAAAATGTATCTTGACCAAGGCCGTTGTACATGGCGTCATAATTTTACATTAAACCCAATTTTGCTTTTGTATTTGTTTCTACCTAGCATCCGAAGGTAGTTTTTAGGACACTGAGAAGCTTATGCTTATCGAGCAGTGTTCTGATCCTTTCTCTTAATGTAACCACACCTCGTCATTCCTACGTCTGGAATTACAGAGAGCTTGCGACTCACCACACTCTAAAACAATATCGGAATGGTCCATGCACTTTTTTGCACCTATTTCGCCATACGATGCTGCCACAAATCATGTTTGATACACTGCACCACTTCATTGTTTCTTTTGCCTCTTCCCCTGATAGTCCTGGCCTTTTCAAGTTTCCCCTCACATCCTTATGTAGGGTCCCAAGTGATCCAAAACACATGACACTGATTCTTGTTGCAATTCCATTTTCATTCATTAAGTTTATCAGTGGTTGATACTTATTTCCTTTTTCTCGGTAGGATGTATTCCATGTGGTGTGAAATCTTTGCTAAAGCCATGTTATTGTAAGCACTGAGTTTTAAAGGAATAGGGAGCGTACATTCCTTGATTTTACCAATTATATCTTTGAATTCTTTGATGAAATCCTTAACTTGTTTTTCGTCTTTGCCTGCTATGGTAAACGATTTGCCAAGATATTTATACGATTCGGACCTCTTGTACGTTGCTATTGTTTCTCCTTGAACTTTAATGGCTGGCTTTTTGTCACCTTTTCCCATTTACCAATTGTTACCCGACCTTCGCTCATAAATTAACCCACACTTAGACGCCTTTACTTTCAAACCAGCTTGATCAAAGAGTGGTTCACATTTTATTATCATCTCTTCAAGTAGTTTTAAATAATATGTTACCATTGCAATGTCGTCTGCATATGCTTGAATTGGCATTGGCCTTATGTTTCTTTCATTTTCTATATTCATACTAATCAGGGCTTGATTGAATGCTGGTTTTAGTACTTTATCTACTACCACTAGAAAAATCATAACGCTTAATGGGTCAACTGTTTTTGTGCCCCTTGTGATGTAAATTTTCTGAGGCAAATTGTTTCCACAAATAACTTGAAAGCTGGAACGATGATATATGTACTCAATAATCTTACAGTATACAATCGGAATGTTGTATTCGCGCAATGTGGTTGTAATTTCTTTATGCTTGATATATTAAATCTTGCCTATTTCTTTCTTTAAGAAAGCCCTTTGTTAAAATTCAATTTGCGGCTAAATGAAGGGCAGAATTCTGTTTATGATGCAACGCGAAAATAATTTGTAAATAACAGACGATAAAGATATGTTACGAAGTGCCGTCAAGTCTTTGCGGCTATAATTCTTTTTCAGAATTCTTTGCACTATATCATGTTTCCATTCGGAGGGTACTTTTCTATTTTTTAACTTGTTTTAAATATGCCCACAGTGTCAGTTTTAATTGAACTAAATTCTCTCTTTATGTCCTCATACACAACCTCATCCAGCCCTGCTGATTTTCCATTGGGTAATATTTTCACAACATTTTCAATTTCTTTTTCATTAAATGGCCTTAATTCTTCGATATCATTTTCGTCGTTGTCAGCAAGGGATATTTCTTCCTCGTTTCTTGAATCATTTCCTAAAAGAAAAAAATTTTCATTTCGATAGAACGCTTCTGTTCCCGCTTGATCAATTTCTACTTGTTTTGCCATTTACAATCGTTCTTTATAACTTGAATTGCCCTCTTTCTTTTGTGCAGCCAAAGATCTGTCAATTTACTACTGGAAACTGTATCATCCGTGAACACACCTTGTCTGAGTGAAAGGAATGGTTGTATTGTTTTATTGACATAAGACAACTGCTTTTCTAAGTGGAACAATATGGGGTCATCTCTGTTACCACCAAGAGACGGTTCCTTTGGTAGCGTCTTCAAAATACGTAAACAATATTTGCAAAGATATAAGTTCCATGACTTGCCATTGAAGCTTTGTTGTTGAATTTCCCCGCTTTTCACGAATATTCCAGTAATGACTTTAAGGACTCTTTTCCATTTGCTAAATCTCCCTTGCAGATAAATTTATCATAAAATACTCCCCTGCTACTCAGAGACTGACGAAAGGCCCTTTCGAAGAAGAAGTAGAAGCTTTCATACGCCTAATGATAGAAGTATTGGTTTTGATTTATATTGTAGGGTCCTGTTTAACACTACAATAAAGTTTTATGGTGATGTCAAATTTACTTCTTCTGATGACATATGCAAACTTATAGCAAGTGACGTAATAAAAAATTATGACCTCATATGTGAAACAACAAATCTCCAATCAAACCATGCATGATCACTTGGTTCACTTGATAGCTATTGATGGAAGTCATTTTAGAGTGTTTCCATTAATAAATTTAAGTTCAAGTAAAGCAATGAAACAATATCTGAAAAGGACATTAATCAGCCATTTCAATAATGAGTATGGATTGAAATTATTTTGTTACTCTATCTTTTGGATGCTTTTTGGTGAATTTTAGAGACATCAAAGTTAAAGATCAAAGGAAAACTTAGATATTGCCAATTCTAAACATATGATGTGAATTTTCTCGATTATGAAACCATAATGACGTCATATTGTCAAAAGAGAATAGTCAAATGCTGTTCCAGGGGCGTTCTTTGAAGAATTTTGTTGACTTTAGATAGCGCAATTCTAAATACGCACCTGAAATTGGACAATTCGCTTAGAATCAACCAGATTCGCAATCAGCATGGTCAAAATGCCCCGTATCAAATGGGTCCAGGTTTTTCTCAAAAATGCCCTTTGTTCAGTAGTTACTGAGAATCGGTACCAGATAAGAATGCTCACGGAGCGTGAGGCTTTAGATTCAGAATGAGCGTATTGTTGCGTTTTATCCAATAAGAGCAAAGACAGTAGTAACAATTGCATGACTGATCTGGCTTTCATTGGATGGTAATTTTTGTTCGTGCTGTTTGAATCGGGTGCCTGGAGAATTTTGTATTGATCAAGTCATATTGGAATCATTTTCACAAAAAGATGAACAGAGTTGAAGAAGAAGAAAGTTCAAGTAGTAAATTCCGTTATCTTGTTTGTGGATTTGCATTTTTAATACAATTCCTAGGATATGGCTTCCACCGTACATTTGGGACCATTTATGTATCAATGCAGAAAGAATTTGATGCGAGCAATGCTTCGATAGGTAAGCAACATCTTTTTTTCAACTGACTTGAAAAGCGTATAGGAAGGTGGGGCTTTCTTCGATAAATTTCACTACAAAGACTTGATCCTTTCGAAAGAGACTGAGAAAAGTCCCAGAAATCTAGAGTTTTCATAGCAATTTCAAAACTATATAAAGGAAACGAAATTTCTAATTAGATGGAGTGAAATAGGACCGATTTTTCATCTGTTTCCTTCGCTTTATCGAATAACCTTACTTTCTTCATTTACCAAGTAGTTAGGACGCTCCCTTTTATGATGTTGACGTGTATTCGTGTTGAAAGAATAAAATTGTGGTTTTATGATAGATTCTAACTAAAAGTCCCGGGCTTCTTGTCGGGGGGAAAAGTATTCGGAATTTTACAGTAGCTTTTCTGAGAGTCCTTCCCTGCCACTAATCTATGTTTTTCGCAGAGTTGCAGGACGACCAAAAAGAGAGCTACACATATTGGTTAGGACTAGGTTATTCAATTATCTGTCTTAACTCTTTGGCAAATTTTTCACGCTGTTCAATAGAACAACATTTTCTTCTACATACATCTGTTCTAAGAGCTGTAAAAACGACCGTCTTATCAC
Organism: Rhopilema esculentum; assembly: GCF_057945365.1. NCBI lineage: Eukaryota > Metazoa > Cnidaria > Scyphozoa > Rhizostomeae > Rhizostomatidae > Rhopilema > Rhopilema esculentum. The sequence goes on along the minus strand of NC_142832.1, from coordinate 7,464,119 downwards.
AGTTTTAGTCTTGTCTGGAACCCACTGATTGCCAACACTTAGGGGGTCTTTCACCAACCTCTATTCCCCGAATAGCTGCTGCTGAACAAAGGGTAGACCTCGGGAGTTTTCTTTGCATAGAAATAGCCACACAAGTTTCAAGAGACTTCGTATGCAAGGTGTAATGTGTTGGCGTGATCTTACTGAAATCTCTGTTAACCCTAATTTGTAGTAACCCAAATGTATACTTATTGCCTATTGCTTTACGTTAAAAGCTTATACTTATAACGACAGGACTCTAATTGCTTCTGCCACACTCAACTCAATTTCTCATTACGGTTGAAACTCTGAAAAACTGATGAAAAACATTTTATTCAAACCGCATTAACGTAAAGATTAATTAAGACGCTCCGACACAAGATGAAACCACTAAACAGATGAAAGCACATTGAAAATGTTGTCAATAGTGTCTTAATCATAAGGTGAAAGCGAACTCCTTCTGTCTACACAATAGCGGTTTTTCATGCTTATGTGGATAGATTCAAAAAACTTCTAGATGGAACGAGGATCGGGCTTTGCAAGTAATCACACTGGTTGTAAATTCATAGTAAATTTTAATGATGGCGTCATCAAAAAATTGATTAAAATTCTTGAAAAATCAGCCAATCACTTAATCTCAACTTTTATTGCATTCGTCCACTAAATCAATTATGGAGATTTTAAATCCAACAGGAACCAAAAAATTTCACCGAAAGCTACTTTTTTGATGACGTCATCAAATATTTCTAAAAATTTTTGAAAAATCAGCCAATGACTTAATCTAAACTTTTAATTCATTTCCTCATCAAATCAACTATGAAGATTTCAAATCCAAAATGGGACAAGAAAATTTTACAGGAAGTTACTTTTTTGATGACGTCATCAAATATTTATAAAATTTCTAGAAAAATCAGGCACTATTTAATCTAAACTTTTAATGCATTTCCCCACTAAATCATCTATGAAGATTTCAAATCCTAGACGGGACAGAAAATTTTTTTACCGAAAGTTACTTCTTTGATGATGTCTTCAAATATTTGTAAAAATTGTTGAAAAATCAGCCAATGACTTAATCTCAACTTTTAATGCATTTCCTCATTAAATCAATAGATGTGTTTTTGCCCGGTTAATACTAGACCTGCTTAAATTAGCGTAAAAGAGAGCCTTTGGTAAAATGACACAATGTGACACAAGCAAAACATGTTTACTTCAACTAAATAGAAAAACTGTGCATGCAATATATCATTAGTGATATATCACTCAAAGGAAAATTAGTGAAAAGACTACTAATATCGAAAAAACACATGAAAGGTGTTTCGTTTTCGATGTTAAAGTTTTCCATAAACTCGGCAAAGTAAAAGAATCCTTGATGCAATGTTTTGAATATTTTTGAAGAACAGGATCTAAAACTTCGGTAAGCCACTTAGCCAGTTCGTGTTGTGCTGAGCCAATCAGATACAAGATTGATCTAAGTGGGACATTCGGCATATATATTTTAGGGAGGCCATAACAATTATGGTCATTGTGAACCTGTGGGTCTCATCTTATCGTAAATTTGTTAGTCAACACTTTTGAGTCGACAAGCTCTAAAAGATGTTCTTGAAGTTTCAGCCCTAACCAGGCCGTTTTATTGTGTGTTTCGACATCACCCTGTTTTTCAAACTTATGCTTGTCAAGGAGAATATTCTCCATTTTTTGGATGTTATCCTTTTTGTCCAAAATTACCCCCCTGACCCTTCATAGGATTTTGTAATAAAGATGCCATTGTTAGACCATAGAGATTTTAGAGCTTGAAAATGGTCTTTATGCAAAAGAAAATCCGAGTGGGTCGAAGGGAGAGCCACTAAAAGCATAAGCCAAATCACTTAGTCGAGCTTTTAATTTCTTAAATTCCAAACAATCAGAAATATCGTGCTTGGAAAGTTGAGCGTTTAAAATTTCGAATGCAGCAAAAAGTGGGATACAGAATTCAAGACCATTACCTAAGACAAGTTTCCGCTTTCAGAGAGAGAAAAGTCCGATAAATTGGAAGTATGTTTTTTGGAAACGCTGATCAAGCCACCAAAACTTTTCCCATCTAGTATGGCAATATTCTTATTGTGTTTTTCTGTGGTCTGTTTTAGTGTCCGCTGGAAATGTCCACCTTTTGGAAAGCTTTGCAATGTAAGTCCCATATTTGAAAATAGACCCGAGTTTTTTATTCAAAAGGTGGAATCAGTGGTGGCACCAGGGGAGGGCTACAGCCCCTCCGTCGGAAGCATCTAGCCCCCCATAGGAGGAAGTTTTTGGAAAGAGGTTGAATCGTGGAGGTGGCTATGGTCTGGAGATTCCAGTAATTTAAGAAATGTTAGTAAGAAAACTTAGTAAACTGGGCTGAAAGAAGATTGAAGCTGTAAAAAGCCATATAGATTGTCAAAAGAGAAAGTGTTTGAAGCAAATATTTGAACAAATATTCATTCGTCTAAGTTTCTGTTTGCTGGCTCCTAACTTTTTTGTAATGTCCCCTAATTGGAAAGAAAAACAGCCAAATTGACTTATTTGTGCAAAAAATATTGTCCGTTAATTAGAGTGTCCGCTGATTAAGTGTCCGTTTTTAGAAAGTTTTTTATGAGACTTTGACCAGAAAACGATCGGGGAAAAAAATTTGTCTGCTTATCAGAGGTGTCCCCCTTTTAGCGTGTCCGTTAATTGGAGAGAATACTGTTTTAGTTTTCTGAATTTCACCTTGTTGAAAAACGCCCTCAATTGTGGGAATTTGTCTAACACCAGGCTTTGAAATGCGAGCGGTGATGAATTTAGGTGCAACTCGACAAAAGCCAAAGGTTTACCTAAAGAAGGCCTGGATTTTTGGAATTAATGCCAACAAGAAATCTTCAAATCTTCAAATCATTAGTTTATATACCTTCATTCATGTCAAGGAATCATATTCAACCAAAGGAGCAACTACCTTTTCTTGATCCTTTATTGATTTAAAGATATGAAGATCTCTGAAATACCTAAATCACTGTAGTGGCACTGAGTGTATTTAAGCTGAAATTTCCTATTGAGATACTATTGGGGTGTAACATCCCCATACTACCGGTCGCGAAGCCCCTGATTATAATATGAAAAGCCACTGTTCATTTTAAGCCTTGGGGTTATTCTGACAAATGACAGTATGTTTCGTTTACGGACTGGAAGATGAAAGGTCAGCACAGGCATAGCGAAGCGTTGAGAAAAGTTGCAGAAGGAGGGGGCTAAAGCCGAATAAAATGTGGTTTGACTGCTAAATTCACTGGTAATTTTTTGCATTTTTGGCAAAAATTGGTGGGGTATAGCCCCCCATCCCCCTTTTGCTTGGTGCCTTCAGCAAAACATGAATCTTACAGAGTATAGTAAACAAAACAATAGGGATCCAGATCTTGTTACTTTTTCCCGCGTATAAGGAGTATTATATAGCCTGATAACCAGCCCATTATTTAAAAAGCTTATTCTTTTAGAGTAATGGGCTGGTTTTCAGGCTAAGTATGATCTTGGTATTATACATTTCTGAAAACTTTGCTTATCCCCTTAATGAGTTTTCAACATTCAAATTAAGCTTACCCAGCTGAAGTTTGGACTTAGATTACAGGGCCTAAGCTTATGATAATTTGGCCTACATTATTATTGACCTCTTAATTAGTATGTTGTGAACAATGTTGAAGAAGCTGTAAAAATTTATGCCACTCATATTCAACTTCCTCTTCTCTATTCAAGCACTAGCGAGTTCATTACCGGCATCTTTGCTGTTCATGTTATCAACTGTCGCAGTCGTTATTTTGGATCGGATAGGCTTTCGCCTTTCAATGCTACTTGGAGGCATATTGATAGGCGTCGCCCTACTGGTGTCATCACTCACTTCAAACATCCTCATCATCTACCTGACGCTTGGAGTTATTTACGCATTTGGTCAGAGTTTGTGTTATTACGGGTCTTTGCTAATTTTGCCATTGTATTTCAAGAAGACATTGCCACTCGCCCATAGTATAGTCATATCGGGGAACAGTGTTGGTGGCTTTGCCCTGGCGCCTATCGTTGGTTTCGTCTTGAAACAATATGGCTTCAGTGGAGGAATGCGGCTGTGCAGCGCCATTGCCTTGTTCATTATTGCAATGTCGGTGGTATTTAAGAGGCCTGGGGAGAGCTTTTGGTTCAACGGATTGATTTGTGAAGAGAATGAAAGGCGAAGCGACAGTGAATCTAAACCTGAGAACCTACCTCTGCATAAGAACAAAGCATTTGTGATTTATGTTGTGTCGGTCATGTATTGCAAATTTGGAGTTTACATAAACTATGTGCATATAGTGAGTATTATGTTTTAGTCCTACGTCTTCATGGCTTTTTGCAGGCGTTGGCATATTTGAATGCAATTGAGCTTTGTCTTTTGACGCAATGTGGAAGTTGTCGATTTTGCTGCATAGCGCTGCTGTCCATCAACTTCTTTTTGCATTATCATTTAAATATGGTGTTCCTTAGCTAAATCTACTCTAAAATTCTTTTTTCGTAATTTCTAGACCTTAGAAGATTTTTCAGCTTCATTTTTTAGCATATGTGTTAATCTGAGGAAACATTCTAAATCGTGAAGAGAGAGGAAAGGAAAAAAAAGTTTTATCTACTATCAAAGTATTGATTTTGAATTGGTATAAAGAAATATTCTACTAATGATCTTGAATCATAGACTGTATACTTCTATATGCCTAATATAATTGTATGTGCCTATATTAGACCAGGCGAGGAAGGGGAGGGGATATCGTCACCCATCAAGGGAATTGGCAAGACCAACTCTACTTGGTCAATTTCGATACGCTGATTACGAAAATCGTTGTTATACGGAAAAATTCGGTACCAGGAAGCCTCTATTTTACGTTCAAATCTCGTTTTCGTCCAAATTTGAACGTTGAACGAAAGTTTGTAAATTAATCGATTGTTTTCAATTTCGATGTGCTGATTTCAAAAAGTTATTTTATAAATGTAAATTCAGTACCAGGAAGCCTCTATTTCATGTTCAAACCTCATTTTCATCAAAATTTGAACGTTGAGAAAAAGTTTGTAAATTTTTTATTCTCATCAATTTCGATATACTGATTTCGAAGGTTGATCTCATACGGCGGAATTCTGAATGCACTGGTCCCTTTTTCATGCTGTAATCGTTAAATTATCGTTTTCAATATTTCTAGAGTAAAATCTGCTGCACACATAGATTTGCTTTAAAAGCTTGAAAAAGATTATGTCAAAAAGCAATATAATACGGCTAATAAACATTTAAAGTTGTAAAAAATCTTTTGGTGGTACAAAACTTGAAAATGGCTTTGAAAAAAGCAAACATCTAGTAAACTTTTCGTCTGACACTCTTCAGACTTTAAAACGTCAGAACATAGATCGAAAACTCTACGCTAGGAAATATATATACCTAGTTGTGGATCGAAATAGGACAATCAGAAACAGGAGCACATGACTGTATAGGTTGACCAATCAGTGCCGCTTGCCTATTGTGAATGTTGAAACCTAAGGTGTCCTAAGGTGAAAACGAACTCCTTGTGTCTACACAGAAGCGGTTTTTTAGTGCTTATGTAGATAGATTCCAAAACTTCTAGGTAAAACGACGATCGACCAATAATCCAAAAAATGTCGCCATTATAGTTTTTGCACAATCTGGGTTTTCTAATATATGCTGCCTGATAGCAGAATCGCAGGTTTAAGTTGTGATTTTAGATTTGAAAGACCGAGGTGGCTGTTCTCTTTGGGGATGGGTTTTGTTTCTAATATTAGACGGAACATGTTGTTTTATTCTATCCTCCAATCTTTGGGTAGTGCGTCCTACGTAGCTAGAATCACACTGTCACGTACAACGGAACTTTTTTGTGTGGCAGGAACGCAGTCCTTTTTCGTACTATAAACAACACGTGGGTTGACTGCGAAGAAACAATTTGCAATGGCCTGTTTTATTTGGCTTTCAAAACGTAGGGAACTGTCACCGATCCAGGGTAGTTTTAGATAGACAGGGCACTTTTGAGGACCAAATTTTACGTCAGCCTAGAAATTTCCTATCTTCTCCTTAATGTAAACTGAAATAACATCTTCTGGATAGCCGTTCTCCAGAAAAATCTCAGTTAGATTTTTCACTGCGCTAGTTAAATTGTCATACAGAAAATTTATTCAGTGGTCTTGCTTCATGCTGTCTATCATATCAACATTGTCTTCAATTAAAAGGGAGCAATAGTTGGTCTTCACGCCTTCTCCGGCAACAATTATGTGTCCATGATTTCCAAAAAAAGGGAAAAAGTCATTCTGAGAAGCAATGTAAAGCGCAACGAATTCGTGAGCACTTTTGCAAGGCTTGGAACATCCAATCCAATTGTCCAGCCCACCCAATTGCGTCGTCTTTGCAATCCTGGAGAAGTTTACATGCTTTCTTTACAGTTTTTCAACAATTGTCACCAAGGCCAATGACGCCCGCTCAAAGAGTTTCTGGAAGATTTTTGAAACTTAAGGGAAAGTTTTTTAACTTAGTTTAATGCCACCGTGTGTTGCCAATCTCATTTGCACAAAGCTACATTAGCTTATGTTGCAAACATTTACAGAAATGCAGAATTTACAGAAGTTACAGTTAAGCATTGGCAGTCCAGTTGATCATGGTTGGGATGCAGCCGGTAACGCATCGTGGAGTAAAGACATATACCTAGATAATAATGCCGAGTTGCTTCTAAATATCAATCAAGATGCTGAAGAAGACAATATTGACCCAATGAATGACAATTGCTTCGAGGATGAGTATAGCAATGACTCTGATGACAACGGATACTAGAATGTTTATTCAAAACAACTTTAAATGTTTATTAGCCGTATTATATTGCTTTTTGACATAATCTTTTTTAAGCTTTTAAAGCAAATCTATGTGTGCAGCAGATTTTACTCTAGAAATATTGAAAACGATGAATAAACGAAAAGGGACCAGTGCATTCAGAATTCCGCCGTATGGGATCAACCACCGAAATCAGTATATCGAAATTGATGAGAATGAAAAATTTACAAACTTTTTTCAACATTCAAATTTTGATGAAAACGAGGCTTAGACAGGGAATAGAGTCTTCCTGGTACTGAATTTACATTTATAAAATAATTTTTTTGAAATCAGCACATCGAACTTGATAAAAATCGATTCATTTAAAAACTTTCGTTCAACGTTCAAATTTGGACGAAAACGAGGTTTGAACGTGGAATAGAGGCTTCCTGGTACCGAATTTCTCCGTATAACATCGATTTTCGTAATCAGCGTATCGAAATTGACCAAATAGAATTGTTCTTGCAAATTCCCTCGATGGGTGACGATATCCTCGCCTGGTCTATATGTCTCTATTTGAAACTACTACTTTTTCAGGTACGTTTGGCTCTTGACCGGGCAGTGCCTTACACTGAAGCTACATTCTTACCAGGCCTTACTTGGATCGCACAGTTCCTTGGCAAAATAGCTTTTGGCAAGCTGTCATTTATGAAAGTGGCTAGCAATTTGGCTTTGTGTCAGATTTCGACCGCTTTTATGGGAGTAATAGTGTTTTTGCCATTTCTAAAAGGGTTTACTGGCCTAGCCATAATCTCTTTTGCTTTTGGATTATTTCAAGGATTGCATAATGCATCACACCTTATTGTTGTCAGGGAAATTGTAGAAACGCAGCAATTTAAAAGTGGATACAATGTCAGTCAATTCTTTTTAGGGATCGCTACCTTTTGTGGCCCCCCAATGGCAGGTAAGAAAAAATTTCTAGGGGTCTTGGCTGGGATGAAAGAATGATGTTGAAATCATCAAAATTTAATATTATTTAGAATTTATAAAACAATTAATCATATGATAAATGATGTAATTCGATGTGGTTTAAATAAATACTTTATATTTGATGTATCAACTTGTGATACGTTGTAATATCAGACTTAACGTTTGAGCATATCAAAGGCTTGTTACGATGGAATAATGAGCTTGATAATTTAGTAACAAATTTCATTTCCAATGTGAAATTTACCAGGATTTATGCAAGCAAAAATGCCTGCAATGCGTACAAAAGTTTTATCAATATTTCTTCGTACGGAAAAACATTTCACCAATCCAGTGTTTAATGATTTAACTATTGAAATGCCCTTAAAGAAAGAAACAACTTTGAACAAACTAAAGCTTTCCGTCCAACTCTTTTCAGAGTATAAAACCTGTGAGCAAGGATTGAAAACTTCCAGCTAGAATACGTAAATCAAGCTGTGGATTGAAACGTGCCAATGAGAATGGCAAGCACATGACTATCGAGCTTGCCCATTTAGTGCGGTTTAATTATTCAAAATATTTTAACCAGTCTATTTCTAGGGTGAAAACAAATTCTTTCTGTTTACACAACAGAGGCTATTTCATCTTTGATGCAGATAGATTGTAAAAAATGCTGGATGTTAGGACGATCGGGCTTCTGAAGGCTTATAAATTCATATGAATGCTAGACTAAAAGATGAAGTATGTCTCAATATGTTTGCATTTTTTAAAAACTCTTTAATTTTCACACTAATAAAATAGTGAAATATAACAAGTAAAATATAATTTTTTGAAAGAATCTCTACTGTTTCTGAAGTCGTGAAAAGTTCATCTTACCGTGAAATATATATTCAAATTTCCAGGGAAGTTCATATTGTGTTCTGGGTGGTGGAGTTTCGGAAGTTACACTTTGTGTATCAAAGGGAATATGGCCATTATCCTAGCAATACAGTGTGACGTGAAGCCTTACTTCGGTCTATTGTACCTTTTATCTTTCTCTTATCGTTTCCTTCCTTTTATTCTCTTTTCTTGTTTCTCTTGTAGGTTATTTGTATACACTCACTGGCAACTATATACTTGCTTTTCTCATTGCTGGAGGATGTGCTGTTATGGGAATGCTTCTGATGTTCTTCGTGCGATATTTTCATGCTCTAAACAAAGAGGAAAATGAGCTTCTCCTCAAACAGTAAAAGTTTAAAGTCAACGTAATCGAATAAGAATCTTTCAATAAAACGTAAGTTACTTGAAATGAAAGGTGCTGCTTTAAAAACCCTATTATATGCAAACAAGCTTCAACGTAATGAAGAAGAGAGCTGGTTGTCTTGATCATAATTAGAAATAGTTTTACATTTCCTCTTTTTAAAAAATAGCGAGAAATTTAACCAAGCTCTGATTGCAATTTTCAAATTGAATTCAATTAACAATCAATTGGCTTATGGATTTTGTGGTAGCAATATTCGTTGCCGCTTTGAGAACTTTATAGAAAATGAAAACACTCCCAAGAACCTTAAGATCATAAAGAATTTGAATTGAACCCACGTTCTCACAGGGTCGAATTTACGTCTGTTGGGGCACTGGGCCCAAAGTTGATTGGGGCCCCTTAAAATATACCAAATAATTCGTGTCACGTGCACAGTACTTTACTAAACGTAATGAAACATAATAAACTAACTTTAAAACACGAATGAACTTGTATCCATTGCGCATTTCAGTATATTAGCAAAAAACTACCCAACTGCTGGAAACCTTTCGATGATTTTATTGGCGTTTAAAACTCCCAGAACATCAACATCTGCTGTCATTTAAAGATTGTTTAATGATTAAACATAAGGAAACAACGCGCTACTGTGACATTGTTGACCTTAGTTCACACTCTTTTTAATTACCCTTTTCAGCATGGTGAAACATTTTTCACCTGAGAAACCACCGTATGGCAAATTGAGCAAAAAACTAAGGGCAGTCATTGCAATGGGGGAAGCTCCTATCAGGACAAGCGAAAGTTTTAAAAGCCCTGGGATTAAAACAAAATATGAGCCCCCCTGCGAGCGGAGCGAGCTAAAAATTCTTATGACCACGCCCTTTATTCCATTCTTGAAACGGGATTAATTACTTTACAAGGCCCCCTAGCTCCATTTAAACACAAGATTGAAATCAAGAGCACTTTAAAGGCTTATAAAATTTTGCACGGGGCCCCCAAAATCAAAGAATCTTAGGACCCCATGGGCCCGGGCGTAACTGCGTTCTCGAACATAAAACAAATGTTTGTCTTCTTTCAAAGGGGTATAGCTCTTTGTTCATAGTTTTTTTATGTGAATAAACCAAAATTGATAATTACACCATTGCAATGTTATTCCGGTCATACGTGTCTTTTTTTTCAAATTAGGACCTGGCCAAACTTTTTCATTCACAAAACAGCTTATAGATTAGATTTCACACTTACGGGACAAAAATATTGCACAGCCTGAAGCAGAAATGCTGCAAAATTCTGGAGCTAGCAAAAGTTTAAATAGCTGCTGCAAATTATACAAAAGTTGCAAGATAACTTTGTGTTGGAGAATAATGGAAAATTTACCAATGTTTTTTTAGATCTTCTATGTCGAGTTTGACATGATCTGTTATATAAGTTATTTTCTAAATCTTAGCAAGTCTTACAAAGCGTTGCCCATTGTTTAGGGTTTAGATTAAATGGTTTTTACCTATAAAAAACTAATGCCTAATGGTTTCATAAAAGTTGATTTGATTTCATAAGCTATGTCGTTTACAACTCTGTGGCAAAAACTCATTTGACAACTTTGTGCAATACTTTTGCTCAAAGAGTGTATATGAGCGCCAGAATAAGAGAAGAACCCTGTTGAAAAAAATGAGGAGTATTGTCGGAATTTTATTTTAAAAGTCATAATCCCAAATAAGCTTCTAAAGATTAAAATTGCCACTAGCAGAAAAATGATAGCTTCTGTTTTAAAAAAAAAAATTTTTCTTGGACTTCATTCTCCATTGTTAATTTGAAAAAAACTTTTTATCAATTCTTGAAAGCTATTTTAACATAAGAGGCTGTAAGACTTGTTCGGAAGACGATATTACGCTGTAATACCGTTTTAACTAATCTGTGTGGCATTGTCATGGCACTTCTGCACATCTGTTCTGTCTGCGACAACACAACCCTTGAACTTCTAATCATGGCAGTGATAATGCGCACGAGCAAGGGCCCGGAACGGGAGCTAGTTCATGGTCTGTAAGACAGGCATAATTTCCTTTCCAGAAAAAGACATAGCAGGATTGTCGGGGAGACGATCATTTAAAGTTAGTGTGGGGCTACCTTCTGCCCAGGCGTGAAAACGTAACAAAATCTCTTTCCATGCGCATGCTCGTTGGTTCCAGGACAGAGGGTTGCCTCACTCATCAAAATACTTTCTTATGCTCGTCTCCCCAATAAACAGGGGGATTGTATGTAAGGAAGTGTGGCAAGCCTCAAGAGTTGTTTAATCGGCGGATTCGCCATTTTGGTACTTATTCGGCAAACTTGCTGGTGGCATAAATTAAAAAATTAATGATAGTTGATGGTATATTTGATTGTTTTCATCTTCATTTCGATTTTTTCTTGCAAAACACAGCATTTTGATATTTCAGATGTTGATTGGCAAGCTGTCAGCAATGAGAACCAAACTCTACATTGCAAGTTTTCAAGGCTAGTGGCGCAAATTGCGAAAATTCCAGCAAGAAAAACGAATAAAACCATTAAAAAGCGTTCCTCCCGCTGATATAAAAGTATAGTTGTATTAACTTAGTTAAAATTGCTTCAATGAGTGCATTTTTGAGCAAACTGGTAGCATCAAATTTTTGAAAATTTTCTCACCTTCTGCGGCAACCATTCCTCGCCTCAGGTAGTCACTTTCCAGTGCTTGTTTACTGCACGTATCACAATAGTCTGCATGTTAGCTACCTTAACCTAACCTACCTAAGTACAAATGGTTCCTAATTTGTTAAATGATTAAATGAAGAAAGCTTGGTATCTAATTGCAAAAATAGCTTGGTATCTAGAATTATGTGAATATTAAAGAAGCTTAACGCCTTAGATGACTTGAGTAGACTCTTTTTTAAAAGGAAAGTTGTTGTTTATTAGAATATTCAGAGAATATTAGAATATCACACAAAATGGTTTTTCAAAATTACAAAGGCGAGATCCGATCAGAATTGGCATTTCTTTGTGAAGCTAGTGAGAGATTTATAAACCTAATGTATTTTGCGGGTTATGGACAATGATTAAGCGAGATGTAGCAAATTATGTTACTTGAAAATTGTTACTAGAAACCTGAATTATGGATTTCGGGCAAACAGCAACATTATTTTGCCATGTGCAAGAACAATAACATACGACAAATGCTACCTACTGAAATCAAAGAGTCCCAATCACTGCAGATCTTTAAAGCAAACATAAAATTTATATAAACTTCGAGTGCAGTTGTGGATTGTGCAAAGCATATATTGTACATTTAAGCATTTTATATATAATTACTTTTTATAAATTATCACTTTTATTGAAAATAGTTAGCTTGAGTTAACTTAATGCCAGATAGATGAAATAACCTATTCTCAACTGTAAACAAATTATTTATGATTTATTTATTATTATTATTATATTATGTCATTATCATACTATAATATATTATTATTATGAAACATCTGAGGGTTGAAAAAAGTTTCGTCAGGAGTGAATGCCACTCTCCATCTTTTGTCCATTCACTATTTCACATGATTTGACAATGAAAGATATTCTCAACGCATAATTTTGGCAGAAACTGAAAATATTTGTCTATTAATCACAGCTAACGAAGGGTTGTAAACAACGATTTGCAGCATCAAAATGTCTCCAAACGATTCCAACTAGCAGGATAATATTTCTATTTTCATAACAAGGAAAGAGCCTTTGGTTTTGAGAAACATGTAGTTGCTAGAGTTGAAATATTATTTAATTTATTTTTGGTTGATTGGCAACCAGCTCCTCGAACAAACAGACACACATTCGTGCTCCAGCGTCCCTACATGTAGGTTTATTCACGCAAGGCTTTTTCAGCCCTAAAACTTCAATGAGATGGTTATAATTTTCCCTACATATAATTGGCAATAGTTTTCATTGGCAAATCTTAGATGATACAGTAAATACCCAATAACTCGAGCCTCCAATGTAATGGTTCGAGTTATCGACTGCTAGAGTTATCAAGGTTCTATAGCTCGAATGTTCGAGTTACTTGAAGTATTTTAACGTAGACAACAACAAAAACAACAACATCAACAAAAAACATTAAAAAAATGGAACAGAAGATTGAAATTCCAGTTCATAGATCTTTCTGCACTGCAGAAAGGCAAAAACTTAGTAAACAGGTGCAAAAGTGCTACAAAATGAGCTGCCGATCGTTCTTGCAACTTCAGTATCTCCTAAAAACCACCGTATCAAAGGACACAATAAATACAAAGATATTTGGACTTTAAAGCAAGTTTCTTTCTATCGAGAACTCTTGTAGCGAAATGCATTCCTTGTAAGAGGTGCATCATCATCATAACCAGGAAAAAAATTAATTTATCTAAATACATATACCGTTTAAGAGTCACACTTACATCAGCTACTGATATTGATTTGAATGACTCCTCTTACAAATATGGTAAGCAACGATTAACAGCAGATTAATCAATTGCAGCAACGATAGATACAAAAAATGGAAAAGTCAATAGTCTACAATCAAAAGCAATGAGTGAAAATTTATCGCTAGCAACAGAGTTTCGGTTCATTGTACATAAAAATTTCAAATTTTTCTGCACTCTCCGAGTTTTCTCTTGCAAACTTTGTAACAATTATTGTTTCTTAATTATCTTTACTTATGCTTATCAAATAATCAAATTAATGATCTGATGGATATCGTGTAAAATGATCTTGGTGATGGAGAAGGATTGATTGTTTCTTGCAATACGCAAATTACGAGACTGAATGAATTTGTTTATGTTTCAAACCAAAAAAGCATTTTGGTTCGATGAACGAAAAAATCTGTTACGATTCATACATTATTAAAGGGAGCAAAATCAGTTCGAGTTAGGAAATGGTCGAGCTATCGGGTGTTCGAGTTATCGATGGTATTTGTATATGAAAGTATTACGCTATGTTCAAGGGGACGCAATATCAGTTCGAGTTAGGGGATGTTCGAGCTATCGGAGGGTTCGAATTATCGATGGCATTTGTTTATGAAAGTATTACGCTGTGTTCAAAGGGAGAAATATCAGTTTAACTTAGGCAGTGTTCGAACTATTGGAGGGTTCGAGTTATCGATGGCATTTGTTTATGAAAGTATTACGCTAGGTTCTAGGGGACGCAATATCAGTTCAAGTTAGGCAATGTTCGAACTATCGGAGGGATCGAGTTAACGATGGCATTTGTTTATGAAAGTATTACGCTAGGTTCTAGGGGACGCAATATCAGTTCAAGTTAGGCAATGTTCGAACTATCGGAGGGATCGAGTTAACGATGGCATTTGTTTATGAAAGTATTACGCTAGGTTCTAGGGGACGCAATATCAGTTCAAGTTAGGCAATGTTCGAACTATTGGAGGGTTCGAGTTATCGATGGCATTTGTTTATGAAAGTATTACGCTAGGTTCTAGGGGACGCAATATCAGTTCAAGTTAGGCAATGTTCGAACTATCGGAGGGATCGAGTTAACGATGGCATTTGTTTATGAAAGTATTACGCTAGGTTCTAGGGGACGCAATATCAGTTCAAGTTAGGCAATGTTCGAACTATCGGAGGGATCGAGTTAACGATGGCATTTGTTTATGAAAGTATTACGCTAGGTTCTAGGGGACGCAATATCAGTTCAAGTTAGGCAATGTTCGAACTATCGGAGGGATCGAGTTAACGATGGCATTTGTTTATGAAAGTATTACGCTAGGTTCTAGGGGACGCAATATCAGTTCAAGTTAGGCAATGTTCGAACTATCGGAGGGATCGAGTTAACGATGGCATTTGTTTATGAAAGTATTACGCTAGGTTCTAGGGGACGCAATATCAGTTCAAGTTAGGCAATGTTCGAACTATCGGAGGGATCGAGTTAACGATGGCATTTGTTTATGAAAGTATTACGCTAGGTTCTAGGGGACGCAATATCAGTTCAAGTTAGGCAATGTTCGAACTATCGGAGGGATCGAGTTAACGATGGCATTTGTTTATGAAAGTATTACGCTAGGTTCTAGGGGACGCAATATCAGTTCAAGTTAGGCAATGTTCGAACTATCGGAGGGATCGAGTTAACGATGGCATTTGTTTATGAAAGTATTACGCTAGGTTCTAGGGGACGCAATATCAGTTCAAGTTAGGCAATGTTCGAACTATCGGAGGGATCGAGTTAACGATGGCATTTGTTTATGAAAGTATTACGCTAGGTTCTAGGGGACGCAATATCAGTTCAAGTTAGGCAATGTTCGAACTATCGGAGGGATCGAGTTAACGATGGCATTTGTTTATGAAAGTATTACGCTAGGTTCTAGGGGACGCAATATCAGTTCAAGTTAGGCAATGTTCGAACTATCGGAGGGTTCGAGTTAACGATGGAATTTGTTTATGAAAGTATTACGCTAGGTTCTAGGGGAGAAATATCAGTTCAAGTTAGGCAATGTTCGAACTATCGGAGGGTTCTAGTTAACGATGGCATTTGTATCTGAAAGTATTACGCTAGGCTCTAGGGGACGCAATATCAGTTCAAGTTAGGCAATGTTCGGGCTCGAGTTATCGAGTGTTTCCTGTCTTTTCAGAACTAAACTTACATTAGCAACTTTCAAAGTATGATGCATGTCACTTCCGGTTTTGTCAGAACTTCGCATGCCAAAAAAATCTTGAATTTGCTTCTGGAGATCAACCAACAATGAATATAATCCAAAATGAAATGCGATATGAAGAAATTGATATTTAAAGCTATTGTAGCATTATCTTCAATCGTTGCCTTGGTCTAACACAGATGCTTGTGGATTTCTGTTGGCAAATATTTTTCAGGGCTGGCCTATTAAGAAATTTTTTTTTCAAACATGAATAGTAAGGATGTAGGGCCCAAAGGAAGCTTCACCAGAAAGAAGCTTTTCCAATGCTTGCTATGTGCATCGGCATTTCTTGTCCAATTCACAGCGTTTGGATTTTACCGTGGATTCGGATCCATCTACGTGTCGATGCAAGAAAAGTTTACAGAAAGTAACGCACTGATAGGTAACCAGCAAAGTTTTTAAAATAACTTATGTTTGAATTCAATGTTTTATAACACAATTTTTTATATAACTGTTGCCTTCTACAGTGATAATGTTGAGCACCGTCGAGAAGGATGGGGCAGCCGGGGTGGCCCCAGGGCAAGAACTTTGAGCCAGATCTGGCTTTCTACAGGCCTGATCATATGTGATAACTTTTTTTCGAAACGATAGTTCATTCGCTTAGATGTTTACTGCAGCAATGCCTAGTTTCAATTCAGAAAAAGGTGAGAACACTCAAAAATTTGAAGGGTAACGCTCCTTTTGAAAATTTAATGTTCTTATCCATTATGGACAGAATATAAATCTGGCAAAAATGAATTTCACGGACATTATCATTTTTTTTATTATTATTATTAAATTATTTACAGTAGGCGAAGCAAAATTTTTTTTAGATAATATAACAGCTAATTAAAGCCTACTATTTATACTACATTTACAAATCTTAAATTAATTACAATGAAAGGATAAATGATATAGGAAATGTACAAAAATAAAAGGATGACTCGTTAGATAAAAATATACAATTATTCGATAACTATTTCAAGAATCCAATCTGCGCAACGTAAGGTTTGCATAATCTGCAGTTGCATTTTGTATTTTTCCAAGTTTTAATCTTTTTCTTAAATATTGCGAGGGTAGAAGATGTTTTAATGTCATTTTTAAGCTCTTGCCAAAGCTTGGATCCCATAAAGGTTGTACTTTCTATACCATAACAATTTGATTTTGGTTTTGATAGCGATATTCGGGATATGTTTTAAAGATTATAGCATGTATTTCTTTCAGTAAAGATTTCTTTCATGAAACTTGGGATGAGATTATGTAAAGTTTTATATATTTCTGTAAGAAGCAATTGCAGATTTTTATCATGGATAGATGTTGAGTTGTCTTTTCTCAAAAAAGAGTTTGAAAGCTTGATTCATAGTCATCATTTTCAGAGATGTGTCGTTGCTGCCTTTACCAAAATTTATAAGGTGGCAGCTGTCCCCACTCATTTTCATATAATTATTTTGAAATCATTCTCTCCAAAAAACTACGTCTTGTTATAGTATTTTAATAGCCTGGTTAATGTCTTGGTGGATAACATATAGTGTTGTGTCATCAGCATAATTGCATATTTGGCTATTTGATATAATCATAAACATGTCATTTATGTATAAATTGAACAAGAGATCTCCCAAAACTGATCCTTGTGGCACACCTACACTCATAGTTTTCCATGCACTGAAAGAGCCGTTTATTTTGACTCTTTGTTTCCTTTGGCTAAGGTACGATGATGTGAAATTCAAGGCGCTTCTACAAAAACCACAAGCATTGAGTTTAGCAATCATTAGGTCACGATTGAGACAGTCAAATGCTTTTGACAAATCCATCAGTAGTGCACTGGCTGTTTGTTTAGTATCTAGAGCTTTTTTGCAATTTTCTATGAGTCTGAGTAATGTATGTTGGTTGCTATAATCCCTTTTGAAACCACATAGATAATAATAGACCGTGATAAAAAACCATGAGCGAAGGGAGTAATTTGTGATTCCATGATTCTCTCATATATTTTTGATGCTGACGCCGGTAAGGTAGCAATTGGTCTATGATTTTTGTTACTGAATTTATCATCTTTTTTATGCAACGATGATATGTCTCCTAATTTGAGTTCTTTTGGAAATGTCATATTAGATAGGTCCTCATTAAATGTTCTTTGTAAAATTTCAGAGAAAATGTCTGAATATTCTTTAAATATCCTAGCAGGTATACTTTCTATTGGTGAGGCTTTACTGGTATTAAGATTGTTTATCTGATCCCAAATTTCCCCACTGTTAACTTCCCTAAATTCAAAGGGCTGTGGGTCAGGGTACATTTCTCTTATTCTTATGATACTTGGGTGGTTTTTATATTTCTCAATGGCTTTATCAATTGGGTCATTTATACCATATGTGAGCTATATATTGATGAATTCCTAGATCTTGTGTTATGTTTATAAAGAAGTTGTTAAATAATTCTGCAATCTTGCGGTCATCACTAGTTAATTCTCAATTTTCTTCCAATGTAATAGAGGGTGTTGTTTTATCTTTTCTGCAAAGACCGGTTTGATCGCTCTCCAGAATTTGCGATTATCTGTAAGATTACTTAAGTCGAGGTTCCTAAAATAACTGCTTTTAGCATTACGTAATAACTTTACACATTTGTTCCTTTGCCATTCATATGCTTTATGATTTTCCTCATTTTTGTTATTAGTATATCTATTTTTCAATTTGCTTCGATGCATTATTGCCTTACGTAATTCATTCGTCATAAATGGCCCGTCGTTTGCACGAACACACTTTCTCTAAATGGGGACATGTTTATTAAGAAGACTTTTGACTGAGATATCAACACTTCCGTAGTCTCTAAAGTTTAGTATTCGATGATTCAACATTTCAGATCTAAAGCTCGGAAAATCGAGTATTTTGGGACCTCTCTTGGTGAAATCCCCTTTGAGTATGCTCAGTATCATTACGTGGAAATCAGACAACCCTGTTCCAACATTAGTCGTGTTTTGAAAGTGACTTTAACAGTTTGTCAGTATCAAATCTATACATCGTGGGTTGTCTGACTTGTGACAGGTTGGATTCTTGATCAAGTTAACTAATTTATAAGTGTCCATGAAAGCCTTAATTGCGCTGTCACCCACTTCACAATTGAAATCGCCCATAACGATAAGATCTTCAAGTTTGTTGCTGAAGAAATCGATTCCTTTTTTGATCTCTTCAAAGAAATAGCTTGGCCATTAGGAGGGTGGGGGATGTATGCTAAGTAGTAGCCAATTTTTGTTCTAAGTTTCATTTCGGTGGTGCATATTTCAATGTCATTAGGAAATTTGTAATTTGTTAGCTCTTTAACAAGGATCCCTTCCCTCGCATAGGTAAGAAGGCCTCCACCATTTCTGAAAGGTTCTCCAAAGCCTTCGATCATGAATTGACTTGTTGTAAAAGTTTCATCTATTTTAGTTTCGGCGATTGTAAGAATGTCGACATATTTTGAAACCATTAATTTTAATGGTTCAATTTTATTTCTGATTGAGTTTATGTTTAGGTATGCCATTACGAGACCCTTTTTATCTTTAATCCTGATATTCTTAAGAATGTCAACTGTATTTAATTCGCAGGAATCAGTTTCTGGAATTTTTTCATCTACGGTTTCATGGACGTATGATTCGGGGTTTTTATTTACTGTATTTATATTGATGTTATTCAAATTTTTTAGGCTATTATCATTATGTATATTAAAACTCTTTTTTCTTTCATATATTTCTGTCGAGTCATCCTTGTTTAATCAAAATGAATACTATCTAAGTTTTTGAATAAAGTTCAGTGCTAATTGCCTGTTATCTCTGAAATTAAGATGAAAACCGTCTCTTGCAAGGAGCTGGGTAACCTTTGCCCTTATTCATAACCGCGTTCATAATCTGCATTAAGAATTAAAACTATCAATGATTCATTTATCCAAAAAGAAAGCTTTACAAAATGGTGCAGCATTAAATTATGCGGACGCAGTTGACTGAGAGGGGCTAGCTGACTAAAATAATATCCAAAGCGTACTTGAAATCGAAATTCGTAACACCTTTCGCGATCGATTTGCAGCAAACACGAGGAGCTTACCAACAATGCAGCTCCACAGTTTCAGATTATGCCTGGAAATAAACGCAGTACAAACGATACAAAACGCAGTAGCGAGGAATAGCCAGAGGTTCTTCTAAACTGGAGTTGAGCCCTTTTTGGAGCTGGAAATCAAAATTTGGAGCTGGATTTGAAATTATGTGCCTGGAGCTTGAAAATTTAAACAAATCAATCAAGAAATGTTTGTTTTCCAATTATTTTTTTAGTCACATTTCATTAGAATGAAATAGATTGACTGTACTTATCCTGGACAGTGTCCAGTTCAGCTGATTTGGCTGATTCAGCACTTT
Source organism: Rhopilema esculentum (assembly GCF_057945365.1). Lineage (NCBI taxonomy): Eukaryota > Metazoa > Cnidaria > Scyphozoa > Rhizostomeae > Rhizostomatidae > Rhopilema > Rhopilema esculentum. The sequence goes on along the minus strand of NC_142832.1, from coordinate 7,444,084 downwards.
ATCATAGATTATGATAAGACCTGTTACTTCAGTCGTAATTTTTAAGAATTTATTTTTATTAGGGGGCATAAATTTTTTTGTTTGCGAATGTGGAACAAAGACAATACGTCTAGGCTACTTTAGATAGCAACTAAAGTTTAACCAACACCTAAGGCCACTGAGAGTGGGGGAAGAGGGGACAAATTGCATCAGAGCTTCAAGGTGCAGGGGGCCTCAGGAGTTGATGAATTAAATTTTAAAAATTGAATAAATCAAATGAAATAAAAATATGCGTGAAAACTATAAGAGTTTTCAACGGTCAGAAGAATATGATTACACGAAGTATTATGAATGGCATTTTATGCTAATCTACATTTTATGCAAGACAGTAAGCTATTCTCAGGGCGTGGTTGCAAATATTTTCTATCGCTCCGCTCCCAGGGTCCTCAACTCCAGATGTTGTCCCGGAATCTCCTAAACCCATCGGTGGCCATGCCAACAAATTGATTTACTGAAAATATCGATTGGATTGGTTTGTTTTTGCTGGTAGAAGTCTGCCCTTAAAGCTTGAATAATGCTAGAAATTTTTTCAGAACAAGCTCGGAGAAAAGCTTACTGTCTTGCTTTGCAATTATTTTAAAACAAAAAGGCCAAGTGGGGACCTGTTTATGCGGTTCATATACATCTTGCAAACAGGAAACTGTCGACAAGCAACAGACTACAAAAGAACGAAACCGTTGTATAATTGCACTTTTGATTAAAGATATAGAACTTTTGCTCATGATACAATAATATTGTAATATTCTTTGCAGCTTGGACCGGCTCCTTGTCAATAGCTATGACTTTCCTATTGACGCCGATTACCTTCAGAGTCTTCGACCTGGCTGGCTATAGACTCTCACTGCTTCTTGGAGGAACATTAATTGGCCTTTCACTCGTGGCGACATCATTTGCATCCAGTATTTTCGAAACCTATTTCACACTTGGACTTATGTTTGCGATAGGACAAAGTTTATGTTATTTTGCTCCATTGCTGATTTTGCCCCACTATTTCAAAAGGAAATTATCACTGGCCCACGGAATAGTGCTGTGCGGAAGCAGCCTCGGAGGACTCGCTCAGGCTCCCGGTCTCGGTTTCATCTTGCAAAAGTATGGATTCAGCAGTGGAATGCGGCTGTCGAGCGTGACTGCACTGCTTATAATAGCGGTATCTGTGTTATTCAAGCGGCCTGAGGAGAGTTTTGGGCCTAATCCATTAAAGTGCAGGAAAGAAAAAAAGAGAGAAATAACGATCAAGACTGGAATGGGAGAAATACCTTTACTAAGAAATTATGCTTACATCATCTTCGTTTTTGCAATTATGTTGGTCAGTTTTGGAGTTTTCATACCCTTTGTGCATTTGGTGAGTTTAAGAAAAGCTGATTACGCTTTCGTTTATATTGATCAAGACAAAATCTTTCACGATGGAGTTCATTTTTTGCAAATATTATCAAACAACCTATACTTGCATGATACACACACAGTGTTTTTCTTCAGTAAAATTCTAGTTTTCCTGTCTAGATTTTTAAACAAACCATAGCAGTTTAATTGCAAAGTAATAATATTCCAGTGATCATGTTTTTGAAAAACTAAAAAATAACAATCTTAGCTTCAAATTCCCGGTTCTTATATGAGAAAAGAGCGGAAAAATTTTTTATCTGAAATCCATGTTCAATCAAATGCGCGGACAGGTTTCGACGGGCAACTCATTCAGCGCAAGGAATATTGAAGGCGTATTTGAATAAGATCCAGCTACGGCCAAAATTTACAAATTATGCTAATTACAATTCAATATTTACAATCTAAAAAAAATCCCATTTTAACTTGATTTTAATTTTACTACAAATATCTATAACGAAAGGCGAAATGGTAATATCCATTTTCAGAATTTTGCAGGAATTCCTTTAGTTTCTTTTTGAACGTGGTAATCGTGGAGCTCATTCTTATCTGTAGTGGAATTTCGTTTCACGTCTGTCCACCACAATAGAAAAAATTCTTTTTGGAGAATTTTAGGTTTTGCCTTAGGATGTCTAGGTGAAGGCAATTTCTTGTTGAATAGTTAGATATTTGGGATCTTGTGACAAATCTTCCTTTCAAATTGTCAGGGCATAGACCATTTATTATTTTGTAGATCATTACTGCCCTGTCAAATTTTATCAAAATTTGAGACCAAAAGCCAATTGCAGCTCCACCCGTCCTTTAATCTTGAGCCTTCTACTAACGTGTGCGCTCTGTTTTGCAAACGCTGAAGATGATGGAGATTTGTGTTTGACAATTTACCCATAGTTCATCACTGTATCTCAAAATGGCCCTCGAGCAGCGCCTTATAGACCTGATCCTGTTTCAATTGCGGGAGTATATTTTTTAGTTTCCACAGGGACGAGAGTGCATTTTTTCATTTTACCTTTAAGGTTTTTATATTGCTCATTCTATGTCAGGTTTTCGTCGACCGTAATTCCTAGGTATTTTACCTTTTGAGCTCGTTTGATTGGCTCTTCATTTACATTTACTTCTAGTGGGCCAAGGATACGGTTGGTTTGTCGTTTATGACCAATAACCATATAATCTGTTTTTTCAATATTCAAACTAAGCCTAATCTGACGTAACCATTCTGCAATTTTGTCGATCTCAGCTTTTAGATCATTACAGAGATCGTAGATATCTTCGGCAGAACAGGTGACACTGGTATCGTCCGCATACATGTTTGAGATGAATTTTTTGAGGCACTGCTCAAAATCATTGACATACAGGATAAAGAGGTGCGGCCCCAAGCACGATCCCTGGGGGATATCGCAGTGAACAGTTTTTAAGCTTGATCTATGGCCATTTATTTGACAGTATTTTCTTCTGCTGGTTAAATACGATGTGAACCACCGAAGAGATGTCCCTCCCACTCCGTATTTGGTTAGTTTCGATAGAAGAATCCTGTGGTTCACCGTATCAAACGCTTTTTTAAGGTCGAAAAATACGCTTATATTAATTCTATGCATGTCAATAATAGAAAACCATGAATCTGTTATGTTTAATAGCGAGGTCAGCGTACTATGCATCTTTAAGAATGCATGTTGACTTTCAGCAAATTTTTTTTGCTCTTTCATGTAAGTCGAGACTTGGCCGTGCCCAAATTTTTCCAGTAACCTCGAGAATACAGATAGCATGGATATAGGCATATAATTACCCATTTCATTTTTAGACCCAGACTTGAAAATAGAGGTTACCCTTGCTATTTTCCATGTGTCTGGAAAAATACCGTTTTTGAATAAAGAGTTGAATATAGCAGCTAGTGGCGTGCATAAATTTTCTGCTGCGTCTTTCACAAGTTTCCGCAAGTTTATAACGTATTGTTGTTAAAAGGTTATTAAATGCTTCCGCAATTCCCTTTTGCTTTTCAATTAGTTGACCCTCATACATGACGGGCGCATGCTCAGATTTTCGGCGCTACGCCCGTGCGCACAAAAAATGTCAACTGAAAATCGGCCTTAAGAGTTAACTATAGCGAACACTAACAAGCAGCAATAGCTGTATGTCTTATGATATGACACGATTTAACCGTTGTGGCACAATAGGTGCCGTGGTGCATGCACGAGAGGCTAACTATGAATTTGTTGTAGCAAAAAGTATTTATCTGCAGCTTCGTCACGCGCAATGAGAAGTTTTACAAAATCGAAATAAAAAAAGTGATGCGATTTCTTGTGTATTTCTCAATTTCTTTACAATCTCTTGTTATTATATTTGCCATATCATTGCTATCTCAATTTCCATTTATCAATGCTAAGCCATTTCTTGCTTATTTAATTTCAATGATATTTCTTTTGAACAAGGATTATTTAATCTTAGGTACGCCTAGCGATGGACACAGGCATATCATACTCAATGGCGGTATTTCTACCAGGCATTACCTCTATTGCTCAAGCAGTTGGTAATGTAGGCTTCGGCAAGCTTGCCTCTCTCCCGAATTACAGCAAGATCTCTCTCTGCAAATGGGCCACCATCGTTATAGGCATAGTGACAACATTTGTTCCAATATTAACCTCCTTTATTGGCCTTGCTGCTTATTCCTTTCTTTTTGGTATTGCTGATGGCAGTATCGCCGCATCTACCATGCTCATCGTTAGAGATTTGATAACAAAAGAGCAATTCAATAGAGGATACAGTGCATATCTTATCTGCAACTGCATCGCTATCCTTGCTGGACCACCGTTTGCAGGTATGTTCAACCTGTTATTTGCCTTAAAGAATCAGGCATAATTCGTTTAAAAGTATATGTTAAATTATTATCTATGTACCCAAGTATAGAGTAATTTGTTGGATTAGCTTTAAAAACACAGTAGAAATAAGTGAATGATATTTATTGAGTGATAGGACGAAAGAACAATACTGCTTTTAGGAGAAAACTGTTTCAGAAATTAAGATTTTATTTGTTTTTAGGCTGTGTAAAACAGAAAATTTAATGTCACAATTCCAATCCTCACACTTAATCCGACTCTTTCTCTGCATGTCTCCATGTGTGTAATTATATAAATTCGTTTTTATATAAATTCATTTCAGGATATTTGTACACGGTTTCAGGAACTTACTCCCTTGTATTCTTTATTTCTGGTGGCTTGGCTGCTGTAGGAGGTTTCTTGATGTTTGCAGTGCAATATTTCCATCCGAAAAATGAAAGGACTTTTTTTTCCAATTTATTGACAAATGGCTGCAATACCCAGAAAGGCACGAAGATTGTCAGCTTCATGCAGAAATACTCCAAACCATATCGATTGGCAAATGAACAGACAACAGAAATAGCCAGTTCAAACCGCCCAACTATTCACAATTCCTTTATTTCTTTGCTCGAGTTAAATAATTCAGAAAACTATGTTGATGACTCTATACCTGAGGAAGGCATAGAAAGGATCACCACTAGGGACTTTTCATTGTCCGATGAACTTAGCAATAAAATCATTACTGGCACGTAATGTTAAGGTTGAGGATACCTAATTATATGCTAATATTTAGATCTAGAATAGAGATGATCAATGGCAACTACTAAGACCTGTAAAATAGTGTCAATCTGGAATAAATTCTTATTGCCAATTTTGATTTTTGTCATCCTTATTAACATCATATTGAAAACCGTTGTGCGTCGGATGTTGCCAAGAACATAATTGCAAAAAAATATAAGCCCTTAAGTTCCCTGCATTCATACGAAATATCATGACCATATATTATTCTTTTGAAAAAGGTAGACGTAATCAAAATGTAGCAAATTTTTTTAACTTATGATATATGTGCTAGCAAATTATTAACGACGAAACAACCAGAAAACATAATTGCCTTATCAAGCGGTGCTCTACAACACCGAGATTTGAAGATGATTAAAACTCTTCCGATAAATTCACTTTGATTAACATGGCTTTGATATGAAGATTCGTAATTTTCTGATCGAAACATCTGAAGTGTGCAAGCTTGATACTGTTAAAAACGATTTCATACGAGCAAGGCGGACTTTAGTTTTCGTCCAATTAGATGCTTTGTTTACAATTTTCTTTTAGCCAAACAGAGCTTGTCAATTTCGCCTGGTTCATTTTCAACTTTCTCTAAAGCACCCCTAGCTGTGAAGGAAAAGCACTAGTGGAGTTTAAAGCCTGATTTACAGGAGACGAATTTTTTCGTTCCAAACGAATTTTTCGCCGCAAAAGCGCGAAAGATCACAGCGAAAAATTCACTGCAAAAAAGTAGAAACCGTTCCTAATTTTTCGCTGCAAAATTTTTCGCCTTGTAAAATAAACCAATCAGAACAGCATTGGAAGACACCTGACTTCTCATTTTTTCAGACTGCCTGTCTTTCCGCATTCTTTTTTAAAATACTCTCGCCTTTGAAACGTCAATAAAATAGGTTGGTAATCATTCATTTCCTGTTCCTTGTACACAATCCATGTAAGTAGATTCATATCAGATTATTATTCAAACATTTGTATTTCAAATTGACGAAAACTGGCTTGAAAGTTTCATCGTTCTACCATTATATCAGAAATAAAAAAAAGGAAAGAATTTTTTCAAATTGCTGAATTGATGGCTGCTGATTGGCCTGCTCAATAGGATCTCGCATGCTTCTGCAAGCTTCGATAGCGACCCTTTCTATTGCATGCTTGTGCAAGCTTCAATAGCGACGTAAACGTAAACGTAAACGTAAACGTAAACGTAAACGTAAACGTAAACCTCTCTTACCGAAAGATGGAAATCCCCTTCTGAAGACGTCCTGAAGGAATTTTTCGAATCAAGTATCGCTTTTTGCTGTTTTGCTCGCTTTTTTGATAAATTTAAAAGTCCAAGCTTGCTGATAAAACCATTCTTCGGACAGTCGCTATATTATTTTCTAATATTTGCAGCGAATTCGCAGAAAAATTTCTAAAAAATATACTTGAGATACAATCAGCCACAATAAAAAATTTACAAGGTTTATAAAGCCCTAATATTGCTGCTGTCACAAACATTTTGTCAATCTAACTCTGTATATATTTGTCGACGGCAAAGAAGTGGAGGAAGTGAACAACTTTAACTTTCTCGGTTCGATGATTAGACCTGATGGAGACTGTGAAAAGGAGATTGATCGACGGTTAGCGATGGGCAGGTCTGCTGTTGGAAAGCTACAGAAGATATGGAAGAACCATGACATCCGGTTAGACACGAAAACCCGACTGATGCGGTCTTTGGTATTTTCCATCGTCCTCTATGGTGCGGAGGCATGGACTTTAAAGACACGCTACCGAAAAAGAATTGACGCGTTTTAAATGTGGTCGTGGCGTCGTATGCTGAGCATCCACTGGTCCGAAAGGCAAACCAATGCAAGCGTGCTTGACAGAGTATACCGTCCAAACAGTCTACTCAATCTCATTCATAGAGCACAATTCACATACTTCGGACACGCCGCACGAAAACCAGATGACAGCATAGAAAAGATTGCTATATTGGGTATGGTTGAGGGCAGTAGAGGGAGGGCTCAAATCGCTCACTGGCATGCAACTCTACGAAGCGCTAACCATGGCCGAGAACAGAGTGGATTGGAGAGAAATGGTCATGGCAGTCACAAGCAACCGCAACGGCTGAATGAACGACGACGACGAACTCTGTATATAATTTGCAACGTTCATTTTATATGATAAAAAAGGACTTTTCTTATAGTTTTGTCAAATCTCTATATCGGAACGGGCAAAGGATATAATTACTACCTGAGGCGGTATCATGATTGTCTCTTTGTTACTAAGTTACAATGTTACTAGAAAATGCCGCCTATTTTGAGTGAATTCCTCGTAATATTCCAGAAATCCCAAGCCAATCTTTCTGTATCTCACGTTTGTGATCTGTGACCAGATTGAAACTTTTTCCAACAAGAAACATGTGAAAATGTTCAGTACCCCACACAATACAAAGTGCCTCTTTTTCTGTTTGTGAATATCTGCGCGCCACTGGTTTGTGTGCTCTACTGGCATATGCAATCAATTTTTGAGGCTCATCTCTGTTTGATTGTGCAAGAATTGCAGAAATACCTATGGGACTGGCATCTTCAATCAGATATGTATCTTTATCAACATCAAAATATGTCATCACTGGACTGTCTATCAGAACATCTTTAAGCTGCTTAAATGCTTTTGAGTGTTCTTCTTCCCATTTAAATACACTGTTCTTGTGAGTTAATCTTCTCAAGGGATCTGTTATGTCTGCAAAATTTTGAGGCACTGTTTGGTACTGGAGCATCTACTAAATCTGCAATCTTTGCTGAATCAGGTTTCACACCCTTTTCTGGGAAAACCATGCCAAAAAATGATAGTTCTGGTTGTAAAAATACACATTTTTCTTTGTTGACTGTGAGCTTTCTTGCCTTTTGTCTTGCAAGATATTCATTCAATGCGTTATCATGCTCTGCTCTTGTTTTGCCAAAAATCATAATATCATCTGCTAAATTTCTGACATTATCTATGCTCTTTAGTGCTTCTTCTAGTATGTGCTGAAATAAACAGCTGCATTAGCCTTTAGTCTTGCAAGACATTCATTCAATGCGTTATCATGCTCTGCTCTTGTTTTGCCAAAAATCATAATATCATCTGCTAAATTTCTGACATTATCTATGCTTTTTAGTGCTTTTTCTAGTATGTGCTGAAATAAACAGCTGCATTAGTACCATAGTTTGATCTCTTGTGCTGGAATAAACCAACATGTGTACTGAATGTTGTGATGTACCTGCTATCTTTGTGCAATTCTAACTGATGATATGCCGGACTGAGGTCTATCTTTGAGAAGAATTTAGCTCCATTTAATTGCACCATGATTTCATCAACTGTTGGCATGACATGTCTAACTCTTTTTATGACTGTGTTTGCTGAACGCATGGCAACACAAATTCTTATTTTTGTGTTATCTTTCTTTGGTACAGTTACTATCTGAGAGTTGCCTGTCCTTCTGGAACTCTCTTTATTATTTCTTGTGCTTCCAAGCTCAACAGTTCTTGTTCCACTTGTTTTCTGATGTAAAATGGTATACGTCTGATACTTTGAACAACAGGAGTTACACTTTCATCAATGCACAGTTTGATTTGAACTCCATCCAACTTTCCTACTCCTATGAAGATTTCTCTATTTGTAAGTGTGGCTGCATCAATTGACTTGTCATTGGTAGATTTGATAGGAATCCATGAACCATTACAAGTAGTTTGTGGCTAAACATTGCTGCTTTTCACCTTTGATTCCATTGGGTTAATATGAAATGTAACAAGACCAGGTTCTTGGGATGTCTCTGACAATAGTAAGGAACCTGAGTTCCCCTTTGTGACATAAAAGGTAGCCACAGTAATACGTTATTTTGTCTCTAATGTGGCTTCGGAATTTCCCAAGCATTTTCACTGGACTGTTACTGTTGTATGGATATACTTTTATTGAGGTCTTCTACAGTTGAAGATCTGAAGGTATCTGACGAAAGGTTTCTTCATCAAGATTATTTACTGAGGCTGCAGTGTCTACAAGCAAATTACATTTGTACTCGCTGACTTTGGCAGTAACAGTGGTACTTGGACTGTTTCTCATCAACTTGTTTAGTTGTAATTGGCCTAACGTATCCTTTGTATGGTGTGTTTTCTTTAGTTCTTGTTATTCTTTGCTCAAACAACACTTTGCAAAATTATTCTTTTTCCACATTTATGGCATGTCTTACCAGTAGCTGGACAAGGCTGGTTTGTACGAGGATAAAATCCTGCCCACTGATGAAATTTTCTTGCTAGTATATGGTCTTTCTCGGGCTTGCTGTGTATTACACGATTTACTTCTTGTTTAATTTCAATGTTACTCTCCATACTACTTGCTTGGTGGGCACTAGTTTCATCTCTTTGGCTTGGTGGGCACTAGTTTTATCTAATAACATTTTTTGCAAAGTATATAATGGATCTTTTAAAGCTTTCTTTCTTAAACGACTGGATGACCCAAAGCCTTTCCTATTCCCGAATTCGTAGCGTGAAGCTAAATTTTGTAAACAAACGTGAAACCGACCTAAAGTCTAATTTGGCTCTTGGCTAGCCTGGCAAAATAAATATGTCTCGTGAAGCAATTTCTCTTTTGGCTCAAATTGCTAGAGCTGACCCTTGTGGAACACCCTTGTCGATTTATTTTCATTCACTGAAGGACCCATTTACTTTCACTCTTTGTTTCCTCTTGTCTAGATCACTATAAATGAACAATAAGACTTTTCTGCTGAATTCATATGCATTAAGCCTTGCTATCAGAAGTTCGTGGTTTAAGCAATCACAATAGGTTCATAAAGACAGCCCCGACACACTCTCCGGCGTCCAGACTAATCTTACATTTTTCAGTGAAACGCAGTAGGGCATGCTGTGTACTATAGTTTTCTCGAAATCCACAAAGCAAAGGGTTAAGGAAGCCTAGTGAAAATGGTTTCATCTGAGATTCCATTAGTCTTTCGTATACTTTTGAGACTGGTAGGAGGACCGTGATTGGCCTATAGTTTTTCTTAACATGTATATCCTCTTTTTTATGAATTGATGAAATATCAGACTCTTCACACAAGAAGCAAACAAAATTTGTGTTCCGATATGCTGCTTTCAATGACGAAGAACAGGAATACAAAGTTGAGTACTCCATGGCATATGTCGACTTTAGTAAGAAAACAGGAGAGGAAATAGCAAATATGATTCAGAATTTTCTTTCTGATAATTCAATACCGCTTGATAATTGCAGAAGTCAAAGATATGATAATGGAGCTAACATGGCAGGGAAATACAAGAGAGTAAAGGCACACTTACTCGAAATAATTCCTTGGCTATCTTTTCTCCTTGTGCTTGTCACACCTTAAAACTTGTTGGAGTTGATTCTGCACAGTCATGTGATGAAGTCAAATCATTCTTTCAATATGTCAAACTCAACCTCATTAAAAATTTCATGAGGACCACAATGGGACAAGTCCGGCTTAATGACATGGCTGTGCTATCACTTTAGTGAGACATTGCTCGAAAAGTAGATTTGCAAGATGGTATTAATACGTTTGCTGAAAGAAAAGCTCGCAAAGCCTTACTCTCGGACAGTTAAGGACATTAAAGCTGTTTTACCTTGCCTGTTAACCTATTTTGTTTACTTGGTGGGTATTTTGTTTGTTAACGGTTATTTGATTTATTTTTATGAATCCCCTGACTCAAAAATTACCATTTTAAGAAACTGAAGACTTATTGACGGGCCCCTATCTGGCGCCGGGCCCCTGGGCAGTTGCCCCCCTTCCCCCCCTCTCAGTGGGCCTGGCCACTGCCGCCCAAATTTTTATTTCAGAACACGACGTAATCAGACCTCCTGAAAACGAATCTGTTATTATTTTTTTCATATCTCTAGCCGTTTTGTAGTTATTAGCGTTTTGTCATTGAGTTGAATTGTTTTTCAACCGTGTTATCTTAGGGCTTCAGATTGACGCCACAGGCATTTTCGGCCTCGGTAAGTTCGCGGCAAGTATCATCGCCTGTCCAAAGGGTCAACGAGAACCTAGCGAAATGGCAGACAGGGCCTAGCAGCGGCATGCTTGTCAGAAGGCCAGACTTTTATCTGGAATGGATATAAAAAGACAAGTATCGTCGGTCAGTCTTGATATTGAGATCGAATATGGAAGTATTATATCGCACGCATCTGTCTGACGTAGCAGTAAAATTGTCATCAGCTCTACCTTCAGTGCAATAGCCAAAAAAGCCATCACGCATTTTATTCGGGAGAAGAGACCTAAACAAAACCAGTATACCAGGAAAGAAAGCTGTATGAATTGATACAATAGATTTATTAGGATAAAGAGCTTCATATCATCTTATCTTATTGGAACGAAAATAGGAAAATCGAGGACATGGACATGGAAGCATACAAACTTTCAAGACAAGACTAAAAACCTACCATTAGTCAGTCAAACAACTTTTTTCAGAAAATTTTGAATTTGCTCTTATATCTATAGACAAAAAAGGATTTGCGATTATATTAAAATTTCAACCTTTTCAATATACTTGTGTGAAGATAATTTTTGTATTTAATCTTTAAGCTATTACAAGGCCCTTGTCAGCTCCTTTAGGCTGTCAGAATTTTCACCTGCTATAATAATAAATAACAAATACATTTTTTTCAAATACTTAGCTACATTGAATAATATATATAAATTTATAAACAATCAGGCTAGTGAACTAGCTAGCAAATTTGTAATTTAGGTTGCATGTGAGAAATTTTCTTATAAAAGTACTATGAAACATTAATCTATTGCAAAATTTCTAGAAAATACCTTAATGCTGTCACTAGTTTGAAACAGTAGCTGTGGATTTGCAAACATTATTTAGATATGACCAAATTATCTTTAAAATTTTGATAGTTTTAAAAATAGTCTTGTTTGTAAAAATTTCAATACAAAATCAGAACAAAGTGTTGAGGTCTTTGTGGTAACTCTTGCAGCGAAAAGAGGGGCAAGTTATCACTCCCCCAAAGCCAGTAGCCAGATAACAGGATGCATGTAATCTCCAACCTTCATCTAGCATTTTTTGTAAGATCCTTTCTGCTGATCCATATAAGAGTTTGTTACCTTTTATTGCCTACAATAATAATGTTGACAAGGATAAATACTAACCTACGAGTGAAATTTACTTCAGAGTCACATTATAACATAAAACGATTAAAGAAATCATTACCTTGGACACTAGTGCCATTTAGAATATCGATATTTAAAAGGATCAAAGAGAAATTTGGGGATGAAAGGGCAACAATTGTTACTATAGAAAATAGCATCTAAGGATATTAATTGGATAACACAAAGATAAATTTAAATGATATAGGCCATGCTTATATGAATCAATGCTAGAATAGCAAAGGTATATTTAACAAATATAAACAATTCTGCCTTTTAAACATTAGAATGGGGATATGACACATTTGTTTCCAAAACCAAGAAAGCAAATTCCATGTTTTCTCTTTGGGGTAGTAGATCTTTTGCCTTGGATATTGATCTGGCAAAATTTTGAAATTGTTCATCAATTTTATGATGAAATAGGAAGAACTCCAAAATTGAAGGCAAAACATGGTAGAACATGAAGACAAGGGTTTTAACAACCTGTGTTGTTAATAAAATAACAGTCTCGAAGGACAAATTATTGAAGAGCGAAGTCGATAGTAAGAGACGTACGTCGTGTTATTATCTTATTCCAAACCAAGTAACTATTTCTAAATGAACAGAGCGGTATATATAAGCAGCGAAGCGTAGAATGAAAACCACAGCGGGAACAAAACAAAACGAACAAAAGCTTAGATGTTATACCTCCCCCCCTCCCCCTAGATAAAAGGGTCGAGAAAAGCATTTGGAACAAAAGTTAACAAAATGTATGTACGAATGTTCAGGTATGTCCATATCTGTCGGGAAAATGAACTTGTCTCCCAGAACATGCTGTCCGAGAATTGCCAGGTATTTGGTTCTCTACCGGTTTGGCCGTCGTTGAAGCATGGTTTGATGAAGATGATGTGTTTCTGTCAGTTGAACGTTAGTGATCAGCATCGGTATTAGCAACTTTCAGACGATCTATGCTTACTGTTTGTTGTTTTCCATTGACATCTACGAGGAAATGTTTGTCAGAGCGCTCGAGAACCTTGAAAGGGCCGTCATATGTAGGTTGAAACGGCTCTCGAACATCATCATGGCGAACAAAGAGGTGTGTACAAGATGGAAGATTAGCTGGGATGTATGTGTAAGCTTCTTGAGAACGGGGGGGAGTTAGTTTTAGTTGTTGCATAAAACTTTGTAGACGATCAACTAAAACAGACGGATCAAGGGCTGTGACATCAAATGTCGGAGATATGAATTAACCTGGAAGACGAAGTGTGGAACCATAAACAAGTTGGGCAGGTGAACAACAGAGGTCAGTTTTATTCGTTGTCCGAAGTCCGAGGAGAATGAGTGGAAAAAGGTCGATCCATCTTGTGGAATCCGGTCGAGCTTTGATTGAAGCTTAAAGCTGTCGATGGAAACGCTCAACCATGCCATAAGCGCAGCGGTGGTAATAAGTAGTATGAATACGTCTGATTCCAAGTAAATCAGCGAGGGAACGGAAGAGAGCTGATTCAAACTGAGCTCCTCCATCAGTTGTTATCTTTAAGGAACACTGAAGACTGCGATCCAACGTGAAACAAAAGCTTGAGCGACGGTTTCTGAGGTAGCATCTGAAATTGGAATCGCCTCTGGCCAACGAGTGTAGCGGTCAATGCAAGTAAGAAGATATTTACAGCTATTTGATGGTGGTAGAGGGCCAACAAGGTCAATGTGTATGTGATCGAAACGTGTGTAAGTAGAAAGAAATGTTCCAATGGGGGGAAACGTGTGACGGGTGACTTTAGCCTGTTGGCATGGGAAACAGGACTGAGTCCAATTGCGGATGTCTTTGTTGATACTAGGCCAGATGTAATGTTGTCTGATAAGTCGCTGTGTTGCACAAATACCTGGATATGCAAGTGAGTGGAAGTGATTAAACACAAGGCGGCAATAAGAGACAGAAACATATGGGCGAGGAGTGCCTGTTGATATGTCACAAATGATGGTTTCAGAATCTGCCGGTAAAGGAAACTCTTTCAGGTTAAGAGAGGCGTTTGACTGTACATGTTTGGATTCAGAATCTTGCTGTTGAGCTGCAGACGGTGGGACAAAGCCAAGGGTTGGAATATTGAGTAAGGAATTGAGCTCAATGCGAGAAAGAGCATCAGCAACCACATTCTGATGGCCTTTTACGTGTCGTATGTCAGAGGTGAATTGAGAGATAAAAACAAGATGGCGAATTTCCCGTGGCGAATATCGATCAGACGAAGAAGACAGTGCATGGAGCAATGGCTTGTGGTCTATCATAACATGAAATGCGCGTCCTTCCAAAAAGTACCGAAAGTGCTTGATAGCTAAGTAGACGGAGAGTAGTTGTCGTCCAAATGTGCTGTACTTCGTTTCGGCTGGTTGCAGGCGCTTAGTTCGTTTGGGCTCCTACAGCAACATTCGAAACATCAACAACTACACTCCATGGTGCTACTGGTGGTGGATGAACATAAAGAGTAGCCTGGGAAAGTGCTGTTTTGATCTCTGAGAATGCAGATGATAAATCCACAGTCAGTTGGAACGGTTCCTTGCTAGACTTGGCAGAGAGAAGGTCGGTGAGAGGCTGTATTGAATGAGCACAGCGAGGCACAAAACGACAGTTGAAGTTTATCAATCCAAGGAACTTGCGAAGCTTTTTGAGCGAAGTAGGAGGAGGAAAATCTTTGATTGCTACAACTCTTGTGGAAAAGATTGGCCAAAAATGCATTTGGTAGGGTGAATGACAATAGCATGATCGGAAAACGAGAGAATAAAATGTCAAGATGCAACAAATGTTCTGCTTCAGAATAACTGGCGATAAGTGAAGCACTGTGAGCAAAAACGAAATCCAAACCACGAAGTACATGGTGCATGAAGCGCTGGAAGGTCTATGCTGCATTACACAATCCGAATAGCATGCGAACGAACTCAAATCGCCCAAAGGGAGTTGTTATAGCAGTCTTAGGAATGTCAATAGGCTCGACTGGAATCTGGTGATAGGCACGCACAAGATCAATTTTTGAGGAAACGGTTTTTCCATGCAGAGATGAAGAGAAATCTTAAATGTGTGGGACGGGGTAGCGATCAGGAACTGTAGCATTGTTCAAGCCACGATAATCACCGCAAAGACGCCAGTAACCTTGAGTAGCCTTAGGAACCATGTGCAACAGAGAAGACCAACTGCTTTTTGACGGCCGAATGATGCCCAGTTGTAACCTATGAACAGATTCAGCTTTGGAATGGTCAAACGTTGAGAAGCAAGACGACGGGGACGAGCAAATACAGGAGAGCTTGTAGTTGTGATGGGATGGGTGACTGTGTGCTTTACTTTTGATTCGTTGCATGAAAGACGGACAATGTCAAGATACTTTTGAAGTAATGCTTGGTATGGCGAAGTAGTATCAGGGGTCACCAGCATAGGATGAGATTAGCTGTTGGCGGACAAAATAACTTGAATGGTCAAATTTGTTGTAGTGTCAATGAGTTTCCGATTTCAAACATCAACTTTGAGGCCAAAATTTGCAAGGAAATCAGCGCCAAGAAAAGGGAACGGTATTTCAGCAATAATAAAAATCCACCTGTACGTGCGGCAAAGTCCGAGGTCTATAGTTAAAGACTTTTCTCCTAAAGTAGGAATTGGCGACTTATTTACAGCCTGTAAAGAAAGTGGGGGTTTTAAAATGTGGGGGGTGGACTAAAACCATATAAAAAAAGGCTTTACTGGTAGTTTATTACTTAATATTTAGCATTTTTAGCTAAAGCTCCTCCAGCTGTACCCCCGCTCCACGGTGCCTGGATAAGGATAAATTGTGACTTACGGGAAAGTTTCCATCTTGTGAATGGGGTTCTTCTTCTAATGCGGTAAGACATCAATTATTGTTCACCTCCCTGGAGATCCCTGAGATGAGACGACAATAAGAAATGCCTTCGGTCAGCATTCCATTCAAATCTGAAAAATAATGAAGCATTCGATTTTGAAAAGCTTGCTGCGTTGCCAAGATGAGGATTTGCGTTCAGGTTGAAGTTTCCATCTCTGATTTGTCGAATTACTAATCCATGTTGGCTAGAAGACTCCGCTGAACATCAATCGCAATCTGAAGGAAAATGAATAAAACGACAACCGAAATTTCGACATGAATCGCCTGTTCCAAGCCTCTACCGAGTCGTGCAAATTTCAGTACGAACGTATAACAGTAGCGCCGAATGTTGAAACAATAGCCCTTTCCACGTCACAAAGTGCTTTTCCGAAAAATATTTTGTCATATATTTACAGTGATTCTCAACTGTGAACGTCTATGTCTGGAAAACGAGTTAAGCTCTTCGAAAAAAAATTCACGATAGCTTCTTTTTCTCGACTAACTACCAATTTATGCAAAAATCTCAGAAAACATTTTTGGGCTGGTGTGGCCCTTTGATATTACTTACGATCATGTTTTAGGGTTAAAACGTGTTTAGTTTTGTCTTCTTGAAAAACATATTTAAAAAAATTGCAACACCTTTCAAATCGCCATGTTAAAATCCTTGGTTCTTAATCGATGCCGTGATTATTCTAGATTGTTTTTCATGCTATCCCAAGAGTTCAGTTTTTGCATCATGTTTCTTACCGCCAACCTTGCTGGCTGCCTTCACCAACCCTTGATCTATCCTATCTCTTGCAATAGTGATATCCTAAGGAATTACAGCGGCTTTTTCTGAACAAATGTCTTACTATAGGGCAACATATCATTGTGTATTGAGCTGAATAAATAGAATGTTGACTGTGTGGGACCCTACGATTGATTTCCTCGTAAGGAAAGGTCATTCCAGTCACCTTATCTTCCTTATGTAGAATCAATCAATGCTCACAAAAGTTGATTTATATTAAGGGCTAGCTCAGGCTTTCTTTCAAACATAAATGTAGGGTCCTGTTTAACACTACAATAATGTTTTATTGTGATGTCGAATTTACTTCTTCTGATGACTATGCAAACATATAGCAAGTGACGTAATCAA
The DNA here is from genome assembly GCF_057945365.1 of Rhopilema esculentum. Lineage (NCBI taxonomy): Eukaryota > Metazoa > Cnidaria > Scyphozoa > Rhizostomeae > Rhizostomatidae > Rhopilema > Rhopilema esculentum. The sequence goes on along the minus strand of NC_142832.1, from coordinate 7,426,975 downwards.
AAATTATGACCTCATATGTGAAACAACAAATCTCCAATCAAACCATGCATGATCACTTGGTTCAGCATGAGCTATTGATGGAAGTCATTTTAGAGTGTTTGCATTAATAAATTTAAGTTCAAGTAAAGCAATGAAACAATATCTGAAAAGGACATTAATCAGCCATTTAAATAATGAGTATGGATTGAAATTATTTTGTTACTCTATCTTTTGGATGCTTTCTGATGAATTTTAGAGACATCAAAGAGGAAGATCAAAGGGAAACTTAGATATTGCCAATTCTAAACATTTGATGTGAATTTTCTCGATTATGAAACCATAATGACGTCATATTGTCAAAAGAGAATAGTCAAATGCTGTTCCAGGGGCTTTCTTTGAAGAATTTTGTAGACTTTAGATAGCGCAATTCTAAATACGCACCTGAAATTGGACAATTCGCTGGGAATCAGCCAGATTCGCAATAACCATGGTCAAAATGCCCCATATCAAATGTGTCCAGGTTTCTTCCAGAAATGCCCTTTGTTCAATAGTTACTGAGAATCGGTACCAAACTAGCATGCTCACAGAGCGGGAGGCTTTACATTCAGAATGAGCGTAGTGGTGCAAAGAAAAGAGCAAAGACAGTAGTAACAGTTGCGTAACTGAGCTGGCCTTATTTGGATGGTAATTTTTTTTCTTCCTGTCTGGATCGGGTGCCTGGAGAATTTTGTATTGATCAAGTCATATTGGAATCATTTTCACAAAAAGATGAACAGAGTTGAAGAAGGAGAAGTTGAAAGTAGTAAATTCCGTTATCTTGTTTGCGGATTTGCTTTTTTGATTCAGTTTACAGGATATGGCTTCAACCGTACATTTGGGACCATTTATGTATCAATGCAGAAAGAATTTGACGCGAGCAATGCTTCGATAGGTGAGCAACATCTTTCTTTCAACTGACTTGAATCGCGCATAGGAAGGTGGGGCTTTCTTCGATAAATTTTACTACAAAGACTTGATCCTTTCAAAAGAGACCGAGAAAAGTCCCAGAAATCTAGGGTTTTCAAAGCAATTTCAAAACGATTTATAGGCAACGAAATTTCTAATTAGATGGAATGACATAGGACCGATTTTCTACCTGTTTCCTTTTTTTTATCAAATAACCTTACATTCTTCATTTACCAAGTAGTTAGGACGCTCCCTTTTGTATCCTGACATGCCTGACGCAGCCCCCTTTTAACAGAGAGCTAAAGTTTTTGAAGCCTCAAAACTTTCAACCAGGTGACGCCAGAATAGCCCCAGAAGATTCAATAAGAAGGAACCAAGATAACCATGTATATATGATCTAGGTAAAAACATTAGAAACTAAATCTAAGAAATACACTTAAGTATTTTAAGAATATAATTCGTTGTCCTTGTATTCTGTTTCAGTAATGACGTTGACGTGTATTCGTGTTTATTCATCTAACTAAAAGTCCCGGGCTTCTTGTCGGGGGGAAAAGTATTCGGAATTTTACAATAGCTTTTCCGAGAGTCGTTCCCTGCCATATCTCTATGTTTTTCGCAGAGTTGCATGACGACAAAAAAATGAGCTACAAATATTGGTTAGGACTAGCTCTTTCAATTATCTGTCTTAACTCTTTGGCAAATTTTTCACGCTAATCGATAGAGCAACATCCTCTTCTACATACATTTGGTCCAAGAGCTTAAAAAACGACTGTCTTTTTACAGTTATAGTTTTGTCTGGAACCCACTGATTGGAAACGCTTAGTGGGTCTTTTACCAACCTCTATTCCCCTATTATCTGCTGCTGAACAAAGGGTAGACCCCAGGAATTTTCTTTGCATAGAAATAGCCACACAGTTTCAAGCGATCTTAATGAAATTTCTCACTGTTAACCTTAATTTGCATTCACCCAGATGTATACTTATTGCTTATTGCTTTACGTTAAAAGCTTATACTTATAACCACAGGTCTGCTTTTGATTTTGACACATAAAACCCAATTTTGCAGTACAGCTGAAACTCTGAAAAACAGATGAAAATTTTTTACTCATACCACATTAACGTAAAGATTAATTAAGACCCTGCTACACAAGATGAAATCACTACACAGATGAAAGCACATTGAAAATGTTGTCAATGGAGTCTCAGGGTGAAAAATAACTCTTCCTGTCTACACAATAGCGGTTTTTCATGCTTGTGAAGATGGATTCCAAAAATGGAACGACGATCTGGTTTTGCAAATAATTACACTGGCACGTAAATTCATAGATAACGGAACTCTTTTGGGTGGTAGGAACGCAGTCCTTTTCAATGGATGGAGAGGCCATTTTGGTACTGTAAACAATACAAGGATTAACAGGGAAGAAACAATTTGTAATGGCCTGTTTTATCTGGTTGTCAAAATGCAAGGAACTGTTACCGATCCATGGTAGTTTAAGATGAAGTGGGCACTTTCGTGGACCGAAATTTTGAAAAGCCGAAAATTTGCGATCTTTTCCCTTGCGTAAGAATACATGACCTCTGGATAGCCATTCTCCAGAAAAAAATATTTTTCAGCTTGTCAAGTTCCGAATCCAATTTTTGCTTGAAAGAATCCTCAGTGCCCTGTGAGTTAACGTTTTGATAAGGTTGACTTTTCTTTGTTTTGGGCAAAATGAACTCCTCCGAGTGTAAAACCCCACAAATGTGGCTCATCCACACATTGAAAATAGCCAACGGGCTTTTTGCAAAGATATTGGCAAAGGCAGATCCCAGCGGGTTACCCATAGCAACATTATTCTTCTGTTCGTACATTTCATGGTTAAAACTGAATTCAACTGAATGTGTCGCAGTCTCCATCAGTTCAATGAAAACCTCCTCTGGGAATGGTCAGTTATCAAGGCTATGCAAAATTTTAAGGTATCAAAGAGCTTCGGGATAGATGACATCTGCAGCTAGTTTCTTAAAGTATGGATGCCTGTTCTCGCATATTTTTAATAAAAAGGATTTCGGAGGGCTTATTTCAAAACAACTGGAAAGTTGTTAGAGTAGCTCCTATCTATAAAGAGGGGTATACTGAAAACAGGTCAAACTACAGACCTATATCCGTGCTCCCGGTTGCTTCACGTCTTTTTGAAAGGCAATCTTCGACCTACTTTACGCATACTTCGAGGATGATAAGTTGTTCTACTCACATCAATCTGGCTTCTGGGCCCTGCTCTCAGTTTTGACATGCTTATTGAAAAGTAGTGATGATTTGACAAAGGACTCCTTTCATCTGTAGTATTTATTGACTTGAAAAAAAGCTTTTGATACTGTAGATCAAGCAATTCTCATTCAAAAGCTTTTTAATAATGGAGTGTAGGAAAAGGAGCTGGATTGGTTTAAATCGTACTTACAGGATCGTAAGCAATGCTGTAAAGTAAATGGACATACTTCAAAAATAGCAAACGTGCGGTGTACCGCAAGGATCGTGCCTCGGTCCACTACTATTTTTATGCATATATAAGTGATTTGTCCTGTGTTTTGCAAAGCACAAAAGTTACCATGTATGCTGAAGAAACAAGCATTTTGTAATCATCAAAATCTATAGAACACACAAAGTGTGTTTCGTTTTCGATGTTGAAGTTTTGCATAAAGTCAGCGAACGTAAAAGAATCCTTGATGCAATGTTTTGAATGTTTTTGAACTTAGCCAGTTCGTGTTGTGCTCAGCCAATCACATAGAAGAAAGGCCTAAGTGAGTCATTCGGCTTATCGATTATAGGGAGGCCATAACAATTGTGGTTATTATGAGCCTGTGGGTCTTTTTCTATCGAAAACTTCGTTAGTCAACACTTTTGAGTCGACAAGCTCCAAAAGACAATTTTGAAGTTTCAGCCCTAGCTAGGCTGTGTTATCATGTATTTCGACATCATCCAGTTTTTTGAACTTTTCCTTATCGAGGAAAGTTTTCTCCATTTTTTGGATGTTATCCTTTTTGTCTAAAATTACCCCCTGACCCTTTATAGGATTTTGTAATGAAGATTCCATTGTTAGACCATAGAGATTTTAGGGCTTGAAAATGGTTTCTATGCAAAAGAAAATCCGAGTGGGTCGATGGGAGAGCCACTAAAAGCATAAGCCAAATCGCTTAGTCAAGCTCTTAATTTGTTAAATTCCAAAAAAACAGAAATATCGTTCTTGGAAAGTTGAGCGTGTAAAATTTCGAATTCAGTAAGAAGTGGGGTACAGAATTCAAGACCATTACCCAAGAGAAAATTTTTCGCTTTCAGAGAGAGAAAAATCCGATAAATTGGAAATATGTTTTTTTGGAAACGCTCATCAAGCCACCAAAACGTTTCCTAACTAGCATGCCAGTATTCTTATTGTGTTTTTCTGTGGTCTAATTTAGTGTCCGCTGTTCAATTTCAGAAATGTAGATTCATTGTCTAAAAATGTCAAAGAACATGAGAAACGGACGCGTTTTGGACAGTTGGCGTGCATACAAACGTTTTAGAGCCGAGTTTTGCATTCAAAAGGTGTTATCAGTGGTGGCACCAGGGGAGGGCTACAGCCCCTCCGTCGGAAGCATCTAGCCCCCCATCGGATGAAGTTATTGGAAAGAGGTTGAATCGTGGAGGTGAATATGGTCTGGAGATTCCAGTAATTTACCACAATTATTACTCCCGCTCGATTTGCGTGCCAATTTTTTTTGCATGAATGTATTTAAATGTCCATCTACATTACGAAAATCAAGGGTGCCATTTTTTAGGAAAGCGGAAGGGGTGTAACAGAGTTGTCAATCAAGAGCGGTCATTGTCAGTTCCCCTGCGGAGGAGCAGATACCATCAATCGTAATATATGATATTGTTTCCATTATAAAGTGTTTCCAATATCAATTGTTTCGAAATGATATCTGGGACATGTCTTTAATCACTATTTTATTTAGAAATTTATAGTCACGTGTCTTTATACCCCCTAAATCCAAATAAGGAGATTACTAGTCCAATTGGTCATAAACTTCATCCTGAATGGGGATTAGGGATGGGGGGGGGGGTAGAAAGATTTAGAGGGGCACAAGATGCTGAAAGGTAAGAGCAATATTTACTGTATTGTTTTAAGTGCATTATGGGATTTATTGTAGACTAAGCCACATCAGCCCTCTAAACACTCTCCTTGTGCACTCCTGCGATAGAGAGGGGCAAAAAATATAAGAATGAAATTAACTGAATGATTGAAATTTAGAGTCCAACAATTTACTAAGGAGGGTCCATGACCGTTAGCATGACTGTTAGCAGGAATAATATTTTGAAGCAAAAAGATTATGAAAACAACAGGGATGATGTGACGTGTTAAAGCAATTTTTGTTTCAAACCATAAAAGGAGGACAAGCACAGCTTGTCAAAAACTGAGACAAAACAGTGTAATACCTCAACAACATCACACTGGGCCCTCTCACAAAATCTTTTGTTGTTAGGAGATCTGGGATCCAGTTTGTTGTTAGGATAGTGTACCTAGTGTACCCAACTAGAAAGGGACGTGTGTCAGTATAGATATACTATAGTGCTTCACAGGGCCGTCGCTAGAAAATTTCATGAGGGGTGCAAAACCAGTGGTTTGCCGACAAAATTGGCGTGACAACAGATACGGGCGTGGTTCTCAAACGATTATAATTATTATTGATAAAACTCGCGAATATTTTTTCTCGAACTGCTATATTTCAGTTTTGCTCAGTGTCATGATGGCATGGTGGCCAGCAAACCAAAAGGTCCCGGCTCAGGGTGTGGCAGATAAACTTTTATGAGCCACACCAACTTATGCGAGAACTGCCTTGGCTACGGTGAGATCTCCAGTGTTGGCTTCGGAGATACCTCACAAATTTTATATATGTATATATATAGTATTCTGAGATTGAGCCAAGAAAATAATCAAAAATTCAACCTGCATATTCTTTTCTTTTATGTGTCATCTTTTCATTTGTCTAGGTTAGTATCTTGGCTACAATTTGAAATCTAGTGACCTACAAACTTATTCACACTAAAACATCATTGAGAGAACTTAAAACGATACAGATTCCTTAGTCTGTACTAAACTTTACCATACGCCGATTCTGGAGAGGAAGTCGAAAGTCATTAACGTATTTAAACTGTTCGTTGTTCCTTAATACACCTAAGGGACATCTCCTTTAACGGATCGTTAACGGCATCCCCTTGAAATAGGGCCCCTCTCTTCCGATGTTTAAAAGTTGCAGAAATGACTCTGACGTGATTAAAAATTGTTATTTCCAGAATATCTCATTGTAGAAACCAATAAAAATATTCATTTCCATATATGGAAATAGAGGCAGAATGTCACGTGATTAACCATATTAATTCCTAAAACCAGGACCAAGAATTTATAGATTTCCCCAGTTAATATTTGAAAACAATATGGTGAATTTAAACTTATATCATCTATTGTGATTGGGACATTTTTCTCCTCCGCAGAAACACATGCTTCGACCGGGCATGATTTGCACCCCAATAAAACCCACTTCTGTTGAGCCAAAAAAATTGCACCTATGATTTTTATATAATTGATAGATATTTGAAGGCATTCATCAAAAAAATCAATTTTGGCACCGAAATCGAGCGGAATTACACAAAGAAACCCGACTGGAAAGAAAAAAAGCCAAATTGACTATTTTGTGCAAAAAAGATTGTCCGTTAATTAGAGTGTCCGCTTTTTAGACAGTCTTTTATGAGACTTTGGCCAGAAAAGATCGGAGAAAAAACTTGATCCTCTAGTCAGAGGTGTCCGCTTTTTAGAATGGTCGTTTATTGGAGAGAATACTGTTTTTGTTTTCTGAATTTCACCTTGTAGAAAAGCGTGCTCAATTGTGGGATTTCGTCTAACACCAGACATGCGAGAGGTGATGAATTTAGGTGCAACTTGACAAAAAATTTACCTAAAGAGGGCCTGGATTTTTGGATTATGGATTATTGATTTAAAGATATGAAGGTCTCTGAAAGACCTAAATCACTGTAGTCACACTGAGTGGATTTAGGCTGAAATTTTCTATTGAGATACTATTGGCAGGTAACACTCCCCACACTCCCGGTCACCAATCCCCTGATCATAATATAAAAGCCACTAATCAATCATTTTAAGCATTAGGATTATTCTCATAAATGACCAAATGTTATGTTTGATCTGGAAGCGTGAAGATGAAAGGTCAGGACAGGCACCGGGGAGCGTTGAGAAATGTTGGGAGGGGAATGTTTGGGGGGGTCAAGTCGAATAAAAAGTAGTTTGACTGGTGATTCACTGGTAATTTTTTGCATTTTGTCAAAAATTGTTGGGCAATAGCACCCCAGCCCCCTTTTCCGTGGTGCCTGCAGTAAAAAAATCAATCTTACAGAGTTTAACGAACAAAACGATAGGGAACCAGATCTTGTTAATTTTTTCCGCGTATAAGAAGTATTATATAGCCTGACAAGCAGTCATTATTCTGAAAAGCTTATTCCTCTAGAAAAATGGGCTGGTTTTCAGGATAAGTATGACTTTGGTATTTAACATTTCTGAAAACTTTGCTTAGCCCCTTAATGAGTTTTCAACATTAAAATTAAGCTTAACCTGCTGAATTTTGGACTCAGATTACAGGGCCTAAGCTTATGATAATTTGGCCTACATTATTATTGACCTCTTAATTAGTATGTTGTAAACAATGTTGAAGAAGCTGTAAAACTTTATGCCACTCATATTCAACTTCCTCTTCTCTATTCAAGCACTAGCGGGTTCATTACCGGCATCTTTGCTGTTCATGTTATCAACTGTCGCAGTCGTTATTTTGGATCGGATAGGCTTTCGCCTTTCAATGCTACTTGGAGGCATATTGATAGGCGTCGCCCTACTGGTGTCATCGCTCACTTCAAACATCCTCATCATCTACCTGACGCTTGGAGTTATTTACGCATTTGGTCAGAGTTTGTGTTATTACGGGTCTTTGCTAATTTTGCCATTGTACTTCAAGAAGACACTGCCACTCGCCCATAGTATAGCCATATCTGGGAACAGTGTTGGTGGCTTAGCCTTGGCGCCTGTCGTTGGTTTCGTCTTGAAACAGTATGGCTTTAGTGGAGGAATGCGGCTGTGCAGCGCCATTGCCTTGTTCATTATTGCAATGTCGGTGGTATTTAAGAGGCCTGGGGAGAGCTTTTGGTTCAACGGATTGATTTGTGAAGAGAATGAAAGGCAAAGCGACAGTGAATCTAAACCTGAGAACCTACCTCTGCATAAGAACAAAGCATTTGTGATTTATGTTGTGTCGATCATGTATTGCAAATTTGGAGTTTACATAAACTATGTGCATATAGTAAGTATTATGTTATAGTCCTACGTCTTCATGGCTTTTTTGCAGGCGTTGGAATAATTGAATGCAATTGAGCTTTGCCTTTTGACGCAATGTGGAAGTTGTCGATTTTGCAGCTTAGCGCTGCTGTCCATCACCTTCTTTTTGTATAATGATTTTAATATGGAATCTCTTTGCTAAATCTTCTCTAAATTTCTTTTTTCGTAATTTCTAGACCCTTAGAAGATTTTTTAGTAGTATTTTTTTGCATATGTTTTAATCTGAGAAAACATTCTAAATTGTGAAGAGGGATGAAAAGCAAAAAAAGTTAAATCATCTATCAAATTATTGATTTGAATTGGTATAAAGAAATATTCTACTAATGATCTTGAATCATAGACTGTTTACTTCTATATGCCTAACATAATTGTATGTACCTACATGTGTCTTTTTGAAACTACTACTTTTTCAGGTACGTTTGGCTCTTGACCGGGCAGTGCCTTACACTGAAGCTACATTCTTACCAGGCCTAACTTCAATCGCACAGTTCCTTGGCAAAATAGCTTTTGGCAAGCTGTCAGCCATGAAAGTGGCAAGCAATTTGGCTTTGTGTCAAATTTCGACCGCTTTTATGGGAGTATTAATGTTTTTCCCATTTCTAAAAGGGTTTACTGGCCTAGCCATAATCTCTTTTGCTTTTGGATTATCTCAAGGATTGCATAATGCATCAAACCTTATTATTGTCAAAGAAATTGTAGAAACACAGCAATTTAAAAGAGGATACAATATCAGTCAATTCTTTATAGGAATCGCTACCTTTTGTGGACCCCCAGTTGCAGGTAAGAAAAAATTTCTGGGGGTCTTGGCTGGGATTAAAGAATGATGTTGGAATCATCAAAACACTATACTATTTAGAATTTATAAAACAATTATACCATATCATATGATAAATGATGTTATACGATGTGGTTTAAATAAATATTTTATATTTGATGTATCAACTTGTGATACGTTGTAATATCAGACTTAACGTTTGAGCATTTCAAAGGCTTGTTACGATGGAATAATGAGCTTGATAATTTAGTAACAAATTTCATTTCCAATGTGAAATTTACCAGGATTTATGCAAGCAAAAATGCCTGCAATGCGTACAAAAGTTTTATCAAGATATCTTCGTACGGAAAAACATTTCACCAATCCAGTGTTTAATGATTTAACTATTGAAATGCCCTTAAAGAAAGTAACAACTTTGAACAAACTAAAGCTTTCCGTCCAACTCTTTTCAGAGTATAAAACCTGTGAGCAAGGATTTAAAACTTCCAGCTAGAAAACGTAAATGAAGCTGTGGATTGAAACTTGCTAATGAGAATGGCAAGCACATGACTATCGAGCTTGCCCATTTAGTGCGGTTTAATTATTCAAAATATTTTAACCAATCTATTTCTAGGGTCAAACAAATTCTTTCTGTTTACACAACAGAGGCTATTTTATCTTTTATGCAGATAGAATGTAAAAAATGCTGGATGTTAGGACGATCGGGCTTCTGAAGGCTTATAAATTCATATGAATGCTAGACTAAAAGATAATGTCTCAATATGTTTGCATTTTTTAAAGACTCTTTAATTTTCACACTAATAAAATAGTGAAATATAATAAGCAAAATATAATTTTTTAAAGAAATTGCTAGTGTTTCTGAAAGTCGTGAAAAGTTTTTTTGCTGTGAAAAATATATTCTCGTATTATAAGTAAAAAAATATAAAAATATTATCCTAGCAAGACAGTTTCACGTGAAGCCTTACTTCGGTCTATTGTACCTTCTATCTTTCTCTTATCGTTTCCTTCCTTTAATTATCTTTTCTTATTTCTCTTGTAGGCTATTTGTATACACTCACTGGCAACTATATACTTGCTTTTCTCATTGCTGGAGGATGTGCTGTTATGGGAATGCTTCTGATGTTCTTCGTGCGATATTTTCATGCCCTAAACAAAGAGGAAAATGAGCTTCTCCTCAAACAGTAGAAGTTTAAAGTCAACATAATCGGATAAGAATCTTTCAATAAAACGTAAGTTACTTGAAATGAAAGGTGCTGCTTTAAACCCTATTATATGCAAACAAGCTTCAACGTAATGAAGAAGAGAGTTGGTTGTCTTGATCTTAATTAGAAATAGTTTTACATTTCCTCTTTTTAAAAAATAGCGAGAATTCAACCAAGCTCTGATTGCAATTTTCAAATTGAATTCAATTAACAATCAATATGCTTGTAGATTTTGTGGTAGTAATATTCGTTGCCGCTTTGAGAACTTAATAGAAAATGAAAACACTCCCAAGAATCTTAAGATCATAAAGAATTTGAATTGAACCCACGTTCTCACAGGACCGCATTTACGTCTTCTGGAGCCCTGGGCTCAAAAATGATTGGGGCCCCTTAAAATATACCAAACAATTCGTTTCACGTGCACAGTACTTGGCTAAACATAATCAAACATAATCAACCAACTTTATGACACCAATAAACTTGTATCCATTGCGCATTTCAGGACATTTCCATAAAAACTACCCAGCTGCTGGAAACTTTTCGATGATTTTATTGGCGTTTAAAACTCCCAGAACATCAACATCTGCTGTCATTTAAAGATTGTTTAATGATTAAACATAAGGAAACAACGCGCTACTGTGACATTGTTGACCTTAGTTCACACTCTTTTTAATTACCCTTTTCAGCATAGTGAAACATTTTTCACCGGAGAAACCAATGTATGGCAAATTGAGCAACAAACTAAATGCTGTCATTGCATTGGGGAAAGCTCCTATGAGGACAAGCGAAAGTTTCAAAAGCCCTGTGGTAAAAAAAATGAGGCCCCCTGCGAGCGGAACGAGCTAAAAATTCTTGTGACCACGCCCTTTATTACATTCTTTAAACGGAATTCATTACTTTACAAGGCCTCCTAGCCCCATTCAAACACAAGATTGAAATCAAGAGCACATTAAAATTTTGCACAGGGCCCCCTAAATCAAAGAATCCGGGCCAGAGGTCAGTGGGCCCATGGGTAAATGCGTCACTGCGTTCTCAAACATAAAACAAATGTTTGTTATCTTTCAAACGGGTATAGTTTGTTATTTATAGTTTTTTTTGTGAATAAGTCAAAATTAATAAATACACCAGTGCAATATTATTCCGGTCATATGTGTTTTTTTTCAAACTAGGACCTGGCCAAACTTTTTCATGCAAAAAACAGCCTATAGATTAAGATCAAGGGCAAGCAAGCAAGGGCCCGGAACGGGAGCTAGTGCATGGTCTGGAAGACAGGCATAATTCCCTTTCCAGAAAAAGACATAGCAGGATTGTCGGGGAGACGATCTTTTAAAGTTAGTGTGGGGCTACCTTCTGCCCAGGCGTCAAAACGTAACAAGATCTCTTTCCATGCGCATGCTCGTTGGTTCCAGGACAGAGGGTTGCCTCACCCATCAAAATACCTTCTTATGCTCGTCTCCCCAATAAACAGGGGGATTTTGTGTGAGGAAGTGTGACAAGCCTCAAGAGTTGTTTAATCGGCGGATTCGCCATTTTGGTACTTACTCGGCAAACTTGGTGGTGGCATAAATTAAAAAATTAATGATAGTTGATGGTATATTTGATTGTTTTCATCTTCATTTCGATTTTTTCTTGCAAAACACAGCATTTTGATATTTCAGATGTTGATTGGCAAGCTGTCAGCAATGAGAACCAAACTCTACATTGCAAGTTTTCAAGGCTAGTGGCGCAAATGGCGAGAATGCCAGCAAGAAAATCGAATAAAACCATCAAAAAACGTTCCTCCTGCTGATATAAAAGTATAGTTGTATTAACTTGCTTCAATGAGTACATTTTTGAGCAAACTGGTAGCATCAAATTTTTGAAAATTTCCTCACCTTCTGCGGCAACCATTCCTCGCCTCAGGTAGTAACTTTCCAGTTCTTGTTTACTGCACGTATCACAATAGTCTGCATGTTAGCTACCTTAACCTAACCTACCTATACAGTACAAATGGTTCCTAATTTGTTAAATGATTAAATGAAGAAAGCTTTGAGATATCAAGGAAAGTTTCTTAAAGAAAAGCCTATCCAAATACCTTTTAACTACTGGCCTTGCGCTCCTGTGTCTTTACTATTTCATCGCTGAGATCATTATGTTTTCAAATTAAAGCAAATAAGCCAATGCTAAATTTTTTTGTTATGACGTTGCTTTAGTTTGCTATTATCAAGGTATTAGTCAGATATTGTGCTTCAAGGTATTTTATTTCTGTGATAATCAATGGTCGTACAGTTATCAACGATGAACTACCGAACTACGCATGCCCAACTTACAAAATAATGTCAAGATTCTAACAGGGATATCTCCATTTGACTTTCAACATTCTCATACTCAACCGAACATTGTAGGAGACAAGTAATGAAAGACCCGCCAATTTAGTTTAAAAAATAGCTTGGTATCTCGAATTATGCCAATAATAAAGAAGCTTAACGCCACAGATGGCTTGAGTACACTGTTTTTTAGAAATAAATGCTGTTGTTTATTAGAATATTCAGAAAATATTAGAATATCACACAAAACGGTTTTTCAAAATTACAAAGGCGAGATCCGATCAGAATTGGCATTTCTTTGTGAAGCTAGTGAGAGATTTATAAACCTAGTGGTTGGAAATGTATTTTGAGGGTTATGAACAATGATTAAGCGAGATGTAGCAAATTGTGTTGCTTGCAAATTGTTATTAGATACCTGTAATATGGATTTCGGGCAAACAGCAACATTATTTTGCCATGTGCAAGGACAACAACATATGGCACGGGGACCATTAGATTTATTGGCCAAAAATATGGCAAATGCTAACCACTGAAATCAAAGAGTCCCAATCACTGCAGATTTTTCAACCAAACATGAAATTTTTAAAAAACTTTGAGTGCAGTTGTGGTTTGTGCGAAGCCTATATTGTACATTTAGGCATTCTATATATATTTACTTTTTATAATTTATCACTTTTATTGAAAATAGTTAGCTTGAATTAACTTAATGCCAGATAGATGAGATAGATGAAAGAACTTATTGCCAACTTTAAACAAATTATTTATGATTTATTTATTTTTACTATATTATGTCATTGTTATACTATCATATATTATTATTCTGAGACATCTGAGGGTTGAAAAATGTTTCGCCAGGAGTGAATGCGTCTCTCTATCTTTTGTCAAACACTATTTAACATGATTACGATTTGCAGCATATTAATCAATTGCAGCATCGATAGATACAAAAAAATGCAAAAGTCAATAGTCTACAATCAAAAGCAATAAGTGAAAATTTTATTGCTAGCAACAGAGTTTTGGTTCAGTGTACATGAAAATTTCAAATTTTTCTGCACTCTCTGAGTTTTCTCTTGCAAACTTTGTAACAACTATTGTTACCTAATTATCTTTACTTATGCTTATCAAATAATCAAATTAATGATCTGATGGATATCGTATAAAATGATCTTGGTGATGGAGAAGGATTGATTGTTTCTTGCAATACGCAAATTACGAGACTGAATGAATTTGTTTATGTTTCAAACCAAAACAGCATTTTGGTTGGATGAACGAAAAAACACTGGTCCGATTCATACATTACTAATATTCTGGCCTGTTCACTAAAACCAGTTCGAATGATCGAGAAAAAGCGCCCATATATGAATCGAAAAATGATTCAAGATATCAGAGGTTCGAGCAATCGGGGGTTCAAGTTATCGATGGCATTTGTATATGAAAGCACTACGCTATGTTCAAGGGGAAGCAATATCAGTTCGAGTTAGGGAATGTTCGAGCTATCGGGGGTTCGAGTTTTCGAGCCTTTACTGTCTTTACAGAACTAAACTGACATAAGCAACTTCCAACGCTGCTCGACACTTCCAGTTTTGTCAGAACTTCGCATGAAAAAAATTGAACTTTCTGCTTGCGTAATATGGGCATGCGTAATTAAAATCAAGTGGTCTCGATTTTGCGTCCGCTGTAAGCGCCGGAAAGTTGATAGGGTCTCAACTTTTTTATGCGGTCCGCCACTTGACAGCAGCACTTAGCTACGCATGCTCAGATTTGGTCGCTACGCCCGCGCGCAGAAAAAATGTCAAATGGAAATCGGCCTTAACAGTTAACAATGGCTCACTAACACGCAGCAATAGCTGTGTGTGTTATGATATGACGCGATTTAACCGTTGTGGCACAATAGGTGCCGTGGTGCATGCACGAGAGGCTAACTATGAATTTGTTGTAGCAAAAAGTATTTATTCGCTGCTTCGTCACGCGCAATGAGAAGTTTTACAGTATCGGAATAGATAATGTGATGCAATTTCTTGTGTATTTCTCAATTTCTTTACAACCTTTTGTTATTATATGTGCCATCCCATCGCTATCTCAATTTCCATTTATCAATGCTAAGCCTTTTTTGCTTTTTTAATTTCAATGATATTTCTTTTGAACAAGGATTATTTAATCTTAGGTACGCCTAGCGATGGAAGCATTTTCACTGGGCTTTTACTGTTGTATGGATATACTTTAATTGAGGTCTTCTACAGTTGAAGATCTGAAGGTATCTGACGAAAGGTTTCTTCATCAAGAATATTTACTGAGGCTTCAGTGTCCACAAGCAAATTACATTTGTAATCGCTGACTTTGGCAGTAACAATGGTACTTGGATTTATTTTCTGTTTCACTGTATATAAGTAATCGAAATCTGACTCAGAGTTTGTTTGTTTCTCATCAACTTGTTTAGTTGTAATTTGCCTAACGTATCCTTTGTATGGTGTGTTTTTTTTAATCATTTTTTGAAGCAAGACCACTCTGATTTCTTCTGTAACATTGTCTGTGTACACATGTACCATTGTATCAAAGGCACTGACTATATCAACATTATGTGTTAGAGTCTCTGATATTTCTTTGACATCAATCTTTGGAATATGGGCTGCAGAGGTGATCTTTCGAAATTCTTCTTCAACAAGCCTAAATACCTGAACGCATTCTGGTGTTACTGACAACAAGCCACCGCTTGTCTGTGATGCAACTAGCCTTGGTGCTGATACATTATCACTTTTGGCAGCATAGAGCAATGATAATATTTCTTGAGATTGTTTGCACTTCTTGTCTGAAAATTTTTATACTTTTCTAACCATTGCATTCATGACATAGCCAGATAGGTACTGTAAAGCATCCATTTCTTGCACTGTGATAGGTTTACTGGATGTCATCGGTGATTTCTTAGATTTATTAAAATAAGCCACTCAACTTGTCTGCAAGTCGCATTGCAATCAATGTGCATACAGGGTTCTCCAGGGAAATAAAATATTTTGTTGCATTGAGAATAACAGAGTGGTAAAATGAAGAATAAAACTTTTCAGCATTATAATTTCTAGAAAATGAACTCCAGATTTTCTGTATTTCTTTTTCAAGAAGCTGGGATTCGTCAACAAAGCAATAGTCCCCTGCAGCTTTACATATAAAATCTGGATAGCACTCATCTTTTGAAACGTTTGCTTTGGATTTGTTAACCAGTCTTATCAATGTATCTCCTTGGAGCTGACTCTCTGGCTGCTCTTGATTATTCCCTTGGTCTGGAATGCTTTGTTCGCCCACAGTCACATCATGCTTTAATTCATTTTACTTTAGCAAACATCTTTCTGTTTTGTATTTCTTCTTGCAAATATCACAGACATATTTTGCTTCAATTGTAAGCTATGAGAATGACAAATATTAAAATGATTTGAACAATAAACAGTTTATAGAGATCTGAATCATTAAAACACAACGGCAGTAACTGGATTGTTGTTTAGCCAATGTAATAAGCATAGAGGTAAAAACAGACACACGATTTAACAGTGAAAATGAAAATACTTCAATGATGATTGTAAATTGAATTCTCTGGAATCTAAAAATTGTTCTAAATTGAATCCTCTGTAACCTTAGCCAATTTTGCCTGGTAGCCTATGCACAAACTAAAGTCAGTCCGAATTATTTGACGCATGACTGAGAAAAAACTTAGGCCTTTCCCAGAAAGTGTGTATAAGATACGGCTAACACTTGCGAAAAAACTCGTAATAAATAAAAAAGATAACATTTTTACATCATCGATGAAAATGCTTTCATCGTCTTCTATGGGTAAATAGTCGTTACCCAGAAAATCAAGGAATTAATCATATAAACCACTGTTGTTGTCCGCCATCGTTGTCTAGCGTGCATCTACTTAAGTCACGTGAGCAAGTCGCTCGCGTGTTTCAAGTTATCTTTCTATACAATATTTCGGAACAATCGGTTTATTAACATCTACGAGGAAATGTTTTTCAGAGTGCTTGAAAACCTTGAAAGGACCGTCATATGGAGGTTGAAATGGCTTTCGAACAGCATCATGGCGAACAAAGAGGTGTGTACAAGATGGAAGATTAGCTGGGATGTATGTGTAAGCTTCTTGAGAATGGGGAGGAGTTAGTTTTAGTTGTTGCATAAAACTTTGTAGACGATCAACAAAAACCGAGCGATCAAGGGCTGTGACATCAGATGTCGGAGATATGAATTGACCTGGAAGACGAAGTGTGGAACCATAAATAAGTTGGGCAGGTGGACAACCGAGGTCAGTTTTAATCGTTGTCTGAAGTCCGAGGAGAATGAGTGGAACCATGACATTGGCGCAAGGGTGGTAATAAGTAGCATGAATACGTTTGATTCCAAGTAAATCAGCGAGGGAGTTCTTATAGCAGCCCAAAGGGAGTTGTTATAGCAGTCTTAAGGGGCTCAAATAACCAAAGGGAGTTGTTATAGCAGTCTTAGAAATGTCACTAGGCTCGACTGGAATCTGATGCTAGGCATGCACGAGACCAATTTTTGAGAAAACGGTTTTTCCATGCAGATATGAAGAAAAATATGCGAGATGGAGTAGCGATCAGGAACTGTAGGATTGTTCAAGCCACGATAATCATCGCAAGGTCGCCAATCACCTTCAGTAGCCTTAGGAACCATGTGCGACGGAGAAGACCAACTGCTTTTTGACGGCCGAATGATGCCAAGTTGTAACATGTGATCAAATTCAGCCATGGCAATGGTCAAACGTTCAGAAGTAAGGCTAGTCAGGATACAGGAGGGTTTGTAGTTGTGACGTGATGGGTGACTGTGTGCTTTACTTTTGATTCGTTGTATGAATGACGGGCAATGTCAGGATACTTTTGAAGTAATGCTTGGTATGGCGAAGTAGTATCCGGGGTTGCCAGCATAGGATGAGGTGAGCTGTCGGCGATCAAAATACCTTGAATGGTCAAATTTGTTGTAGTGTCAATAAGTTTCCGATTTTTCAAATCAGCGCCAAGAAAAGGAAACGGTATTTCAGCAATATTAAAAATCCACATGTTCGTGCGGCAAAGTCCGAGGTCTATCGATAAAGACTTTTCTCCGAAAGTAGGAATTGGCGACTTATTTACAGCCTGTAAAGAAATGTTTTGAGAAGTTTGTTTCTCAGCAGAAGAAGGAGGTAAAACGCTTACATCAGCACCTGTATCTACCAAGAAGCGTGTGTTATTATCTTCTTTCAAACCAATTAACTATTTCCAAATAAACACAGCGGTATGTACAAGCAGCTAAACATAGCATGAAAAACACAGCGGGAACAAAACAAAAAAGACAAAAGCTTAGATGTTATCACTACAGGTTCAGGAGAAAAACACTGGAAAGTTTAACACATCTGCACCCCGGGCAAGGGTGTAGTGCACAGATCACTGGCAGTGGTTTAGTGCTAGGTGGCTAAGGCCCCCTTGTTGGTACAAAATGTAGCAAACTTCTACTTTAAGTTCTATTTTATGTGACATTTTGCTTGATAGCCCCTGTTGTACTTTTCTTAGTACCATACCTGTGACCATTTGGGGGACAGTTCACGAGACGGGCTGTTAGAAATCTTACATTTAGAGGACTTTATTTTTCTTAAAGCCTGGCAAATTGCTTTGCTTAGGTGGTGCGTGTCACACCTTCCCCAAAACCCCTCCAAACCTCTACAAACTGCAGTTTCCCCAAACATTCAACATATTAGAATGATAACAGGCACCGTAGAGCATTGAGAAAGTGGGGGTCAAAAAATGTGGGAGGGGGGGGGGGGGCTAAAACCGTATAAAAAGAGGCTTTACTGGTAGTTTATTAATTAATTTTAGCACTTGTAGCTAAAGCCCCTACAGCCATCCCCCGCTCCGCGGTGCCTGGATAAGGATAAATTGTGACCTACGGGAAAGTTTCCTTCTTGTGAATGGGGTTCTTCTTCTAATGCGGTAAGACATCAATTATTATTCAGCTTCCTGGAAATCCCTGAGATGAGACGACGATAAGAAATGCCTTCGGTCAGCATTCCATTCAAATCTGAAATCTAGTTTCCATCCCTGAATCTTCATCGAGTTCCCAAAGCATTCCATTTCGAAAAGCCTGCTGCGGCGTTGCCAAGATGGGGATTTGCGTTCAGGTTGAAGTTTCCATCTCTGATTTGTCGAATTACTAGTCCATGTTGCCTGGAAGACTCAGCTGAACATCAATCCCAATCTGAAGGAAAATGAATAAAACAACAACCGAAATTTCGACATGAATCGCCTCTTCCAAGCCTCTACCGAGTTGGCAAATTTCAGATTAAATTACTTACGATCATGTTTTAGGGTTAAACCGTGTTTAGTTTTGTCTTCTTGAAAAACGTATTTAAAGAATTTGCAACACCTTTCAAATCACCATGTTAAAATCCTTGGTTCTTAATCGATGCTGTGAATATTCTAGATTGTTTTTCAGGCTATCCCAAGAGTTCAGTTTTTGCATAATGTTTCCTATCGCCAACCTTGCTGGCTGCTTTACCTACCCTTGATCTATCCTATCTCTTACAATAGTGATATCCTAAGGAATTACAGCGGCTTTTTCTGAATAAATGTCTTACTATAGAGCAACATATCGTTGTGTATTGCGGTAAATACATAAAATGTAGACTGTCTAGGCCCCTACGATTGATTTTCTCGTAAGGAAAGGTCATTCCAGTCACCTTATCTTCCTTATGTAGTATCAATCAATTCTCGCAAAAGTTGATTTATATTAAGAGCTTTCTTTCTTTCAAACCTAAATGTAAGGTCCTGTCTAACACTACAATAAAGGTATAAGGTGATGTCGAATTTACTTCTTCTGATGACATATGGAAATATGTAACAAGTGACGTAATCAAAAATTATGACCTCATATGTGAAACAACAAATCTCCAATCAAACCATTCATGATCACTTGGTTCACTTGATAGCTATTGATGGAAGTCATTTTAGAGTGTTTGAATTACTAAATTTAAGTTCAAGTAAAGCAATGAAACAATATCTGAAAAGGACATTAATCAGCCATTTAAATAATGAGTATGGATTGAAATTATTTTGTTACTCTATCTTTTTAATGCTTTTTGGTGAATTTTAGAGACATCAAAGGGGAACATCAAAAGAAAACATATAATGTGAATTTTCTCGATTATGAAACCATGATGACGTCATATTGTCAAAAGAGAATAGTCGAATGCTGTTCCAGGGGCGTTCTTTGAAGAATTTTGTAGACTTTAGATAGCGCAATTCTAAATACGCACCTGAACTTGGACAATTCGCTTAGAATCAACCAGATTCGCAATCAGCATGGTCAAAATGCCT
Source organism: Rhopilema esculentum (assembly GCF_057945365.1). Taxonomy (NCBI): domain Eukaryota; kingdom Metazoa; phylum Cnidaria; class Scyphozoa; order Rhizostomeae; family Rhizostomatidae; genus Rhopilema; species Rhopilema esculentum. The sequence continues at coordinate 7,407,020 of NC_142832.1, read as the reverse complement.
CGTATTAAATGGGTCCAGGCTTCTCCCAAAGATGCCCTTTGTTCACTAGTTACTGAGAATCGTTACCAGATGTTCACGGAGCGCGAGGCTTTAGATTCAGAATAAGCGTAGTGGTGCTTTATATCCAATAAGAGCAAAGACAGTAGTAACAGTTGCGTGACTGATCTGGCTTTATTTGTATGGTAATTTTTTTTCGTGCTGTTTGAATCGGGTGCCTGGAGAATTTTTTATTGATCAAGTCATATTGGAATCATTTTCACAAAAAGATGGACAGAGTTGAAGAAGAAGAAGTTGAAAGTAGTAAATTCCGTTATCTTGTTTGTGGATTTGCATTTTTGATTCAATTTACAGGATATGGCTTCAACCGTACATTTGGGACCATTTATGTATCAATGCAGAAAGAATTTGACGCGAGCAATGCTTCGATAGGTGAGCAACATCTTTCTTTCAACTGACTTGAATCGGGCATAGGAAGGTGGGGCTTTCTTCGATAACTTTTACTAAAAAGATGTTTGTCCCAGAAATCTAGGGTTTTCATAGCCATTTCAAAACTATATAAAGGAAACAAAACTTCTGATTAGATAGAATGACATAGGACCGATTTTCTACCTGTTTCCTTCGTTTTATCAAATAACCTTACTTTCTTCATTTACCAAGTAGTTAGGACGCTCCCTTTTGTATCCTGACATGCCTGAAACAGCCCCCTTTTAACAGAGAGCTTAAGTTTTTGAAGCATCAAAACTTGCAATCTGGTGACGCTAGAATAGCTCCAGGAGACTCAATAAGAAGGAACCAAGATAACCCTGTATATATGAACTAGGTAAAAGCATTACAAACTAAATCTAAAAAATACACTCAAGAATTTAAAGAATAGAATTCGTTGTCCTTGTATTCTGTTTCAGTAATGATGTTGACGTGTATTCGTGTTGAAAGGATAAAATTGTGGTTTTATGATAGATTCTAACTAAAAGTATCGGGCTTCTTGTCGGGGGGAAAACATTCGGAATTTTACAGTTTAGCTTTTCCGAGAGTCCTTCCCTGCCACTCCTCTATGTTTTTCGCAGAGTTGCAGGACGACCAAAAGAGAGCTACACATATTGGTTAGGACTAGCTCTTTCAATTATCTGTCTTAACTCTTTGGCAAATTTTTCACGCTGTTCGATAGAACAACATTCTCTTCTACCTACATCTGGTCCAAGAGCTGTAAAAACGACCGTCTTTTACAGTTATAGTTTTGTCTGGAACCCACTGATTGGAAACACTTAGGGGGTCTTTCACCAACCTCTATCCCCCTAATATCTGCTGCTGAACAAAGGGTAGACCCCAGGAGTTTTCTTTGCATAGAAAAAGCCACACAAGTTTCAAGAGACTTCGTATGCAAGGTGTAATGTGTTGGCGTGATCTTAGTGAAATCTCTGTTAACCCTAATTTGTAGTAACCCAAATGTATACTTATTGCTTATTGTTTTACGTTGATTGCTGATGCTTTTAACGACAGGACTCTAATTGCTTTTCACACATTCAACTCAATTTCTCAGTACGGTTGAAACTCATGAATTTGATGAAACTGATGAAACTGATGAAAAAAATTTATTCAAACCGCATTAACGTGAAGATTAATTAAGACGCTTCGACACAAGATGATACCACTACACAGATGAAAGCACATTGAAAATATTTTCAATAGAGTCTTAATCATAAGATGAAAGCGAACTCCTTCTGTCTACACAATAGCGGTTTTTCATGCTTACGTAGATAGATTCCAAAAACTTCTAGATGGAACGAGGATCGGGCTTTGCAAATAATCACACTGGCACGTAAATTCATAGTTAACGGAACTCTTTTGGGTGGTAGGAACGCAATCCTTTTGGACAGGGAATTTTGTAGAAAAAACTAGCAAACTGCCTAACCTCAAATTTTATTACACAATCCCACTAAATCAACTATGAAGATTTGAAATCCAAGATGGGCCCTTTTCACCTGAAGTTACATTTTTCGATGACGTCTTCAAAAAATTGATAAAAATTCTTGAAAAAGCAGCCAATCACTTAATCTCAACTTTTATTGCATTTTCCTACTAAATCAACTATGGAGATTTCAAATCCAAGATGTGACAAAAAATTTTACCGGAAGTTACTTTTTTGATCACATTATGGGGGAAATTTATCTTGTGGAAATTTCTCCATGATCCATGGTGATTTGATAACTGAGATCTATAATGGCGAGACAAAAGGAACTGCGGGTCAATTTCGATCAGGGTATAGTACTGATATAAATACAGTGAATATTTGGGTTATAACCTCACATATCAATGCACGGCTTCAAACGGAATTGCGAGAAAGAATAAACCTTCAAACATCTGCAGTCGACAAAGAGTCTACATTAGCAGGAAAGCTGTTTCATGTTAAGCACATAGAAAAACTTAAACAAAAGCTGCGAGATTATAACATAGATCTATTTGGTAAAGGACCAGCTCGACATTTTACAACCGGTAAAGAATTAGACCATTGAGTTGTCAAAGACCCTCTGGACGCTCCTGTGCTTGGTAACGAAAAGTATGTTCAGTTTGTGGAAGATCGCTTAGTAAAGAAACCGTGGATTCTATTCAGCCCATAAAGAAAATGAAACTTTAAACAGGATTGTCCAAGAGGTTGAAGCAACTTGAAATAAAGCTTTTTATACTGTAGATCATGCAATTCTCGTCCAAAAGCTTTTTAATTATGGAGTGTAGGAAAAGGAGCTGGATTGGTTTGAATCGTACTTACAGGATCGTAAGCAATGCTATAAAGTAAATGGACATACATCAAAAATAGCAAACGTGAACTGCGGTGTACCGCAAGGATCGTGCCTCGGTCCACCAATATTTTTATGTATAGATAAGTGATTTGTTCTGTGCGTTGCAAAGCACAAAAGTGACCATGTATGCTGAAGAAACAAGCATTTTCTTCTAATCAAAATCTATAGCCGAGGTGAATGAAGCAGTTAATTCATATCTTAAAGGCTTCAGATTTGGTTGGAAGGTAATATGTTCGAGTAACTTGAATAACATCATATGGAAAATGGAGATCTTGTGATCAATCTCCATATAAATGAGGACAATCTAGAAATGATTGGATCAAATAAGTATTTGGGGTTTCAGATTCATTTATAACGTAAGTTGAGAGAACATATAACTTTTGCTTTAGGCAAGATTTTCAGAGCAATGGGCATACTTAAATAAACTAAAAATTATCTTCCATTAGAAATTATAAAAACATGTATACAAGTAAAGTTGAACCGCATTTCAGAAACTGATGCTCAGTGTAAGGTCGTTGTAGAGAAACCCTGCTCGATAAGCTACAAAAGCTGCAAAACCGTGCCGCACGAATTGCTACTAAAATCTTGTACAGCATTAAACTTCTGTTATTTTTTCTTTTCTAACCAGAGTATGTATTAATTTTTGTTTATCTATTGTATGTTGATTAGCTTAGGTTTTTAGACAGGGCACATTGTGAATCAGTTATTAGTTTTTCATTATTGAATGTATTACCTTGTATAAACAATTAAAAATCGATCAAAATCAAGCTCGATCCGGTACAAAGCATCGGCACATATTTTGATTGTTCACTCAAAGGAACATGAGTGAAAAGACTACTAATGTCGAAAGAACACATGAAGGGTGTTTTGTTTTGATGTTCAAGTTTTGCATGAACTCGGCAAAGAAAAAGAATCTTTGATGCAATGTTTTGAATTTTTTTGAAGAACAGGATCGAAAACTTCAGTAAGCCGCTTAGCCAGTTCGTAATATACTGAGCCAATCATATACAAGATGGGTCTAAGTTGGATATTCGGCTTGTGTATTTTAGGGAGGCCATGACAATTGTGGTCATTGTGAACCTGTGGGTCTCATCTTATCGTAAATTTGTTAGTCAACACTTTTGAGTCGACAAGCTCTAAAAGATGTTCTTGAAGTTTCAGCCCTAACCAGGCCGTTTTATTGTGTGTTTCGACATCACCCAGTTTTTCGAACTTTTGCTTGTCGAAGAGAATATTCTCCATTTTTTGGATGTTATCCTTTTTGTCTAAAATTACCCCCCTGACCCTTTATAGGATTTTGTAATGAAGATGCCATTGTTAGACCATAGAGATTTTAGACCTTGAAAATGGTTTCTATGCAAAAGAAAATCCGAGTGGGTCGATGGGAGAGCCACTAAAAGCATAAGCCAAATCGCTTAGTCGAGTTTTTAATTTGTTAAATTCCAAACAATCAGAAATATCGTGCTTGGAAAGTTGAGCGTGTAAAATTTCGAATTCAGTAAGAAGTGGGGTACAGAATTGAAGACCATTACCCAAGACAAATTTTCGCTTTCAGAGAGAGAAAAATCCGAAAAATTGGAAATATGTTTTTTGGAAACGCTGATCAAACCACCAAAACATTTTCCATCTAGCATGACATGTTATTATCATCTTTTCAGTGGTTTGTTTTAGTGTCCGATGGTCAATTTCAGAAATGTAGCGGCATGGTCGAAAAATGTCAAAGAACATGAGAAACGGACGCGTTTTGGACCATTGGCGTGCATACAAAGGTTTTAGATCCGAGTTTTGTATTCAAAATGTGTAATCAGTGGTGGCACCAGGGAAGGGCTACAGCCCCTCCGTCGGAAGCATCTAGGAGGAAGTTATTGGAAAGAGGTTGAATCGTGGAGGTGAATATGGTCTGGAGATTCCAGTAATTTACCACTTTCGTGGACAAGAAAAGTTAGCGAACTGGGCTGTGAAGAAGCTCAAAGCTATAGAAAACCAACTAAATTGTCAAAAGACAAAGTGTTTGAAATGGATATTTGAAGAAATATTCATTCGTCTAGGTTTTCTGTTTGCTGGCTCTTAACTCTTTTATAATGTCCCTTTATTTGAAAGAAAAGGAGCGAAATTGACTATTTTGTGCAAAAACTATTGTCCTCTAATTGCAGTGTCCGCTAATTAAGTGTCCGCTTTTAAGAAAGTTTTTTATGAGAGTTGAACAGAAAACGATCGGGAAAAAAATTTGTCTGCTTATCAGAGGTTTCCACCTTTTAGAGTGTCCGTTAATTAGAGAGAATACTGTTTTAGTTTTCTGAATTTCATCTTGTTGAAAAACGCCCTCAATTGTGGGACTTTGTCTAACACCAAGCTTTGAAATGCGAGCGGTGATGAATTTAGGTGCAACTCGACAAAAGCCAAAGATTTACCTAAAGAAGGCCTGGATTTTTGGAATTAATGCCAACAAGAAATCTTCAAATCTTCAAATCATTAGTTTATATACCTTCATTCATGTCAAGGAATATCATATTCAACCAAAGGAGCAACTACCTTTTCTTGATCCTTTATTGATTTAAAGATATGAAGATCTCTGAAATACCTAAATCACTGTAGTGGCACTGAGTGTATTTAAGCTGAAATTTCCTATTGAGATACTATTGGGGTGTAACATCCCCATACTACCGGTCGCGAAGCCCCTGATCATAATATGAAAAGCCACTGTTCATTTTAGGCCTTGGGGTTATTCTGACAAATGACAGTATGTTTCGTTTACGGACTGGAAGATGAAAGGTCAGCACAGGCTTAGCGAAGCGTTGAGAAAACTTGGAGAAGGAGGGGGCTAAAGCCGAATAAAATGTGGTTTGACTGCTAAATTCACTGGTAATTTTTTGCATTTTTGGCAAAAATTGGTGGGGTATAGCCCCCCATCCCCCTTTTGCTTGGTGCCTGCAGCAAAACATGAATCTTACAGAGTATAGTAATCAAAACGATAGGAATGCAGATCTTGTTACTTTTTCCCGCGTAAAAGGAGTATTATATAGCCTGATAACCAGCCCATTATTTAAATAGCTTAATCTTTTAGAGTAATGGGCTGGTTTTCAGGCTAAGTATGATCTTGGTATTATACATTTCTGAAAACTTTGCTTATCCCCTTAATGAGTTTTCAACATTAAAATTAAGCTTACCCTGCTGAAATTTGGACTCAGATTACAGGGCACAAGCTCATGATAATTTGGCCTACATTATTATTGACCTCTTAATTAGTATGTTGTAAACAATGTTGAAGAAGCTGTAAAAATTTATGCCACTCATATTCAACTTCTTCTTCTCTATCCAAGCACTAGCGAGTTCATTACCGGCATCTTTGCTGTTCATGTTATCAACTGTCGCAGTCGTTATTTTGGATCGGATAGGCTTTCGCCTTTCAATGCTACTTGGAGGCATATTTATAGGCGTCGCCCTACTGGTGTCATCATTCACATCAAACATCCTCATCATCTACCTGACGCTTGGAGTTGTTTTCGCTTTTGGTCAGAGTTTGTGTTATTACGGGTCTTTGCTAATTTTGCCATTGTACTTCAAGAAGACATTGCCACTCGCCCATAGTATAGCCATATCTGGGAACAGTGTTGGTGGCTTAGCTTTGGCGCCTATCGTTGGTTTCGTCTTGAAACAATATAGCTTCGGTGGAGGAATGCGGCTGTGCAGCGCCGTTGCCTTGTTCATTATTGCAATGTCGGTAGTGTTTAAGAGGCCTGGGGAGAGCTTTTGGTTCAACGGATTGATTTGTGAAGAGAATGAAAGGCAAAGCGACAATGAATCTGAACCTGAGAACATACCTCTGCATAAGAACAAAGCATTTGTGATTTATGTTGTGTCGACCATGTGTTGCAAATTTGGAGTTTACATAAACTATGTGCATATAGTAAGTATTAAGTTACAGTCCTACGTCTTCATGGCTTTTTTGCAGGCGTTGGCAAAATTGAATGCAATTGAGCTTTGTCTTTTGACTCAATGTGGAATTTGTTGATCTTGCAGCTTTGCGCTGCTTTCCATCAACTTCTTTTGGAAATATGATTTTTATATGGAATTTATTTGCTAGATCTACTCTAAGATTTTTTTTTCGTAATTTCTAGACCCTTAGAAGATTTTTAAGAATTATTTTTTAGCATATGTGTTAATCTGAGGAAACATTCTAAATCGTGAAGAGAGAGGAAAAACAAAAAAAGTTAAATAATCTATCAAATTATTGATTGAATGAATTGGTATAAAGAAATATTCAACTAATGATCTTGAATCATAGACTGTTTACTTCTATATGCCTAATATAATTGTATGTACCTACATGTGTCTTTTTGAAACTACTACTTTTTCAGGTACGTTTGGCTCTTGACCGGGCAGTGCCTTACACTGAAGCTACATTCTTACCCGGCCTAGCTTCGATCGCACAGTTCTTTGGCAAAATAGCTTTTGGCAAGCTATCAGCCATGAAAGTGGCGAGCAATTTGGCTTTGTGTCAGATTTCGTCCGCTTTTATGGGAGTATTAATGTTTTTGCCATTTCTTAAATGGTTTTTTGGCCTAGCCATAATCTCGTTTGTTTTTGGCTTTGCCCAAGGAATGTTTAGTGCCTCTAATTTAATTATTGTCAAGGAAATTGTAGGAACGCAGCAATTTAAAAGAGGATACAATATCAGTCAATTCTTCACAGGGATTGCTACCTTTTGTGGCCCCCCAGTTGCAGGTAAGAAAACATTTCTAGGGGTCTTGGCTGGGATTAAAGAATGATGTTGGAATCATGAAAACGTTATATCATTTAGAATTTATAAAACAATTAAATCATATCATATGATAAATGATGTAATACGATGTGGTTTAAATAAATTGGAATGGAATAATGTGCATGATAATTCTTTAACAAATTTCATTTACAATGTGATATTTCATTCCATTTATCAAGGATTTATGTAAGCAAAAATGCCTGCAATACGTATAAAAGTTTTATCAATATTTCTTTGTACGGAAAAAAATTTCACCAATCCAATGTTTAAAGATTTAACTATTGAAATGCCCTTTGCTAAAGCAATGCTGGAATACGTAAATCCAGCTGTGGATCGAAACGTGCCAATGAGAAAGGCAAGCACATGTCTGTCGAGCTTGTCCATTTGGTGCCGTTTAATTATTCAAAATATTTTTACCAGTCTATTTCTAGGGTGAAAACAAATTCTTTCTGTTTACACAACAGAGGCTGTTTCATCTTTTATGTAGATAGATTCTAAAAAAATGCTGGATGGTCAGGCTTTTGAGGGCTTATAAATTCATATGAGTGTTAGATGAAAAGCTGAAGTATGTCTCAATATGTTTGCAATTTTTAAAGCCATTTTGATCTTAGTACTAATAAAAAAGAAAAATATAGTAAACAAAATCTAATTTTTTGAAGAAATTTCTACTGTTTCTGAAGTCGTGAAAAGTTCATCTTACCGTGAAATACATATTCAAATTTCCAGGGAAGTTCATATTGTGTTCTGGGTGGTGGAGTTTCGGAAGTTACACTTTGTGTATAAAAGGGAATATGGCTATTATCGTAGCAAGTCAGTTTCCCGTGAAGCTTTACTTCAGTCTATTGTACCTTTTATCTCTCTCTTATCGTTTCTATCGTTTTATTATCTTTTCTTATTTTATTTGTAGGCTACTTGTATACTGTCACTGGCAACTATATACTTGTTTTTCTCATTGCTGGAGGATGTGCTGTTATGGGAATGCTTCTGATGTTCCTCGTGCGATTTTTTCATGCTCAAAACATAGAGGAAAATGAATCTCCTCAAACTGTTGAAGCTGTTAATGTAATAGAAGTAATAGTTAATAATCATACTTAATGTAATCGAATAAGAAGCTTTCAATAAAATGTAAGTAACTTGGAATGAAAGGTGCTGCTTCAAAATGTAACAAAGCTTTGATTGTGTCTTTTTAATTAAATTCAGTAAACAATCAATATTCTTGTCGATTTTTTGGTAGCAACTTTCGTTACCGCTTTGAAACTTGATAGAAAATGAAAACACTACCAAAAATATTACGATCTTTTCGTAAAGAATTTAAACTGAATCCATGTTCTCTGTCTGTTTTTAAAGGGGTGTAGTTCTTTATTTGTAGTTTTTATGTTAATAAGCCAAAATTAATAAATACATCGGTGCTATGTTATTCCGGTCATCTGTATTTTTTTTAAAGCTAGGCACTGGTTAAACCATTTTCTTGCACAAAACAGCTTATAAAGTAGGATTTCACACTTACGGAACAAAAGTATTGCACAGCCTCAAGCAGAAATGGTGGCAATGCTGCAAAAATTCCTGGAGCTAACAAAAGTAGCAGAAAGTTATACTTAAATTGCAAGATAACTTTTCGTTGGCGAATATATTCGTTTTTTTCAAAAGAAACTGGCTATAAGAAACAAGTACTGGACAGTCAGAAAAAATTAAGAAACTTTTGTAATCGATGCAAAAAGAAATCAAGAAAATAATAAATCGTGATAAAACTGCGAACAACGAAATTTTGTAAAATCCAGAACATGATTGCCCTGTTGGCCTATAACTTAAGTCACAAGGCTTCTTCCACAATCACTTACAGAAATGTGATCATTCTTTTTCAAATATTGTCACGATTGACAGACATCAGATACAAATTGACTAACTTGATCTTCGCCAAACATTTGAGTTGCCAGATCCCCAGCAGCTTCGATTAACTCTTTGGGGGACTTTGATTGTATTATTTTCTTCTACAATCATTCTTTGCTCAAGGAAATTTTTCACAGATTGCACAATTTCTCTTCTTATTGCGCCTTTGTCTCTACTTCTGGGTGTCACAAATCGATGGGCATTTGCAGCTTGGCGAACATTAGTTTCATCACCATTTATGACAACTTGACATCCCTCATGGTAGTCCTCTTCTTTTCCTCTAGGAATTTCTGCCATTAGCTTTAGACTTTCAATATCACCATCTTCACCACTGATTATATCTGGGAGTATCAAATTTGATTTTTGAAACAGCAACTGCAATCTTTTGAAGATGTTGCAAAGATCATACATGACAGCAGTAAGCCACAACTGCAGTGATCTCTTTTCCCATTTTCTAAGAAATCCTTGTGCCATTTGTTTTTCAGTTCTCTCTGTTGAAATTGTTCCACCACACATCTTTGTCCAAACATTTATTGCTGCTTCCAGGTTATGAAGGACAGCTTTAAGTACATTAAGGGTATGTTCTGCAAACCGAACTTCAAAATGCTTTGGGAAAGTGAGGCAGTTTTCATTCTCTTTATGAAGTAGCTTTGTTCTTCGAGGAGGTGAACGAAAAAATGAAATAACAGCCAGCACATTTGTCATCCAGAGAGCAAGTTCAGGTACGTTGGACTGTACGGATTCCAGTGCTAAGTCAGACCTGTGGCAAACACACCACACAGTCAAAATATCCTTGCCAATGTGGTCTTTCAGTAGTTTCCACAATCCTTGCCTTTTGCCAGTATTTGTAGCCTCTCCCTCTGTTGTTACGCCAACCAACTTCTCCGTGTCCACATTTAGATCATTCATACACTGTACAAAACTGTCCAGAAGACCATCTGCATCACCAAGTTCACTGCTTGCAATACCGAGAAAAACTGTTCTTACACTTACTTCATCTGTTGGAACAAATCGTGCTGTGATGAACTTGGAGTCAACTTGCTGTTTATCATTTCTTCTATCAATCTGTATGCAGATTCTTATGACCTATCTATTTTCAAAACCAAAATTAACAAACCTGATAATAACATCCTCCCCATTTCTTAACCTTGGGTCATTAGTAAAAGGAGGAGGCACAAAGATTGGTGAGTGCTTGGGGCACCAATGAACCTCGACCTGCTCCTGAATGCAAAGTCTTTGTCGGCTAGCACTAATGGCCTGCTCAAAAACTTAACTTCTACAAGGGAAAAATGTCCATGTCTGCCATGCAGTAGGCTTCCCTCTACCAGCAAACGATTTAACTGTATCAATAACGAATGGTGCATACCAAAATATGGAATACAGTATCTCGCGATGCCTGAGAGAATATGTTGTCCCTTTTTATTTTTTTCCAGTAGCCAACTCTACCCAAAGCTTTTCTATATTCAGGAATTTAAATTTAGCAATTACGATAACAACAAAATCTATCAAAAATTGGCTTGTATCTACATCCTCGTGATTGCAAAAATTCGGCTCATTACAAATTGAGTGGCCTTTTGCAAGTGTCCTGTCAAACCGAGAACTGAAGCTTATCTTTCCCAGCGCAAAATCATTAGAGATCAAAGCTTATTTGATCAGGGTATTTATCGTGCTTACAAATAAGTTTTTATACAAGATAAATTGCATTCAGTTGGCTTTTAGCGACATTCCAGAAAAGAATTTTCTCGAGATCTGGAAACTATTACACATTCTAAAAACAGCATTCGGTAGCAGTTTGAAGATGGAGATCAATCTAAATCCTTTACGTGTGTAAATCCAAATCATTCTAATTTTCTTGTTTCTATGATTAGTATTCCTGCTAAATTTCAGGTCACTGATTTCATTTTCAACAACATTATTGAGATAATCAATTTAGAAGTCTGGGAGCAATAAGGCATTTTAAAGATAGCATTTCGAGGCATTTTGAAAATGGAAATCAATCTAAATCTTTTACGTGTGTAAATCCAAATCATTCTAATTTTCTTGTTTGCTATGATCAGTATTCCAGCTAAATTTCACGTTAATAATTTCACTTTCAAAAAAAAGTATTGAGATAATCAATTTAGGAGTCTAGCAACAATTGAGAAAACTAAAAATAGTATTTTGAGGCATTTTGAAGATGGAAATAAATCTAAATTCTTTACGTGTCTAAATCCAAATCATTCTAATTTTCTTGTTTGCTATGATTAGCATTCCAGCTAAATTTTTAGGTCACTGATTTCATTTTCAGCAAATTTATTTAGATAATCAACTGAGGAGTCTGGGAACAAATAAGCATTCTAAAAATAGCATTTTGAAGCATTTTGAGGATGGAAATCAATCTAAATCCTTTACGTGTGTAAATCCAAATCATTCTAATTTTCTTGTTTCTATGATTAGTATTCCTGCTAAATTTCAGGTCACTGATTTCATTTTCAACAAAGTTATTGAGATAATCAATTTAGGAGTCTGGGAGCAATAAGGCATTCTAAAGATAGCATTTTGAGGCATTTTGAAAATGGAAATCATTCTAAATCCTTTACGTGTGTAAATCCAAATCATTCTGATTTTCTTGTTTGCTATGATCAGTATTCCAGCTAAATTTCACATTAATAATTTCACTTTCAAAAAAATTATTGAGATAATCAATTTAGGAGTGTAACAACAATTACGAAAACTAAAAATAGCATTTTGAGGCATTTTGAAGATGGAAATAAATCTAAATCCTTTACGTGTCTAAATCCAAATCATTCTCATTTTCTTGTTTGCTATGATTAGTACTCCAGCTAAACTTCATCTTTCTGATTTCATTTTCATCAAAATTATTTAGATAATCAACTTAGGAGTCTGGGAACAATTAAGCATTCTAAAAATAGCATTTTGAGGCATTTTGAAGATGGAATTCAATCTAAATCTTTTATGTGTGTAAATCCAAATCATTCTGATTTTCTTGTTTGCTATGATCAGTATTCCAGCTAAATTTCACATTAATAATTTCACTTTCAAAAAAATTATTGAGATAATCAATTTAGGAGTGTAACAACAATTACGAAAACTAAAAATAGCATTTTGAGGCATTTTGAAGATGGAAATAAATCTAAATCCTTTACGTGTCTAAATCCAAATCATTCTCATTTTCTTGTTTGCTATGATTAGTACTCCAGCTAAACTTCATCTTTCTGATTTCATTTTCATCAAAATTATTTAGATAATCAACTTAGGAGTCTGGGAACAATTAAGCATTCTAAAAATAGCATTTTGAGGCATTTTGAAGATGGAATTCAATCTAAATCTTTTATGTGTGTAAATCCAAATCATTCTGATTTTCTTGTTTGCTATGATCAGTATTCCAGCTAAATTTCACATTAATAATTTCACTTTCAAAAAAATTATTGAGATAATCAATTTAGGAGTGTAACAACAATTACGAAAACTAAAAATAGCATTTTGAGGCATTTTGAAGATGGAAATAAATCTAAATCCTTTACGTGTCTAAATCCAAATCATTCTCATTTTCTTGTTTGCTATGATTAGTACTCCAGCTAAACTTCATCTTTCTGATTTCATTTTCATCAAAATTATTTAGATAATCAACTTAGGAGTCTGGGAACAATTAAGCATTCTAAAAATAGCATTTTGAGGCATTTTGAAGATGGAAGTCAATCCTAATCCTTTACGTTTGTAAATCCAAATCATTCTAATTTTCTTGTTTGCTATGATTAGTACTCCAGCTAAACTTCATCTTTCTGATTTCATTTTCAACAACATTATTGAGATAATCAATTTAGGTGTCTGAGAACAATTAAGCATTCTCAAAATAGCATTTAGAGGCATTTTGAAGATGGAAATCAGTCTAATTCCTTTACGTGTGTAAATCCAAATCAATCTAAATTTCTTGTTTGCTATGATTAGTACTCCAGCTAAACTTCATCTTTCTGATTTCATTTTCAACAACATTATTGAGATAATCAATCTAGTAGTCTAAGAACACTTAAGCATTCTAAAAATAGCTTTTGAAAGCATTTTGAAGATGGAAATCAATCTAAACCCTTTACGTGTCTAAATCCAAATCATTCTCATTTTCTTGTTTCTTATGATTAGTACTCCAGCTAAACTTCTTCTTTCTGATTTCATTTTCAACAAAATTATTTAGATAATCAATGTAAGAGTCTGGCAACAATTAAGAATTCAAAAAATAGCATTTTGCGGCATTTTGAAGATGGAAATCAATCTAAATCCTTTACGTGTCTGAATCCAAATCATTCTAATTTTCTTGTTCGCTATGATTAGTAGTCCAGCTAAATTTCAAGTCACGGATTTCATTTTCAACAAAATTATTGAGATAATCAATTTAGGTGTCTGGGAACAATTAAGTATTCTCAAAATAGCATTTAGAGCCATTTTGAAGATGGAAGTCAATCCTAATCCTTTATGTGTGTAAATCCAAATCATTCTAATTTTCTTGTTTGCTATGATTAGTATTCCAGCTAAATTTCAAGTCACTGATTTCATTTTCAACAAAATTATTGAGATAATCAATTTAGGTGTCTGGGAACAATTAAGCATTCTCAAAATAGCATTTTGAGGCATTTTGAAGATGGATATCAATTCTAATCCTTTGCGTGTGTAAATCCAAATTATTTTAATTTCCTTGTTTGCTATGATTAATATTCCTGCTAAATTTCAGGCCACTGATTTCATTTTCAACAAAATTATTGCGATAATCAATTTAGGAGTCTGGGAACAATTAAGCATTCTCAAAATAGCATTTTGAGGCATTTTGAAGATGGAAGTCAATCCTAATCCTTTACGTTTGTAAATCAAAATAATTTTAATTTTCTTGTTTGCCATGATTAGTATACCTGCTAAATTCCATGTCACTGATTTCATTTTCAACAAAATTATTTAGATAATAAATTTAGGAGTCTGGGAACAATTAAACATTCTGAAAATAGTGTTTTGAGGCATTTTGAAGATGGAATTCAATCTAAATCCTTTACGTGTGTAAATCCAAATCATTCTAATTTTCTTGTTTGCTTTGACTAGTATTCCAGCTAAAATTCACGTCACTGATTTTACTTTCAGCAAAATTATTGAGATAATCAATTTAGGAGTCTGGGAACAATTAAACATTCTGAAAAAAACATTTTGAGGCTTTTTTGAAATGGAAATTAATCTAAATCATTTACGTGTGTAAAGCCAAAACATTCTAATTTTCTTGTTTGCTAGGCTTAGCATTCCTGCTAAATTTCAGGTACCTGATTTCATTTTCAACAAAATTATTGAGATAATCAATTTAGGAGTCTGGGAACAACTAAACATTCTGAAAATAGCATTTTGAGGCATTTTTGAAATAGAAATTAATCTAAATCCTTTAGGTTTGTAAATCAAAATTATTCTCATTTTCTTGTTTGCTATGATTAGTATTCTTGCTAAATTTCACGTCACTCATTTTATTTTCAACAAAATTTTTGAAATATTCAATTTAGTAGTCTGCCAACAATTTAGCATTCCAAAAAAAGCATTTTGAGGCATTTTGAAGATGGAAATCAATCTAATTCATTTACGTGTGTAAATCCAAATCATTCTAATTTTCTTGTTTGCTATGACTAGTATTCCAGCTAAATGTTAGGTCACTGATTTCATTCTAACAAAATTATTGAGATAATCAATTTAGGAGTCTGGGAACAATTAAACATTCTGAAAAAAACATTTTGAGGCTTTTTTGAAATGGAAATTAATCTAAATCATTTACGTGTGTAAATCCAAATCATTCTAATTTTCTTGTTTGCTAGGCTTAGCATTCCTGCTAAATTTCAGGTACCTGATTTCATTTTCAACACAATTATTCAGATAATTAATTTAGGAGTCTGGGAACAATTAAGCATTCTAAAAAAAGCATTTTGAGACATTTTGAAGATGGAAATCAATCTAATTCATTTACGTGTGTAAATCCAAATCATTCTATTTTTCTTGTTTGCTATGACTAGTATTCCAGCTAAATTTTAGGTCACTGATTTCATTTTCAACAAAATTATTGAGATAATCAATTTAGGAGTCTGGGAAAAATTAAACATTCTGAAAACAGCATTTTGATGCATTTTTTAAATAGAAATTAATCTAAATCCTTTAGGTTTGTAAATCCAAATTATTCTCATTTTCTTGTTTGCTATGATTAGTATTCCAGCTAAATGTTAGGTCACTGATTTCATTTTCAGCAAAATTATTGAGATAATCAATTTAGGAGTCTGGGAACAACTAAACATTCTGAAAATAGCATTTTGAGGCATTTTTGAAATAGAAATTAATCCAAATCCTTTAGGTTTGTAAATTCAAATCATTCTAATTTTCTTGTTTGCTATGACTAGTATTCCAGCTAAATGTTAGGTCACTGATTTTATTTTCAGCAAATTTATTGAGATAATCAATTTAGGAGTCTGGGAACAATTAAGCATTCTAAAAATAGCATTTTGAGGCATTTTGAAAAGATGGAAATCAATCTATTTCCTTTACGAGTGTAAATCCAAATCATTCTAATTTTCTTGTTTGCTTTGACTAGTATTCCAGCTAAATTTTAGGTGACTGATTTCATTTTCAACACAATTATTCAGATAATCAATTTAGGAGTCTGGGAACAATTAAGCATTCTAAAAAAAGCATTTTGAGACATTTTGAAGATGGAAATCAATCTAAATCCTTTACGCGTGTAAATCCAAATCATTCTAATTTTCTTGTTTGCTTTGACTAGTATTCCAGCTAAATTTTAGGTGACTGATTTCATTTTCAACAAAATTATTGAGATAATCAATTTAGGAGTCTGGGAACAACTAAACATTCTGAAAAAAGCATTTTGAAACCTTTTTGAAATAGAAATGATTGTAAATCCTTTAGGTTTGTAAATCAAAATTATTCTCATTTTCTTGTTTGCTATGATTAGTATTCTTGCTAAATTTCACGTCACTCATTATATTTTCAACAAAATTCTTGAAATATTCAGTTTAGTAGTCTGCCAACAATTTAGCATTCCAAAAATAGCATTTTGAGGTATTTTGAAGATGGAAATCAATCTAAATCTTTTACGTGTGTAAATCCCAGTCATTCTAATTTTCTTGTTTGCTATGATTAGTATTCCAGCTAAAATTCACGTCACTGATTTTATTTTCAGCAAAATAGTTGAGATAATCAATTTAGGAGTCTGGGAACAATTCAACATTCTAAAAATAGCATTTTGAGGCATTTTGAAAAGATGGAAATCAATCTAATTCCTTTACGTTTGTAAATCCAAATCATTCTTATTTTCTTGTTTGCTATGACTAGAATTCCAGCTAAATGTTAGGTCACTGATTTCATTCTAACAAAATTATTGAGATAATCAATATAGGAGTCTGGGAGCAATTAAAAATTCTGAAAAAAACATTTTGAGGCTTTTTTGAAATGCAAATTAATTTAAATCCTTTACGTGTGTAAATCCAAATCATTCTAATTTTATTGTTTGCTAGGCTTAGCATTCCTGCTAAATTTCAGGTACCTGATTTCATTTTCAACAAAATTATTGAAATAATCAATTTAGGAGTCTGGGAACAATTAAGCATTCTAAAAAAAGCATTTTGAGACATTTTGAAGATGGAAATCAATCTAAATCCTTTACGCCTGTAAATCCAAAGCATTCTAATTTTCTTGTTTGCTATGACTAGTATTCCAGCTAAATTTTAGGTCACTGATTTCATTTTCAACAAAATTATTGAGATAATCAATTTAGGAGTCTGGGAACAATAAGGCATTCTAAAAATAGCATTTTGAGGCATTTTGAAGATGGAAATCAATCTAATTCTTTTACGTGTTTAAATCCAAATCATTCTAATTTTCTTGTTTCCTATGATTAGTATTCCTGCTAAATTCCATGTCACTGATTTCTTTTCCAACAACATTATTGAGATAATCAATCTAGTAGTCTAAGAACAATTAGGCATTCTCAAAATAGCATTTTGAGGCATTTTGAAGATGGAAATCAATCTAATTCCTTTACGTGTGTAAATCCAAATCATTCTAATTTTCTTAATTGCTTTGATTAGCATTCCTGCTAAATTTCAGGTCACTGATTTCATTTCCAACAACATTATTGAGATAATCAATTTAGGAGTCTGGGAACAATAAGGCATTCTAAAAATAGCATTTTGAGGCATTTTGAAGATGAAAATCAATCTAATTTCTTAACGTGTGTAAATCCAAAGCAATCTAATTTTCTTGTTTCCTATGATTAGTAATCCTGCTAAATTCCATGTCACTGATTTCATTTCCAACAACATTATTGAGATAATCAATCTAGTAGTCTAAGAACAATTAAGAATTCTGAAAATAGCATTTTGAGGCATTTTGAAGATGGAAATCAATCTAAATCCTTTACGTGTGTAAATCCAAATCATTCTAATTTTCTTGTTTGCTTTGATTAGTAATCCTGCTAAATTTCAGGTCACTGATTTCATTTTCAACAACATTATTGAGATAATCAATCTAGTAGTCTAAGAACAATTAAGAATTCTGAAAATAGCATTTGAAGCATTTTGAAGATGGAAACCAATCTAAATCCTTTACGTGTGTAAATCCAAATCATTCTAATTTTCTTTTTTGCTATTATAATTATTCCAGCTAAATTTCAGGTCACTGATTTTTATTTTCAACAAAATTATTGAGATTTTCACTTTAGGAGTCTGGGAACAATAAGGCATTCTAAAAATAGCATTTTGAGGCATTTTGAAGATGAAAATCAATCTAATTTCTTAACGTGTGTGAGTCCAAAGCAATATAATTTTCTTGTTTGCTATGATTAGTATTCCTGCTAAATTTAAAGTCACTGATTTCATTTTCAACAAAATTATTTAGATAATCAATTTAGGAGTCTGGGAACAATTAAGCATTCTAAAAATAGCATATTGCGGCATTTTGAAGATGGAAATCAATCTAAATCCTTTGCGTTTGTAAATCCAAATCATTCTAATTTTCTTGTTTGCTATGATTAGTATTCCTGCTAAATTCCATGTCACTGATTTCATTTCCAACAACATTATTGAGATAATCAATCTAGTAGTCTAAGAACAATTAGGCATTCTCAAAATAGCATTTTGAGGCATTTTGAAGATGGAAATCAATCTAAATCCTTTGAGTTTGTAAATCCAAATCATTCTAATTTTCTTGTTTGCTATGATTAGTATTCCTGCTAAATTCCATGTCACTGATTTCATTTCCAACAACATTATTGAGATAATCAATCTAGTAGTCTAAGAACAATTAGGCATTCTCAAAATAGCATATTGCGGCATTTTGAAGATGGAAATCAATCTAAATCCTTTACGTTTGTAAATCCAAATCATTCTAATTTTCTTGTTTGCTATGATTAGTATTCCTGCTAAATTCCATGTCACTGATTTCATTTCCAACAACATTATTGAGATAATCAATCTAGTAGTCTAAGAACAATTAGGCATTCTCAAAATAGCATTTTGAGGCATTTTGAAGATGGAAATCAATCTAATTCCTTTACGTGTGTAAATCCAAATCATTCTAATTTTCTTAATTGCTTTGATTAGCATTCCTGCTAAATTTCAGGTCACTGATTTCATTTCCAACAACATTATTGTGATAATCAATTTAGGAGTCTGGGAACAATAAGGCATTCTAAAAATAGCATTTTGAGGCATTTTGAAGATGAAAATCAATCTAATTTCTTAACGTGTGTAAATCCAAAGCAATCTAATTTTCTTGTTTCCTATGATTATTATTCCTGCTAAATTCCATGTCACTGATTTCATTTCCAACAACATTATTGAGATAATCAATCTAGTAGACTAAGAACAATTAAGAATTCTGAAAATAGCATTTTGAGGCATTTTGAAGATGGAAATCAATCTAAATCCTTTACGTGTGTAAATCCAAATCATTCTAATTTTCTTGTTTGCTATGATTAGTAATCCTGCTAAATTTCAGGTCACTGATTTCATTTTCAACAACATTATTGAGATAATCAATCTAGTAGTCTAAGAACAATTAAGAATTCTGAAAATAGCATTTGAAGCATTTTGAAGATGGAAACCAATCTAAATCCTTTACGTGCGTAAATCCAAATCATTCTAATTTTCTTTTTTGCTATTATAATTATTCCAGCTAAATTTCAGGTCACTGATTTTTATTTTCAACAAAATTATTGAGATTTTCACTTTAGGAGTCTGGGAACAATAAGGCATTCTAAAAATAGCATTTTGAGGCATTTTGAAGATGAAAATCAATCTAATTTCTTAACGTGTGTAAGTCCAAAGCAATATAATTTTCTTGTTTGCTATGATTAGTATTCCTGCTAAATTTAAAGTCACTGATTTCATTTTCAACAAAATTATTTAGATAATCAATTTAGGAGTCTGGGAACAATTAAGCATTCTAAAAATAGCATATTGCGGCATTTTGAAGATGGAAATCAATCTAAATCCTTTACGTTTGTAAATCCAAATCATTCTAATTTTCTTGTTTGCTATGATTAGTATTCCTGCTAAATTCCATGTCACTGATTTCATTTCCAACAACATTATTGAGATAATCAATCTAGTAGTCTAAGAACAATTAGGCATTCTCAAAATAGCATTTTGAGGCATTTTGAAGATGGAAATCAATCTAATTCCTTTATGTGTGTAAATCCAAATCATTCTAATTTTCTTAATTGCTTTGATTAGCATTCCTGCTAAATTTCAGGTCACTGATTTCATTTCCAACAACATTATTGAGATAATCAATTTAGGAGTCTGGGAACAATAAGGCATTCTAAAAATAGCATTTTGAAGATGAAAATCAATCTAATTTCTTAACGTGTGTAAATCCAAAGCAATCTAATTTTCTTGTTTCCTATGATTATTATTCCTGCTAAATTCCATGTCACTGATTTCATTTCCAACAACATTATTGAGATAATCAATCTAGTAGACTAAGAACAATTAAGAATTCTTAAAATAGCATTTTGAGGCATTTTGAAGATGGAAATCAATCTAAATCCTTTACGTGTGTAAATCCAAATCATTCTAATTTTCTTGTTTGCTATGATTAGTAATCCTGCTAAATTTCAGGTCACTGATTTCATTTTCAACAACATTATTGAGATAATCAATCTAGTAGTCTAAGAACAATTAAGAATTCTGAAAATAGCATTTGAAGCATTTTGAAGATGGAAACCAATCTAAATCCTTTACGTGTGTAAATCCAAATCATTCTAATTTTCTTTTTTGCTATTATAATTATTCCAGCTAAATTTCAGGTCACTGATTTTTATTTTCAACAAAATTATTGAGATTTTCACTTTAGGAGTCTGGGAACAATAAGGCATTCTAAAAATAGCATTTTGAGGCATTTTGAAGATGAAAATCAATCTAATTTCTTAACGTGTGTAAGTCCAAAGCAATATAATTTTCTTGTTTGCTATGATTAGTATTCCTGCTAAATTTAAAGTCACTGATTTCATTTTCAACAAAATTATTTAGATAATCAATTTAGGAGTCTGGGAACAATTAAGCATTCTAAAAATAGCATATTGCGGCATTTTGAAAATGGAAATCAATCTAAATCCTTTACGTTTGTAAATCCAAATCATTCTAATTTTCTTGTTTGCTATGATTAGTATTCCTGCTAAATTCCATGTCACTGATTTCATTTCCAACAACATTATTGAGATAATCAATCTAGTAGTCTAAGAACAATTAGGCATTCTCAAAATAGCATTTTGAGGCATTTTGAAGATGGAAATCAATCTAATTCCTTTACGTGTGTAAATCCAAATCATTCTAATTTTCTTAATTGCTTTGATTAGCATTCCTGCTAAATTTCAGGTCACTGATTTCATTTCCAACAACATTATTGAGATAATCAATTTAGGAGTCTGGGAACAATAAGGCATTCTAAAAATAGCATTTTGAGGCATTTTGAAGATGAAAATCAATCTAATTTCTTAACGTGTGTAAATCCAAAGCAATCTAATTTTCTTGTTTCCTATGATTATTATTCCTGCTAAATTCCATGTCACTGATTTCATTTCCAACAACATTATTGAGATAATCAATCTAGTAGTCTAAGAACAATTAAGAATTCTGAAAATAGCATTTTGAGGCATTTTGAAGATGGAAATCAATCTAAATCCTTTACGTGTGTAAATCCAAATCATTCTAATTTTCTTGTTTGCTATGATTAGTAATCCTGCTAAATTTCAGGTCACTGATTTCATTTTCAACAACATTATTGAGATAATCAATCTAGTAGTCTAAGAACAATTAAGAATTCTGAAAATAGCATTTGAAGCATTTTGAAGATGGAAACCAATCTAAATCCCTTACGTGTGTAAATCCAAATCATTCTAATTTTCTTTTTTGCTATTATAATTATTCCAGCTAAATTTCAGGTCACTGATTTTTATTTTCAACAAAATTATTGAGATTTTCACTTTAGGAGTCTGGAAACAATAAGGCATTCTAAAAATAGCATTTTGAGGCATTTTGAAGCTGAAAATCAATCTAATTTCTTAACGTGTGTAAGTCCAAAGCAATATAATTTTCTTGTTTGCTATGATTAGTATTCCTGCTAAATTTAAAGTCACTGATTTCATTTTCAACAAAATTATTTAGATAATCAATTTAGGAGTCTGGGAACAATTAAGCATTCTAAAAATAGCATATTGCGGCATTTTGAAGATGGAAATCAATCTAAATCCTTTACGTTAGTAAATCCAAATCATTCTAATTTTCTTGTTTGCTATGATTAGTATTCCTGCTAAATTTAAGGTCACTGATTTCATTTCCAACAACATTATTGAGATAATCAATCTAGTAGTCTAAGAACACTTAAGCATTCTCAAAATAGCATTTTGAGGCATTTTGAAGATGGAAATCAATCTAAATCCTTTACGTGTTTAAATCCAAATCATTCTAATTTTCTTGTTTGCTATGATTAGTATTCCTGCTAAATTTAAAGTCACTGATTTAATTTTCAACAAAATTATTGAGATAATCAATTTAGGAGTCTTGGAACAATTAAGCATTCTAAAAATAGCATTTTGAGGCATTTTGAAGATGGAAGTCAATTAAATCCTTTATGTGTGTAAATCCAAATCATTCTAATTTTCTTGTTTCCTATGATTAGTAGTCCTGCTAAATTTCAGGTCACTGATTTCATTTTCAACAACATTATTGAGACAATCAATTTAGGAGTCTGAGAACAATTAAGCATTCTAAAAATAGCATTTTGAGGCATTTTGAAGATGGAAATCAATCTAATTCCTTTACGTGTGTAAATCCAAACCATTCTAATTTTCTTGTTTCCTATGATTAGTAGTCCTGCTAAATTTCAGGTCACTGATTTCATTTTCAACAACATTATTGAGACAATCAATTTAGGAGTCTGAGAACAACTAAGCATTCTAAAAATAGCATTTTGAGGCATTTTGAAGATGGAAATCAATCTAATTCCTTTACGTGTGTAAATCCAAACCATTCTAATTTTCTTGTTTGCTATGATTAGTATTCCAGCTAAATTTCAAGTCACGGATTTCATTTTCAACAAAATTATTGAGATAATCAATTTAGGTGTCTGGGAACAATTAAGTATTCTCAAAATAGCATTTAGAGGCATTTTGAAGATGGAAGTCAATCCTAATCCTTTATGTGTGTAAATCCAAATCATTCTACTTTTCTTGTTTGCTATGATTAGTATTCCTGCTAAATTTAACGTTACTGATTTCATTTTCAACAAAGTTATTGAGATAATCAATTTAGGTGTCTGAGAACAATAAGGCATTCTAAAAATAGCATTTAGAGGCATTTTGAAGATGGAAGTCAATCCTAATCCTTTATGTGTGTAAATCCAAATCATTCTAATTTTCTTGTTTGCTATGATTAGTATTCCTGCTAAATTTAACGTTACTGATTTCATTTTCAACAAAGTTATTGAGATAATCAATTTAGGTGTCTGAGAACAATAATGCATTCTCAAAATAGCATTTAGAGGCATTTTGAAGATGGAAATCAATCTAAATCCTTTACGTGTGTAAATCCAAACCATTCTAATTTTCTTGTTTGCTATGATTAGTATTCCTGCTAAATTTAAGGTCACTGATTTCATTTTCAACAACATTATTGAGATACTTTGAGGCATTTTGAAGATGGAAATCAATTAAAACCTTCACGTGTGTAAATCCAAATCATTCTAATTTTCTTGTTTGCTATGATTGATATGTCAGCTAAATTCCAGGTCACTGATTTCATTTTCAACAAAATTATTGAGAAAATCAATTCAGGAGTCTGGGAACAATTAAGCTTTCTATAAATAGCGTTTGAAGGCATTTTGAAGATGGAAATCAATCAAATCCTTTACGTTTGTAAATCTAAATCATTCTAATTTTCCTGTTAGCTAGGATTAATATTCCAGCTAAATTTCACGTCACTAATTTCATTTTCAACAAAGTTATTAAGATAATCAATTTAAGAGTCTGGGAACAATTAAGCATTCTAAAAATAGCATTTGTGGGCATTTTGAAGATGTTTATCGATAAAATTCCTTTTATTGTGCTATAATTATTATCCAAATGAAGTTTCTTGGTATTGCTTTTATTTTTAGCGGAGTTGTAGAAATAAGCGTGTTAGAGGTCTGGGAACGAGTACATGGTCCACATATGGAACGAGTACACGGTGGATGTGAGTCTAAATCACATTACCGTGTTATTATTCCTATCTATACCAATTTCATGTCATTGATTTCATTTACAACAAAGTTATAGAGATAATGAATTAAGAAGTCTGGGAACAACGAATCATTCAAAAAGAGCTCTTAAGGGCATTTCTCAGACTTGGTCCCGATCCCATCTTTTCAGCATGTCAAATTGTATGTTGTTATTGTTATTATTGTATTGTCAAGTTATATGGATTGGAAATTGAAAAGTCAACAGAGTATCAATATTTAGGGATCATGGTGGAAAAGACCTTACAAACGCTGAAAAACTAAGAAGGCAAGCTCGAGAGTTAAATTATTGTCTAGGATAAGACTGAACTTGACCCCTCCCGCAGCGGTAACAATCATGATACTGCCATTGTTAATTTAATGCAACTACATTTTTACAGACTTCTTACCATCTAAAATCCAAATACGATCTTTAAAAGATCGTCTCCCCATCAATCCCGCTATGTCTTTGTCTGGGAGATGAATAATGCTCGTGTTCCAGCCCATGCACTGGTCCCCGTTTCGGGTTGATTGCTCATGCGTATTATCCTTTGAAGCCCTGGCGGGAAGCTCAGGAGCTGTCTGGTCACAGCATAGAGATAGGTCACAGGCAGAACAGCTCTGCAAATACTGTTATTAATGCGCATGTGCTATGACTCTGGGACACAGATAGGTTGTTTCGAAACAAAGTACCAGAGGCTTCATCTCCCAAACATGTCTTACAATACGGCCTTTGATGTTAAAATAGCCTTCAAGTATTAGTCAAGGGTTTTTAAAATAAACATTGGAGAGTGAAGTCCAAGGAATGTGTTTCTTTAAAACAGAAGATTTCTTTCTTCTGCTAGTGAAAATTTTAATCTTCAGAAGCTTATTTGCGATTATGATTATTTGGGAAATTTTTAGCAATAAACTTTGATAAATGATGATGTAAACGTTGTAAACGACATGGCTTTCAAACCTAAAACAACTTTTATGAAACAATTAGTTTAAGGTTTAAAACCACTTAAACAAAACCTCAAACAACGGGCAACGTTTTGTAAGACTTGCTAAGATTAAAAAAATGACTTGTAAAACAGATTTCGTCAAACTCGACATGAAAGATTTACAAAAACATTGGCAAGATAGAGTTGAAGATATCCGACATTTTTAGCAATAAAATTTGATAAATAATTATGTTTAGTACTCCAGTTTTTTAATGTTCTGAAAATTTGACTACCCAATGTTTCTTAAGAGTTTTGTAATTATGATGTCATGAAGTTTGCTATGAAATGTTGATGACCTTTTTTAACAAGTCAAGAGATTCACTTTCGTTCTGGTGATGTATTTAGATGTGGGAAGTATATTTTTATCCCTTGCGTCTTGAGTTATAGGCCAACAGGGCAATCATGTTCTAGATTTTACAAAATTTCGTGGTTCGCAGTTTTATCACGATTTAATATTTATTTAATTTTTTTGCTTTGAGTACAAAATTTTTTTAATTTTTTCTGACTGTCCAGTACTTGTTTCTTACAGCCAGTTTCTTATAAAAATATGAGTATATTCGCCAACAAAAAGTTATCTTGCAATTTTAGTATAACTTGCTGCTACTTCTGTTAGCTCCAGAATTTTGCAGCATTGCCCCCATTTCTGCTTCAGGCTGTGCACAGATGTATTTAATAATTTTGGCTTATTCACATAAAAACTACAAATAAAGAACTACATCCCTTTAAAAATAGACAGAGAACGTAGATTCAGTTTAAATTCTTTATGAATAGATCGTAATATTTTTGCTAGAGTTTTCATTTTCTGTCAAGTTCTAAAGCGGCAACGAAAGTTGCTACCAAAAAATCCAGAAGCATATTGATTGTTAATTGAATTTAATTAAAAATTTACAATCAAAGCTTTCTTATATTTTGAAGCAGCACCTTTCATTCCAAAAGACTTACATTTATTGAAACATTCTTATTCGATTACGTTGACTTTAAACTTCTACTGTTTGAGGAGAAGCTCATTTTCCTCTTTGTTTAGAGCATGAAAATATCGCACGAAGAACATCAGAAGCATTCCCATAACAGCACATCCTCCAGCAATGAGAAAAACAAGTATATAGTTGCCAGTGACAGTATACAAATAACCTACAAGAGAAATAAGAAAAGATAATAAAACGATAGAAACGATAAGAGAAATATAAAAGGTACAATAGACTGAAGTGAGGCTTCACGTGAAACTGACTTGCTACGATAATGGCCATATTCCCTTTTATACACAAAGTGTAACTTCCGAAACTCCACCACCCAGAACACAATATGAACTTCCCTGGAAATTTGAATATGTATTTCACGGTAAGATGAACTTTTCACGACTTCAGAAACAGTAGAAATTTCTTCAAAAAATTAGATTTTGTTTACTATATTTTTCTTTTTTATTAGTACTAAGATCAAAATGGCTTTAAAAATTGCAAACATATTGAGACATACTTCAGCTTTTAGTCTAGCATTCATATGAATTTATAAGCCTTCAGAAGCCCGATCGTCCTAACATCCAGCATTTTCTACAATCTATCTGCATAAAAGATGAAATAGCCTCTGTTGTGTAAACCGAAAGAATTTGTTTTCACCCTAGAAATAGACTGGTAAAAATATTTTCAATAATTAAACGGAGCCAAATGGGCAAGCTCGACAGACATGTTCTTGCCTTTCTCATTGGCACGTTTTGATCCACAGCTGCATTTACGTATTCCAGCATTGCTTTAGCAAAGGGCATTTCAATAGTTAAATCTTTAAACATTGGATTGGTGAAATGTTTTTCCGTACGATAAAATATTGATAAAACTTTTGTACCTATTGCAGGCATTTTTGCTTACATAAATCTTTGTAGATATCACATTGTAAATGAAATTTGTTACTGAATGATAATGGTAGTTCCATCGTGACAAGCTCTAATATAAGATCAAACGTTAGGTCTGATATTACAACGTATCACAAGTTGATACATCAAATATAAAATATTTATTTAAACCACATCGTATAACATCATTTATCATATGATAAGATATAATTGTTTTATAAATTCTAAATAATATAATGTTTTGATGATTCCAACATCATTCTTTAATCCCAGCCAAGACCCCCAAAAATTTGTTCTTACCTGCAACTGGGGGGCCACAAAAGGTAGCGATCCCTGTAAAGAATTGAGTGATATTGTATCCACTTCTAAATTGGTGCGTTTCTACAATTTCTTTGACAACAATAAGGTTTGATGCAGTATGCAATCCTTGAGATAATCCAAAAGCAAAAGAGATTATGGCTAGGCCAGTAAACCCTTTTAGAAATGGCAAAAACATTATTACTCCCATAAAAGCGGACGAAATCTGACACAAAGCCAAATTGCTCGCCACTTTCATGGCTGACAGCTTGCCAAAAGCTATTTTGCCAAAGAACTGTGCGATCGAAGTTAGGCCTGGTAAGAATGTAGCTTCAGTGTAAGGCACTGCCCGGTCAAGAGCCAAACGTACCTGAAAAAGTAGTAGTTTCAAATAGACACATATAGGCACATACAATTATTGGGCACATAGAAGTATACAATCTATGATTCAAGATTATGAGTAAACATATTAGTATTCAAAAACAATACTTTGATTGCAGATTAAACTTTTTTTTCGCTTTTCCTCTCTCTTCACGATTTAGAATGTTTCTTCAGATTAACACATATGCTAAAAAATAATGCTAAAAAAGTCTACTAAGGATCTAGAAGTTACGGAAAAAGAAACTTAGACTAGATTTAGCAAAGGAACTCCATATTTAAATCATAATGCAAAAAAAAGTTGATGGACAGCAGCGCTATGCAGTAAAATCGACAACTTCCATATTGCGTCAAAAGACAAAGCTCAATTGCATTCAATTTTGCCAACACCTGCAAAAAATTCATGAAGAAGGGGTACTTTAACTTAATACTTACTATATGCACAAAGTTTATGTAAACTCCAAATTTGCAATACAATGTCGACAAAACATAAATCATAAATGCTTTGTTCTTGTGCAGCGGTAGGTTCTCAGGTTTAGATTCACTGTCTCTTCGCCTTTCATTCTCTTCACAAATCAATCCGTTGAACCAAAAGCTTTCCCCAGGCCTCTTAAATACCACCGACATTGCAATAACGAACAAGGCAACGACGCTGCACAGCCGCATTCCTCCACTAAAGCCATATTCTTTCAATACGAAGCCAACGATAGGCGCCAAGGCTAAGCCACCAACACTGTTCCCAGATATGACTATACTGTGGGCGAGTGGCAATGACTTCTTGAAGTACAATGGCAAAATTAGCAAAGACCCGTAATAACACAAACTCTGACCAAACGCGAAAACAACTCCAAGCGTCAAGTAGATGATGAGGATGTTTGAAGTGAGCGATGACACCAGTAGGGCGACGCCTATCAATATGCCTCCAAGAAGCATTGAAAGGCGAAAGCCTATCCGATCCAAAATAACGACTGCGACAGTTGATAACATGAACAGCAAAGATGCCGGTAATGAACCCGCTAGTGCTTGAATAGAGAAGAGGAAGTTGAATATGAGTGGCATAAAGTTTTACAGCTTCTTCAACATTGTTTACAACATACTAATTAAGAGGTCAATAATAATGTAGGCCAAATTATCATGATCTTAGGCCCTGTAATCTGAGTCCAAACTTCAGCTGGGTAAGCTTAATTTGAATGTTGAAAACTCATTAAGGGCTAAGGAAAGTTTTCAGAAATGTACAATACCAAGATCATACTTCGCCAAAAATGCAGAAAAATTACCATTGAATCACTGGTCAAACCAATTTTTATTCGGCTTTAGCCCCCCCCCCCCCCCACATTTCTCAACGCTCCGCGGTGCCTGTCCTGACCTTTCATCTTCACGCATCCGGATCAAACATAACATTCGGTCATTTGTCAGAATAATCCCAAGGCTTAAAATGAACAGTGGCTTTTCATATTATGATCAGGGGATTGGTGACTAGGAGTGTGGGGAGTTTTACCCCCCAATAGTATCTCAATAGTAAAATTCAGCCTAAATCCACTCAGTGTCACTCCAATGATTTCGGTATTTCAGAGACATTCATATCTTTAAATCAATAAAGGATCAAGCAAAGCTAGTTGCTCCGTTGGTTGAATATGATATTCCTTGATATGAATGAAGTTAAATAAACTGATAATTTGAAGATTTGAAGATTTCTTGCTGGCATTAATTCCAGAAATCCAGGCCCTCTTTAGGCAAACCTTTGCCTTGTGTCGAGTTGCACCTAAACTCATCACCGCTAGCATTTCAAATAGGTAAACCTTGGCCTTGTGTCGAGTTGCACCTAAAATCATCACCGCTCGCATTTCAAAGTCTGATGTTAGATGAAGTCCCGCAATTGTGCGCGCTTTTCTACACGATGAAATTCAGAAAACTAAAACTATTATAAAACTAATAACTAAAACGTTTGTATGCACGCCAATGGTCTAAAATGCGTCCGTTTCTCGTGTTCTTTGACATTTTTAGAAAATGCCGCTACATTTCTGAAATTGACCAGCGGACACTAAAACAAACCACTGAAAAATATAATAAGAATATTGACATGCTAGTTAGGAACGTTTTGGTGGATTGATATACGTTTCCAAAAAACATATTTTCAATTTATCGGACTTTTCTCTCTCTGAAAGCGAAAATTTGTCTTGGTTTATGGTCTTGAATTCTGTATCCCACTTTTGCTGCATGTTATTTCTGTTGGTTTGGAATTCAACAAATTAAAAGCTCGACTAAGCGATTTGGGTTATGCTTATAGTGGCTCTCCCATCGACCCACTCGGATTTTCTTTTGCATAGAAACCATTTTCAAGCTCTAAAATCTCTACGGTCTAACAATGGCATCTTCATTACAAAATCCTATAATGGGTCAGGTTGGTAATTTTAGACAAAAAGGATAACATCCAAAAAATGGAGAATATTCTCCTTGAGAAGCATAAGTTTGAAAAACTGGGTAATGTCGAAACACATGATAAAATGGCCTGGTTAGGGCTGAAACTTCAAAAACGTCCTTTGGAGGTTGTCAACTCAAAAGTATACAAAGTTTACGTTAAGATAAAAACCACAGGTTCACAATGACCATAATTCTTATGGCCTCCCTAAAATACATAAGCCGAATGTCCCACTTAGACCCATCTTGAATATGATTGGCTCAGCACAACAGGAACTGGTTAAGTGGGTAACCGAAGTTTTAGATCCTGTTCTTCAAAAATATTTGTAACATTGCATCAAAGATTCTTTTACTTTGCCGAGTTCATGCAAAACTTGAACATCAAAACGAAACACATTTCATGTGTTCTTTCGACATTAGTAGTCTTTTCACTAATGTTCCTTTGAGTGAACAATCAAAATATGTGCCGATGCTTTGTACCGGATCGAGCTTGATTTTGATTGATTTTCAATTATTTATACAAGGTAATACATTCAGTAATGAAAAACTTATAACTGATTCACAATGTGCTCTGTCTAAAAACCTAAGCTAATCAACATACAATAGATAAACAAAAATTAATAGATACTCTGGTTAGAAAAGAAAAAATAACGAAATCTTGCCTAAAGCAAAAGTTATATGTTCTCTCCACTTGCGTTATGAAGCAATCTGAATCTCCAAATACTTATTTGATCCAATAATTTCTGGGTTGTCCTCGTTATATTGAGATTGATCACAAGATCTCAATTGTCCATATGATGTTATTCAAGTCACTCGAAGATATTACCTTCCAACCTAATCTGAAGCCTTTAAGATATGAATTAACTGCTTCATTTACCTCGGCTATAGATTTTGATTAGAAGAAAATGCTTGTTTCTTCAGCATACATGGTCACTTTTGTGCTTTGCAACGCACAGAACAAATCACTTATTTATACATAAAAATATTGGTGGACCGAGGCACGGTCCTTGCGGTACACCGCAGTTCACGTTTGCTATTTTTGACGTATGTCCATTTACTTTATAGCATTGCTTACGATCCTGTAAGTACGATTTAAGCCAATCCAGCTCCTTTTCCTACACTCCATAATTAAAAAGCTTTTGGATGAGAATTGCTGGATCTACAGTATCAAAAGCTTTATTTCAAGTCAATAAATACTACACATGAAAGGAGTTCTTTGTCAAAATTATGGTACCAGTCATCACTACTTTTCAATAAGCACATCAAAACTGAGAGCAGGGCCCAGAAGCCAGATTGATGTGAGTAGAACAACTTATCATCCTCGAAGTATGCGTAAAGTAGGTCGAAGATTGCCTTTCAAAAAGAGCTGAAGCAACCGGGAGCACGGATATAGGTCTGTAGTTTGACTTGTTTTCAGTAGACCCCTCTTTATAGATAGGAGCTACTCTAACAACCTTCCAGTTGTTTGGAAATAAGCCCTTCGAAATCCTTTTTATTAAAAATATGCGAGAACAGGCATCCATACTTTAAGAAACTAGCTGCAGATGTCATCTATCCCGAAGCACTTTGATACCTTAAAATTTTGCATCAAGAAAAAATGATATATAGCATGCACAGTTTTTCTATTTAGTTTAAGTAAACATGTTTTTTTTGTGTCACATCGTGTCATTTCACCAAAGGCTCTCTTTTACGCCAATATAAGCAGGTCTAGTATTAACCGGGCAAATACACATCTACTAAGGAAATCGTTTACATTTAAAAGATCTTTTGTCTAGTTTTGATGACATCATCTAAAAAGTAACTTCCGGAAAAAATTTTTTTGTCGCGTCTTGGATTTGAAATCTTCATAGATGATTTAGTGGAGAAATGCATTAAAAGTTGAGATTAAGTCATTGCCTGATTTTTCAACAAATTTTATTAATTGTTGATGACGTAATCTAAAAATGTAACTTCTGGTGAAATTTTTTTTGGCCATCTTGGATTTGAAATCTCCATAGTTGATTTAGTGGGATTGTGTAATAGAATTTGAGGTTAGGCAGTTTGCTAGTTTTTCTACAAAATTCCCTGTCTAAAAGGATTGCGTTCCTACCACCCAAAAAAGTTCCGTTATCTATGAATTAACGTGCCAGTGTAATTATTTGCAAAGCCCGATAATCGTTCCATCTAGAAGTTTTTGGAATCTATCCACATAAGCATGAAAAACCGCTATTGTGTAGACAGAAGGAGTTCGCTTTCATCTTATGATTAAGACTCTATTTACAAAATTTTCAATGTGCTTTCATCTGTGTAATGGTTTAATCTAGCGTCGGAGCGTCTTGATTAATCTTTACGATAATGCGGTTTGAATAAAATGTTTTTCATCAGTTTTTCAGAGTTTCAACCGTAATGAGAAATTGAGTTGAGTGTGTCAGAAGCAATTAGAGTCCTGTCGTTATAAGCATAAGCTATAAAAGTAAAGCAATAATCAATAAATATACATTTTGGTTACTACAAATTAGGGTTAACAGTGACAGATTACATTAAAATTACGCCAATGCATTACATCTTGCATACCAAGTCTCTTGAAACTTGTGCGGCTATTTCTATGCAAAGAAAACTCCCGAGGTCTACCCTTTGTTCAGCAGCAGATATTAGGGGGATAGAGGTTGGTGAAAGACCCCCTAAAGCCTGATTTACACGAGACGAATTTTTTCGTGCGAAGCGAATTTTTCGCCGCGAATGCGCGAAAAATATGCGCAGAAGTGGAGATTAGGAAATTCGCAGCGAATTCGCAGCGAATAATTCGCTGCGAAAAAGTAGAAACCATTCCTACTTTTTCGCTGCGAATTTTTTCGCCTTGTAAAATAAACCAATCAGAACAGCAATTGAAGACATCTGACACGAACCCAAAGGAAGGGCTAGGCCGAATGGTGCTACGCAATGTAAACATATCTAAATCAAAATTATGCAAAACGACAGAAAACTACGCAATGGTTCAAACAACAACATGGGTGAAGAATGAGTAACCTATGACCAGGCCTAAACAATGCTGGGAAAATCCCGCACCTATAACATAAACAATGGAATGGGACGTTTCTAGCAACAGGCGTCTTTGGTGCAATAAACGGCGCTAATGCAGTTTCGCACCTCTTGGACATTGATCCTTACCCAAACCCTATCCTTATGCATGGAACCACACGCTGAGAGGTGCGAAACTGCAATAGCCCCCAATAAACGATAAAAGCTCCTCATATGTAGTTGGCGACATTCGAAAGTAATTATTCATGACAATGTAAGCGTAAGTCACTTACCAAAAGATGAAACTCCTCCTTTTGTAGACGTTCTGAATAAATTTTTCGAACCAAGTACCCCTTTCTTTGCTTTTTTGCTCGCTTTTTTTAATAACAACAATCTTCGAACAGACGCCATTTTATTTTGCATTATTCGCGGCGAATTCGCAAAAGAAATTCTGCCAGTGGAAATTGAGCTTCGAATTCGCAGGCGAAAAATTCGTGGCGAAAAATTCGCTTCGCGCGAAAAATTCGTCTCGTGTAAATCAGGCTTAAGTGTTCGCAATCAGTGGGTTCCAGACAAAACTATAACTGTGAAAAGACGGTCGTTTTACAGCTCTTGGACCAGATGTAGGTAACAGGAGTGGCGGCATGGGGGGGGGCAAGGGGGGGCTTTAGCCGCCAATCGGCAGCCAATCAATTTTTGCTTTCTCAATACCGTCGGCACTTGATGGATGTCACCCGGTTTACATGTTTTTGAATGACATAAATAATCGAGGAGAAAACTGCACTGGGTGGTTTATGGTTTCCTCGATGGCTTTTCTTCGGCAATTTTATTATCATAGTGGCATTATATCCTGTCGCTTCCGTGAAAGCTGTGACTTAATTTCATGGTGTTCCCTCGCATGACCCACAATACCATGGTGCCCCTCTCAGTTGAAATCCCTGTTGCTGCTTGGAATTCATGCGAAACGTGCAGAGATGCTTAATTTGAATCACGTTTTGGACCGTTTCAAGGCAATTTACCCTAACAACAGCAAAATCACGCTGTCATAAATAAAGTCTTTAATGGATTTTAGGGATTCTCTGTTCGTTTCAAGACATTATTATTGCCAATGAAAACATTTCGATCATGAGCACATTTTGCGTAATAAATTTTTCAAAAGGCATTTCTTGTCCTTTTTCATAAACTATTTTTCAATAGCATTGTTCACCGTATAGCTTGCGACAAACAAATGGTTTAGAGAAAACCATCGATTAACTTCTTCCACCATAGATAGGAAGAAATATTCAACAATAGGCAATATTTGCGCATTAAGTTTCTTACAAGGCACAAATTGCCGAGAAAATCTCGTGGACTCCGACACAGGTTGGATAGTGGGGGGCGGGGAGAGGTCAAGGGAGAATTTTGCATCCACAACAAAAGATTTTGGAAAAATGCTCTTTTGCCTTGTAAAAAAGTGGGGGCCATGACCCCTCGGTGCCCCTTCATTGGAGGTGCTGCTCAGGGACGTCGCGACTGAGGGGTTGTCACACCCACCCCAATAGTATCTCAATAGGAAATTTCAGGTAAAATCCGCTCGCTGGAAGAAACGCTTTAGGTATTTCAGAGACCTTCCTGTCATAAAATCAATGAAGGATCAAGCTATCTTGGGTAAAATTGTGCCTCGTGTCCATTTCTCCTAAAGTTTCTCAGTAGAAGCGTCAACTGCAATTCACTATGAGCTCCAGATTTTCCTTAACATTCAAAAGGCATGATAAGATGGAAAGAGGGTTCTAAATTTAGAAGTAGCTGACAACCTGGTATTTTTCAAGACCACGGCGAAATTGTTGTTTTTATCTGCTGTAAAAAAGTTTTCCAAAAGGACAATAATTTTCAATAGGATTAGGAGGATTGCTTTAGTGAAATTTGCTTAAAAGAGCGCATTTTCCAGGGAACTAGAAGCATCACAATTCGAAAATTCCCTGTCCCTTCGGCGGCAACCATGGTGCCGCCTCAGGTAGTAACTATATATTTTCCCCGTCCCGATATAGAGATTTGACAAGACTATTAGAAAAGTTGGTTATTTTCATACAGAGTTAGATTGACAAAATGTATTGCAGAGGTTTGTGACACCAGCTAAAAAGTTTCAGGCAATAATTTTTTAAAGTGTGAGATGGAAGAACCGCAGGATAGGCTGTCCGCCGGATTCTGTGAAACTTGAAATGAGATTTAAAATGAAAGGTATACAGGAACAAAGCAATACGACGACGAGAATCCAATGTCACGAAATAAATTTTCAAAATAAAATAAATTTAAGAGTATACTGTACTTTACTATAGTATACTCTTAAATTTAATTTATTTTGAAAATTCATTTCGTGACATTGGATTCTCGTCGTCGTATTGCTTTGTTCCTGTATACCAATAATTTTTTAATCAGGTAAATTTGCATTACACACACCACCCACCCCCCAACGAGGCTTGCCTCGCGACCGCCCTGCCTGTCGGCAATTTGACACATTCAGCGTCGGCAGTTACGGAGAATATAAACTTCGGCAATTTAGAGGTTTGTCTCTAGCGCCACCCCTGGTAGGTAGAAGAGAATGTTGTTCTATCGATCAGTGTGAAAAATTTGCCAAAGAGTCAAGACAGATAATTGAAAGAGCTAGTCCTAACCAATATGTGTATCTCTCTTTTTGGTCGTCCTGCAACTCTGCGAAAAACATAGAGGAATGGCAGGGAACGACTCTCAGAAAGTTACTGTAAAATTCCGAATGTTTTCCCCCCGACATAAAGCCCGGGACTTTTAGTTAGAATTTATCATAAAATCACAATTTTATCCTTTCAAAACGAATACACGTCAACGTCATTACTTAAACAGAATACAAGGACAACGAATTCTATTCTAAAAATACTTAAGTGTATTCCTTAGATTTAGTTTGTAATGTTTTCACCTAGATCATATATACAGGGTTATCTTGGTTCCTTCTTATTGAGTCTCCTGGGGCTATTCTAGCGTCACCAGATTGCAAGTTTTGAGGCTTCAAAAAATTTAGCTCTCTGTTAAAAGGGGGCTGTTTCAGGCATGTCAGGATACAAAAGGGAGCGTCCTAACTACTTGGTAAATGAAGAAAGTAAGGTTATTTGATAAAACGAAGGAAACAGGTAGAAAATCGGTCCTATGTCATTCTATCTAATCAGAAGTTTTGTTTCCTTTATATAGTTTTGAAATTACTACGAAAACCCTAGATTTCTGGGACAAATATCTTTTTAGTAAAAGTTATCGAAGAAAGCCCCACCTTCCTATGCGCGATTCAAGTCAGTTGAAAGAAAGATGTTGCTCACCTATCGAAGCATTGCTCGCGTCAAATTCTTTCTGCATTGATACATAAATGGACCCAAATGTACGGTTGAAGCCATATCCTGTAAATTGAATCAAAAAAGCAAATCCACAAACAAGATAACGGAATTTACTACTTTCAACTTCTTCTTCTTCAACTCTGTTCATCTTTTTGTGAAAATAATTCCAATAAGACTTGATCAATACAAAATTTTCCAGGCACTCGATCCAGACAGGACGAAAAAAAATTACCATCCAAATAAGGCCAGATCAGTCACGCAACAGTTACTACTGTCTTTGCTCTTTTTGGATATAACGCACCACTATGCTCATCCTGAATCTAAAGCCTCACGCTCCGTGAGCATTATAATCTGGTACCGATTCTCAGTAACTATTGAACAAGGGGCATCTCTGGGAGAAACCTGGACCCATTTGATACGGGGCATTTTGACCATGGTGATTGCGAATCTGGCTGATTCCAAGCGAATTGTCCAATTTCAGGTGCGTATTTAGAATTGCGCTTTAGATTGTAGAAATCTAAAGTCTACAAAATTCTTCAAAGAACGCCACTGGAACAGCATTTGACTATTCTCTTTTGACAATATGACGTCGTTATGGTTTCATAATCGAGAAAATTCACATTATATGTTTAGAATTGGCAATATCTAAGTTTTCCTTTGATCTTTAACTTTGATGTCTCTAAAATTCACCAAAAAGCATCCAAAAGATAGAGTAACAAAATAATTTCAATCCATACTCATTAGTGAAATGGCTGATTAATGACCTTTTAAATATTGTTTCATTGCTTTACTTGAACTTTAATTTATTAATGCAAATACTTTAAAACGACTTCCATCAATAGCTCATGCTGAACTTGGGGGCCTTAATCTAAACAGCAAGCTCTGGGTTTAAGAAGACACGCGCAATGGCAATCGATTTACGACAGTTCTTAATTTCATGGACGCTTTAAAATGGACAGAAGACCGGCAGGATTACATTCATGAAGATGAGCTTCACAGCACGTTCGCTACAAAGGTGAGGCCTTATAAGGGGTGTTTGAAATATGAAATAATTGAGATCTTCGGAATGAAAATATAAATATCAATTAGTTAAGCTAGAAATGTGACAGGGTTTATGTCAAAGGCAACAGCCCATCCTCTCGTAAGTATTAAATGTGTAGGATTTGTCTCTCAAATCCTAAAGATATCTGTCTCGACTTCATGAACAAGTTTTAACGACCCATCCAATTTTTGACAGCAGGTACTATTTGGCTATAGATGAAAAGTTTCGGTTGAAATTTGAGGGATCGCGTAGAGTGTTTCTTGACACCAAAGGTAACACATTTGTCAATCCTGACAATGAAGTTTGCTCATTGGCACCATCTGGTAAAGCAGTGGTGAAGAGTTGGTTCTCCTTTTCTCAACTGGTAACAACAGCAGCATCATCAGCAAACTTAAACCAGTGTACTGGCTGAGACATGCGGTCATTACCATCATGGGGGAGAAACCAAGCTGCTTATATTTATCTGATTTGATGTATTGTATGAACGTGTTGAAGTAAAGGTTGAAAAGAAGGGGGCTGAGGTAGTCACCTTGCAATACGCCGCGGCGAACGGGAATTGCAGAGGTTTGGAATTTATCGGTTTTGATACAGTTCTCAAAGTCTAGATATAAGCTAGAGATCAATGATTTAATTTCCGAAGGTAGATGATGATAAGCAAGAATAGCTGGTATCAGCTTGTGGTGAACTTCGCCAAAGGCGTTTTTGAGATCCAGCAAAGATACCACTAAAAATCGTTGCTTAATGCGAGCTTTATTTATTAAATGGCTCATCATTGCTGTATGCTCTAATGTACCTGATACTTTTGAGGTGAAGCCTTTTTGGATTTGGTGCTCGATAAAGCCATTGTAAGATGGAGTCACGTAAGCAACAAGTGAATATTTTTAAGGGCACTGATTCTAAAGTGATTGGCCTGAAATTTGATGGATCATCTGTGCTGTCTTTTTTGTGAATCAAGATAGTGGAGGCCTTTTTCCATTCGGATCAGGAGCGCATCCAGACTATAGCAACTGTAGCTCGAGCTATAGTCAAAATCTCCGTGTTTGATTTTCGGAATTCAAAGTTAAGTGTTAATTCTTCCTCTGCTATCAAGCCTCTCAACATTTGAATTGAAAGCAGCGGTATAGGTTATCAAATGCGATTAACAAACATGCAATGCTGGCAATGTGTCATCACAATGCCTCTCCAGATAAGATATAAAACATTGAGCGCAGAATGGTCTAATATCAAAACTTAGACGAATCAGAAGTTTCGTTCTTTGTTGACAGTAACCAACCAGACTTGAGCTACAGTGGATATTCCGAGCTATAGTCGGTCTGGGGATTTGCTCTGGAAAAGGCATCGAAGACAATGAAACCCGTACTATAATTTTTGGCAAGAGCATGGCTTTTTATCCAATAGAATATGAGTATCCACGGTACTTCTCCGCTCTCTGTCCCCTGTAAAGCAACAGTGGACTATAGCTCGTTTTTACATCCTAGGTCCCCTGTAATGTAGCTTCAAAGGCAGGGACGGCGGAACGACCAAGCGGCAAGAGGGGGGAGGGGGCAGGCTTGATTAAAAGGGTTTTTGAAAGATAATTCCCAGCTTCTACAAATTCATATATAACTGCAATTTTATTATTTGTAGGTATCCTCAACATTGGCTAACTTTCGGCATAAGGAATTATTTTACATGTTTTGAGAATTTCAGAAATTCATATGAATCTCTCTAATTATTACAATTGGCCAGTTTCAAGGGAACTTTATTAAAAACAACCCTTGCCCCTTCTGTCAAAGGGCAACAGGGGCGGTTGTCCCCCCCCCACACCCCCTTCTCTAGCGTCTCTGGAAATAGAAAAAGGATGTTTGAAGAAATATTTATGAATACGAAGCAACTATAAACACACATGGCTATATCATTTGCCCATATAGTGGGCATGTCCCACAAGCAAGGAGGGCGTGGTCCCGATCACAAAAGATTTGAGCTATAGTCACCAAAAATCCTGGATCAGCCCCTGCCGGATGGTACCTTACCTGGAAGCCAGACAACACTAGTAATTTCAGTAAGAAATTATAGATAACACATTTCAGTAAAAGATAACACGAATTATTTCAGTAAGAAAAGAACGAAGATAGGGACTTCGTTTGAAACAGATGATGGATATTTTATCAGAATAATTTCTAGATCCGCCCCTGGAAGTAATGGTTTTGTAACGAGGTGACTCTAGATCAAATGGATAAGAAGGTTCATTGAAAGTAGGGATCCAGGAAGAAATGGTGAGATGTTTGTTAGGAGCGATGGCAGAAAATGTTTTGCAACAGAGGTACATCCTGCAACAGAAAAAGTTGGAAGAGCTTAAGTTTCATATTGTTGAGTATTCCAGTAATTGCGTTTGACGTAATAATAATAGTAATATTATAATGATAATAATAATAATAATAATAGTAAAAATAATAATAAGTAATTTGTTTAAAGTTGACTTACGAAATGAGCGTCTAATAGCTATAGCTTATTAAAGCCAACTGTCTATGAAGAATTAGTATAAAATAAATATATTGTACAATGTTAAAAATGTTTAAGGTATAATATTCTGAATAAAACCTAACCCAGCAATGAATATTTTACATAATCTACAGTTGCATTCTATAGGGTGTGCTCTTAATTCTTTTTTAAATGTTGCTAATGATTGGGACTCTCTTATACTGTGAGGTAGTGTTTGCCACAGTTTTTGACCTAAATATCTCACAGTTTCTATACTATAGGAAGTTGTTCTGGCTTTTGGAATGCAAAGAGTATTTTTAGTTCGCGAATCGTAGAGTACATTTCTTGTCTCAAAAATCTCACTCATGACACTAGGGTTCAGGTTATATTTGGTTTTGTATATTTCTATCATCAAGTACTGTAGATTGCGTTGGTGAATCGATACTGCATTATCCAATGTCAGCAATGCTTCGTAGTCAGCATGACTGTCTTTATAAACAATTCTGAGTGCTCTTTCGTGGATTTTATTCACTTTAGCATTCAGACATCTGTCATGGAACATCCAAATTAAGGGGCAGTAGCTAAACTGACCTTTTATGAAGCTGTTCATTAGGAGACGCAGTTTATCAGAACCCATAAATGTCACTATTCTAGCAAGGGCATGCAGTTTTTGGCTGGCTCTTTTGCATAAATTTGAGACGTGACTATTAAAATTAAGATTTTTATCTATTATCACTTCTAGCAGTTTTTCTTCAGAGCTTTCTTCAACATTGGCCTCGCCGATTGCTGGCTCTTTTGCATAAATTTGAGACGTGACTTTTGAAATTAAGATTTGTATCTATTATCACTCCTAGCAGTTTTTCTTCAGAGCTTTCTTCAACATTGGCCTCGCCGATTGCTGGCTCTTTTGCATAAATTTGAGACGTGACTTTTGAAATTAAGATATTTATCTATTATCACTCCTAGCAGTTTTCCTTTAGAGCTTTCTTCAACAATGGCCTCGCCAATTTTGATTTTAATATCATCTTAGTTTAGTCTACCGCAAGTTTTTTGGCTTATATTATCTCAAAGAAATAGCCAAGAACATCAAATAAAATCATGATAATGTTTTTATCTACATTTCATGTTCACATATACTTAATAGGAATTCTTCCTAAGACTATTAAACCACTGTTTTCTAAGCCATTTAAGATGCAGGATTGATTTGCTGGTGAGTGGTGATAATGTTCAGAAAGATATTGTTCGTTCTTCAATTTTTTATCTGGAGCTAACATGTTCACCAAAAAAATAGTTTTATCTTGAAAATGTTGTTTCCGACCATATCTTTGATTTCAGTATGGCGCCAAGAAGTAATGCTAAAAGTGATTATAAAGTAAACAAAAAGATCAAACTATAAGGCAGTATTATAAAAAGCCACGAACATGTAACAGTGAAGAGAATTTGGTCCACTCCAACTGTTTTTTCAAACTCGATGAAAGTTTAAATCATAAAAATAAAGGCCACTGATCATTTTAAGCCTTGGAAACATTCTGGAAGTTGAGCAGAAGTTGCTTTACTGGAAGCATGAAAAATGCACAGTCAGCAAAATTGCGACATTCGAATTTTTCAAATCTGATGATACCATCAAAAAGGGATGGTTATGCAAAATTCCCTGTCTATAAAATATCTATTCTTTAGAATCATGCAGTCAGTCTGCAGCATTTATTATGATTTCTTCTTGAGAACATCGCAAGAGTTGATTTCATTTAGTTTTAACATTATTTTTACATTTACATTAGCTTCGCATTAACATTATTTTAGCATTATTTCTTTCTATTGAATGCACCTAAGACTGTAAGTGACTAGAAAAAACAATATAAATATAATATGAAAAATCCATTACACAACTGAATTTATTGGTTGTTAAGAGAACCAAAGAAGATGTCCTAAAATTAAAAGTTCAAAAATCCTTCAACTTCATTGTCTTTTCCAGGCATGTCTATAAAACTGGCCCCTTCAGGTTGTACCCTCCACGCCAAAGATTTAAGACTATCAGTTTTGTTACATGTATGTTTTTCGAGTTTCTTTTTTAGTTGTTTCCAAAAAAAAAAGTTGAGCAAAACAAAGATAAATATTCCATCCAGTGTCCTTAGATTCGCCCTTAAAGTACCAAATGATTCCACAGTTCAAAGAGAATGAATTCTTTATTTTTACCCAAGTGCGGAATTCGTTTGATTTTTTATGCACCTATTCTTTATACATTTTCAATATTAGTAGCTGCCAAGGTTGGTTTTGAAGACTCGGTCAATTTTGTATGTAAGTCGGTTCAACTTTTCGTCACACCTGAAAGCAGAATGGAATATTCGACAATTTTGAAATACTTTGCTTTGTTAATTTTGAAATATGAAATAATTGCAAGATATCATCATGAAATATGAGATAATGCTATCCCCCTTATAGGGCCTCAAAGGTGTAAATTTGGGACACTATTGAACAATGCGCGTAACAAACTCGTTGAAGTTATTGTTTTTGAATGTGTAAATTAACAGAACAATTAGCGTGTCCCTCTGTAAAAACGTATATGAAGGGACATTGTTAATCAATTCTTGTTCTGAAGCCCAACAGACGCATGAAAGTCTCGTCAAGGCAAGTAAAGACAAGCTTGACTCATGTGTAAAAGATTGTGAGTACACCTTTATTGTATATGCGAAATAAGGGCGCATAGGATAATCACACAGATACAGTTGGTATCTGAGGTATTGTAGGCTAAGGGACGCTTACCTATCTTCGTTGTAAGGAATTACTACGGGAGATCGTTATTCGTAGAGCATTTCTAAGAATCCATATATTTCTTATATCGGTTAAAGTGTATAAGTGATTTGTGTGCAGTCATACAATTCTTTTATACTTAAGCAAGTAAGTAAGGCCATCAACGTGTGTAATTAGGTTTCTTACAGGAATCCTTTAGTAGCACTTCAAATTGCATAAGTTTGCTTACAGCTGGTGGATACCCCCGTAAGCTCGGAGTAATACATTATGGTCTTTAGGTTCGCTAAGTTGTTTTGGAAGTCGTATTTTATTGCAATATATTTGATTAGCTTTCTAAAGTT
The DNA here is from genome assembly GCF_057945365.1 of Rhopilema esculentum. Taxonomy (NCBI): domain Eukaryota; kingdom Metazoa; phylum Cnidaria; class Scyphozoa; order Rhizostomeae; family Rhizostomatidae; genus Rhopilema; species Rhopilema esculentum. Next base: position 7,363,962 of record NC_142832.1, on the reverse strand, counting down.
GTATTTAATGTGCTTTAACTTTATCAGTATTAACGTATATAATCCTTGTTGTTGAGACATGAACAGTGAGCCATTGTTTTATGGATATATTTTGTGATTATATTTCTAGTTATTCTACACCGTGCAAGGCTAGGGTTAGCGATAGGGCATTCGTTCTTGCGCTTAGGATATCATTATTATTGTTTGTTTTGTACAGTCCTCTTTTTAAGGCTATCGGTCAGAGTGTCAGCCCCCCTAGATGCCCGACAAGCTATCAAGTGAACCAAGTGATCATGCATGGTTTGCCTTGGAGATTTGTTGTTTTATATATGACTCCATAATTTTTGAGTACGTCACTTGCTATATGTTTGCATATGTTATCAGAAGAAGTAAATTCGACATCACCTTATACCTTTATTGTAGTGTTAAACAGGACCTTACATTTAGGTTTGAAGGAAAGAAAGCTCCTAATATAAATCAACTTTTGCGAGAATTGATTGATTCTACATAAGGAAGATAAGGGGACTGGAATGACCTTTCCTTACGAGGAAATCAATCGTAGTGGCCTACACAGTCAACATTCTATTTATTTAGCTCAGTACACAATGATATGTTGCACTATAGTAAGACATTTGTTCAGAAAAAGCCGCTGTAATTCCTTAGGATATCACTATTGCAAGAGATAGGATAGATCAAGGGTAGGTAAAGCAGCCAGCAAGGTTGGCGGTAAGAAACATTATGCAAAAACTGAACTCTTGGGATAGCCTGAAAAACAATCTAGAATATTTACAGCATCGATTAAGAACCAAGGATTTTAACATGGCGATTTGAAAGGTGTTGCAAATTGTTTAAATATGTTTTTCAAGAAGACAAAACTAAACACGTTTTAACCCTAAAACATGATCGTAAGTAATATCAAAGGGCCACACCAGCCCAAAAATGTTTTCTGAGATTTTTACATAAATTGGTAGTTAGTCGAAAAAAAGAAGCTATCGTGAATTTTTTTTCGAAGAGCTTAACTCGTTTTCCAGACATAGACGCTCAAAGTTGAGAATCACCGTAAAAATACGACAAAATGTTTTTCGGAAAAAGCACTTTGTGACGTGTGAAAGGGCTATTGTTTCAACATTCGGCGCTATTGTTATACGTTCGCTCTGAAATTCGCACGACTCGGTAGAGGCTCGGAAGAGGCGATTCATGTCGGAATCTCGGTTGTCGTTTTGTTTATTTTCCTTTGGATTGCAATTGATGTTCACCGGAGTCTTCCAGCCAACATGGACTAGTAATTCGACAAATCAAAGATGGAAACTTCAACCTGAACGCAAATCCTCATCTTGGCAACGCAGCAAGCTTTTCAAAATCGAATGCTTCATTATTTTTCAGATTTGAATGGAATGCTGACCGAAGGCATTTCTTATCGTTATCTCATCTCAGGGATTTCCAGGGAGCTGAATAATAATTGATGTCTCACCGCATTAGAAGAAGAACCCCATTCACAAGATGGAAACTTTCCCGTAAGTCACAGTTCATCCTTATCCAGGCACCGCGGAGCGGGGTGAAGGCTGGGGGGGGGGGAGCTTTAGCTAAAATTGCTAAATATTAAGTAATAAACTACCAGTAAAGCCTCTTTTTATACGGTTTTAGCCCCCCCCCCACTTTTTTAGACCCACCTCACTTTTCTCAACGCTCCATGGTGCCTGTTATCATTTCACCATGTTGGATGTTTGGCGAAATCGCAGGTTGTAGAGGTTTGGAGGGGTTTTGGGGAAGGTGTGACACGCACCACCTAAGCAAAGCAATTTGCCAGTTCTGAAAAATTTAGTTCTCTAAATGTAAGATTTCTAACAGCCAGTCTCGTGAACTGTTCCCCAAATGGTCAGAGGTGTGGTACTTAGATAAGTACAACAGGGGCTGTCAAGCAAAATGTCACATAACATAGTACTAAAAGTAAAAGTTTGCTACATTTTGAACCAACAAGGGGGCCTGAGCCTCCTAGCACGAAACCACTGCCAGTGATCTGTGCACTACACACTTGCCCGGGTGCAAATGTGTAAAATTTTCCAGGGTTTGTCTCTTGAACCTTTAGTGATAACATCTTTAATTCGCAGCTTTTGTTCATTTTGTTTTGTTCCCGCTGTGTTTTTCATGCTACGCTTCGCTGCTTGTCTATACCGGTGTGTTTATTTAGAAATAGTGAGTTGGTTTGAAATAAGATAACAACACGACGTACGTCTCTTACTATCGACTTCGCTCTTCAATAATTCGTCCTTCGAGACTGTTCCTACCATGTTTTGCCTTTGTATTCCAAGTATATTTTCTTGGCTGCCTTGGGCCTGATTGACACGAGACAAATTTTTCGCGCGAAGCGAATTTTTCGCCACGAATTTTTTAGCTGCGAATTTTTCTCTCGAATTCGAAGTTCAATTTACACTGGCTAAATTTTCTGCGAATTCGCTGCGAATATTACAAAAGTATATAGCGAAATTTATCAAAAAAGCGAGCAAAACAGCAAAAAGCGATACTGGATGAGAAAAATTTATTCAGGACATCTTCAGAAGGGGGAATTCCATCTTTCGGTAAGAGAGGTTTACGTTTACATTTATAATACCAGTATAACTTCTTCAAATACTTTCAAAGGTCGCTATCGAAGCTTGCACAAGCTTGCAAGGTCCTGTTAGTGAATCTGCTTAAAACTGTTGCTGTTGAGCAGGCCAATAAGCAGTCAACAATTCAGCAATTTGAAAAACTTCTTGCCTATTTTTTAATTCTGACATATTGGTAGAACGATGAAACTTTCAAGCCAATTTTCGTTAATTTGAAATTCAAATGTTTGAATGAATCCACTTCTAATATGAAGCCACTTACATGGATTGTGTACAAGAAACAGGAATTGAATGATTACCAACCTATTTTATTGACGTTTTAAAGGCAGAAGTATTTTAAATAAGAATGCGGAAAGACATAGGCCGTCTGAAACCAAAAGAGAAGTCACGTGTCTTCCAATGCTGTTCTGATTGGCTTATTTTACAAGGCGAAAAATTAGGAATGGTTTTACATTTTCGCAGCGAATTTTTCGCTGCGAATTTTCTGATCTCTATTTCTGCGCATATTTTTCGCGCTTTTGCGGCAAAAAATTCGCTTCGCACGAAAAAATTCGTCTCCTGTAAATCAGGCTTAAACTCCAGTAGTGCTTTTCCTCTAGTGCTTGATAAGGCAATTATGTTTTCTGGTTGTTTCGTCGTTAATAATTTGATGGGAAGTTAGAAAAATTTGCTACATTTTGATTACGTCTACCTTTTTAAAAAGTAATATTTGCCCATGATATTTCTTCTGAATGCAGGGACCTAAGGACTCATATTTTACAATTATGTTTTTGGCAACATCCGACACACAACGGTTTTCAATATGATATCAATAAGGATGACAAAAATAAAAATTGGGAATAAGAATTAATTCCAGATTGACACTATTTCACAGGTCTTAGTAGTTGCCATTTATCGTCTTTATTCTAAATCTAAATATTAACATATACTTAAGTATCCCGATCCTTAACATTACATGCTAGTAATGATATTATTGCTAAGTTCATCGGACAATAAAAAGTCCCTAGTGGTGATCCTTTCCATGTCTTCTTCAGGTATCGAATCATCAACATAGTTTTCTGAAATATTTAACTCGAGCAAAGAAATAAAGGAATCTCGGTGTTTTTAAAGCTATCCAACAAATGCCTCTATATTTGGGTACATAGATCAATACTATTTAACATATACTTTTGAACGAATTATGCCTGATTTTTTATGACAAATAACAGGTTGAACATACCTGCAAACGGAGGACCAGCAAGGATAGCGATGCAGTTGCAGATAAGATATGCACTGTATCCTCTATTAAATTGCTCTTTTGTTATCAAATCTCTAACGATGAGCATGGTAGATGCGGCAATACTGCCATCAGCAATACCAAAAAGAAAGAAATAAGCAGTAAGGCCAATAAAGGAGGTTAATGTTGGAACAAATGTTGTCACTATGCCTATAACGATGGTGGCCCATTGGCAGAGAGAGATCTTGCTGTAATTCGGGAGAGAGGCAAGCTTGCCGAAGCCTACATTACCAACTGCTTGAGCAATAGAGGTAATGCCTGGTAGAAATACCGCCATTGAATATGATATGCCTGTGTCCATCGCTAGGCGTACCTAAGATTAAATAATCCTTGTTCAAAAGAAACATCTTTGAAATTAAATAACCAAGAAATGGCTTGGCATAGATAAATGGAAATTGAACGAGCAATGGAATGGCACATATAATAACAAAAGGTTGTAAAGAAATTGAGAAATACACAAGAAATTGCATCACATTATCTATTCCGATACTCTAAAACTTCTCATTGCGCGTGACGAAGCAGCAGATAAATACTCTTTGCTACAACAAATTTATAGTTAGCCTCTCGTTCATGCACCACGGCACCTATTGTGCCACAACGGTTAAATCGCGTCATATCATAACACACACAGCTATTGCTGCGTGTTAGTGCGCCATTGTTAACTGTTAAGGCCGATTTCCATTTGACATTTTTTCTGCGCGCGGGCGTAGCGACCAAATCTGAGCATGCGTAGCTAAGTGCTGCTGTCAAGTGGCCGACCGCATAAAAAAGTTGAGACCCTATCAACTTTTCGGCGCTCACAGCGGACGCAAAATCGAGACCACTTGATCTTAACTACGCATGCTCAGATTTGGGCGCTACGTTCGCGCGCACAAAAAATTTCAAATGGAAATCGGCCTTTAGTAACTTCAGTAGCGCTTGCTTGTAGCTGCAACAATTCTTGAAAATTAATTTAACATAAATTTCCGTCTGAATTCTTTTCTTTAAAACTAATGTTTATCAAAAGAAAATGACTCCAATATCCTGAGCAAGGAAGGAGACGTAATTATTTGGTGCATTTTTTTAGCAATCATGGACTTGTTTTCAATTGCATTACCTTAGAAGTCCTCCAAAATCCTCTCGTACGCAAGTCTTGGCTTGTTCACGAGACAGTTGTTTATGCTTTAACTATTCCTAGGAAAAAGCTGGAATATCCCGCCAGAAGCCTCAGCTTTCAATCAGCTTCATTTTTCATTTTATAATATTTATACAGGTTAAAGGTTCATACATATGTTTTTCAACCTGACCTGTTTAAAAGATTAAAATAAGAGCTAATATCTATGTTAGAATACTAGTAACAAAAGAAATTTACCAATCAAACCTAATTTACAATATTTAATAATACTAAGGCTATAAAAAGTGAGCGTAAAGATGAAATAAAAATTGTCCCCGACTATAGTTGTTCTTTGAAGGTTTTCAGGGAGGGGGCCAATTTGGTAGCCCTTTCTAGATTATTCCACAGTTTTGAACCGCGATAAGAAAAAGCCTTTTGGCCATTTATTGTTTTTAGCAGCGGTATCTTAAGATCAGTTTCTGATGAACGCAGAAACCGTTCTCTATCATCCGAACATTTTTCGAATAATTTTCTCAAATAGTCTGGTGCAAGCATATTTAGAGATTTGTAAGTTAGCGTGGCTGTCTCCTTTCTTACAAGATTTCTGATGGTTAACCAGCCAAGATTCTGAATTATCGGAGCAGCAGACGCATCGTATGGGCTGCTAGTTACAATTCTGGCAGATCTTTTTTGGATTTTTTGCAACACGTCAAGCTTTGATTCATTACAGCAGCCCCAAACGGAACAACAGTAGCTCAAATGGGGCTCAACAATTCTTCTATACATTTTGTTGAGGATGTCAGATGGAAGATATTTCTTAGAATACTAAATAAGTCCAAGGGCTCGATTAGCCTTGGTCTTGATAGTATCGATATGCTTGTCCCAGTTGAGCTTACTGTCTATCTGAACACCTAAGTATCTTGTGTTGGTGATCATTTCAATGTTCTGATCACCTATTGAAAAAGAAAAAGATGGTGGAGCATCAGCCTAGCTTTCGATCTTACGGATGTTTGGACCAGAGCCTATAACAAGTGACTGCGTTTTCACTACGTTCAAGGAAAGTTTATTTGCATGCAGCCAATCCTGTAGTTTCAAAAGATCTAAGTTTAGGTCATCTTGAAGGTCACCAATACTTTTGTAGAAAGGGAAATGGCCGTGTCATCAGCATACATGCTGACATGAGATTTTTGCAAGGAAAAAGGCAAATCATTGATGTAAATCAGGAACAAGAGTGGACCAAGACAAGAGCCTTGAGGGACTCCACAATTTATTCTCCTCACATCAGAGGAGGTGCCATCCATCCTGCAGAATTGTTTACGATTTTCCAAATATGATGTGAACCAGTCATGTTCCAGGCCGGTCACTCCGTGCATATTCTTGATCTTATTCAAATACGCCCTCAATATTCCTTGCGCTGAGTGAGATGCCCGTCAAAACCTGCCCGCGTCTTTGATTGAACATGGATTTCAGATAAAAATTTATTCCACTCTTCTTCATATAAGAACCTGGAATTTCCAAAACATGATCAATGGATTATTATTAATTTGCAATTAAACTCCTAGGGTTTGTTTGAAATTCTAGACAGGAAAACTAGAATTTTACTGAAGAAAAACACTCTGTGTGTATAATGCAAATATAGGTTGTTTGATAAAATTAGCAAAAAATGAACTCCATCGTTAAAGATTTTGTCTTGATCAATATAAACGAAAGCGTAATCAGCTTTTCTTAAACTCACCAAATGCACAAAGGGTATGAAAACTCCAAAAGTGACCAACATCATTGCAAAAACATACAGGATGTAAGCATAAATTCCTAGTAAAGGTATTTCCTCTCTTCCAGTCTTGCTCGTTATTTCTCTCTTTCTCTCCTTCCTGCACTTCAAAGGATTAGGCCCAAAACTCTCCTCAGGCCGCTTGAATAAAACAGATACCGCTATTACAAACATTGCGATCACGCTAGACAGCCGCATTCCACTGCTGAATCCATACTTTTGCAAGATGAAACCGAGACCTGGAGCCTGAGCGAGGCCTCCGAGGCTACTCCCGCACATCACTATTCCGTGGGCCAGTGATAAGTTGCTTTTTGAAATAGAGGGGCAAAATCAGCAATGGAGAAAAATAACACAAACTTTGTCCTATCGCAAACACGAGTCCAAGTGTGAAATTAGTTACAAATATACTGGATGCGAATGATGTCGCCACGAGTGAAAGGCCAATTAATGTTCCTCCAAGAAGCAGTGAGAGTCTATAGCCAACCAGGTCGAAGACTCTGAAGGTAATTCCGATTTCAAGTACGCTTTGGAGATTATTTTAGTTGGTTAGCCCCCCTCTGTCCACTGCGTCCGCATAAATTAATGCGTCACCATTTTGTAAATCTTTCTTTTTGGATATGAATTTTTGAGAGTTTTAAGTCTTAATGCGGATTATGAACGCGGTTATGAATATGGGCAAAGGTTACCCAATGGTTTCCGTGAAATTCATTTCAGCCAGATTTTTATATTCTATCCATAATGGATAAGCACATTATATTTTCAAAAGCAGTGTTACCCTTCAAATTTTTTATTGTTCTTACCTTTTTCTGTATTGAAACTAGTCAATGCTGCAGTAAACATCTATGCGAATGAGCTATCGTTTCGAAAAAGAGTTATCACATATTATCAGGCCTGTAGAAAGCCAGTTCTGGGTCAAAGTTCTGGCCCTGGGGCCACCCCAGCTACCCCATCCTTATCAACGGGTCTCAACATTATTACTGTAGAAGGCAACAATTATATAAAACAATGTATCGTGTTATAAAACATTGAAATGAAACATAAGTTATTTCAAAAACTTTGCTGGTTACCTATGCTGTTGATCTCCAGCAACAAATTCAAGTTTTTTCATGCAAAGTTCTTACGAAACCGGAAGTGACGTGCATTATATTTTGAAAGTTGCTTATGTCAGTTTAGTTCTGTAAAGACAGTAAACGCTCAATAACTCGAACCCCCGATAGCTCGAACATTCCCTAACTCCATTTGATATTGCTTCCCCCTTGAACCTAGCGTAATACTTTCATATACAAATGCCATCGATAATTCGAACCATCAATAACTGGAACATCCCCTTACTCCAACTGATATTGCTTCCCCCTAGAACCTAGCATAGTGCTTTCACATATAAATGCCATCGATAACTCGAACCCCCGATTTCTCGAACCTCTGATATCTTGAATCATTTTTCGATTCTTGTATTGGCGCTTTTTCTCGATCATTCGAACTGGTTTTGGTGAACAGGCCAAAATATTAATAATGTATGAATCGCACCAGTGTTTTTTCATTCATGCAACCAAAATGCTGTTTTGAAACAGAAACAAATTTGTTTAGTCTCGTAATTTGCAAAATGCAAGAAAAAATCACTCCATCACCATCACCAAGATAATTTTTTCACTAGGATCAGAATTTAATTGAAGCAATCAAGTTGAACCCGAAAGACCAATTCATTCAACAATGGAATTCTGATATGGAAAAATCACAGAGGGGAAAAAATGTATAAGCGTGTAAAATCATGTAGATCAAAAATAAGCAACACAGAGAGTATCTTGCAGATCCTTATATAAAAGACGCAATAGACAATTATCACGCACCTATTGCTATGTAACTACGTTGAAGACAACGATATGTCGAAAGTGTATACTGCTGGATAAAGTTTAGCAAAAAATGCGTGAAAAGATTTGGCTTTCCTTTTGAAATTCTTGGTTGCGTTTGCATCGCCAAGATACTTCCTGTTACTCTTTATAACCCTAAAAATTTTCGGAGCCGCACATTATGGTTGCGTTTACACAATAGTGAATCCGATCCGGATCGGCGTTGCATTTACACGAGAACTGACAGTTCCGTATACTTTTTGCCCCGCTGTCTGAAGACCTTAGGTATCGCCTCTGGAGATGATCCCGTATGGATCCGATCTGGACAAGATCACGTGTAGACGGTTGGATATGGTTTAGATAGGATCCATTTACGTTCTGATTTGTGAGTGAGATAGAATAAATGTAAACTCGAGGTGTTTTTATTTCGTGGTTTTTGCGTCAAAAAACAAAACACTAAGTTGACTTACTACTGTTGAAAAATTACTTCGAAAAGATGGATCAAGGAATCTAAGAGACGTGTATAAAGAAGCTTCTTTACTTTTAAATTCGTTTTTTCTTAACAGCTCTTTCAGGTTAAATTGTGAGTGACTTTACCTCGCCATGTTCAGTTTGGATTGTTTGTTTTCATCTAAATTGTTTTAAATACCTCTGATGCACAACAATTTTTTAAACGCGCACGTGCGTAAGCTGAAGATCTCATCTTGATCCGACCACATGTAAACGACTGGGATCGGATCTACAAGTATCCGGATACATGTGGATCCTGATCTGTTCCAGGTCTCGTGTAAACAGGGTCTATGTCGATGGACATTCAAATAGACGATACCTTACAAAAAGCAAGAAGCCTACTAATTTTTAACAAAATTCAACTCCATCAGTTAAAGTCAAAACGAAATATCTTCTCTTTGCCATTTGTTAAAAGCAATGTCATGTAAAAATGCTTAAAATAAATATCAAATCAAATCACAAGTCTCTGTCTCTCATTGCATCAAGAATTGATGGCATATGTTAAGCCTTTAAAAGCAGCACCATTCAATCCAAGTAAATTATATAGTATTGACAGATTCTTCTTCGATTGTTATCACTTCAAGCTTCAACTGTTTGAGGAGAAGTTCATTTTTCTTTTCATTTTGAGAATGAAAATATCGCACTAAGAACATCAAAAGCATTCCCATAACAGCACATCCTCCAGCAATGAGAAAAGCAAGTATATAGTTGCCAGTGACAGTATACAAGTAGCCTACAGGAGAAATAAGAAAAGATAATAAAAGGAAGGAAGCGATTTTAAGTAGGCCTCATTTTTCTGTGTCTTCAACAATAGGGAAACTTTACTCAACTTTTCAGAAACAGTAAGAAAATTTTTAAAAGATATAAAACCTATTCATTAGGTATAAGTTATTCAACTTTGGATGTTGAAAATTCAGGAAGCCTTGCTTGATAAAATCAGGTAAATTTCACCCTGCGATTGTAACGTGTTGCTAAATCATAATACAAATCATTCCATCGCTACACTCTGCATGATTTTGTCTAACATTGTATAGCAAACTGAATTTTGAGATATTTTATCAGATGTCTTAATGTATAAACGAGAAAATTCGATATCATTTGACATTAACGATTGCTATGTTTAAATGAATGATGCTTTTGATAAACACGACATAATTCTTTCATCCCAGTTCAAACCACAATTATTTTACTAACCTGCAAATGGGGGGCTGCAAATGATAGCAGCCCCTGTAACGAATTGATTGACATTGTATCCTCTTTTAAATTGCTGCGTTCCTACAATTTCCCTGACAATAATTAAATTAGAGGCACTATACATTCCTTGGGCAAAGCCAAAAACAAACGAGATTATGGCTAGGCCAGTAAACCCTTTTAGAAATGGCAAAAACATTAATACTCCCATAAAAGCGGTCGAAATCTGACACAAAGCCAAATTGCTTGCCACTTTCATGGATGACAGCTTGCCAAAAGCTATTTTGCCAAAGAACTGTGCGATCGAAGTTAGGCCTGGTAAGAATGTTGCTTCAGTGTAAGGCACTGCTTTGTCTAGAGCCAAACGTACCTGAAAAGTAATAGTTTGCATACAGATACATGTAGAAACATCAAAACCAATTGGTCATGTTGAATTTTAAGCATTGTATGATTTCAAGATATCTTTACCAGTGTAAACTCAATACTCAAATTGCTATTGAGCAAATTGCTTTGTTTTTTGCTTTTCTTGTCAATTCCAATAATATATTTGAAAGTCAGAAAGAAGGAGAATGTCGCGATTGATTTGTTCCTGGTTTTGATCCGTCGGTAGCCGCTAACCACTCGCCTAATTGAAGAGTCCAAGAGAGAAAATGAACACGTTCTATCTTCAAAGGTTGGAATCAATTGCTTTCCTCTAGACTGATTCGAAGAAAACCTTTGTCAAAAGGCGACTTTGCTTGCTCAATAATGTTGGCCGTTTCGCCATAAAACGTTTTCAGATTTTTGAGTAAATATATTTCATACAAATAAGCTTTGTAGCTGGCGAGAACATGATTTAATGTCCTGTCGATTAGTCGATGACACGAGCACCCAGCATACAGAACTTTGGAAGAAGTGGCTTCTGTTCTTATCATGGAAATATCAATGTGCTCAAAGAGGAAAGAAAAGCATATCGATTGAACAATCAAATAATTTTTCATGCTTTGTGCAAAGAAGGAAAAAAACAAACTTAATTATCAAAGCTTGAAATGTTCAGAAATTGTCTCGATTTATCTTTTTTATACAAAAAGTTCAGAAATAGAGCTTAAGTAATTTCCTTTCATTTTTTAGGTATAAGGGCCTGTCTACACGATGAAACATACTAATACAAAACTCCATGGAACATGTGTTGGATAATGGTCACAGAACACATACAGTCATGTTAGCCTGATGTATTCAACATATACGATAATATCCGCTGTTATGAACATTTGAAAGATAAAAAGGAATCGAATGTGACCATGGGCCAAGAACTGGACAATTCCTGAAGCCTTTCATACAAATTTTTGTGAACTTGAACAAATTGATATGTCGAATCTCGGCATCAAGTGCGGTCCCAACAGCTCGTTCCAGTTCCATCTGCAATTTTGCAGCATGAGTACGTTCGTAATAGACGATTTTGATTGGAAAATTGAACATCGTAAAACATGTTCAAATTTTTTCCGCATGCAGCTAAATTCTCGTACCAGACAAGGCTGTATCATGGAGCAAGCCATATGATCAAAAATTTGTTCATATGTTTGACGATGTTTCATTATGGTTTGTATCAAGAAGCTGTATCTTGTAGACAGGCCATAAGCAATTTGGGTTTAACTGAAAGTAGCATGGTTGCCATGATGTTCTTTGAGGTCCAAATATTGAGATGTCTTATTTACAATCAATTACATCTCTTTTTCATAACTCTTTTATGTTTAATGTGTTTTATGTTTAATAATACTGCATATCAATTTTCGATACTTTTTTGTCACCAGATTTGTCGCATTTCCTACATTTTCTAACTTTATGAAAATAAATTATTTGGCTTCTCTTATCCTCAAGATGAACTTCTACTGAGCTTCTTAGATTCTAATTTTTTGCTTGAAATTATTTTGAGAGGAAGTTCGAGAAGAGATAGGTTACCCTTTAGCATGCACATATTATCAACAAAAAAGTTTCGCTTTCAAACGTTAAGGTGAAACTTGGAAAATATGAAACAAACCATAATGTCTATGAATATTTCAATAACTTAGTTATGGAAAAGGAGTTATGGAAAACGGCATTAAACTGTAAATTAAACAACGTCCACAAGTTGTCAAAATAAACTTCATTTGTGAAGATGTGGTTCTTTAAGGCTGCGCTCACATTGAAGCGAAAAAGAGAAGCCAAGCGAACAGGGGCAAACAGAAGCAATCGGAACAACATGCTGTGAGCGAAAAATCGCGAATCAACCGGTTTCGCAGGATGAAATTTGATGGCGCAGTGGCTGATTTAAAACAAAAATAATGATTTTATCTGAAAGTTGATTTCTTAAATATTCTCTATTTTCAAAAGAAAGACGATTTTTAGTTCACGAAATAAAAAGAGGCACGACCTGATTTTCATGAATATTTGCTTTTATCTGGTGAATATCATCATTTGATGCCGCAGTTGAGGAATGACGAGGCTATTTCAGATTCAGAACATAGACATCTACGTTTTATAGTCGGAAATAAATTTATATTGGATTGGGGATGGCCATTGTTTTTCTTCCCATTTAAAGTACAGTTGGCAATTATTTGGGCCAGCTTCTTTCCCAAATAAGGCTATGTACTTTCATACTGGTTTGGTTGAAGACCAGCATCGCCAGACTATCCCCAATTACTAATCGGTTGTATGGCAACGGTATGTATGGCTAACGTCCATTGCTGTTATTCTTTGCCGTTCGCAGCGAGCAAATACATGAGAAGTAATCTTCTCGCTACGTGTCGCTATCGCTCTGTCTTGATATAAACAGGCGCTTTGTTTTCAGTACAAACTTTCTGAGTGCGAATTTGCTCATTCGCTTCGCTACGCTATTTCGCTCAATGTGTACGCAGCCTAAATCAAAATAAAGATGTTGGTCTATATTTCAATACTTACTATATGCACATAGTCTATGTTAATTCCAAACTGCCAAAACATCGTCGAAAGAATGAAAATCATATATGCTTTGTTCTTATGCAGAGGTAGGTACTTGGATCCAATGGCAGTGTCGTTCCGTTTTGCATTCTCTACACAACTCCATCTGTTGAACCCGAAGCTCTCCCCAGGCCTCTTAAAAATAACTGACATTGGAATAATGAACAAGGCAATGACGCTGCACAGCCGTATTCCTTCACTGAAGCCATTATGTTTTAAGATGTAGCCAACGATGGGCGACTGAGCTAGGCCACCAAGATTGCTCCCCGATAAGACTATACCATGGGCGAATGACAAATTCTTCTCAAAGTACAATGATAAAATTAACAAAGACCCGTGATAACACAAGCTCTGACCAAAAGCGTATAAAACTCCAAGCGTCAGGTAGATGATGATGATGTTTGAAGTGAACGATGACATCAATAGGGCGACGCCTATCGACATGCCTCCAAGAAATATTGAAAGGCGAAAGCCTATCCGATCAGAAATAATGACTGCGACTGTTGCGAACATGAATAGCAATGATGACGGAATTGAACTCGCCAATGCTTGAATAGAGAAGAAGAGGTTGAACCGTCTCTTTTGAAAATATGATTTTAAATAACATTATAATCATAAGATAAACAAATCATAACTATACTGAAAACGTTTAACGATGCTTTATGAATATAATTTCAAAATAAATGAAAATATATGCGTATTTTAAATGGACATTAAATGCATTTAAGGTTTATTACTGTTAAATGGAAGGGGCCAAAGCATCGAGCCTGGAGCGGGTCCGACGTAGCACTCGTCTTCCCTTGGTGAATAATTCACTATTTGAATACGTATAACAGTTGATAAATATACTTAATTAATAGAATAACTGGTATTTTAAATAATCAGACGATGGCTTAAGTTCAAATCTTGCTCCTATAGCTTTGGCGAAACTGGGCAACATTGTTGCGCGACAATGTTGCTCGGAATTTTGTTGATTTTGTTGTCGTCGAAAAATGTTGGCCAAACTGGACAACATTGTCGTGCAGCATCTTTTGCTGATGTTGTCAAAACTCTCAGAAATGAACACCTTTAATGATACGTTTGAACCCCGAGCTGCCCCCGCGGCCTCCATCGCTCTGGCGCCCTTGCTGCGAGTTGCATTATCCTAGCTGTAAAAGTGGTCTTTGTTTTTTGCATCACCATCCTTATCCAAAGAAATAGGATAAGACTGAAAAAAGAGCCTTTATTATTCGTTTCCTTTCATAAAACATACAAAAATGTGAAAGCTTTGTACGATGAGCACGGATACAATAATCTGTTAAATTCCCTATTGGTTTTCAGCCAAACAGCTTTTGCTCAACTGGCGTGTTGCCACGCAGGATGTCCCGTGTGACACACTCTTTTAATAGCCGCAACTACTCAGATAAATAGAGACCATGATCAAACTCTATAAAATAATTTACTTAATAAAATCTGCTATTTCTCAACCTACTTCAAGCAACTTTTTTTGAGCATCTACATCGACAATTTCTTTAATAAAACGAAGATATTCATCCTTGTTCTTAAGGGTCAAAAGATTTTGTCGTACAATTCTTTCTATTGCCCAACCTCCCCAAGTGCCCAGATTTAAGTTTGATGAAAGAATGTTATCACTCACCTATCGAAGCATTGCTTGCATCAAATTCCTCCTGCATTGATACATAAATGGACCCAAATGTACGGCTGAAGCCATATCCTGTAAATTGAATCAAAAATGCAAATCCACAAACAAGATAATGGAATTTACTACTTGAACTTTCTTCTTTTTCTTGAACTCTGTTCATCTCTATTTGTTAAAACTATTCCTATAAAGCAGGTAAAACGAAACTTCGTAGTGCCTTCGATTTGTAACCTCGATGGAAAATGAGATGTCACCTCAAAGACGGTGTGTCACGCTGTTCATTGGCTGGCAGAAAACCTTCTACTACGCAGTATTTTCCCACTTTTGTCCTTAATCTTTATTGTTAAAGGCCATATGTCTCACTTGCAATGAATTTTCATTTCTGTCTCATTTAAACTACCGTCAAAATTCATCCTCGATCCCGTGCTTTGTACAAAACAAAAGCGATAATTTGCAATCAAATCAGATAATTAGGTAACTTTTTGCGGGCGATCACTAAAAAGTTCAACCAAATGGCTACCTTTAAAACACGGAATCCGGAATACGAAATACGGAATACGGAATCCGGAATACGGAATCCGGAATATGGAATCCGGAATACGGAATCCGGAATATCGAATGGTATTGAATATGGAATGGTATATTATTTATCGATGTTGATAGACAGGATATGCAGATAAAGTGGCATCCAGGATATGAAATACAATGTCATATAACGTGATTTAAAGTTCAGCACTAAGTATGAATAAAAACAAGGAACGAACATGAATCCCACTCGCAATGTTAGAAAAGAAAAATCAGAACGTTTTATCATTCGTCGTTACTTTCATATTTCAAAGATGCTTAGGTAGAGATAACATTGAGGGGGCACAAGGGGCTCAACTTTTATTTTAACAATAATCTTGGAGGCCTTCCTTGACAGTAAAATGTCCCTCGGGATACATGTCGTGGATATATACTTAAGGAATTTCGCTTTTATCGTTCTGAATTTTGCAAGGTGCCGTGATGCGAGTTGATGAAGATACAAAACGATCCACAAAGTAATATCTTAATGGGTTATTCTTGGTTACCTGTTATTTACCAACCCATTGCCCAAAATGATATAATAACACAGAGAAACAATGCGGAGTGACATTGTGATCATGGGAAGGCTTCCAAAGCATTGACATTTTGGGTTTGTTTTTGTATAATGCTGCTTTGTGCTTTGCCTCGCAACACACGTCATGCTTCGCAGCAACCGCACCGCCGCGCCTCACTTGTGTTCTATGCTTGTGTTGCTCGGCAATTTAGTTTAATGGTTGCTACAAATAAGGTTATACAGGAAATATATTTTGAAGCTCATTTTGCTTGTTTTTCGACGTTCACACTTTTTTAATCAACTCAGAAACACATTTGCATTTTCTCAGCATAATATCTTTTAATCCTATTAACCTCGCAGATTTTGAATAGACCTTCGCTTATCATTTATTTGTCCCTTGAGCCATACCATTATGTTGCACAATTATGTATTTAGATACTAAGACAAATATGTTCAGTTTGTTTTATGAGAACGCTTGTTTATTTCGTGGATATATATCTTGCTGTTCTGAGAAGTTTGTCGTTCTTTCCTTTTGATTCTGGGAATGAGTGCTTAGACCGCTGAATTTATTACATTGACGAGACTTTTTCTGTGGTCTGGGTCCAGCGAATATAAAAATAAGAAGACATACGGAAATTTGTTCCTTGCTTAAAGTGCCTGTGACATAATTTTTTTTATTCGCTTGATTGAAACGTTGCACTGCTCTTATAGTAGATCTGAACTTTTTTTGGAATAAAAGCGTTTTGATATTGAAATTAAGCAAAATAGTGCGGCCCAGCCAAGTCGCTTTATCATCATTCGCCGTTCTCTTGTGACGTCATGGGAGGAACTTGTTATTGTAACAATGTAAGCGCTACCTTCTAAAAATCTCATCTTCGCTGCCACTACTTTCTCTGGAATTATCGCTCATCTTGGACCTGTTAGATTTCCCTCATTGACTACGATACAAAAACTCGAAGAAGAAGGCGATCGGGTCCCTCCCGTGACGTCACTGTCTACTCATTCTGAAAACCAAGATGGCGAATTTTGGCGTAGAAGATCGCCAATAACTCCTTCATTTATCACAAAACGTAAAAACTAACCTCAGAAATGAAAATAACAGGCTTTTTTACATAAGAATATATATACAAACCCAAAAGTATGAAAATCATGTCACAGGCACTTTAATAAAGGATCACAGGACAGTAAGGAAGTAAATAGTGGAAGCTTTCTCTAGAAATTCCAAAATATTATTTTTTGGAAACAAGAAATATCGATGGGTAGCTGGACTTGAGTGAAGAATCTTCACTTCCAACTATACCAGCAAAGATTACTAGTTCTATTAAACATAACGACAACTCTGACATAATTAATCAAGTTTCAAATTAAAATAAGGGTAGCTGCAATACTGTTAATTCAAAATTTTAATTTCTATAAGCTTTCAAATCGCTGAAGTTGATAAGCTGATTGGCCTTCGGAATTTTCGAATAATGACATTAGGGTTGAGCCCCCGGAGCCCCCACCCTAAATGCTGCCTCTACCTTTGAAGATTTTG
This sequence comes from Rhopilema esculentum, assembly GCF_057945365.1. Classification (NCBI taxonomy): domain Eukaryota; kingdom Metazoa; phylum Cnidaria; class Scyphozoa; order Rhizostomeae; family Rhizostomatidae; genus Rhopilema; species Rhopilema esculentum. The sequence goes on along the minus strand of NC_142832.1, from coordinate 7,346,486 downwards.
AAATTAACGGTGATAACTGCTGAAAAGCTTCCATTCTTTATTTTTAAAATTGTGATTTGGGGTCTATGCAGGGGCGCAGTGGGAGTTAACTTTTTGGGGGGGCAAAGCTGAAAATTTTCCGATAAAACTATGATTTTTCTGACAAATTTTTTGTCAATACATTCCTTGAAGATTACCCTTGCTACATATACTGCAACACTTGATACGACAATATCACGAATGGATCTGGAAATCATTAACGAATGGACTGTTCGTTATACACCTTCAAGTTCAATAATAGCCTTCATTCTAACAAAACTTACCAAATATAAATCGCTATGAACAAAACTGCAACTAGTTATAAATTTACACCCTACAAGTCTTCTTGCTATACTAGACAATAAACTGTCACGTTAGTGTTTATAGCTGTTTATAGCAAAAAAAATTTTTTGGCAAGTTTTAAATAGCATCATAATTACTTTGCATTTATTTATGCTGAACCTTAAATAGATATAACGCTTCCAAAAGAATAGTTTACCTTTAAATGATATTTATATAAACTGTTACTCAAGCAGCATCTTTCTCAAAAGAGGTGTGGCAGCAAACAAATCGATGATGTCACCATAGTCTATCGACTGTAAAATATCACTTTCGACGTTGATTGTTATCAGAGAGGAAAGGCGGTCTTGTCCCATCGTTGACCGTAGCCGATTTTTTTACAATCCTCAGCTTTGAAAAAGCTCTTTCATAGTTTGTTGAACCTATTGGCAAAGTGACGAGAACCTTGTAAAGAAGGACCAGCTGTGGAAAGGCACTTTGCAGGTTGTACTTAACATCAACTGAAGAACTGAATGGAAGTTTTTCTCTTTCTCCTGCAGCCGGCAGAGGGTTGCTCTTTTCTCTAACTTTCCTAAATTTACGGTAATTATTGACGAAAGAGCTGTACTCATCTCTTAATTTTACGTCATCCAGGCCGTAATTCTTCGCAACCTTTTTGAATGACACTGCACACAACTGCAGAGGCGGATCCAGCGGAAAATCTGAGGGGTGCTTAAGGGCGTTGCTTCAACAGCCATAATAATGCCACACCCCACTTTTATTTACGGTTAAATGAAGGCAACACCCATCTTGATAAATTAATCTTTTTTAAATTCAGGTATGAAAGCATAACTATATAGAAAATTATCTCTTTTGTTAGAAGCTTATATGCTAGCAATGCTAGTTAAAAATAACACTGCTACCTTCGCAGTTTATACATCACATTAATCAATGAATGACATTTTAGGTCGTTAGTCAATATTTGATTGCTCTGCAATATTCAGACGCTGGTTCATTTTTGTAAAAAGGCAGCTAAAATGTTTCAAACAAAAAAATGAATCATTGCTACGTTAACTGACCATTACTATACGAAAATTGAGTTAAATATCATTGAGTCAAGATAAAATGGATTGGGTATACCCTAAGTGCCAGAATCCGCTGAGTCATGATTTTCAAGAATCCATGCTATTGGTTGACCTTGAACTGGTCACATGAACTCACCTCGTACTGATTGACAAAACAATTTCCATCAATAGCAAGTTGTCAACAACGGATGCAAGTACACATGAAACAGCAGCGATCACGCCGAATCCAAATGACCCCCTATAGAGAAGGCCTATTTACCAAGACTCGATGTCTTTAAATCAATACTTGTAAGAATTTGTTGATAAAAATTGATTGTTTTACTAAGTACCTTGTGTTGAAGTAGTACGTTTTTGGGGTCATCTGCATTTGGCAAGAAATGGGTATCGAATTCATTCTGGTAGTAATTACCATACCACCCCAACAACCAAAAATCCTTGGCACCACTTTTTTAGGGGTGCGCATTTTTCTCTGTAAAATTCGATATTTTTGTCGAATTAATCCAAGAAATATTCTGTTAAAACGTTTTGCATTTAAAGCCTGGTAAAAGAAACTACCAACCAGAAAGGCCGAACGTCAGAACTTCCACGGGACAGTACTTGAACCTTTGGCATTTGCAGTTCAGCGAACTCATCGATCTGTGTATTCCCACAAGTCACGACACCACCATCCACCACGCTCTTATCAAAAACTTCTCTCACGATTGACTGAATACTCAAAAGCTCGTTTTCCGTTTCAATTTCTTCAGTCGACTGGCAACTAAATTACCGAGAACACCTGCAACAGCAACGACTTTATGTCCGCCATTGCTGCTACACGAACAGGTTTAGTCGTTTCAGTGACGGTATGCACCAGTGTACATTAAATGATTGATAGGGGTGCTCAGATGAGCCGAAATTTGGCAAACGGATTGGTTGAAGCCTTGTTTGATTGATAGGGGTGCTCGACATTGGGGAAAAACATATCAGAGCGTGATGTGATTGGCTCAGTTGCAACTTTAACCTTCGAGGTTGATTGATAGGGGTGCTCAAGCACCCATGAAGTAGCTCATTGGCCGAGAGTGTGGTTTGATGGACAAGTAAAAAAATTGGTTCCAGGGAAGCTCAACATGAAATTTCTAAATATTTATAGTTTAAAGCAGATACAGGTTATGCTAACTAACGCATGACCGTATGTCATCAGTTTACTGGAAAATGCATTTACATCATCTAAAAGGATTCAAGACGTTTTTCAGAGATTAGAGAAAATGCATTGAATGTTATATCTCCGAAAATTCTGACCGGTGCTCAAGCACCCATAGCACCCCCCTAGATCCGCCTCTGCAACTGCCTTTCAATTGTTTTTTGAAAACATTATGGGTTGAGCAAGGCAAAATCTGTCAAAATTGCCTTATGAGACGTGAATCTTGTATTCATTGAGCTGATCTACTATTACGATGATATACGGATTCCCTATTTCCTTCTAATTCATCCATGCAATTTTCCCCTGGCATCTTTTTTTCTGCGAGTTCTTCGCTCGACAAAATTTTGCTCTTCTAAGTCAAGGCGTAAACAATAACTTTTTGCGTCTTCTACAACACCAGCGAATTCATTTCGAAATGAACTGAGTTGAATTTTAACTGTCGGAAATGGGAATTTATAAAATAACTGAAACCAAAGCGTTAATTTCCTTTACAAATTTCAGCAATGCGATGATTCCGATAAATACTCTAATGAAAATAAGTAAGAAGGGTCGAGCATGCCCTATTTTACGACAGGTTAAAAAAATATGCGACCTTTTGGACACGATCGATAAAAACCTTACATTTTGTCAAATATTTCAAATTTTCCGACAAACATTGGATTTTCCGACTATCCGACAAAATTTTTGCTGCATTCCAGAGGCAGGCCCAGTCCTAAGAACAATTTCAACCAAAACAGTAAATTTAAAATGCATTTAATAAGGATTTATGTATCTAAAGTTTTCTTTATTTGCTTGTTACTAATGTTTATAAAGTATTGTTAAACTGGACGTTGATAAGGTTCTAGAGCTTTACCTTTTAAGTATTTTGACATGAAAATTGAGCCCCCTGTGCCCTCTCAATGTTGTCTCTGACTAAGCATCTTTGAAATATGAAAGTAACGACGAATGATAAAACGTTCTGATTTTTCTTTTCTAACATTGCGAGTGGTATTCATGTATTCACACAACTGTACCTCGTTCCTTGTTTTTATTCATACTTAGTGCTGAACTTTGAATCACGTTGTATGACATAACATTTCATATCCTGGATGCCACTTTATCTGCATATCCTGTCTATCAACATCGATAAATGATATACCCTTCCATATTCAATACCATTCGATATTCCGTATTCCGTAATCCGGATTCCGGATTCCGTATTCCGTATTCCGTATTCCGTATTCCGTTTTCCGTTTTCCGTATTCCGTATTCCGTATTCCGTATTCCGTACTCCGTATTCCGGATTCCATATTCCGTATTCCGTGTTTTAAAGGTAGCCTCAACCAAATTGTACTACTGAGCGAAAAGCAGCTGGCAGCGCGTAGAGGTAAAATAGTCTTGAGCGCAGGCTCTCTGTTGGCTTGTCGCTGGCTTTCATCGAGTTTTGCTTCATTCAATAGAGATTAGGCTTTAAAGGGGCCGACGAATTCCTGTTAGGTGCCTTTTGTTATTGTATTTTCATCTCACGATATCACGCAATTTCTTCAAAATTACTTCAACATCTTCATCAACCTTCTGTAATCACATCTGTCTGCAAACATTAACCCGTTGACCAAGTTTGTTTGTTTGTCGTGATATTTTGCATTTATATCGATTCTGTATTATTCCATCGTGTTTCTAGCTTTCACTTTTGTTGGATTTATAATATTAGATGAATGGCATTACAAGAAATAATTTTACAAACTAGTTAGCATTTCAATATCTAGACCATATCCAACCGTCTACACGCGATCTTGTCCAGATCGGATCCATACGGGATCATCTCTAGAGGCGATACCTAAGGTCTTCAGACAGCGGGGCAAAAAGTATACGGAACTGTCAGTTCTCGTGTAAATGCAACGCCGATCCGGATCGGATTCACTATTGTGTAAACACAGCCATAATGTGCTGCTCCGAAAATTTTTAGGGTTATAAAGAGTAACAGGAAGTATCTTGGCGATGAAAACGCAACCAAGAATTTCAAAAGGAAAGCCAAATCTTTTCACGCCTTTTTTGCTAAACTTTAGCCAGCTATAGACACTTTCGACATGTCGTTGCCTTCAACGTTGTTACATGGCAGTAGATGCATGAAAATTTTCTATTGCGTCTTTTATTTGAATAAGGATCTGCAAGATATTCTCTTTATTGCTTTTATTTGATCTACATTCATTTCTTCTTTCGAATGAAATTATATATAAAAGGGATCAAGATTCCGAGTTGGGACATTTTGGAAAATTGGTTCTTGTCACGTGACAGTGACGTAATTGTCGGAGCGACAAGTCATGGTCAGAAAAAAGTAAACTTTTCAAATTTTAAATCTAAATACATTTTTAGATTGCTCTTTCAAAGTTATTCCGACTATACAAAAGAACCATAGCCCTCTAACGTACGGTTCCAAAGTTATAGGCGTTTAAAATTGCACTTAATCAGGGGGTAACGTCGTATAATACTTATGGTATGTTTGTCTGTCTCAGATGAGTTGACAAAAGTGAGCCAAAAATGAATAACAAGCGTGATTTCTGCTTCTATTACAGTTATCTTAAAGAACATTTTTCTACAAATCGTTTCCTTTAGATGAATTATTGAGCTTCTTTCTTTTGATGTTGCCCCCTGATTTTTTTGAATTACAAATTTCCTTGTTGGTTTAATGATATTTAATTTGAAGATTATACAGAAAATGTACGATCTTCATTCTTTAGTGGTTTTGGCTATTCACTGAGTTGCAAGAATCACATGGACTCACCTACATGTAGCCAGGACCGTCGAGAGGGGGGGGGTAACCAGGGTAGTTACCAGGGGGCCCGGGGCCTTGAGGGGCCCGTAGAAAATAGGGTATGTATTTTTGGCTATGAGTTTTCAATTAGCAGCATTGGCATGACCCGATTGATATTCGAAATTTATTCTTTCAACAAGGGATCAACAAGCTGGTCTATGATGAGGGCCTGTTTTTGTTAAGGTTTATAATTAAAACATTGACGATACGATCACAATATACTTCTCCGGAAGCCGAAAAATTCGATTGCACTTACATATATCTACTTTTAGGTCAAATGTTTTAGTTATTCCTTGTGTGGACTTCCTATAAACGTAAAACTAAATCTTCCATTCACGGCGTACACCAGAGAAAAAGCACATGCGAAGAACCAAGACAAATCCAAACGCTATAAAAGTCTTTATCAAAATCACTAAGCGGGATCACGATCCAACCAACCCCTGCGATGTCATCTTACAGGCACAAGTCTGGTGCTCAGAAAAGGCAGGAAAAAAGATGCGAGAAAAAGAAGCAAAGAAAGCCTCGCGCACATTGTTTGAGGCAGGTGCTTACAAAAGAGACAAGGAAGGTGATTCAACTTTAAATAAACCTGGTGAAAGCTCTGTTCAAAGCACCGCTGAAGAAGAAAAAGACACAAACGGCTTGGCTGCTTCGGTAGACCATGACACCCCAGAAAGTAGAGAAAGCACTACTGATTCATCATTAATCAAGATACTGTTCATAGTGGATCATCTAGTTTTTATGTCGGCACATTGACCGGATTTCCAACGATAAAGGAGTTAGAAAAGGTTGTTAGAACTGGTCATTTGCCTCATCCTCCAGAGTTTCCCAAAGATTGCGACGGCCACAAATTTCCAACAACGGTCCTTAATGTGAAGCAGCAAAATTGGGAGGTAGTAAGAAGAAGCTGGCTTGTTTTCAGTCCTACAAAGGCTGCACTCTATTGTTTGCCATGCACACTATTAATAATGGTTCAAAATCAAAATTGGCTTCTCCTGATGGTTGGGGAGCGAACGACAGCTGGAAAAGATTGTGGGAAAAGATTAAGGATTTCGCCATGAGGAAAGCAAGAAAAGCAGTTTTTTAAACATTAAATTAACTCTAATTTTTAAACTGATTTGTTTTAATGATTTGTTTTATATAGTCACTAATTATATGTTCTGTTAAAGACCTTAAAATACAAATTCAAGTGTTTCAGGGGCGTTGATTTCAAAATTCATGCCTTTTACAGTCCATCTAACTGCATTGCTAAGGGCGTAATCCAAAAAAGGTTTTTGCAGCCTTCGACTGTGGGGCCCCATGACAGTCCCAGCACTGCATGTAGCACTACGATCCGTTATAGAAACAAACTATGTAATAGAAACAAACTATGTAAAAACATACCTGACCAATAAAAATGGTCTAAGGTAGCCACTCATCACAAGAGTCCTCGCTAGACATAAAGTCAAATACTTCCCAGCCCGGTGGCAGAAACAGCGATTATCAACAGCGAAGAGGAAGGGGATAAAGAATCTGATACGAATGACTGTGTGGCAAGAGACAATTCAAGTGACGAAAGTGAATGGGAAGTTCCACGTCTCACGTCTCATGTCTCACGTACAGCTGCCACAAGAGTCAACATCAACGAAACATCTCTGAGATAAGTTACAGTAAGTTTTCACTAAATCAGGGGGTAACATTGAACGACGTTCAATAATTCATCTAAAGCCCACGATTTGTAGTGTTACGGTACGAAGGTCGAACTTCTATCACGTGCTGGTCCACGTGCGTATCAGCGTGAACATCGTTTGATTAACTTTAATGCTTTTTAACTATTGTTTTGTTCTAGTATCTAATTGGCTGTTATCATGTTCTGTTTTGTTATTGGCTAGCTGTATTTTAGAAAGGGTATAAAGGAGCTTGCCTGTTTTAGAGTAGGAGGCTTTTTACTGTGGGCGTTCCCGCCTTGCCAAAAGAATCGTGGCCGCCGTTTCCCGATGAAAGTCGAAGCGTGTGTCGCTTGAAAGACGTCGCTGTTGCCATTCGAAGTATTTAATTCAGAAACGCCACAAGTCGCCAATACTAAAGCAAGCAAGCTAAAGGTCGTGAGTGCTTTGTTTTCATTGTTATTCTTAGCTTTTCTACATTTTTTTATATTAAACATTTGAGACTGATTGCCTATGAAGTTATTCGTTGACTCACAAACTGTTAGACTTAGAGGCGTAGTCTAATAGTAGCATAAAATCTGCTTCAAAATAACTGTAATAGAAGCAGAAATCACGCTTGTTATTCATTTTTGGCTCACTTTTGTCAACTCATCTGAGACAGGCAAACATACTATTAGAATTATACGACATTACCCCCTGATTAACTGAAACTTTAAACGCCTATAACTTTGGAACCGTACGTTGGAGGGCTATGGTTCTTTTTTATAGTCGGAATAACTTTGAAAGAGCAATCTAAAAATGTATTTAGATTTAAAATTCGAAAAGTTTACTTTTTTCTGACCATGACTTGTCGCTCGGTCTATTACGTCACTGTCACGTGACAAGAACAAATTTTCCAAAATGTCCCAACTCGGAATCCTGATTCCTTTATATATACTTTCATTCTGAGCATTAAAATTTTTGGTTACTCAGGTCCTTAGATTGTAATGGAAAATTCCCTGCCTAAAAAGTGCTTATTGATTTAGAAAAGAAGCAAATTTAATTAAGCGTTATACAAAGGAGAGGATGTGCTTGATGGCTAACAATGGTGTAATTGATTGGAATAAAATGAAGTGTAATATGCATAGAGAAAGAGGAATGTAGAATTGCGTAGGTATGTAGAAAAAGCAATAATGGATTGTGTAAAATGGCCTAAATTGAATCACTACAAACTTACATAAGTGTAAAATGTTGCTTAAATCGATTGATTCTCAGGACCTTTAAAAAAGCAGAAGATGGCCAATAAATGATGCGACGTAAATCGGTTAAATCTTTCCTTTTTTTCTTTCGATAAAATCGTCCCGGCAGCTACATAACTTGCATGCTAACAACGGCATAATAATTAACGCGTGACATGGGCATAATCTTTCTCAAGAACTACCCCAGAGGTCTTCCAAAACTGATATATCTCCTATAAATATCTCAAAACGACGAAGGCGACAAGATCTTTCACAAGCATCTTGCCCCTAAAACGGTGCATGCCTAAACTGCTTTCTCTTGCTGCTACTTTTCCATAATTCTTACTTCCTAAGATGAGGTACGGGGCCCCCATATATACTGAACTAAAAACAATAGACATACGTAAATAAAACGGTGAAAGGAAGTAATCTACTTAGTAACGAGCGGGGTTGGGTAGCGCGATATCCTAAAATACTGGGTTGCTATGGCGATCTACTTAACATGCTGATAATTGACGTAGGTATGAAGTTACTCATAATATTACAAAGATTATCCTAATACACGTGATAGAAAAATGCGGAACGAGCAAGGAAAGTTACAGATAAACAAGAGTGATTAGGTAAGGAAAATCAAACGAATGGACAAGAGAGAAAGGCCTAAAATTAGCAGTATTACATAAGCAACTTCAAAGTATGATGCATGTCACTTCCGGTTTCGTCAGAACTTCGCATGAAAAAACTTGAATTTGCTTCTGGAGATCAACCAACAAGAAATATAATCCAAAATGAAAGGCGATATGAGGAAATTGATATTTAAAACTGTTTTAGCAGTATCTTCAATCGTTGCCTTGGTCTAACACAGATCCTTGTGGGTTTCTGTTGGCAAAACTTTTGAAGGGCTGGACTATTTAGGTCAATTTCTTTCAAATATGGATAGTAAGGATGTAGGGCCTAAAAGAAGCTTTACCAAAAAGAAGCTTTTCCAATGCTTGCTATGTGCATCGGCATTTCTTGTCCAATTCACAGCGTTTGGATTTTACCGTGGATTCGGATCCATCTACGTGTCGATGCAGGAAAAGTTTACAGAAAGCAACGCGCTGATAGGTAACCAGCAAAGTTTTTAAAATAACTTATGTTTAGATTCAATGTTTTATAACACATTTTTTATATAACTGTTGCCTTCTACAGTGATCATGTTGAGTACCGTCGAGAAGGATGGGGCTGCCGGGGTGGCCCCAGAGCAAGAACTTTGAGCCAGATCTGGCTTTCTATAGGCCTGATAATATGTGATAACTCTTTTTCGAAACGATAGTTCATTCGCTTAGATGTTTATTGCAGCAATGACTAGTTTCAGTTCAGAAAAAGGTGAGAACACTCAAAAATTTGAAGGGTAACACTGCTTTTGAAAATATAATGTGCTTATCCATTATGGATAGAATATAAATCTGGCTGAAATGAATTTCACGGAGACCATTGGGTAACCTTTGCCCATATTCATAACCGCGTTCATAATCTGCATTAAGAATTAAAACCCAAAGATTCATTTTACCAAAAAAGAAAGATTTACAAAATGGTGAAGCATTAATTTATGCGGACGCAGTGGACAGAGGGGGGCTAACCAACTAAAATAATCTCCAAAGCGTACTTGAATAATCTCCAAAGCGGACTTGAAATCGGAATTTGTAACACCTTTTGCGATCTATTTACAGCAAACACGAGGAGTTTACTTACAATGCAGCTCGACAGTGTCAGATTACGCCTGGAAATGAACGCCGTACAAACGATACAAAACGCGGTATCGAGGTCGTTATTTTTGCTATTGATTTTTATTAGAGGACATAAAGTTTTCTGTTTGCGAATGTGGAACAAAGACAATTCGTTTAGGATACGGTAGATAGCAACAAAAGTTTAACCAACACCCAGGGCCACTGAGAGAGGGGGAAGAGGGGGCAAATTGCATCAGAGCTTCAAGGTGTAGGGGGCCTCAGGTGTTAATGAGTTAAATTTTAAAAATTGAATAAATCAAATGAAATAAAAATATGCATGAAAAACAATAAGAGTTTTCAACGGTCAGAAGAATATGATTACACGAAGTATTATGAATGGCATTTTATGCTAATCTACATTTTATGCAAGACAGTAAGCTATTCTCAGGGCGTGGTTGCAAATATTTTCTACCGCTCCGCTCCCAGGCTCTCAACTCCGGATTTTGTCCTTGAATCTCCTAAACCTATCGGTGGCCATGCCAACAAGTTGATTTACTGAAAATATCGATTGGATTGGTTTGTTTTTGCTGGTAGAAGCCTGCCCTTAAAGCGTGAATAATGCTAGAAATTATTTTAGAACAAGCTCGGAGAATAGCTTACTGTCTTGCTTTGCAATTATTGTAAAACAAAAAAAGGCCAAGTAAGGACCTGTTTATGCGGTTCATATACATCTTGCAAACAGGAAACTGTCGACAAGCAACAGACCACAAAAGAACGAAACCGTTGTATAATTGCACTTTTGATTAAAGATATAGAACTTTTGCTCATGATACAATAATATTGTAATATTCTTTGCAGCTTGGACCGGCTCCTTGTCAATAGCTATGACTTTCCTATCGACGCCGATTACATTCAGAGTCTTTGACTTGGTTGGCTATAGACTCTCACTGCTTCTTGGAGGAACATTAATTGGCCTTTCACTCGTGGCGACCTCTTTTGCATCCAGTATTTTCGAAACCTATTTCACACTTGGACTTATGTTTGCGATAGGACAAAGTTTATGTTATTTTGCTCCATTGCTGATTTTGCCCCTCTATTTCAAAAAGAACTTATCACTGGCCCACGGAATAGTGATGTGCGGGAATAGCCTGGGAGGCCTCGCTCAAGCTCCCGGTCTAGGTTTCATCTTGCAAAAGTATGGATTCAGCAGAGGAATGCGGCTGTCTAGCGTGATCGCACTGTTTGTAATAGCAGTATCTGTGTTATTCAAGCGGCCTGAGGAGAGTTTTGGGCCTAATCCTTTGAAGTGCAGGAAGGAGAGAAAGAGAGAAATAACGATCAAAACTGAAATGGAGGAAATACCTTTACTAAGAAATTATGCTTACATCATGTATGTTTTTGCAATTATGTTGGTCAGTTTTGGAGTTTTCATACCCTTTGTGCATTTGGTGAGTTTCAGAAGAGCTGATTACGCTATTAGACAGGGAATTTTTGACAACATTTGAGCAAAGTGCCTAACCTTAGTTTTTGCTCTTGATTTGGGTACTATCAGGCTTGCTGCATATTTTAAGCCATGGATGTATTTTTGTAACACAATATAAATCACTAGATGCATCGTTTCCTTCAAATGACCTCGACAGACATTCTGATAACTGCAACATCGCCTGTAATTGTGATGATTGAGTGCAAGAGGTATCAACTCATGCTTGGCATGTAAGTGCTATTAAATATTGCACTCTCTAGCTACTGTAAAAGATGAATACATTGTCGAGCGACAATGCTAACAAACTGACGGTCTTTCATTGCTGAGAAAAGCTTCTATTCAGTATAGCCTTTTCGAAGACAAATTTGTATTAGAACGTTTTCCTTTAGCTTCCATTTTTGTTCAATACTTACTTTCCCAGGCGGGAAAATATATCAGCTCAAATGACATTCTTGAGTTTCTGAATAACACGAAGGTCAAAAAACTTCAACATCGAGGTAAAGCAACCTTAATTACGACCATCAGCCTTCAAATTCCACGTGCTTGAAAACTGGAGAACCGCCATTTTGATGACGTCATGCAAAATTTAAATAGCAATAACTCGTTATCTGCCGGTCTGATAGAGTTTAATCTTTCGAACTTTTTGCTCCTATTAGAATGCCAAACAAGATGGTTGGAGCGATTTTTCGAAAATGAGAATTAAAAATTTGAATGACCAGGGAAATGACGTCATCGATCAAGTAATTTTGATCGTCTTACAAAAATATATGCAAGGCTTAAAATATTAAGCAAGGCTGATAGTACCCAAATCAAGAGCAAAAACTAAAGTTAGGCACTTTGCTCGATTGTTGTTAAAATTTCCCTGTCTATAACGTCTATGTTGATCAAGAAAAAATCTTTCACGATGGAGTTCATTTTGTGCTGATATTATCAAACAACCTATACTTGCATTATACACACACAGTGTTTTCCTTCAGTAAAATGCTAGATTTCCTGTCTAGATTTTTAAATAAACTCTAGCAGTTCAATTGCAAACTAATGATAATCCAGTGATCATTTTTTGGAAAAACTAAAAAGAATCAATCTTAGTTTCAAATTCCAGGTTCTAATATGAAGAAGAGTGGAATAATTTTTTATATAAAATCCATGTTCAATCAAAGACGCGGACAGGTATCGACGGGCATCTCACTCAGCGCAAGGAATATACAAGGCGTATTTGAATAAGATCAAGCTACGGCCTAACTTTCTGCTGCAACTGATTGAAAGCTGAGGCTTCTGGCGGGATAATCCAGCTTTTTCCTAGGAATAGTTAAGCCATAAACAACTGTCTCGTGAACAAGCCAAGACTTGCGTACGAGAGGATTTTGGAGGACTTCTAAGGAAATGCAATTGAAAACAAGTCCATAATTGCTAAAAAATGCACCATATAATTACGTCTCCTTCCTTGCTCAGTATAATCCATTGGAATCATTTTCTTTTGATAAAACATTAGTTTTATAGAAAAGAATTCAGACGGAAATTTACGTTAGATTAATTTTCAAGAATTGTTGCAGCTACAAGCAAAAAGCTACTGAAGTTAATTAAGGCCGATTTCCATTTGACATTTTTGTGCGCGCGAACGTAGCGCCCAAATCTGAGCATGCGTAGTTAAAATCAAGTGATCTCGATTTTGCGTCCGCTGTGAGTGCCGGAAAATGATAGGGTCCCAACTTTTTTGTGCGCTCGGCCACTTGACAGCAGCACTTAACTATGCATGCTCAGATTTGGGCACTACGCCCGCGCGCAGAAATAATGTCAAATGGAAATCGGCCTTAACAGTTAACAATTGCGAACACTAACACGCAGCAATAGCTGTGTGTGTTACGATATGACGCGATTTAACCGTTGTGGCACAATAGGTGCCGTGGTGCATGAACGAGAGGCTAACTATGAATTTGTTGTAGAAAAGTGTATTTATCTGCTCGTTCGTCACGCGCAATGAGAAGTTTTACAGTATCGGAATAGATAATGTGATGCAATTTCTTGTGTATTTCTCAATTTCTTTACAATCTCTTGTTATTATATGTGCAATCCCATTGCTCTTTCAATTTCCATTTATCTATGCTAAGACGTTTCTTGCTTATTCAATTTCAATGATATTTCTTTTGAACAAGGATTATTTAATCTTAGGTACGCCTAGCGATGGACGCAGGCATATCATACTCAATGGCGGTATTTCTACCAGGCATCACCTCTTTTGCGCAAGCAGTTGGTAAGATAGGCTTCGGCAAGCTTGCATCTCTCCCGAAATACAACAAGCTCTCTCTGTGCAAATGGGCCATCATCGTTATAGGCATAGTGACAACATTTGTTCCAATATTAACCTCCTTTATTGGCCTTGCTGCTTATTCCATTCTTTTTGGTATTGCTGATGGCAGTATCGCCGCATCTACCATGCTCATCGTTAGAGATTTGATAACAAAAGAGCAATTCAATAGAGGATACAGTGCATATCTTATCTGCAACTGCATCGCTATCCTTGCTGGTCCGCCGTTTGCAGGTATGTTCAACCTGTTATTTGCCTTAAAGAATCAGGCATAATTCGTTCAAAAGTATATATTAAATAGTATTGATCTATGTAACCAAGTATAAAGGCATTTGTTGGATAGCTTCAAAAACACAGTAGAAATAAGTGAATGATATTTATTGAGTGATAGGACCAAAGAAAGATACTTCTTCTAGGAGCAAGCTGTTTCAGAAATTTAGATTTGAATTTGTTTTCAGTCTGCGTAAAACAGAAAATTTAATGTCACAATTCAGATCCTCACTCTTAATGCGACTCTTTCTCTGCATGTCTCCTTGTGTGTAATTATATAAATTCGTTTCTGTATAAATTTATTTCAGGATATTTGTACACGGTTTCAGGAACTTACTCCCTTGCATTCTTTATTTCTGGTGGCTTCGCTGCTGTAGGAGGTTTCTTGATGTTTGCAGTGCAATATTTCTATTCGGAAAACAAAAGGACTTCTTTTTCCAACTTATTGACGAATGGCTGCAATACCCAGAAAAGCAAGAAAATTTTCAGCTTCATGAAAAATTACTCCAAACCCTATGAATTGGCAAATGAAAAGACAACAGAAATAGCCAGTTCAAACCGCCCAACTATTCACAACTCCTTTATTTCTTTGCTTGAGTTAAGCAATGCAGAAAACTATGTTGATGATTCTATACCAGAAGAAGGCATGGAAAGTTACCTGCATTCATAAGAAGTATCATGACCATATGTTATTCTTTTGAAAAAGGTAGACGTAATCAAAATGTAGCAAATTTGTTTAATTTGTAATATATGTGCTAGCAAATCATTAACGACGAAACAACCAGAAAACATAATTGCCTTATCAAGCGGTGCTCTACAACACCATGATTTGAAGATGATTAAAACTCTTCCGTTAAATTCACTTTGATTAACATGGCTTTGATATGAAGATTCGTAATTTTCTGATCGAAACATCTGAAGTGTGCAAGCTTGATACTACTAAAAACGGTTTCATACGAGCAAGGCGGACTTTAGTTTTCGTCTAAATAGATGCTTTGTTTACAATTTTAATTAAGCCAAACAGAGCTTGCCAATCTCGCCTGGTTTGTTTACAACTTTCTCAAAAGCACCCCTAGCTGTGGAAGTAAAGCACTACTGCAGTTTAAGGCGGCCAAAAAATATACTTGAAATATAATCCGCCACAATTAAAAATTTACAATGTTCATAAAATTTACTAAAAGGTGCCGCTGCTTTTGAGTAAATTCCTCGTTATATTCCAGGGTAAATTGTATCTCACTGAGGATATAGGCCTATTTTTCCAGCCTGGCCAAAAAGCTCTACTTAGGGCTTGTTTACATGAAGGCGAGTTTCCCTGCTAGCCGAGTTTCCCGGTAAGGCAGGTCAACTAACTGCCAGTATTTACATGTAGCCGGGAAACTCGGGCAGGCAGGATATAATTGGGAGTGATACCGTAATATGCAGAAAAATGAAGTAATATGCGTTTGATGCTATTTAAAAAGCAGGATCATTAGAACACTCAAAATACAAAAAACGTGAGATTTTTTAGAAAAAAGTGCTACACATGGTATGACACGTGCGTATGTCAGACAATTTTATCCAGTTTAGGCGGGAAACTCGGCAATTTGCTCTTTTACATGATTTGGCCGGGAAACCCACCTCCGCATCGTATCAGGTAAATGACATCACCGCAGGTACAGTCGAAGTTTCTTTTGATTATAAATGGCTCGTTGGCGCTCTTGAAATGAGAGGACACGTTCCGCAGCGTTTGTTGTTACATTTTTTTACTTTCGTGGTTGGGTTGCAGGCTTGAATAGTTTTTTTATTTAGCGAATTGAATTTGGCTTTGGTGAGAATCTGTTTAATGTTTGATGGTTGTCGTTTGCTGTTGATCAACTTGATGTTTGTAAAGATTTTCTTTAGTTTTGGACTTGCGTCTAGAAGCTTGATAGTGTCTTTGATGACAAAGAAAATATTTGGGTTCCTTGGGTTGTGAGTAGAAACAAACTGCTATTTGTGATATTGGTTTTACGGAATTCCGAAAGTAGTATATTGCTTTAGTATAAGAGTAGAGGCTTTACTTATTCCGTTTTCTGTCAGTTGGCTTGAGTAGCCTTGCTTAAGTAGGTTTACTTTTAACTGGTTTAGCTTTTCCACTTTCAGCTCTTCTTGTACTATAAATATGCATATTCTTCTTGCTAAATTGAATGAGATGTTTCCTTTGGTATGGGATGGTTGGCATGATTTGAAATGAATGAACTGCTGTCGAATTATATACAGAGTTAGATTGACAAAATGTATTGCAGAGGTTTGTTACAGCAGCCAAAGAATTTCAGGCAATAATATTTCAATCCTCCAGAAAATCCCAGAATTGATTTCGAGGAATCCTCCTTGGCTCTGCTTGCCTTCAGGGACCTAAAAACAGACAATTCTTTTTTTAGAAGCTTCATCCTAGATTCTTGAAATTTGGAACGTCTGTTATCACAAGTCACTTACACGAACGTACAGTCTTAGGTGCATCAAAAGCTAAAAAAGTGGCGGAAATTCAGGCTTTCATTTGGGGGAGGGGGTTAGGCCTACGATTTTCCGAAATTTCACGAGGGGATTTTGAGCTTTAACTAATTCGCTTGAGATTGTTATTATTTCTTATTCGTTATGGCCTCTGGTGCCACGCTTCTCCGTGTTTTCTTGTATAAAGGAACGTTTTCTACGACATCGTACTTGATTTCACTACCTGACCGTTCAGCCTTATCTACTCAACAAATGAAACAAATGGTAGAGTGGTTATCGTAGAAATGTAGTCAAATAATGTATAGGCAGGCATGCACCCATAAAGAGAAGCAAAGACTCTCACTGAAGACCCGTTTCCATGTTACCTGATTTGTCAAAAATCATTAAATTAGTAGTTTTGAAACAAATCCTGAGCTTTACCTATAAAGAACAGCCTCTGTATAAATTTTATCTGCAACCATATGGTCACGTGTTGAACCAATGGTCACGTGACGACGAACCGGTAAGGTTTTCCTTATCGGTTCGTCGTTATGTCATATAACCTATCGTAATGGCGACAAACAGTGAAGTGAGTGAGATCGCAGCGCTTCCCGATGACGAATTTACATTTTCAGATTCGCTAATTTCAACTATTGATTTTGTTTTTGATGCTGACAGTCTTCCTACCACATTCATTTCGGACGACGATGTTATTGAACTGATTGGTGCGCAGGAATTTCCTTCAGGCACCGCGCAGCCATTGGGCTAGCAGGGGCTATAGTCCCTCCACTTTTTTGCAGTAATAGATCAGAAATTCTTTTGGAAAGTTTACTTTAACTATGCTTTGGCGCAATATTGGATAGTATACTCCTAAGGAGTAGCAGTTTTTCTTGACTGGGAACCCTTCTTGTTCATTTTCTAGGTGTTTTTCTTGAAGTTTTATTATCCCCAAGCTAATTTCATCTACTTCTATAGCTATTGATCTATTCTCTGAGCCAGAATATTTGTAAAACTTGAATGTTTTCTAAAAGGGGCGTTTTTAAGCGTTCTAGAAGGCGTGGCCGTTTGAGGCAGGCCTTGTTTGGGTTTACTATTAATTTGCCTGATTTGAAAAAATCACCTGAAATTCTTTAGCTGCTAACACCATCCTCCACAATTCAGAGTGTTGATTCAACGAAAAATTAACATTAAAATATCAGACCTTCGAACCCTTTAGTTAGATCTATATATCGGTACAAGCCCAAGATATAACTATACTGTTTGAAGCGGCACCATGGTTGCCGCCGAGGGAAAAAAAATTCGAATTTAGATGCTTCCAGTTTGCTGGAAAACGATCTTTTTGAAGCAATTTTTGATAACGCAAGCTTAATAGCCACAGGATGAAAGCTATTTGATGGTTTTAATCGATTTTCTGGTGTCGTTGTTGCATTTTTTTGCTTATGCAGCATAATATTCTTCAGATTGGGACACAATCTTTTCTTCCTAGCATTTCTTATTATTTTAGCAAATCAAAACGCCTTGCACCCTCCCAATAATTTTATGAAATGGAGCCTAATCTGGACATTAACCGCCAAGCCCAACATTATCGGCGGGTTCCTTAAAAACACCTTCTCACTTGGTACGACCTTGGTATCTACTTATTAAAAATCATTTAGATTTAGCGTGCGACCTTGAGAATTGAGATGGTGTTTGAGGATCGTTGTTCAGAGGTGGTATGTTGCAAGGTGATTCTTGTTCTTTTCGCCTTTAGTAACTATTGTTGGGTTTATTTTATGTAAATCTTCCTCGCTTGCTACAGAGTGAAAATTAATTCTGCCGCCCCTGATATTTGATCGACAGGAGGGCAATTGCCCCCCCCCCCCTGCCCCCCTGTCAGCACGCCACTGCTTTTGCAATTAGACATGGCTTTGGTGCAAATGCATGTTTGTCATTGTTAAGGCATCTTTGGCTTGGCAAGATCAGCGTTTCAGATGGTTCATCATAGGCACTAGAACTCTTTGCTTGTATAGATAAACAAAAACGTATAAATTGTGGTTGATATCTTCTCTTGTCATTGGTGTAGCTTGGCATAGCTTTTGTTGCTCTTCCCACAATAACTTCATAAGAGGAGTAATTTCAATGGCTGCTTTTTCAAAAATTGATGACAGGTCTGAATGCAATTCATCACTCACATTACAACCACTTTCATGATCAGTTTCTCTTTGCTGCATGTTGACACAGGTGACACAGGTGTCTTAATATGTGAGCAAAAAGTTATCGAAAAGAAACTCTTTTACATGGTTTGTTCGGATCTCTGTCAAAGTTATTTTTTTTCCTTTCAGCTTTAAAAACTCCCTTAAATCAGCCTTGCTTCCCAGACTTTGGTATTTTTTGGTTTTCTCAAACCATATCTCTGCAGCTTTTCTCGGAACTCGAAACTTGTGAGATCAAGCATATAAATTGCAATATTTATCTAATTGATAAGTTTCCTGGAGCTATGCTGCTTTCCCCACCTGCTTCTGTCTTGTTGTAGGTGGGAATTAGGGATTGCTGCGATGTCCGGGTCAAAAGCTGGGTGAAGCTTTCTTAAGTCTTGTTTACTTATGGAAAGTTCTTAACTGCATTCAGCCCAGTGGCCAGAGCTGCAATTTGGCCTTTTTGACAACCCACTGTACTCATTCTTCATAAACAAAAAGGCAGTTTAGATCCATGGTTTGATGGCCAAATTTCTCCATTTTGGCAGTTTCTCAAAACCCCTTGGCCGTCATAAATTGATTTGGCCGAAGAAGCAAAATTTGGTTGAATTCTGGTAGGATGTTGCAAAAAACAACGAAAATACAAAGGAAACAAATATTTTTGCACAGATAATAATCAAAAAATTTTAAAATAATTTCAAAATTGCAAATGATGAATGATGAAACAAAGCAAAAGATAACAGACAGTTTTAGATCAAAGCAAGTGAAAACTTTTGTAACCTACAAAGCAAATTTTGATTACGGTATCACTCCCAATAATTAGCAAAAATTTAACTTTTTGTATAGCGTTTAGCTGGCTGCATTTGGCTGCCAACCACAAAATATGTGGCTGCCAACCATTCAAAACAACTGACAATAACCTGAAGGTAGAAAGTCACAATTTACTCCCAAAATGAAACCACAGATGCTGGTGTAAAGTGTTTACATTTGGTAACGATAGACAATGGATCAATGGAAACAATGTTTTTTTACATAATATCAGAAGTATGCCAGAGTTATGCTAGATTCCAAATTATGCTAGATTTTATGCTAAATGACGATTTTTGGCCAATATCATGTTAATATTGGGCTAGATCAGGTCACACTGGCACCAGCCCACAAGGGAGTGGCTGGAACGGGACTAGCAGGCTTTCCCCTAAATTTTTTACGGCCACGCCCTTTGAATCACCGGAAACCACTCCTGTCAGAATATATTTTCGTCCTTACTCATAAACATAACGATTTCGAGAAGATTTCAATTAACATAAAAATACAAAACCAAGTGAGATAAAATACAAATTTATCTTTACCACACAAGATAAAGCACCATCAAAAAAACAAAAATGTGTTCCCAGCAGAACTGCTACTAATGCATTCGTTAGCGTAAACTTTTAAAACATTTTTTAACCCATTGTTGCAAGGACTATAGTCCCTGTTAAGCCTTGGCCAAACTGGGCAACATTGTTGCCCGACAATGTTGCTTGAAATTTTGTTGATTTTTTTGTCGTCGAAACATGGTGGCCAAACTGGGCAACATTGTCGTGCAACAACAGTGCGCCAAATTTGAATTGATAAGTGGTTTCAAAAGTTTGGATACGTATGGCTGAAAGAAAGCAAGCTGCAGCCACTGGAAGCTGATTTTGACACATCACAACACCATCGTGTTGCTTTTAGCACTCTTTGGTTGAGCACTCGTAGAAGCAGTAGCATTTGAAAGATTTGTTGTTTTCAAAAAATTGCACTTGGATTTGTTTCAGACGAGACCTTTGTATTCTTCCTGAACTATTCTTTCTCTCCATGGTTTCTTCCCATTCTGCAAAATCAACTTCGAAGCTTAAATTTTGACAGGACATTTTAATTGAATCGAGTTGAGGATATTGTTTTGCAATACAACACTGCGCATGTTGATTTTTGTCTCAGATGGTAAATTGAGGTGAATTGTTGCCCGACAATGTGGCCAAACTGGAAAACATAGAACTGAGCAACAAATGTTGCCGAAAAATGTTTGAGCATGTTCAAACATTCCAGCAACAAATTTCTTAATGAATTTGTCGGCCGTCACGGTGGCAAGACTGGACAACATTTGAGCAACATTAGGAATTTGTGAATGTTGCCTGACAATGTTGCCCAGTTTAGCCTAGGCTTTATGCAACATGCCTATTTGAATGTTCCTCCAAGCTACCACCGAAAAGGCTTACGGGCAGCGTTTAGCTGCTGCAGCCTTGAGAGGAGTCCTCCCAATGCTTCTCCAATTTAAAACACCTTAGTTGAAATGGTTTGTAACTTTTTTTTGAAATCTACTGAAAGATATCACATAAAAACCCCAAAATACATTACGGGCAGGAAATCATAATCTCGGTCTTGGTCTTAAGGCTCAGTGTCTTTTTTAAGCAAGTCATAAAAGTAAACTAAATTGAGATGATGTCTTGAAGTTAAAGCTGTATACAGAGTCCATCTTACTTCAAAATAGCACACAACAATATCATAAAGCGCAATTGATTTTTCTCCGCATGTACTGAAGCTTCGAGCTCTGAATTTTCTTAATTCTTCTTTTTTATCCATTGCATATTTCTTATCGTAATTTTCTTATAAAAAATGAGTGCAATACATAAGGCTGAGATTGGGCATTCATTGCGAATTGGAAAAATATTCCCATTTATTTCTTAGACGTTTCGATTGGTATTTTATGCTGCATTTTTAAGAACATGCATTATTTACAAATCCACACTTTCTACAATTACAGGTCCACAATTTTAATTTACAACTCCACAAAGTGAGTCAGATCCACGGTTATTTTAGGCCCTGCAAGGTGCCTTCTTCTTTGCTGGATGAATCTTCTTTTCAGTGACCATATCAGAATTTCGCTTTTCTGCCTCAATCAGTGACTCACAGGAAAAGCACAAAGCACTGCATTGGTTTTGTAAAAGTGTAGTACAGGCTGTGCTCCGCACAAAATTATTGCAGATAAATGGGAGGGCAGTCTCTGCGGTACTACATGACTAAGTGTATTGTTGCCAGTAAACCCATCAGGTAACCCATCACAGACAGGAGCACTTTCTATTGAATTAAAGATGGAAATTTAAAAAATCTCAGGCACATTAATGTCAGACAACCTCAATCCATAGTGAAAGCATGCCACAGAAAATTCATCATAAATGCTCACATAAAACCGGGGCACCCAAAATTCTTTGTCGGCCAAGGTGAAATTTACCTGATGATCTGTAACCTCATAAGACCAGGGATGAATCTTCGAGGTTTCAAGGCTCATTTTATAAATTTCGAAAAGGGTGTGTATTTCCTCTTCAGCAACAGATCCCTGACAAGCGACCGGCGTTCTTCTTCCACCTCGCCATCGTCTAGCGACTTCCCAGGCAAATTTATGCTGGGAACCTGTGCGAAGTACTTTGCGCGTAGGAAATTCGTCAATATCGCTCTGATTAAAATGTGTTTCACACAAATAAAATTTGTTCTCTTTGAACTGTCTGTCTAGATCGCTGTCCCTTACACGTGTTCCACAAACAATTCTTGTCCATTCTTTTCTCGCAGCAAACTTTTTCTATTTCGTTTTTTCGTTGTCTCTTTCGTTTAGTGACGGAATTTGGAAAAAGGAAATTATAGAAATCGATGAATTGAGAAGGGAGTCGACTATATACGGTTTTTATATCTATTTTTCGTAGATGATATAGGGTGTATTGTATAAATTCCTGTAGGCTTTCAAGCTTATGTTTGCTAGATGAAGATTATGTCATCGACAAGTCTTTTCCAAAATATTTGACTACGCCCCATCGGGGCATTGCTCAAGATATGTTGTTCCATTGTTGTCATGAATATGTTGGCATAATTTGGGGCAAAGGTTTTTTCCACTGCGGTGCCTTAAAGGAGGTTAATAGAATTTACTATTACAATCTTCTTCATAAGAGACAGTAAATTGAAGTTCAGGCTGAATTGTTCTTAATTTGTTCTTCAATTTATAGGTATAAGCAATGCAATCGCTACCTTTTCACTCTAGGGAGGGGTCCAGGCCTCATTTACCTACAAAGTGCATGGGAAAACCTTCATTTGCTGTCATGTTTGAATTTTTACCGAAAAAGCATCCCAAGATGGCAAAAAACTCCTCGTTTTGAGATGAAGCATTGTTCAAAGTTACATTTTACGGTAGCTCAGCCTCAGCTTGTTCTTAATTTGGTCTCAACTTTTGGTCAACTTTGAAGCTCGTGTTTTTACAAAATTGTTCTTACAAAAAGAGAGTGTAAAGGCAATACAACTATGTTTGAGAATAAAAATCACCATCTTTTGTATTTTATATGCAGCAGGGTAGTTTCCCCATAATGATTTTTGATGGCATAGAGGGAAGCTTTGATACCCTCATCTTGTGAAATGCTAGTGAGTTTATCGTAAGTGTGTTGTAGAAAATGAGCGCATGATCTTTGAATCTAGGATGGGGGGTTGCCTCACTCATTGAAAAACTTTATCTTGCTCGCTTCCCCAAGGTTAGGCAAACGCATCGGTGAACTTGTGGACACACTGAGCAAGGATCTAAGCGGGAACAACTGACCTTTAGAAGTATTTTAATGTTACGGGAACTGAGGGGCCAGTTCCTAACATTTCCAATTTTTGCCAGGGCAAGATTTTGTAATAGGGTTATTTGCCAAATGAATGTATCCACCCTATCGTTATCATCGAGACCAAATGGTCCTTCCATCAATGAGAAAAGAAACAAATAGACACAATGATAATGTTGAAACGTCTTTCTTCAGATCAAACGATCTTTCCGCGAAAAAGGTTCTATAAATATGATGTTTCTCTACGGTTGTCCCGTAACGTCGATTCGTTCTTTTAATGTCAGGCACAGTCTTTCTCAAGCACTGTCCTCTCAAACATATCAAATAATCCACAATAATCGTCACACGCGGTGCCATAAATAACAATACCTATCCTATAAATCCATAGTTAATGCCGACAAGATCTTTTCAAGCATCTTGCCACATTTATAAAACGTCGAGAACCTAATTATACAAAATATCAAAACTTAACCTAATCGCTCTTAACCGTAATTCCATCCCCAACTTCAACTCCAACTCCAACTCCAACTCCAACTAACTCAAAATGTAACACGCCCAAAATATAACTAAACAAGAACTTATTGTAATGCTACATAGCTACGTAAATTTACATAATAATAGTGAATACAAAATATATTACTCCCAAGATTAATTACATAATCTGAATACTGATACTAAAAATCCCAAAAGAAATAGTTAATGAATCTAAAGATGCAATTAGAAAACAAAATGAATTATAAACAATCGAATGTGCGAATGGTGATAAAATTACTAAGGTTACAGGATGCAAAACAAACGAAATCCAAACTAGCACTATTACAATTTTGTCTGAAGGGCAAATAAGCAGCCACTCCCCCCCCCCCTTTTCACCAAAAAATACGGAGTGGCGCCCCTGGGTGTGTCATTGACAAGATTAAAAGTCACGAGGGCTTTACCAGACTGTCAATCTTGTCAGAAACAAGGCAATAATGCTAGTCATGAAGGGCACCAATTTTTGCTGAGCCCCCCCCCCCTACTCCCAAGGCGAAAAAGACCAACCCGCCACTGTATAGTATTTGAAAAGTATTATTTAATATTTCAATTTTTATTATAAAATTTTAGTACATGATCCGTTGGCTTTGTTTTTCAATTTTTTTTGCATATTTGTGTAGGGATTGGGGAAAATTCAAAGTTGTAAGGGAATGTAGGGGAAAACAAGGAGACAGCAAATGCAAGGTAAATGCAAAGAAAAACGCATGCGCCGTAGCGAAATATTGCAAGGAGCACTGCTAAAGGGCGTCAAGTACCTGCAGCTAGACCTGTGTACCTGGCTAGACAGAAGAGATCTATGTCATAGACCTCAGGACTTTCTCTGTTTCTAATTAAAATCCCGACCTCCAAATTATCAGCAAAGAAATTTCTGGTAATAAATGGCTGAAAACGACGTAGAACGGACAAAAAGCAGAAAACAAGTTCTCTTTCAGTGCATTCTGTGTGCTTCAGCATTTCTAGTCCAGTTTACAGCGTTTGGATTTTACCGCGGGTTCGGATCCATTTATGTGTCGATGCAGGAAAAGTTTACAGAGAGCAACGCATTGATAGGTAAACAAATACAATTCGCTGCTTATTTCTAAGATTTTTTAACTATTTAACTTGCTAACTGTAAATAAAATCTTGTTTTAAACAATCCCTGTATAGGTAGGCCGCCAATCAACAAAGTCAATAAAGAATTCTGCCTGCATACTGCTAACAGGATAGAAATAGGAAGGCATTCTCTGGCCTTCCTCTGTTATGTTTTTATCTGCGTGAGATATATTGCTCAATTATTCTTCCATTTTCTCATTTTACTCTCTATTCCTCTTCTAATATGTGCAAAATTCTAAAATTCTAAAATTAAAATTTTTGGTAGGGCTTCGCCATAAAATTTTCAAATGTCTATACAAACAGGACTATCTATCAAATCGACTGATCAATTGAACTAATAAGTGGGCGTCTCAAATAAAGGGCCGCCACATCCAACTGGTCAGCAATAATAGGCCAGATACCAAGAGGCATTTTGCCGTCGCCTGTGATCTTACACATCCGCTGCATATATCGCGAGCTTGAAAATTTCCTTTTGGATGAAGCGTGTTTATATCTTATAATCGTTTTTCTGCAGACTGCCCTTGAGATCATGCGAGCTTTGGTATTTCCACGCGGCGGCCATTACTATAATCTTAATCTCCCTTGCGTTTCTGTATGGAACAATCAACCATTGAGCTGGTGAGGCAAAATCACTCAAGCGGTAAAAGGGCTCAGTACGGGAAATTGCAAGTTAAACAAAGAAAAACCAAGATTTTCGAAAATTAGCATAATTTCAAAAGGTTAGTTACACATTGCTAGCTTGCTGATTAATTTCAAAAGTTTTAAGCCATAAATTGTATTGTTAAATAGGGTTTCAAGATTTTTAAAATATTTATTGGTGCGGCGCTCGCACTGCCCACTGGCCTAGGCAATGTTTACCTTTTCAGGTAAACTGTTTTTGGGTTTATTTGCAAAAATACCAAATATAATTTCAAAATTGGGTTTATTTTGTATTTTATAAGTAAAAGGGTAGGGGTAAGCAAGTACTCTTTTATCATTATGACAACTTGTTAAATGAACACTCCCCTACTTCGGAAACCCCATGCATATGACTTCTGGTAAAAATTTCAGTTGTAAGGAGTGAAAAGTGTTATGATAACTATCCTTATCAAGTTTTTTCCATGACAAGACCTTCCCTTTAACACCCATCAGCAAATCAGACTTTTATTTACGGACATCAGGATGTTGTAGGAAGGGGGCGTGGCTGAATCAGGATTGAAGATGACCTCTTTCTCCACGATTCCTTAATGTTACGATAAAAAATTAACACAAGATGGTTTCATAAGCGTGACATTTTTGTAAATAAGCCCAAAAACAATCTTCCTAGAAATATAAATATTCTTTAAACCAGAGTGCCCTTATCAACGCCATGGTGAAAAAATATTTTGAAAATTCCAAGACCCGTACACAAACAAAAATTATGGCTTAAAACTTTCTAAATGCATACGGTAAGCTGACAAAATATAACTTTCCTTCCTAAATCAAATAGATTTTCTAAGATTTTGGGTTTCGATTGCCAGCTTCGGAATTTCCCATACTGAGCCCTTATGCGGAATCGTCTTTTTGCCCTTTTATCGCACGAGCACGAGTGATTTTGCCTCACTCGCTTATATATCCGTAATGAGGTTGTATAGTGAACCTATTGCTCTAGAGAACTCCTTAGCAACACCGTTGAAAACTGGCTGTAAGAAACAAAGATGGCGAACAATGTGAATCAGAATGAAAAGCAAAGCAGTCAGGAAGACACGGAAGCAAAATCGTGTTTTATTCATTTTAAAGATGTTTCACTATCTTTACCAATTCTTTCGGAAACATGTCTAAAGAAGTTAATATCGTGTCGTTAGAGATGGGCTGCTATAAGCGGTGAAAAACGGGTTAATGCCCCCAAACTGGCACCAAAGCTTTTGTTTTCTTTTTTTCCAGAAATTCTAAAGCCGGGTGTAATTTTTTAGGAACAAAGCAATATGACGACGAGAATCCAATGTCACGAAATAAATTTTCAAAATAAATTAAATTTAAGAGTATACTAATATTTCGCCCCGGAATAAAGGGCTTCATCAGAGTCACTCTGATGAAGCCCTGTATGCCGGGGCGAAATATTAGTATACTCTTAAATTTAATTTATTTTGAAAATTTATTTCGTGACATTGGATTCTCGTCGTCATATTGCTTTGTTCCTGTATACCTTTCATTTTAAAATCTCATTGCAAGATTCACAGAATCCGGCGGACAGCCTATCCTGCGGTTTTTCCTTCTCACACTTTGTAATTTTTTAGCTTTTTTTCTAAAGCCGATTCACCAAAACAATCTTAGGAGTGCACACCTCCGTCGTTTTGGTATCCAAGTACCCCCTCCCCCCCCCCGGGGTTAATGCCGAAAAAAATACGAAGTATTTCTAGACGACGAGTGTTGCCTTAAAAAGAAATGTGCTATATCATTCTTTAGGTAACTGTGCTTAGTAATCTCTTAACCCTATCCAGACTAGGCTTTTTGAAACTTTCGGGAGACTAGGGGGGGGCACAAAGTGCCCCCCTCCGTAATTTCTTTGTCCCTCTAGCTAGGACAATGAACTTTGTTTGGATGGTACTCTTATCTGCTCTCCACATTTTAGTATTTTTGTTCAATTTTTAAGTCACGTGGTTTTACGATGACGTCATCATAATGGTGGCCGGGTGAAGCAAAAATTTAGAAAATTTTAGAAAATCTTAAAATATTCATTAATTCCAAAGCATTGGGCTAAGATATTAAAATAAGCAAATTTGATGCATTTTCTAATAGAAACAAGAAGATTGACACAATTTTAATGCTACTTCTCAAAATTATTAACGTTCCAAACAAAAGAACTCAACATATTTTGTATTTGGCTATAGTTTTTTCTATATAACTAAATGATCGATACAACCAAATGTCATGTTTGAGTTCATTTTTAATGCCTTAGCAGACAAATTATTCTAATCTTGCAGTTTTAATAATGTAATACCTATAAATATGTCAACAAATGTGTGCGCATGCGCAGAAGAAAAATCATAGAAAAGGATGTTGAATTTGAATTTTCTGGTTAGAATCATGAAAAGAGCACAAATTAATGCCTAGATACTAATTTTCATCAATAAATCTACTTTTGTTGCGAATCCGTGGCAGATTGAACTATTTTTTACTTGACTAGTTTTGAAAACGCCCCTACACAACCCCCTGATTAATAATAAAAAAATTATCTTTTTATATGAACATGTGACAGATAGGTTAAAACTAAAAGTCAGGAAGTCTGAGGGGTATTGCTTTGAAACTCCTGAAATTATGAAAGAAAAACCAACTAGGGGGGCACTTTGTGCCCCCCCCCCTAGTCTGGATAGGGTTAAAAATTCCCATGGCTTTAGCTTGGTTGCTATGTCTTTACCATAGAAGACATATATTGAATATGGGAATTTAATCAAAGAAATCGATCATTGTCCAAGTTGTACAACGAGTAACAGCTTGGCTTAGGAAATAGATCGAGAAACCTGATCCAGAATCTCCTGGTGCCAGCACAAATTGACGGAGTTTCGTTTTTTATATGGCCTAAACTAACCAAACAAGGTCCAAATGTAAACGAAGACCTTCTCAGAAACATTACAAAGAGAGAAACTAGCCGTTGAAGGAAAAACAGCTGTAAAGGACATTTTTGAGGATATGAGAAATAAATTATTGGCAGATTTATTCTTTAGAAGCATCATCAAGAAAATACAAAGTTTGATCGTATCGATAATCTATTCCAAATAATAGAAAATAGACGCAATTATAAATTTTATTAAAGCTCGTTTTACCAGCAAAGTTTGAAAGTTTTTCAAAAATGGAACCTTTTTCGTTAAAAACACTATATTTCTTAAAATGTTAAGGATCAAATGTTACAAAATAATATCCCAACAGTACAAAATTGCTTGATATTTTATTTCTAGTTAATAGTTCTTCTGTTGATATTCCAATGTTAATGTTCATTAATAAACCGTGTTTCATTTATTCTTCTCCCCCATCCAATTTTGGATACTTATTAAATCTAAAAAGGAACTTTCGTTATAAGCTATATTATAAAGGTTATTTTCTAAAACTTCGCAAGACCTTTCCAATTTAAAGTCAACATTACAAGAGATGAGAGTATGGGGCATATTTGATAAAACAAAACTTAAATATATTGCGTCGGATTTTCCTTCAGTTAAAATCTATTTTAATACAGTTTCTGGCCATCCCTAAGACACCATAACTCTATAATTTTTCTTGTCGCCAACCATGGTGACAGCCTTTCCTAAGCCCTTTCAAGTCTTTGATATTTGGCCCCTCCACTTTCAAATACGTTTCGCCAGCCCTGCTGTTGACATTTATGTTGACAAAGAACGTCATAAACAAACCTGTGACAAAAATAGAACCCAGAAAGCCGAAGTTATGCCAACTCATCATTTAATGACAATAAGATTTTGATGACGTCATGCAAAATTTCTGATGACGTCATAATGAAAATACTGATGTCGACAAATCATGCTTAAATATACATCAATTGAAAGCATGCAACGAGACGAGTCGAAATATTTAACTTGCGTCAAAAAATGACACTCCAGTAAAGAGCTAGCAATTGTTTTGTCTGACTTTTTACCGTTAAATGGCGTCATCAGTCCCGTGACACCCAGGCATTTTCAAAAGTCACCTGGCAGATTATGAAAGCCTAGACTCCATACTACAAAAATCCGTTGAGAAAGCAAACATTAGCTTGAATGTCAGATTGTCAGGCTATATGTCCTGTCTAGTAGGGAAAATTGACACAAGACAAACTTTACCCAAGGAGGGCCCGGCTTTTTGGCCTCCGATGTAACGAACTACCGATAAAGGATCAATTACCTTTGCCTGATTAATCCTTTATTGATTTAAAAAACATGAGGGTGTTTGAATAACCTCAAAACTTTTTTCAACTAAACGGATTTTAACTGAAATTTCTGTCAGGATACTTAAAATGTGTACTATTGGAGGTGTGCTGTCAGGATACTATTGGAGGTGTGACACCCCCACACCCCCCGGTCGCAACGCCCCTTCAGAAAATGTTTTAAACTAACAGAAATTTTGAAAATAGAAAAAGTCCAAAGTAAACGAAGGTTTCCAAAGTTTTTTGTTCAAGTCTGAAATCGTTGCTTTGCGGTTTTTTTGTATATCTTAAGTTAGGAAAAATTTTTGACAACAATGGCCCTGGGCGCACTGGTTTCTGACATACAACTCATTGTACGGTATTTTTAAAAGGGGAAAATCAAGAATACTTTTTCAAGTTTGACAAAGATAATCCACTTGAAAATTCGAGCGCGCTGCAGGTCATGTGTGAAATGGTTGTTTGGTTAATGTAAAGTGGGATAAAAAAAGAACGATTTGACTTTGGGTGTTGTGTGGCGCCAGAAAAACGCGTTAATTGCTAACCATTTCCGTTTTCCACGGCTCGTCATGCTCTGGGACAGGAGGGTGGAGCGTTTGAAGTATTAAGTCCTGGGCGCACTGTTATCTTTGACAAAGGTAATCCGATTTCCGCTTAAAATTTATTGCGCATGGCATTGTGTTGGAAATGGTTGTTTGCTGTGTGATTAATAAAAGTGGTTGCGGTTTACCTGCCTTGAACACTGAATTTGACTTTACAAAGCAGGTAACATAACATCATGGACGAGGAAGATGTATTCGAATTCGTTTCTGCATGGTCTCTCACAGCCAATGTGCTTTTGAATTCAGTTTCCCAACTGCCATGTTTTCAGATGGCAATCACAGCTCAGCAACAACAACAAAGTAATCTCCAACTTGTTATCCGCAATCGCCAGAGACGAAAATCGAAGCGAAAACCACTGTTTTGGATAGTTCCTCGCCCGCCTAATTCTTGGTTAGAACACACAATTATTGATGAAAGTATACCTGAATACGAATTCAAACGTCGTTTACACGTAACAAAAGCGACATTTTGGGCGTTAGCCAGGGTTTGCAAGAATAATATCACAAGAGAAAACACCAATTTCAGAGCATCTCTTTCCCCAGAAAAAATTTTGGCTATTGCACTTTACAGATTGGCCCATGGTGTTTCGTACCGGGTTTGTGCAGACGTTTTTAATGTTGGAAAAACAACTGCTAGAGAAACGTTTGAAGATTGTGTGAGTGCATTGGACACTGTTAAAGGTAATTTTATAAAGTTTCCTTCCACATTGCAAGAAAAACAAAATGCTATTGATTCTTTTGCTGAGAGATCAAGTTTACCAAATGTTATCGGTGCAATTGATGGAACCCATATACGCATAAAGGCCCCTAAAGAAAACAGAGAAGATTACCTCAGCCAATACCATCAATATGATGTTGTTTGCCAAGGTGTGGTTGATGGTCACACCCGTTTTCTTGACATTGTAGCAGGCTTCCCTGGCTCAATGCACGACTCCAGAGTTTTAAGAAATACCAAAATATCTCGTTTTCTTGATGAAGGATTTTCTGTTCCTCAAGTAAAAGTTAACGGAAAAATAGTTTCCCCATACCTTGTTGGTAATAGTGCCTACCCTTTGATGACTTCTATTTTAAAGCCATTCTCTGACAGCACTACTGACTCAGCTGAGAAAAAATTTAACATCGAGATTTCCCGGGCTCATGTACCAATTGAATGCGCCTTTGGGGTTTTGAAATCCAGATTTCAGATCTTAATGAAGAAAATAGATGATACTCTAGAGCGATCAAACCAAATAATTGTTGCATGCTGTGTTTTGCACAACATCTGCATTGGAAATGGAGATGAATGGGAAATCCCAGAAGTGGAAAATGATACCAAAGTTGCTATATCTGGGGAAAATGATCGATTTAATGGCAAAGAACTGAGAGAAACAATAAAAGAATATATTTTCAACATAAATTAGCAATATTGATTTTTTAAAGAGCATTTATTAAGAATAACAAAGATATAACATGATCAATGTATTTTGAATTTTTTTCTGTAAATCAGGTTTCAGTGCATTAGTGTTACATTTTGTTTTTATCTGATATTTTATCAAGTCAAGGGGCAAGTCACACCATAAATTCTTAAAAATCCATTCAAATATAAATTAATGTCATTACAGCTCAATAAATCTTTTCAAAGCCCAAGGAAACAGTATTTTTACCATTAAGTCAATTCAACAAGCCATACCTATCATCTCAAATTTTCTTTAAAAAAATTACAGTGTTTAGATCTAATAAATTTATGAAAAATTCTAAAATTTCAGCTTAAAATTCCAATTGGTTGCTGAGATATTCAAATTTAAAATTCATCAATTTTTCTACCAAAATTGCCATGGCAGCCATTTTGAATTTCCTGTCTGCCAAACACTTCTTTATGGATTGATTCCTCTATGAATAATTCACTGACTTCTCAATTCAAATACAACTTTGCACATACATTATAGGGTGATTAGTTATCTCAGAAATATCAATGCTATTTTCTAAAATCATTCCCTAATTGGCACCCAGATAAAGTTGTAGGGACCTTAATAACACAGGCAAGCTGGCACAAAGCACTTATCCTCTCATCTAAGCCAATGGAATGATCTTGATCAAAAAGCTGGGTGCATAAACTTTACTTTAATATCACAATTTGTTTCATCAATGTGGCATGCAATACCAAGCCACACATGATCATTTTAGTAACTGACCACTCAATCAACAAATTTTGACATCAAAGGATGCTTTTAATTTGTGTCAGGAGAAAATAACTGGGGTTAAGGTCTTTTTTCTTGAAAAACAGCCAACAGATTTGAATGAGCAGGTAGCTGGAAGTCTTCCTTGAACTTATATTTACCACTAATATGAACCACTGTCAAGGAGTGTTATTGCAGCAAAAGAAGTTCCCAGTGATCAAGGATATGAAATAACGTATGAGTTGATTTTAGGAGCTACACTATCAAGACACAAGGGAAAAGAAAATACTAAAGCTTCTGACCTTCTGATCAGTCACTAAGACGATCATGTGTGGATTGATATAGCACAACACATTGATGAAACACTGATAAAATAAAGTAAAATTTATGCACCCAGCCTTTTGATCAAGGTCATTCCATTGGCTTAGATGAGAGGATAAGTGCTTTGCACCAGTAACACATCTTGCCTGTGTTATTAAGGCCCCTACAATTTCATCTGGGCACCAATACTAATTTACAGGTAATGAGCATCTTTTGATTCAATCCGAAATAAATAAGTATGAAATATTGAAACATTTATGGTACTGTATTTGTTTAACTAATATCTTGAGGTAAAGCTTAGTATTTGTGCTTGACAAATAATTTTGAATAATGAATATGCTTTATTAACACATGTACTTTTAGCTCTTTGTTGGCAAATCTTAACAATCTTAATAACTCATTTGTTCCAAGATTGTCAAACAGGTTCACTTGATAAATTGTCTGAACCTATTTTGATGTTAAATTATGATATAAGATATCAAAAGAGGCTTTCAAACATCAAACTTGTTACACAATTTCAAAGTCATTATTGCCTCAACTATCAACATATTTTTTTACAAAAGTTGGTGAAGAATAAATGAAAAATAGAGTACCATCTCAGTTTATCAATATGTTGAGATTCAAAAGATGGCAAAATATGCCTCATCTCTTGAGGGGCATTAGGGAATTATTTTAGAAAATAGCATTGACATTTCTGAGATAACCTAATACCCTATAATGTATTAGCAAAGTTGTATTTTGATTGATAAATCAATTAATAGAGGAATTAATCCATAGAGAAGTGTTTGGCAGACAGGAAATTCAAAATGGCTGAATTTTAAATTTGAATATCACAGAATCAATTAGAATTTTAAACAGAAATTTTGGATTTCTTCATAAATTTAGTAGATCTAAACACTGTAAAAAATGTCAAGCAATTCTGAGATAATGGGTGTCAAAGGTCACTTTTGCTTGTTGATTTGGCATGGAATGTCTCCATCACTAAATCTGAAAAACCTTTTAAAAAGAACATCGTTTTCAAGCGGTTTGGTCCTCTCAAGAATCAATCAATTTAATCCAAATTTAAGCAGTTTCTGTTTTGTGTTTCTTGTGGCTACTATCTTATAAATACAAATCAATGATGGGAATATTGAGATCATAAGTGTAGTAGTCAAATGGGGGTAATGGGCGTGATTCCCCCAGCATTTTTGTCAACATACAGAAAATGCCCTGATATTGTCAAAGACACCCAATTTTATAGAAAGGAGTGCCTTTGAACTTTCCAAGAACTTCTAATGTCTCTAATTGATAAGATCAATACCGTAAATCCTCGAATTAGCCCCCTGTGTGCTTATTTATTTTTGATATTTTTTTATGGGGGTTTATTTGAGGGGGGGGGCTTATAAAATTATTGTAGATATTAAGATGACATTATTAAAAGGCCTCGTTTATTTTAGCAGGAATTTCTTTATGAGAATTTAATCAATTATTATTAAAAGTATGACTTTTTTGGTAATTCAATAAAACGTTAAAGGCAACCTCAGATGGCAAAAACCATCAAAATGAGGGGTTTCAATTCGAAAATTTACGTTAGCAGTGGGGGCTTATTCGAGGGGGGTTTATTGACAATTTGTAGTTTTAGGATGGGGGGCTTTTTCGAGGGTGGGGAGCTTTTTCAAGGGTGGGGGGCCAATTCGAGGATTTACGTTATATGTACTTTGGCAATATAACATGATAACACAACAAAAAATAACATTCACTGAGTAGCATAACATGATTAATATATTTCATTTTCATCAGAGTCGCTTTGCATTTGAAGATTCTCTGGTCTCTTTCTTCTACGGGTACTGAGCCTTGGCATCTTATCTCGTGTGTGACTGGTCATAAATGCACACAGGCCGCGTGACAGTTGTTCCAAAATCTCGGTTTGCCTTCTGGAATTTTGTTCCATTCTTTCCGCTACATTAACCAGTTGTTCACTTTGAGCAGTCATTTTTGCCAATGCTAATTCAAGTTTCTTTTCCCCATCTCCTCCTGTCTCGTCTTCATTAACGCGACCCTTTCTCTTTCGTTTTCTTTCATGTCTGCTATCTATGTGAGGTGACTTTGCAGCCTCCAGATTTTTCTCTGGTCCCCTTGGCTCTACTGTTTCTAATGTGTGTTCAAATAAGGTAAATGGCGCCTCTTCTCTTGGACTTTCTTCTTGAACCAAGTCACTTTCCTTTTTCACGGCAAAGAATGGAGTATCTTTTTCACCTAAAACTAAATATGTTGTTTCTGGATCCGGCACATCTTGAGACTGATCATCGGAGTTTTCATTCTCGACACCAGCACCAACAACATAAGGAAAATTAACTACCTCTCCGGTACCCAAGACACCATCAATCACTTCGAAAAAATCGCAATCTTTGTTTTGACCTCCAGATTGGCTTTTGTTCCACTCACACACCGTCTTATACTTTTCAATGTGGTACTTAACCTGAATGAAACAAAGAACAAAATTAGTTTATATCATACAGTTCTTCTTTATACCCTTGAAACCAGAGCACCCAAATCATTCACTAAAAACTTTGTAAAGAAACTTTAAGTACCGTAAACCCTTTATTAAGCCACCTTTCTGTATTTATCCCTTCCTTATCAAGAAAAACCTCAAATTGAGCCCCCACTCTCTATTAAGCGTCCCCACTTTAGCCTTCTTTATTCCATTTCAAAATGGGACAATATTCTTTATTTTGTAACCCAAAGTCTCAGAATTTGCTCATTTTTGGTAGAGAAGTGGATAATCATGAGATAAACACACTTACAAAATTTTACTTCACCATCTTTTGTAATTTTAAAAATAGAGCAATTTGAATTTTTCCTGATTCTCAGCATTTTTGCCAATGTCCACCATTTAGAATTTAAGCTTAATGCTAAATATACTAGATGAAGGCCTCTATTTACCATCTTAATTTAAAAAATCATGTTATCCAGGCCTTCCCGGGAAAGGCGTCCGGTCGCACTCGCACGCGCTGGTACACGCTTCCCCACACCGAGGCGTGTGTTTAAACGCACGCCTGTTTTTGGAATCATTTGTTTGTTTTTTAACCAAAGCGCTGGAAACTATAAGGTGACCAAAAAACAAGACATTGTTTTGTGTTTTTTTATGCACGGTCTTGTCCACCGTACTGGGTTTTGAAGAGCTGTTGTGACGAGACTGGAATGCAATCAAATACGGAACAAATGACCGTAGCATCAGAGCTAGTAGTAGTCAGGACAGAGCGCATTTTTTATCATAGATCTGTTTTAGCATGCACATGTTTTTGAAATACCATTTTCGAATGGTAAATTAAGTTGAATTTTTAAACAAAAGTCTTCCAGTTTAGACAAGATTTGGGCCGCGTTTCTTCTGATCTGCACTCGTAAATTTGGCGTCTTCAGCCAGAAAAGTAAAGGGAGACCCGCCATAATCCAGAAAAGGAGCTCGCCATATTCCTGAAATGGGGCAATAATGACATTTTGGGCTATACTATTTAAGCCCACGACAATGAGCAATATATAACAAAGATTTGGTGCAAGTTGTGTGCGAAATATCTGATCATCAGGCATCCATCATTCTAAGGAGCTGCAATTTTTATGTGAAAGCCTTCGCTTTCTTTACGCTATTGGTTTTACACAAGTGATTTCAGTATCCAGTTCCTCACGCCAGCTGGGTTAAAGATAAGCGGAGCACAACGCAACGCAACGCTAAACAACCCTCCTCAGAAGGGTTTACGCAATATGGCATATTAATCCGACGAGGATGTCCCGTTCTTCCACATTATTTTTACAAGGTGATTCAGTCAGCTTACAATACATGATTAGCTGCTATCAAGAGAAGAGATGTTTCGATGACAAATTATTTAATGATGTTTCATTTTCATATGAAAACGGAAAAACTTGGAAAACGGCAGGTTGTGACATGAAATTTTCAAGGGTTACACTTAGAAACAGAACGATAGCGGTCTGGATTCAATTCAAAGAGAGGGAAATCTGCAATATAATTGTTCTGTTTCAAGCATTTGCACTGAAACATTTCTTGCCGTTTTCAAATCGTACCAATTTCAAATCGTGCCGTTTTCAAATCGTGTCATTTTCAAAACTATTTTCATGTCCCTTTTGATGAGACACTATTGAAAGTTGGGGCCAAAATATTAACAGTTTAAAGGGTTTCATGAAGACTGACACAATTTTTGTTGGCAAGAGGAATTGCTAGGAACTGCATCTAAAATATTTTTTCGGCAACAAATTTAGTAAAGCTCCCTGCCAGTATTCATAAGCTTTCCTTTATGGTTATGCCACCAGAGATATTTATAGTGAAAGTTGTGTGAAACTGAAGAATGGAGGTTTTTGAGGCTCCATATACTTTGTCATTAAACCTTTGTAGAAATAGGACAAAACACAAAAGCACTCCATCACACTCCAAAAACATTCTAGGTGTGCGAAATGCCAAAATTGTGCTAATTTACTCACAAAAAGGCCTCTTTTTGACTAACTTATGTATCAGGAATCCAAAAACAGTTATTGAAAATTTGTCAGACATACCCAGAGCCTTTAATTAATGAGTTGGCGAGGAGCCAGGGCCCACGCCACGAATTTCAAGGTGGAGGGGGGCAAGTTCTTTGAATAGAACTTGAATTTAATGCTACAAAACAGGGCCTCTTTGTAAATATTTTTGCTTACCAAAAAAGTGGGGGGGGGGGTAATGACCCCTCCGGCCCCCTGGTGGCGTATGCCCTGGGAGCGGTTGCTGTCAAAGCAACAAGATGTCAGATTGAGCTTTAGCCATAAGGAAATGTTTTGCTAAAAAAGCAGGATTGCATTTGTCTTTATGAAAATAAAGCCTTTTCAGTTCTAGGCACTTCAAGCACCATTTTCTTCCTTACTTGTTTAGAGTATACTCATAATCAAGCTTTTTAGATTTAAAAAGGAGCCAAAATTAAATGGAGGAGAAAATAAATGAATCAAGCTTTAACAAAACCATTAACATTGAAATATCAAAAGAATCACTGTCAACTCAAAATAAAAGATTATGCAATAAAAATTCTTCATTTCGCATATTCTTAAAATTTTTCTTTCCAGCAGTTTCTTTTCCTTCAACAGTTTTTGAGAAACTTCCTGCCAACAAACAGGCATTGGGAGCGAAGTTTAGGTTATAGAAAAAACAAGACTCCATCATTTGGTGCAGGCAACAAAGTCTTTCTGAATCAGTTTTCTCGATTTATTCCCATAGCTAAGCTGTACTTGTTGTACCACTTGGACAATGACCAACTTTCTTGACCGAATTCCCATTTTCAATTTTTTTTGTCTTCTTTGGTAAATACATAGTTACAGAGCTTAATCTGAGGTCATTTTTAAAATATTACTATGTACACTTACAGAATGGTAGACTAGAATTCTTTGCACTTTGCCTAAGAAAATTATTTTGCTTTGCAGAAAAATGGAGGGGCCATGGCTACCCTGCCACCCCACCACTCCCCCCCCCCTGTTTTGCCAGCCCTGCTAAAAAACAGAGAACGGCATTGAGGGATCAAGTATGTTACTTGCCTGTGTTACAATGACTGTTGAGCTGCTTTGATTCTTGATATTAATGAAGATGAAGGGACTTTCAAATAAACATCATGCACCCACCAGGACCCAATCCGAGCATTACATATGCTGGGTTTCATATTTACACATGTTTTGCACGATTGATTCATCCAAAAAAACCACAGGTCAAACTTACAGCATCAACTACAATGACTATGAAGTGGCATGTCGACTTTTCCACGGCTAAGGATCATTTGTAACTATTCTTTGCTATCATTGACAATAAAATAATGATTGATTCATTGTTTTTCGCAGCTCAATGTATTTCATGGGGGGTATTTCCTTAAATAAAAATTTGTTTTTACTAACAATTCTTGTGATATAATACCCAGTTTTTAAAGTGCAAATAACTGGAATACTCCAAATTTTAGTAGTCTTTGTATTTCATGGCATATTTCCTCATATGAAAATTTGTTTTTGCTCGTCATTCTTGTGATATTATACACATTTTGTCAGTTGCAATTAACTCAAAATATTTTCTGATAGTCCAAAGAATACACTTTGAGAATATTACAAGCTCTCTTTGTTCTATGATTCAAGCTATCAAACTTTTTCAATATTTTTATTCACATCAGTTAGGAATAAATTCAAACAAGTCTTGGTTATCTTGAACCCCAAATTACACTTTAACGCATGGTTATCTGCTTTATTTAAGGAAGTTGACAAATTCTGGTTAAATATTTGAAATACGAGCAAATATGGACAAATATAGAAAAGTTTTAGCTTTTGATAAAAAGCCCCACCCATTGATTGGTAAACTGGGTGCAGCATATTTGGCTAAAATGGGTCACTTTTGAAACAGCTACAAAAAGGATATCATAAAAAAATTTTCATGTAGTGTTTTCTCCAAAGTTGCTCTTTGTGGCAAAAAATCATGAAATTCTAAGACCATGGGTTAGAAATCTTGAAAGTATCTGATAATTTGATATGGAATGACTCTTTGCTTTACTCTCCACAATTGCATAAAATGAAAGTCTTTACTTTAATAAAAACAAATATAACTCTACTAAGTTTTTGTAAAAAATTCGTTTTAGCTAAAGCTCAATGCACAGAAAATTTGAAATTGATAACAGGTGTGCAACATGACAAAAATTTGCATAACAAATTTTTGCTATGACAACAACCACCAGCCACAACACTAAAATTGATTAATCTAAGGCTGTTGGTGTGCCTGACAGGTTTTCTATAGCTAATTTTATTTTCCTGATACATAAATTGTTCAAACTACCTGTGCTTTTTAAAATTAAGATGATAAATAAAGGCCTTTATTTAGTAACTTTAACATCAGGCTTAAATTAAAAATGGTGGACATTGGAAAAATGTTTATCTCATGATTATCCACTTCTTCAACAAAAATGAGCAAATTCTGAGACTTTGGGTTACATGTCTTTCATATGGAATGACCTGGTTGTCAATTGATCCTGGTTATTCTGATAAAAATAAGGAACTTACAGTTTATCAATTAGACTTTCAAAGCTACTAAGGGAGCTTCTAGAAACATTTGTATGACACTTCATACCAAAAAATAGACAAAGGCATTTTTATTTCATAAGCCGCCTCTCTAGGACTGAAAAAGAAATGACAACCCCTACCCCCGGGGGGGGGGGGGGGGGGGAGGGACCATAATACTTCAGTTTCCGAGTTGGCTAATGTTCTATCAGAACAAAAGTCATCAATGCTCGTTCCGGCAGCTTGATTTGAATTTGTATAAAAGATGGTAAACATCAATTGGAATTACCTTGCGCTTGATTTGATCGAATGTTCTTTCAGTGTCAAACGTTTTGTTGAAATTCTGAACTATCTTTTTCCAAGCTTTTCGAGAATGAGCACTGTTTAAATAATTGTAGTTATCCGCCCATAACTGTAATAAGTATTTAGTCGACTCCTCGGACCATTCCGTTCTTTTCTTTTTCAATTTTCCCAAGTCCTGCTCATTTTCGCTGGCAGCACCGTTAGAGCTCGCTGTTGTTTGTGCATTTTCTTGAAATCGTGGGTCTTGAAAGGCCAT
This sequence comes from Rhopilema esculentum, assembly GCF_057945365.1. Classification (NCBI taxonomy): domain Eukaryota; kingdom Metazoa; phylum Cnidaria; class Scyphozoa; order Rhizostomeae; family Rhizostomatidae; genus Rhopilema; species Rhopilema esculentum. The sequence goes on along the minus strand of NC_142832.1, from coordinate 7,306,123 downwards.
TAAACAATTGTGTTCCATCGGGTTCCCAAAATAAATCACAGGGTGAAACGGTTGTCCATTATACGGCATTCGAGAGTTATTTTGTCGATTCCGTGTCAGGAATGACTGGCTTTGTGATAGATTTGGATTTCGCCTGTTTCTCCGATCCATATCTGAAATTATAACGCACTTCAACCTTTGAATCTGGTGAGAACGGCCGAAGGTTTTTGCTTAAAACCGAAACATGTACTCTGTGTGGGCTGTGTTGCGAAAAAATTCGTCAATTGCTAATGATTACTGTTTTCCAGAGATCGTCTTTCTCTTCGGCAGCATGGCGAGGATTGAGCGATTAGTGAATTTCGTTCAATAGCAATTTTGGTGGGCGCACTAGAAAATCAGCGTTTGTTTACTGACGAGCTTAATCTCTTATGTCTATGAACAAAGGGATTAAGTTCGTCGGAAGTATTTGCGAAAATCTTGTTCAGTGCCTCAAACGTTCCGTCGTCCACCCCAGAGCAAGAAGACTCTGGAAAACGGAAATGGTTAGCAATTAACACATTTTTCTGGCGCCACACAACACCCAAAATCAAATCGTTCTTTGTTTTATCCCACTTTACATTAACCAGACAACCATTTCACACACGAATTGCAGTGTGCTCGAATTTCCAAGCGGAAATCGAATTATCTTTGTCAAACCTGAAAAGTATTCTCGATTTTCCATTTTGAAAAAGATAACGAGTTTAGCATACTGGAAAAGCCAGACCCTATGACCCTAGGACTAATAATAACTACGAAGAACCAAAAACGACTCTTTTTAATGCTTTCATGTTGACAGCTTCGGAAGCATTCCGACTTTGGCTCAAACGCATTTAACAATTGTGTCTCCTGTCCTTTCATGATTTCCACCAGTCGAATTTCGCACCGAATTCGCTACGAATTTTGTTCAAAAGCGTTTAAGATTCTTGATTTCCATGAGACTGCAAAATGCTGCGATGTTTATAGAATGTTCTCTCAAATTTAATGACATATAAAAAATATTTATGACGAATATCAAGCAAATTTGCCATATTTTGATTGGTTATCAATAAGCTGTTATAAGCTGAAAATATTGCTATAAGGATCTCAAAAGAAGCTGTTCTTGTACATTTTTGCAGGTTAACCTCAAATTGGTTTTTGGCAAAAAGATGCTCATGGATTCACCCAAAAACGTTAAATCCAGAAATATTATTTTCCGCAAACTTAATTTCCTTATACTTTCATGCCATCATTTGCTCTTACTTTGTTATGATTAAATGTGTATATGATAATCTATTTCATTGTTAATAAATTTTTTATGGAGAAATCAGCAGCTGCCCCTCCCTCTACGAGTTGAAGCAAGTCTGGCGCCCCTTTTTGGAAATTGTGCACCCCTTTTGAAGAATGAGAATCAGATGAAAAAAGGTTCTTGGACTGATAGGTTAATTCGCTTCAAGGATTACCTCAAAGTTATGTTTTTTATTCTGAAAATGGATCTGAAATTGTTGTATACAGCGTACTCTCGTCACCAAATTTTGAAAATGTTTGTACTTTTTTCGTATATTTCCCGTGTTTCTAATAGACTAACCCCCCTACCTCCCTAAAACAATGTTGCTTTCAATGCAGTATATCACAGCAATCGGTAGAAAAAGGTTTGCCACGAAAGTATGTCTTAACTTTGCTGTGACACAACATTGTTTGAAGCAGAGGGGGGGGGGGGGGGGTGAGGGAGGGGAACGGATGCATGCAAACGTTGAAAATATCACAAGTGTTCCAAGCGTTTTGGCAGTGATTGTAGGTTCAACTAAGGTGACAGTTACACTATACCGGATTGCTATCGAAGCGTAGTAACTTGCATATCGGATAGGGCAGTGACGTCGGAACGAAATTCATATTTGGGGGAGGCTGCCTATAGTTTTCTTTCTCACTCGTTACACTGTTATAAATGAAACATACTGCACTTTGACAATTATCGATAGTGAACAATGGTGATTTCTGAGATTCTTTTGCAGTTGAATAATGCCCAACGAAAATCATCTGAACATTTTCGTATTTGGATTTCATCTCTCCCCAAATTTCATTGACGTGGCCCTTGGACGAAACGCATAGCTACTTTAAATACATCAGATAGCTAGCAACGCAATCTAGCTATCCATCCAACGAACCACTTCACTTATCGCTCAGTTTTCAGGCTTGTTTTCGTCATTTTATGCAGTAGTTATTGAAAACGAATTAACAACAGCATACAGCCTCGTAAAAATCATCAAATGATTTAATCTGGTGCATTTTACGCATGAGTTTACAAAAGTACACTGCATTTTTACCAGAAATGAAAAGGAATGAAGGCGTTTCAGCAAGCGGAGCGTCGTAGTGTAACTGCTATCCCAAATATCACTCTGGAGTAAAAGTTACTTAGGCCTAAGGAACACCCGCATTAATTGCGAGGAGACTGGTAGCCTTCAGCTGTATGATTATTTTGATATGATTATTGAACTTTTTTGCAGCTTGGACCGGCTCCATGTCATTATCAATGTTGTTCCTATTGACGCCGATTACCTTCAGAGTCTTCGACCTGATTGGCTATAGACTCTCACTACTACTTGGAGGAACATTAATTGGCCTTTCACTCGTGGCGACATCATTTGCATCCAGTATTTTCGAAACCTATTTCACACTTGGACTTGTGTTTGCGATAGGACAAAGTTTGTGTTATTTTGCTCCGTTGTTGATTTTGCCCCTCTATTTCAAAAAGAACTTATCACTGGCCCACGGAATAGTGATGTGTGGGAGTAGCCTCGGAGGCCTCGCTCAGGCTCCTGGTCTCGGTTTCATCTTGCAAAAGTATGGATTCAGCAGTGGAATGCGGCTGTCTAGCGTGACTGCACTGGTTATAATAGCGGTATCTGTCTTATTTAAGCGACCTGGGGAGAGTTTTGGGCCTAATCCATTGAAGTGCAGGAAGGAGAGAAGGAAAGAAATAACGACCAAGAGTAGAAATGAAGAGATACCTTTACTAAGAAACTATGCTTACATCATGTATACTATTGCTTCCATGTTGTCATGTTTTGGGATCTTCATACCCTTTGTGCATTTGGTGAGTGGAAATTATTTGCCTCATTTTCCTTACCCTATTCTGTCACTCAACATCCTTGAGCTATTCGAATTTATAAACAAAGCTGCATCATCTGACACACTGGCACAAACAATATCGGTAATCTATCCTTGACTTCTTTTTCTTTCTTGTTCTTGATTATTCCTTTGTTAAGAACAGTGAATTTAGAAACCGAAAAATGATTGTTGTTTACTTTAGGTGCGGTTAGCGATGGATGCAGGCATTCCATATCATATGGCCGTCTTTCTACCAGGTATCATTTCATTTGCGCAAGCTGTTGGTAAAGTTACCTTTGGTAAGCTTGCATCGCTTCCAAAAGGCAACAAACTCTCTCTAAGCAAATGGGCTGCAATCATCACAGCTGTTCTAACGACCTTTGTCCCAATACTGACCTCTTTCATTTGGCTCACTGCGTATTCATTACTGTATGGTTTTGTTGATGGCGGTATGGCAGCGTGTACTATGCTTATCGTCAGAGATCTATTAACCAAGGAGCAATTTAATAGAGGATACAGTTTATATCTTATCTGCAACTGCTTTGCCCTCCTTGCTGGACCACCGTTTGCAGGTATGTTCAACCTGTTATTTGCCATAAATAAACAGGTATAATTCGTTCAAAAGTATATGTTAAATAGTATTGATCTATGTACCCAAATATAGAGGCATTTGTTGGATAGCTTTAAAAACACAGTAGAAGTGAGTTAAATGATATTTATTGAGTGATAGGACCAAAGAAGGATACTGCTTCTAGGAGCAAGCTGTTTCAGAAATTAAGATTTGAATTCGTTTTCAGGCTGCGTAAAACAGAAAATTTAATGTCACAGTTCAGATCCTCACTCTTAATGCGACTCTTTCTCTGCATGTCTCTTTGTGTGTAATTATATAAATTCGTTTTTATATAAATTCATTTCAGGATATTTGTACACGGTTTCAGGAAATTATTCCCTGGCTTTCTTTATTTCTGGTGGCTTTGCTGCTTTGGCAGGCTTTTCGATGTTTGCTGTGCAGTATTTCCATTCGAAAAATAAAAGGACTTCTTTTTCCAACTTATTGACAAATGGCTGCAATACCCAGAAAGGCAAGAAGATTGTCAGCTTCATGCAGAATTACTCCAAACCATATCAATTGCCAAATGAACAGACAACGGGAATGGCCAGTTCAAAACCTCCCACTATTCACAATTCCTTTATTTCTCTGCTTGAGTTAGACAATTCAGAAAACTATGTTGATGATTCTATTCCAGAAGAAAGCATGGAAGGGACCACCACTAGAGACATTGAAGCAAATTCCTCAGCATTTGTTCATAAATAGGATGATATGGACATTTTACAACGCACTAATTTTTAGAATGGGCATAGAGATAAAATATATAAAACCGGTTTTCGTAGATTTAAAGTTGGAATGATTATTTGAGTTTCACTTTGGAATAATTTTCTAGAAGTAGGTATGTAAATTAGCTTCTGATATTCATTCATTATTGGGAATCATTTTCCAATCATTTTCCAAGTTTTTACTGCTTTGCTAAAAAAGTTATGGAGTCATTTTGGAATGTTGATATAATGTCGATCTTATATCATCTATTATAGAACTTTTCACTCTACTAAGAAGATTTACATAGGATGCTACTAAGATCATAGTGTAAAAATATTTGCTCTCAATTCCCAGCAACCATGAGAGATTTCATTGCCATGTAGCCAGACACAATATATTATATACACAGGAAATTTGTTGTTTTCTTACAAAAATGCGGTAAAGTTTGATTCATTTGAAATATGTTTGCTACCAAATTATTCATAACAAAACACCAGTTCAGATAATTGTTCTCTAATCTAATTTAATGTACCGCTACAAAGCAACGATTCCTTGAAGATAAGTTGTTTGAAACTCTTCTGATAAGCACATATTTGTTTCATGGCTTGTGTTGGCAGATTCGGCATTTTCTGATTTAATTATCTTTTTTGCTAGAGTGTGCAAGCTTGCCACTGCTATAAACGATTTCATCAAATTTAAGCCATTCTCATGTTTAGCTATTTATAATTAGAAAGATTAAAAAACACCTAACATGCATAGACAATTATTTAATTTCTGATATTTGATAATGGTGCGTTTTTCTTAGCTCAGCTTTAGAAATATAGCGTTTAGATTAAGCAGTGGATCTAATCATTATTTAATAATGTAGTAGGCTTTGCTTGAGACCCCGTATACACGGAAAAGGTACCAATTCTGTACCAGCTCTGGGCCCATTTGGAGTCATGTTCAAATGGTTGAATGGAAGAAATTAGGAACCTGACCAATTTGGCTGGTGCTTACACGAGTCTGGGATCAGGAGAACCTGCACTTTAAAGCAGAATTTTAATGATTTAGAAAGATTTGTTTCCTTTGATATAATTAGATACTTATTTTTGCTGATAATTTTTTTAAATTTTTAATACAGTTAATCTTGTTCGTCATCACCTCTTAAGAAAGGCAAGGCATTACAACAAAAACGTGGGGAATCAACTCAGCCATGATATGAAGGATAAATGTAGTTGTTAGTCTATGGTAACGAAAGTTATCATGCATTCACTTTGGAACTCCTCTTTGTAAATCTTTTGTTGGACTTCGGGATGTTTTATTATGTTAAATGTACTTTGCTTCTGAATAAATTGGTACTGGTATATTGCGAGAATTCGCTAAAGCTGTAAAATGAAATAAAGCGCAATAAAAGTAGAAAATACTTTGTCCATAGAAATTCCCTTTCTAGTACCTTCAAAAGTAGCTATAGAACCTTGCCTCTTCCCCTCTGTTTTCGATTTCTCTCCCTTGGCAAGGTTGAGGCTTGATTTTGCATGTCCTTTGTTATAACATCAGGATGTAGCTCTAGCCCAAACCCATTCTCTAGGAATTTGTTCAAATGCTGATGATTTACACGATGGCAGTTTTTTTAGGGAGAAAGCTTTGATAGTATTGTGTCACAAGCGTGCTGGAGCTCGATCAACCATTAAAACGTCCAGATGTATATCTGTTCTATCTTCGCTAGCTACATAGATGCTGGAAAGCTTGCTAGGATCTGAATATACCGTAAATCCTCGAGAAAGCCCCCACCCTCGAATAAACCTTCTATTGCCGAGGTATTGCCCTAACAGCGACAGCTTTATCTCAATATATCTGCAATTTTAAGCAAACGGACCAGCCCCAAAAAGGGGAGGAACATTTCCCTGGTAATACTTTTGGCTACTGCTATCAAGCCTCTACCAGACTGGGTACCAGACTCACTTTTTATAAATAAGAGAAAGTCTGGTTCAGTGCGCCCCTCTCCACGTTCTGGTGTCCCGATATTAACCAATCAGGAGCAAGTGTACAGATTTCTGAACGTTCAATAGTCTAGGCGAAAAAATAAACATGGCTCTGTTGTAAAACGCTGAAAAGAACACAACATAAATTAATACTGGTGACCGTATCGATTAAGTTTGAAGACGCTTTAATTTTTGAAGTTTGAAAATTGTAGTCAAAGAATATTTTCCGCATCTAACACAGAACAGTTAACAACTTTGAAAGCATGTTTACCGATGCGAGGTCCGGGTGCACTTACCCTGGGTATCAGACTTACTATATAAAATAATAGTACCAGACTCTCTATTTTATTTTATAAATAGTGAGTCTGATACCCAGGGTAGGGCGCACTGAACCAGACTATCTTATTCTATATAGAATGAGTCTGGTACCCAGGGTAATAAGTGCCCCCGGGGGAGCTTATTTGAGAACTAAAGACATTTTAGAGCTAAAATGATAAGAAGGGGTCAAAGCATTAGGCATGCCCCTGGACATGGACTGTGAAACAACCTGAAAGCAAAGGGGCTAAGTTGGGGATTTTTCCTTTAGAACGCCGGGAATTGCTCCCTTTCTATTACCTTGCTTCCTTGAATTCTTATCTATGAATAGTTCGGTTCACAGAAGCTTACAATCCGTCAAGTTTGAGCGACTGACCTGTTGTCGTAGTACCTTCGTGAGTACCTAATTGAAAACCACCTCCCTAGAGCACAATTCCCAGTGATTGTACTGATCTCACCCCAATAATTTAAGAACCAATTAAGAACAATTCAGCCCAAAATTTAAAAAAAATAAACAGCCAGCCTTAACTTCAATTTACAAGTTCTTCTAAAAAAGAGTGTATGCCTGTTAGGGATACGAGCCAACATAAATTTTCAAATCATGTACACAAATATAACAAGACAAATCAGAAATTTATCACTTGAATAAATAGTCTAACCTGTTATTGTTAAATTTGGGGGGTTTAGCCCCTGTTAGCCCGGTGCTGCCCCTGGCCCAGGCTCGTCTCTCGGTGGCCCTGCCTCGTAGTGACGTAACTAGGCTGGTTGTATAAAGGGAGGCAGTGACCTGCAAATGACATTGTCCAATACAAATGCCTTTCTTTTCTTTACAATGCTCAGCTCTCCATACCTGCCGAGTCATGTGCATGACTATCACTGACAAAATAGTTGTATGTCATAGACCTCATGGCTGTTTGTAAATAAGATCAGTCTTTTTCATAGTTATCGGCATCCAGAGACTTTTCCTTCAAGAAAATGGTTGGCAACGACGCAGAACGAATGCAAAGCAGAAAACAAGTTCTCTTTCAGTGCATTCTGTGTGCCTCGGCATTTCTGGTCCAGTTTACAGCGTTTGGATTTTACCGTGTTTTCGCATCCATTTATGTGTCGATGCAAGAAAAGTTTACAGAAAGCAACGCGCTGATAGGTACGAGAAAATGTTTTCAAGATATTTAAATTCAGTGCCCTGTCAACTAGAATTTAGTTTAAACAATCCCATATCCCCCATTAATTTTCAAACAACCCGCCACCCCTCAAATAATTTCCCTTAACTGGGCGAAGGTAAACAATCAGGTTCCGGATTCTTCATGATTTGAGTAGGTTTATTATTTCCAATATACTCTCTAGATGACAACACGATGATGTCACAATAATACTTTTTAAGGATTTTTTATTTGTATCACATAAAAATTCCTTTAAAAAACGATTTTTTGCAATATAGGGGTGCTTTGTCGGGAATTCATCAAATTTGGCCTGAACACTACACTCCCCTTGAGTAGATGGCTAGCAATTGCACTGTTTGCAACCCACTTACTTGTTAAGAACAAATAAAAAGCAATCCAGCCTGGGAAAGTCAAGAATTAAGAACAGCCAGCCTGAATTTCAATTTACTAGTTCTTTTAAAAAAAGAGGGTGGCATGTGGGATCCAAAGGGGCAATTCACTCGACTAAAACGAGACGGTTAAGAAAAAATTTATGCTCGCGTAGAGTCGGGGGGAGTGGGTGCAATTCACTCTTGCAAATAGCGCACTGGATTTACACAGAAACAAAAGGATTGATAGGGATTTACTATAGGATTTCTAGCAAATATGTGTGTGATTTTCATGGAATGATTTGCCCCCTGCATCAGTGCCATGGATGACCGTTCAGCACTACCCCCAGCATGAAGTGTTTGTGTGACGCTGATGGCTTAACCTATTTGCTGTCAACAAGTTTGTTATCTTTTGTTAAATGCAAAGGAACGCTTTATTTATCATCTTCTTTGTTTCCTTCATTAGATAAGAATGAATTTTGAAATTAAAGTAAAATAGATGCTCTATTGTTATTCGGCTTTTAGCACAAAAGAAATGACATAGGGCCGTAACCTGGATTGGGAAAGTGCTCATGATTGGTAAACGCATTGAAACGCATCATTTATTCCTTGTTTGTCAAAAATGTTCTCATTACCAGAGGGCAAGGGTAGTTAATTTTTACAGTGGCAAAAAGTTCTAAGAGATATACTCTTACCTTATGTTATTCCCGGATTGTATGGGTTGTGATTACCCTCCCCCTTTTTATTAAATCATGGTCCACAGAATTCTTCTAATAGTTATTAAAACGCATGACGTAGGGTAGGTCGAATTCAGTTTCCTCGTGAAAATACACATGGTATATAGCTCTGAAATGGGGCATAAGGGCGTGATCTCGTGGGTCATACCCAGTACTCAGCTATTCTGCTGGTGTCAGGGGCGTAACTGGGCCAATAGGTTTGGGGGGGGGGTGAAAAGGGTTTCTGCCCTGCGAAAAAGAGTGGTGCCCTGCAGACCTCATAGCAAAGGTTTGTCTATAGGTTACTAGTGAAAGCTTTACCAGTGTAAATTGGTCTTTGCCAAGAGCAAACTTCTCAGCAATAAAAACAAACTTGAATCTTCATTGCCTATGAAATATCTATTTTTTACGTAAGCGTAAATTAAATGTCAAATTTGATTTTCCTTTGTAATAAAGCTTGTATTTCATGGCATATCGAGCTTAGTGGGGTAGGAGGACCCACCATGGTTGGGTCCGACGTGAAGAACATTTTTGAAAATATACCTTGTAAAAGGGCTAAAAAGCATCTCCCAGACTAAAATTTAGCAAAATACTATACTGCTAAAAAATTGATTATTGTTTATTGGAAAAATAGGGAGGGGGGATGGTATGCTAAAACTCTAGCGATTGACGTTGTGAAAGGAAAGAAAGGGTAATCTTTCGTTTCAGATTGCACATAGTTGTGAATGACAGAGCAATGTTGTTTTGATTGGGAGAATTTTATTTTCTGAACAGAAATGTGCAGTTTCTTATCTCGAGAAGGCCATGTTTACACTTCTAAAATGAAAACATTGCAATGATACAGAAAATGATTTACTGAATTAATGCAAATAAAAGAAAAATAATGAAAAATATACGTGAATAAGTTAGCAATTAGATCAAACAAAATCGGCATCTTAAACGTTAATTCTCTTTTTATTTCATACACTGTTAAAAATTTTTAGAAAAAATGATAAAAAATTCTTATCTTGACCAAAGTGGGGGCCTTCAGTCCTCTACTCCCCCCAGTGGCGCCGTACCTGTCATGAAAATAATTTACAACTTAAATTAATTTGCGTGGACTCAACCTTGCCCTCATAAACTTATGCATCAATCATTGCATCCATTGGCTATGACTTTCGGTAAGGAATGCTTTCGCTTTGCTAATAACGGAGCTCTTCCTGACATACCTGTTCCGTTTTCTAAAATGCAATGTCAGGAAGGAAGGTTTATAACAAATATAGTATTTCCATTTCAAAATTCGTGAACGGCCCTTTACGAACTTCAGAGGTGGCGTTTCTGCGTGGCAATAAAGCTCTTCTTGGCGCCCTGCGAAATCTTTGATTGCCCTGCGAAATCTTTGATTGCCCTGCGAAATCTTCGATTGCCCTGCGAAATCGGCTATTTTTAAGATTGGGGGTGAAGTTGCGAGCATGATTCAATGGGCGTTTAAAGGCCTATTAGTTTTTAGATTAGTTATTATTGTTACACTGTTCATTATCTATTATACTATGCACATCTCCTGAAGTTGCAGTATTTGTTCAATGCCTCGTCTCACAACTGTTTATGCATTTAAGTGTGATCAAGAGCAACGCCCTTGGCTACAAAGCTTCCTATTTTAGCACTCCTTCAAATAGTTTCTAGATTCGCCCCTTAGTCAATATAAATTGATTATTGTACTTTTTGTAGCTTGGACTGGCTCGATGTCATTATCAATGATGTTCTCATTGACACCGATTACATTCAAAGTATTTAACCTCGTTGGTTATAGAATCTCATTGCTTCTTGGAGGAACATTAATTGGCCTTTCTCTTATCTTGACTTCTTTCGCATCCAGTATTTACGTAATTTACTTAACACTTGGACTTATGTTTGCGATAGGACAAAGTTTGTGTTATTTTGCTCCATTGCTGATTTTGCCCCTCTATTTCAAAAAGAACTTATCACTGGCCCACGGAATAGTGCTGTGCGGAAGCAGCCTCGGAGGCCTCGCTCAGGCTCCAAGTCTCGGTTTCATCTTGCAAAAGTATGGATTCAGCAAAGGAATGCTCTTTTCTAGCGTGATCTCATTGGTTGCTATATCAGTATCCGTGTTATTTAAGAGGCCTGAGGAGAGTTTTAGGCCTAATCCTTTGAAGTGCAGGAAGGAGAGAAAGAAAGAAATAACGATCAAGACTGGAAGAGAGGGAATACCTCTCCTAAGAAACTATGCTTACATCATGTATACTATTGCTTCTATGCTGATCAATTTTGGGGTTTTTATTCCCTTTGTGCACTTGGTGAGTACGTCACTAACTTACGTCATATCGCATACCCCATTGTGTCACTCAATATTTTTGTTTTCTATCTGTGACATTTCTGAAAGGGAAGCAAGGAGGCAAATGTCCCTATCTGGAGCCTGGATGTCATCTATAAAGCCTGCAAGTTTTGATCTTTATGTTTCAGATTCATCATATAACTCTTGATGAGAAATCTGCGCAAAATAACTATAAATACAAGCGTGCCTGGTTAGAAGATACCTGGTTAAAAGTTCCAAAAGGTCACAAAATCATAGCCAAAATTGATAAGGAAGCTGTGAGTCCGGACAGCCAGAAGATCCATTCGTGAAACAACTTTCAGTAAAACTATGGAATGAAACATTATATTCTTAAGTTATAGCTTTTAAAATATTATTGAAATGTTTGAATGGAAAAAGAAAGTGAAGCAAAACTGCCTATCCCCATGAATTTAGTAAAGTTGACGTTTTCTACGATGATTGTTTCGTTTTTTTGTTATTTTGTAAAAATCGACATAGAAGAGAGACTCCAATATTTTTAGGGTTGCCCATTTTACTTTTCAATATATGTTAAAAAATTGATCGCAGAATTTTAATCTTCATGTTGAAATATTTTGTGCCAAAGTTTTATTTTGTTTAGACAGTCAGGCCTATAATTACGCCGTTTTCAAAGTATAGTTTTTCCTATACATTTCATAGAAGATTGTTGTTCCTGTAAATCTTTACAAATATCTTGATGTTCAAAACATATTTACTCGTGACAAAAAATTGCTAATTTCTAATTTATTGTTTCAAGATCAATGCAAGCAATTTGGTTCAATTCCCAGTTAGGCTTTCAGGAAGCGTCACTAAAATGTACAAAGGTTTCACAGAGAGAGAAGAACTAGCCTTTATGCAGAAATTTCTACAATAAGCCCCCGGGGTTGAAGTATTGGTTTGTGGTACTCGGAAAAATCAGTAGTACCTTTACAACTTTGAAAAATGAGAACTGGACATGCTGGCGTAAAAAAATGTCTGTGGTTTGGCCTTTCTTTTTCCAAAAAGCCATTTCTTGATCATTAGCCTTTATTTCTTGTAAAGAGCATCAAATTTAGAAACAAAAATAGTTTCATTTCGATCATAGGTGCGTCTAGCGATGGATGCAAGGATTTCGTACTCAATGGCGGTATTTCTACCAGGAATAATCTCGTTTGGGGAAGCTTTTGGTAAGGTAGGCTTCGGCAAGCTTGCATCTCTTCCAAAAGGCAACAAACTCTCTCTCTGCAAATATGCTGCAATCAGCATTGGGGTGCTTACGACGCTGGTACCAATACTAACCTCCTTTATTGGCCTTGCTGCGTATTCCTTTCTGTATGGTGTTGCTGATGGTAGTTTTTTGGCATCTACTATGCTTGTCGTCAGAGATTTGATATCAGAGAAGCAATTCCATAGAGGATACAGTGCATACCTTATATGCAATTGCTTGGCACTCCTTGCTGGTCCACCGTTTGTAGGTATGTTCAACATGTTATTTGCCATAAAATGTCAGGCAGAATTCTTTCAAAAACATATGCCAGATAGTACCCATTTTAATAGCCAAGAATAGAATATTTTAATGGAATTTTCAATCAGTAAGGCCTATCGTTGGTTTATTTTGGTCTCAGACAGACAACCCCATATTTCAAGACAGTACCATAAAAGTCTTTGAACCAGTGCCCTATAGACTTGGTCAAGGCTAGACTAGGGTCAAATACTTTTTAGTTTACGCATCAAAGAAAACCAAACTCTTATCGTAACTTGCATAGTATTTTACTGTTCGTCTTAGGTGAGGTTCTCGTCGACCGTTATCCACGGGTACTTAACTTTATTTACCCTGTTTATTGGCTCCCCTTCAACTTGTAACTGCACTGGCTCACTAAAGGACCTAAGTTGTCTTTTGTGACGAATAAGCAGGATAATTATTTTGCTACCATTAATTTTCGGTTCTAAAATCATTACAGAATGAGTCTAAATTTTCATTTGAAGATTTTCTGCTAGTGTCGTCTGTGAACATGTTTTGGGGAAACCTTTCGAGACAATCGACAAAACGAATGACGTAGGGGTGAATAGCAGTGCCCTGAGGCAGTTTAACGCACCGAACAGTTTTGCTACGCAATTTTTGATCATCGATTTGGCAATATAAGTCCAATACAAGTCTATAAAATGGAAACAACTGATAAAGACCCCCAACAATGCCATGAAGAGCTAGTTTTGACAGAAATATGGGTGGTCCACCGTATCGATTTATGGTCCGACGTATCGAAGACAATTTTAAGTTCTGAAACAGGCTCCTATTTATCTCTCTTTTATCGATATTTGGAAACAATGGCTCCGTAACATTTAATGGTGACGTAAGTTGCCTAAAGCCGTGTTGGCAGTTAGGAAAAAGTCTATCCTCTTTCATGAACGTCGAAATATGATCATGAACAATTTTCTCAAATAGCTTTCACAACACTGAAAGTATTGAAACAGTTCTGTAATTACATAATTTAGGTTTTTGCCTGACGTGAATATTGATTTACTGTAATTAGCTTCCTAGTGTCTGGAAAAATTCCTTCCTTCAAAGAACTTTCTTAATCATTTTAAATGGAATATTTTTGTGCCCAAGAGATTTACGAAATGTAAGTCCTTGAATCAGGATGCATGTATAGAATATCTTAGATGCAGTTTCCTGCTGTCCCTTGAATACTATACTTCCAAAATTTATCTTTTGTTCAAGAGATGAATCATGCTCGTCTTTCAGACATGCACTAGCCTCCGTTTCAGGGTCATTGCACATGCGCATTACGACTTAATACCCTGGCGGGAAGCTCTAGAGTTGTGTGGTCTCAGACAGAATAGCTGTGCGAATACTGTTATCAATGCGCATGTGCTACGACCCTGCAACACTGATTGGTTTAAGACGGTATTGTTTCTGAACAAAATACTAACGGTTTCCTCTCCCAAACAACTTGCCGCAAACCATGGTTGGCTCTGACGTTTTGCCTGCCCTGGCAACGGTGTACCGTGGGCGTAGTTTTCTAGGGAATGCCGAGACGATTGATGCCCTCCTAGCCAATATGGAGTCACAGGGCCACTTCGCAAGACTGATTGCAATTCATAGCCTTGACTCTTACTGTAAATTTCTCTATCTCTGTCTCCAATTAAATATGTATTTATGATTGTTTTTTCAGGATATTTGCACACAGTTACAGGAACTTATTCCCTCGCATTTTCCTTTACTGGTGGCATTGCTGCTTTAGGAGGTTTCTCCATGTTTGCTGTGCAATATTTTCATTCGAAAAACAAAATGAATGCTTATTTAAACTCTTTGCGAAAAGACTGCGGTACCCAGCAAAGCAAGAAGATTTTCAGTTTTATGCAGGATCATTCCAAACCAGATCATTCAAAGAAAGAGAAGAAGTTTTCAGTGGTTTCAATAGGTTGTTATTCTTATATTTCATTGGTTAAGTTAAATGATACAGCAAGCTATGTTGATGATTCTGTTACGCTGGAAAGATGTGAAAGAATTTTGACTCAGTCCTCAGTGTCTTCAGATGAGTCAAATAATGAGCTAACTGGAGCAAATGATTTGAAACATATCAATGTTGAAAATAGTAAGATTATTGAAAGGCATGAACACACATTAAGCTAAATCTGTAGCACTGGGATAGTAACCGACTCGAGAATTCTATAACAGACAGATGTATTTATCGTTAGCTCATTTTGAAGTTGAATTTTAATAACGGTTATTGAGCCATAGTTCGGGCATTCCTTTTGCGAACGTCAGAGAGGCAAAATAATGCTACCTTTTTAAAATATTTTATTGACAAATGTATACCGATAGAAATGTATGTATGAAACAAAAAGAGAGTGTATGTATGAAACAAAGATAGAGAGAGAGAGAGAGAGAGAGAGAGAGAGAGAGAGAGAGAGAGAGAGATCAGCAAACGAAGACACAGTTTACCTTTCCATTCGCAACACCCGAACACACTTCTCTCATCAACTCAATTCAACTATGACATTTATCGAGGAGTCACACCTTATTGTTTTCACGGTGGTAATGTACGGGGCCCACAGAACAGCTACAATACAAAATTAATTTGAAGTGGTGGGATGGGAGGCAAAGAACCTTGGTTTTCGAGTTGTCTCTCACACTGCAACCCTAAATTACACTGACAGTTACACCCAACTAAAAATAATACATTACGCATAAAATAAATGATTTCTGGGTATTAAAATGTATTCAGGGCAATTAATGCTGACATCAAAACCGATTGATATTTTCATATACCTGACGGTGAATTTCAAAATCATTTTGTTGGCTATTGAGTTGTACGTCTACTACCACAAAGTATTCGCATAGATGATCATCAGATGATTTAGTTATATCATTGCTTACAAAGTTCTAGAGTTCTTCAAGTAGGTTCTTCTAAGAAAAGTTCTTCTTAGAAAAGTTCATCTAAGAAAAGTTATTTTAAGAAAAGTTCTTCTAAGATGCAAATGTGACCGGCAACGCAGAAGGGAATGACAATGAGTGATTGATTCGACTTCCACGTTCCATCTGCATATTGCGCTATGGCCAGTGGCGTGGCGTGACTATTTTATCTGGGTATTCTTTAATAAATAAAAGGGTGGGGCAGGGTGTGCTTCGGTGGGGCTTGGTGAAACAAGAGGATAATAGGAAGATTAAAAGGACTAGTTCTTGACATTTTGTGTAATTTTCTTTTTGGTTCGGTTGGCAAATACTGCACTGTCAGGGCATTACTATGATGAAAATGATACTGTTTGCTAAAAAACCCAACGCAAATACACTCTTCGAACTCATTCATTGCATCAAATTATCACTGAAAAGAAGTGGTCAATTCGACTTCCACATTGCATCTGCACATTGGGTTATGACAGGCAAAGCTCTTTACAGATCTATGCTCGTTGAAATCACTAAACCTAATGCAAAGCCTAGTTATGAGTGCGGATTGAATTGTCAATTCGCTTTTCAAGAAGTAGGCCTAGTTTCAGAAACGTTGATTAGAGAGCCAGAATGCTTCAAATGCATTTGTTGACAACACGAGTGAAAGATTCTGATAAGTTGGTAAAATAAATTTTCGCATTCAAATCCCTTCTTCATCTCATACCTTATCCTATGAAAGGTAGATTATATCTCACAATTATGTCTATTTCTATTATTTTTGTGCAGACGACCATTTATCTTGTATAGAACGGCTTCAGTATTCAGGTGAAACTTTCCTTGTTTCTTGTATTTGTTCCTGTAACAATCGTCATGAGTAAATTAGCAGAAAAGTTAGTTTCAAAGTTTGTTGTGGCCCAATTTTAACTATTTTTCAAGCAGTTAGCTGCAGGAACAACCTTTAAACACTCCACTTAGTTTTTACACACCATTAGAACCTTCATAAGTGGCCTAATCCCAACCTTAAAGAATTGAAAGTTGTCATGTCTATTTTGTCGTTCTATTCCTAACCTCGATGCCTTTTTATGCTATATAGATGGCCAAAAACTACACTGATTTCTTCTTGAAACAAGATAATTTAGTTTAACTATGAAATATATTGTCATATTATCACCGTCTGTTTGACACAAAGCATTGGAACTTTAACATGTTGATAGCGTGTTTTGTTTACGATAAACATTTAGATTGAAATACCTTGAAATATTGAATAGTTTTTAATTGTCTTATATTTACAATTCGTTTAAAATATATGCAAGAGAAAAGTTGCAACCTTTTCCATTCAAAATCTATTATCTACTAATCAATACAGTTGTGAATAGATTCTTTATTTTAAGACAAACATTTGTGCGATAGATTTAAAATTTATTATCAAGAATTCTGGAGTACCATAAATCCTCGATTAGCCCACTGAGTGCGTTTATTTAATTTTAATATTTTTGAATTCGGGCTTATTCTAAGGGGGGGGGCTTATACAAGGAAGGTCTTATAAAATTATGGTAAAAATTAAAGAGACATTATTATAAAAGACCTCCTTTGATTTTGTAGGAATTTCTTTATAAGCATTAAATTAATTATAACCAAAAGTATAAATTCTCGTGGTAATTCAATAAAACGCCAAAGGCAACATCAGATGACAATAATCATCAAATTGAGGGGTGTAATTCGAGAAATTATGGTAGCAATTGGGGCTTATTCGAGAAGGGGGGCTTATTGACAATTTTAGTTTTATGGTGGGGCTTTTTTCGAGCGTGGGGGCAATTGAAGAATTTACGGTATCATTAAAGATAGTGTATTTTCTCCTAATTAAATATTGACGGTAACTTTTCACAAAAAATTTACAAGCTCAAAAGCAGCCAAAAAATTGCGCCATATTTTTGACAAAACCCTTTGCTATATAAATGTGATCGTTCAGTTTTAGATACTAACATAAGATTTCCCTGAATATGTATATGAATTTGTTACTGGCTTTCTAGACTGACAAACTCTAATGTTATATCAACCTGAATTTATACTTCAAGTGTCAGCAATAGGACGATTGGTATCTGTAACCAGCAAGCTAAAGGTGAATAACGATCGCCTCAGATATTGAACAAGAAATAACAGCAGATTCTTCAATACATCAACTTCTCATGAGAAACATAACATCTAAATAACAATATAAGTCGTTTATTGATCATAAATACACTCATTCTATATTCATTACTGACAATTTGATATCATAATTTTGTTATCTAAAGTTTTTCAACTGTTTTAAATTGGAAACACTGTATTATTTCTTTTACTATCCCTTAATCCTTTATTGAGTTGTAATTTCATTTTTTTCAACCGTCTTCCTAGCCTTTTCAGACCTTTAAACCTATTTCCCTGAACAGAGTTATTTTTGACTGCATTTGGGTAAACGACAGCATTTTCTGCCTCACTACTCAGTTTAATCTTCTTCAAAGTCTGGTTATAACAATCGATATTGCCAACATAAGAAGCACTTTTTAGAGAAGTCAAGTCGCTTCTGTTGCCTGGAAAGGAGCTTAGACCGTTTGTAACGTCACCCAGCGGTTCGTTTCGTTTTCTTTTCAATCCCCGACTGAGAGTTACGTCGACTGAAAAACTCTTATCAAAAAGATTTTCTAAGCTACTAGAAACTCCTTTTAAAATGACTGTGGGGCTCATAGAAAGACAGGCATTATCGAGGTTCAGAAGTGGCCTATCAGCTTCAATTAAAACTTTATTCTCCCCAAAAGAGCTGTCAAGTAACATGTTAGAAGAAAAGTTGCGCTGCAATGGCTTTTCTGCCGCAGCAGCGTTGGTGCTTTTCAAGGCAGCCTGAAATTTTACACTGTTCACTTGGTCAGATGCATGCGACCCCTTTGGCGCTTCCACCAAATTTTCATCAAGACATTGCTCTTCATTTAATGTGACATCATAAGCCACATAAGAGCTGCGTTTCTTAGGATGATAGTACTTAGGGTCACTTGTTTGTTTAGGGACGTATTCGAAACTATCATCAAGAAGTCCTTCTACAGTCTTTAAATGTTCCCTTTCATTCTCAGGGATGTCATTGAATTCTGTGAATAAGAGTTCTTCGAATTTCAAGTTTTTCAGTTTGAAGCTGTTTCCAGCTAGCTGGGCACCTTTCAAAGAACCATTCATCTGAGGGTCTGAAAGCGCTAATTCCATCTGCTTCTTCTGCTTTTCTATGTTCTTAGCGAGCTCTGTCATATCGAATTTCGCTAGCATGCAGAAAAGCTTGATGCTTTCTGATCGGCAGGCTTTCCCCGGGCTCTATAAAAAAGAAATTTTTTTTCATATTTGATTTAGAAGGATGCACAGATATATATGCAGCAGGGGCATGGAGGCCAATAGGGACTTGGGAAATGTCCCAGTAGGAAGCTTAAAATATTTCATGTTGGCCCCTTGGATTTTACATCCTTTTAATCTTTTATCATTTGTAACATCAGATTTAGGAGAAAAACAAGCCAATTGCGGCCCAA
The DNA here is from genome assembly GCF_057945365.1 of Rhopilema esculentum. Taxonomy (NCBI): domain Eukaryota; kingdom Metazoa; phylum Cnidaria; class Scyphozoa; order Rhizostomeae; family Rhizostomatidae; genus Rhopilema; species Rhopilema esculentum. The sequence goes on along the minus strand of NC_142832.1, from coordinate 7,286,934 downwards.
CGCTGCCTCGCCGAAACCGATTTTTAACATGAAATAAGAAATTACAAAAAGAAAAAATCATCATCAAAATAGTGTGACCCTAAAAACTTTATTTACCAGGCCCCAGATATGCAGTCATATTATCACAAGCACTGTTTATTAGAAAATAATTTCTAATTCAAGATCTGCAATTTCTAGCTAAACATTCACAGAAGATAATGCTTCTGTCATTGAATCAAAAAAATGACACTTCAATCGAATCAAAGCCTTTTTTAAATAATCCTTCAGCTAACCTTGTCAATAACAGCAATGCTGAAAAAGAATGTGTCCCAGGATGTGACGATGTTTCGAATTAACTTGGCAAATGTTTTCATCAATTGGCAGTTAATTCTCTCTATAGCCTGAAATGAAAAGAAATTGATAAAGATATATATTATAATCATGATGACAGCAAATTAACATCTTTTGTTTTCCCATCACTGACTTTTATTACAAATTGCATTACAAGTCAGGGTTTATTTCAAAGATTTTTCGTCATTGCACATATTCAAAATTTTTAAAAGATTTGGGTGTTGCCCTTGAAAATTTTCATGACCACACCTATCAAACTAATTGCATATAATGAAATTTTCGAATTATGCCAGCTCTTATCAAAGCCTTACAAGAGATTTCGACAAGGAGAAGCATTGTTTAAACATGATTTCGAGAATAAGGATCTAATAGGAGAAGATAATGAACAAAATAAACTAGGGACTGATTTCGATAACATTTTAGAGGGATTTCGCTCATTTTTATTATTTGTGTGCACTTTTTTAAACTCTGTGTTTCTATTAGTAATAGTTGATGCTGCAAATTTACTTTTTCAATACCAAATCTGTTCAATTTTGTTTTATCACTGCATAATTACGATTATCACGGCACAAATTGGCTATCACTAAACCTGCATAAAGTAAACCCTGCTTTTCATTTGACAATGAATTTAAAAAAGAACCTAAAATTTTAGAGTTATTTCGTAAATTATGATCATTGTTACTGTTATGTTCTCATTCTTTTTATTTGTGTGCTCTTTTTTAAACTTTGTGTATCGATTGGTAATAGTAGTTGTTCCACCTTACTTTTTCAATACCAAATCTCTTCAATTTAGTGCACAAAATTTGAGCTTATCACTGCACAATTACGATTATCAACGCATGAATTGGTTATCACTACACCTGCATAAAATAAAACTTGGTTTACATTCTCAATCAACTTGAAAAAGAACCTAAACTCACCATCAAATGAAAATCTTCAAGGACACTGAGACAGGCCTTTGCTTGAGTTTTTATCTACAAATTGATATGCAAGAAATTAAAGCCAAAAGAAGAAATACGAAGTGGTGTGAAATTTCGAGAAAACCCACCTCCTTACGTAATCATTGATTTGATAAACGCTTTTTGTGTTTCTGTTACTTGTTTTTAAAAATCTTTGTGTAGAAAAGTAACGATTTACTTTTAAAAAATATTCCATTTTACTCATTTTCTTCTTGTTTGGTATTTGCTACAAAGGATGTGGAAAAATAAATAATCTTTTGTTATGTCAAAGCGAATATTCGTTCTTGAAAGAATGAGAAAGTTGGTTTTACCTGCGTGAAGGAAAATACTCGGTACTCAGCATCAAGAAGCTTTTCCAGACTTCTTTTTCTTGGAGATTCGATGTCCGTCATGTGCTTGATGATCGAGAAGAGGGCATCTGCAAAACGCATTAAAAAAGTTTAAGTCGCATTTTAAGCAGACAAGCCATTGGCAAAAGGGTGTCAACTTTATAAGCACATGTGAAACTATCAATGTTTTGGATGGAGAACATTGCACATGTAGAAATGTAAATAATGTACTTTTATGTGAGACTCATTTACTTTTTTTCATCAAATCAGAATCTAATCGGCATAACAAAGTAGTGAAACATCAATGAAAGACATATTAGTGTAATAGTGTAATAGTGTAATAATATTAAGTTTCAATAGAGAGATGTTCTATTAACTAGCAGGCATTGCAGACATTTCAATGAAAATATAAATCACATTGCTCACTGATATTCTTCAGCAAAAATTCGTATTTTGTAACGAGATGATTTGAAATTTCATCAGGGAAGAGATCTGACGGAGAGTCCTGCAAAGAAGACAGCAACATGTGAAAAGGTTATCAACTTTTATTCTGAATACTGTTATCAAACTTTGTTTTACGCAAACGATACTTTGTATGGTTTAAGACATAGATTTTTAGTTAGTGGGCTCACAACTCGACCAATGATTTACGTGAAGGCTGCCAAGCAAATTTTAAAACCGACATATTGCTAAAGAATAAAAACATTTCTGCAGGCTAACCGAGGCACAGCCTCTATCTCAAGTTCGTCATGGAAACTGCTCCTTAGCAACAATGGTATTTTCGAGCAGCATTACTATTAGAATTTAGGCCCAATTAGTTATAACCTACGCTTTGAAATACAAACAAATCAAATATAATGATATATATCGGCCTTTAAACAAGTTTTTTGAGAAAAAGCCTAATCTTAATTACTTGAAAGCGTCTTATGATTATCTGCTTGCGAAAGTTTTCATTCAGTAAATGATGGCAAAATGGCTACCATTTATATCAAGTTGTTTTGATGAAAACCTCTTCAAAAGATGGTGCGATCATCAAATGTTCTAGAAAAGTTTTAATTTAAAGCACTGACAGTTACAATAAGATAAAAAAGTGCTTTTCAACAACTTTTTAGGAATATTCGAGGACTAGCTTCGACAAATTGACTTACCATTGTTCTTGTCTGTGATTTCAGCGTAACGGCGTAGTTTCGACTGAATTCGAATGATGGATGTGGCCGTTGATCTTTGAATCGAAAAAATTTTAGCGACTATCAAATATCGCAATGTTTTGAATTGTTAGAGTTGTACAAATACCAGTGATGCAAAGTTGCGTCGTGTCTTCAAGTTGAAAGGTTCTCAACAGAAATTGTAACGGTTTTTTCGCTTTTTTATACCCTTGATTAATTTGACGTAAAATCTGGCGTGATTGTTTGCATGTTGCTATGATACTTCAGCATATTAGTAGTTACTGGCAACGGATTGTTTTCAAAATGGCAGTAAACCGTAAATACCTTTCAAAATTTTCCAAATTTTTATCGATACTCTTTTGATGCCATTATGATACTTGGCTGTCACTGTTTTTCGAAACACTTTTGGTTTTTACGCACTTTTTATGCACATTTATTTCCTATTAAACAGCATCTAACCTTATTTGAACTGATAAAAAAGACATGAAGAGCTGGGACAAATTTTATCGATAAATCCTATCTCAGCCTTGGAGACTACCAAACGAAACGTTGTGCCTGTTCGCTATCAACAGTGATGAAAATAAGCAGACATTCTAATACACTAGGGTATCAAAAGTATTGTACCACCTTGTTCATAATGGCGGCACTTTTTGTAGACTTTTTGGCAGTAAAAAACATTTGAATGCAAGAACTGGGTGAAGTAGGCGTTTTTTGTAGCAATTTTCGGCGGGAAAAAGTTGCAAATTTTGCTGACGCCATAAAAAAACTTAATTAGAAGTGTTTAAATTACGCAAAGACATTTTGGTTTGTAAAAATGTAGACCATGCCTTAGAAAGTAAAACTGTTAAATTAGAGGCGAGTCGCTACAAAATATTTACCGGGAAATGGTCTTCAATTTTTAAAAAAAATGTTGACCAAGATAGATGCAGCCACACAACAGCGGCGGAAAATTAAAAAAGGTTTCTCGAGAGTTTTACAGTAGTAAAGAAACCAAGAAATGGGCGACCAAAAAAAAATTGAGGCAGTAAAGGAAATGAAACTCGCTACTGGGCAAGGTTTTGCAGCTCAAAATCCGTCCACAGAAAATATTATGAGTGTTTTGAACAAATAGTAAAATGAGTAAAGAGAAACCATTTTTACAAAGAATTATTTCCAAACAAAAGAAATTAATGCTTTGACACAGTCTGAGTAAAGTCCAATTTTTAACATCACTTAAAAAGTTTGAATTCACATGAAAAAGATTACAAACCAGGGCCTATTTTAGTGTGGTTTTTCCTACATTATGTGGTCTTGGAATCCAAAATTGTGGAATGGGTTTTTTCATTATAGCCATATTTTTGTTATAAATATGTTTCTCTGTTGATAGAGTTCTAAACCTTTATAACATAACAGAACAGTACAAAACATCCATGAATCGTAGCGTAAGTTCCTTGGTCCAGATTAATCTGGACCAACACGAGCAAAAAATGTTAAAGACAATCAGCTTTTTGCTCTCAATTGGTGAAAAAGTCAATCAGAGCTTGTAAAAGACCCATGAATCTAGTGACAATAACAACAATGGCGGCCAAACAGCCACCAAGCTGCATGAAAGTGTACTACAAACTTTGAACTGCTGCAAGCGAAAGAGTCTCAAGGCAAAAAAAGTCTATGATTTTCTCAATATTCTAGATTTTTCTAGAAGGGCCGTTCTAGATTTTTATCGTGCGCATTTTAGAATTACGCTCCTAAACTGAAGATATGACTGCATAAAGGTAGCCTAAATTCGCCAAACTTTTACTCTATTCAATAATTGCACAGGGGTTATTGTCATTAATTTTTTATATCGATTCTCTATATCATCCTCTCACGCTAACGCTGATGTCGATTTCTTAAACCTGAAATGATTGAAAGTGATCTGCTTACTCTAAGGCCCCCAATAAATGGACTCCCCCCATTATTAAGTTTTCGAAAATCCTATAGCCCCCTGCTCTTATTAGCACCCCTCCCCCCGCTTTTTGAATTTTTTTGCACGGCGTGTCCTTCAATATTAAAATAAGTATAGAGCTTCTAGCAATGTTAACCTTTAACTACTGTTACTGTTGGAGTTCATTAAGAATAGGCTATAATTTAAACATATTTGTAATCGTGTTATGTAGTTGATAAGGAGCTATGTAAATATCGAGAGGATAAGGAGCTAGTAGTTGTGATAAAATTTCGTGTAACTGGTCTTTCAGTTCTAAAGATTTCGAAACTGTTTATAGAAAATGAAAGCAAAATAGTGAGAAATCAGGAAACAACAAATGAAGTCAATATTCCCGACTTCGTTAGCCCCAAAATTTTCCAACTCAACTTGCCAATTTTTTTGGGTACAGTTAGGGCCATATAAATTGGTAAATCATCAACTAGCGATGTGCGAGTTATACAGTGAAATATGTCAAAAATTCATTCCTGGTAGCATTGCTGTTTTGGAGGTTTCTTCATGTTTGCTGTGCAATATTTTCATTCGAAAAACAAAATGACTGCTTATCTAAACTCTTTGCGAAAAGGCTGTGGCACCCAGCAAAGCAAGAAGATTTTCAGTTTCATGCAGGATCATTCCAAACCAGATCATTCAAAAAAAGAGAAGAAATTTTCAGTGGTTTCAATAGGTTGTAATTCTTATATTTCATTGGTTAAGTTAAATGATACAGCAAGCTATGTTGATGATTCTGTTACGCTGGAAAGATGTGAAAGAATTTTGACTCAGTCCTCAGTGTCTTCAGATGAGTCAAATAATGAGCTAACTGGAGCAAATGATTTGAAACATATCCATGTTGAAAATAGTAAGATTATTGAAAGGCATGAACACAGATTTAGCTAAATCTGTAGCACTGGGATAGAAACCGACTCGAGAATTCTATAACAGACAGATGTATTTATCGTTAGCTCATTTTGAAGTTAAATTTTATTAAAGGTTATGGAGCCATAGTTCGGGCATTCCTTTTGCGAACGTCAGAGAGGTAAAATATTTAGTTGTTTATCCAGCGGTCAGACCTTTATCTTCTTTTCAAACAAAACTCCATCAACTTGTCTTTATATAAATATTGCTAACTTTATTGACAAATGTATGTTGACAGAAATTTATGTATGAAACAAAGAGAGAGAGATCAGCGAGAGAGAGCGAGAGAGAGCGAGAGAGAGCGAGAGAGAGCGAGAGAGAGCGAGAGAGAGCGAGAGAGAGCGAGAGAGAGCGAGAGAGAGCGAGAGAGAGCGAGAGAGAGCGAGAGAGAGCGAGAGAGAGAGCGAGAGAGTGAGAGAGAGAGAGTGAGAGAAAAAGAGAGAGAGAAAGAGAGAGAGAGAGAGAGAGAGAGAGAGAGAGAGAGAGAGAGAGAGAGAGAGAGAGAGAGAGAGAGAGAGAGAGAGAGAGAGAGAGAGAGAGAGAGAGAGAGAGAGATCAGCAAAGAAGACACAGTTTACCTTTCCTTTCACAACAACCGAACACACTTCCCACATCAATTCAATTCAACTATCACATTTATCGAGGAGTCACATCTTATTGTTTTCACGGTGGTAATGTACGGGGCCCACAGAACAGCTACAATACAAAATTAATTTGAAGTGTTGGGATGGGAGACAAATAACCTTGGTTTATCTAGTTGTCTCTCACACTGCAACCCTTAATTACACTGACATTTACACCCAACTAAAAATAATACATTACGAACAAATTAAATGATTTCTGGGTATTAAAAATGTCTTAAGGGCAATTAATGCTGACATCTAAACCGATTTATATTTTCATAGACCTGACGGTGAATTCCAAAATCATTTTGTTGGCTATTGAGTTGTACGTTTACTATCACAAAGTATTCGCATAGATGATTTAGTTATATCATTAGTTGTAAAGTTCTTCAAGTAGGTTCTTCTTAGGAAAGTTTTTGTAAGGTGCAAATATGACCGACAATGCAAAAAGAAATGAGTGATTGATTTGACTTGCATCTGCACATTAGGCTATGGCAGGCAAAGGTGTTTACAGATACTACAAATCGGGATCAAGGCACAGGAGTTAAGCAAAAGCGTAAACTATGCTCGTTAAAATCACTAATGCGAAGTCAAGTTTTGAGTGCGGATTGAATTTTCAATTCGCTTTTCAAAGAGTAGGCCTAGTTTCAGAAACGCTGATTAGAGAGACAGAATGCTTTAAATTCATTAGTTGACAACACAAGTGAAAGGTTCTGATAAGTTAGTAAAATATATTTTCGCATTCAAATTCTTTCTTCATCTCATACCTTATCCTATGAATTGTAGATTATTTCTTACAATTTTCTCGATCTCTATATTTTTGTGCAGACCACCATTTATCTTGTATAGAACGGCTTCAGTATTCAGGTGCAACTTTCCTTGTTCCTTGTATTTGTTCCTGTAACAATCGTCATGAGTAAATTAGCAGCAAAGTTAGTTTCAAAGTTAGCTGTAGCCCGTTTTAACTCTTTGTAAGCAGCAAGTTGCAAGAACGACCTTTAAACATTCCGTTTAATTTTGACACAACAAAAGAATCTTCATAAGTGTATCTAACTGCATTTTCAGAAGCCTAATCCCAACCTTAAAGAATTAAAAGTTGTCATGCCTATTTTGTCGTTCTATTCCTAACCTTGATGCCTTTTTTATGCTATAAAGAAAGCCAAAAAACTACACTTTTCTCTTCTTGAAAATAAGACAATTCAATGAAATAAATTGTCATATTTTCACCATCTGTTTGACAAAAAGCATTGGAACTTTAACATGTTGATAGCGTGTTTTGTTTACGATAAACATTTAGATTGAAATAGCTTGAAATAGCTTGAATAGTTTTTAATTGTCTTACATTTACAATTCGTTTAAAATATATGCAAGAGAAAAGTTGCAACCTTTTCCATTCAAAATCTATTATCTACCAATCAATACAGTTGTGAATAGATTTTTTATTTTAAGACAAACATTTGTGCGATAGATATAAAATTCATTATCAAGAATTCTGCAGTACCATAAATCCTCGATTAGCCCACTGAGTACGTTTAAAATTTATTATCTACGAAAGACCTCATTTATTTTTGTAGGAATTTCTTTATGAGCATTAAATTAATTATAACCAAAAGTATAAATTCTCGTGGTAATCCAATAAAACGCCAAAGGCAACACCAGATGACAATAATCATCAAATTGAGGGGTGTAATTCGAGAAATTATGGTAGCAATGGGGGCTTATTCGAGAAGGGGGGCTTATTGACAATTTTAGTTTTATGGTGGGGCTTTTTTCGAGCGTGGGGGCAATTGAAGAATTTACGGTATCATTAAAGATAGTGTCTTTTCTCCTAATTAAATATTGACGATAAGTTTTCAAAGTAGATTGAGAAGCTCAAAAGCAGCCAAAAAATTAAATTATTATTAACTCTTTTAGTTTTATTCATATAATAGTCAACAACAAAGATTTAGATCTTATTATTTACAGACAAGCACAGAATTAGCACCATTTGTTTGCCAAAGACCCTATGCTATATAAATGTGATCGTTCAGTTTTAAATATTGAAAGCTAACATAAGTTTTCTTTGAATATGTATATGAATTTGTTACTGGCTTCCTAGACTGACAAACTCTAATGTTATATCAACCTGAACTGATATATCAAGTGTCAGCAATAGGACGATTGGTATCTGTAACCAGCAAGCTAAAGGTGAATAACGATCGCCTCAGATATTGAACAAGAAATAACAGCAGATTTTTCAATACATCAACTTCTCATTAGAAACATCACATCTATTTAACAATATAAGTCGTTTATTGATCTTAAATACACTCATTCTATATTCGTTACTGACAATTTAATATAATAATTTTGTTATCTAAAGTTTTTCAACTGTATTAAATTGGAAACACTGTATTATTTCTTTTACTATCTCTTAATCCTTTATTGAGTTGTAATTTCATTGTTTTCAACCGTCTTCCTAGTCTTTTCAGACCTTTAAACCTATTTTCCTCAACAGAGTTATTTCCGACTGCATTTGGGTAAACGACATCATTTTCTGCCTCCCTACTCAGTTTTATCTTCTTCAAAGTCTGGTTATAACAATCGATATTGCCAACATAAGAAGCACTTTTTGGATAATTCAAGTCGCTTCTGTGGCCTGGAAAGGAGCTTAGACCGTTTGTTACGTCACCCAGCGGCTCGTTTCGTTTCCTTTTCAATCCCCGACTAAGAGTTACGTCGACTGAAGAACTCTTATCAAAAAGATTTTCTAAATTACTCGAAGCTCCATTTAAGATGACCGTGGCGCTCATAGAAAGACAGGCTTTATCGAGGTTAAGAAGTGGCCTATCAGCTTCAATTAAAACTGCTTTCTCCCCAAACGAGCTGTCAAGTAACATGTTAGAAGTACAGTTGCACTGCAGTGGCATTTCTGGCGTAGCAGCATTGATGCCATTAAAAGCAGCCTGAAATTTTACACTATTCACTTGGTCAGATGCATGCGACCCCTTTGGCGCTTCCACCAAATTTTTATCAACAAATTGCTCTTCATTTAATGTGGCATCATCAGCCACATAAGAGCTGCGTTTCTTAGAATGATAGTACTTAGGGTCACTTGTTTGTTTAGGGACGTATTCGAAACTCTAAATGTTCCCTTTCATTCTCAGGGATGTCATTGAATTCTGTGAATAAGAGTTCTTCGAATTTCAAGTTTTTCAGTTTGAAGCTGTTTCCAGCTAGCTGGGCACCTTTCAAAGAACCATTCATCTGAGGGTCTGAAAGCGCTAATTCCATCTGCTTCTTCTGTTTTTCTATGTTTTTAGCGAGCTCTGCCATATCGAATTTCGCTAGCATGTAGAAAAGCTTGATGCTTTCAGATCGACAGGTTTTCGCCGGGCTCTATAAAAAAGAATTTTTTTTCATATTTGATATAGAAGGATGCACAGATATATATGCAGCAGGGGCTTGGAGGCCAACAGGGACTCGGAAAATGTCCCAGTAGGTCGCTCAAGTTATTTCATGTTGGCCCCTTGGATTTTACTTCCTTTTAAGCTTTTATCATTTGTAACATCAGATTTGGGAGAAAAACAAGCGAAGTGCGGCCCAACACTGCATCACCGACACTGATTTTGAACATGAAATAAGAAATGACAAAAAGAAACAATCATCATCAAAATAGTGTGACCCTAAAAACTTGATTTTCTAGGCCCATAAAAATTCCCACCACGCCCAAGATATAGAGTCATATTTTCACAAGCACTTTTTATTGGAAAATGACTCCTGAATCAAGATCTGACATTTCTAGGTGAACATTTGCATAAACTAATGCTTCTGTCATTGAATCAGAAAAATGACACTTCAATCGAATCAAAGCCTTTTTTAAATAATCCTTCAGCTAACCTTGTCAATAACAGCAATGCTGAAAAAGAATGTGTCCCAGGATGTAACGATGTTTCGAATTAACTTGGCAAATGTCTTCATGAATTGGCAGTTAATTCTCTCTACAGCCTGAAATGAAAATAAATTAATAAAGTTATATATCATGATGATAGCAAATCAACATCTTTCCTTTCGCCATCATTGACCTACTGGTTTTATTTCAAATTGCATTACAAGTCAGGGTCATTGCAAGTCAAATTGCATTTGAAGATTTTTTATCATTGCACATATTCAAAATTTTTGAAAGATTTGGGTTTTGCCTTTTAACAATTTTCATGACCACACCTATCAAAATTTTTGCATGTAGTGAAACTTTTGAATTATACCAACTCACATCAAAGCCTTACGAGTGATTACGACGAGGAAAAGCATGGTTTAAACATGATTTTGAGAATATAGTTCTCAAAAGAGAAGAAGATGAAAAAAACAAACTATAGAATGATTTCGATCAAATTTTAGAAAGATTTCTTAAATTATGATCATTGTTGCTCTTATGTTCTCATTTTCATTATTTTCATGCTCTTTTTTGAACTTTGTGAATCTATTGGATATAGTAGTTTCTCCACCTTACTTTTTCAATACCAAATCTCTTTGTTTTAGTTTTATCACTGCACAAAATTCCAGTTTATCACTGAACAATTACGATTAGCACCATACAAGTTGGTTATCACTATACCATGCTTAAAATAAACCCTGCTTTACATTGACATTAAACTTGAAAAAGAACCTAAACTCACCATCAAATGAAGATCCTCAAGGACACTGAGACAGGCCTTTGCTTGGGTTTTTATCTACAAATTGATATGCAAGAAATTAAAGCCAAAATAAGAAATACGAAGTGGTGTGGAATTTCGAGTAAGCCCAGCCCCTTACGTATTCATTATTTTAATAAACGCCTTATGATGAATTTTCTACTTGTTTCTAAAAATCCATGTGTAGAGATGTAACGATTTACTTTACAATAAAGATTCGGTCTTCTCGTTTTCTTCTAGTTTTGTGTTTGCTACTAGGAATGTGGAAAAATAAATGATCGTTTGTTGTGTCAAAGCGAACTTTCGTGCTTGAAAGAATGTGAAAGCAAGTTTTACCTGCGTGAAGGAAAATACTCGGAACTCAGCATCAAGAAGCTTTTCAAGAATTCTTTTTCTTGGAGATTCGATGTCCGTCATGTGCTTGATGATCGAGAAGAGGGCATCTGCAAAACGCATTATAAAAGTTTAAGTCGCATTTTAAGCAGACAAGCCATTAGCAAGAGGGTGTCAACTTTATAAGCACATATGAGTTTATCGATGTTTGGGATGGAGAACATTGCAGATGTAGAGATGTAAAGAATATACTTTCTTGTGAGACTCATTTACTTTGTTATTGTCAAATTAGATTCTAATCAGCATAACAATGCTAATATTAGCAGCATGTAGTGAAACATCAATGAAAGATATTGGTTAAAAATAGTGTGATAATATTTAGTTTCAATAGAGAGATGTTTTATTAACTAGCAAACATTGCAGACATTTCAATGAAAATATAAATCACATTGCTCACTGATATTCTTCAGCAAAAATTCGTATTTTGTAACGAGATGATTTGAAATTTCATCAAGGAACAGATACGACGGAGCGTCCTGTAAAGAAGATCGCAACATGTGAAAAGGTTATCGAATATTATTCTGAAAAGGTTACTTTGTTTAACGAAAATGATACTTTGTATGGCTTAAGAGATTGGTTGTTAGTTAGTGGGCTCACAACTGGTCCAATGATTTACGTAAAGGCTGCTAAACAAATCCTAAAACCGACATATTGTTATAGAATAAAAACATTATTGCAGGCTAACCGAGGCACAGCCTCTACTTTAAGTTCGTCATGGAGACTGCTCCTTAGCAACAATAGTATTTTCGAGGAATATTACTGTTAGAATTTAGGCCCAATTAGTTATAACATACGCTTTGAAATATAAACAAATCAAATATATTGATATTTATCGGCCTTTAGACAAGTTTTTTGAGAGAAAGCCTATTCTCAATTACTTGAAAGTGTCTTATGATTATCTGCTTGCGAAAGTTTTCATTCAGTAAATGATGGCAAAATGGCTACCATTTATATCAAGTTGTTTTGATGAAAACCTCTTCAAAAGATGGTGCGATCATCAAAATGTTCTAGAAAAGTTTTAATTTAAAGCACTGACACTTTCAATTTTATAAAAAAGTGCTCTTCGACAACTTTTTAGGAATATTCGAGGACTAGCTTCGACAAATCGACTTACCATTGTTCTTGTCTGTGATCTCAGCGTAACGGCGTAGTTTCGACTGATTTCGAATGATGGATGTGGCTGTTGATCTTTGAATCGAAAAATTTTTAGCAATTATCGAAAATCGCAATGTTTTGAATCGTTAGAGTTGTACAAATACCAGTGATGCAAACTTGCGTCGTCTCTTCAAGTTGAAAAGTTCTCAACAGAAATTGTAACGGTTTTTTTTGCTTTTTTATACCCTTGATTAATTTGACGTAAAATCTGGCGTGATTGTTTGCATGTTGCTATGATACCTAAGCATTTTAGTAGCTACTGGCAAGGGATTGTTTTCAAAATGGCATTAAACCGTAAATACCTTTCAAAATTTTCCAAATTTTTATCGACACTCTTTCGATGCCATTGTGACACTTGGCTGTCACTGATTTTCGAAACAGTTTTGGCTTTTACATACTTTTTATGCATATTTATTCCCTAAACACCATCTAAACGAATCTGATAGAATAGACATGAAGAGCTGGGACAAATTGAAGTACAGAGTTTTAAAGTTGAAATTTTGGTGTCTCTCACGTATTTTTTGAAAATTTAACCAAGATTTTCTTAATCACCATCAAATTGTGTAAATTGGTCGATAAAAAATTTTGTTTCATTTGAACGCGTTTTTTTCTATTTCTTTGGTTAGGAAAAGACTTGACCCAAACAGTTAGAAAATGACCCAAACATTGCGCCTGCCCCGCGACCCAGCGTCGTTTTCGGCGGCCCTGTTTGGAGATCAGATAATTACACAAGTAAGGCCATTTTCTAGAAAATAATAAAATAATCTCTCTCTGACAATTTGGGGCCCCTAACGGCTAAGTGGCCCTAGACAGGGTCGTCACTTCATACTTTTTGTTGGGGGTTGTCTGCATATTATTGTTCAGAAAAAATTTTGCCCTGGCAAAATTTGGAAATGTTGGGAACTGGCCCTCACTTCTCAAAACACTTAAATACTTCATAAGGTAAGTTGTTCCCGCAAAGGTCCTTGCTCAGTGTATCCACAAGCTCACCGATGTGTTTGCCTAACCTTGGGGAAGCGAGCAAGATAAAGTTTTTCAATGAGTGATGCAACCTCCACCCCCACCCCATCCTGGATTCAAAGAGCATGAGCTCATTTTGTACAACACACTTTCGATATACACACTAGCATTTCACAAGATGAGGGTATCAAAGATTCCCTCTGTGCCATCAAAAATCATTATGGGGAAACTACCCTGCTGCATTAAGATACAACAGATGGTGATTTTTATTCTCAAACATAGTTATATTGCCTTTACACTCTCTTTTTGTAAGAACAATTTTATAAAAACACGAGCTTCAAAATTGATCAAAAGTTGAAAACAAATTAAGAGCAAGCTGATGCTGAGCTACTATAAAAAGTAACTTTGAAAAATGTACTCAAAAACTAGGAGTTTTTTACCATCTTTTGGTGCTTTTTTGGTGAATGTTCAAACATGGCCGCAAATGAAGGTTTTCTCACGGACTATGTTGAAAAATAAGGCCTGGACACCTCCCTAGAGTGAATAGCTAGTAATCGCGCTGCTCAAACAGATATTTCATATAAATTTAAGAACAAATTAAGACAATTCGGCCTCAGATTTTCAAAAAAATTAAGAACAACTAGCCTGAACATCAATTTACTGGCTCTTATAAAGAAGAGTGTAAACGTAAATTTTATTAACCCCCCTTAAGGCACCGCAAACCTTTGCCCCAATTATGACAACATATTCATGACAACATATCTTGAGCAATGCCCCGATGGGGCGTAGTCGAATATTTTGAAAAAGATTTATTGATGACATAAACTTCATCTGGCAAACACAAGCTTGAAAACCTACAGGAATATATACAATACACCCTATATGTATATCATCCACAAAAATTAGATATAAAAACCGTATATAGTCGACTCCCTTCTCAAATCACGTTTCTGGTTACAGTCAAGAGAGTTTAGGCCCAAAGATATTCCATCAAATCTATTCCATCAAATTTTGATCCAAAAAGCCCCATTTACAGTTATTTTGTTTTCTAGCAAGCGGTGCTTGTCTTTCTAGTATATGGTTTTTAGTAGTATATGAAAGTTTTATCACAAGACACAAAAATCAACCCAAACACTTGAAAGGAAATCCGAACCAATTGATTCTAATCCATCCAGCCCAAGATCACGCTGACAATATCTACTTCGTGTCACTGGTAGTCTGTATCCATTTTACTTTTGGAGTAGACAAATTACAAGCATTACCTACTTTCTTGTTACAGTTACATAAGAAAAACAAGAAAACAAATCCGTTTGTAGAAAACATTTCCCCTGCAAAATTCAGTTTTGCCCTGCGAAAAGATCCTACTTTCCAAACTTATTACACACCTTAGAATGTTGCAAATTTTGAAGAAAAAAGGGGTGATAGCATTGTTAGCATATTAAATTTGTAAAAATGAAGGCATCGGTACAAGTAGGAAAGATGCACATTCTGAAGAAAGTAAGGTGAAAATGGCAGTTATGTTGTTGTCTACCCTGAAAAAGCTTAGATTGAAATATTGGTTACTTTGCAGATAAAGCCCTGCTCACATTATACCGGATTCATTCCATATCGTGTGAACGGGACTGGGCGCGATAAACCGTTTCAGGGGGTTGAAATGAGGATAACCAGAGGGGATGGCATACCCAAAGCGAAACAGCATGTTAAATAGAAAGGAAAGTAGGAGAGGTTCCTTTAAGATAAAATCATACACTTTGCAAAAAAAAGATTTAAATCGACCTTAGTTTTTTACAAAAATTTGTTTATTTCCTATTTGCGTTATTTTGGGGCTATATCATAGAAAAGCAAATTTGTTTCAGTGTTTGATCTTTGCCTGAAGTGCATTATAGTTTGTTTTTCTCATTTCAGCTTTATTCAACTGAAACTATAAATAGGTTTAATACTAGCTGGGAAACACTAGCTGTCGAAGCAAAGGATGGGCTCAGATATTTTTTATGTTCATCGAGGTCTAGTAAGCCCTTTCGGTGTTGCCTCATTCAAAGGTGGCGCCAGAAATCTTCCGACAGAGGGGTTTGAGCTTCCGACAAGAGGGCTAAAATGACTAAAATATGCATTTTTTGTATGTTGCTTTGTCAAATTTGCTCCGACAATAACCCAAAATTTCCTCCTATAGGGGTGCTAGATGCTTCCGACGGAGGGGCTGTAGCCCCCCGCTAGCTTTCCCCTGGCGCCACCACTGGCCTCATTACAAATTTTAAAGCCAGCGGTTGGATACTCCTGTACATTTACGATAGGGATGTTCAGAAAATGGAATTTTTTGAGTTTGAACTTTTGTAAAAAACAATGTTTTTGGTACTTCACTAAGTCAAATATTCTTTTGGGTTCTTTGAATCAAGCGATACCCTTGTACATTTAAATTGGGGTGCGCAGGGCATTTTTAATTTTTATAACCTTTGTAAAAATACCACTTTTTTGGTACTGCACTAATTAAAATATTTTTTGTCTCGTGCAGTGTTGGAATATTTCTCTTTGGTCTTCAATTCTAGAGTACCAAAATAATGGAAGTTTATTAATTAAACAGACAAAAAAAGACAGCAAGAGTTGTCGAATCGGACAGCTTTTTGGGGGAAGAAAGGGTACAGAAAAACGACTATTTATTTTGGACTTATAATATATAAAACACAGATCTAATCACCCCTTCCCTAAATATGAAGAAGTCCCCCCCCCCCAGTGGCGGATTTCAGGAGGACAGCTAGGGGCAGTTGTCCCTCCCTTGACGAGTTGAAGCAAATCTGGCACCCCTTTTTCGGAAGTTGTGTGCCCCTTTTGAAGAATAAGAGTCTGGTGAAAAAGTTTCTGAGAACAATAAGTTAACTTGCTTCAAGGATTACCTCGTTGTTTTTTCCGAAAATGGATCTCAAATTGTTGTGTACAGCGTACTCTCGTCACCAATTTTTGAAAAATTTTCAGCGCTCCCACTACCAACTGCCCCTCCTTCAAATTTGCTCTGGATCTGCCCCTGCTCACCCTCCAAAGTTTCAGAAACTAGTATCACTTTTAGTCTGGGCTGTTAGAACATGAATCGTGCAAATTGTGATACCAGCATGAAAATGGGTACACTGGGGTAATTTCACACGCTGATGACGATGCCGAACGGACACAAGCCGAAAAATGCCCCAAGTGCTATTTTTAGACTGGGGTACTTGACCCCAGTCGTCGAATTGGGCCAATCTCCATATGTCATTACTGATTTATGAAAAAAGTGGGAAAGAAAAGATTTTGGTGCATTATCATTTATCAAAATATACTAAGAGAAATGGAAATGAAAGATTGCCCCTTTATGCTATTTTTAGAATATGAAATTGGTACCCATGTCTCTATTTAGGCATTCTTCTCTAAATAATTACTCTCTTTTATATGAATATGAAATGTACCTTTCTCTATTTTTTCAACAAACTGAAAAGTAATGCAAAAAGATGTAATTGACAATCTTACCACTTAATGCTATTTTTAGAATGGGGTACTGGAGCTCAGTTCTCGAATTTGGGTTTACCTTCATAGTCTAGGCTCTAAGCACAGTATTTGACATGAAGTGTGCAAATTGGGGTACCAGCATGAAAATGGGTACACTGGGGCAATTTGACACGTTGATAATGATGCTGAACAGACACAAGCTGAAAAGTGCCCCTAAGTGCTGTTTTTAGACTGGGGTACTTGACCCCAGTCGTCGAATTGTGCCAATCTCCATATGTCATTACTGATTTATGAAAAAAGTGGGAAAGAAAAGATTTAGGTGCATTATCATTTATCAAAATATACTAAGAGAAATGGAAATGAAAGATTGCCCCTTTATGCTATTTTTAGAACATGAAATTGGTACCCATGTCTCTATTTAGGCATTCTTCTCTAAATGATTACCCTCTTTTATATGAATATGAAATGTAGCTTTCTCCATTCTTTCAAAAAACTGAAAAGTAATACGAAAAGATGTAATTGACAATCTTACCCCTTGACGCTATTTTTAGAATGGGGTACCGGAACCCGATTCTCGAATTTGGGTTTTACCTTCATAGTCTAGGCACTAAGCACAGTATTTGACATGAATTGTGCACGTTGTGGTATCAACATGAAAATAGGTACACTGGGGCAATTTGATACGTTGATAATGATGCCGATCAGACACAAGCTGGAAAACCCCCTCAAGTGTTATTTTTAGACTGGGGTACTTGACCCCATCCTCCATTTTGGATTTCATCTATACGAAGTTGACTGAAGTTAAAACTGAACATGAAGGTATAGGCTCAAACACAATTCTACACGATAAAAGTATAACACAGAAACAATATTATCCTTTCATTCTATTTTAAGATTAGGGCTGTTGCCTCTAGGCCTCTATGTAATCACTCGTCTACAAGCCATTACTTGCTTTTGACGTAAACATGATAGTATGGCTGTCTACCTTCTTGGTTAACCAAACAGTATTTTTAGAAAAAAGTAGAATATTACCTCTAGATGCTACAAATGATAGACTCACTGATTAGACTTGTTTCTACTGTAAGTTATTAGTCATTACTGCTTTTAACATAAAAAGTCTAGCAATCTATACTTTGTGATACACTAAAATATAACGGAGAGATAAAATTACGCCTAGTTTCTCGTTTCTGAATGTGATACTTAGATCCAAGCTCATTCGACTTTTTCATCTATTGTTAAATATCGCTAATTTTGATGTAAATACTAAAGTGTAGCTTCATACAACTTTTCAATCACCAAAAAATATTATGAAAAACGCAGTTCATATATGCATAAAGCGATATGTTTAAATATGTACGCGTTTCCTGCCTCTGAAGGTCAATGCAATTTATCACATGTACAGGAAAATGTGACTTTCACATTTCGCTACTTCTGAAAATCTCATACAATTTATATAAAGTGCTGACTATCCAAAGTAGCAGAAGTGTTAAGTATCCTTACTGAACTTTCAGACTCGATCATATTCAGAGGGGCGAAAATCGTTATAATTATAGGCTACTTTCAAATACGATTGATGTTATATTGGCAGCCAGCGTGAGTAGTTTGTATGACAAAAGCTCTGAGAGGAGTAGTGGGAATACACAGATTTAATATTCATTTTATTTCGTATTCATACAAAAAATAGTAATGATTTATAAAAGAAGGCTTATGGAGGCCTGGGCTCCAGTGGTCCATTCTAAATATAGCATCAAGGGTAATATTTTAATTGTTTCTTTGTTATACTTTTATCGTGTAGAATTGTGTTTAAACCTAAACCTTCATGCTTGATTTAAACTTTAGTTAACTACGCAGTGGCGTGGTGGCAGGGGGGGCCAGGGGGGGGCCATGGCCCCCCCTGAATAGGGGCTCAAATGGAGTTTAGGGGGCGCCAAAATTTTTAGCTTGTAATATTTGGCTAGAAACATCAAAAGTGATCGTACCCGGGTAGAACACTTCGCTATAACTTGCTGTGAACAATCTAAAATAACGCGAGATTCTATAATCGAAGCACGTTGCGCTGCCATGACCCAATCAACATTTGTTTCATATGTTTTCGTTTTAACTATGTACGTGGCTTCATGTTTAGCACGCCAACTAACGAAGATTTTACGTATGCCAAAAATGTTTTCTATTAGTTTGTACTCGGAACGCCAAAAAGCCTGAGTGAACGCCACAGATCTTCGGGCCTAAGTATATGGAATGTACCCTGGCAATCAATACAGCAGCTTCTTGTTATTAACATCGATGTGAACCAAAGGTCACCCTTTCTTTCTTTTTCCAACGCATGAATCCTCCTCTCCCAAATTTTTTCTAAAAATCAAAAATCAATGTTTTGCTGAGCATCGTCGAACTGTCTATTCCGAGCGGTGTAGTAATTTGTTAAATTTTAGTCTGGGAGATGCATTTTTAGCCATTCTAGAGGCTTGATTTCAAAAATTTTCTTCCGCGTCGGACCCAACCATGGTGGGTCCTCCTTTGTCACTAAACTTAATCCTTAGCCCAACCCCAAATTCAATTTTGTGGCCGCCGCCTCTGTCCGATTCAATAGTGCGATTCGACGCCCGAAACTTTCAAGTTGTTGAAAAAACTACAATTTAATAACTACTGAAGAATAACAAACTTGAACCATGTTTGTATATCATACACCATATATGCGATGACACGCTTATAAGCCAATTAAAAATAGCTTGATATTTTACCGAACCACGATCGAGAAGGTCAAATGTTAGGATTACATAACTTTTCCATTCATATTCGCATTCTTAGTCAAAGCTTGTTTATGAAATTTTGGATTCAAATTGCAAAAATCGATTTCCCTTCTAGAAACACATGCTTTATATAACCACGATATTCTGTGACGATATATAGATAGGGCGCAAAAATCGACTTGGCCACCCCAGGGAAAACATAGCCACCCCGCCACTGTAACTACGTATAGATGAAATCCAAAATGGGGGACTGGGTCAAGTACCCCAGTCTAAAAATAGCACTTGGGGGCATTTTTCGGTTTGTGTCTGTTCGGCATCGTCATCAGCGTGTGAAATTACCCCCGTGTACCCATTTTCATGCTGGTATCACAAGTTGCACAATTCAAGTCAAATACTGTGTTTAGACTATTTCTAAAACGAGCTTTGTTACGTAACTTTTACGTAACTAAATCATGTGATCAGAAAGATGCAACATCTGACAACTGAAGATTAGGGCCTTACCATGCGGTAACGTTGAGAACGGTCAAGAAAGCATGCATGAAATTATTTACATATCATTGAAAACTGTTTCGAGATTAGATATAAACAAAAAATAGTTGACATAGCAACGTTTGTATTCCTAGGAAAAAATATACACGTATAACCTGTAACTACGTAACAAATTTATTGCAATAATTCGTAAGCTTGGTCAAACAAAACCAGCGTCATTTCCGCTGAAAATTGGTTTTCTATTGAAACTGCAAGACTGGTGCAAGAAGCGATTGGCCCGTAACACCTATTGTCTGAGATAAAAGGTTATTCAATTGTTTGCGAAGCTCACCGTCTGGTACCTGCTATGTCACGTGCATGGTCTATCGCAGACCTTAGGTCTGTGACGGCTTCTCATATCCAGTATCAACAATCTTTTTCTCGTCGAGAAAATGGCTGGCAACGATGCAGAGCGGACAAAAAGCAGAAAGCAAGTTCTCTTTCAGTACATTCTGTGTGCCTCGGCATTTCTAGTCCAGTTTACAGCGTTTGGATTTTACCGCGGGTTCGGATCCATTTACGTGTCGATGCAGGAAAAGTTTACAGAAGGCAACGCGTTGATAGGTACGAGAAAATATTTTCAATTCACCTGTAAATTTCAAGGTAATGCTAAATTGATACATCCTTATTCATAACTTAGTTCCAATGTAATTTCATTACCGAAATCTGAAGAGTTTTGTTACATTGGAAGTCATTAAAATTTTTCTGCGTGTGCACCAAAAAATCTAATTGGCATAGCACGAAATGGCGGAAGCAGGTCATATGTAACTGAACCGATTAAAACCCTCAAAAAGCCATTATCCATTCATGTCTTCTGATGAGTAGATGAAAAACTAACCAAAGTAGCTATGAAAAGTAAAAAAATTTGACAAAGCCCAGTGTATTTCGGATGTACAAATTTGCGGTGTACAGCATGTGTGGTACACCTGCGCGTCCTTTAGGCCCACAATCCCTGCCGAAAGTTTTAGAACACTGGCGTCAGTTTCCAATGTCAAAATCAATCATCCCCTTCTCCCCCACGGAACAATGTTGGTTTACTACGTAACGGGTTAGGATTTTAGGAAGCACTTTCTTTTGCGCTTCTTTTATGATATTTCTCTAAATTATCAACATTATTGTTCTAGGAGGAAGGGGGCGGAAGTAGTATATCGGTGTCTTTTCGAACATTTTGCCAGAAAGGTCCCCACAGGTAACTTGGGGACGACGTTGCTAAAACGAGGAACAAGCGGAACAACCTAGTAACAAGCGGAACAACCCAGTAACAACCCAGTAACAACCCAGTAACAACCCAGTAACAACCCAGTAACAACCCAGTAACAACCCAGTAACAACCCAGTAACAACCCAGTAACAACCCAGGAACAACCCAGTAACAACCCAGTAACAACCCAGTAACAGCCCAGTAACAACCCAGTAACAACCCAGTAACAAGCGGAACAACCTAGTAACAAGCGGAACAACCTAGTAACAACCCAGTAACAAGCGGAAATGTGAATTAATTGTTTATAAATAACACGTTGGGGCGTTTATAATCAAACTCTCTGAAGTTCGTGTGGGCTAGCACGTGCACTATCAAGAGGCCGTCAAACACTTTTGTTATGTAATTTTTTGGTAGTTCGCGACCATTATCCCTCCTTTTCTGGACTTGCTACAAGTCTCTCTCTCTCCATTGGTAATCTAAAATCTCTCCCTCTGAAAAGTAAAGAAAGGGAAAAAGGAAAAAATGGGAGGGAACGAGAGGGTCTCTATGATTTTTCAGATTACTAAATGGATAGAGAAAGACTTGTAGCAAATCCACTCCTTTTCACACAACCGTACATTGTTTGATGGATCAGAAAACCTGTCGTTGTGGTTTTTCACTTGAAACAAACACCGACATAGCAAGGCAAGGGCTGGTACACAAAGAGCCCAAATTGAGGAGTCGAAAATTGTGGTGGGGGATAATATTTAGAGCAGGCAGGTAAATAATAGGGGGCGGGGGGGCCTAACGCCCCTCAAAGGTTGGGAAACCCAGTTACAGTTAGAAAACTTGAAAGTTCACTTAATTTTTCCTAACTTTAATCACCAAATATGTGAATTTCATAGCTTAGGGATTTTGGGATTTTAAATGTTAAAATCGTAGACCTTATTAAAATTCGAACACTGGAGCAGACACATCTTCCAGTCGTTTTTATATGTGAAGCCCTGGATCTCAAATTGCACCATTACACCGTTTTGTTTTCTTTTTGACAGGGGTGAAGTTAAGTTGAATTATTTTTAACAGGCAAGGTGAATCTCTGGATAAGAAGTTTGAATTTTACCATCAGTAGTGATTGAGCGTGCAATTTTGAAGAAATCACACCCTTTGTTGATCAGAACAACTGAAAAAAGGGAATTTTCTCAAGAAACTACGAGTAGCCAATTCATTTAAAACATTAAAACCTATCATTGCAAGTACTCAAAGCTTCTTAACGAGTGTATACTTAGGGATATAAAAGCTTAGATCATAGCAGGGACGTACCGACCGGAGGATTTGGGGGATGTGTCATACCCCCTAACTCTGCCAATCAACAATTTTTCAGGCTAAAAATTCATTTTTCGCCAAGTAAGGGCCAAAACAGGAAAATAACAGGGATGGCGCTATCGGGTGTCTTGGGGGGGCAGCTGCTCCCCCCAAAAGTTCCAAATGACACCCTGTCGGCAGCCCATTTTAAGAAAAGAAAAAGGACGGTCGGCACTTTGAAACTGTCGAATGAGGAATTTTTTATAAGAACCTTTAAATTGAAATTCAGGCTATGTTTTTGACTATCAGTAAAACCATTAAAACCTTAAAAACTATGATGATGGATTGTTCAAAAGTAATCTGGGTGTAAGCAGTGCAATTGTTAAATGTTGTGCAATTGTTAGAGGAGGGTTCAGGCCCATTTGCAAACAAAGTTTGAAAATTCAGCTTCAAAGCACCGCTAGATGGGAAAGATATCTCGTTTGAGAGAAAGTTTTGTAGGAGGTTTCACAACTTTGTTCAGAATAACATTTTAAAGTGCCTCAGCCTCATCTTGTTCTTAATTTGTTCGTAACTCTTGACCAATTTGAATCAATTAAATTTAACCAATTTGGAGGCTCGTATTCTTATAAAATTGTTCTTATGAGAAAAGATTTTATCAAAAACTGTCGCCCAACTGAAATTAGGAATCTGGGAGGCATCAAATAACCAGGACGGAAAGGGGGCAGAGGGGGAAAATTTCCGCAGGGTTTCAAGGTTCCACAGAGCCTTTTAAAGTAATGTATTCAGTTGTTAAGAATATAATTAATCTAACATAACAAAAGCGTGCCCAAGAAAAGCAAGAAATTCTGGAATGTCTTTTAAGGGAATGGTCGCAAAAGATTTCTCTTCAGCGGTTGGAAAGTCTCTTCTGCTGTCTCATTCCAGGGCTTGCAATAACTATCAAATGCGTAGCCATTTTCACTGTGAAAAAGATATTTCCATGATATTCCACCAAAGCGGGCCATGATGCTAAACCTTGACTTTGTCCTTGACCTTTTTGAAAAAGATATCCAAAAAGCTTTATCATACTGTCTTAAGCAGAAACCCAGCAACAAATGGCCAAAATTTGCTTAGCCATCAAACTGTACAAGGGCCTACTAGCGAGGCACATCAAAACATTTGCCTATCGATTTGTGTAATTTTTGAAACGTTTCAACGAAATTTTTTCTTTAAAGAAAGTAAACATGATTTGATTGACGGGTTTTTTTTCATTCATTTTCAAAAAAAATAAAGATCTAAAGAAAGTGTAAAGGGAAGTTCATGAAATATGTCGGCAACCATTTTATAGTCATCGGCACCTTAATTTTTTCTAAGATTGTCGGCACATTGTGGTTTGGTTTCTAGCGCCACCCCTGGTAAAGAAAGGGGCAAATGAGCTCATTGAGACGTTTATCTTGTGGTAGAGCGCGGTTGTAAGACTTTTTTGTTAATTGAAAAGTTGTTTTGCTCATTCATATATGCAATGTGATTGTATAAAGAAGAAAAAGAGGGGTTTAGAAGAAGTTAGGCCTGTTAAGTCAAAATCTTGCATCAATCGTACAAAGTATGATACCATCATGAAAACTTTACAACTTATGTAGCTTGAGGTGTAGAATTTGCTGCAAAACAGACCCAAACTAAAAAACTCTAAAGCTATTATAAGCTATTATTAGAACATTGAACATGGTCTGTGCCCTCGAAAAGAAGATAGTCACTTGTGAGCGATTGAACTAGGGTGTTTCTGCAAAATTATGACACAAAGCAAACAAAGTCTATAAAATATACCAGTTTTATTCCCCCACGTCTTTTTTGAAAGTTTCCTATGATATTAACAGTTTGCGGCATTTTAAAAAGTCTCAAAACATACGTACTCTAGTGTCTCTAATAGACGGCCCCCCGTGTATTAATTTCAGAAGAATTTGCCCTCCCCCCCGTCGCTTATTAGCACCCCCTTCTCTAAAATTTTACAAATCAAGTCACTTGATTTTCATTATTCGTTGTTTTCCATAGTTTTTTGTAAAATCTCAACCGTACAAAGGAAACTGATGATTTTTGACTTGGAAGTTAAAAGCTGTAAATTTTATTTATCTTTGTATGGTTGCAATTTTCTCTAAAGCTATCCAAGAAACTGAAACCAAATTTTGACAGTTTATTCTAAAAGGTACTTCGATTTCAAAGAAGGATTGCCGACATGAACATCCCCATTTTATTAGCAACCCCTTCCATTAAAAACTGGTCGACATGGACACCTCCTTCTATTAGCACCCCATTCTATTGAAAATTGGCCGGAATGAACACCCCCCCCCCCCTTCTATTACCTCTCTCCTTCTATCAGAGACACTAGAGTATGTACTCTGAATCAATGTACAACGTTTTGTTTCATAATTTATTGCTTCAATCGCACCATCGAATCACGAAAAAGTAGACACGCGCATTTTACTTCCCAAAATGCGACAAAAAATGCAACAGAAAAAATTGACCCAGAAATCAGCATCTGAACCGTACATGGATGTCGTTGTAATGCCGGTCGGACTGATAAAAAGCGATGGTTTCAAAGAAAATGTTTGCAGTTGGTGACGTTGTTGGTATGCTTTTGTTATAACTCTGCGGTAGAAAAAAAAGAAGCGGTTGGGGTGTTTGAATATCATACCTTGGCATTCTTATCAATGTTACAATTTTATAGCTGTAGCTAGAAACTAAATTTCTGCCTCGTCGTGGTGCGTTAGTAGCCTCCCCTGGCGCTATGATAGCCTTTTTCTAGTTATTCTAGGTTGTCGCAAGGTAACGTAAGACAGTTTAATAATGATGAAATTCGGTCCGTTGAGGGAGTCGCACTAACGTTTTTAGGGCCCTCGGGCCCCACCATAGACGTGAAAGTCTGAACATCTTTTTCCAGAAACTTAATGATAAAAAAAATTTTATGTGTTTTGAAAAATCAATTGAAAGCTGAAAATTTTTCCTCTTAATCTACCAAAACAATCAATTAATGAGTCGAACAAATACATTTTTTTCTATGTATAAGAATTTTTTCCTCAATTCTTTATTGATAATTTGGCGCCCTTAATCATAACAAAATGTCTTGGTTTACTTACTTCCCGAGGCGTCACCATCGTAGTCGCAGAAGGGTAAACAGATTTTCGAACATGAGTGACCCTATTTTGCTGAAAAATGCACCCTTTCAAGCAATTTTACCTTGGTACGGTAGCTTTTTTGGGTTTCAGTTTATTGCGCTTCTTGAATGAACATTTTAAAATCTGTTTAAATGTTATCCAATTTTTGCATTAATCTGTTAGCAGATTTAGCTATCTCATTCTCTCTAACTGGTGCAAAGATTATAGATATTTTATTTTTTTTTTAATTGAGTGGAGTTGTTTCTGGCATTCTGAAGAGGGACCCCCAATTTTATTTTGATCCTTTATATGTCCTGATGTCAAAGCAAGTGTGAAAACAAAGTACCGGCAGTTTGTCACGGAAACTAAGAAATTTTCTCTTACTATAGGGAAGGCTATAATAAAGTAACAAATTATCGTTTCAATTCTTTCTAAAAAATCGGAAGTTTTGAGCTGTTTGTAAATTCTGTGACTTTCATTTTACAGTAATCACAGTAATCGGTTAGTTCAGATGGTCAATAAAATTCATAGAACCCTGGCTGCCGGCTCAAACTACCACAGAACAAAACAAACTGAAAATCGTAAGGGGTACCCAGCATCGTCGGCATTTTTCAGATATGCCAACACATAGAAAATGGTTTGGAGCCCTCTTCCTCACCCCCCTCTTCCCTCTTGAGCACACAACAAATAAAAAATGGTTTGGAGCCCTCTTCTTCACCCCCACCTCCCCTCCCCCCCTCTTGAGCACATTTGCTATCGCCGTCCTGCATACACAACAGATTTGCTTAAGGAACTTAACCCAAAACTTACATTCCCTTTTAGTTGGCAAATTTTAAATATTTCAACTTCCCTGTCTTTTCGAAGGTCTTTGCAAAGCTAGTTGAATTGGCTGGTCTTTGCAAAATTTACAAAGAGTGTCAAGCTAGAAAAAAATGTAGGCCGAAAAATACTTCAATATGACGTGTTCTCTTTTTCAAAGAAATTTCTTAAATCTCGTCACACAAATGGCTTACTTACTTCACTTTCTCGTGCCAGATAACGCGTACAGATTTTCTTAATGGTTCTGTAAAGATAGGTTTAAGAAATGTAACTGTGAATAACAAACGCATTTTCTGCAGAAAATAAAATAAATTTGAAAAATTGCACAATACAATTCCTTCACATTACAAAGCAGTGTGACCATTTGATGTGTCATAAAAGGAAGAAATAGAGACTCTTGTGCTAAAAAATCTTTGCTATCTGTGCCAAATACATTTTGTTTCAACCACGTGAAAAAGTAAATGACTGAGATGGCAGAATTTTTTCATCGGATTGGTTTTTACGCATTCTTAAAACTATTTTTGCAAAAATCCATGCATGTTCTATGCCACAAACTTTGGTAGTACCAGAGACACATATGCTTAAGAATAGGAACCTTTGGGCTTATCACCCTATTAAAATCATGTACAAATCGATAGTATGGATACAACTTAGACTAAAGGACATATAAAGATTTCACTGTAGCAGTGTTTGGTTGTTGGTATTTAAACTCTTAAGAGTTTCAGACGAAAAGCTTTGGTTTACTCGAATGCTTGCTTTTTTAAAGCCATTTTTAAAGACTCATTGCTAACAATGAGCCATTGCGCTACGCAAGCACCCCATAGTGCATTTTTAGACAGTCTGAAATCAATTTAATGCCATTGAAGACAGTTTACTGCCATTGTTTGGATCGTCGCCACGCTCGCAAAGGCCCATTGTTAGCAATGAGTCTTTAAGTTAGGTACCACTAAAAGATTGTTTGCAATATTTGTTGTAAAATTTTTTCGTTTTTTCAAGTGTTGAAAGGGGGCTACCAAACTCTTTACTGGTCCAAAATGTTTCCTTTCCTACATTTACCCAAGGTTAGCATGTCAGTCACCTGGTTCTTAGATTTCATTTTGGTCACAAAAACTCCTACTCTGAATAATTCAATAATAGCTCCAGATCAACTATAATCCTGCAGTTTTGTGATATGATTATTGAACTTTTTTGCAGCGTGGACCGGCTCCATGTCATTATCAATGGTGTTCCTATTTACGCCGATTACTTTCAGAGTCTTCGACCTGGTTGGCTATAGACTCTCACTACTACTTGGAGGAACATTAATTGGCCTTTCTCTCATGGCGACCTCTTTTGCATCCAGTATATTTGTAACTTATTTCACACTTGGACTTGTGTTTGCGATAGGACAAAGTTTGTGTTATTTTGCTCCGTTGCTGATTTTGCCCCTCTATTTCAAAAAGAACTTATCACTGGCACACGGAATAGTGATGTGCGGGAGTAGCCTCGGAGGCCTCGCTCAGGCTCCCGGTCTCGGTTTCATGTTGCAAAAGTATGGATTCAGCAGTGGAATGCGGCTATCTAGCGTGATCGCACTGTTTGTAATAGCAGTATCTGTGTTATTCAAGCGGCCTGAGGAGAGTTTTGGGCCAAATCCATTAATGTTCAAGAAGGAGAGAAAGAAAGAAATAACGACCAAGAGTAGAAATGAGGAGATACCTCTACTAAGAAACTATGCTTACATCATGTATGTTATTGCTTCCATGCTGATCAGTTTTGGGGTTTTCACACCCTTTGTCCACTTGGTGAGAACCAAACTAGTTTGCCTCATTTTTTATACCATATTAGTATATTTCAACATTTCCTTTTTCCTTCTTTGATATTTCTGAGCAATATCAGATTGCCCTGAAATTACTCTCACAATCAATATTGGTAGCATGTTGTTCTTTTCTTTCTAAAATACGTTTTCTTGTACATTGCCTTTTTTGTAAAGAGCATCAAATTCAAAACAATGCCTTGTCTATCATAGGTACGCTTAGCGATGGATACAGGGATCTCATACTCAATGGCGATATTTCTACCAGGCATCATCTCTTTGGCGCAAG
The DNA here is from genome assembly GCF_057945365.1 of Rhopilema esculentum. Taxonomy (NCBI): domain Eukaryota; kingdom Metazoa; phylum Cnidaria; class Scyphozoa; order Rhizostomeae; family Rhizostomatidae; genus Rhopilema; species Rhopilema esculentum. Next base: position 7,258,231 of record NC_142832.1, on the reverse strand, counting down.
CTGTTGGTAAGGTAGGCTTCGGCAAGCTTGCATCTCTCCCGAAATACAACAAGCTCTCACTCAGCAAATGGGCCGCCATCGTTATAGGCATAGTGACAACACTTGTTCCAATATTAACCTCCTTTATTGGCCTTGCTGCATATTCCTGTCTCTATGGTATTGCTGACGGCAGTATTGCGGTGTCTACTATGCTTGTCATCAGAGACCTGATAACAAGTAAACAATTCAATAGAGGATACAGTGCATACATTATCTGCCAATGCTTGGCCCTCCTTGCTGGTCCACCGTTTGCAGGTTTGCCAATCATATTAAATTTTGCAATTACAAGCATTTCTGTCTTCAGGTTTTGCGCTGTTTTAATTAATTATCCTCAATGCTTTCTTTAAAGCAGTTTATTCTGATAGCAGTCTGTTATGGTATCATCTGTTTGTGTATGAATGCATCTTATATCTTGAAAAACAACGTTACTACTCTGAGCTTTTAAAAAGATGGTAAGGAAATAGTTTCAAATGCAGAAAACTACTTGATACTTGTCGAACTTTGTCCTAAAAAGGCATAACAACAATCCCGTGACAAGGAACACTCTCAACAGCCTTATATTTGGTTCCGTTTAATTCTGTTTTTATAACCAATTACTCACCAACAGACTTTCCCTTCTCTCCCTATTTAGATACATTACTTGTTCTTAAACTGCACTTTGCTTGTTCCTCCATTTTTTGTGCTGCTGTACTTGTTTGTTTACATTTCTTCGGCTGCCTAATATGCCTAATATTTGCATAATATTTGCCTAATATTTGTTCTTACGTCGTTCTTGAGTTGTTTTTGCTTTGTTCTTGATTAGTTCTTGATTTGTTCTTGATTTGTTCTTGCGTTGTTCTTGATTTGTTCTTGATTTGTTCTTGCGTTGTTCTTGATTTGTTCTTGATTTGTTCTTGATTTGTTCTTGATTTGTTCTTGATTTGTTCTTGCGTTGTTCTTGATTTGTTCTTGATTTGTTCTTGATTTGTTCTTGATTTGTTCTTGATTTGTTCTTGCGTTGTTCTTGATTTGTTCTTGATTTGTTCTTGATTTGTTCTTGATTTGTTCTTGCGTTGTTCTTGATTTGTTCTTGATTTGTTCTTGCGTTGTTCTTGATTTGTTCTTGATTTGTTCTTGATTTGTTCTTGATTTGTTCTTGCGTTGTTCTTGATTTGTTCTTGATTTGTTCTTGATTTGTTTTTGCTTTGTTCTTGCGTTGTTCTTGATTTGTTCTTGATTTGTTCTTGCGTTGTTCTTGATTTGTTCTTGATTTGTTCTTGCGTTGTTCTTGATTTGTTCTTGATTTGTTCTTGATTTGTTCTTGATTTGTTCTTGCGTTGTTCTTGATTTGTTCTTGATTTGTTCTTGCGTTGTTCTTGATTTGTTCTTGATTTGTTCTTGATTTGTTCTTGATTTGTTCTTGCGTTGTTCTTGATTTGTTCTTGATTTGTTCTTGCGTTGTTCTTGATTTGTTCTTGATTTGTTCTTGCGTTGTTCTTGATTTGTTCTTGATTTGTTCTTGATTTGTTCTTGATTTGTTCTTGCGTTGTTCTTGATTTGTTCTTGATTTGTTCTTGATTTGTTTTTGCTTTGTTCTTGCGTTGTTCTTGATTTGTTCTTGATTTGTTCTTGCGTTGTTCTTGATTTGTTCTTGATTTGTTCTTGCGTTGTTCTTGATTTGTTCTTGATTTGTTCTTGATTTGTTCTTGATTTGTTCTTGCGTTGTTCTTGATTTGTTCTTGATTTGTTCTTGATTTGTTCTTGATTTGTTCTTGCGTTGTTCTTGATTTGTTCTTGATTTGTTCTTGATTTGTTCTTGATTTGTTCTTGCGTTGTTCTTGATTTGTTCTTGATTTGTTCTTGATTTGTTCTTGCGTTGTTCTTGATTTGTTCTTGATTAGTTCTTGATTTGTTCTTGCGTTGTTCTTGAGTTGTTTTTGCTTTGTTCTTGATTTGTTCTTGATTTGTTCTTGATTTGTTCTTGATTTGTTCTTGATTTGTTCTTGCGTTGTTCTTGATTTGTTCTTGATTTGTTCTTGATTTGTTCTTGATTTGTTCTTGCGTTGTTCTTGATTTGTTTTTGCTTTCTTCTTGATTTGTTCTTGCGTTGTTCTTGATTTGTTCTTGATTTGTTCTTGATTTGTTCTTGCGTTGTTCTTGATTTGTTCTTGATTTGTTCTTGATTTGTTCTTGCGTTGTTCTTGATTTGTTCTTGATTAGTTCTTGATTTGTTCTTGCGTTGTTCTTGAGTTGTTTTTGCTTTGTTCTTGATTTGTTCTTGATTTGTTCTTGATTTGTTCTTGATTTCTTCTTGATTTGTTCTTGATTTGTTCTTGCGTTGTTCTTGATTTGTTCTTGATTTGTTCTTGATTTGTTCTTGATTTGTTCTTGATTTGTTCTTGATTTGTTCTTGATTTGTTCTTGCGTTGTTCTTGATTTGTTCTTGATTTGTTCTTGATTTGTTCTTGATTAGTTCTTGATTTGTTCTTGATTTGTTCTTGCGTTGTTCTTGATTTGTTCTTGATTAGTTCTTGATTTGTTCTTGATTAGTTCTTGATTTGTTCTTGATTTATTCTTGCGTTGTTCTTGATTTGTTCTTGATTTGTTCTTGATTTGTTCTTGATTAGTTCTTGATTTGTTCTTGATTTGTTCTTGCGTTGTTCTTGATTTGTTCTTGATTTGTTCTTGATTTGTTCTTGATTTGTTCTTGATTAGTTCTTGATTTGTTCTTGATTTGTTCTTGCGTTGTTCTTGATTTGTTCTTGATTTGTTCTTGATTTGTTCTTGATTAGTTCTTGATTTGTTCTTGATTTGTTCTTGCGTTGTTCTTGATTTGTTCTTGATTAGTTCTTGATTTGTTCTTGATTAGTTCTTGATTTGTTCTTGATTTGTTCTTGCGTTGTTCTTGATTTGTTCTTGATTTGTTCTTGATTTGTTCTTGATTTGTTCTTGCGTTGTTCTTGAGTTGTTTTTGCTTTGTTCTTGATTTGTTCTTGCGTTGTTCTTGATTTGTTCTTGATTAGTTCTTGATTTGTTCTTGATTAGTTCTTGATTTGTTCTTGATTTGTTCTTGCGTTGTTCTTGATTTGTTCTTGATTTGTTCTTGATTTGTTCTTGATTTGTTCTTGATTTGTTCTTGCGTTGTTCTTGATTTGTTCTTGATTTGTTCTTGATTTGTTCTTGATTAGTTCTTGATTTGTTCTTGATTTGTTCTTGCGTTGTTCTTGATTTGTTCTTGATTAGTTCTTGATTTGTTCTTGATTAGTTCTTGATTTGTTCTTGATTTATTCTTGCGTTGTTCTTGATTTGTTCTTGATTTGTTCTTGATTTGTTCTTGATTAGTTCTTGATTTGTTCTTGATTTGTTCTTGCGTTGTTCTTGATTTGTTCTTGATTTGTTCTTGATTTGTTCTTGATTTGTTCTTGATTAGTTCTTGATTTGTTCTTGATTTGTTCTTGCGTTGTTCTTGATTTGTTCTTGATTTGTTCTTGATTTGTTCTTGATTAGTTCTTGATTTGTTCTTGATTTGTTCTTGCGTTGTTCTTGATTTGTTCTTGATTAGTTCTTGATTTGTTCTTGATTAGTTCTTGATTTGTTCTTGATTTGTTCTTGCGTTGTTCTTGATTTGTTCTTGATTTGTTCTTGATTTGTTCTTGATTTGTTCTTGCGTTGTTCTTGAGTTGTTTTTGCTTTGTTCTTGATTTGTTCTTGCGTTGTTCTTGATTTGTTCTTGATTAGTTCTTGATTTGTTCTTGATTAGTTCTTGATTTGTTCTTGATTTGTTCTTGCGTTGTTCTTGATTTGTTCTTGATTAGTTCTTGATTTGTTCTTGATTAGTTCTTGATTTGTTCTTGATTTGTTCTTGCGTTGTTCTTGATTTGTTCTTGATTTGTTCTTGATTTGTTCTTGCGTTGTTCTTGATTTGTTCTTGATTTGTTCTTGATTTGTTCTTGCGTTGTTCTTGATTTGTTCTTGATTAGTTCTTGATTTGTTCTTGCGTTGTTCTTGAGTTGTTTTTGCTTTGTTCTTGATTTGTTCTTGATTTGTTCTTGATTTGTTCTTGATTTCTTCTTGATTTGTTCTTGATTTGTTCTTGCGTTGTTCTTGATTTGTTCTTGATTTGTTCTTGATTTGTTCTTGATTTGTTCTTGATTTGTTCTTGATTTGTTCTTGATTTGTTCTTGCGTTGTTCTTGATTTGTTCTTGATTTGTTCTTGATTTGTTCTTGATTAGTTCTTGATTTGTTCTTGATTTGTTCTTGCGTTGTTCTTGATTTGTTCTTGATTAGTTCTTGCGTTGTTCTTGATTTGTTCTTGATTAGTTCTTGATTTGTTCTTGCGTTGTTCTTGAGTTGTTTTTGCTTTGTTCTTGATTTGTTCTTGATTTGTTCTTGATTTGTTCTTGATTTGTTTTTGCTTTGTTCTTGCGTTGTTCTTGATTTGTTCTTGATTTGTTCTTGCGTTGTTCTTGATTTGTTCTTGATTTGTTCTTGATTTGTTCTTGATTTGTTCTTGATTTGTTCTTGCGTTGTTCTTGATTTGTTCTTGATTTGTTCTTGATTTGTTCTTGATTAGTTCTTGATTTGTTCTTGCGTTGTTCTTGATTTGTTCTTGATTTGTTCTTGATTTGTTCTTGCGTTGTTCTTGATTTGTTCTTGATTTGTTCTTGATTTGTTCTTGCGTTGTTCTTGATTTGTTCTTGATTAGTTCTTGATTTGTTCTTGCGTTGTTCTTGAGTTGTTTTTGCTTTGTTCTTGATTTGTTCTTGATTTGTTCTTGATTTGTTCTTGATTTCTTCTTGATTTGTTCTTGATTTGTTCTTGCGTTGTTCTTGATTTGTTCTTGATTTGTTCTTGATTTGTTCTTGATTTGTTCTTGATTTGTTCTTGATTTGTTCTTGATTTGTTCTTGCGTTGTTCTTGATTTGTTCTTGATTTGTTCTTGATTTGTTCTTGATTAGTTCTTGATTTGTTCTTGATTTGTTCTTGCGTTGTTCTTGATTTGTTCTTGATTAGTTCTTGATTTGTTCTTGATTAGTTCTTGATTTGTTCTTGATTTATTCTTGCGTTGTTCTTGATTTGTTCTTGATTTGTTCTTGATTTGTTCTTGATTAGTTCTTGATTTGTTCTTGATTTGTTCTTGCGTTGTTCTTGATTTGTTCTTGATTTGTTCTTGATTTGTTCTTGATTTGTTCTTGATTAGTTCTTGATTTGTTCTTGATTTGTTCTTGCGTTGTTCTTGATTTGTTCTTGATTTGTTCTTGATTTGTTCTTGATTAGTTCTTGATTTGTTCTTGATTTGTTCTTGCGTTGTTCTTGATTTGTTCTTGATTAGTTCTTGATTTGTTCTTGATTAGTTCTTGATTTGTTCTTGATTTGTTCTTGCGTTGTTCTTGATTTGTTCTTGATTTGTTCTTGATTTGTTCTTGATTTGTTCTTGCGTTGTTCTTGAGTTGTTTTTGCTTTGTTCTTGATTTGTTCTTGCGTTGTTCTTGATTTGTTCTTGATTAGTTCTTGATTTGTTCTTGATTAGTTCTTGATTTGTTCTTGATTTGTTCTTGCGTTGTTCTTGATTTGTTCTTGATTAGTTCTTGATTTGTTCTTGATTAGTTCTTGATTTGTTCTTGATTTGTTCTTGCGTTGTTCTTGATTTGTTCTTGATTTGTTCTTGATTTGTTCTTGCGTTGTTCTTGATTTGTTCTTGATTTGTTCTTGATTTGTTCTTGCGTTGTTCTTGATTTGTTCTTGATTAGTTCTTGATTTGTTCTTGCGTTGTTCTTGAGTTGTTTTTGCTTTGTTCTTGATTTGTTCTTGATTTGTTCTTGATTTGTTCTTGATTTCTTCTTGATTTGTTCTTGATTTGTTCTTGCGTTGTTCTTGATTTGTTCTTGATTTGTTCTTGATTTGTTCTTGATTTGTTCTTGATTTGTTCTTGATTTGTTCTTGATTTGTTCTTGCGTTGTTCTTGATTTGTTCTTGATTTGTTCTTGATTTGTTCTTGATTAGTTCTTGATTTGTTCTTGATTTGTTCTTGCGTTGTTCTTGATTTGTTCTTGATTAGTTCTTGATTTGTTCTTGATTAGTTCTTGATTTGTTCTTGATTTATTCTTGCGTTGTTCTTGATTTGTTCTTGATTTGTTCTTGATTTGTTCTTGATTAGTTCTTGATTTGTTCTTGATTTGTTCTTGCGTTGTTCTTGATTTGTTCTTGATTTGTTCTTGATTTGTTCTTGATTTGTTCTTGATTAGTTCTTGATTTGTTCTTGATTTGTTCTTGCGTTGTTCTTGATTTGTTCTTGATTTGTTCTTGATTTGTTCTTGATTAGTTCTTGATTTGTTCTTGATTTGTTCTTGCGTTGTTCTTGATTTGTTCTTGATTAGTTCTTGATTTGTTCTTGATTAGTTCTTGATTTGTTCTTGATTTGTTCTTGCGTTGTTCTTGATTTGTTCTTGATTTGTTCTTGATTTGTTCTTGATTTGTTCTTGCGTTGTTCTTGAGTTGTTTTTGCTTTGTTCTTGATTTGTTCTTGCGTTGTTCTTGATTTGTTCTTGATTAGTTCTTGATTTGTTCTTGATTAGTTCTTGATTTGTTCTTGATTTGTTCTTGCGTTGTTCTTGATTTGTTCTTGATTAGTTCTTGATTTGTTCTTGATTAGTTCTTGATTTGTTCTTGATTTGTTCTTGCGTTGTTCTTGATTTGTTCTTGATTTGTTCTTGATTAGTTCTTGATTTGTTCTTGAGTTGTTCTTGAGTTGTTTTTGCTTTGTTCTTGATTTGTTCTTGCGTTGTTCTTGAGTTGTTCTTGCGTTGTTCTTGATTAGTTCTTGATTTGTTCTTGATTAGTTCTTGATTTGTTCTTGATTTGTTCTTGATTTGTTCTTGATTTGTTCTTGATTTGTTCTTGATTTGTTCTTGATTTGTTATTGATTTGTTCTTGATTTGTTCTTGATTTGTTCTTGATTAGTTCTTGATTTGTTCTTGCGTTGTTCTTGAGTTGTTTTTGCTTTGTTCTTGATTTGTTCTTGCGTTGTTCTTGAGTTGTTCTTGCGTTGTTCTTGATTAGTTCTTGATTTGTTCTTGATTAGTTCTTGATTTGTTCTTGATTTGTTCTTGCGTTGTTCTTGATTAGTTCTTGATTTGTTCTTGATTAGTTCTTGATTTGTTCTTGATTTGTTCTTGATTTGTTCTTGATTTGTTCTTGATTAGTTCTTGATTTGTTCTTGATTTGTTCTTGCGTTGTTCTTGCGTTGTTCTTGATTTGTTCTTGATTAGTTCTTGATTTGTTTTTGATTTGTTCTTGATTTGTTCTTGATTTGTTCTTGATTAGTTCTTGATTTGTTCTTGATTTGTTCTTGCGTTGTTCTTGATTTGTTCTTGATTTGTTCTTGATTTGTTCTTGATTTGTTCTTGCGTTGTTCTTGCGTTGTTCTTGATTTGTTCTTGATTTGTTCTTGATTTGTTCTTGATTTGTTCTTGATTTGTTCTTGATTTGTTCTTGATTTGTTCTTGATTTGTTCTTGATTTGTTCTTGATTAGTTCTTGATTTGTTCTTGATTAGTTCTTGATTTGTTCTTGATTTGTTCTTGATTTGTTCTTGATTTGTTCTTGATTAGTTCTTGATTTGTTCTTGATTTGTTCTTGCGTTGTTCTTGCGTTGTTCTTGATTTGTTCTTGATTAGTTCTTGATTTGTTTTTGATTTGTTCTTGAGTTGTTCTTGAGTTGTTTTTGCTTTGTTCTTGATTTGTTCTTGCGTTGTTCTTGAGTTGTTCTTGCGTTGTTCTTGATTAGTTCTTGATTTGTTCTTGATTAGTTCTTGATTTGTTCTTGATTTGTTCTTGATTTGTTCTTGATTTGTTCTTGATTTGTTCTTGATTTGTTCTTGATTTGTTATTGATTTGTTCTTGATTTGTTCTTGATTTGTTCTTGATTAGTTCTTGATTTGTTCTTGCGTTGTTCTTGAGTTGTTTTTGCTTTGTTCTTGATTTGTTCTTGCGTTGTTCTTGAGTTGTTCTTGCGTTGTTCTTGATTAGTTCTTGATTTGTTCTTGATTAGTTCTTGATTTGTTCTTGCGTTGTTCTTGAGTTGTTTTTGCTTTGTTCTTGATTTGTTTTTGCTTTGTTCTTGATTTGTTCTTGATTTGTTCTTGATTTGTTCTTGATTTGTTCTTGATTTGTTCTTGATTAGTTCTTGATTTGTTCTTGATTTGTTCTTGCGTTGTTCTTGCGTTGTTCTTGATTTGTTCTTGATTAGTTCTTGATTTGTTTTTGATTTGTTCTTGAGTTGTTCTTGAGTTGTTTTTGCTTTGTTCTTGATTTGTTCTTGCGTTGTTCTTGAGTTGTTCTTGCGTTGTTCTTGATTAGTTCTTGATTTGTTCTTGATTAGTTCTTGATTTGTTCTTGATTTGTTCTTGATTTGTTCTTGATTTGTTCTTGATTTGTTCTTGATTTGTTCTTGATTTGTTATTGATTTGTTCTTGATTTGTTCTTGATTTGTTCTTGATTAGTTCTTGATTTGTTCTTGCGTTGTTCTTGAGTTGTTTTTGCTTTGTTCTTGATTTGTTCTTGCGTTGTTCTTGAGTTGTTCTTGCGTTGTTCTTGATTAGTTCTTGATTTGTTCTTGATTAGTTCTTGATTTGTTCTTGATTTGTTCTTGCGTTGTTCTTGATTAGTTCTTGATTTGTTCTTGATTAGTTCTTGATTTGTTCTTGATTTGTTCTTGATTTGTTCTTGATTTGTTCTTGATTAGTTCTTGATTTGTTCTTGATTTGTTCTTGCGTTGTTCTTGCGTTGTTCTTGATTTGTTCTTGATTAGTTCTTGATTTGTTTTTGATTTGTTCTTGATTTGTTCTTGATTTGTTCTTGATTAGTTCTTGATTTGTTCTTGATTTGTTCTTGCGTTGTTCTTGATTTGTTCTTGATTTGTTCTTGATTTGTTCTTGATTTGTTCTTGCGTTGTTCTTGCGTTGTTCTTGATTTGTTCTTGATTTGTTCTTGATTTGTTCTTGATTTGTTCTTGATTTGTTCTTGATTTGTTCTTGATTTGTTCTTGATTTGTTCTTGATTTGTTCTTGATTAGTTCTTGATTTGTTCTTGATTAGTTCTTGATTTGTTCTTGATTTGTTCTTGCGTTGTTCTTGATTTGTTCTTGATTTGTTCTTGATTTGTTCTTGATTTGTTCTTGATTTGTTCTTGCGTTGTTCTTGATTTGTTCTTGATTAGTTCTTGATTTGTTCTTGATTAGTTCTTGATTTGTTCTTGATTTGTTCTTGCGTTGTTCTTGATTTGTTCTTGATTTGTTCTTGCGTTGTTCTTGATTTGTTCTTGATTTGTTCTTGATTTGTTCTTGATTTGTTCTTGATTTGTTCTTGCGTTGTTCTTGATTTGTTCTTGATTTGTTCTTGATTTGTTCTTGCGTTGTTCTTGATTTGTTCTTGATTTGTTCTTGATTTGTTCTTGATTTGTTCTTGCGTTGTTCTTGATTTGTTCTTGATTTGTTCTTGATTTGTTCTTGATTTGTTCTTGCGTTGTTCTTGATTTGTTCTTGATTTGTTCTTGATTAGTTCTTGATTTGTTCTTGATTTGTTCTTGCGTTGTTCTTGATTTGTTCTTGATTTGTTCTTGATTTGTTCTTGATTTGTTCTTGCGTTGTTCTTGCGTTGTTCTTGATTTGTTCTTGATTTGTTCTTGATTAGTTCTTGATTTGTTCTTGATTTGTTCTTGATTTGTTCTTGATTTGTTCTTGATTTGTTCTTGATTTGTTCTTGATTAGTTCTTGATTTGTTCTTGATTAGTTCTTGATTTGTTCTTGATTTGTTCTTGCGTTGTTCTTGATTTGTTCTTGATTTGTTCTTGATTTGTTCTTGATTTGTTCTTGATTTGTTCTTGCGTTGTTCTTGATTTGTTCTTGATTAGTTCTTGATTTGTTCTTGATTAGTTCTTGATTTGTTCTTGATTTGTTCTTGCGTTGTTCTTGATTTGTTCTTGATTTGTTCTTGCGTTGTTCTTGATTTGTTCTTGCGTTGTTCTTGATTTGTTCTTGATTTGTTCTTGATTTGATCTTGATTTGTTCTTGATTTGTTCTTGCGTTGTTCTTGATTTGTTCTTGATTAGTTCTTGATTTGTTTTTGATTTGTTCTTGATTTGTTCTTGATTTGTTCTTGATTTGTTCTTGCGTTGTTCTTGATTTGTTCTTGATTTGTTCTTGATTTGTTCTTGATTTGTTCTTGCGTTGTTCTTGATTTGTTCTTGATTTGTTCTTGATTTTTTCTTGATTTGTTCTTGATTTGTTCTTGCGTTGTTCTTGATTTGTTCTTGATTAGTTCTTGATTTGTTCTTGCGTTGTTCTTGATTTGTTCTTGATTTGTTCTTGATTTGTTCTTGATTTGTTCTTGCGTTGTTCTTGATTTGTTCTTGATTAGTTCTTGATTTGTTCTTGATTTGTTCTTGCGTTGTTCTTGATTTGTTCTTGATTTGTTCTTGATTTGTTCTTGATTTGTTTTTGCTTTGTTCTTGATTTGTTCTTGCGTTGTTCTTGATTTGTTCTTGATTTGTTCTTGATTTGTTCTTGATTTGTTCTTGATTTGTTCTTGCGTTGTTCTTGATTTGTTCTTGATTAGTTCTTGATTTGTTCTTGCGTTGTTCTTGATTTGTTCTTGATTTGTTCTTGATTTGTTCTTGATTTTTTCTTGATTTGTTTTTGCTTTGTTCTTGATTTGTTCTTGCGTTGTTCTTGATTTGTTCTTGATTTGTTCTTGATTTGTTCTTGATTTGTTCTTGATTTGTTCTTGTGTTGTTCTTGATTTGTTCTTGATTAGTTCTTGATTTGTTCTTGATTTGTTCTTGCGTTGTTCTTGATTTGTTCTTGCGTTGTTCTTGATTTGTTCTTGATTTGTTCTTGATTAGTTCTTGATTTGTTCTTGCGTTGTTCTTGAGTTGTTTTTGCTTTGTTCTTGATTTGTTCTTGATTTGTTCTTGATTTGTTCTTGCGTTGTTCTTGATTTGTTCTTGATTTGTTCTTGCGTTGTTCTTGATTTGTTCTTGATTTGTTCTTGATTTGTTCTTGATTTGTTCTTGATTTGTTCTTGATTTGTTCTTGATTTGTTCTTGCGTTGTTCTTGATTTGTTCTTGATTTGTTTTTGCTTTGTTCTTGATTTGTTCTTGATTTGTTCTTGATTTGTTCTTGATTTGTTCTTGCATTGTTCTTGCGTTGTTCTTGCATTGTTCTTGCATTGTTCTTGCATTGTTCTTGAGTTGTTCTTGGGTTGTTCCTGATTTGTTCCTTTTTTGTTCTTGCGTTGCTCTTGGGTTGTTCATGATTTGTTGTTGCATTGTTCTTGGTTGATTTTTTTATGGTTTTGCGTTTTTCCTGCTTTGTTTTTTAGTTGTTCTTGATTTCTTCTTGAATTTTTCTTGCGTTATTCTTGGTTGTTCGTTGTCCTTGCGTTGCTGTTTGGTTGTTAGTTGGTTGTTTTTTGGATATTCTTGGGTTTTTTTGAGCTGTTCCTGGGTTGTTCTGTCCTTTAGTAATGATTACAAATCTTCAAGTCGATCTTTTTAAACTGGTTTAGGCAACAGCTAATGCTGCAACTTGTTCAAAAAGCGTTTCAATCTTCTCTTGGATTGAGAAAGCCAACATTTCTACGACAAACGGTCACAATCACATACCTCGAAGGCCTTGAAGGGGTTTCAATTGAAAAATAACTAATAGCGTGCCACTTTCCGGAAAGTAAAAAGCCAATAATTATCATGGCACTCCAACACCTAAATTTGATCTTATCAGCGGTACAGAACTTGCGTTAGAAAGATTCAGTACTGCGCGATTGTGTTTGAAATTTAACGAAAGCAATTTGTTCTGAAGGGGATTAAAAGTGTTGCCAAAAAGGCTTCGTAAAGTTTCGATGACCGTATTGTTTAAAAAGCTGTCTCTTTTTCTTTTTTGTCTAGTCTGTGTCACGCTCTCGCTTATTATGTCTAGCTCATTCTTAAATTTAGAACTGAAAATGTTGTCTTGAAGCAGAAAGATGATTTCATCGAAAACTTTGGTCATTTTGCAGTGCTTGCTTGCTTATTTTTTGCAAGTTATTCCAATTTAAAATAATTGATGCTTTGTATAACAGGTCCTGAGAGCAGAAAATCTGTTTTCATGAGCAGCCTATAAATTCATTTGATGTCTAAGTGCATTAAAATTTTTTGCAGGATATTTGTACACGGTTTCAGGAACATACTCCCTTGCATTCTTCATTGCCGGTGGCTTTGCTGCTTTGGGAGGTTTTTCCATGTTCGCTGTGCAATATTTTCATTCGAAAAACAAAAGAACCTCTTTTTTCAACTTATTGTCCAAAGGATGCAGTTCCCAGCAAAATAAGAAGATTTTCAGTTTTATGCAGAGTTACACAAAACCAGATCATTCGAGAATCGAAAAAAACTGTTCAATAGATCCAGAACTTCCCAATTCGTTTATTTCGTTGCTTCAGCTAAATGACCCAAAAAACTATGTTGACGATTCTATACACGTGGAAAGGAACAAGAGCTTGCTGTCTTCAGATGAGGCTTGTTATGAAGTAGATGAAGCAGGTGGTTTCATGTTACCGCTTGGAGATAATGGTTTGGCTGCCTAAAGGCAAAAAAAAAACATTTAGTTAGAACTTTAGCATTATGAAATTAGTAAATTCAGAAATAGTACCGTTATCAATTCATTTATTTATTTCAAATCCATGTTATAATTGCAATATATATATAATATATAATTATACTTGCAATATATAATTATATTTGCGATAGATATATAGATATCAAATTCCTTTGGAAAGTGTTTAGTTTTTGTAAGTTATTAGGCGAAACACTTTTGCCTTTTATTGGAAAACTCGATTTATTTCCAAACATTATAGGATTAATTGCTTTCAACAGTGTTTGTTTAGAATTGAAACTTGCAGTTAAAGGAAATCAATGTTTGAAGCCAAATAGATGCAATTATTCAGTAGCATTTTGCGAATGGTTTGTTTCTCGATTTTATCATTTGGCAAGAAAAGTTGCTTGATTTGATCAATTTGGTACGTCTTCGACAATATTCAGAAAAAGTGTTTTAAAGAAAACGCTCTTAGCGATAGTTTCAACGATTGAATCAGCTGTCTTTGGAAATAGCTGCTGTTTTGAACGGGCAAAAGTCCTTGGTAGGGTAACGATCTCTACGAATATGCTTAGATAGTATTTCAAAAGCCAGAGCTGTAGGTTTATTGTATATACTATTGATGTTAAAGAACGGTAAAGCCAACTGCTGAAACAAAAGTTCATAAACTTTTTTATAAAGATACAGTTAGGTTTTCTGAAATTGTAGCCCTCTCCTTTTGATTTGTGGTACACAGAAATGACCATATTAAAAATAACCCGTTTCAACGAAACTTCTTTCTATCTGGTCTTTCTTTTGAAAGCTCTTATCTGCTGAAGGACTTAAGATCAAGTATTGAAGTTTTTATTTTGGAGCGGGTTTATATGTGGTAAAGAAGAATAGCAAAGCTCTAGTCTCAGTTGATTTAAACAAAATCGGGGGATATTTGCAAAGATAAAACCAGACAAAACGGGAAACAATGAATTTATCTAAATTTAACCCTTAATATAAATTTGTTACTAGTGTATTATTTTATCTAGTGTAAGAATTTTCACCTATTGGTGTTTTTTCTACTAGTAATTACCACCAGACTACTATAAGATTTCAACCTTTTTCATGAAACCCTTGTTCAGATATAACGTTTCAGCAAGCTCTAGTGCTTATATTAGCAGTTGTTACAAGTTAATTGTTAAAATACTACAGTCCCTGACAAGTGTTGCTAATTTGGAACCGCTCCCCCGGTTGAATCACTGCTAATTATATGATTATGGATAGACTTTGAATTAGTGAAAGGGGGTAAACGCTAGGTTTGTTTTCTTGTTACCCAGCAGGTATTTAGTGGTTTGTCTTTGCACCTGTGTCCAAGATTGCTAGTGGAAGCAAAATTGGCAAAAACCCTTTAAACCACTGAAATGGACAAGGCATATTTTCAAATTTTGCAGCACTTTCTTCTCTTCCCCATAACTTGTAAAATGAAACAGATTTTTGTCGATTTTTATCACGAAGGCAATACAGTTATTCTTGGCAAGGCAAAATTTTAAACATTATTTCCAAAAGTTTGGAAATTAAAAATTTCAAAGATGATATTTTAGATGTATATTTTTCTTTGGTTTTGCTTACTCGTAGATTCAGATTAACATACAGGCATTGGCCTAGCTAACACTGCATCAGTACAACACCGCATTTACTATTTGAAATCACTTATTTTATTTCAAACGTAAAATGGACAAGGCATAAATTACATAGAGATAAATTTTATGATGTATCGGGCCTTATAATTTGCTATATTTTTGTCACAACAAGTTGGTCGAAATATGTTTTATACCTTTTCTATTTTTATAAAATCAAATTATAGTCACAATTCACCGTCAAATAAAGATCCCAGACTGAGATAGGCCTTTGCTTGAGTTTTTATCTGAAAATGAATGAACAAGATAAAATTATCAACTTCGGAAGTAATAAAGACGTTTTTTATTTAAAAAGACGTCGTTTATTCTTACAATAATGTGGCAGCCAGTATTATCTGAGTGAAGAAGAACGTTCGGTACTCGAAATAAAAATAAAGCTTCAAAGCTTTTCCAGAATTCTCTTTCTTGGCAACTCGATGTCCGTCATGTGTTTAATGATCGAAAACAGGGCATCTGCAAGAAATATTATGAAATCTCGATGAAAAAATACCGATGAACAAATGTTGAAGCCATGGCAATTGACCTGCTTTGGGCATTATTTTGAAAACATACATGGCAGAAAAGTCCTGACATAAAATAGGGATATATACCTTGCATAACCACTGACATTCTGCAGTAAAATCTTGTAATTTGCAGAGAGAGGGCTTGAACAATTGTCAATATGTGTAAATGATTGACCGTTTTGAAAAGACAACATGCAAAATACAAAATACTAAGGTTTTCCCTTTGATTTTATACTTCAAACTCAAGATAAATGCAAAAAATTTGCCATCTCGAGACATAAGTTTAAAGCAAGTTGTAAGCCCTTGCTAGCACATTGAACCAATTATTTAAGGACTATTTGCCGAACATTAAAATCTGTTTTCTTAAAACTAACCCTGCTCTGCGTGAACAGACTGTACAAGTAAATATTGAAATTCCACCGCAAAAAATTTCCTTAGGCTGCGTTTACACGATACCGGATTACTCACGTATCGGATTACTTTTTATATCGGATAGAGGTCCCGTTTACACGGCTCCGCATTAATCCGATACGTCCCGTACCACTTTTGCGGAGTGAAATCACTCCGCTGTGAAAGTGGAATGAAAAGTGATCCGATACGTCCCGTACCACATTCCATCTCGTGTGAACGGGTGAATCCGATACGCTTTCACTCCGGAACCTCGTTCTGAATCTCAAGGAAAGTTCTCATCAACGGATTCTACATCTTTACCCTTTGGGTAACGTTCGCCAAAAACTATTTTATCTTTATTCATTATTTTATCATATATACTTCTCATAATTCGATATTACATCTTTTCAATCCCTTTCTCGAAGAAGCATTCACTGGCATATGCCTTTACCGATTCAGGCTGGGCTGCTATTCGACTTCTGCCTCCCCCTTCTGCTTACATTTTCTTCTTCTATGCCATTGGTCAGCACTCATATTCTATACTAAAGTGATAATTTTTTCCCGAGACCTTCCTCTCCTCAGTAGACTAACGAAATCACCAGAATTATACATTGCTAAAAATCGAAACAAAAGAAGTATGCTGCACAATGAATAGCGGAGCGTTGTCGTGTAAACAGGATGAAAACGGTATGAATATCAATCCGGTATCGTGTAAACGCAGTCTAAACGGTATGCTGAGACCAATCCGATATGAAAAGCAATCCGGTATGAAAAGCAATCCGGTATCGCGTAAACGCAGCCTTAGAAATATTGCTGATTGGTAGGCAGCAGCTACAGTCCCGGACAAAATTGTTGAGACAAAACCCTGTAAATTCGTGTTTTCAAGTTGGAAAGATCTCAACAGAAATCGTAACTGTTTTTTCGGCGTTTTATACCTTTGATTAATATTGACGTAATATCTGGCGTATTTGTTTGTATGTTGCTATGTTACTTCATTACCTTGGTAGCTACTAGCAACGAAGATTTTTTTCAAAATGGCGAAAATTGATTAATATTTTGACATTATTGCAAGTGACTGTGGAATTGAAATTTCAGAATTTTAGAAATATATCATAGAAGAATATGATAACATTGGAATACGAAATAAATATTCTAAAAGCCTCTAATTGTCCTAAAATTTAAAGAGAACTATCAGGGTGATCCTGAGTCACTGAGATGTATACCATATTTCTAATATGTTGGTCACCCTACTGTTCCTAATAGCTTGTATAGTTAAGCAACGAGTTTGGAACCATAATTTCATTGCTCAGTAAAGTCGAATGGCTCTGGATTAGAGTGATTTCTGAAATGTAATTGCTTTTGTGTGTTGCTTTACTGATGAATCATAATGGTGATCTTTGAAAATTGTTTGAAAATGAAACCCTTTTTTCAAGTTAACTTAGGCTGTTTTCTCACGAAACTGAAACTGAGGATTTGATCGAGCTTTTATTGCAAAGAAAATTTTGATAATTTAATAAGGAGGATAAAAATGTTTATGCTCAATAACGCATGGCTTTGCTTTGAAATCCTAAGGTTATCAAACCATTAGTTTGTTGTGCTGCTTATCAAGCCATAATGGTAGAAAAACCAAACTTTGGTAATCTGGGATAAAATAATTCTGAGTAACGTCTACAAAAACCAGAATTTCAATCTACAGAATTCCAGCATGCTTTAAAAAAAAGATTTAACTGTCCTTTCATAGTCAGGGTGAGGAGTTTTATTTGTGAATAAAGAAAAGGTCACAATAGCAGTCTGCTCAACGGAATCCAAGGATATAAGTATATTTCTTAAATTTAATTTATTTTGAAAATTTTATCTCGTGACATTGGATTCTCGTCATCGTATTGCTTTGTTCCTGTATATCTTTCTGAGTAAATTACATTGTGTGAATAAAGGAAAGGCTATGATGGCAGGCTGCTCGATGGACACAGAATTAATTCTTGCGGCGAAAAATCGATGAAAACGAAGCAAATAAGAAACACCGCAATGCGACGAGAATGAACAGCAATAAATACACGTAAATTGGTGAAGGCTAATACTTCGATCTTTTTTGCTCTTATGTATGCCGGGGCAAAATATTAGCCTTCACTAATTTACGTGTATTCAGTGTTGTTCATTCGCATTGTGGTGTTTCTTATTTGCTACATGAAGAGTTTTAGCATGGAAGATTTTTCTGATCAAATCTCTATCAACTTTTCTCACTTTAGGTCGTTATAATTATGGTTTTTATTACCAATATGTTTTTAAAAAAAGTATATATGGCGATAAATTTCAAAACGTGACCGTAAACTGAATTTGTGCATCAAATCTTGTTTATTTAAACTTATAAACGTGACAAGGATTCTAACACACAAAAAGTCTTTTGCAGCAAAGAAATATAAGAGTAAGGTGAATGAATAAAAAATGCGAAGCGAAAATTTGTGATCCATTCAATTCTTTGATATTTATTTACATCTAAATTTATCACCAATAATAGGCGGACTGGAATCCACTACGTAATATCACACGAAATTTCACAGATTGACGCTCTTTAAAACTGAGAAACTCTCAGGAAAGTGCAAACTCAATTGGTTTGTACAAGGCTGGTTGGGGGTTAAGGTTGTTTACTATTCAAATCTTTGTTTATGTCATAATTACTATTCCAAGTTTTCCGTTGAGAGGTATGAGAAAAGAACATGCATAGGACTTTTGTCCTCAAAAGTACATAAAACATACAGATAGCTTTTTGCATATTAACTTCAAATTTTACGATTCCTTGAAAATTTACTGGAAATTTTACCGTTTCTGAACGGATATGCCAAGCTGTGAAATATATTGCTTTCTCCAGGCCATAATTAAAACGAGGTTCTAGCCATTCATTAACCTCGTTATAGCGCTAAGGATTATACAGACAATATTTACACAAAGACGTTCGAACTTCTACAGTTCTTCAACTGGACTTTCCTAATAAGAAAACCTTCCTTTATGAAGCTTTATTATCACAATACATGACAGAAAATATTCCGTGGAGCAAGCAGATCTGATATTAACTATCTATCTCCTTGCAAAATAATTAATCTTTAAGGCTATTTGGTGACTTGAGATCAAACATGAAGTCTTTGTAAACTATTTGGAGTGTTGTCAAATTACAGACACAAGATACATCTTTCCTCTTATGAACCTGACGTTTATTTACCTAAAGGGAGATGAGTGGATGTAGATTTTTGGCTCAACGACCTAGCGAATCTTAAGCGACGAATTCTATCATCTAAATGTCATTTCAATGGAAACTAGCGTCATCAGCTGATCGAAAATCGTCAGTTGATAGACGACATGGCTATTTGGTCAACAACCAGCTAAAACGGTCGGCTAGACTTTAAGACTCTAAACACTTTGTGTATACACTAAGATTTATATACAATTTATATAGATAAAATAATTCAAGTTAATTCACTGGAAGCGCTGGTCCGTACTAATGAACTAACAATCTCGGCACTAGAAGGTCTCTCACCGGGTTCGGGTGTATATGTAAAAGTCAATCCGGTCGGGTATATCACACCGTCACAGCGCACGAGAGAAACCGGGACCTGAGTCGGAGACCTGACGAATTTCCAGCCGTCTCTAAATGCCGATATATCGGGAACTACACAAAACATACTATCTTCACATCTAGAACAGAGAATAATTGTATGTAAATGAAAAGAGACAAGACACAACATATCTAGGACATGTAAAGTAAATAAAGTCCGACAGGCGAATACAACATTAATTTTAACACACGAATTCCCTATCAGCTATAATACAAATAAAATAAACTTCTTCTATTACAATTACTTCTTTAATATATATAAAATAAAGGTGTTGCTGTTAAGATTATCTTCAAGCCTGTTTATAGCATCTTTCTTTAAAGCAAATAAAACCTAGCCATAACAAAATGTACCAACTATTTAGGTGCGAAAGCACAACATGGTTTCAAAATTCCTAAAGCCGTGAAACATCAACCAAACATGAAAAAAGCAAGCTACTCTGACTACATATATTCAAACGGTAAAAGCCATAAACCAGTTAACTTGAGACCCTTTAATAGAGATTCGGAGATTTTGACTTTCAATATCATCACCATATTCACAATCAACAAAATCAACTTTACCTGTACATCGTCTCTGCCTCTACGTCACCAAACCATACTTTCAAATTCGGAGTGAAATTCTCTCCTTTCAATTCTACCATCGCAACATCGCCGCCACCATTTAACTATAGATGAGAATCAATCATTCAGCGCTTTGTAAGATAAGAGGTGACAGAGACTTAGATTGCTTGCACGTGATTAATGCAACTTTAGAGTCTGTTAAGTACTTCCCTTAGAGGGCACAAGGTATGTTTGATTAATTTTTCATTAAAGCGAACTATACAGAGCAATGAATCTTTGGAGCAGAAAACGTGCAAGGTTTCAGACCGATTTACATGAACAAACAGACGAAAGGAGAACGCACGAAACGTGTGATGGGAAAGGAGGTGCTCAAGCAATATCTGAAAGGAGACAGTTTTCGATGTAAGTGACGGGTATGTTTCTACTCAAAGGTGGCAGGAATAAAGCTTCTTCGGTGCCTGGATTGAAAATGAGGGGTTTCCAGTCTGGGGCTTGCTTAAAAGGATTGGGGAATATGGATGAAGTTAAAAATGAAATGTGAAGTATATAAAGCTATGCCTTTAAAAAACCAATTTAGTTCATTTTCATTGCATAATGTGAATGATTTTCTTGAATACATGTAACCAAAATATGACACAGTCACAAATGTTTTTTAAAATATGAAAAAATAGATAAAAAGGATATTGAGCAGTAGAGTACATTTATGAGGTTTACACATGTAAAAAGCTTGTTTATTCACTGATGTAGAGTCAGACATGATCAACTCCATATAATACAATTCATTAGAGGACTGCAAAGACCTTAGGCCCTCCAAATAGTAAACGAGTATATGAACAGAAAGTGTATTGGAATTATGATTTTGTAGGAAGTTTTCCCTTGCCAAGAAGTATTAGAACAGATGATGAGATATCAATGAAATGTAATGATTGGGGTGTAAAAATGAAGAATAAAGAACAACGAACCAGTGGCAAAATGTCAGTATCTTAACGCTTTTTGCGAAGAAACGAGTAGAAGCTGAAGTTTTAGAAACTTTGACCCTTAGAGGACAGTATAGACAAAATTGGTCATACTCAAGAGAATAAAAATTTTAGAGACCTGCACTATTATTGATAAACTCTCAAAAACGAAGAAACTAATTCATTAGAAATCAATACCTGCAAACACGTGACCTGTGGAACAGGAGTTACTGAGGTAGGAACAGGTCCCATCCCTTCGCAAAATGTGTACTCTGCTTTATCTAGATAGACAAACAACTAGTTAGAATAATGCATACAATACGTTTATGAGTTGACTGTAAAAAAATCACCCAATCAAGCCTACAGGGGTTCTGCAGCAAGAAGAGCCATCCAACACAGCTTTTCGACATAAAATTCAACGAAACTGAAAAGCTTTCAAATATTATCACAACGGAGGAATTCTAAGCAAATTTCTTGTCAGCGAAGAGAACACAATTCATTGTTTGGTAATATTCAGCAAATGAGATACGGCTGGAATTTACAACACAGTTTAAATTGTTCTCTTACTACTTTCTTCAACTGAGGCAAAGTGTCAATGAAAGACAATTAATGCTTTATTCAGACCAAAAGAGTCGCAATCACGATTTTTTGTGATAGAAAAACGTTTCAATGCAATTTCAAATCGATTTTCTTTAACACAAATGCAGCAATTTATCAAAAAACTTTACCTGTACTTATGATTGTCCAAGACGCTCCATCATTAATCATTTCTTTGTTCGCATCTTTGGGACAAGGAGTTGCCTGAAAAGCGAAAAACACCATGCAACTCAATGCTATAGAATTAATAACATTGGAAATATTGTAAGTATGAAAGGTGGATGTCAAATTTCTAAACAGCGTATCCGACTCCTTGAGAGGGAAGAAAATTCACTATCTTAAAATTTGGCAAGAGAAATGCGATTATGTGGAAAAAAACACAATAAACAATATGTGTGTTCAGGAAATACATCTTCGCCCTGCGAGCTCCAATATTTTATTGACATAACCCAATCATCATTGCCTGTCTCATTTTAAGACATCTTTGATCTCATTCATCTTTCATTATTTATCTCCCTGTATTGTTCGCATTTGCGTATCTCTTACTCTACTCTGCTCTTCATTCTTAGCATCGTTTTTGTTATGAATTCGTATCCAAGAAATAACTCTCCCGATTAAACAAAACGCCCAGCACTTATTCATTCATCAATTCTGCAGACACAATGACGTAAACAAGATATCTCATAATCCCGGTTCCCTATGTTACTGTATTAGACCATTTCCCGTTGATGTAGACATTAATATTATAATTCGCCACAATGGGCAGTAGTTATAGTCCTAGAACAGTTTTCTTTTAATCGAAAGTCAAAGAATTAATCAGAAACAAACTACATGCATTGAGAAAAAAAGTCTAAATTAGTCCCGATCTCAAAACCATGCCCAAAAACACAAATTGTAAAGCCAAACTTCGAATTTCAAAGACAAATTATAAATCATAACAGATTATGTTGCAGCCCCTGTCACTGAACTTGCCAATTTTAATCATTTGAATCTGGAAGTCGCCATCACTGACAGTTACCGAGTCGTAGAGACAATATTTCAACGCAATAATTATATTTCATAATATCAAGTGTAGGGTATTCCACTCTTCCTTTGCTTTCAGAGGAAGTTTGAACAGAAAAGGTTTCACAAGCACCCCAACTCTAAGCTTTCTCAACTGAAAAGAATTTTGTGGCTACCAAAAATTAGAAACAAGCTTTGATGGATAACACGATTAACATTATCGGTGTTTGAAAATGACAGTATGAAACACTGCTAAGTTCGAAGACAGGGTATCCACATAGACTCGAATTGCATACAAGGTTGTTAAAACATCTGATGAAATCCTGACATGACTGGATTGGTTGAAAAAGAACTGAATCTCTTAAAGCATGCTATTTGCGTTTCCAGGAATTCCTACATTTTTATGACCACTAGAATCATCCCTATCATGCCAATGATAGCTTATCTGAACTCTTTGTTGTGAAAATGACGTACCAAAATACTTTATCAGGAAGAAACTTGAGTTAACTAAGCGGTCTATTGAAGCAAAAAGTCGATTAAAATGCGATGTTTCTTGTGATCCAGATATCTTTTCCATCATCTAGTTTCAAATAGCAGTTTACTCACTGCCAATGTTTCTTTCTTCTCTGTTTTGTATAACTTAATTTTTCTCATTATTGATTGATCTATCTTTATGTAATTTGCCATTGACTAAACAATATTTTGCTCCCCATGGTTTCGTTTTTGTAGTTTTGTATGTACTGTAGGCATCAAATAATGATACTGACGTGAGTCCTTCTATAAAATTTGCTTTTCTTTGTTGTATCAAATAGCAAGGCTTTAGACAAAAAGGTTTAGAAAGAATCCATGTGAACTGCTTTCATTTTTTCAAACATATGTATGAATAGCTAAAATAAAACATATGCTGGAACGAAGATTCTCCAAGGGAGCAATTTTCATAAAAAATAATTTTATATACCTTTTAACGAAGAAACGAGCAAAAAATTAACAATAAGAGCAATTATAGTAGAATTTATAAAAGCTTCGCCACTGGGAAAAAATGAAATGAAATACATACTTGAAATTGTATAATTCGTTCTTGCGAAAGACATAAATACATTCGGTCAGTGTCTTTCATATAAAATGCAACCTGAAATTGAAAAATTCCTTGTGTAAAACGATGTGAAAAATTTGGCACTTTATACCCTGCTTACTTGAGAGCAATTTGATTTCGAAAGCCTGATAGCATAAGAAAACAATATGAGTTTTTGCCAAGTATATCAAAAATTAATGTATCAGTTTAATACAAAGTTTATGAAAACATATTTTTCTGTTTATTCTCTAAAACGTACTCTCATGATGATTATATTTTAAACCCGAATACTTTTTAATGTTTTCTATACTCAGTTTTTGCTTTAGCCCTACCGGTTGCTAGGGCAAGAGAGAAAGGAGGGGAAAGTCCTTGCGAAAAATTCCTCTAAAGCAATAAAAAGAAGTTGATAAAGAATTTCAAAAAATCATTGATGGCTTTTAAAAATTTGAATTCAAAATGGATTTTAAAGAAGGTAAAAATGTCTAGACATGCAAATGCATTTGTTTGACACCTCAAAACGCAAAACGACAGAGTAATGAATGAAAGTAGAGGTCTCTTTTAGCGATAACATCGTAATAAAAAACAAATATTTATACAGGATAAACACTTCAACAATTACAACATCGCTGTTATCACTGTGTGTCGGGCTCAGCCTAGCGAGTTACTAGCTGGATTATTACTAGATTCTATCTGTAGGTTACTATCCTCAAAAGTCCTTACAGCTTTTCTTAAAGGAACATTTTAGGAACGAAGAAGAATGAGTCGATTACAGACATTTTCTAACAAGTTATCTTCCACGTCAAAAGACAGTCCTCTATGCAAAATTCGATAAAGTTCGTAACGCTAAAACTCCATAAGATTATTCATTTTCACAGTAGAGCAGTGACCTTAACTTTTAAATTAATTGACTAAAAAAACAAGAAAATTATACTGGAAAACTATTACTTTCATGCATCTACGGACAGACGGAATTTTTGGTCAACGCTTGCTTATTGTCTAAATGGCTCCAAACAAACTGACAAAAAGATTGAAACAAAGGTTTTAAAAAGGCTTTTCTAATCGTTAGTACCATAACGAATAGGTACTTATGGGAATATAAAAATCAGATATCCATTACCTTATGCAGTTGTGACACGGGATCATCTGCATCAAGAACTGTCATCTGCTTATCAACTTTTCGTATAATCTGCAAAAAGATTGATCACCTATTGGTAAGATTGCTTAGATTGGGCCTAAATCTGAGCTGAAATCTAATTTGAAGCAACATCTAATTTCTTTTCTATAACTTTGCCATTAGAAAACACAAAAAAGGGGAGCAAAGCTGAGTCAGATTAAGGACATCGTAGAGTTAATTTAAAATACAATTAAAGAAATCGACACTTGCTATAAAAATCAGATCAATATCTAAAAAGTAACTTTGATTTGGTTTAAAACAGTTGAGTTTATTTCCTAGCTACTGGCTCGAATCTTGAAAAACTGACACAATGGTGTTGGGAAAACGATGAACAACAAATATGCAAGGTGCTATGTGCTTGGTTTGGTCTTTCTTTTTAGTATAAAAGGTTACTATGACAAAATGACTAAATGACAGCAGGTCCAGTAAAAAAAATTAACCATAGACAAAAGCTAGCAACGAAATGAACACTAGACAGTAGAATGTCACAGTGAGTAACAGATAATATATTATATGGGTCTATGAAAACAGTATATTTTGCATCGCTCTTTGTTGATATACATTGCCCAGTTCTTTTAATCCTTTGATTCGGAGAACCGGTTGGACACCCTATTCAAAGTTTCATTTTTCACGCTGTCAGAACAAGTTTCATAAGCTTAAAGATGTTTTCTACACGCTGTCCCATTTTCGAATGACTAAGCATTTTACCATTCTATTTCGCTCTGTGTGGACCGTAAAGCTTAGGCTAATGTCAATTTCTTGGTGACGTGTCTGAACTCAATTACATGCCAGAATACAATACAAGGATTAATTCTGGTTTAACAAGAAAAAATACTTTGATCCTTGCATACGACAAAAGTGAAAACAGAGGATGTCAGCAATTAGCAGCTTTCAAGGTTAAACCTGCCCATAACATTAAACATGGGCAAACTATTAACAATAATACAAAAAAGCTGAAGGTGTATTTTCAGTACATTAAAAGAAATATCCAAATATTTGGCCTTGTGACCTTTTAAACCAATAATTGTATGCTGGTTAACGTGGAATTCACTCAATGACGCAATGAAGACAAGATTTCTTTCCAAGTAGACCAAGATTTTCTTGGGAGCAAGAACAATCCAAATTCCTTTGTGAGGTTTGTGATGAGTGAGGGACAAACGTTTTAGGATCAAAGCACAAGCGCAATAATTATTGAGTTCAATTCGTTTCCCCCTTGCAAGTTTACACGTGTATCAGAGCTGCCAAAAGGGCTTTGTGCTATTCAAGTCATTTTGAGAGGAATACACTCGATTACCAGAGAAACTACTAATAAGAAAATTTAGTACCGTTTTTAATTAGAATTCAATAGTTAGTACACTATTTGGAGGAATATTAGTGGCAGTGAGTTGTTTGAAAAGTTTATTAGCAGTCGCAAGATCTGAACACCAGTTCGTGGCGTTTTCCTTTTTATCCAGAGCGGAGCAATGTGAACGCTTCATCGTTTTCACACCGTTATCAAATGTATCCGGAGCAGTGTGAACAGGTAAAACCGATCGATATGAAAACGGATAAAAACGAATACAACGCAATGTGAACATAGACTTATTCTTTAGTTATGCTCAAACTGTATGGTTTTTAAACAGCTACGGTCATTCTTCAAGAAGGATTACAAACACTGCTGAGCTTGCAGGAAACTTAAACTATGGTTATTTTGGCAAAACAAGAAACCTAAACTATAAAAGTTTTACATTTGGCATCTGTATCATAGGAAATTCTGTATCAAAGCGTAAACTAATGCAATCTGTATTGAAATGCAGCATCTGATAAAACTATGTCCACCAGAGCTTGGGGATGTTAAACCATACCTTGCGAGCATGTAGTAAACATTTTATCGTACGGTTGTTTTATGATTTTGAACATGCGGTTGACGTATATTACGCTACTTTGCACAAAAATACTTTTGCTTACTAGTCGAGGAAGAGCCAGTCCAGTATTTGAACAAACAAGTTTCACAGTTTGCCCATAATGTATAAAGCCCTCCTTCACAGTGAACTCTTCGCTTTCCTTCTCATCATCGTCAACTGTCGTGAAAATAAATAAGAAAATGACGAATTAAAAATTTAAAAAATATGTCTTAGGGGGTTCACCCAATTTTTTAATGATAACAAGTAAAAATCGCCACAAAGGAGAACGAATAGCAATAAAGTATAACACCCGCTACCAAGCTTTTGCAGCAGAAAAATACGAAAATAATACTGCCTGTAAGGTTCAGAATTTTGGAATAGTTTTTATAATCTAAACGACTGAGGGGCTACCATGGGTGAAAAGATAAATAAAGCAAAACCAAAAGATAATCTATAGGTTTTGAAGATACTTTCACTTAAGAGTCCACAAGAAAAATAAAATCCTATACATGAAATTCAGGCAGCATAAATGGGAACAAGATGACGTTACCAATAAAGGCCTTGGCGTTTCTGGTCGACATGGCGTATGTTTTAGGCAGAAGTTTTGGCATTTCTGGTCGAACTGGAATATGTTTTCATGTAGGAAATTTAGATGATTCCGATGAAAGGAATACATACGAAGGTGAATTGTGAAGGCGCCCCACTGTTGGCTACTTGCTTTGAAATTCTCTTCTTCGACGTGAAGGTAACGAGTGCTTACTGTCTGTGATCGCAGTCTGTTGAATAGAGCTACTGTTGTTCCGGATGAAATGCACACTGAAATAGAACTCAATCATCAAAAGATAATTGCTGCCAGGTCAGGATATTAAGACATCATGTTACCTGAATCTAGCCAAAAATTTGATTTCATAAAGCGTCGAAATCCTTGATAAACATTAAAGGACACTAAAACACGTACCAAAATAAACAATAAGCCAAAAAACAGGTAATTTCGAGGCAACGGGAACAGCAGAATTTTATTATCATTGTCATTCGGCCCACATTTTCTTAACAAATTTCTCCTTTACTTTTGGAAAAATATTTAAAAGGTGACAATATATGTACATTTTCATATTCTTTAAGCATTTCGAGTTTTCTGTTACTGAAATGAAAAACATAACAAGGAAACATACGCTCGGTGTTTTTAAACGATTGTTTTTTCTTCGATGGTTTTGATATGACCTGAAAATAAAAAAAATTGATCAACATCAAATAAACATGGGAAATTTGATATTATTGTATAAGAATCATTTGATCAGTATTTTATAAGTCGCTTTTATCTGTAAAAACACAGTATAAATAAGCTTAAAAATAAAAATTCAGTCTAAAAAACCTAAATAATTTGGCATAAAAGGCAACATTACTTATTAGAAAGAAAATTCTCTGAAGTATTTGGGGTAAGAAAACCCTGTGAAGTATTGGCTGAGGAAAAACCATGCGAAGAGTGACAGCCTACGCTTTCATCGATCTTACAACCTCGGGCATCCTGGGATACCTATATTTGTTTGCACTGCATCGTAGGATGGTTTTGGCGCAATAAAGGCTCCTTGTTGATGGAAAAGCGTAGGCTTCAGGCCTTCAGAAATATACAATGCTCATTCTCCGTTATAAACATTGGGCAACGTTTGAAATACTTGTTATGAGAAAATTTTCGGAGCAATGTCAATAGTTTTAACAAGATTTGAAATTCAGTGATATTTTTAGAGGTTCCATGCAAATAAAGTAACGGTAAAACTTAATTGTTTTCACCACAAACAACTTATAAAAAGAGGCCTTCCGCTTTCCAAGAACGCCATCGAAAAATAAGGTGTTTTTACATCGCTTAAGATAACTATTGTTGTGTGATACACAGCGCAACTTTAGCTACAAACAACGATGGTTCAAAATTCAAGACCGTATGAAGAAAATTCTACAGGGCATAAACTATTTATGGAAAACCATCAATGCATAAATTTTTAAAAGACGTTGCTATAAATGGGTTATCCAAATATTGTATGAACGAGAAAGCACTCGTTGACTATTCTAAATGCAAGAAATCTGGAAGTATGAAAACATCTCCTAAAATGACGCCAACTTTCAATGGACACTTCAAAATCAAGACTCTGAAGGATCAATAGGGGTTTGGCTGATTCATTTAAAAATTACCGGTTCTTTTTGTTTCATTTACCCTTAATTTTCTGCAAGAATGGGTAGTACGATGAGGTGATATAAAGACAACGTTTTCGTTGAGGAAAGGAAAAGAAAAGAAAAGAAAAGAAAAGAAAGGAAAGGAAAGGAAAGGAAAGGAAAGGAAAGGAAAGGAAGGGAAAGGTAGGGAAAGAAAGGAAGGGAAAAAAAGGGAAAATAAAGGAAGGGAAAAGAAAGGAAGGGAAAGGAAAGGTAGGGAAAGGAAGGGAAAGGGATGGAAGGGTAATGTATGGAAAGGAAAGGGAAGGAAAGGAAAAGAAAAGAAAAGGAAAGGGAAGGAAAGGAAAGGGAAGGAAAGGAAAAGGAGGGAAAAAGATAGAAAAAGAAAGGAGGGGAAAAGAAAGGGAAAAGAAAGGAGGGGAAAAGAAAGAAGGGAAAAGAAAGGAAAAGAAAGGAAGGGAAAAGAAAGAAAGGGAAAAGAAGGGAGAAGCAGGGAAAGGAAAGGGAAGTTAGAGAGGAGAAGAGCCAGGACGGGAGGAAAGAAGGAAAGGAAAAGAGGGGAAAGAAAAGAAGGGAAAGGAAGGGAAATGGAAGGAAAGGTATATCTACTACTTTTCTAAAACTTGAACTCTCTACTGTTTGCTTCTGGACTGCAATTGCAGGGTATCAGAAATGGTGTGATACAGAAAACATATTTGATTTCTGATAACACAACCAATAAAATCAAACTCTGTCTCGATCTCCTTCTTTTCCAGCACAGTGAGAATCACGCACATTACAGCTGGTGGGTATGAACAAGGCATTAGAAGTGGCAGAAATTTCTTCTATAGTTTCGTGCTTTTTCCCTTCAAACCATAATAAGAATTGCTAATTACACTTTTACTACAGATATCCCAAATCAGTTCGTTATCGCAACCTTAAAGTACTAGGCTCAAAACATTATTAAGGCAAGTTTCCCAAAACAATACTGGCTATCAACTGCCCGTGTAAAAAGGCAAACGCTGTAGCTTGATAAGAAATAGGTCAACATAACAGTTGAATTCTTCAGCGGCTCTTCTCAGACAAAACAAAACTAAAACATCGAATTCATCCATCTACTTTCATTATTCCAAGTCAGTAAATTTGCCAAATAAAACCCACTTGTAATAATAAAAAAGAATTCTTGACCTGCTTAAGAAATTCCGCGCTTTTTATTATTCGCTTAATCTTCAAGTTTATGGCTTTTCTGTTTCAATTGAATGTATACATTTCAAGTTTGCCGTTGTGTTTATCACATTTATACTTAAAAAGCGATATCCCTATCACTGATCAACGATAAAAACTAAAACACAATGGTGATAAATTTTATAGCATCGTGGGAAAAAATGAAAGGGATAACGCTGTAAAAAATTGTGGAAAAGATTGGGTCATATGATCAATCGAGGGGCAGTATGATCAAGCCTGGGTCCACAAGTCACAAAAGGAATAATAATGATATATTTAGGTATCGGTGCCATATAAATACTAAGAACAAAAGATGCAGCAGAATCATGTCTAAATACTTAATGCACCAATCACAGCATAGAGCTCTTCTACGAAGATTTTTTTTAATAAAAGCTCTAATGCTTCTCCTCATTTTCTCATCTCACCATCACATCACTGTACCTGCACAGCCCCACCTTCAGCCCCTCTTTCCTCCTTCTTTTAATTACTGTCCAATCTAATTATTTTTCTTTCCTTTCACTCTCTCAACATTCCGTTCCTTTCCTTAACATTGTAGTAACATCACAGCGTAAAGATTTTTACCCGCACTAACAGCAACGTACATAATACTCCTTTAGACTACATAACGCATACAAACCTTTATCCTTTTAGAATTGAATAACCCAACTGATTTGCCACTTGCGTATAACAACTAAAAGAGAGGGATAAATAAAATATAGTAATAAACCAATTAGACACAAAATACACAGAAGAACAGCTTCTTATTCACTCTACAAAACTTGGCATCTTGCACTAGAGTAAAAGCTATATTGACATAAGCTAGGACACACAAGCATGTCGAAGGGTAGGCCATAAGACATTTGAAGCATTGATAAACAATTTGACATTTTTCCAGTTCCTTAGTAAGAGTAGTAGCTATTTACGTCGAAAAAAGGGGTGGAAAAAGACAATTTGGAAATCTGAGACAGCATAACAAGCCATGAAAAAGCAACTGTTACCAATTTTAACATGATGCTCTCTAAATCTCTCAATATCAATTTACTTTAGATTGATTTCCTCTTTATTCTTTTGACATTAACGTCTATAGTTTCAAGAACCAGAAATACTTTTACAGAAAATTAACGGCTTCGATGCTTTTGTAGCAAAAAATTTGACGATTCCTTTTCAATTGCTTCCACCAGCACACTATTTTTATATTCAAGAGTAAATTGAAGCTCAGGCTGGCAGTTCTAACTTTTTCCAAAACTTTGTGGCTGGATTGCTCTTAATTCTTAAACTATGCGTTTTAATTTATTGGGTTGCAATTGTACTCAAGGTGAATACTCAGGCTCCTTCAACAACAAAGCACGCCTGGATGACAAAAAACTTCTGGCTTTTCAGATGAAATTTTATTAAGGAGGTTATAAAACTTTGCAATACCTCAGCCGCAACTTATTCCTGATTTGTTCTTAACTTTTGACCCCTTCAGGCTCGTGTTTTTAACATCATTTTTATAAAAAAGGAGTTTCGTTATTGTTTTGGGTTTTCAGGTTTCGCACCTAAAATGGACGAGTGAAGGTGAAAATCGAACAACGCTCTTTATTTATTCCTTCGTTACGCCGTATTGATAAAAGCAGGGTTCCTGAGATGAGCACTTTACGGGAGCGTTAATCATTTAATGAAAAGGGGCTGTATCTTGTTGTAGTTTATGTTACGCGAATAATGATAATAATTGAATTGAATGAGGTGAAACCAGCAGTTCTCTAGTGAAATATATCGCTGAACACTTGTTTTAATAGAGAACCATTAACCTTTTCTATGTTCTTTTATTAGTTTAAAAAGCAGCACATTTTTAACAATTTATTAACAGTTGCAGCTGCCCCGTACATGAAAATGTGGCGGCCACCCAAACACACGTGCCCAACCACCTGTCCTAATTGCATATGTTCTTCTTCTTTTCTCCGTCATTACAGCCACCATGCTGGCAGATGCCGCAATTTGGGCGAATTTTAACTGTTATCCCTCATCACGAAAACTACAGCGACATCTGCAAACATTGATAACGATCCTTAACCCCATTTTTCTCTAAAGACCACTGAAGCTGTATAAAACTCGCCGGAATAAAAGGAATAAAAAGCCGAAAAAACAACTTTACAAACTAACCCAGATTCGCGCCGGGTTAAACTCAGACTACCTTTTGGTAGTGCAAATGTGACTTTCCCGGGCTCGACCCCGATATAACTAACGATGTAACAATGCCCTGAGTTAGTTTGTGAAATTGCAGTGTACATGCGTTGAGTCAAGTGCTTGACCAGGCTCACACCAAGCAACACTTTATGTAAAATTACCCTAAAATTATGCAAAAACTAGCCCGGTTTAGATTTCGCAAGGGCGAACCCGGTTTAGTTATCATAGTATAAATAAATAGAACCTAAGCGGCCAAGGACTCGATCTTTGCTGTGATCGAACTTTCGATTACCTGCCCCCCCCCCCCCCCCCATCTTTTAGAAATGGAAATAGGGGCAACCCTTTAGGTTGACCGCAGTTGACCAAAATAACAAAGGATCATTCTTTTATGCTTTCCATTCTGGAAAATATGCAGAAAGGATATCACAAAAAGAAACACAGTTTTCGCAGCTGATAGGGATAAAATCGTGCAGCAATCAATTTTTGAGTCAAACGGACATAAACTGTCGTGAATAAAATTGTTACGTTCCTACGCTGCTTTCGTATTAACAAATGCTGGAAGAAATTTTACAGAATCTTTCGTTGATTTCTTTTACATTCAAAAGTTGGAAAGAGATTTCAGTTTTATGTTGTTAAGCGTACAATACATTGACTCTCTGGATCCTTAAGATAAACGACACAAACTTGAGATCAAGGGTATTAAAGTTCGTTTGACTTAAAAACAAAGAAAATATTAACAGTTAATTCCTATCTTAAATCTTTTCATTTCTTGTACAATTTAATAATCGTGCTGCAATTATTGATTAGGGTTGGTGTCATCTTTGAACAACGGGTTAGTGTTATCCAGAAAATAGCGGTTTTGCTAAGAACAATGTTTTATCGTTTTCTACAATTATAAACGTTTTCACTCTTTTTCTTGATATTCAGTACGGGGAACATTTAAGAAACCCTTAAATATGTGTTGATTGAAGAAGACCAGTATTCAGAAGACGTTTACTTTCCCTTTTTCTCAACAATTTAAAAAAACTCCCTCAATATCCTCTCTTGACGTCCATGACTTCTGGCAGGGCCACCGAGTTGTTTTGGAGGCCCCATGTGAGCGAAGCGAACAGAAAATACTTGCGACCATGCTCTTTAGATAAGCTTTAATTCATTCATTCCTTTAAATGCTTAACTATTATCTGGCAAAATTTTTATGCCATCAATGAATTCAATTTTAAAACACAATTCACTATTTCACGAGGCCCACTAGACCTCGAGGCTCTGGGGCAATTTCCCTCTTGAATCTGACTTAATTGATGATTTCAAAATTTCTCTATTTTATACCTGGTTTTGCGCGATGGAAGGGCAAACACTGATTCTTGTGTCTGTTTATAAGCTACTGGTTGGCCTGGAAATAATTTTTATAACACTGTTTTCGTTTTTGGTACTAAGAATCAAAGAAACGTGTCAGAGTCTCAGTTTCTAGGTGCTAACTTAATGTATTGTAGGAAAGATCGACGAAACAAAAAACAGTTGCCGAGCAATCCAATTGAATCAATCCATAGATCTCAGCGAACGAGCCCTAAATTTGATCCTAATGTAAACCATAGCGAGAGATGCCAAAGATTTATATAAATCTAGTTTTTAGATAAAACGTAGTCCTGCCGAAATCCAGTCTATTAAGGAGATTAAAGAGTCAGTTGGCGAAAAACATCGAAAATCGCTGTTTGCAGTAAAGATAATCCTTCTTGGTTTCAGTTGATGTGGCTTAAAGAGAACTTTGGATGAATCCAGCGAACAGGGAAACAAGGATACAATGAAACGAAAGTAACATGAAAATCAGGAATAGTAAATGCGACGGGAACTTGACAATTTTAAAAGACAGAAGTGGTACACGTTCCAAAAAAGTCACACAATGCGATTCGATTTGTGCTGTAGCTGCATTGAAATGGTTTATATAGATTAGTGTCTCCTAGCCTCATTTGCATGCATTTATAACAAAAAGCCAACGCTGCACACTAAACGCAAATTACTATCGAGGACCGTCTTCGATTACCCTTGTGAATTTGTATAGGAGACCGATATGTATGTATATAGTATGAGTTTTAAGGATTGACAAAGGAAGGACAGAGGCATTTGCGCTGGCGGCACAAACAATTATCATTTATCCCGCCTTTCCGCATGTCCGTAGCTCGTTGAGAACGAACTATCGAAGCTCTATTTCAAAATGCGCATTTTTTGATGCAAGATCATCATTACATTTTCTTTAAGAATGATTATGTCAATAAGAATAACAATTTTTACCAAAATCAGTCCAAATATTAATTAAGCAATTTGTGCGGTATAAAAGGCTGAATATGCGGAAGGGGGAGGGGGGAAGGTGGAATGACAACCCGGTTCAACTTTAAACAACTCTCTGTAGCGCCATTATAAAATTAAGCCTCACAGACACAGTACTACTAAGAAACTGATGAATAGGGCTATTTGCTTGCAGTTAAATGCTGCTAGATCTATAAACCACAATAACAGATGTATAGCCAAAGGAGCGCCGGTTTTGCTCGATGACATTTATTTCTTTTTGAAATATTACGAGCGACTTACGAAGAATCCTGCCGGAATCCCGACAGAAATCAGCTGATAAATACGACAACTATTTTAAGGTGCAAAACAAAACGATATTTGTTATCAGATTAGACGGCATGCGTGTGTAGGTCATGTGACAGACACGTGAATTAATATATTATTGACGCTCAAAATAAACTGGATAAAAAACGTTTTGTTTGCGTAGAAGCAGATGCAGAAGTCGTTATTTGCTGCTGTGCATAAAATTGCCTGTGATAACATTCTTCTCCCTTTCATAAAACACACATCCATTGCAATCAGACACTGAAAAGGTAAATCCACTTCGACAGTAAATACATGTGTGTTAATGAAAGCGGTGTTCAGTTTATCAGAGATTAAAGCAAAGTGTGATTGAAAACACAAAGGAAACAATATGTATTATGGTAAACTTGCTGACTGGAAACAGGGAAGCAAGGAGCTGACTCTGATAGCCCAGATAATAAATCCCCTATAAGTGTGTGTACAATTTAAAAGAGAAGCTAATCAAATAGATACTGAAAAAGGCTTTGGCTATAAACGTTTTAGCCATGACTAAGGTATTATAAAGTACTACTCGGGCAAAGACTACCTCATCCTCTTTTCACGTCGCTTTTTATATATCTATTTAACATATTAATTCGTTCGTGTTAAAATCTATAAGTGGAAGAAAAATGAATAGATCAGGTAAGATTAAATAAACTTTAGATATAAACTTTAGGCCCCCAACAGATTTTCTCGGAAAACAGCATGTAAAAGAGATAGGTCCCCTGATGACTTGAGCTGAAGTTGTAAAATGTTGTCTCAGAAATAAGATAAATCAGATTTAATTTGAAACCGTACTTTCTCGGAAAAAGAAGTTAAATTCACGCTTGCCATTATAGCTTAATTCACTGGGTCCCGAAGCAATATGGCCCTCTTTTCCAACTCAAGACAAGCTTGTTTTAGGATTCACATCCCCAGTTTTTTCATACAAGTCTTCAACAACACATATTTAAAGTTTAATTTTATTTGTGGCAAAACATTTTATTTGAGTCTGCAGCAGTTATATCGACCAATATCTGTCCAGATTGACTCTGAATTCAACTATGTTGGCACATAAATGAGAATAGACAACACCTAGCATTGTACCTGCAAAAATTCTGATGCAAATTTTTGTGGGCCAGCGCCATTGCTTTTTCGTTGGTTGGGAATCGTCGCTAATTTTACTTAAAAATATCGGCATGAAGAAGATTATACCAAGGATAATGCGCTCCGGAAACAAATTTAATAATAACAACGGCAAATTGAAGTGCGCAGTCCCATCAAAAAGGTGAATTAAGAACACAAGAGCAAACAAGCGAAGAAATTCCTGCTTTAAGCTTAAGAGGTTTTAGACAGAAATATATCTGAAATCGCTTGATCGAGAATAGCTCTGCCGCAAGAAGTAAAGCCTTTTGCCTTCCTGATTTGTGCGAATATTATCAAATTTTATGTCTATTGTGTAAACAGATAAACCTGTTGCGTAAGATATTAACAAACCGGGCCTTCACCTAAAAACCTTCTTAGTACAAGCTGCGGCCATTACTGCAACGAAATTGTACGCCGGGAAGGCAAAACAACCTAGCCGCTACTCGACTGGCCTAGCCACTTAAATACTTGTCAAAAGAGCATAAAACACTACTGCGGAGCATTGGTTCATTGCGGAAGAATCAGGCAAATCAAAAGGACAAGGAAAATTCCGAATGACATTACAGTCGCAATAGAATATTTTCCCCTATGTATGGGATGACATAGTTGTGTAAATGAATGGGACAGACGTGTGGTTTGGGAGCCAGTAGTCTTAAGCTCATAAGAGAGAAGATATCCTTCAAATTCTTTTCATGATATATATTTTCAAACAAAGAATTGAAAAATTAAGCAAAAGCCTCTCTGAATGCAGACTGAGATTTCAAACAACGAAATAATAATCCCAGGATTAATGATGAAAAACATTTCAAAATAATACATACTAACTGTTAGTCATTCTACTCGGCAGAGCGCAGGCCTTGAAAGTGGGGTCAAGACTTTGGTGTGTTTGTGTCGCCTTGAAACAGGTGCAAAATGAGCCAAACTGCTTTCACAGAATAATATGCATTCTATACACAGGCCTTAACAACTGTCTACTACGCTACAAATCGTAAACATCTTGATTACAGCGTACAGATGCTCTTTTTTAGAAGATAGCAGATAGCTGTTGATCTTTGACATCTTTTAATAAAGACGCTGGTTTCGCGACGAAAGATCCTGTAAATTTTGAAAATAACTCGCACGAAAAATTTCGTATATATTTGAACTACTCTGCGTACAGACGTTTTTGAATACAACTTAGCAATATTCATAGATTCGTCAGCAAGTTTATACCCTTTAAAATATTTTAATATCAGTTATCAATTTTGTCAATTATAACCTATTTCTCACTTTCTATATAGCTTAAGCACAAGTTGCAATAATAACGCAGAAAATATCCGTCTCCTTCTGAAAAAATTATTATGTAACATTAATGTCTGATGAACTAATTCGACTGTACAGCAGGACCTTTAGAGAATAGCAGATTGATGGTGAACTTTGAATACTCTTAACAAAGAACGCTGGTTTACCCCAGGAAAAATAACAATTTGGGTAATAGCTTTTCCATTAACAATGAAATGTTTCATCTGAAATGACATTATGTTGACTCCACATTAAAATAAATAAACTTCGCGTCGCCATACCACCACGTCCTTGGATAATAACAAAAATTTTAACTTTTGTTTGGCCAAAACTTTGCTGCCACAAATTTCTCAACTTAGCTCTGAACTTTTCATGTAAAATTGTCAAATAAAGCCACCATTTGTATTGATATGTATCTACTAAGCCCTTGTAGAAACGTTTAGCTATTAAACTTGGTTACACTTCTATCCGGTTAAAAACCATGAAATTAAATTTCCTGTACACACCCAAAACATACGATGAGTATGCTCTTTACCTATGCTAAAATTTTAGCAACCTGATTCCGCCTGAAGTGTAAATTCTTGCAAACGCTGCCAGCTCTACCCTAGGCACTGGTCTAACTGATTTTAAACTGTCGCATAGTCCTTGTTTGTCAGCAATGAGGTTTAAAACTGGATTCCTTGTCATTGAAGGGAACTCTATGCAGTAGATGGATTGATGACCTTCCAGTGGAAACGGATAGAAACTATTGGGAATATTTTGATTTCAAATTGACGATGTCAAACATTTTTATATTCGGCGTGATATGAAGGAACAAATGAGACCCGTTACATGACAGCTGCAGCCATTGAACAAGCGAAATATAAGAACTGGCAGAAAAAAGCAAGGTATTAAATGCATCATTAGATTTCCAAATGATTCGTCCCTGGATCCTTTGTGCATGGACGCAGAATAATGTGTAAAAACAAACAGGTTTAAGTGCTTACCTTGCAGGTTAAAAGAAAATGCTTTCTTTTATCCGAATCGGAAATAAAAAGTGTTTTTGCTGTGCAAAATCCCTAGAAAAAAAGAACATTTGGACTTAAGTAATTTTATAAATAAGAAACATACATTACATTATTTTAAAAAAATACATAGCGACATCACGATTTTGTAAATGTACGATCTAAAGGGTTGTTTTGTCTCGAATCTTTTCGAGATTGTTGTCAAAATTCGCGGACTAAGTTTAGGCGATATTATAAAGGACTGGAATGGAAGCTGAAGTCATTTTTAACAAAAATAACCTTTAAGAAATACAATTTTTCATGAAAATGATAAAAACTTGGCAATATACTAAAGCAAACGATTCTGACACTCCTCGGGGTGTGAAATATCGGTTAGTGAAGAAGAGGTTAGGTGGAAAGGGAAAAGAATTATGTCTTGTAACAAAAAGATAAGTGCAAACAAATTTTGATTTTAAGTTAAAGGAAAAGGTTTACATCAAAGAACGTGTTTTGACATTGCGAGCGACTTCATGTAGAATGTCCAGTTCATATTTAAAAAGAAGTAAAGACGAAATTTCAGCTGTCCAAATTAGCAGCTGTTTCACCCTCTAGTATTTCGACGAAAATAATGAATAAAGATGAAATCAAAGCGATCTTAAATGATCCAGATTTTAAGTTCACAAGGATTGACGATGGGTTTAAGGACAAGATAAGCGAATACGGCGTCATCACTGTTGAATATTTATCAATACATCAGAACACTGCCAAGTTTGAATTGGCCTGCTTAATAAAGAGCTGAAGATGTCACTTAATAGCATTGGAAAATTCATTAATACAGCGTGCGCCTGCTTTTAAACGACCCGAAAATAAATTGAGCAGCGGACAGAACATCTGCAGCATATGAATCATGCAAAATGCGATCTGTATCTGAATAACTCTTTGGCTGGTAAAAAGACCTCATCGCTCGCCGCACAAACAGTTCAGACAAAAAGTGCAGCTCGTTTTAGAGCAAGTTGAAAAACCTCAGAGCCACATACCGTTTTAAAAATATTGATAAAAACGTGAACAGAAAATTTAGTTCTTATTTCAGATGACCATAGAAGGCCGGGATCTTTGTGCTATGCGAATAAGCAATTAGATCTCAACAAGCTAAAACACTTTGTGGATATGTCGGATAGCTTAACATTGGACCTATTCTAGCTTGAAACTATACCGCCTAATATGCATCTAAACCATGGGGACTTTGCCTTTTGAAACAGCCTAAAAGCCACTGAACGTCAACAAAATATTTAAACGACCCTAATGGAGTTTCCTAAGCCTGGATTATTAAGACGTTTCTAGATGGCATCGATTTATCGATATCATCGTGGTTTAAACGAGAGACAAAGGACTTAGACCATTGTCTACTTGCCTAAATTTATCAGCGAGAAAGCGAGATTTAGCCAGATGGATTTAGGACATCTTTGTATTCCTATTCCTATAAAACAGCTGCCCAAAATAGAGTGATTGAATGGTCTTTGAAATATTTACCAACTGTAAACGGTTCGAAATTTGTCATTGAACTTAAAGCTTGAAAAACAAATGGGTTTGAATAACGGTCTATTGTTCAATGTCTTTACCTTATCTTCAAATGTTAGCTGTTGTACATCTTGATCGCTGTTGCCAATACCAATAAATGCATATGGCCAAATATCGAATTCAGATTCGCCGTCTCTGTCAATATGACGCTGTTTCTTTTGCCAACCCTTTCCAAACAAATATAAACATGGAGGTGGACAGAAGAAGCTGCAAACAAAAATTTTCATTAAAAATCACTTCGCAAAATGCAGTTTAACAGAACATGATTTGTAATTTGATAGGCAAAAACAACAACTTACCTCTACTGATCTTCACTTTACATTCTCTACTGATCTTACATATTAACAGTTTGAGTGTGAAAATCTGATTTCATATACAAAATGATAGAACAGCTAAAAATTTTTGAGCATTCATGATATCAATCGAAACAAAACTCAAAGTGTAATTATCCCAACAATTTAACAAAGTAAGGTAATATTAACAAACAATCTTTTTAAAAAGAAATTTCTATGGATCCTGAGCTTTAAATGTCAAATTGGCTTAAAAAGTTCAATCTTTTCTAAGCATTATGGATTCTTGCCAGACAAATCAAATCAATTTTAGAAATACACAAAGGATTTACACAAAAACTTCATATTGAATGCTTTATATGGACTAACAAAAGTTTTCTATTGAATGCTGTGGTAAGAAGATGAAAACTTTATGAAAAAGTAGTTAAATTTAAAGAGAGATCTCATGTCAAAAAGGCAATTATTATAATACACTAACACACAAACTTACATCTAAACAATTCTTAGGATACAGCAAGGCTACTTCATTTAAGAATATTTTTTTAAAAATATGTTTTGGCCAGCTGATGCTTACAAATGACTCGAATTTTTAGCAGCAAACTGTCCTTTAGGAGAAATAAATCCTTGTCTTAGAAAATTTTGAGGAAAACTGAAGAAAAGGAACTTTCAAAATATAACCACATTTCCTCTTACATCTTTCTCTGTTACAGTATTTAAAACTTTTGGGAATAAGAATCTCTAGTGAAAAAATTAAAGCTAAGCCACTTCAAAAAACTGTGAACCCAATTTGAACAAAGCTATAGCTTTTTAGTTTGATCACAAAACACTAATAAGAAAATAATAAGGACTTTGAAATGGAGAAGATTCTTGTTTACCGTTTTTCATTTCCATATGATTTTTGTGCCACTTTTGAATGAAGAATGACAACAGTCTGGTGGTCTTTTTCTTTAAGATATCTTTGCATTGCCTCTTTTGTTAATCTTTGCTGTTGGTACTGATTATGATAGCAACCATCTGGACTTTCATATCTAAGTTTACACATATATGATCAGGATTAGCAAAAAATAGCATGACCATATACTACGTTATTACAAATATATAATTTTAAACATTTCATATTATGTTTTTTCATAACCATACATGAGTAGCATATAATCCATCTTTCTATTGTTCATTCTTAAGCTAACTTATGATAACCATAAATGAAAAAAAACCATTCACAAAGCAATAAATTATGGATAAAGACTTGAAAAAAGCTTCATTTCCTCAAAGAGGTAGAAACATAGGTTAACATCCCAGAGCAAAAAGGCTGCTTGTGTTTGGCCAAATTGCAACTATAAAACAAACAGCTGCAAGGAAAGCTGCAACAATCACATAAACAGAAAGATGTTTGACTTTTCATAGAACAAGACTAAACCATAAAGAAAAAATAAAACATTTCAAGAATTGACCAAAAGCAAAAAATTGCTTGACATAAAGTCTGGCCAGGCTTTTATAAAGGTTAAAAAAGAAAACAAAAACAAACATCATATTATGGTAAAAATTGTTTTATCAAAATTGTGTGTCACTCATGATTGATTTCTTGTCTAGATCATGCCAATGCCCCCCTTGAATCTGGCTCAACAACAATGCTGCTTGAAGATCTGATATGAATTCATCATATAAATTTCAAAATCACATTTGCCATACCTCCCTGTGTTATTATTTCGTTCTCCATCGCCATAAGATGGTGATGGCTGAAGAGGTGGAGAAATTTGTCCTTGCTCTGCTGAATTTCTCACAAAAGACGGAAACTGCATTCGTGATGGATCTCCTCTACTCTCCATCAAAAGATCAGGACTTGTTTTTGCAGGCAAAATTAAGGTTTCTCTAAAATGTAGTTCTAGAAAACAAATTGACAACCATTGATATGAAAAGTACCCTTTGAAAACGGGTTTTCTATGGCAAAACATACCTAAATCTAGTAAAACCATTTACCTAAATTTTACAAAAGTTTACGCTATCAATCAACTTATGACTCTCAATATGGGGACATTATGAGAAATTTCTTTAGGTACATCCCTGTTTTGATAAATGGGGTGTTTTAAGAGTTGAAAACATAGGGAAAAGGCATTTTATCAATGAAATTAAAAAATATCAGTGAAACTATCTAATGTACTCAAACATCATTTAAAAAGAGGATGAAAAAGTAAATGTTAAAAACTATAATTGGGATGAAGCATGTTACTGCTTCTGAATTAAGAGAAATGCATTCTAAACCGAAATATTTTACAAAGTTCAGAAACATAGGAAGACTTTAATGAAAATTTTTGGAAGAAATAAGCATTCTTGCTTCATCTTTAAAAATAAGCTTTATATCCATATGCACTTAAAGGGACAAAGATTTCTAAAAAATTTCTGCCAAAATAGTTTTTGATTACATGTAAATAAATGATCAGATTACAGTGTTATAATCTCAATGCTGCCAGTAATTTTCAAAGCAAGACCTATTTACAGCGCTTTAGGAAAATGATAGTTTAAAAGTTAACTTTTTGAATTTCTGAATAAATTCAACTTGATCAAGTTACCCAAAAACATTACTAACAACAAATATTACTTCACTTTATCAAATTATTATACAATTCTCTTTTAAATTTTTTATGCACCAGACGAAGGAAGTTGAAATTTTCATAAGGATATATTTAGTAACAGAAAATGCAATTGTGTTTATTATACGCTCGACATGTACAGCTGAAAGAAACTTTTGAGCCTTGGAAGTCTAACGGAATCCTGTGTACAAAACATTTTCCTTATCGACATAACAATCAACTGAGAATGAATTTGATGTTTCGTAGACTTCGCAAAGGCATCTCGAATTTTGATTCATACAAATTTTCCTAACTCGCCTAACAGGCAGCACCCCCTGCGTTTTTTGACAACAATCAATAAAGCCACTCCTGTGGTAGGGCCTACTTTGAAGTCGTTTAATTCCTTCCTACCGAAACTTTAAAATCAATGAACATTACATTGATGAAATCGTTATAATCACACAGAGCCGATGCTTTCATTTATAAACGAAACAACTGAACTTTGTCAACTTTAAAAACGATCACCCTAAAAGCAAACACAGTTGTTTTCATCAAGCCCCGTATTTCTCCGATGGAAATGTGGACGCGATATTGCCAAGTTTACTGCGTGGGAAAAACTTGAAGACACCGTGAGAAAACCACTATTAAAAGCAAAATGGCCCTTCATTTTTGTAAAACAATGACTTGTTGGGCATCCAGAATAATTAAAAAACAACTTTTTTTAGTTGTGTTAGGAGATCCTATCGAAGTATCGAAATTGTCTTAAACAACATAATGATGGTCTGTGGATAGAAATAGAAGTAGCGGAAAATTTCATGTTTACAGTTGATCTGTACCTGCGGGTTACCCGTCAAAAGCCCGCAAAGAACAATGGAAATCACTTGCAGGACAATACCCTTATTGTACAAAAAACAATAGAAACGCGGGTAGATCGTCAAACCTTAGCCGGGCAGAAAGCAAGAATGGTCTTGGAAAATTCTCCACTATGCCTTACAACCAAGGAATTTCAAAAAAGAAGTACAAGAAATATATCACTTACCGTCCATTTGATAACGAGCAAAAGCAGGATGATCAATACTTTCCCCCATCTTCTCAGATAGGCCTAATCTCTGACGCTTTGAGACAGGGATATAAGCTGAACCATCGCCTAACATCCCTCTTCCACTTAAAACGTCAATATGGGGGCTTGATCTCATATGCAGTCTGCTAAGCTCACCAGCATTATGTCCTACAGCAGAAGAAAATGCAGACTGGTTTGCCATCGCACTCCGAAGGATGGGAAATTGAGGTTCTAACTGCAGCTTCGTTTAGTTCCGACCTCCTAATTCAAGACGTAAAGCCCTTCATTCGTACCTTTGAGAATTCGAGCGATTGCCATGAGAAATTATTTGAATTCAATTTCTTTACTATGGTAAACCAAGAAATAAATCGGCCAGTTCATATCCATGACTTCACCCGAACGCGAACCATTTCGGTCATTTGTCTCAGCTCATCTCTGCTCCACTAATGTCTCTCAATGAAATACGATATGCCCCGATGACGAGCAAAAAGCTCTTGACGTTTGTGCTCAAAATATACACGAGAGCGGTACAATATCGGCTGCCTTCGACAGGGTTGATAAGAAAATGCGCTGGGAGTAAGTGAAAATGCCTTCAATGTTTGCTGAATGTGAGCACTTCAAGTTGTGGAAATTAATGGGCTCAGCTATTGTGCGTAACTTTAGCTGACAACAGCGTTTAGAGGCGAAATTTGAACGGGCTCTTTCCACTGCTGCACGTAACACGCTCTGTTGCCACACATATCAATTCACATGTAAATGTTACAAAACAATGCGACTATTCCAAATGCACACCGTTGGCCGTTTTTCTTGCACTGCCACACGTGTTCGCATAACACTCCCTCCTGAATCGAATCCACAAAGTAGGCTGACAAATGTTCTGCCAGGGGGGGTTGTAACCAAATTGGACGAAAACAACAGTTTTCCGCAATTTTTACGGTCAAATAATACACTTCTTAATGGTTCACATAAATCATGGACCCTTTATGTGTTTATGAATAATCTCTTGATTCATAAAACATGTAATAAAAAAAGTTTAGTCGGTTATTTTCTAGTTATTGAGTGGATGTGTTTTGGATTTTCCGAGTTTCAAACACAAGTGATTAAAAGCCTTGATCATTCTTTTGTCCAATTAAGGCCCGACAACCCAACCACAGAAAAGAGCAATCGCCCCCCATGCATCTGTTCCCCTCCTTTCCTTGTACAAACACAAACCATTTAGCGCCTTATGTTCAGGCAGTACTTCTTCAAAACAAAAAGTTCAATATGCTGGTCAATGATAAGCGTGGGAAAACCTTGTCATGTGCCATAATCGTGGGAAAATGCTGACCACCATATGTGGGTCTTTTATCAATTATTAATTGTTTTCTATTGTGTTGTTCCTTGTGGTACAGGGCGATAACATCCTGGCATCACAGAAAACTGTGGATCAAATCGCCATATAGAAATGCCTGTGGGGGTATCCTCAACGAAAGGGGATTAGTTTGATGACAGGCCAAAATCAGAAACGTCAGGGGGAGGTTCAAGAAAACATTATTCACCTGGTTTTAGGTGAAAACTTGACTGTTCTTGTTACAAAACCCCCTAGCAAAATGAATGATTGCGGAAACCTAATTTGAACAGTAAACAAAGTCCTTGTATTGGTTTTTTGTTTATATAATTAGCTATCCTTAAAATAATTGAAGGCTTGGATAAAATCATCCATGTACATTGTTTACAAAAATCCTAAGGGCGCACACTTTTCTCGCGTGATGTATTGTGTTGTGAGGGAGAACCTCGTATAGGGAGCGGCCGGAAACATTAATGGTTCAATTTTTCTGGCAGTAA
Source organism: Rhopilema esculentum (assembly GCF_057945365.1). Taxonomy (NCBI): domain Eukaryota; kingdom Metazoa; phylum Cnidaria; class Scyphozoa; order Rhizostomeae; family Rhizostomatidae; genus Rhopilema; species Rhopilema esculentum. The sequence goes on along the minus strand of NC_142832.1, from coordinate 7,213,310 downwards.
ATTTTCAAGATTTTTTTCGTGTTGGTTATCTAATTAACACGTCACCCATCTCATTCTTCAAAATTGAAACAGAGTTATATACTGTTCACCAACAAAGAACGTAGACAGTTCATAACCTAAAAGGAAATTGCCTCTGTTCTGTATATTAGCTGCTCGACCTCTTAAATTTTCAAAATGTTTATAAAGACAATTTCTTCATTTGCAACCTTGCAATGTTCCAGAATGATGCTGACAAATAACTTCGAATTCAAGAAATGCAAATTCGTGATCGAAAAAAGGGATGTGGTTTGTTGATGTTTTTTCTATTTCGGTTTTGGTAATAACAAAATCAACCTTCTTTGTGCACAGTTGTTTTAGCAAATAACAAGCTTAGAATGAAGAGTCTTCAATCGATTAAAGAGAGAAGACGATCTCTTTTTTATTTTTTATGACCTTGCCTTCGCAGGTCCATGCAATAAATTCCGTATGACTAAATATGTACTGCCCCAACCTAGCCCCCTTTTCAAATTAAATATAAGCAGCTAAGTCGGCTTTTACCTCTTCAATAAATCTGTGTCTATTATGCGTTTGTCTTATCTTAAAATAATTGATTTCTCGTCGCCCACCAAAACTGGGGCGAAAAGACTTCTCTTGAAAAGATACCATAAGGAGACCGAATGATAAGGCCTAACGATTTCATAGACCCTCTACATAGCTACACTACCAGACCAGGCTAGTTCTTTTGGACCCTTATTCTGACATTTTATTCTCTGGCGAATGTCAGGCGAAAAGCTTTAAGCACGTTGTAAAAAATTTGCTTTTTTCAAAGCAATTCTCAAACCTTTATTTCAACAGACACTACTCTGATGCGCTTTTTTTACTTTAATTGAAATCCTTGCTATTTTGAGTTTCAACACAGTACTCCTGCAGTGATTTTCAATTTTCATTGCTGTTAGAAAATGTCAAAGGGAGTTATATTTTTAGCATTGTGTGTTTCCCTGAAATAAAAGGCAACGTTTGATCAAAAAGACCAACCAAGACATTGCGTTCCAAACATTCTTTGCACCTGGTTTAAAAGTGAGGAAACAATCACAAGAAATCTGTCGTGGTATTTGAAAGCTTTCAAGAATTTCGCCTGCTATTAAAGAAACATTTCAAAAGATTCAAGGCAAAAAATTTTTTTGGTAAGCTTAGAGAGTAATCACCAGAAAAGTGACCTAAGGGGTAGCCATAAATATTTCACATTTCATGGGGTTCTACTGGGATAAAGAGCCAGTATAAATTGTCTGATAAATGTTTTTAAAGATGCGTTCTCTTGAGAGGAAGAAATTGTCTAATTTGCAAGTATTTTTTATAAACGGCTATGATGACTTTTCCAGGCCTAGAGACGGCCATTCTCCAAATTAATAGAAATTGTGAGTTATGGTCGAGGAAAGTTTCCTCTACAATTCATGGGACCCTTGAGCCTTCTCTAGTCTCTGAATAGTTAAATATTCAAAAAAGTTTTATAAAATGGCAATTAATCAGCAGAAAATTGACAAATATTAAATTAAATGTCCTGGTAATGTACATAAACATGAAAAACCCTCCTGGCTGTTTTGTCTGGCATATTTACCCTCCCTGGGTGTCTCCCCTAGTATTATTTTTGGAAAAGACTTTGAATCAATTGTGAATTATCACAGGTTGTTAAGATATTTCATGCCCCTTGTTGTATCGTTATTGTACTATAGCTTTGTTGTAATGTCATGTATATTTCCATGAGCAAAGAGAAAGAATGACCAGATGAAATGGTCAATAGGCTTGAATATCTGTCAAGTTTTCTACTGGAGAAGGCATAGTAGTCAAAATAAAGTAAACACGACGTAAACAATAAACATCGTTCCTTTTGATATTTAAAGCCTTTCTTTGGTTAAGTTCTGATTCAAAATGTATTCTAACATGTACCTTTGCCTTTCGAGTTCACATCACGTGCTAGCATATTCTTTCACCGATTGATTTTTTCCAGAGTCAAAAATTCTCAGCAAAAGTGTAACCAGGGTGTTGTAGAAGCCCTTGATTAGTTCTGATAATCTAACCAAAATGGCAGGAGGTGCAACATAAAGTGCCATAATCAGAAAAGCTTTCTGCTTTTTCTGCATCTCCCATTAATATTTAATAATTTGAGGCAGACTTTGCAAATCCTGATCATATTTTTCTTGAGTATTTTCTCCATTTTTGCTTTAAGTAATATTACGACAACAGATGCTTTATTACTCATGCATGCACACGTTGGATTTTCTTTACATATGAAGAAAAGATTGGCAGACATTTCAAAATTCAGTACCCTTTCCAGCCATTCAATTTGTAAAAAGACTAGAGGATACAGAAATTGCCAAAACTGTGACAGCGGCATCCCAAAGGAAACAGGAGTATTGAAACATGATTAGGTAATTTTGCTCTTTTAGATAACTGTAACTGGAACATAAGTAAAGCGCTCGTGCAGTTATGTTAGATTTTCAATGAACGTTATTTTTAATGTAATGAGCCTGAATCTGTGTTGTCTTGCCAGTCTCTTTTATATTTGACTAGATTTCTGCATTGCGAAATCATTTCCTTGTCGTCCTCGGGTACAAGAGAGGAGCTACCAGCCACGCAGTACAAGAGATGAGCTACCATGACTCAAGCCAGAAACTTAACCAAGGAAACCTAATCGTTATGGTCAGAAAGATGTTATAATCATATACAAAACAATATTTATGTATATATTTACGTCAAAAAAGATCCCTTTATACTTTCCTACAGAAACTTCGCATTACAGATTGTGCATTAAAATATTTTTCTGCGTATCAAAACCTTGTAAATTATCTTCTTCAAAATTTATCTTGCTGCATCTCAGTTGTTTTTGTAGATTGTAAACAAATTTTGTTGCTGTTATTGGTTCATTTGTTTATTTATTGGCTGCTTTTTATTTCTCCTTCCCTAGATAATTTCGTGATCAAACATTTGCGAAAACACAAATCGTTCAGCACGAAACACTTCTTCGAAGCGTATCTTTCCTTTTAAAACTTGGCGCAGGCTAAATTCAAATGAATCAAAATACAGGCTAAACTTGAAACGTATTATGAAACAATAAACACATTTGCCACATGAATCAAGATGCTCGAAAAAGGAAATCGCTGTCTTCACCAAAAACCGAGAACGCTCTCCTAGGTAGGTGAGAAGGTAGGAAGGGCTCTCCTAGTACTGATCCCCCACCTCCCTGTATGTTTTTGGTCTCAGCATTGAAGGTGATTTTAAATCATGAGAAAAACTAACGTTGTCTTGGTATCATCATTGGCAAAGACCCAGTAGCACTTAGGTAAATTGAACTTTTCAAGTTTGGAGCAGCGCAGCTAGAAAGGATGTGTGATGCTCGCGGGTGATGTTTGTTGATCACGTGCAGGGACATTATAGTTAAAAGTTTAGTGGAGCATGGAGATACGGACACAGAAGAAAGGAAGAGGTAAGAAATGCTATCTAGAAGGAAGACATGGAGAGTTTGGGACTGATAAGAAGAGATATCCCAAAAGAGATCAGAGATGGTGCCGAAAGAGCATCTGTCAACTGAGAGGGTTCCTAATGGTTCAATTGGAAACCAGGGGCTTAACCAAAATGGGTGAAGGTGTACCATACCCCATACTTTAGGTTTGTCAGAAAACAGAAAAACTAAATTTATTATCTATTGGCCCAAAATTTCAAACTTTGCAGAAATAGAAACAGTGAAAATCAAATTCATTGGTTTTGACAGAAGCACATGGATTCTTTGCTTGATTCCCATCGGTCATATTTTAGAAATACCCTAGCTAACTGATAAAATGATAAAACTATAACTAGTCTAAAATTATATAATCCACTGAGTTCCTTTAAATGGGATTAGTTACTGACAAGGTTTATAATTTGTTTAGTTCTAGAAACGTTTTCAATTCACTAGGGACCACATCTCCCCAATTTGGAAAAATGCTCTTTCTAAAATACTTTCTTAAATATTTTTGAAAAAGTGCCCCCTCTTTGTCTGAAACATAGTCATCCTTTCTAGCTGCGTTGCTCCAAACTCGAAAAGGTCCCTTGACATTTAGGCTCTTTTTCACATCCTTATATCCCATCAACTCTACCATAATCCATTTACACCCTATTCAGCAGCACACAATGTACAAAAAAGAGCCCAAAAGTTTTAAAAGTGCGATTGTGTACAAGTTTATACTTGAACAGTTAATGTTTTACATTCTACAGTGTCAGCTGACCCTTCAAAATCCCTGATTCTATAGAAATCAATTAATTTCTATCAAAATGCAATATCTTTCACTTTGAGTCTATTTTCTATGAATAGAGACATTATGTAAGAGTTTTTTTATGCATGTCTTCTTTGGCCTCAAATGATTTTGTTTCATGCTACAATAATTGAAAACGAAGTTTTAAATGGAGAGACAAAAAGTAGCTCAATGCTTTAATTGAAGGTTTCAGAGTCAAAAGCTTCAAATTGATATTGTAAGAGCAAAATTGAAAGGCTTTGCCTTGTAATGACTGTTAATATAAAGACACATGTAATATTTCTTCAAAATCACCAGCAATTTCCACATGTTTGGCATAAATATAATTTCAATAGAATACTGCATGCTGCTCTCTTTTCATTTTAAGATAGAAGTGGTTGGCAAACAGGGTAGAAATTGCATTACATAAGCCTGATGTCATTTAACATTTTATATATAAGAAACTTAAACAAATAGTTCAATTAAAGGACAATCAAATGCTCATCAGATTAGATTTGACACTGAGCTAGAATTGAAAAATTAAAATATCATAATGTTTCAAAACTGTAGAAATGTTTGATGATGTCATAGCTCGTCATGTTCAGTTGCTTGTGTCATGAATTCATCATAGCTTAAGACGCCATCTTTATTCTTGTCATCCTCTTGAAATATTTCGCCAACCATTGTGTATAACTCAGTTTTATCATCATCTTTCGTCTTCCCTTCATGCTTCATAATATGGTTTGCCATTTCCTCTATGTTTATCTGCCTGTCACCATCTGCATCAATTTGTGAAAATATGTCATCTGATTCTTCAGAAGAACCTAATGGTGGAATTTCTTCAGTAGGTTCTTCACTGCTAGCCTCTGTTTCTGGGGAGTCTGATATCTCAAGGAGCTCAATATCAAATATCAATGTTGAGCCTCCAGGGATAATGTCACCAAAGCCATGTTCTCCATAAGCTGTAAAAGATACAATTTCATTTTTCTTTTTATTCAATAAGGGAAAACGAATCTCTGACTACGTGGGGGCATGCATAAGACATAATCATTGTCAATCATATATGACATTCTGTGTTAAAATATATAAAGATATCAATATTAATTCTACTCTTATGGACATAGCTTAAACAGTAAAAATGTATTCTTTAGTCAGTTATATTTTGCTCTGTCATTCTCTTCACTTCCATCTCACGTGCTTAGATACAAAGATCTCCAGTGTGGGCGAATTTTGGTTAATCATAAAGCAATATTTGAAAGAAAAAAAGATTGACTCAAAAATATCAACAAATAATTGTGAAATATATTCTAACAACACAGGTACACAATAACTTAACAACTTTTGGGTAAAGTTTTTTTAAAAATAGTAAGCTGGGTTATAAAGCAAAGAATCATACCTAACTCTGGAGCTATAACGAGTTTTCTTTCTTCACCCACACACATGCCAAGAAGTCCCTCTTCCCATCCTGGAATGACCATTCCTTGACCTAATGTAATTACAAATGGTTGATTCCGTTTTCTACTTGAATCAAACTCCTTTCCATTCATCAGAAAGCCTGTATAATGGACAGACACTTGATCTCCTTTCGCCGCCTTCCTAGGACAATGTGGGTTTTTTTTGATAAAATTAATCTTTAGGCCTTCTTTTTCTAACGTGTCATCTTCCACAGCGTAAACAAAAGTTAGCACGGTGAATAAGGTAAGAGCAACGATTTTCGCCTCCATGTTTCTTGTAAAAGAAGTTAAAATGGCATTTCTTTCCTCAGCACCTGTATTGTTGGTTGAATTCAATGTGACACTTGCTACCGATATTTCGATCTAATGGTGCCACATCAACAGAACAAAAGTCAAGTCTGATCCCACCCGCCATGCAATAGCCTCGTTCAAACACTTGAAGCGCCGCGTTTTCAGTTGTGCTTTAAATGAAAATGAAAAAGGCGCCAAAATCAAACATTCCTCGAGCTGAGCTAAAAAGATAAAGAACTTTAAAAGTTTTAAAGTTCTTTATCTTTTTAGCTCAGCTCGAGGAATGTTTGATTTTTCTCAAAGCCATTTTCAAGTTCTGTACCGCCAGAAAAGTTTTCATTTATATCTTAACTAAAAAAATTGTAGGGTTTGCATTTTGTTTAAAAGTTCTCAATAGTTTAAAACTATTGAGAATTTTTAAACAAAATGCAAACCCTACAATTTTTTTAGTTAAGATATAAATGAAAACTTTTCTGGCGGTACAGAACTTGAAAATGGCTTTGAGAAAAATCAAACATTTCACAACATACTGTCTGACACCCTACAGAGTTTTAAAACGTCCTGCCTTGGCCAATATCTTTCTTGGCTTTCATGAAGAGCGTTTATTCGACTACGAGCAAAAGCCAGGTGTTTAATTTCGACCTGTGGACGACAAAAACACTATTTTGAAAATACAGGCCGTGTGTGACATTTTTTTAAACCCAGCCCTCCAGTTTATTTTAGAAAAAGAAGAAAATGATTCCTTGCCATTTTTCTCCTGGACGTTTTAGTCGAAAAGTTCAACACTGGCCCACTTTTACCGGTCAGTACATACGCTGGAATTCTTTTTGTCCAAAACAATGCAAAGTCATCCTAACCTCGTCAAAATTTCAGTGTACGGGGCACTTATGATCTGGAAAAACTGGAAAAACTTAAAACAATCTTTTTGGAAAACGGCTATCCAGAATATGTCATAATTTCTTACGCTAGGGAAAAGATCGCAAGTTTTTTATTTTTCCAAAATTTCGGTCCACAAAAGTGCTCAGTTTTAACATTTCCTTGCGATTTGAAAGTCAGATTAAACAGGCCATTACAAAATGTTTCTTTGCTGCCAATCCTAGCATTGTATACAGTACTAGGAGAGCCCTCTCATTCCATCCATTCAAAGGGATTGCGCTCCTACCAACCAAAAGAGTTCTGTTGTTTATCAATTTATGTGCCAGTGTGATTCTGGTTACGTAGGGTGCACAACCAAAAGATTGGGGGATAGGATAAAAGACATTATCCTTCCAACATAAGAAACTGCGCCTCAAAGAGAACAGCCTCCCCAATCTTGTAGGTCTAAAAGCACAGCAAAAACTAATGACTCTGCAATCAGACAACATCTTTTAGATAACCCAGATTTTACAAAACTCTCTAATGACAACATGTTTCAGATAATTGGAAAAGCCAGGTTGTCTTTACATCTAGCAGTTTTGGAATCGATCTACATACAAACGGAAAAGCCGCTATTAAGTAGACAGAAGGAGTTAGTTTTCTCTCTTGGCCTCCAGTGGTAGTTCTTCTATAGACACGCAGCATTGATTGGACAACCATCCCAGTCATGGGATTGCACTTTTCTGAATGGCTTATTTCTATCCACAACTGGGTATATATTTTCTATCGTGTTCTCTCAGACCCTTATTCAAAACCCATTCATTTTTGCCACCCGCAGCTATCTAAAATACTTATCCCCGGATTCATAAGGCTCTGGTACCCACGGTATCAAATAAGGCATTCGAGCTCCCTTGGCTCTTAAAAAAGGTATTTGCCAAATTGTTTACAAAAGTAGAATTTATATTGAAGAAGTAAATTGAAATTTCAGCCAAATTTAGGTAACCAGTTGAAATTTTTGGTGGAGTAAGGGTAAAAACAGCGATTAATGTTTTCCCACTATTCACTGCAAGCTTTAGACGCTGAAATCATTCTTTCTGGGAGTTGATTTGAAATTCGAAAAGAATGTTTTTTAAGAAGGAGTGCAATTGCTGCAATTTCGAATAAATAATTCATTTCTACTTTTTTAGACCAATGGATCATTTAATTTTGTGCATGAAATCTTTCAACAGTTTTTGTTCACGGCATCTATGACATCATCTCATCGTCATTTTATATGAAGTCAAACTCTGTGTTATAAAATGCGCCTTATATTTTTTCCAATTAGAAGCAATAAGGCTTTGATCGTTAACCATTATATTAGCTCATAAAAAGATATATTAACTCTACATGTTAGGATATGCATAATGATCGCTTTTATTTAATTTTTGCTACGAAGGACAGAGCGGAAGCCCCATGTTACACTTAAAAAAAAACTTCAAATTTATGGAAACCATCATTTAAATAAAGTGACAAGAATATGAAGTGCATTTTGGCAAACTAGTATAAATTGCACTCTCAATTAACATTTTGACCTTCTCAATCACTCCTTCTAATCTCCCAAAAATGTATTTTTAGTCGTATTCAGTGTCGTAGATAAAAGAGGGTCATTGGGGGCAAAAAACTCACTGTAAAGCCATAATATTGTTTTGTCTGAAAACTTCTGATCTTGTCAGAATTAAAACCTGATTTGACTTTTTCATCTAAGTGTTTCATTTTGAGAAGAAGGATTTTAAAACTGAATACACTGATTTATTTGGCTGCTCAGAATTAGATTGGCAATCTCTTTCACTAAGGTTATGACACTCAAAAGACGCCTCTTTGAGGGGAATAAAAATGCTAATACTATATTGATTGGGAAATCTTTACATCTCGATAGAATTTTTGTCACAATTAATCATGTCCAGTTAAAAGTACTTGTTTAAGAAAATGCCCACAAATTTACTTACGCTAGAGTAAGTTACAAGCATTTCAGTCAAATGATCGTTTCATAAGACAATATTCCAACATTTCCACCCAAAAGTTCACAAAATAATGGTTAATGCCAAATCTCAATTTTGCGAGAACTATGACGGCATTGCACAAAAAGAGCTAACTAATAAATTATTATTGTTAACAAAATTGATACAAGTAAGGAAAGAAGAACCCAAACATTGAATTGCGACATTGCCAGAAGAGCAATCTTCAGTCCTGAATAAAACTTTGAAAACTTTCCTCAGAAAACAAGGAAAATGAGACGGGATACCATGTTTTCCTGGCTTTGCAATGCATTCTCAACAGTTTATTAGTAAAAACGAGAAGCATCTTTATTTTACATATACAGTTAATTCATTATAATGTTCCTTCTCATAAAGAAACTTGACAACAAAATTACTTTTTGTTGACTTCTCAAAACTACCTTCATTCAAATGAAATAAATCTGTAGTGTAATTTTACTTTTAAAACAGCAAAAGGAATGTATGAAATTGAAAACACTGGAAATGAAAGAAAATTTTGCATTGAGAAAAAATTGCTACATGTAAGACTACAGTGCTCACACATACCTTCCTCCATTCCTGTATGTGCACTTTAATTTTATGAATGCCAGTTGTCTTGAACTAGATTTGTATCACAGATTTTCTGATAACAGACTGTCCATCAAGGTGCATTAAGAGGTATGTGACCTGGTAGTTTAGGTAAAACGCTAGGTGCCCCTGCAAATTGATTAGCTGTATAGGTTCTAGTACCCTGCGTACCAGACTCACTTTATACATAGTGAGTCTGGTACCCAGGGTAGGGTTTTAGTAACTACCTCAAGTTCTAGCCTATGGCTCGACCGAATGTCCTTTTTTATTCGAATGTCTTTTTTCATTTTTTTCTTCTAACAGTTTAAGGTGAATTGCTCTTCAGAAAAAAGCTGGTTTATTAGGAACCCTCCATTAATTTATAATACAATGTTTAGACATTTTTTGAAAAAAAAACAAAGGTGAATATTTAAAAAGATAATAGATAATTTTAAGTTGTGTTTAGTTGTAGTCCTAGTTGTATTCAAACGTGTTCTATTGCAAATTAGGAATAATACAAGCAGAGTTGAGCAAGCGTGGCCAAGGTTTGTGTTATCTCAGTCTTTATGTGCAAGGATAGTCAGTTTTCGTTTTCCAAGTTAAGCCTTGGGAAAATCTACCAAAATTCCCATAGATCTTACGCTGAATAATTAGGCTTGCGCACTTGGCGGAGGTGATTAGACGAAAACTTTGGGCAGCCCAGCTCTTCTCAGACTGGATTACAGCTTAGTAAACGGAAGCAAGCATCTAGTGGTGATGGCTGAAAGAGCCATAAACATTGGAATTACATGCGTTTCTAATGGTGATCCGAACAGAATTTAAGTATTAGTCGCTGTTCTTGAATGCATTTCGAAGAACCATGCAACATTTTATTTGTACATTAGGTCATCGGTGCAGAGTAGACTAGCCATTGCTCCAGTTTTCCATATAAGAATTACAAGAATCGATTTTTTATAGCATTTCTAAATTTCTTAAACAATTCATTATCTTTAAAAGAAAGTTATCGCTGGGCAAGGATATTGTGAATTGACAAAGAGCACAAAAACACGGCATAAAATGACTTTTAAAAGAGCATGAGATAAAACCAATAAAAATAACTTATAGATCGCTGCATCATAACGGCATCGGTGCAACTATGTACTCAATGCTCCAATACCTAAACTCCTAATTCATCATGAGTAAAGCATTCCCTGACGACAGAGGTCATTTCCGGTGTGTTGTATTAGTTTACTGTCCTTTCGCTATTATCTTGTCATCTGTTGCACATTTATTTCACTGCAAGTTCCTTAGAATTCTGAAAGGGTCTAACTGGCAGCATAATTTTATTTTGGTTAATAAAATAGAATCTTACTATTCTCCACTTTTATGAAAATCTTCATTTAAAACTTCTTGCACGTCTCGTCGTGTATATAATTTCTCGTATCAATGTTAATATATTTATATATACCTTTATTGGTACATCTATGTATATACTATTTAAATTTGTTCTTAGAATATTAATTTCCTACCAATGTAAATTGTTGTTTAGTTTATGGTTCTTTTCCTACTTACTCATCTCTGCAACCAGCTTCGCCAAGCTCCTAATCATCGCAAAGAGACAATCAGACACGCAAGTAAAGGAACAATTAGAATTACTGCAAAGCTTTTCATATGGAGCATACCAAATAATAGGATAAACTTCTGCAAATGGTGCATACCAGATAATAATCAGTCTACACAAGGTACCACAGCCGCAAAATTTCAAGTGAGGAAATAGAAGACATGAGCGAAGAGGCGGAGGAGAGTCTGTCTGAAAAGAGGATGCTCCTTTACATCTCCGCTCCTACCTTTTGTTTTCTCGCTCGTAACTTTATGGCTCTGGGATTCAGGGTGTAATTAATCAAAATTAAAAAAGCCTCTTAAACTTTTGCCATTTTCGTGCAAAGCCATTATGTGCAGATATCCTTCTTAACCTTTTTATACCACGGTGTGGTTTCCTTTACAGTTTTTGACTTACTTAGTTTTGATACCTTGACATTTTCGTTAACGGACACGGACACTTTGCAGTATTGGCCACCTCGCAACAACGGACATCTCTCAATAGCGGACTCATTCAATAGCTTTGAAACTCCAATGCGGGTATAAAGTTTATTAATTAGATTCTTATTTAAGGTCAAATATTTAAGAAAAAGTAGCCTCTTGACATAATGAAAATTGGCTCTTCTTTTACTCCAGGCAGTTTTAAAGGGTTAAACCTATAGAGTCACAGAATGGTGGTTCAATTCATCACTTAAGAGTTATATTTAAAATATCATTGAGGTTGTTTGGTGAACTGCTTCATTACAGGGCTCAACATGCTTGTTAATTAAGTGATAAATTGAACTTGCTGTGCAACCCTTATTTGCTTTTATCATTCCCACCCATCTTTGTGTTGATCGAGGATAAGATTTATGAAATAAAATTTCAAAAAGTGAACTTTAGCTGCATAGCATATCTTATACATGATACGCTTCTAAATTCCCTCGACATTGGTTGCCAGAGTTCTCACGATATCAGTAGTTTTTATCATAGAATGAATCAATATTCATCGAAAATGGATATTTACATTCTGGTTTGGCTCCAATCTCACTTTGAAGCGTTTAATAATTCTGTGAATCCACTGAATGGTTTATCAGATTCTGCTATAAGGCTTACATTTCACATTTCACAATCGATTCCAATATATTCAAGAAGAGAGTCTTAGCCTTTTTTGAAACCGCTGTTGTCTTTTAAGTTGCCATTTTTGAAGTCAATACAACTTTTTAAAAAAGATCACCCTCTTTTCTGTCACATCAACTTATAAATGTCAAAACTCTTTTGAGAAGCAAAATAGCAATCATTTTGAACAGTTTGAAATGTTCTCCTTGTACTTTAAGCAAAACGATTTAATTCATGCAAGAAAGTTTGCTAATATGCTAGAATAAATCAAAAGATAAAACAGAATTTTATTCTCCAAACATAATTATTGTTTCAATTTCTATTTGCCCCCCCCCCCCACCCCCTAGTTTAGAATTGGTGGCGCGGGCCCGGCTTGGGACGTGGAAGAACAGGTAACATGCCTTTCTAGTAAGTGAACTTAAACCAAATCTCGTCTCTTTCATATTCAAGAATTTCATTAAATTGTGGTTTGCTTTGGGATAATGATCCCTTCGGCAAATAAATTGGCAAAATAAGATAGCAGAAGACATATGCGGATAGAATTTGAAGTGAACTGCTAGAAAAGCATCCGTTCATGTGAAATTATTGATTTTATCCTCGTCCAAAGAACCCACAAGAACTTTCTCATTATTGCAATTGCTGGTTTTTTTTACGACAATTCATAGAAAAGCACAATTTGATTGAGTTTTGAAAAGCTCTCATAGATCATCTTTAAGAGAAGCGTTATGAACGGATAAAAGCTTTGTTCGAGTTAGCAATAATTCTAGCTTCCAGACAGTCGAGTTATGTTATCAGACAACTACTACGATCCCGGGAAGGAGGCTTTTAATTGCTATGCTAATGTCTGCCTAAACACTATATCCTTGCTTGGGAATTTCTCACCATTTCGGGCTTAGTGATGTGTTTCAAATAGTATATAACAAGATGCGCCTCTAGTTAGCGACGAATTCAATTGTGACTCACATTGGGCGGAAATTATAGAGAGAACGCAAACAGTCATCGGGCACCGGACTAGTGGCTAATCAAGGTGGATTGAATTCGCCTTTTGATCTAACTTATAGGGTTTGCTTCTCGATGAAGATTGACTTATAAGACAAATCTTTCTTTTTATTTTGATCTCTGATATTATCTACGTAATTATACATGGAAGATGGTTCAGGAGAGAAAATAGGTGGATACAAGTGAGCAGAGGGGAAATTGAAAAACTACAGATCTGATAATTTGACCCTAGTTTTCAACTGAAAAGTATATAGTGGCTATTTTGAATGTTACAATTGATTAGCTAAGATAGCAGGAGTTGATCAAGTAAATTTCGAAAGATGCCCAACTGATAAAGGAAATCATGAGCATTGGCTCATGTATTGTTCAAGATGCGACAATTGGTTGGTTCAGCAAAACAAAATGCTTATCAACAACAATGTATTATGAAACAAAATTATGTATGTCCAAAATTTCGTTTGGTAGGATTGGGTAATAGGTCTCTTTGCAGGATAGTGAGGACAAATTTTTTTCAGCGACGGATCACATAGTTATTGGTTTTCGATTATATTTGTGCTCCAGTGTCAATTTATGTCAAGTGCTTCTCTTTTTTCTTGCATCCACAGTTCTTGGGCAACATCAGGCTTTACAAGAGGAAAATCTATTGGGGTTCCACTGAGAACACCATGGTGCGATCAAAACTTTCATTTTTAAAGAGGCTTCACCCCTCACTCTGGTTGTGATTTTTCCTTTCCTTGTAGTCCTTGTTGTTATGTGTTCTTGGAAGCGAGGATGCAATTCAACTCAATCATCCCTTCCGCAAAAGGCCAGTCGTGGTTGTTGGTTGTTGTGGAATGCGTATAATGTTGTTTTGATGGTCTGAGGTGGTTGCGAAACTTTGCTGGAAACTGCTTCCAAAGGTACGTAACTACCTTTCATCAAACTATATGAAAATAAATCATTAATTTGTTTTTGAGATTTGCAATGTTTGGGGAGTCTTTAAAGGGAAAGTAAAGAAATAACACTGCTTGAATTGGAAATCGTATACCTCAGCCACTCGTACAAATCATGTGCATAATAGTAGCTCATTGTTCCCTAGGTGACCTCTGTACGGGAATAACGCTTTTTATTGCGTCTTTATCGTTTGTTTTGATTTCTACATGGAGAATCCTTCGTTGAATTTAACGATCGCACGGGAAACATTTACTTTTAATGTTTGGATATTTGCCAAAAGAAAATTTCTAACCACTTTGGCAACGTAACAAAACTTTGATTATTTTTAGTTCAATGGCTTCCGTTTTAATAGGTTTCTACTTAGTTCAATATAACTCTTTCATTCGCGTTATTGCTTGTCTTTTATGATTTCAGGAAACTTGATAGCCTCCTGGGGTTGCTTAGTTTTTCAAAGGAAAGACATTCGATTCATTTAAAAAATTTCATTTACAGTGTGCATTTAAAAAATTATTTTAACGAAAACTGGCCTTTGCCTATAAATTTCCAATACCGTTTTTCAAGATAATAATGAATGTATATAATGAATAAACCATTTAAAAATTACCACATATAATAAATAAACTGCTACTTCCAAAAATATTAATCATTTAATTTTACTAGACAATAATGAAAGCAACACATCACCCAAAAATAAGGAAATTGCTAAATTTGAACATTAGCATCAAGTTGCACCACTTTTTAGGCAAGTTTCTGCCTGCAAGGTTTTAGTACAATAGGGTTTTAGTGTACTTGTTACAAGGTGCAGTGCCTGAACAATTCAGGCTGTTATAGTGTAGTAGGATTATATGTCACTAATAAACAAACATGCTCATTATGCTAACCTTGCTTTCATTTGTATATAACACTTAGTCTTTTGTTTAGTAATTCAGTCAGTGATTCATAACTTCAACACGAGTTGCTCACTATCTGCATTTGCTCTTAAACCAATTCATAGCCTACTCAAAGTGACAAAGGATTTTGTGGAAATCTAATCCTTGTTACAATAGAGGGGGCGGGTGATGGGGTTGGTGGTCTAGTGGCTACACTTTAAGGAAAATTTTTAAGGCCATTCCCAGTGGATTGGCAGATATTGTTCTTTTTAATATAATGCTTGGCAACACCCAAAAGTTGCTTCATATAATTAATCAATTACCATAAAAAAAGCTGGTGCATTTTAATGCTTTCACAAAGTTATGACAGGGAGCTGTTACTGGATGCTCTGGAAGGAATGAAGACTGGTTTTATAAAAGTAAACCTGTAGGGAAATCTCTCTTTGCCTTCAAATATTTGTGAAAAATCTGCATTTCAAAACTAATTATAATCACAAGTTGAATAGGTGTATTTTTAGTACCAAGTGTGTATGTCACGACAACCTAATTTAAGCAAGAAAACATTTCCAGCTGCACAACCCTTTAATCATTATCATGGTTATTCTGTGCCCTTCTTTTCTTTCTCTTCATCTGAAAATATGTCATTCCTAGTTTTGTAGTAATCTCAACTTTATCAATATCCATGATGATATTTGTGAATACCAGGACAATGTCTATGAAGCTTTTTTTGAAATTGAAAGTGTCCTTCTTGCAAGATTCACAGAATCCGATTGGCAGCCTATCCTGAGGTTCTTCCTTCTTAAGCTGCTCTTACATGGTCAGATTTTCTCTAATTTGATTATGTTGAATCTAGTTTTGCTTCAGATTTGTCAAATCAAATGCCCCTTTTACACAATAAGATTTTGCAAATAAATAGCAATCAAACACCTCAATTTTGTATACAAAATGAAGAAGCAGGGTGCTTCAGCTGCCATAGTTATAGTACTGGCCTTTTAAAGAAGACAAAATAAAAGGTGAAACCGCACAAAATGATGAAATAATGGCTGAAAAACGGTCCTATTTTGGAACATACTTTGCACTTTTGAACGAGTTGCACTTCACCAAAAGAAAGACTACATGAACTACATGAGAATTCAGCAATGAATAATGCTGTATCTTTATTTTTTGCTGAACTTTAGCTCAGCTAATTCCATGCTTTCTTTACAATGATTGTAAACAGACTGAAACAATACAGAACATGGCAATTTTTGTAATGCAGCAGTGTGGATAAGCTAAAATGTCAATCATTCACTTGTAATTTGTCAAATGGAATTGAACATTCGATTCTTGAAAAATTTAATTCAACTCAACATTCGATTTCTCCTTTTACACGATCAGATTCTGTCAAATTTTATAATCGCATTTGACAAAATCTGACCGTGTAAGAGTGGCTTTACACATTATTTCTCTTGCATGCTTTCTCAAAATGTTGAACATCAACAGCTTTGTTCAAATCTTTTCCACTCATTGTTGACTAGCCTACAAGATACATAGCGTCATTCCCTTAAAAATGTTCTTGCAACTCCTTTGAATTAAAATTCCCTTATTTCTACTCCATGTAATGATTTTCTAGTATTTTCTGCTTAGGCAAAAGGAATGCTAATACAGTATATTACTCAGATCAAAGTTACTTGATGACATATTTATCTCAATATTATCTTTTTAACTGGCTTTTATACATGAAATTTTTCATTGCATTTATACAATAAATGAAATTTTGAATTTTCCTTGTAGTTTGAGCAAATGGAGGGATGTATTGTCCAAGCTACATATGACTTTCAGAAAGAAGACCCCTCAGACCTTGGGTTTGTTACTGGTGATATTATCAAGGTTACTAAGCAAGTCAATGATGAGTGGTGCTTTGGACTGACTTGTGATGATGCAGGTCAGTTTCCATCTGCTTTTGTGAAGGTTGCTCTTAAAGATGCACCAGACCAAATATTCATTGCTGTTGCTGACTTTAAAGGGCAAGAAGAAGGTGACATTGAATGTAAAAATGGTGATATTATTGGATTGAATGAAGATGTAGATGAGAATTGGATTGTTGGTTCATCAAAAACATCTCATGGGCTATGTCCAAAGTCTTTTTTAAAAGAATTGTTTTTTAGTAATAAAGGAAATAATGAAGTGATAAATGTAAATACTCTTGGAGATGTTGATAAAAGGGATGAAAAAATTTGTCCATATGGAGAATCTATTGATGAGTTCTGTGCTCAAACCAGTGACGAACTATCATTCCCAAAGGGTGCAAAAGTAGAACTGATTAAAGAAATTGATTCCTTTTGGACAGAGGGTATCTACAATGGCACCAAAGGGAAGTTTCCTTCAATGTTTGTGAAGCCTGTTGTTCCATTACCACAAGAGCTTCTATTCACTGAAAACAAGACTGCAGCACCAGACAAAATTGCTGAGAGGGAGCCAAAAGCCAAAGCTTTATTTTTCTATGTAGGTTCAAATGCAGATGAGCTTAGTTTTGACAAAGGTGAAACTATCACTTTGCTTAGAAGAATTGATGACCAATGGTACAAGGGTCAAATTGGTAAATCAGTTGGTCTGTTTCCAGCAAATCACGTTGAGATCCTTGTTGATTTGCCATATGAAAGTACAAAGAAGAACCCCGAGAATAATACCATATCGAATGGAAATAGATTAGATACACAGAACAAGGAACATCCAATAATTGGTGGAAAGTTAAAAGAAAACTGCGAAAACAAAGATGCTTTCAAGCCGAAGCCATTCTCCATAAAACCAAAGCCTTCTATAAAGCCAAAAATTAATTTACAAAAACCAGTGGAATCAAATTCTAGCAACAAGCCAAAACCAACGGTTTTAACATCATTGAAGCAACAGAAGCAGCAACAACAACTATCTTCTGAGGAAGATAAATCTGTCAGTGAACAGAGTAATAAAACAAAAATATCAGTTCCAGCCAGTACCAAACAAAATGACAGCGCAAAACAATTAGAAGCTCCTATTATAATAAAAGCCAAAAGGGGTAAACAGCCCGCACCCCCTGGAAGGCCCCCAACTGTAAATTTATTAAATGGACAAGGTCAAGTGGGCAAAAAACAAAACAGTGATTTAAAACCTAGACCAAAGGTTGCTGCAAAGCCAAAGTCGGGTAGACCGCCGCTTAAGGCTCCTGCGCTGGAAACTGACATGCCGTTGTTTCAAACGAGCAAGCAAATCAAACGACCTGATATAAGCCAACAATCGTCCGCCCCCACAGTGTCGCCTAATGTGATGCTGCTTGAGCAAGAACTGAGTTCACTTACAATTGATGAAAATGCTAATAAGAAACCTGCTTTGAGCAGTCTTGATTGTGATGCCAGTAAGCAAGAAGATAGATGCGTGAACAAGGTGGAAACAAAGCAAGAACAGAAAAGGGCGAAACGACCCGCGCCAGGTCGACCGAGCAAAGAGCCATCAAAGACTGCAAAATCTGCTAATAAACTCGCAGACAGTTGTAGCCCTATTCAGTCTCCAAAGCTTGATATGAAGATCTCTCGAAATAGCAGCCCTTCTGCACTAACCAAGACTGTGCAAGAAAACGTGACACAAACAACTCGCTATTCAAAGAGAGGAAAGGCTTTACCTCCTCAACTTCCAAAGCCGTTAGCCCCCCAGCCGCCTAAGAAGCCGCCTGTTTCCCCACGTTTTCCAAAATATGATGCTTTAGAAGTGAAAACCGAAAATCAACCTTCGTTCCAAACATACATAAACCCAGGAGGAAATCTGACGTTTAACGGTGCAGAGTCAAGCAATGGAATTCAGGTAAACTTTAGAAAATTTGCTTGTACTTTAAATATTTGCCACGATTAGTGCATACATACCTCGCTATTTTAAGCATGAAATGTAAAAGGATGTTTAATCTTTTTGAACAACGAAAGTACGAAAATAAAAATGGGATTCGTGTAGAATAGAAGGGTTGATGTTTAGACTGACTGTACGAGTAAGTGTTGTCGGCTTTGTGCCAGATTACCCTTATAATATACCTATTGCTGCCCCGTGGCCCCCCGTGGCTACGTAAAGCAGAGATCCACAATATATTATCCATGGGAATGGAGGGGTCCCGAACAAAGTCACATTTTTATACTGTGAAATTTACTGTGAAGGTGAATTTGCGAAACTTTACATGGTCTCTTATGCAATCGTTATGCAGCTATTACAGTCATGTGGAAGTGTGACTACCTTAGCGTAATATCAAGGAATATAATTTTAAGCAGCATGTGTACATGATATCAGTGTCATATTTGTGCGGTATTTTAAACTAGCAGATGCTTCATCAATGAATGGTTAGATGTCAATGGTGGAAGTATATGCTCTGCTATCTGTTGCTTACATTTTTAGGCTGTTCATACTTGACATTTGTTTTGAAACAAGCATTCGATTTCTTCCAGGAAAGGAAAGGAAATGAACCCAAAGCATCAACATTCTATGTCGACTTTCTCGATTTGGACTCAGGTAAAATTATGTGACATATTTTTATGTGACGCAAAGTTGTTTTATTGCAAATTTTTTACTCACGATCGGCTATTTTGTTTTGTAGTTGATGGGGAAGATCAAAATGCAAACACAGAAATTGAGATTGTTGAAGAGAGAATTGTTCAGATCCAAGGTCGGATTAGAGTAAGGGCATAACTTTTAACGAATATTCCACATTTCAGAATTTCCTATAACTTTGAATCCATCTTCAATGCATCTCTTTGAAAATACATGCTGTTTCAACAACCTTTTGATAACCTGTGCAAAATTGATCACGTTTTATCGAGTGTTGGAGATATGTCCTATATTTGTATCAATTGTCTACATAACCTGTCATTATTCGAAACTAGAATCAACCAAATTCGATCTTGCCTCCCTTCCTTTTAATCTCTTCCTTTTTTTCCCTTGCTGTGGCTTTTTCAAAGACTCGCAGGCCTTTCCCAAACATAACCGGCTAACAGTCAACTTTTCAAGTATTCATTGCCTGAAAATATGCTCTTTGACAATAAATGAATTGAGTTAATGGAGTTTTGTTTCAATTTAAGTCGGAATCAAGTATGTTATCTGGAATCGAGACATTGTTGGCGGTAAGTGAAATTGCTAGACACATT
This sequence comes from Rhopilema esculentum, assembly GCF_057945365.1. Lineage (NCBI taxonomy): Eukaryota > Metazoa > Cnidaria > Scyphozoa > Rhizostomeae > Rhizostomatidae > Rhopilema > Rhopilema esculentum. The sequence continues at coordinate 7,193,275 of NC_142832.1, read as the reverse complement.
TCCAAGTTTTTTCAAATTTGTTCAAAATGTTTTCTTTCCATTTTTCAAAAATGTGAAAATATAAGCCGTTATCATTTCTTTGCTGTTTTTTTTTCTAATGTGAGGCAGAAGCTCCTGTCCTGGAACCCAATTATGAAAAATAGACAATGTAGGCCAGTTGGTTTATATTAAGTGTAAAAAAAACATGATCAAAAAACGTATTAATTTTTTCTTAATTTGTTCCAGAATGCTTTACGAAATGTTACTACTTATAATTCCTTTATAATTTACTGAATTATCGTATTTTCGAAGAGTCATCTTTTGATACTTCTATCGTTATAAAAAGCGATAATTTAGTTTCTTTACTGTATCCATTCACCACTCTTTCTATCAACTAATTCGCCCAAAACTAATGTTGTACCTCGGTACATTACATCTTTGATTTATTTTTTACAAAAAAGCCTCTTGTAATTCAGACAATGACGTAACAGAGGTATCTGTGGCCCTATAGAAAGACCTGAGCCCGGGCCCCTATTTATAGACTGCAAGAAAGTCCCATCCAAAAGTGTAAAATTGTTAATTGTTATTTATATAGTAGAGTTATTTGCTTAGTAAAATATCTTTTTAAAATAAGATTAAGTTTAAGTCATGGATATAAAAGTAATTTGGCCCCCCCCCCTTTTTTGATTGTGGGCACATAGTCATCAAACTAAGGTGCCCTAAACTGCCTCACCCCACTTATTGCAGCGTTTCATTACAACACCAAAAGCAGGATAATGACTTTAACAGCACCCTACCCTATTTTGGGTATCAATCTACCTTTTGCTCTTTACCCGGCAACATATACTCAAAGTAATTATGAAATATTTTCCGCTATGTTTTTACATTTTCATATTATTTGAGAATTTTATATTATATTTTTCCGATTCACTTTTTCAGTCCTCGGAAGATGAAGACAAGAGAAACGAGTTGCGTTTTCGACACCGAAGTTTGTCGACAAGCTTAATTGACCTGAACGAGGAGCTGTTTGCTTATCAAGGTACATATTTTTCAAACTTTTTCTGTTGTTTAGAGATATTCCTTATAAATGCAAGGCTTTTTCTGGGTTAGAGCCTAAAAAGATTCCAAAGAATATGCGCGATGATTTGGACATGCTCCACTTTAGGATGGCTCAGTGGCTTGGTTCGCGAACTACAGATCCAAAGGTCTGGTGTTTAAGTCTCTGTAATGATTAAACTTTCACTCAGATAAGGAAATTTTCCAGCTCTCTGTAGTTCCAGGCCTAGGGATCACGGGATATGGTCACATCGAATGCCCGATAAGCATAGCTTCTCAGTGTCCTAAAACTACCTTCGAAAGCTGGGTAGCAACAGATACAAGAACAGCATCTTTCACGGCCATTCTTTGACGTTCTTTGACGGTTCTCACCATTCTTTGACGGTTCCCTAACTGTCTACATATATGTCAGGTCTCATCCATAGATATTCTTTAAATATATACGTATTTTTACATTCCTCATAATCAACTGTCGATCTATAGTCCGTTCGTCATAACCTATGTTTAGTAACCTTTTTGCTATCAGTCCGGTTGACTTCGTTTAAATCCATTATCTTCGCCATTCTGTGAACAGTCATCCCCTGATATATTTGATTGTATGACTCAATGGCTCAAAAGATCTTGTTGTTTCAGCCCTCGTTAATTTGCCTTTAGGCTTTGCAGCAGTAAAAAGATATTTTTAAAGGCATAGGGATTAGACTGGGCTAGCAAAAGCAATGCACAGAAACTCTGATAGACGCGAGTAGTAAAACACTTTATAGAAATCTCTTACACTGCTCGTGGAAATCTTTTTGTTCTTCTTTAAAATCCTGAGAAATCCTTTTGTTCTTACCAAAAATTTCCTGCGCTATTTGCCAAAGTGAATTGCCCCTCGGACGGATGGATACACCGATAGTTGAACATTCCTGCACCCTTCCTTATCTGATGATGCAAATTGTCTCTCTACACACGACCCATCTCATATTTCATCTTCAAAAACAATTGGAAATTCATTATTATAGGCTATTTAATTTCCTCTTTCCTTAATAATCTCTTTTAGCAGGGTCCAATCACGTTAACCATTTCTTACTTCCTTATAACACAGAGACTCTTATTACAAGCGTTATTGTTATTACATCTCCAGACACCTAGTCCTATCTTCAGACTAAATTGATATTGAAAGAGCACCTGCACGTGCTTCCTGACCGCAATTAGCTTCAATAAGTGTGCGTACGGCTGGGCACAGTTCGATTGAGATTGTTTTCTATAATGAAAGCGATTTCGATAGCGTATTTGCTGCAAAATCGATCTAATGACTTCCTACTCTCTCTCAGTAGGTGAATTGCTTTTCAGAAGGCTCATTTTTCGTGTCACAATTGTACTGCGGGGCCAACGCAGCTCGAATGATTTTGAGGGCATGGCCCCAAGCCCCAACATATTTGCTGTCTATTTTCTGTTCTTCTATAATGTGTAATAAAGACGTGCCCCAAAAAGGTCCAAAAGTTTTAGAAAAGAACCGTGCACCCTGCAGCAACATCTTAAGAGACCTCATTTCTAAAGTACGTTCAAGTTCTTTGATTATGTCAGCATAGTAACTACTGTTAGTTCATAAGTTCAAATTTTAACCGCAGATTCGAGAAAACTGTGAAAAATGATACAACTTTCACTGACATTGCTGCATTCATCGGAGATCCTACTATTAATTAGCCTCGACTGCTGTTATGTTTTTGAGGTTATAGTTTCTGTATCGATTTATTGTTATATTGGACACAGAAAACAGGGGTGGAGTAATCTTAACGCTAAGGAGACATTTGCTGTCCATTGCCTATTCCGATGAAGTTTCATTTCATTAGAACGTCTCCTTTGCATGTCTTGGATATCCGCTAATAAATATCATACCTCCAGCCCTTCTGTCTTTGGTCTGTGATTGTAATTGGTCGAAATAAACCCAAACGAGGTAATATTTCTAGAAGAGAATAGCAGGGCAAGGTTAAACAAGCAGATACCAAGGGAACACTGATGCTTTAGATGAAAATAAATTTCGACTTGAAAGCAGATTGTTTAATAATCCCTGATATTGCAAGTATCGTACTGTTTCTGTACCAACGAAATTCATTTGCATTTTTGCTCTCAATGCAAGATTATTTAATGCTAGTTTTTACAAAAGTTAACGAACACTGATTAAGATTAACATAAAGCAATTTCAAGGATTATTAATTACACTCTTTTTTTATAAGAACCAATAAATTTCAGTTCAGGCTGACTGTTCTTAATTTTTTCGAATATCTGAGGCTGGATTGTTCTTAATTTGTTCTTAAATTAAGAGGGTTTAAGCAGTGCTATTTCTAGCTTTTTCGCTCTAAGGAGGTGTTCAGGCCTCATTTGCCAACAAAGTGAGTGAGACAGCCTTAATTTGCTGACAAATTTGAATATTCACCGAAAAAGCACCCACATATCGCTAAAAATCCTCGATTTTGAGAAAAAACGTTGTTCAAAGTTGCATTTTGCAGAAGCTCAGCCTCAGCTTGTTCTTAATTTGTTCTTAACTTTTGACCAGTCTTGAGGCTCGTGCTCTTATAAAATTGTTCCTTATAAAAAAAAGAGTGTACTGCAAAAGAGCATGTGCACTTGTTTTTGAGGAACCATGTTTTAATGAATTGCTTGAATTTTGTAGTTTTTTGGGCTGTCTTTATCAATTCTTAAAGTGAATTCCAGATTTTAGGCCCTAGAAAACTTAATGGTCTGATACCATTGTTGGTAGTTCTGACTTTTGGAGTGTCAAGAGAATTTTTGGATTTGAAGGTTGTGACCTGTTGTTTGCAAACGAGGGGATTGAACAAAAAGATGTTCCTTGAAAACGAAGACATTGTTTATTGAGTGTCTAAACTTGCTTTTAATAAAATCCAAAGTATATGCTAAAATTACCTGAGATTCAGTGGCCTTTAATGACCCTGATTCTCACGTGAATCGGCCAAAAGGAAACACAATGAAGTACGACAAAAACCTTAATCCTTTTTTCACTTCCGTGTGGTAGGGTCACTACCTGATTCTACGTACACCTTGTGAGCCTGGACATAAACAGTTTGGCTGAAAAGCACAGCATAGCCTGTAAAGTTACTGAATATTCAAAATCGTATTGAATAAAAAAATTAAATGCAAGCTCTTCAAGTGTTGTTGGTACGTTGCTGACGTAAGCACCGTAGAAACAAATATGACAAAAGCAGGTGACTCACTTTATCTGTATTGCAAATTTGTCATTGTTTGTCATTCATGTCGTAGAATATTGACAACTTTTACGATGCTTGAATCAAGATTGTTCATGCTTTCAAATAAATGATAATGGAAACTGGTCATAGTTATGTTTTGTGGCCGTGAAAGATGAAATAAGATTCACTACCTTCCGTGATAACATGGATGGGCAAAGATTGAGCTCAGAGAGGAAAATGTAATGGGGGCGGGGGTGTAATGACTTGGTGATTTCGTATTGCGTAGTGTGTAAGCTACTCAACAAAAGGGCCATCATTACCGGAGGGAAGGAGGCTTGAAGTGGAGGCTGGAATTTTCTCGCTGTGCTAGATTGTTTTAGTAACAGAATGCTGATTGAGAAATATATATGATTCGTATTTTTTAATACCCCTCCCAACTCAAATTACTAATGGATCTCTAAAACAGAAGTGCAGTTTTCTTTGTTTGACTCTTTCCTGTAACTTTTCCAAAAGCGCGAAGTTGGCGTATTTAGGGTGTCGTGTTTATCAATTTTCTGTTTTGACAGTAGGTTGGAGAGTATTTAAGGATGGGGGTATGGGGTAAAGTAATCGCCTTCTATGCTTAAGTCTACCAACAACTATGGGCTTGGGACAAACAACCGAGGCACGACCCTTGATTTTTCATTTTTTTCATTTTATAATATTTATACAGGTTAAAGGTTCATACATATGTTTTTCAACCTGACCTGTTTAAAAGAATAAAATAAGAGCTAATAACTATGTTAAAATACTAGTAACAAAAGAAATTTACCAATCAAACCTAATTTACAATATCTAATAATACTAAGGCTATAAAAAGTGAACGTAAAGATGAAATAAAAGTTGTCCCCGACTATAGTTGTTCTTTGAAGGTTTTCAGGGAGGGGGCCAATTTGGTAGCCCTTTCTAGATTATTCCACAGTTTTGGACCGCGATAAGAAAAAGCCTTTTGGCCATTTATTGTTCTTAGCAGCGGTATCTTAAGATCAGTTTCTGATGAACGCAGAAACTGTTCTCTATCATCCGAACATTTTTCGAATAATTTTCTCAAATAGTCTGGTGCAAGCATATTTAGAGATTTGTAAGTTAGCGTGGCTGTCTCCTTTCTTACAAGATTTCTGATGGTTAACCAGCCAAGATTCTGAATTATCGGAGCAGCAGATGCATCGTATGGGCTGCTAGTTACAATTCTGGCAGCTCTATTTTGGATTTTTTGCAACACGTCAAGCTTTGATTCATTACAGCAGCCCCAAACGGAACAACAGTAGCTCAAATGGGGCTCAACAATTCCTCTATACATTTTGTTGAGGATGTCAGATGGAAGATATTTCTTAGAATACTTAATAAGTCCAAGGGCTCGATTAGCCTTGGTCTTGATAGTATCGATATGCTTGTCCCAGTTGAGCTTACTGTCTATCTGAACACCTAAGTATCTTGTGTTGGTGATCATTTCAATGTTCTGATCACCTATGGAAAAAGAAAAAGATGGTGGAGCATCAGGCTGGCTTTCGATCTTACGGATGTTTGGACCAGAGCCTATAACAAGTGACTGCGTTTTCACTACGTTCAAGGAAAGTTTATTTGCATGCAACCAATCCTGTAGTTTCAAAAGATCTAAGTTTAGGTCATTTTGAAGGTCACCAATACTTTTTGAAGAGAGGGAAATGGCCGTGTCATCAGCATACATGCTGACATGAGATTTTTGCAAGGAAAAAGGCAAATCATTGATGTAAATCAGGAACAAGAGTGGACCAAGACAAGAGCCTTGGGGAACTCCACAATTTATTCCCCTCACATCAGAGGAGGTGCCATCCACCCTGCAGAATTGTTTACGATTTTCCAAATATGATGTGAACCAGTCATGTTCCAGGCCGGTCACTCCGTACATATTCATTTTTTCCAGTAGGATTTTATGATCGACCGTGTCGAAAGCCTTCTTCAAGTCAATAAAGACTAGACCAGTGTATTTTCCTTTATCTATATTCAGGTACCAATCATTGGTGCTAGCTAGAAGGGCTGTGGCTACCGAGTGTAAGAGTCAAAAACCCGACTGATGCTCATATAGTGATTTATTCGCATCCAGGTATCCATAAAACTGATTGAAAATTAATTTCTCAAATAGCCTAGATATGAAAGGAAGAACTGATATTGGTCTATAGTTCGATCTGTCATCCTTTGCGCCACTCTTGAAGATGGGTGCAATACGCGCTATTTTCCAGTCCTCCGGAAATTTTCCTGCAAACAATGATTTATTGAAGAGATCACACAAGGACCCACCAACAACTGGCAAAGCAATCTTCAAATAAAAGCTCGCAATGCCATCGTGACCTGAACCATGCGATGTCTTCATCTTATTCAAGGTTGATGATAATTTATCTGCCATGATGGCCGAAAAAGAAAAACTTAATGGAGGAGTTTCAAACGGGTATTCACCAGACAAGAGTGGATTGGCTTTCTTTGGAATTTTCTCACTAAGTTTATTCCCAATGCTGCAGAAGTACTCATTCATTGAAGATGCAATTGCTTTGTTACCCCTAATTGTTTGCCCGTCTACAGTAAGGTTAGGCACAACTGTAGTGTTCGACTTTTTGTTAATGACTTGGTTGATGGTTTTCCAAGTTTTCTTGGGGTCACCTTGAAACTGCGTGATTTTTTCAGAGAAATACTCGCGTTTGAGTTGAGTATTCATGTTATTTAACCTGTTACGAATTTGCCTGTAGGATTCCATCAACAATTTTGAGTTGGTTTTTACAGCTCGAGTTTTTAACTTATCTCTGGTTTTAGCCAATTTGAAATAATCAGCATTCAGCCAAGGCGTATAGCTATCAGACACGCGTCTTCTTAATGACGTCAATGCAAAATTTAATTGAAGTAATATACGGATATGACAGGAAAATTCAGGTTCTTTTGTATCATGGTATCTTCTTGTCCAACGCATAGCTTTTTAAGCCTATAACCCGTTTTCCTTCTCCGAGATAAGATTCCCCGACACCTAGCGTTCCAAGCCCCCTCTTGCATTTTAAATCCCGCGTTTCTGTCTCAGTATGATGACGTCATACGGGTCGCAAACGGTGCTGTTGTGCTTCAGCCTGGATAAGAGAAATCTAGTCAGATACCCAAAATGAGTTTATGTACGCTTTGCTATAACCTACTCCTTATTATAACATGCTGTCTAGTGTGCGTCTTCCCTGATGGTGATTCAGACCTCGTTTACACTGTGCCGGATAAATTTTATCCGCATCAAATTAGTTCAGATAGGCGTCCCGTTTACACTAGTCCCACGCTATCCGCACGAATTTGAGAGCGGCTATCTGAACAAAATTAGTTCACCTAGGAAAGTGGATTAAATTAGTTCGGATAGTTATGTGGTACAGTGTAAACGCTTTTATCCGGATAAATTTTATCCACATCGTATCTTGCTCGAAAGCTATTGGCTATTTCATTCAATTTAGTTTTCACTGTCTCCCAATCAAGACCTTTCGCCAATCTGGCTGCCTTGTTGTCGATAAATACTCGTGTTATAGTGCAGTATCTTGCCAGTCCACGTAAAATTGGCATCCTTATCAGCTTTCCCTACTTTCATTGCTAGTTCAGTGTCATTTTGTTTCAAAAACAAACTATTAAAACAAACTAGGCCTAATGTTTATTGACAATATCTTTGGAATTGGTCTAAAAGAGAAGCAGATGATTCTGAAAAAAAGATAAAGTCTTTTTACGTTGGTGGGAATTTTGTTCTTATTTTGTTCCCAGAAAAGACTTCATTTTGGGCGTTCTCCGGCACAGTATAAACGGGAGGGCAAAATGGACAAAATTTGTGCGGCACAGTGTAAACGCAAATCAATTGGAACAACCTTTATGCGGATAAATTTTACCCGGCAAAGTGTAAACGGGGTCTCAAAACCGATGTTTATTACATGATGGCCCAGTTTCAAGCCTATTACGTCATTGTTTGTGAAGAAGAAAACCACGGAAGCTTGTTTGTGATTGTTTCAATTTCGGCTTGTTGCCAAACTTTTCAGCCCTTCTGGCCACATAATGCTTATGGCAGAAATGAACACTGCTATTTTCTAATTTATCTCGTCGTGTTTTTCTTCTTGAAACTAGGTAGAAGCATTGTATAGACTAGTTTCGCAAAAATTTGACAAAAGTACTAACTAGAAATTCTCGATCTGGTTTTATTCTCAACTGTAAGCTATTGAAAGTTTCAAAGGCATTTTGAAGTAATAAAGGCTGGTTTTCATAAAACCTATTTCGACACATTTCATCGCAATTCAGGGTTCACGATTTTCACGTTATATTAAAACCGGAAAACGTATTGCATCTCAGTTTATCATAATTCAGCGTATTTTGTCGGGAGAAACAAACTTTTTTTATATCTTCCGATGAATTACGTTGATTTACGTTCTATAAGGATTATTAACGATAAGCAGTTTTTATAAAATTTGGTCTGTTTTTATATAACGGAAATAATATTAATTGATCGTAGACTCTGAATTGCGATGAAATACGACGAAATACGTTACATGAAAACCAGCCTTAGCGCAAAATAACTTGTATATTTTTTAGCTGAAATTGTTTATGTATATTCAATTATATTATGAAAAATCGGGGATTTAATGTGTATGCCTGAGCATAATGAGCAAGCAGCCTTTGCTTTTGTGTCACCATAGATCTTGTCAAAACGACCCGTGATAAAAAATATTTTAGCAATTCAATTGAAAATATGAGAAAATATTAGAAAATCAAGAAAATTATTTGCATTAATGGACACTGTTAAAAAGAGATTATTGAGGAACAAGGAAATTAAGACCCCGTTTACACTGTCCCGTGCAAGTTTGGAACCGTGACAAAACTGTCGCGGTTCGCCCTTCCGTTTACACTAGCACTGTGGAACCGTGACGATTTTGCTCTGCTATCCGGAACAGTTTGGACCCTGCTTTGAAAGCGAACGAATTTTGTACCGTCACGGTTCCGTTTTTGAACGGGACAGTGTAAACACCTATCCGAGACGATTTTGTCACGGATTCACAAAGAGGTCTTTTGTATGGCTGTTTCAAGTAATCGAGGCTTTGATTGTGGCGTACCTACGTTGTCAAATTCTGAAGAAAAGGAAATTCTGAAGAAAAGACGACCACAGAAAAGGCTTGTAGTGTTTCCCAGTCCAAGCCTTGATTAGACTTTGCAGTTTTGTAGTCTAAAATAACACTGAAAATTAAAGCCACCTTGTCGTTCGTCCCAGTAAAGTTTTTATCGGCCTTCCATTCCATTTTAACTCTCAATAAAAATTCGATTGTTGACTTCGGCGGCAAAATAAAAGCCTTGGTTGACTAAATACAACGATTTTCTGCCAGTAAATTTTGAAGCCATTACACTGTACCGGTACAGTGTAAACGGAACGGCTAAACGAAACAATTTGGAACCGCGACAGTGTAAACACTTGCGAACCGAAACGGTACAAAATTGTCCCGGGACAGTGTAAACGGGGTCTAAATGACCTGACTATAACAATGAATTACCAATTGTTTTTGAAGGATTGAATAAGAGATGCATTGTGTGTAAAGAGACAATTTCCATCATCAGATAAAAAGTCTGATAAACGTTCTATATGTTTTACGCTTCTCCCTTCTCACTAAAGTTGTTAATTTTAGTCAAAAAATTTCCAACGCCATTTTTTCTCTCTTTTTGCGAAAAAAAGAAACTTTTGTTTTCAAAGACATTGCAAGAAATGAATATATTTTTTTGTTTGAGCTCAATTTATACATTTCGCTTGTATAATATTTTGTGTTGGTAAAACGTTTCTGCTACCTCTGAATATTTTCTGGGAACCAATTTACCAGGTCCAGGTTTTTCTTTTGACAGCTCTGTTAGCAATTTCTGTCTTTTGAAGAAATGCCTTCGACATTTCTTTAAGAAAACTCTAAAATCATTTTATTAAATTCCTCTTTGGTTCATGAATGTCTTGTTATATTTTCTTTGTTATTGGTATCGTATTTCTGTCACTATTTCTATTTATATCGCTATTGTCAATTTTTTGTTGATTGATAGTCTTGTATATCGTTTTCAAATCACATATCACTTACTTCATTTCTATAAGCAAGTATTGTTCATTTTCTGATCATGATTATTTTCATTTTCTATTTATTTCACGGATACTGTATACTGATTTGAAAATAATTACCAGACAACCACTCGACATATTTTGGAAGTGGATATCGTCAAATATTTATTTATTCTTTCTTAGATGAAAAGTCTTATCTCCTTGCCTCTTCTGGCGACTCTACCGCCATTAAAAACAGGATTGACGAGCTTGCGCAGCAAATAGCGGTAGGTTGTTCTTCATAATACTGCTTATTGTGAATCTTATGGTTCAAAGACTGTTACTTGGAGATCATTAAGTTAAAAGAGAAAGGAATAGTAGACATGTGGCCTGCAACGTAGTGCACAAGTAGCGACTTGTTTGTAGCATAATATCCGTCCCCTTGGAGGATGAATTCCTTAAATACCCGGGAACAAGCAAAATTTAGGCCATTGCCAAGATGACAGAGAGAATGAATTTAAAATTATATTTCAATTCAAGAGTTTAGGTGCGAAGATGGCCAAGTGGTTTGCCTTTGTAGATCCCATGGTCTGTGGTTCGATTCCTTGATATGACCAAACTTTCACTTAGAGAGTAGGGGGGGGGGGGGGGGGTATGGGACTAGCTATCTGTAATACCAGGAATAGAAATAAAAAGGTGGTCCTATCTAGAGGAAGGACTAGGACACCGTTTGATAAACATTGCTTTTCAGTGTCCTTCGGAAGACTACCTTCGGAAGCAAGGTAGTAACCAATGCAAAGACAATGCAAGAGTGTTGTATACGAAAGGGTGTATGCAAAATGCTTTGCTCCTTCATACTTTTCAGTTATCATTTTAATGCCATTAGAGGCAACATTTTTTGATGCGGTGTGTTGCTGATGTTAACGTCCTTTCTTGCGAAATACTATTGCTGGATTTCAAAGATCCTCCTATACGTCTGCTATTTGCTGCAAGACCCACCCCTTGCCTTTTAGTTTACTGCAAATGACCTTAAGAAAAGGCCTCTGGTCTAGCGTACTTATAGAAATAGTTAAGATTATATGTGGACAGTGTTTTTGGTAATCCTATGCGTTCTTTTGGTTTTCAGTCATACAAAGATAACTGTGCCAAACTGCACAGAATGAAAAATATCGCTAAAAACGATGAGCTTGCAGAGATCAAAGATGGCATCGAGTTCTGTGAAAACATGGTAGAGACATTATCGGAAGAGATGGCAGTACTCCAACGTAAGTGTAGATAGCGTCATTTCTTTCGGAAAATTTCCTTTGCAGGTATGCTTAAACTGATATAAGTGAGTAACTATATGGATAATGCTTTTCTAAATGACCTCCAGTAGCAGTTGTCATGTTGTGTCAATCATGGTGGGTCATTCACACTAAAACTGAGCTTTTACTTTTTGTATGGCCGTGTTTTTTTCTTGCAGTTGCCAGGCAAGAAAAGTTTTTTAAGTTAAAACTTGACTGATGTTGCTGTTGTTTTATGGCTGTTTTTGCTTACAGAAAATAGCTTCGAAACAAAACCTATTCTGTTTAATCCTGTTCTTCTCGTGTCCGGGCACATCTTGAGGCTGACAATATTACGTTGTTTTTTCGATTCATCGTTATTCTTATTATATCTATACTAATCAGTTGTCGAGACTTTTGCATGTTATTTTTAGATGAAGCCTAAGTAAAGGTGAATGCTACTTTTAATAGGTGACAAGATATTGCTATTATGCGTCTCGAAATTTGTCTATCCTGAAAAAATAAAAACCAATTCTCCAAATAAACACTCGCTCTAAATTATGAGAGTTTAGGAAATGCAGTTTATGAAAATTTGAAAAAGTTCACTGATGTTGACCCCTTTTCTTGCCTAGCTACAACTTAATTTTGGTACTTACTGGATACCTGGAAATGCTACCTTTTTGTGTATGATTCTTCAATATCCAATTAGTCTTTTATTGCTGAAAAGAAGAATAACAATTTGACCTTCATTAATCTCCAATTTGTTCATTAATTTGGGTTCTGAGATAATCTTCTAGCTGTTGTCTTGGGTTGAAATACTGGTTTGCTAATTTTTTAGAAGAATTTCATCGGTTTTTTTTTCTTTTCATCTGTTTTAGTATCTTTGAAATGTGTTCTATTTAATACTATAATAGTATTGTCTATCTTTAATTGCCGGAGTTTTGCTGGTTTTTTATTATTTTAATTTATAGCAAACCTTTTCAATCAAACATTCTGGGTAGTGGAACATTGCGAGTTTTCATATTTCAGTTTTAAACTCAAGGATGTTGCTTCGACGACTTATTTTCTCTGTCACAAACGTAAATGAATTTATTGCGTTGCACCAGCTGGAGATCAGACCACAAGTGTTGCTTTGTGTGTTTAATATCACCTTTGTATTTGTGAGACAGAATGAACGACACCAGCCATGGTTCATTTGAATTCAGAATTATTATCTTCACTCAGACTGGTTTACTATTAATCAGTTAATCACTAGAACGCAAAGCTTCGTCTAGAACATGGCTATTTGCAACCAAGTCATTCATTTTCAAGAAAATCCATTTGAATTTTATGAATCCGTAATTGGCATGGTACCGTCATTAAACTGTTCGACTTTTGACGTCAAAAGAGAAAAATTGAGGTGAAAGTGATTTGTATTTCACCAAATCATGGATTATCACATGCCTGACCATGAAAAGTGTCTGTTCGGTTACGTGCTGGTCCTATACATCGTGGAAACACCCAAGAAGGAACACTGGCTGATAATCAAATCACGCTGTCCCCTTCCTGTTTCCAGGCATGTGCGAAACATTTCAAGGTTGAAGCGGCACAAGTAGCAAGAGACACTGTCTCTCACGAAAATGGGCACTTTTCAATATGTTCTAAGGTGGGAAGATGCACGCAATAGAACAAGTTAGGGGCACGTGCCCTTGTTGCCCCCGGTTCTGATGTCCGTGCTCGAAACCCATGCTCTGATTCCCATTCTGTCTACGAAGTATCACAACAATGTTTCAGTTTGGAACAGAGCCGAAAGCAAGCGGTTCCAGTTGAACTGATGAGATGGAAGTCATTTTACCAATCCCCAATTAACCTATATAAGATTTGATCTTACCAGTCGGTTTTTCAAGAAACGCCTGGATTGAAAATTGTTAAAATAAATCGTTGTCCATCCTCCCTTGATTCGGTCATTTTCTACAGATTGATTTAACCCATTTTAACGTTCATATTCTCGCTGCACACAGTAGACTACATATTTCGTGTGTTTTTGTATGATGATTGAGTTAGGCCTAAAAGGTCGCAATTATTCGTTTTACAGAAAAGTTGGATAAAGATGAGCAAGAACGCTTGCGGGAAGATCCAGAAGAGGTCAGAAGAAAACTTCTTAGTCAGAGAGAAAAAGCCGTGGAAGAACTGATTAAGACTGAACAAGATTATTTGCGGGATATTGATGTGTGTACAACGAAAATTCTTCCAAGACTCGCAGGGTCAAAGGTGAGCTACAGCCTCTTTTTGATGCGCATTTGTTTTTTAAAGGATGTTTGTTATTTTCACATTTTTATATTAAAATGAAGTATATATGAACAAACGAGTAAAAAAGATAGGGGGAGAGTCTCTTTAACACATTTTAATCTTGGTAGCCTAATTTTCCTATGGTCTGAAAGGGAAAGGTGTTCAAATTAGGTAAGGTTCTTATAAGCATTGTCCATCTGTTTAGGTAGGTGTACTGTGAGCTGCATTGGGCTAGATGATAGAATGCAATGAGACCTACAGGCTATGGAATTAAACTCAAGTTTTTTGTTGGTCTGTTAGGGAGAGCTCTTTCTGTAACTCAAGGCATCCCTTCTATTTTGAAAACAAATTTTGAAGGTCTTTGATATTTTTTCTAGGCCATTGATAGCGGGAAACTTTTTGGTAATCTAGAAGAGATATGTGAAATTTCAAAGAAGCTGCTTGGTTCTTTGGAGAAGATGGAACATACGGACAACAATAGCCTTGGAAAACAACTAGGTAAACTATTTCATTTTGCCACAATGAGTCGTATATTTTTGCAGCTCAGGACTAGTTTTTCGACTACACTATTAACACAAAGCAAGAGCAAACTTTTTCATCACATTTGCATTTCATCAATTTTCATTTTCGTTTTTCATTTCGATAAGTTTTAGGAACCTACATTATGTGTTGTAAATCTTTCCTTAAAACCCCAACATTCCAACACCCCGCTGCTAAACACATTATGGGTTTACGGGGGTGCTAATCACAACAACCAGAGTTCTTCATTTTTACGTGTGTTCTTATTTATCTGCTAAGCATTTCATCTATTTCCTAGTATATCTTTGATCTATAAAAAGATCAGACAAGCGCTTTATTCTGCTTTTCCAAGTCTATCCCATGTTGCTACTCCTATTCCATAATTTGCTACTTGAAACCTTTTTCATCAAAAGTTGTTTTCCTGTTTACCGGTCATCCTTTGGTATTTTAGGCAAATGCTTCGTTGATGTGACATTTGATCTTAAGAAAGAATACTCCAGTTACTGCCGAAGCTACGACGAGTCTCAAGTATTGCTTGAAAAGGTAGGAAAACCTTTCACGCTTCAGACTGATTTTTACCCGTTACTCAAATGTCTCATGGTATTTTAGAATAGGTTTCTTTGTTTTACCACCAAATCTAATGCTTGAATATTGCTTTTAAATCAGCTATTTCGCTGTTTTGTTATTGCTGAAGAAGAATCTGCTTCTACACATTGCCGTATTAAAAACACGTCAATGCTAGAATAGTTTCGAATGTGGCGAATTTTGCCCTTGACCTTTGCCCGTTTGTTTTTCACCTTTAAGCTTAACCTACCACCTTACCCTTTTCACTAGTTGGAACAAGACAGCGAGATGAAAGATGAAATATTCAATGCCGTAACTGCATCAAGGTCAGTTTTAGTAGCACAAGGTCAACTTTCGTGACATCTTCTATGTAATCACCAGCAGCTACTCATATTCTCGATTTTTAGGGTTTCGCGTATTCTGCAAAATTATACTTTCAAAGAACCATTTCATCTTTCGTAAAATTTAATCTAGTTTAACCACGACATTCATTCAGTTAATTAAATTACAATAAATGAAGTAGATGGCAAAGAAAGTAACTTACGGTGAAAATTGAAAATATGTTGTCCATGTACTGATCTTCTATGGATTCATACAAAAATATAACCTGTTAGCTCAACAGGTGTCAACTCAAATTTTTAATGGTACAATGGTCACGGTAGCTGGATTAAAAGAGCTTTGATTTTGCTCGAGAAACAAGATTTCTTTATTCATTCAAAATTTGGAATCATAGAACAAATTAAAACGAATCTGAGATAAAGTAATTTTAAGAAACTATTACGGTTCAGGCATTTGACACCTTGTGTCTGTTTCTCAAGTTTGGTTCCATTTCTAGATTCTCTTGGTCATAATTCTCAAGTTTATTTTCTTTAGCTATTATTACTTCTATTACGCATCACCAATTTCAAGTAGATGTTTTGATCTCTGTACATGAAGTATTAATTAGTTGTAATAACTGGAATTTGGGCTTTATTTTGTCTTCACCTACTTATGAATTAGATACATTTTCGCACATCCTCGTCCTTAATCGTTATGTCGTTTACATCTTTTGCTCTTAGGGACGAAACTGGGCTGTGGGATCTATCTTCGTACCTCATAAAACCTGTTCAGAGAATTCTCAAGTATCCACTTATTCTGAAAGAAATCCACAAGGTCAGTTGTTATGATTGCACAAACAGACTTTTAGCCATGCTTTAAGCAATTGAGAGGATTATGGGGTATTAATTTTCCAAACTTAGAATTTTCAATCATTATTCTGACATTTCTACTCAGAAGAGTGTCAGACAAAAAGCTTAAAGTGCCTGTGACATGATTTTCGTACTTTTGGGTTTATATATCTATTCTTATGTAAAAAGGCCTGTTATTTTCATTTCTGAGGTTAGTTTTTACGTTTCGTGAGAAATGAAGGAGTTATTGGCGATATTCTACGCCAAAATTCGCCATCTTGGTTTTCAGAATGAGTGGACAGTGACGTCACGGGAGGGACCCGATCGCCTCCTCCTTCGAGTTTTTGTATCGTAGTCAATGAGGGAAATCTAACAGGTCCAAGATGAGCGATATTTCCAGAGAAAGAAGTGGCAGCGAGGATGAGATTTTTTAAGGTAGCGCTTACATTGTTACAATAACGAGTTCCTCCCATGACGTCACAAGAGAATGCCGAATGATGATAAAGCGACTTGGCTAGGCCGCACTTTTTTGCTTAATTTCAATATCAAAACATTTTATTTAAAGAAAAAGTTCAGATCTACTATAAGAGCAGTGCAACGCTTCAATTAAGAGGATAAAAAAATCATTTGCTTTTTCAAAACCATTATTACATTGAAGAGTTTCAAATCATTATAAGAACAAGAATAAGCCTTTTAAGCCATGAACAACTTTTCTTTATCTCGCAGTTTTCTCCAGAAGATGAAACCGACAGGGAGAGTATCCAAGAGGCTATTACCGCGCTTCTTGGTGTTGCAACGGCAATCAACGAATTCAAAAGACGGAAAGACTTAGGCATGTTACATCCTTTTTTTTAGTCTTTTTTAAAGTCATGATGTAATTTTTAAATAGCAACCGTTTTATATTTGTAACGCTTGCAACTTTAGCCTCCATTTTTTGTGTATATAGCAAGTTTCTGGTAAACGGAATAGGTGTCCAAATTTAGAGCATTAGAGTGAAAAGTATAAGCTTTTTTAATATTCAATTAGAAATTTAATATTCAAATTTTAAACATGGTTTTGATCATAGATTCTTTACTGAATATTTTTTATGATTTTTGCTTTAATAGCAACCTGATCACACCCAGAAAAAAATGTGTTCTTTATCGTGATTTAGATAAGCTTCCGTTAGGATTGAATGCCTTTCTTTCCCTCTTTAGTGCAAAAATATCAAAGAAATGAGGGAATTGGGAATAAAATACAGCGTCTGAATTGGCATTCAGTTCGAAAGAAATCATCGCGAATAAACCAGAAAATCACCCAGTTTACTGGGTTGGTTTCACAGGTGTGTACATGCAGGCGCATTGTGTATTTGTATATGTATCACGTATCTTTATGGTCAAAACTGGTCAAAGGTCCGGAAGCCCGTAACGAGCTGCCGCCCCACGTATATAGTTTATCATTATCAAGTTTGCAAGCACAATTTGAGCAGTAAAGAAAATTTTCTAAGCAGCACTGTGATTCATCGAATTTCAGTTTCCAATAGAAAGATCAGTCACGGGCTGCAAAACAAATGTAGCTTGTTGTAATATTTTCTTGAATTATCTTCGACAAAGAATTAACCAGATTAAACAAAGTTTTTACAGTTTTCAGTTGCAGTTTCATATTTTGAAAATTCCACTTTATAAAATTTATCAGTTACATTAATAGAATACTACATACAATACCTATTGAACACAAACTTAACACAGAGGAAATACAACAAAGCAAAGAATAGCTAATAGCATATATATTAAATTGTATGAAGGAGGTACTCTGTCAGTTGCTGGGCTAATCGAGGAAAGAGCACCCCCGTTGACAATGAGTTATCTCTAAACATATTTTTATTTGCCTTATGTGAAGACCATGGGTGGCTACAATTTACAACGAAAAGATATTCGCCACCTTTTTAGACCCACCTGAAGAAGCTTTTAGTTGGAGCAATTGAAAAAACACGTTTAGGCAACAATGTTTAGCTGCGTTGCATTGATGCATGTTCCTCGTGATATCTTTGATTTCAGAAATTCAAAAATGTAGTCACTGTATTGATGCAGGTATCAACAAAGTATTACTAGATATCTGTGCACTAAAATTATGAAACAAGGAACTGTAAAGATCCCCAGATTCTGAGGTTTTTTACAGAGCATGTCGAAAGGATTTATCTCCATTGCCTTTAAATGCTTGGAAAGATCACCCAGCTAATTGTGGAGAAATCCAAATATTCGGACGGTTCAAAAAGAAGTTGACAAGCTTAAAATGCCAGGAAGATCTGAAACATGATCCTCTGGATTAAGATTCTTTTTTTCATTTAATATTATCCAATTTGATAAGTAAAATTTTAGTGCTGGCTGCTGAGGTATATTTGGATATGAAATGTTGTTAAGCTGAAGGGTTATCGTGTCAAAAAATTTAAATGAATAAAATGGCACGTTTGCCTTGTTGAAGTATTGTCAAGTATGTGATTTTTTTGTATTTTTAGACCGTCGATGAACAATTTGTTGAAGAAGAGAAGCGATTCAGATCCATCGAAAAAATTATTAAGAATTTCATTAGAAGTTTGAATTCATACTTGGAGTGTTTTCAGGTAAGACCAAAAACTGACAAGTCTTCCTTGTGATCAGTACCCATAAGCGGATGATGGTGATGGTGAGACTTAAGGGCGCGGCCAATGCAAAGCTTAAAGGGGGGCTTAGTATGTATCTCTCCTGAATATTGTTACTACATTGCGATAAAATTGCCCGAATGGGCCTGAAATTCAATAGAATTTGCTTGATCGGGGTGCTGCAGCCCCTATCAACCCCTATGTCTCCTACACCTTGTAATTTTTTTTATCTTTGTCTTCTACTCCCAACTTTTTGCATTCTATTGTGTGGTAGCCAACATCTGAACAATAAAGTCTAAACGTCTGGCGTATTATCCAAAGGATATTTGTAGTGCGCTTTTCTTAGAATATTTCTGTATCGCTGGACCTTTATTACTTGTTTTTTTCTTATGGTCACAGCCCTAAATTAATTCATTGCATCTACGTTATAATGGGCATTTAAATTTAGGAATCAAGTAGTTTACAAAAGATTGTCGCTGAAAGTATCAGAAGTCTTTGTGAAGAGGCACCCATTGAAGATGAGGTTTTGTCCTTTTACAACGTCATTCTCAAGCTAAAAGATGTCATATGTCCCAAGTTTGTAAGTTTTTTGCCATATTTTTAGTTTTATTCAGGTAAAAAATTAAGGCGAAGTAACTTAATTATTTATAAGAACACGAAATTCAAGCAGATTATCTCTATTCGTTCACGAAACTGTTTATTATCCAAGGCCCACGCCACAGGAGAAGTAGGGCCATAGTCCTCTTCTCACTTTATAGCTAAGTTTAAGATTTATATTAGCCTTTTGAAGTTTCTTTTCTATAAATATATGGGTTGGAACAGCTTCATTGAAGCAAAATCCAAAATTATAACAGCGTCAGTTAAGCGTTTGCCATAAGGTAGGTGAGAGGACAATATCATTAAATGTTTACAGGACCCGCTGCCCGTATATTTAGAAGAGGTGGCGCGGTGCCTGTTTTACTTTGGTTATAATAGTACTAGAATGCTAGTATCTGACAGTGAATGATCATCTTGTATTTGCCTCTTCAAGGTCTTTGTTGTGAAGACCCGTGTCCTAGATCCTCTCGAGCGCCTACTGCAGTTGTTTGTCAGCCCACTTAAATTGATCGAGAAGAGACAAGACAAATGCCTAGACTATGATAGAATGCTCAATCGAGTGCAGAAAACAAAGGAAGCAGACAGAAGCAAACAGGTTTGCAATGTGAATTGCTCTTTTGGCATCCAATGCTTTCACAAATCCACAAATCAATGTCAACAAATAGCACCCATTTCCTTTTCTTTTTGAAATTTTCTTTTACTTTACAAATAGAACCAAGGGCGAAGATAGCGGGGTGGAGGCTAAGGTGCGCGAGGACATCTTTTTCCCCCACAAATTTTATTAAGATACACTCATTTTCGAAAGGGAATCCCCCCAATTACAAAGCCTATCTCGGCCTTGAACAGAACAGGTTCTTCAAGTGACTCTTCCATTTAGCTTTGTTTAAAGAACAAGAAGCAACGGGACCTGAGGAAGAGTAGGGGCAACCTTTTACCTAGAGTTAACTGTATTTTTAACCTTTCGCAAATGTTCCTTTTGCAAAGCATGAAGTAAAGAAACTATCACATTCTACATAAAAACTATCACATTCTACATAAACCTCTTTGCCTTAGCTTCTTTCAAGTTTCTGTGTATGGTGAATACATCATTTTTTTGAAGGTCCTTGACGAGCTGAAGATGGCAAAGAATAATTATATAGCGCTAAACTCACAATTGCTCGAAGAACTGCCAAGACTCTCAAAGAAGTGTTTACAGTACTTCCATTTCTGTCTCTCGAACTTCGTGAAAGCAAGATTCAGATACTTCACTGAAATAAGTGACGAGCTAACAGTCAGTTTACAGGTATTGCCTTCACCAATTCTTCCTAAAGCTTCATTGTCTTGGTTTTCGTCCAAGAGAATATTTGCCAAAGCATTATTTCCTGGAATTTGGATGCTTCTTTGACTTGTGTTGTTCCTGTTTAATTTTTACGTGACCTTACAACGTTTTAAGCTATTTGATCAACATTTACAAGTTTGCTTCAAACATTTTCAAAAACACTTCTTCATATCATTATACCAATATCTTAAATGCTGCATATTTACTCATGATTTGTTATAGATTTCGTAACTAGGCTCATAATTTAATGGTCTACTATTTTCCAGGAGTATTTTCAAAACTCATATTTTAGTTGTTGTTGATAGTTGGTTTATCCAAAATCTCGATTCTCGTGTCCGTAAAAAGCATACCTCATCATTTAATACTTTTTAACTTTTCCAACTCCTTGTGCTCTTTTGTGACTCCCTGGTTTCGCATTTTTCGGATTTGGTATTGGTAAGGATGCATTGAAAACCTTTGTACCACAAGTGGGTGTCAGTGTTTTCTTATTCGCTTTCAATATTTAACAGATGATTTTTTCTTGTGAAGTTTGACTTCTACGGTTTATTTAAAAAATCATTTATATCATACTTTTAAATATGTATTCTTGTGTATAAAAATGGCTTTGATAAAAGCAAAAATTTTATAACATATTGGTTAAAAGCTCTTTCATCTGACACCTCGGAGCAAAACACGTCAGAATAAGGGTCCGAAAGAACATGATGAAAAATTTATACCCAATTGTGGATCTAAATAGGCCAATCAGAAAAACTCAGGCACAAGACCGGTATAGTTGACCAATCATTGCCGCGTGCCATCTTATTTTTCAACTTGTTGTGTTGTTATTCTGTACTGCTTCCCTTTTATTTGCTCCAATTACACGCAACCTCCTTCCACCCTGTTTATAAGCGTTGGAAGAGACTCCCCAACCGAAAGTACGAAAGTGATAATTTTTACATCTCTTTTAGCTAAGCCTGATTGAACGACACACTAACGCAGATATAGTACAGAAACATGCAGAATCGTTGGTTATTGCTGCGGAAAAGATCTCGCAATTATTGTTCTACCCTGAAAGGACAACTGCAAATGAAGGCATGACAAGGCCGGAACCGCTCATGCTATCAAGGGAGACGTTTTCGGTCAGTCGTAGGCCTTGCTTTATTTCGTGATCAAAATAGAGTTAGAAAAATATTATTAATGAGAGTAGATGCCTTGATTGATAAAAAATTATAAATAGAAAGAATTAAAACTTGTGAGCTAAAATTAAAGTACCTATAGATACATGTAAACCATCACGAGTTGAAGCAATTGTTTACAATTTTTCTTCTTATAGCCTGGGCTGCTTTTCTCTAATTATGTTTATCACGTTTTTCGGTATCGTAGCCTGAATTCTAATCATTGTGTTAAAATACATTTGATACTTTTTTCTTAATACTTGAATCCATTTGGCTATTGCTTTTGTTCATACATAACTTGAGAACCTTTTTTTCAGAATTTTTATGTCGATATGCTATTTGACTCAAGTGATGGGGATGCCACGTCACCTATCAAGCCATTTGCTAGCAAGGGAGGAGCAATCGATGCCAGTGAACCAAAGCCAGTACCATTGCCGAGAAGAAAAAGCCTGCGAAGGAGCTCGAGCAGTCAAAGCTCCAGTAGTCCAACCAAATCGCCTGTTTTTGCTATGGACGTCGGCTTCAGCGTACGTTCAGCATATTCATTTAGTTTAAATGAAACTATCTCCTATTTTTTCTTTCAGGCGAGGAAAAGTTGGTCACAAAATTTTTATGCTGTCCTTTCCTCTCTACCCAGTGAATAAAGCCAGAAATATCTCTTAGCAGCTACATATTTTGCTATGAAAAGGCAAGCTGCCCTAAACTTGCTTGTTACTTTGATCCTGTGCCCCTTAGCAGACACCTCTCCAATGGCCTATTAGCTCTATTGCCAAAAGTGAAGGAGGCGATTAGGTGTTAATCAGCAATTTTCGCATTCACAACGCTTCATGCATTTAAAGTAACTTGGGTTCCCGTCTTTAAATACATTTGTTTTCTATAGTTTGTACACATGGAGATTTCAAATAGTGTTGTTTTCAAGTGTTTTTCCAAGTAATAATTGTCTGCTCGTATTTAAATCTCTTCATCTTAAGATCTTGAGCAAAATCTTCCTATTTTAGCCGACAAGAAGGCACCGAACGTCATTGTCAGAAGATGGTAATACAGAGTTGTACATTGCTGAGTACAGTTTTGAAAAGGAAGATTCTGCAGAAATATCGATTGAGGAAGGGACAGTGGTTAGGGTGATAAGGAAACATGATAAGGAGGCTAATCCGGAATGGTGGCTGGTAGAGACATCTTTCGGTAGGGGGTATGTACCATCTGCTTACCTCAGCCCGTACAAAGGAGGCATCGGCAGTCCGCAGCGTGAAGAAAGTATAAGAAAGAAACTAAGAAGCAGCCTTTCTCAGGAAAACGAGCCTGTTTCGCCTGGAGTTTGCCAGTTTGAGCATGTAAATAATAAAGTTGAGATTGGAAAGAACGAAGTTGTACATTCCCAAGAAAATGAAAAAGTTAACTCGAATGCTACTGTAAATGGTAAAGAGCTGAATGGGTTTCATGATAGAAGTGTTAAAGTTGTAGGTAACCCAGCCAAATATTTTTCAGCTGAAAATCATGGATATGATGAGCAACTTGATGGTGTAGCAAAGGAGACACAGGGCAACAAAGCTAAGTTATTATACAGGGCATTGTATGACTTTGTAGCTACAGAAAGAGAAGAACTGTCAATTTTCGAAGGTGACGTCACCAATGTTTTGAAAATTGGTGACGATAATGGCAACAGTGAATGGTGTTATGTGGAATGCCAAGGGAAGCTTGGATACGTGCCTTATAATTATCTAGAACCACTGAACGGATTCGCCCCTTAGGTTCTTGTACTCGTCAGAATAACTGTCTGTCTGTCTGTCTGTGTTCAAGTTTGTTGCATTTTTTTAAAGTTTGTGGAATATTTTACGTGATTTGCATGCAGCGGCCTAGGGAGCACATCACTGCAGAATGTTTCTGCTTCTCCAAAGCTGCGAAAGCTGCAAAGCATATCTCAGCGGAATGCCCTGTTGTTGCTATGCGAGAAGCTCAGGTTTTGTAATGTGATTTGGTCGTGCCTATTTAAGTGATTAGTTGAAGAATTTTTTTCTTGTATTATAAGAGTTTTATTTCCAGATATGTTTGTCTCATATTCCGTAATTTTTCGTAAATATTATTAGTTGATGTTCATCTATTTCTTGTATATCTGTTTTTCGTTGTATCATAGATTCCAATCGACGTTATTTATATTTTGCTTAAAATAATAAAGTATTAATTTTTATACTATAGCTAGATGTCACTCTTATGCAAAGATCTACTTGCTTTTAGAAATTAATATTGCAATTTTCTGAAGTAATAAAATTTCTGAAGTATTCTCGTCAGTGATTCAACGACTTTGGCAGGCATTTTCTCTGTTTCGCATTTTCGCTAAAATCTAAAAAAACTTCTGGAAAAGATGAAAGTGAATGCAAACTTTTTTAAAGGAAACCTTTGTTTTCCCTATCTAAATTCTTGCTCGACGTTTCACTAGGTCG
This sequence comes from Rhopilema esculentum, assembly GCF_057945365.1. Taxonomy (NCBI): domain Eukaryota; kingdom Metazoa; phylum Cnidaria; class Scyphozoa; order Rhizostomeae; family Rhizostomatidae; genus Rhopilema; species Rhopilema esculentum. The sequence continues at coordinate 7,169,076 of NC_142832.1, read as the reverse complement.
TTAATCTTTTTGCATATTTTTATTTTCCTTACTCCGTTTTACTCCTATACTCCATTTACAACCCTTCCTAGATTTATAACCTCTTTCCCATTAGCTTTACTGGCGTTGTATAAAAAATCAGCATTATTTTCCATGTCATTGTTTAATGTAGGCAGAAATACCAATATATATATGAACTGCTATTTTTTTTCGTTTAATTTGACTTTTATTCACTAACGAGCAGGTGTACAAAAGTCAAAGAGATTTGACAATCCCCATTTTTCCAACTTCTATCGTTAATATTCAATTAAATATGTATGTTGCGTGTGGTACTCCATCCAGAATAACGATTATACAGTTAGCAAATAAATTTAGTACCAGAATGAAAATGTAATAGTTTGATTGTTAAAAACACGACGTTTCGAGCATGTACTCGTTATCAAGCATGTACTTGTTACTTGATAACGAGTTCATGCTCGAAACGTCGTGTTTTTAACAATCAAACTATTACATTTTCATTCTGGTACTAAATTTATTTGCTAACTGTATTATCGTTATAACTGATAATCACCCATCACCCACCTTAACAATATTATTTCACAGTAAGCAAATATTTGAGACACTATCATATATCTCCTACTCTTACTGCTATTATTAAATCGCATAGAAACGTTAATAAGACTTAGAATATATCGTTAATTAAGTACTTTGATATTCATGAAGTGAACTTTTTAATAGATGTTATAATATTTCGTGTATTTATTTCCAGATTGATTAGTTAATTGTAAAAATTTCGTTTTGGCTTGAATATTTCGTAGATGTTTGGACTCTTTTGATTGTTGTTGTTTTTCTTGATCGCTGTCTTTTGTTATTTCATCCTATAACTCCATGCGGGGTTTCTTTTCCACTCATCACTTGGTCTCAGGTATTCTTATCTATAAAAATGCCCTAAAACAGACTCATAATGATATGTATGCTTTTATCAACGAATAAATTAGGTTCATGTTTGATTCAAGATACCGATTGAGGCAAAAATGATGGATAAAATCAAGAATTTTTTGCCGTTGAAGAATGATGTGAAGATTAGCAGCATCAAGCATGAATTTTTTGTCCTTTGTGTTTTACGTGTAATTTCAACATCGTCAATTATTCCTTTTTCTCAGTAATTGTTAGTGGAAATTCTTAGGCATCCCTATTAATCAGTGGAAAAGGGGATCCGGGGCCTGGGAACAAAACAAAATTTGACGTCACATAAATGATTCAATCATTTGAGTCAGTTGGCAAAGTAGGCATCAATCGAAAGAAGGCATCAATCGACAAAGAAATCCGTTTACGAAAAGTTGTAAAAGATCTTGAATAATGGAAGAAGCGATGGAACCCTTGCGTACGATCATAGGAAGTAGACTAAATGAAAGAGCGCGACTGAATATTGCCGGAGTAATATATGAAGCGCGCATGATAACATTACTTAAATACCCACAGACCAGACTTGGAAGCCTAGCAACGAAAATCAGAAGGACATCAGTTGATTCTAGTTCAGTACGTATTTCATCATTAGCGCTTGGCATTATCGATCTTAACTGATAACTCTTGCTCTTAGTTTCAATTTAGGAATTATTATGCATTGAAGGAACATCAAGTGTCTCAGTTTATTAAGCGAAGCTGCGAATTTCTCTAGCTAAAGTTTCAACAAATTACAGCAAAGTTCTGCCATCAAGTTGCAGCGCAAGTTAGCGAGGGTCAAGCAAAGACGATTTAAGCCAGGCTTAAAGCAAAATGCAGCTTGTGAACGATAAATACCTAATCAACCGAGCTATCATTAACCATTTTGTGAGGGTGAGAACGCTTACGTTAAACGAGTTCATTAATACTTTCTTCGTAGGTGCTCACTCTCTGTGATGATTACGATGAAGAAACTGGCGAAATGTTTTTTGAAAGGGATCCGACAGCGTTTCCTGCGATTCTTAATTATTACGTTTCTGGCCATCTGCACCTTCCGAGAAGTGACTGTGTGAAAGCTTTCGAGGAAGAGGTTATGTACTGGGGGATTCCATTTGATATGGGGCCGTGTTGCGACTCTTATTACTTTGAAGAATGGGCGTGTGCCGAGGCAATAAAAAAGGCGGACCAGCTTGAAATCAGTTTGAAGAAGAAGGAAAAGAATTCCGAGCCGGAGACGTCAGATTGGAAGACAATTCAAGCAAAAATTTGGAATCTGTTCGAGAACCCTGAGACATCCTTGGCTGCAAAGGTATTGATTATTTATCATACTGTGCCAGAATATTACGGACCAATGACACCATGGTTACCTGACTTTTGGAGTATTTGCTGCATTTATTGGGAATGATGTAGACTTGGACGAGGAGAAGCCAATCTTAATTATACAATGGAATCCCGATTTAACAGGCCCCGGATATATCGAACTTCCCGGTATGACGAACTAAATGTCTGGTCCCTTGGATTCTGCCAAAAAACTCCTTACAAATTTCCTCGGTAAATACATATGTACCTATTTTTTCCAAGAGCTGCCAAACCCGACGAAGAAACTATAATATTTTAAGGTAGAACAGTTATTAGGTTTTAATACTCGTTGATTATAGGTTATAAATAGAAAGAAAGACCATGCTATGGCAATGACAGCGACCTTTGCATTTCATGCTTCCCTGAAATTTAATAGATTTTGGTTATTCCCTAAATAATGGACAAACAAAAAGTCATTTTGGTTGTGTGTTATGTAAAGTCATGTTACCAAATATGTTTCAGGTGGTATCAGTCATATCAAATTTGGTTGTCATCCTCTCCACCGTAATCCTCTGCCTCAACACACACCCTGATCTTCAAACAACTGCTGCAGATGGGACTAAAGAAGACAATCCGCACTTGGCTACAATTGAGCTGGTTTGCATCATATGGTTTACAATCGAATACGTCGCACGACTGATATCCTGCCCCAACAAAAAGAAATTCCTGATTGGAGGCCTGAACATTATAGATCTTCTGACAGTTTTGCCTTATCATATTGGTAAAATCATAGCCGTGACAACTGGTGGAATCTCTTTAAACTTCAAGAATACACGACGATTCATTCAGATCCTCCGAACAATTCGAATCGTTAGGATTTTCAAGCTGGCTCGACACTCTATAGGCCTGCAAGTTCTAGGCTACACATTGAAAGAAAGCTGTGAAGAACTTGGCCTACTTGCCTTGCTATTGATGATGGGAGTAACTCTGTTTGCAACATTGGTTTACTACGCGGAGGAGCATGTTCCTGGTACACCGTTTAAGAGCATAATAGAAGGCTTCTGGTGGGCAACCATTTCAATCACAACAGTCGGGTACGGGGATATCAACCCAGTGACAACATTTGGCAAAATCATCGGCTGCATCTGCTGCGTGTCTGGAATTCTCTTCATTGCCCTCCCAATTCCAACAATTGTTGGAAATTTCTCAAAGTTCTATAGCGAGCATCGCAACAAACAGAAAATTGAGCTTCACAAAATAGAGAACAAGGTGCAGGAAGGATTTGAAGAATATCCACCTGAGACAGTTGATAGGGCGAGAAGAGTTTCGATGTTTCGCCATAGACGATCAACAATAAGACCTGTCAACACTATGGCCGTCATAGCTGAGGTTTCCGTTTAGTGCTTGTAAGAGAATAAGTAAATTGTTGATTTCATTTATGAAGATCATTGTAACAGATTGCAAAAATTAAAATGATATCACTACTTTTTAAGACCTTTTGCCTTTTTTGTGGGTTTTTGTCGGTGCAGCTTCATGCAGATAGAATATATCGGTTTTTTTAAACGACCTGTGTTCGGTTCGAAGTATAAGAAAGCATCGTTGGGAAGTGGCATTTTAGTTCGGGGCAACTGATGGCTACAAAAGCAAATCACAAACTAAATGAAATTGAATCACGTAAATGCCTGAGTAGGGAATGCATTCCATCTTTTATAAGACTGTAGCACCAAACATGCAAGTGTGCATTGGCCTTGAGTATGTGCCTGAGTAAATGCCTGAGTAGGGAATGCATGCCATCTTTTATAAGACTGTAGCACCAAACATGCAAGTGTACATTGACCTTGAGTATATCAACTACATGTTGGTTTTAGTTCAGCCTGGCATGTCACAAGACTACCTTGAAGCAGGGTTGCTTAAGAACAGCAATCATTTATCTTTACCCACCCAACCCAATTCTTGGTAACTCCAGTTATTTATTGGCATACTAATCTTTCGTTTTTCATCAGCTAATTGCCAAAACTTTAAACACGCGAATATGCTGCGGAACAAGGCCATTATAAACAACTCTAGCAGCTTACAGTCGAGGTAAAAACGATTCATTTGTCTGTGTATAAACACAATATGAAAAAAAATTAAAACATAATTAGTCATAGAATAAACTATCTGTCAAAAAATATATCATATTCATCATAAAACTTTCTATTCATCATAAAACTTTCTATTCATCATAAAACTTTATAGGGTTCTATATTTAAAAATATATGCTACAATATAAAATCTGAATCTGCTACTATAATTTGAAACAACGCAAAAATAACTCAAAGTTTAATCACATCAAACAAATAATTCAATCGGGCAACATTTCTCTATTTTATTTATTGTATGTATGTTTGAAAAGCCGATACTTTTTAGAATAAATTCAACATTTCTAATTGTTTTCATGCGAATTAAATGTACATATGCCAAACAGAATCAATAAGATTGTGTTCAGGAACGTTTTTCAGCGATAAATCGATTCCGTCTGCAAATTTGTCCATTCTAACATAAATCACGCCTAATCGAGCATATTGGGAGACGGGCGGAGGCAGAATAGGGGACAGCAACAAGAGTGAGGGGTGTGGATTTTCCACTAAAACACTGAAATTTACGGGAGCGTAATGAAACACTGTGCTTGCCTTCATAAAATGCACTTTTAAAAAAAAAGACACGCTAGTCTCTTTGTGTAGAGTAGATGTCCAAAAATACATAGAGCTGTTTTGGTACACCGGTAGGCGTTTAACGTTCACATTTCCTAAACTGGTGCGCACATGAAATTTCCAATAGATCAAGCTACAATCTTTGCCAAAGTTGTTTGAACACCTAAACAAATCTTCACAGTTTTCAAGTTTTTTAATATTTCCCCGTTACAAAGTTGTTTAATACCAATATTGCATGACTGTTAGTGAAATCTAACAAGGATTGGAAGCATAGATACCTCTAATTAAGGAACCAACATTGCACAGAAAGGAGGAAGGGAATTTAGCGACAGCGCAGAAAACTTTAGGAGACAGTTAAGTCTTGGGTTTTTTAACATTTTAATGTGAATATTGTGGCGCTCGAACTTCTTGGGCGAAAAATGTAACTCTCCCTTCAAGTAGCCCCAGACCTTCGGATCGTCCCGTGAAAAGAGAACAAATATGGCAGCCCCCGCCCTCCCGGCCTTTCCCTATTGTTTAGTTCGTAAATGCATCAATAGCTATCAGTATATTTTTCTAACAAATCGAAGAACTCTATTATAAACGGTTGTAAGATAATTAAATGGTAAAATTCGAGGGATTAACTCAAACCACGATTTAGGTTTAAAAGAAAATCACATCGCCACAATTGGGAGGAGGAATCCCAATATTAGGTCTGAAATTAATTTTGTCAAATATGAAAATAAAAAATTCTATAACACAAAGGAAATTCATAATTTATTATCTCATTATTGCAAAGAGGCCATGGTATCCGCTAAAAAATCTCTATGTTTAAGCTTAAATGCGATATTTTTCTAGCGTTGTTGAGCATAAATACCCAATGAGGTAGGTTTTCGAGCTCCGAAACTCCAGAACTCGCCAATTAGTTTTCCTTACCTGAACAGATTAATGCTTCTTTTTTTACTTCTGCTACACAAGGACGAATGACTTACTGTGATCCAGGTTAATATCGTGGGGACCTCAAGAGAATTCTTCAGTGCATATTTATATTAACATGAATATGTGTGCATTAACCAAGTGACTTTTGTTGATAAAATGCTTTTTCGAAGTAGTAAATTTTGGTATACCTTTTACCACATGCATTCGTTCCTATTACCCTAACACATGGAAATAAAGCCTAAATTATTTTATTTTTACGCAATGCAATCTTTCAAAGAAAATAATCACAATGCAGGTATCAAAATGCAGCAGCTAAAAAAAAATACTTCACCAAAAATTTTTCAAATCAGTCTCTGCCAGCTTTATTGTTGCTGCAAATCTTGAAATTTCCAAGCACTGTTGCCTTTCAAGGTAAGGAGATGTTCATGGTATGTCATCAGACTTTCTCTGTGTCCAACACTTATCAATGTTATATTCAGCTGCTTGCAGAACGTGTAAAAACACTCTTCCTCTTCTTCACCAAGTGCACTTGTTGGCTCATCAAGAACTGAAAGATAATTCAAACTCTGTTAATGCTTGCTAGTGTTTTCCACTGTTTACAATAACTGATCTAATAAACAAAAAGATTGCCAGTTTAACCTATATTCTCTCTGAAACTGAAAAAAGGGTGTTTACCGTTGCCAAATAGTAAAAATTTCACTTCATGTATCATTTTGCATTGGTTTGAGTGTTTTAAAACCTGAACAAAAACAGGCTTTATTTTATGCATTTCCCTTTCATCTCCCAAATAACAACAAACTATTTTCCCTCCTTAAAAATGTCAAACAAAGCATTATTTACTTGCTAGCTTTGGTTTGTGGAAAAAGATTCTGGCAAAAGAAAGCCTCTGCATTTCTCCAGGTGACAACACATTGTACCATTCGTTTCCAAAATTAGTCTCCAAACCATTAATTCTCTCAAGCAGTGACATGAGTCCAACATCTTTGATGCACTGCAGTGCATTTGCTTTGTGCTTTTCACTGGACAAATCATCAGCAGATTTTCCAAGCTCCAATGGATACATGACCTGATTACATGGTAAAAAGTTGCTTTAAATTAATTCAGGCCTTTATGCAAAGATTCTTAAAAAAATAGTATAGGTAGAGTTTCAAACAAATCAAGTGTGCTAAAATAATCACAGACTTTAAACTCAAACCCCAAGTAGAAAATATTGGTTGTAAACAATGAATTTCTCAATATAATAATCAGAAATTAAAAAAAAAATCTAGTACAGCCAATGTACAACTATAGTGTCCAAAATTTTGCAAGATATAACAAATTAAATATTGACAAAAGCTAGTCAATGAAAAGGCCAGATAAAAATCTCAAGCTGGGAGCATACCTGATCAATTAAAGAGCCAGATGTAAGGAAGCATTTCTGAGGCAGGAAGTAAATATTCTTTGGGTCCATTGGTAAAAATAAATTTACCTCCCCAGATTCTGGTTGCCAAAGATTTCTGAGAAGTCTCAGCAAAGAGCTTTTCCCTGTCCCTGAAGCAGAAATGTACCATTTCAACAATATGAAGCATTGCTGACAAAATACCCATATAACTCTAATACCATCTGCTAATGCATGGCAATAACTCAAATGCCACCTTGCATTGAACTGGTATGTAGCTCATTCATCTGCGATCTACCCAAGGATCACTGTCATATTATTAGAATGGAACATCAGAATCTGGCCCTCCTTTGACAGAGAACTTAAACATGGTTAAGGAGTTAATGAATCTACTTATAAAACTATTAATTAACTCCCACCTGCCTTAATTTTGTGTTTTTTTTTGTTTCTTGCAAAATGTCTCCATGGAATTTTGCACTGACCAAGAGAGAGTAAATTGTGAAAATGAAAGTCTTAATAAAAACTGGACAAGCATATGATCATAATATCTTCTCACACACAAATGAAGCTTTCCATACTCCTTTAGCAGCAATCAGAAACAATGCCAAAAAGTTTCCTCCTCTAAACTCCATCTGCCTGACATATTTAGATATGAGAATTTAGTCAGGCAACAACTGTAAGAAAACAAACTTAATAACAGCACAGTTACCTGTTGCACCCATTATTAGAATGCTTTTCCCCTTCATAACAGTCATGTGCATCTTGTCTACTAAACTTTTGGTGGAACCATTTGGAGAATATGTTACTGACTTCAAATCGTAAAAAATGTTCTGCCCATGAGATACCTCAGTTGATCCACAGTTTTTCATAAATTGGTCATAGATTCTTTTGCATTCTTCACTTTGACTGACAAGGCACTCATAAAGTTCTCCAATACGATGTGTGTAGCCTGCAATATCAGTGATTTTGCCGGCAAGGTCCATCAACGTACTGAAACAATTTATCAGATACATGGACACAAATGCATTTTTACTTATCAGTGAGCTGAGTTGCACAGAGTTCAAATTATCATAACTTCCAGCAAATATTGGAATTGCAATCACAAAATAGCTTAAAACAGAACCAAGATAGTCAAACAAATTAACACTGAGGTTCAACCAAAACTCGTAATTGACAATTGTCTGTTGAATCTTAAGCAGCTGCTGCAGTTTTGTGTCGAGCTTACTCCCTTCAATATTCGATCCTTGTAAAAATACAATAGACTCTGAATTTGTCCTGATATTGACATGTTTGAATCGAAAATCTCCTTCATTTCGTTCTTGCCGAACAACCAAAGAAACGATTGGAGACATAATAATACGATTGATGATAGACCCAATAACAAAATAGGCATAGATGCTTACTGGACCGAGATAACCTGTGCTCACAAAACATTGGTATGAGTAATAAGCAATTGTAAATGGCGATATTAGAAGTTTAGAGCTGATCTCACTGAACTGTTGGCAAAATTTATCGACATCCTGTGTTATTCTCTGATCGGCGTTGTCAACTCTCTGCTCTTTCGTGTTGATATGGAAGAAAGTTTCTTGGAAAAAGTACTTCTTGTGTAACTTTGACGTAATAGCATCCCTCCACTGCACGTATAATACCCCTGAAATATATTTCACGGCACTATTCGCCATGGCAATGGCAACAATAAAGTATATTGCTGTGAAAACGAGCGGCCTAAAACCCTCCGTGTCTTTGGCTCCAAGAACTTTGAAAAACTTGCTTGGGATAAGCCCAACATTGTAGATAATATACTGTTGACAAACAGATGCAACAAGCAATAGTATGAACAAAAGTGTGGGCTTGCACATCAACTTTGGGAAAATAATTTTGCTGCAAAGGTAAAATCTTTTGATAAATAAACGATCGAGGTTATATTTTCTGCTCGAGTTTGCCTGGCTCATTTCATTGTCCTCAGCAATTTTAGGATCTGTAATACTATCACGAGATTTTTCATTAAACTTTTCATCCTGCACGAATGCTTCATTCTCTTGTCCCTTGCCAGCACCCATCTTCCCCTCCAGCAATTCTAGAACACAAGTTTTCAACTCTTGACCTTTGCTCTACATGGTTTTGGAAAATATTGAAATAGCCTCGTTTAGTGTAAGTGTTAAAGGCTTGCGGTGGGCGTGAACAACAGCTGAGGTCTACCAGAGTACAGTTCAACTATGACAGCCAAACTCGCATTTTAAAACATTTATCTTGAAATAGGCCTGGTTTGTTTTAAGCTTAGGTGTCAAGGATTTCTTACTGCAACACTTAATAAATTTCGTACACAGCAGTTGTAGAAATTGGCAAGAAGGAGACAGCTCAGTAAAAGACCCTTAGCACAAACCTGCTCAAACATATTTCCTATCAAATTTAGCGGACTTCTTGGCTCAGTTCTCTTCCCTATTCTCATTATGCCGTACCTTTTCGGCTTTTCTTTTCGAAATTCAAAGCCATATGACAAGTACCTAGCTAGCACAACTCCACTTGGCGCCTGGGCGCTCTTCCTCCTCCGAACTCCGCCAAAATTGCTTCTCCCAGTTCAGTATCATGATCGTAAGAACATACAGTGCTATATCATATTAAAATCACTTTAAAATATTAGGTAGCACAGACACAAAAAAGAAAAAGGAATTTATATTCATTATAAGTTCAATGAAAACGGAAATCTTAGTCATATTACTTTAATATATCATAATATCATGTTACTTAAAGGACAAGTGACACGCTTTTGGCGCCAAATTTTTTTCTTCTTTTAACTTAAAGTAAAATGCTGTATGAGAGTGCTGTTAAAATATTTTTCCTTTCCGATTTCATTTTCCTACTTAAAAACCCTTTTCAAATTATGGCGGGAAATGAGTCACGTGACACCGTGACGTAGATTGTGATAATTTGCTATTGCTGCTACTGCTATACAGTGCAATATCAACGTTTACAACACCCTTCTAAACGAATTCAGTTCGTGTGGACCTGTCGCGTCGTGTTTCGTAAACTCTCTATTAATGACAGGAAAATTCCGAGTTATCACAATGTACGTCATAGGGTCACGTGATAAAAAGCAAAATCGCGCCCCCTGCGCCCCCTGATTAGAATTTTTTGTTCTAAACCAGGAAAAACTTACTTCTAAATGATGATCTATAAGTTAATGAAAAGAAAAGATAGGGTGAAAAGTGTGTCACTTGTCCTTTAATATTACGTAAAACATCAAGTTTAAGTCAACACTAAGATGTAGGAATTTACAAGATCTAATAGATCGTTCACTTCTAATTAAAAAGCCTTGATTAATGCTCTTTAAACAAATCGAGCCTGTGTTTTCAATTCAAGAACAAAGATAAAATAAATTCTGGATAAAGACAGTAATCAAGAGAACTTTTACAGTAAAATTTGGCTTATTTATTAGAGGGGGAACAGAAAAGTCGCATGTTAAAATGTTTGATCTGCCTGCAAACAGTGTGTATTTTTCAGACACTGACTATTTTTACAAGGTTAAGATTCACAATCATTGGTGACATTTTTGCCTGAAAGCCCCCTTAAGTTATGGCACTTAAGATTTTCAATACGTTCTAAGAGCTACATTGAAGTACGTCAGCTCACCAAAATGGTTGGAAAGCTATACGTGTTATTTAAACAAATAACATGGATATTTCGTTCTAGAACATAACACTGTGTCTTTTTGTCATCAAATGACGGCATTTGCGGCTGCTTGCATTGCTTCCTTTCATGTCAATGTTCAACGAACTAAGGCAATGTGTACTTTCAATGGGCACAACATAAGTTTGACGGCTTCGTAAAACGAGATAGTGCAGTCTTCAAGGAAAGGTTTATTTCAAATGCTACCTCGTGTCGTCCTGCAAGAACAATAGTGTTAGGTCTAGATAGGCTCAAAGATTCATTCGGGTTAGCTACAGGTACATAAAAGCATTCCATCGTATAGCAAACAACTGTTTCAGCGTTTCTTGAATACACCAATTTCTGTAGCTGGGTCATAATCATTTTTTAAGTTTAATAAGTGATGGGCATAGATAGTATAATGATAAATATAAAAACAATAACAAGAACTATTATATAGAATCAGAGCTGTTCAATCAAAATATGATTATAAATCAAAAAGTTATTTCCATAATTAAGTATTTTGTGAAAAAGATGTCTTTCCATATCTTTATTAATTGCACGTCCATTTAGACTTTTTGCCAGCAAAGCATTCAGATTTTCTCAAAATTCTATCGTTATCTATTTAGGCTTATTGAAACTTTACTTACAACAATTTGTGAATCTTCTTCGTACACAGGGCTTGTGTACAGTTCTCCATTATCACGTGTGTCTACCAGATTTTCAACATAGGGAGTCGCTATCCGCAAACGTTTTTCCCTAGTTCCATCGTCATTTGACTCCATTTGATCTAAATACTGTGTCTCGTCCTCTAATAGGCTTGATCTACTGTTATGACCAATATTTTGGTTCTGTTTATTTTTCACCGATATACCCCAAGGCCAATTAGGCTGAGGTATCTGGGTTGGAGTTTGCTGTGGTTGAGTCTTAAAATTGTCTGTTTTATTGCCAGATGCTGGCTTCCTTCTCTCCTTTCTCCTATTTTTCTTCTCTTTGGCTTTTTGTTGAGCTGTCCAACTTTCCTTGTTTTTCTCTTCGCGTTCTTCCTTTTCCTTTTTCTGCTTCTCTTTCTTCTTTGCTAACTTTTTCTCCTTTTCCTTTTTCTTTTTCTCTTTCTCTTTTTCTTTTGCTAACTTTTGCTCTCTTTCTTTTTCCTTCTTCTCTTTTTCCTTTTCCTTCTTTTCCTTCAATTTATCAAGCTTCTTCTTCCTATCCTCTTTCGTTAAAATTCCAACTCCTAGCTTTCGTGAATTTCCCACCGTTTTAACTTCTAAAACAAAAAGGGTGGTGCTTTTCTTAAAAATTATCAAGGGCAGTTTACATCATACTGACAAGAAAGAACAGTTCTTGGACGTTGCTAAGGTCTTTTGGACGTTGCCAATAATACTTAAGTGGTGCTGTTTTGGAATTCTTTAGCATAATTATATCCTGTTTTAAGCAAAAGCAGAACAGCTAAAGGCAATTAGCTTCAATAGAATCAAATTACTTTGTATAAATTCTAAAGATTAAACAAAAGCAAACTACCCTTGAAAAACAATATTAATTTTACAGCGGAAACTTGTGCATATGACTGTATGAAAACTGAAAACAAGTCCGCTTTCTTGTACTAAAAGCAAAAGAAAGGGTTACCTCCTTGTAGCATTCGCTCCAGCATCGTAGGCATTTGACTCAAACTTGGGTAGGTGAGTGACAGAACATGGATAGCACTTGGGCTTGAAGCTAAAAGTTTCTGTTGAGTTGCATCAAACATTGGTTTTTTCGACACACCCAGGCAGAATACCTTGATTCCTTGAAGACAAAATATAACAATGAAATGATTTTTTCTTTTTATGGGTATATGTCTGATTGTTACTGTGAACTTTAATGTATCTTTAGGGTGCTCACAGATAAAATGAAAACGTGTTTAGGGTTATGGAATGCATTTGAAACTTTAGGGACATAGGAGGCAGGCCCTTGCTGTGTCTATGGCGTTTCCGGGATGTTTAGGACAGCTCTCGTTCAAAAAGAAATTCAAAAACTTGAGCGATCTGTCAGGAAATTTAGGGGATAATAAATGTTCATCGGCAATAGTTAACATAAAAACATATATTGGTTTTTGGAGGAAAGCGATACATTTATAAAGAAATCTGATGCAAAAAGTATTGGTTCATTTTTGTTCTATCAAGTAACATGACTAGCCTAAGTAAACAGATTGATAAATGACAAGAAAATGAACATGCAATTATGTCTAAAAAAATTTCCTCCCAAAAATATATTTTCCTTGGTAAAAAACATCTCGAGAAATAGACACCTCTTCACGACGCTAGTCAGCCTTGGTTCGAAAGGTGAATTCTGTAGACAATGTCATACAATTGATGTATTATCTAACTCTTGGTACCATGTTCCATGGATTTTTCGGTATCTTCTTGTATAAAAGTTGTCAATGATGGTTGCCCAAATTAGTTTTATACACAGCTTTCAATGACTAGGTACTTTTTAACACAGCCCTAGCAAAGTGATATGGTCAATTCAAAAATTCTATCGTTCGTTTGCTAGTAGCAAATAACAAAATCTTTAAAGTTATAGTTGTTTTGTGATAAACAAAATAATGAGACACGAAAATGTTGCGAAACTATTAGGTTATTCAATTCACTCGAACTTCCTGACAAAAGGATAAGGATCTTTGTAAACACATCAGATAACATCTAAAAATAACACCCCCCCCCCACCCTCTTCTGACAAACAATCCTGTTTAACTTAATATAGTTTGTGCTCTAACAAATGAGCAAGACGTTAATCCCTCTTCTGGAACCTTTTATTTTCTGGTTTCACCGAATATTATACTACTTCTCCCAGGCAATAATGATTTTAAACTTTTTTCAATTGGAGATAAAAAGATTTGAAAATATTCATGTAAGTTAGTTGAAAGGTTGCTAATATATATTAGTTGAAATAATACGCAAATGATTGAGTGAAGCAAAATTCATGTTTGAATCAAAAGTATTGACCGTACCTCTCATTTTCATATACCCAATCATTAGCCGTACTCTTTCGGTTATTTCATGATCCCCTCCAATTATCAGCACTAAAACTTCTTTCAAGTGTTGCCTCTTTCCCAAACCAGTGTCAAACAATTTTTCTCCAGCGAATTCAATTGCCTTTGTTAAATTGGCTTTTGTACCAGAATATCTACAGAGTTATGAGATGAAAAATAACGAATCGATTGTTAGAACAATACAATATCTATTCTTGATAATGCTGCCTTTTAAATTCTTAAAAACAAATTAACCAGTTTCTTAAGCGGCCATGCAGAAACAAGGAGCGCTCTTTAATCGAAATGGAAGGGCTCTATATTAGAAAAGTTTGTAAAGCAGTTATTGCAATTCATTTTACTAATAATTGAATATACTAAACATTTTACTAAACATTTCTTCGGTAAAGAAATGAATGAGGCAATATCCAAAAATATAGTAAAACAAACTTAATAAGAAGACTATATTATTTTAACAAATAATGATATCAAATTGTGAAGACATTGCAACATCTAAACAGTTAACTACAATCACCTCATATCTTTGATAGCCTCCTGTATGCTTTCTTCGTCTTGCTCGTCTTGAAAACTCAAATCGAGGTTGGGCTCTTTGCCGTAAGATATAAGGCCTAATTTGTGTTTCTTCGGCGACGTATGCAATGACGTGAACAACACTAGCGAGTTCTTTATTTGCTCGAAGACTGAAGAATTTTTTATGTTGGAAGACGAGTCGATGACGAAGGCGATTCTTTCGTCTAACGAAGGGAAATGAAGATTTGAGATAGTAAACTGCGGAAAGAATTAATGAAGCAATGATGAATCACTAGACCAAAATCGTCCCAAATACTAAGACAGGGACATGAACTGACGGTTATGTTACAGGTGAAGGGTAAGAAATTTCCAAATGATAGTAAGCCAAGTGTCTTATTTCACTTAAACTGTACTAAGCCTTTACATAACATTAACATTATTCTGTCAGAGCCTCAACATGAAACTGTCAATTCCATTCTCAATTGAGAGAATTATCGGCATCAGAGTTACGTAATATTTTACTCTGACGTAAAATATTCATTGACTATGACCTGAATTTTCCGAATATTCTCAAGTTTTCTGACTTATTCAAAAAGATTCAAAGATTTCTCTTCTTCACATCTCATGCAGCTATGTGCCTGTACTTAGAAAAGATTTTTCCAGACTAAAGAGGTGCGTAGCGAATTTCAATAGCTGCTGCTATTCAACTCGATCTATGCTCAAGAAAATAAATTAAAAATAACTGACTGAGTATCAAAGAGCATGGTTGTCAAGCGAAAAGCCAAAGTTGTATAGGATAATAAAACTAAGTGTGTATTAATGAAGATAAATCATGAAACAGCTCAAGTTGAGAATGTTCACTGTGTGGTTAGTTGGCAAGAAATGTCATTTTGGAATATGAAAGTGAGATATGAAAGAGATAAGTGAGTTACAAATTGAAATCGATGCTTTTTATTCCACTTCATAATTGTCGTTAAGACTTATAGGCATGATTCGTCAGGGGTTCGCTTCTCCAGAGCATTTCAGCCTGTAGAAAGTGTCCTAAAACCATGTTGTCTATACCCCCTGGCTATGGGCATATCAAAACATCGATGAATCGACGTATCCAAAGAATTCCTCCTTATTAGCTTGATTGACCAGAAAGCAAGAGAGAACCACCATTTTTCAGTCAGCATACAGTGGAGAAGTAAGGTCAGGGCACCAGTAAAACAGATCAAGCTAAACAACGTAACGATGGTCCAAAATTACCTGCAAGTGTCAATGCTTCAGCTGTTTTTCTGCTTTTGGTTTTGCTCCAAACTAAACTTCCAGTGTAACCCTTGCTACCATTTCTTGACTTATTAGCATTGCTATTTGCAAGGGAACTTCTCAGTTCTGGAATTTTCCACCTTCGTTGCCCTTCTGTTTCAAATTTATTTAACCCCTCACTCAACTCAAACGGTTCGTTCGTCTCCATATTAAGCATGTTGCCTTCTAGCTGAGAATCAAGGTCATCTTTAGCATCAACCGCTGGTATTATAACTAAATGGCTGTTTTCCTCTTTAAAACCGTCTAAGACATTACGTTTAGTTGAATTTCCAACCGCGGTAGCAACTTTGGTCTGTTTCTCCCCACTCAGCTCAAGAACTTTGCTTTTTGACTTCAACAGAGAACTTCCAGGAACGACAACCAAATGCGAGTTGTCATCAACAATGAAACTATTCTTTAACGAGCCTCGATTTTGTTCTTTAGTCTGAGAGGCTGTCAATCTTGAATAAATTTTTCCTTTTTCATTATTTATAGCTTTGATAAATCTTTCATCTAACGAGTTCACTCCTTTCCTACTTTTGAAACTGCTTTCGTCTGTCTTTATACTTCTATAATTACCATTTTTAAAACTGTTTTGTCCAGTCGAAGTTTTCTTATTCAAATGCAAAGACGCAATACGGAGTTTCCTATTTTCCAAGGTTCTGCTTTTAACTGCTTCTCGTAGAAGGCTTCTCGCGTTATTGTTTTTCTTCCCTTTGCTCCCTTTTTCCTTATTAGAACCATTTCTCTTTATTTCCATTGTTTCTTTGAACTTTGAAAGCTGCTTTGGGGTAAATCCCCAGTCATATTTGAGTACATTTATTGGATACGTCAATCGCTGCCTGGACTGGATCTCATCAATGACCTTGGAAGGGTCTTCTTTGGCCATCGAAAAATGTCCGTGGAACGAAGATACTGTGGGGACGTTGTAGCTCTCAAGAGTTGCTCTTAAAACGTCAGATGCATTTGTGCTTTTTATGAATATATTGTTCGAAGAGTTGCGGAGTTTATACATTTCAGGTTTCTCAGTATTAGCGCCTTTTTCGTTTATCACCCAGTCGTTGTCTTCAGTAGCGGAGCTTTTGCTGATAACCAAAGAGCGTGATGCTGCATTCTCCTTTGGATTGCCACCCTTAAATGGTTTGCTGGTTTCGTGTTTCTTACTTGCTGTGACCTTTTTCACGTTGTACATATTGATAGTTGGTTTCGTCCTTGCATGTGCTTTGAGCTGATTAAAAAGCTCAAGCTCAACCTCTTCACCACCTTCACCCTTATCTGACTTTTTCTTTCCAGGGTAGTTTCCCGGAAACAGTTGATCAGATATTAGGACTTCATACGGATTTGGACCTTTGGAGGGAGGAGCTGGCTTGAAGTAGTTCGGGGGTAAGGGCGCTGCAGCCTCTGGAATGGGCACTTTGTACTCTGGGAACCCAGTATTACTGGGTTGTCCTGGTTTACTTTGTGGCTGCGCAGGAGGCTGGCCGTCTTTCGACGGCATCGTTGGTGACGTAGAGGTTGATCCAGCAGGACCGCTGCCACCAGGTGTTGATGCTGATGGCCCGGCAGCTGAGCCTGGAACTGGTGCTTTCACTATATCCGGAGGTTTAAGTCCGTCACCAACGAGGTTGTACGTGGAATCTTTGTCTTTATTTGAGAGTGTTGAAGATAAAACATTTGTGGAAGAACCAACAGGGGATGCGCCTGTCGGGGTTACATACTGAGAACCTTGTGCAGCATGTGCTTCACTCTCGCTTTTAGGGGGAGGGACTGCTGGCTTAGCTGGACCCCCTAGAGGGGGCTTAGTGGGTGGTGGACTACCTATGGACGCTGGTGTTAATGAGATTCCGGCCGAACCACTTTTCTCGCCATCCGGTTTGTTGTTTAAAAGTGCAGCCTTAAGTCTTTCCATCAGTTGTGGATCATGTCCTTCTTTAGCTTCTGCCAGCAGACTGGAAACCATTTCCGGGGTCATGCCAGCTCCTGATTTTTCCCCAGATGCTATAGCATCAATCATTGCCTGCAAATACGTTCCACTTTCAGGTTTGTCTTGGACATCCATCGTCTCCTTCCAAACGGGTACAACTCCCTCTCTTGAATCACCCTCAGTTGTGTTTTTCGCTTGCTTTTCTAAGTTACCAGAAGGCTGCAAAGCATCGGATGATCTATTTCCAGCATTTCCCTCAACTACTGGCTTCGAGTTCAAGCTACTCGGGGCTTTGTTATTAAATGTCGTTTTCCCCGTGTTCATCATCTGTGCCATTGTCTGCAACATATCAAGCATCTGTGGATTGACTTTTTCATTTGGTTTGCTTTCTTGGGGTTCTGTCCCTACCGGAGATGAAACCTTTGACTGTAAAAACTGAAGAAGTTTCGCTGGAAAAAGCGAATCAGACAGCTCTTGTATAGTTGCATAGTCTGGAGATTCTTGCTTGACGAAATTATGTTCTCCAGATCCCTCAGGTCTTTTTGGTACGTAGGCAGATTCGGGTGCCCCTTGGAATCTTTCAGGTACGTAAACAACATATGGTCTGCAATTATGATGATAATCCGTATTATCGTAACCATTGTCTATATATTGGTGTTTATTCAAGTATACATTACGTCTATACGGAACGCCAGCAAATCTGTGGAGCGGTCTCCTATTGTGGTACACCGGGTTTTTAATCTTCAATTTATTATTTCTAGAACCAATTACGTCTCGTTCAATAAGAATCCGAGCCCGGAAGTCTTCAGGCTGTGCAAATTGTCCTCCTGGAACATTGTGCGGAGCCATGAAATGTTCTGTTATGTCTTGCTTGTGTACGAAATCATCGACCATCTTCTTTTCGGAGTCATCAAGGTTGCTATGACTATCTGATACAACGTCTATTTCACTATTTTTCTCATGAGGGTCTGGGAAGATCTCATGACGCTCACCATGGGACTCTTCGTTGTCTCCTGCATCATCATGGGGCCCACTCTCCTCGTTATTCTTGTCAAGTCCTTGAGGGTTTGCTAGTTTGTCAATCAAATGATGAGTTTCAGCATCTTGATGCTCACCTTCGTGTGCATCTGCACCAAAGTGTAACTCGTCACCGCCCTCTTCGAATCCCTGGTGGACATGGCCATCCGGCCCCCCTTCGTGATCCAAAACATTATCTTCAATGCCTCCAGACGGCTCTTCAGCAGAATGATCAGTGTACCGAATGCTGTGCCTTCCATTTCCTCGTTCGTGATTCCAGGTCTGCTCACCAAGATTATTTATATTTTGTTCAAACATGTGGCCGAA
Organism: Rhopilema esculentum; assembly: GCF_057945365.1. Classification (NCBI taxonomy): domain Eukaryota; kingdom Metazoa; phylum Cnidaria; class Scyphozoa; order Rhizostomeae; family Rhizostomatidae; genus Rhopilema; species Rhopilema esculentum. The sequence goes on along the minus strand of NC_142832.1, from coordinate 7,150,126 downwards.
TCCGTTTCCAACATGACCGTCCTTCCCGCTTTCAAATCCATGTTCAAATGATGCAACGCCGTGACCATCCATTCCATGTCCACCCCCTTCACCCTCGTTATCGCCACCTCCATGCCCTCCACCATGACCGTGAGAGCCAAACATGTTACCAAAGCCATTATTGAGTCCATCAACCTCATCTCCATGCTCACCTCCACCGCCATGACTAGTTCCACCGCCATGCCCTCCCCAATTACCATGACCTGCAAACCCCATTCCACCTCCAAATCCAAGTCCCCCCTCATGACCTCCCTGACCCCCGTGACCATGACCCTCTCCTCCTCCATGATGAAAACCAAAACCTTGAGCTCCACCAAAGATCCCACCTCCTCCGAAACCATGAGCACCAGCATTGCCCTCGTCACCATGATCTTCCACAAGGCCATGACCACCAAACCCATGGCCTAGCCCATGACCTCCAAATCCTTCCCCGTGGCTTCTACTGTGTCCTTCGCCGTAACCCCCGTCACCGTGTCCTAGCAAATTTTGTGCACCCAATCCAAATTGACCAGACATGCTTCCAAAAGCGTCAGTGCCTGTTCCACCATGGTCACCGCCATTTCCGTGCCCATTCTCAAATTCAGAACTGCCGTGGCCAAATCCTCCTCCTATAACACCATTCCCACCGAATCCACCGCCATTCCCACCGAATCCACCGCCATGGCCACCACCATGTCCATCACCATGGCCACCACCAAAGCCATCACCATGGCCACCACTATGGCCACCACCAAAGCCATCACCATGGCCACCACTATGGCCACCACCAAAGCCACCACCATGCCCATCACCATGTCCACCACCAAATCCACTGTCATGACCACCATTAAAACTACCACCGAGACCGCCACCAAACCCAATACCATGTCTACCTCCAAAACCACCGCCGTGCCCACCACCAAAGCGACTGCCGTGCCCGCCACCAAACCCACCCTCATGACCCCCACCAAATCTACCACCATGACCACCACTGAATCCTCCACCATCGCCATGACCATTTTCCGCATGACCAGAGTCATGAAGTCCATTTTCAAAATCATGATATTGGTTGCCCCAGACATTTCCATAGTCTTCGTGACCAAAAAAATTTTTATTTCCGTGCGATGACTGGTGATCAGTTCCTCCATCATGTGATTTTGAATACCATGGCTGCACATGATGTGAAAGTACTGCGTGAGGCCCATAGTGATGATCTCCTTCTTCCGCATGGTTGAAGTGACCACCTCCTCCCTCGCCATGACCTTCCCGTCTTTCATCCTCCATTTCTCCACCATGACCTCCTCCATCTCCACCATGCCCATGACCAAAGAACATACCTTTATGTACCCCTGACATTTGATAAGATCCAGTTTCTCTAAAAGTTGGGTCAGAATGTAAGGCATCCAAAAAATCATGCGTGAATACTCCTCCGTTGTTCCCAGAAAAGCCCATTGCAACAACATTGTCTTGTATTGGATTGTATGTGGACATTTTGATGTGACCGTTTTCTCCAAGATTATAAACAGCAGGATTGCCCATAGCATCTGTTCCAAAAATTTCAGGGGGATGCGCATGATCATGTGAGAGTGTGTCATGAATGTCATGAGAAGCATGTGGATGTGCATGATTGTGAATTGGAATATGGTCTTCCATAGCATCATTATCGTCGTGGTGATCATCCGAATCATGATCGTTATGATCATCTGAATCATGATCGTTGTGATCATCAAAATCATGATCAAACATATGATGTGAATCGTGATGATCGAACATATGGTGTGAGTCATGGTGATCAAACATATGCATCTCTGGCTCGTTGTGATCATAATGATGATCATCGTGGTGATCGTCGTGGTGGATGGCGACGGTCGGAATGGCATGTATCGTCCCACTATGCTCGTGATGGTTGCCATGAATCCCGTTTTTTGTGGCAAACAACGAAGCGGCATGGAATGCTGCCTCTGCAGCCTGTCGTGCTGCTGCTTGAGGCGATAGACCAGCTTTAGCTGCGTTTCCAGCAGCTTCAGATGCAGATGTTGCAATCAAGGCTCCAAGCTCTTCTTTGCCATTTTTACCACCCCCTCCAGCAGAACCACCAGCCCCACCAGTGGCCCCAGAACCACCTGTACCTCCAGGGGCTCCACCCCCAGCACCGTTATTACCACCAGAACCTCCGCCATTATTTCCGTTACTCCCACCACCATTGTTACCCCCACCATTCCCATTATTGCCACCTGCGCCATTGCCTCCTCCCTTTCCATTAGGGTCACTCGCAGCACCGTTTGGCCCACCCAAGCTGCGCAGACCAGCTACTACAGCATCTAAAACACCAGTTGACTCCATCTGGCCAACCAAAGCTTTTCCACCAGACATAATACCAGCAGCAATACCTGCAGCAAGACTGGATGCCATGTCGTTGGCATTCACGTTCTGATTAGCACCACCTCCACCTCCATTTTTGCCACCACCTCCGCCACCACTACCTCCATTTGCACCACCTCCTCCCCCTGCACCATTGCCACCACCAGCAGCTCCACCAGCAGCTCCTCCAGCAGCTCCGCCAGCAGCTCCGCCAGCAGCTCCACCAGCAGCACCACCAGCAGCACCACCAGCAGCACCACCAGCAGCTCCACCAGCAGCTCCGCCAGCAGCTCCACCAAGACCCAAACCTGCCCCACCAAAGGCATCTCCAGCGAGCCCTCCTGCCCCTCCTGCTCCTGCAGCACCACCAACTCCGCCTGCCCCACCAGCTCCCCCAACTCCTCCTGCACCGCCAAGGCCTCCAGCTCCACCTACGCCACCAGGCCCGAGCTGCCCGCCATATCCAGGTACAGCTAATCCTCCAGCTGCAAATGAATGTTAGTAAATTGTTAGTAAATTAGTAGAAAATGAACTAACGCCTTGTTTTGGAAACAGGCAAATAATCTAGAAACTGCTACAAGGAGAATGGATTTTACACACTTGCGAGATTCACAGTTACTGTAATATACTTTAACTTAATTACAGTATTCCTATACATTGGACTACGTGTTAAACTACAGCTCTTTACAGATTTGAAGGCAAATTGATTCAATTGGAACCCAAAAACGTAGATGACATATCTCTTTATGAAAAGCATGTTGTAACATTTAAAGTTTGATTCATGGAGAAATGAAGCTTGTTGAATGACACTTGTGTGATACGTATGGTAGTTGGTAAGATTAAAGACATACAATGTAGCATTATCAGTGGGGCAACATGATGAGTTAGGCAGGATGAATACTAAGGAAAACCATTGGCAGAAGGAGGAAAGGAACAAAGTGAGAGGAAAGACAGAAGAAAGATGGAAGGAGGAAAGGAAGAAAGGAAAAGACTTCCAAAAAGCGAACACGGGTTTATTTCATTTATCAGCTGTTTTGACTGCTCAATATTTCGTACATATATTGATAGCGATTTAAAGAGATTATAGAAACTTAATAGGAATCAAATTCAGGTCAGGAATCAAATAAAACGAAAATTAAGACATCAGGCAAAGCTCTATAGTTTGATAAGATGCTCACTATGCTAAACTTTGATAAAATCTTACAGTCGGTACTAAACATTACCACCACCCCCCCCCCCCCTCCAATACCCTCAGAGCCCCATATTCCATCCAGGGCCTTTTCTGCAAAAATAAATAAGCTTAAGTACAATTTTTCTGCATGACTAATTTCAACATAAAATTCATAGTAACATAAAACAATCAACCAAACTATCTTGCAATTGATGACTTTCAATTGACTTCTTCATTCAAAATTATCTTTGAATGGGAAAGCAAAAGAACAACATTAGCTAAAAGTAGTTCTTCAGTAACAGATGTTTCCGTTCATCATTTCTCTCCACTTACAAATAAATTACGCAGTGAAAGGTGGCCTAATGATCTGTAGACCAATTTTCTTGGAAAATTTATTCACTTTCCTTGATATTTCCTTTTTTCACAAGCGAGAATGAAGATTGACCAATGAGTATCAAGAAAAACGTAAACAAAGTGAAGCGCCTGTTAATACAACCACCACAATACATTGCGCGTTATCGTGAAACGACGTTATTATGCATACGGTCTATTGGCATTTCCAAAGGTGAAGAAACATATTTATAAGCAGCACAAACCTGCGACAGGCAGAGATGCCGATCCACCTCCCTCTTGCGCCTGTTTAATCGCTTTGCTTCCAGTCAGTGGCCTACTTTTTCCAGTGTCCTCTTTTGGCATAAATTTATTCCCAGAGGTGTAGTTAAATGTAGCCCGATTCCTTCCTCTTGGCACAAGCACTGAAACTTTGTGTCTCTTTACAAGTGGTATCAATAGACCAGTTATTTCTCCCCCTGACGGCCGATTAAACAGAACATCTCTTTGCACTGCATTCTCTTTCTCCTCTTCCTGCTTCTTTCTATATGTAGCCTTGCTACCTGATTTATCTTGAGCCCCTGGCCCGCCCTTAGTCTCTCCACGTTTCGAAGCAATACCCAGAATGTTATTCAAAGCTTTTTGCTGTGACGTAACTTGCGTATCACTGGAACTTCCACTATCTGCTGCTAGGTTGCTCCCTCCCAATCCTAGCAAAGAATTAAGGCCACCACCTCCACCACCAGCACCGCCACCGCCGCCACCACCACCACCTAGACTTCCTAATGCCCCTGCTCCTCCTAAGCCCCCGCCAAGTCCACCGCCTAAACCTCCACCAAGTCCTAATCCAGCCCCCGCATTTGCTAATGCCCCTCCTGGGAGGATACCACCAATTCCGCCTCCAGCCATACCTCCTCCACCACCAGCAAGGTTTGCTGCCATGTTGGCGTTGTTGAGCATCTGAGTTGCCTGACTGACACCTTCAGCCGCCTTCAATGCACTTCCAAGAGCATTCCCAGCCATTTGTCCAATAAGAGCATTAGAAGGTCCACCGCCGCCTCCAGCACCACCTCCAGCCGCTCCGCCACCTCCCCCAGACGGTCCTCCGATTCCAGCGGCAGCCAACATCTTGGAATTATCCTTCATTGCTTGTACTTCACCAGCGAGTTTCCCAACGGTCTCTCCAAGACTGCCAATCTGATCAGCTATTTTCTGTTGAGACGCAGCCATCGCAGGTGCCATTGCTCCACCACCACCACCACCACCGCCTGCACCTCCCCCTGCACCACCCCCAGCAGCTCCACCGCCACCAGCAGCAGCGCCACCACCTGCAGCACCTCCCTTTTCCACCTTTGCAGCAACATTAGCAAGTTGGTCCTGCAAGCTCTTTATTCCTTCTTCTAGTCGATTTTGCCCTTTTATTTTCTCTGCTTCTAGCATAGCATCTTCAGGCGATGCTCCTCCGGCGCCTCCAAGACCTCCTCCAAGACCCTTACCAGTCTTATCCTTCGCAATGTCTGTTATTGCCGAGTTTAGGCGGTCAAGAGTAGCGCCAAGCAATGCTCCTTGTTTGATCTAGAAAATAAAAATCAAATTATACCATAATATCAATTAAAAATATTATCCTCAGAATGACTTTGATTTTAAAAGACCATGTCAATAGTTTGTCACCCTGTTTTAAGTTATTTTGTGCATTGCATGTCAAAGTTATGGTAGTAAAATGACATTCTGAAAGGAACACAATATTAATCCCACTTCATCTTTTGTTCATTCCCTGTGGACTTGGGCTGCGTTTACACGATACCGGATTGCATTTCATACCGGATTGCTTTTCATGTCGGATTGGTCTCAGCTATCCGATTTGAAAAGCATACCGTTTAGACTGCGTTTACACAATACCGGATTGATATTCATACTGATTTCATCCTGTTCACACGACAACGCTCCGCTATTCACTGTGCAGCATACTTCTTTTGTTTCGACTTTTTGCAATGTAAAATTCTGGTGATTTCGTTAGTCTACTGAGGAGAGGAAGGTCTCGGGAAAAAATTATCACTTTAGTATAGCCAGTGGCATAGAAGAAGAAAATGTAAGCAGAAGGGGGAGGCAGAAGTCGAATTGCACCCTGAATCGTTAAAGGCATATGCCAGTGAATGCCTCTTCGAGAAAGGGATTGAAAAGATGTAATATCGAATTATGAGAAGTATATATGATAAAATAATGAATAAAGATAAAATAGTTTTTGGCGTACGTTACCCGAAGGGTAAAGATGTAGAATCCGTTGATGAGAACTTTCCTTGAGATTCAGAACGAGGTTCCGGAGTGAAAGCGTATCGGATTCACCCGTTTACACGAGATGGAATGTGGTACGGGACGTATCGGATCACTTTTCATACCACTTTCACAGCGGAGTGATTTCACTCCGCAAAAGTGGTGTACAGGACGTATCGGATTAATGCGGAGCCGTGTAAACGGGACCTCTATCCGATATAAAAAGTAATCCGAGACATGAGCAATCCGATACGTGTAAACGCAGCCTTGTCGAATGCGATGATCCGCATATAAATAAAACTCAGACTATTGAAACCTCACAGTTAAGTTGCTTTGATATTCACAATTTTCATCTCCATATCATCAATATACGTTTCTGTATTAATTACTATCGTCGTTGCATATCATCATCATAATCATCACCCTTTTGCCTTCAGCATAGCAAACGATCTAGATAGTATGCAAAACAACCCCAACATCTGCAATCTTAGAACTGGAGTTCCGTCTTTTGATGTTGTTTTTTTGCTATTTTCATTGTTTTTGTTGTTTGCTATTTTCACTTGTGATTTAAATCGATTAAAATATCTATCTAATATCTTTCTTATTCACAATCATTTCATATTTGGTTCGCATCTTATAAAATATCAAACGTTATTGACTCAGATCATCACCTTTGCCAATAAACTTCATTCCCCCTGGAGCCAATTATGTATATTTGTTTATTGACGATTACCACATTTTGCAAGTATACTTTTTTTAACAAAATTGCTATTACAAGCTTCTCCTATTAACAATCAATTTTGTAGAATATCAGAATTCATTCAGAGCCTCTTAGCAATTATTGCCTTCAGTCACAATTTTCTCTGTGAAAATCTTTATACTCCTTGAGGAAATCATGTGTAGGCCTTCAATACAAATCGCATCGATCAACGGCGTTTATAGTATTTTGTGATAGTGACTATGATTTTATGATAGCGGCCCATTCAATTTGAATATTACATGATACAAAACTAATTACCTGTTGAGCCTGTGCTGCCTGTTGCTGCGCTGCCAATTGTTGTGCCAATGCCACCTCTGCTGCTGATGGTCCCTGAGGCTTTGACGACTGATCAAGTCGTGAGTTGATAGTGTTAACGGCATTTTCAAGTTTCTGTAACGAATTGGCGACATCCTCATCTAAGAAGAAGATTTCAAGATATTATCATTTGTGTTTGATATTTTTAATAATTTTTTAAGTCTTATAAAACATATTAGTGAAGAGCTACGCGTGTTAATGCTGTTTACTTGACAAACGTTTGTCGGGTCTTAAACTCTTATAGAAACAAGAAAAGAACCACGATTGGTTGAATTGCAACCAGAAGATACACTTTAATACTATCAAGAATAATACTATTATAATATATAGTAATTATCATAGTAGCAATAAAACAATAAGCAATAAAACTTGAAGAATTACGTGAACTTCCAATTTTCCAATGTCATAATCTTTATTATGTTCACCAAATTCAGAATTCGTAGCATCAATATCAACAGGGAATTTACAGAAATATTTGCTTTTTTATCTGAACAACAAGGGTGGATTTGTACCAGAACATGTTATTGAGCAATGATAGTTACATCAATGAAGCTTCGACATCAAGTCTAATGTCACTGTCTAAACTGTCACGTGTCCTTTACAGTAATCTTAAACCTACAATTAGGGATCAGAACAGCTGAAACCAAGATGCCAAACTATCAAACAATATTTTTACCGTAATGATGACGGTATTCCTCTGTTTCATTGTGTTCATGCTTTGGCGCTTTGTGTTTAAACTTATTGCGTTCCCATCGCTTTATTTGGGGCCCTAAAGTCTGTCTTGTGATCGGTGTGAGCAAGAGCAACCTTTGTGGGATAAAGCTGGAACTATATGGCAAAACATTATTCAGCGTTGTAAGATCAACAACAGGCTTTCGAGCGGTAAATGGAAACTTAAAGGTATTCACAGGAGCTGTTAGGCCAAATTGCCTCGTTCCCAATCCATTGGCGAATGGCAGAGACAGCCTGCTTGCTTCCAAATTTCGTAGAATATCGAATGATTTTTGTAGCGAGTCCAGACTCCCCAATGACCCTGCTAGCCCTGCAGACTTTGAAATACTAGCTGTTTTTGCGCGACCTTTATGCTTTTTCCTTGAAATTCTTCGTCTGCCTTCCCCAGTCACTTGATCATGGGCATGTTTGCTCTTTGGAACAATGCTCACATTATCTGATGTAATTTTTAGAATATATCTCTTATCACCGCGCACATTGCTTCTACCGACTTGTGAGGTCGTATGCTTAATGGGATGAGTTACATATTGTTTTTCATGGGTTCTTCTCGTCTTTTGTTTACTTGTCTGGTGCTTTTGAATAGTACTTTTTGTAGGTCGGTCAAAAAAGTGTCTGGTACTAGTGAAGTCCTTTCCCGTTTCTAGTATTGTCTTTTTGAAGCTCGGCACTTCAGCTGGGACAATGGCAGCGACAGATGGTATGCTGTGGGTAGGGTGGGCTTCTGTCTCGTCAAGATGTCGTGTCTTAGGAAGAGCAACGCTCTTGTCGTTCATTTTCACAGTTTTCAATTTGGAAAGAAGCTTTCCTATTGAGAAGAAACATCTCTGTCATCTTCGAAGGAGCTTCAGTGTGAGGGGTTAGGAGACTCGGAAAAGGGAGACTATAAAAGCTTGGGGCTGTATGTCAAAATTCTTATAACTGGACAAATCGTTGTAAACAAACAGTTAAGCTGCTAATCAGGAAAGAATGAAAACTAGAAAGTACAAGGAAAAGAAGAAAAAGGAATAGAAGAAAAGAGGAAAAAAGGAACCAAATTAAGGAAAATAATAAGAAAATAAAGAAGAAACAGAAGGAAATAAAACAAAAAGAAACACGTAGTATATTATCGAAAAATTATATGACGGTACCTCCAAGAGCCGATAATTCGCCCTCCTTTCCACCTTCGATCAGCCCACCTTAAACAAGACAAGTATGCAAAGTTTTTTGGCCATTGAAAATTAACATCAAACCAAAGCAAACAATAGAGCCTATACCTCGTACGGATCAAAGGCTTTCTTGTGCTCATAAAAATTTACAATACATTACTACGAAACTAGAGAACAATAACGATACCTCAGGGGACATGAAATTTCATAACAACCCTGTGGCCATTCAAAATCAAGTGAAAATACTTTCCAAAAATGATACTAGGCGAGACACCCAGGGAGGGTAATTATAAGCTAAGCGAGGCAATCAAGGGGGTTTTAGAACAAAGATAAAAGTAATGACAATCGAAAATGATCTGGGCTTTACCTGCACCAGTTGTACCTCCACCTCCAGTTAATAGACCGGAGGCGCCACCAGCAAGTGCTGCGGCTGCACCCCCTGTGCCCCCACCGCCAAGAGAGCCAGTCCCTCCTCCAACATTTCCACCAAGTGTTCCACCTGTGCCAAGCCCCAAGGCTTCAGCTAACGCACCGCCAGCACCAAGACCCTGTCCTCCACCGACACCACCGGCGCCAGTGATGGAACCGCCAAGTCCGGCTCCACCACCTCCAATACCTAGTGCTCCTCCCAAAGCACCTCCGACACCTAACATAATGAAAACCACTTTTAATAATAAAAATATCATTTTTGAGGACACTTCAAAATCGGTTACACTTCTGTGACCTAAGACTGTTGTTTATCCTGAGTTGAAAATTGAATAGCTTGTGACTTATATTTCAAAACCTGCCTTTTGAAAATTTTGACGTTTGCCCTGTTGTAAAATAATACAAATTTTACTAAACCGACTTTCCAGATGCTGTATTGCACAGGAAAAAGCAAGCTTATCTCACTAAAGATGTACTGATCGAGAGATTGGTAGCTGTTGCTCCTACTCCTATTAAGTTGGACTCCAACGAATGTCCCTGCTTAGCGAATGTCCCAGTACAGTAAGAACGTTCACATGACGGGGAAAATCTGTCCAACTTAACTTAAGTCTCCATTTCCAGTATGCTGTATGTTTAAATGTTTCTATAGGCATAGAAGGTTTCTAATGACTAAACAAAACAAAGAGCAGCGAAACAAACTTGTGGCTTTGATGGGCGGTAAATTTTCTGAATCAACAAACAGTAAAGCTGAATCGATTTTACTTTTTCAATGACAGGATCGTGACGTTGCATAGAACGTTGAATTCGACATGAAGTTCGACAACCTGCCGCTGATATTGAAATACAAAATCTTTCATAAACAAAAATTTGGATGCAATAACACAAATTATTCCTGATGAAAGTTTCATTCACTGTAAAATACCTCCTACAGCTGCATCGACTTTATTAGTTCCAAGAATGCCAGCTAGCAAATCGCCAGACAGCCCCCCGGCACCAGCCGCCGCGTTTAAAGCCACGCCACCGCTGCCTATTCCAAGCGAAGAAGGGCCTAAAAGAAAGTAATGCATACAGCATCAATTTTTGCTGAAACTGTGTTCGAAGAGCATAATTGCATTCCTCGCATTAGAGTTAGTTTTATCAATATATCATTAAATAAATGTTGCAGATTTCAGATTGTGAATGTCCTAGATACTAACAAATATTGACTACCAAAATAAAAGATACATAGGGAAGACTTTGAATCGGTTTCTTTCGTTACCATCCATATGATGTTGTTAAGAATGGAACATTCTCTCTAACGAGCGATTGAATAACACCTTCAAGAATCGGGTATCCTGAGTTAAAGGAAGCCAAATAAAAAGCTTCAATCAAATGAGAAGCCTGTCCTTTTTAAGATGCAAAAGAAGCTCAAACTCACCAAGCCCCATTGCTCCGGTTCCTCCGCCGCCTCCTAATCCGCCAATTGTGCCAGTTTGGCCACCAAGCCCAGAAGCCCCAGCCAACCCTCCAATACCAGTATTGCCGCCAGTACCGGCCAGGGCACCAGTTACAGCCCCACCACCAGCGCCAGCCACGCCGAAATTTCCTCCACCTAGGCCAGCCATACCGCCGCCCATCGCTGTCCCGCCAAGGCCAAGCGCGTTAGCTGTGCCAGTACCAGACGCACCCAGATCACCCAAATCTCCACTCAAACCACCAACATCTAGGGAAATCATAAGTCATTAAGAATGATCTATGATGGCAACAGCTTACTGGCAAAGCAAGGAAGAATTGTTGTTCAATTGGACAGGGTCAGTTTGACAGTAGTAGCTGCAGCATTATAATCTCCTCTGGCTAGAGAGAAGACAATTTGAATCCAAAAGCGGAGATTCAGTTTTGTTTAACAAACAGAAATCAGAGAAATGCTGTCGAGGGAAATTATGTCATCCGGTTTATCTTAACAGGAGGAATTAGGAGCAAACTTGAACTTTCTATAGGAACAGGTTTTCTACAGGAAGATATACCAGAAAAAACTTTACATGATTTTAACAAAAGGTGCTTCAAAAGAACTTTCTTGAACAAAAGATTCAAGCCCAATACGTTCGTCCAACAAGTAATTAGATGAAAACAAAAAGCAATGTCTCAGCACTGACTCTCAAAAACAAAATAGCTTCAAAAGGGACTTACTTCCAGGAACTGGACCACCTGCTCCACCTGGTCCCCCGAGGCCAGGTCTTCCACCTGTGTTCCCGAGAATAGGCCCAAGATCTCCTGTTTGCGCTGCAGCTAAAGCAGGAACGATTCCTCCTCCTCCACCACTATTCGGGGCTAAAAATGATCACGTGAAGAGTGAAAACCAAACAAACATGCGAAGAGTGAAAGCCAAATTTCACAAATTTTTTACGGTGTTTTTTACCAATAGCACGGCAAAAAACCGACTTTTCTATTTTTATGAAAGGCCCCTTTTCACTGTAACGTTCTAAGTAAAGTTCTGAATAGACAAATTATTTTAATTGATAAACACTGGCTAAATTTCTAAATTTCTATGAAAATTTCACATTTAGCAAAAGGTGCAAGATTAATGTGCGCGATGGAATAGCAAGATTTTTTTTGAATACCTAATTTGGCAAAACTAATGAAATCTCCTGAAATTGGTCGAGAGAATTTCCCATCTGGGAACTGCACCCCAACAGACATGCAATCCGCATTCCCACTTTGGGCGCCAGTTACTTGAATGTAATAAGACTTTGCACCACCAAGACGAATTGAGATTGACGTCTGCTCCTCGGGATACCTGGAATAGCCATTCATGATGTCTCTTTAAAAGTTCATAAAAGTAAATATAATTGTAGCAAAGATCAGTTAAAGAAATAGCTAGTATCATTTTTTAAATAGAAACTTCTTCAAATGCAGGGCAATGGGAAAGAAATAGTCAGTTTATATCATAAGTGCAGGGCAATACCGTTCACTGTTATGTTTATTGGGGTTTTATCACTTCTCTATAGTATGATGATAATAGCGATATTCTACAGCAGTGGTAGGGTGAGTAAGTATTATTGGAAAATTTCTATTTAAAATGGTAAAAAATTGGTCGCTTCAAATTTCAAAATTCTCCAATAAACTTAAAGAATCAAATTAAAAGTGTAATGAGATGTTTTTTCAGTATTCCGTTCATTATTGTTTGAGCTTGTTATGCATAATCACTTTCAGCGTCATGGCAATCATATAAAATCACCTTCATGTGATTGCCATGACGAACAGTTATACAGTCATGAGGAAAGTAATGTATTGAGAAGAATCAGTAATGCTCACTTGTCCCACTGATTGTGGCCAGACCATCTCCTTTGCGAAATTATCCTCCTTATATGATCCTTTCCCTCATCCGGACTCATGTATACGTCACATGCATCATCGCAAGCACTGAAGAAATTATACTCCCCATCAGAAGGCGCAATAAACCAACCATACATCATGTGACCGTAATGGAATCCTTGGCCACGTGGGGAATCCATTCTATCCAAACGATCGCTGAACGAAGGCTTGTCCGGGTATCTGTGATTCCGGTACAACGCTTCAATTGTCGTCTCGCCGTCCCGACGGTAAATATGACGATAAAAGAGCCAGTTAACTCCAAGCGTGGCTGTTTGAAAACCAAAGAAAGATTATTCGATACACATGTTCTAATACATAGAATTTAAAAAAATGATTTACTAATCCATCTTTCTTTTCCTGCTTCATGGATACATTTGCTAATGGATGTTTTCTCCAGAAGATTTTTTAATATATTTTATTTTCTTTTATTCTGATTGCCGTTTTGTTGTAGTCATCGTTATCAAAGAGCACAAGCTTGCTTTAAAGATCCTCTTTAACAATAAAAAACCAGGCAGTTGTATCATTGATTGTCACAATTCACTACGTAAGAGGTCTATAGCTCCCTTTATAGGTCGTAAGAGGTATAAAAAATGTTCCCTTTGCTACAAGGAACGCATCTTGTCTTACAGATATCCCTATTGATACGATAAAACAACACCAATCCCATGATTGACAATATTATCTCTTATTCTAAAAAACAAAACAAAGGAAAACCAGCTTACAGATAACTCCTCTTTTTGTTGTATTTACAGGCCTAGTCAAACCAGGCACAGGTTCTTTAACAGTCTCCACCGAAGAACGCCTTCTTTCCATCCTTGATCCCCTGTTACCATCCACACCTTCGAGTACTCTATTGGCAGAATGGTACTTGTAAACAACGATTTTGGCATTGTCTTTCCCTTTAGAGAAATCAAGAACCACCCTTCCTTTCCCTCTAAACTTCTTTGCATAATCTAGCACCTCAGAATCTTCATACTCCTCTGGTGTTTCTTCACTACGTCTTTCATCATTCTGTGATGGTGTAGGCGACTCTTCGTGCTTCATCCCGCGCTCAATTCCTTCATCTCTTCGTTTTCCATCTTCCTCTCCTACCTTCTTTTCAATTTCACCCCCATCTCCCTTCCCCTCTGCATCCTCTCTCTCTTCTGCTGCAGGCCCATTTTCCGGTATTTCGTATAGCCCTTGCCGTAACGCACTTGCAGATGATCCTTTGTTGTTCGTACCATCATTATTGTCAAAGTTTTCAGGAACCTCGTAGAGACCCTGTTTTTTTATATCTTCTACATCTGGTTTATTTCCAGCATCATTGCTTCCATGATAATCGTAAGACCCTTCTTCGTTTTCTGTTTTTCCCATAATAAAGGTCTTTCCGTTGCTGGCATAAACGCTGCCACCATGATAATTGTCTTTGTGGTGCTCTTTGATACGGTGAGGCAGATTGTCTCTATTCTTTGGGGAAATAGGCAGTTGCTTACTGCCTATTCCTGGAGCTAAGGAAAGGGTGAATAACATGATTAAGGTGTCACTGTCTAAAGATTGTACAACATGCAGTAGCTAGCGTATTCTAGAGGTACATGTTACTCCAAAGCTCCTTGAAAATAGCTTCTCTTGATACAATTTATTTACATGCATCGTTATTATAGCATTACATTATACCGCACGCGGTCTAGTATATTTATGGAATTCTTAAAAATAAGACAGTAAGGTCATTTCAACTCACAGAAAGCTTTATACGTAATAACTGTGTCAAGCACTGAGATCATAAAAAGTGTATGTGACATCTATTTATACAGTAGAAAGTTCTTTATTAAAAAACAAAAGCTCTTTTACAATATCATCGGTAATATGCCTAAAAAGTTTTTCTAATACGCGTTTGTCTCTATATCATCCGCGCAAATTCCTCTGAAAAATCTGCATTACCTTTTTCTTTTAGTTTCATTCTATTCAACAAATACAATAATTAATAAAATTTGATTCTGAAATTGTATGTTTCTTGATTTAGAGGACTTGAGAGCATTTTATGTTCCAAAATTCGTTTTCTTTTCAAAGCCAAAACGATCACACCCTGTTCCCGGGAATATGAAAGTGGGAGAATTTTAGTTGTTAAAGGGCCAATTCTTATGAAATGAAAGCAACAAAAATATGCATCTAAACTAAAAGTAGACAAAATGCAAAACGTTTAGAGAAAACTTCACAGATTATTCTTTCAACTAACTTCGTGATCTTTCTTGCATCACATGACGTCATTTGATGATTATAAATAGAATAAGAACAAAACGAACTTACGAAGTCGAAGCATTTCACTCGGAATTGGAAAGAGTGATTTTCCATTTGGCAACCTAACCCCTACTGATAGGTGGTCGTCCCCTGAACCTTCTAACATGTCAGCTTCGATGTAGTAGAAATGATTCTTTGCCAGCCATGTCTTTTCTGATGTCTGTGTATTTTGATACCTGATGGGGAAGAGAAGGGAAGTCTTCAATTGAAATTGGGCTATTAATATTGTCTTTAAGAGGAAAGCCTGTTGAATTCTTGATGTATCAATTTTAATCCCAATAAAGATAAAACTACATCTTGAAGCATATAGAATTTTTAAAATTTGTTTTACTAAAGCCATAACTTTTAAATTTGTTTTTTTTAATTGAATAATGACGTAGCCAGTCAAAACTATTTCAAACTTCATTTCAGGATAATTGTAGTTTAGAATAAAATGCTAATAAAATATTTCGAGCATAAGGATCTTTGAAAGAAAAACTAACAATCAATCGTCATATTTCAGGGCCAAAAATTAAAAAACGTTTGCTAACAATGCTACATCAAATTGTGAATGTTGATAGTTTCGGTTCAGCGAGCATCGCTTCTGTGAAAACATATGGCGAAACTGAAAGTCAGAGGCTGGCATAGCATAAATATTAAGATTTGGATATTGCTTTGAATCAGGCTAGGGCAAGTTTATTTGATAAACTGCCATAATATAATTCATATTTGCTATCACCGTCTGTCTAGGTCTTTGCCTAGGTCTGGCAATGTAACATTTTAGTGCCAAAATGCAACTTCTGACTGATGCATAATGTACACTCCCCTCGCAAAAGTATTGCACCATCTCGAAGGAGGGTTAATGTTTGGAATGGTTGAAAACTTGACAAAAGTGCCGTCATTTTGAACAAAAGAGTGCAACAATTTTGTGAAGGGAGTGTAAGGTAAGCAAGCTAAATGCTTCAGTTCCAACTGAAGTAACTTACTCGTCAAAGCTGCCTCGCTTAGATGCTTGCACTTGTGAGATCAGCCTTCCCTTGTGCCTAGGCTCCTCATCGACGCTTAAAAACAAGTCACACATTTCGTCACAGGAACTGAAGAACTGATATAATCCTGTCTCGGGGGCCTTGAAGTAGCCTCGTATTCGTTGGCCATAGTCATCAGCAAAGTTAATGGGTGTGTCGAAATCTTGAATGATGTCAATCAAATCGGGGTTATTTGGATATTTTGATGTTTCGTATAACGCTCGTATTTCACCTCGGGTTGTTGGTGTGACATCGTAGTATACTTCTCGAAGCAAGCCAGGAAGTGCATGGTCTACAATAGACAATAACCAACATTGTTCATAGGAAATAAATGAAATAACAACCCCAGGCAGAACTATTGAGACAAACATTCCAATACGTGTGGGATAACATACAAGTGAATCCGACATTTACATTCGTCTTATCGCTTAGAGTTTTAGAATAGGTTTTTTAATAATAGGAATATCAAAATTTAACCAAGGGGAGTTTTGCACAAGCTCAATATTGTCTATTAGAAATTGTAGATATTTTTGTGAAAGGTATGATGCATTTTCGGGCACATTCATTGGGCTGAAAGAACCAGCAAGAAGAGCTGAGCATTAAAAGGCAATTTGTTCACATACGTCAATATGAGTACCGTAAAAAACATCGTTAAGATCGACTAATATCAAACGTCTAGCTAGCAGCACTAACCAAGGGACGATGAAGACATCGAATTCGATGAAAACTTTGAGTGTTTTCCCTGGCTTCTCGATTTAGGGACCTGGACTCGAGCGCCACTTGTAAGGAATGGATTGTTCTTCATCTCCATATTGAGGACTAAGCATGGAAAAAAACATACCAATTTACTTAGAAATAATCGATGAAGAGCAAGAAGTGGATTCGAAATTAATGTAACTTGAGTTGAAAAAAGAAGCTCAAAACGCCAAAATTTGTAATTAGCAAAACTGATGCAGATAAAGACCAGATTCTGCTACTATACGTACATTGGAGGAGAGAATCGTATTTCAGTGACTTTGAAGGAATCAAATGGGGTTTACCAGGCTTGGCTGAAACGAAAGAGCGACATCCACGGTGACAAATTTTCAATAGCACGTTCGTTAGGCAGGATTTTATAAAATTCATGAGGTAATGAAGATTAACAGAAAGCGACCTATTGTACAGTGTTGGTTGATGTATACGATTCCAGATTGCAAGCTACTCGATGTTCCACGCTTAATTCGATCATAATTAACGAAATAATTACGACATTAAGTTAAACAGCATAATTAAAGAAAATGGACATTTAAAAAATGTAAGGAAACATACCCGTGGGCACTTCGCTTATTATCTTTTTCAAAACAGAGTGAAGAACCATTGCTTGCTTGATTTTTTTCAAATTTTCATCATCAACATCTCTTCTTTCTCTCGAGTTAGCTGGATAAAGAAAAAAGCATACATTGATAAGACACAGCTATGTTTGTCAAGCAAACCATTAAGTCAAAGCGGGTTTCCATTTGAGCACTCGAGGTTTAAATTTTAAATTAGGGAAGATTTGGGATCTGATTTGTAACATTGGCCTGTACTGGATCAAGGTGCTACGTAACTTGTCTAAAATTCAAGAGAATGTTTACCTAAGCAGCTGATGAGAGTGAATTAGAGACATACCTATTTTTACAAAAAAATTATTCACAAATCGTTGTGAAAGTATCGTTAACTAATTAAAATTAGTTTGCCAAGGGTGTTATGTTGTGCTTCTACATACAGCGTAGCAAAGCCGTATTGCGGAGGAATACAGTTTCCTTCAGGGCTCTTGTCATAAGCATGTTCAATACAGATCTATTAAGCTTAAGTTCGCATAGCTTTTGTCAGGGAGGTAGAAGCATCGAGACACAAGGAGGCATTGTTCTTTTTACAGAACTGTCCTCCTGGATTAGGCAATCACTTCTTCTCTTACAGGACACTTCGCAAAAAACAAATCGATGGCCACTAGCAATATGTATTTGGATCAGGCAATACGTAACATGTTGATAATACGCATTTGGCAAAATACTTAAAGGGATCATCGGGACCTACAATTAGCTATGTGGCTATGTGTATATGTGTGTTATAAATGATTGTGTCAAGCAAAAGTATCTGTGTATAAGCTGTTATTAATTGACCGAGATTCATTCATCATTGGCCAGTACAGACTTTACACGAACGCTCGTCATAAACTAAACATGTTTCCATTCTTTTGTCAAGGAAATGAGGCAAGCAAATGATTAATTGATAAACAAGTTAACATTTTACCATTTTACCATTAACACGCCCGCTGACTAAAAGCAGGTCAAAAAGGCGCTTTTTCACTCTTGTTGGCTCAATATGATAAATACGCGGGTAAAAACACGCCATATTTTGATGATTTTGATCGGTTGGCACTCTGATGAATCATGGACCAAATAGCCTCACGAATGCCAACATGACTATCATTAAAACATGGAATATGGAAAGATTTTGTTATAGTATAAAAGAAGCTTCTTTTACTCCAATCTAAAACCTTGGTTGCATTAAGTGTAAACACCCGTATGTCGTCATTCGTGTCCTTTTCTATTGCAGTGCAGGTTTATTTAAGAACAATGAGAAAGAGTAATAGCTTTATTGTACATAGGGAAGACTCTTTGAATTGTAACTCTGAAAAGCACTAGCAAGATACTAGAATTTGCTCGAATTACGAAAATTTATATGATGAAAAAGAAATAAAGAATAATGAAATGATCCTCAGTTGCTGTTTGATAACTGCATTTTAACAGTAAAGATGATGGATATCGCGGGATAATTTTGAGGCAAACAAAGTGATCCAGATTTTTAGAAATCAGCCCTTGTGCAATTTGGTTATTGGGTTTAACAGTCTAAATTTCTACCTTCTGGCACTCGTGAATGTTTAACGGAAGAAGAATCTTTGAGTTCAAATCATGTTCTAAATATTGCCAGCCTGTGTTACAGACACCAAACTATTAAAAATTGCAAGACCATTTACGCTTTAAATGTTTTAATGAAATGATGAGCCACGTATGTTGTATAGAAAATTGAACGGTGAATGCCGTGAAGTGTAGAAAGGGACTTTCGATGTCTCTAGGTAAAGTTAATTCACGCAGTTAAGTCGATTTCTATTGATCATGATCCACATAATGGCGTGAGCTGGAAATTCCACTATTTTCTTATAGACAGAAAAAATTGTAAAATTTTGAAATTTGTTTTTGGCTAAGCCTTTCAAAAGAAAGTCACCCATAATTTTTGCTACCATGATTGAATAGCTTTTCTGAATAGGGAGCGCTCATGTCTAACTTTCCGTGACATTGAGGCATTTCAAACATGACAGAATCAACTTCCAAAGAATACTTTGCCAATATACTAACCCACCTTTAACATTTCCTTGGCAAACTTACAAAATTGACCCTATCGAAACCTTGGGGGACGTGTCACCCAGCCCCTCGAGGCGCAATCATTAACATGATAGATAAAAGTGCCTCCAACATTAAAAAGACAACAAAACAATAAACAGTATACAAAAGTGTGTCAAAGACCTCCCAAAGCCATTCGATATAAAAGAATTTACTTCAAGTTCTTTTCTTTACGGTGTCTACGTCATAGTATGGCTAATTGCAAGAATAATGCACAAAAATGAAGCATACTAATTACAAGATTGGAGTTGATTAATCGGAATAAATTACGAGTTATAAAAACTATATAAATTTGACATGTATTTACAATGTCATGGTCGGTATCTAATCTAAATGACAACTTGACTGGACTAGAAACATTCGCTATATGAAGTTAACATAAAATGCAAAGCATAACAATAAACAGAAAATATACCAATTAAAGAGTTATGAACAAAATTTATCAGCTGTTGTACTTGTTTATTAGTTTGCGTTTAAGTGCTCTGACAATTTACAAGGTACCCTTCTGAAATTGCTTTGATCTTTGATAATTAAAATTCAGTTTTTCGAAATTGCATTTTATCCTTTCGTTTTCTTAGATACTAAATAATTTTGTGGCTACATTGAATTTACAGAACCATCACATAATTTTCAACCAATCAATTCTTGAACATTATCAATAAAGAATTAAAGACATCATTTGTTCTTAATTGTGACAGGCTTTTCTCAGAGTCTAAAAAGTTTGATGTGAGACCTCAACGTCAATTATGACCAACTATCAGCGTAATGATTTGATTTCTGATTGACAGAGTAAAAGCCTCACAAGTTTTTCAGTCCCGATCCAGCAATAATTCGTCGTCAAACAACAACACACGTTATAGATTTTACTGTATTTGCCTTGAGGTTATGTACAATGATACCCAGATACTAGGTCAACAATCTCAGTGCAACATCGAAAAGGCATACTACCAGATTCCGTCATTATCATTAGGTTTTGTCAATACGATGTGTGAATGCTTAAGTGTTTATGGAAGTTATCGCTAACTCTGCTTTTTCAAAATTGCAGGATTTTCCAGATCAACGCTCGGTAAAATTGACAGCCTCTCTTATTCTGGCCAAATCAACTCTTCCCTGCAATTTTGAAAAAAACAAAGTTAGCCACTTACAGACTAGAGGGGTACTTCCTAACTGCCTATAAACCCAATATTTTTATGAGGACGCTTTGGTGCCTAGATGTCGTTTATGAGGACGCTTTCCTGAGCCCATTCACTAATCATTATGCTTTTATTTTGATGAAACTGGACTCGTCATCCAAAGGTAAAAGAAGCTGCATTTCCACAAGCTTTTTCATTCATAAATCTGCTCTATGGCCTGAAACGACATGTCTATCAGTGATATTTATAAGGCTATATTTGAAATCTAAAATATTTGAAAGTAAACAGCCTTCTGATGACGATTTAGCACCAGTTGATGCGTATAAAGCAAGACTAGGGGACTTTTTAGTTATAGTACTAGGAGGATATATGTCTCAATTCAACGCATGGTGTTTGAATGCCGAAGAACGATTTCCTCATATAGCCTATGTGCAAAAGTCAGAAATGTCACCATATACATACAGGTATGCAGATTATAGGTACGTTTGGTGGTTTACCATTGAGGCTTGAAGGCTTGTTACAAAATGATTGAAATTATCGGTCCGAAACAATATTATGATAAAAGAGAATGTGCCTCGATTTCTGTATAAAGGTAGCATTGCCGGTCCATAAAGAAACATCCGTCCATTCTTACCACGAGTTAGTCTACCTGAGGTTTCAGCCCCCACCCCCCTCCCCAATCAAATATTTCTTATTTGCGTCCAAATGATGTCATTTCTTGATAAAAAAATCTTACGCTAAATACTTTTTCCGAAAATGAATTACTCTTTTGCTAAAACCTTTTTATAGAAAAGTCTGAGGATACAAGAACTTACCAAAGCAGAAGGGAAGCTCTAGAAATCCTACTTCACATGATAGGAATTAAAAAAAATGGTTTACCTGGTATAAAACTAAATGTAATAAATGTGCTTGGATAAGCTACGGTTATGATAGGCCCCCAGAAAGGTTATAAAGATATACAGAAATCAAGCAATTCCAAAGGTACACGGAGATCAAGCAATTCTAAAGGAAAATTAATTGTTTTCAAGGCATTGAGAAACAAAACAATAACAAAGTTTTACTTACGATTGATTCTGTGGGTGCGTTTAGAGTGATGCTTTCCTAACGTTCTTTTGCTTCCGGTTGTTTCTGATCGTTTGGAGCCTTCAAAAGGAAGAAGAAGAGAAAAGTAAAGTTTTATATATTTTCAAAGATACCCATGGTAGAGTCAATGGCGTAATGAACTACAGTTTCGTTTGAAACCTTTTGTTTCGAAAACAAAGGGCCTCTACTTTTTGGGCCCCCACAGCAAAATCTTTTCTCTGATGATTCCGGTATCCGTTATGCGAAAAATGAAAACCGGGCCCCAAGCCTGCACAATATCTCAGTCTAATAACTAGGGGGCCAAACTAAATAACCCTAAGGACCCAGGTTGCCTCCCCCCATCACTGGCAAGAGTAAGCTAAAAAGGTTCCAGCTGATGTTGAATCTAGCAAGATATAGGATATATCAAGGGCTACCAAGATTCTGAAAATTGAGACATTGTCGAGATTCGGTCAAGAACTTATGAAAAATCAATCAGAATTAATCAGACATATGTGTTTTTTATATAATGAGGTTCTAAGTTGTTGGAAGGTTTTCCAAGCTCTAGGAAAATTTGTCTAGAGGTGTTTGTAGTACTAGTTAAAGAATTATTAGACAAAAAAATATTTTCGGGGACATCGAATAAACGGAGAAAGTTTGAATCTGAAAGAGGAGAAATTAGTGGAAATTATAAGATAGTAACAATTAAAAATCAGTTTTTTCTCAACTTGAGCTGAATAAAGTCAATTGTCAAACAGAGCATATCGCAAGACCCATTTTCCTTGTCTAGAAACAATGCTTGACTTTCAATATGATTCTTTAAAATGAAATATCTCCGTTGAACATTCTTAGAATTGCATTGCCGACTCGGTCCGCCTATGGACAGGTTGCAGGAAACGTATTGATTGAATGAAAGTGCCTCTCTGGTTTAAGTTTATTAGCCCACTGTAATTACTTCACAAACCTAATTTTTTACTTCTACCTACGATAATATCTAAAGGCTAAGCAATACCCTCATTGGCAGTATCAAAACACGTACCCTTTTCGCTTCTGAATTTTACACGTGGCAGTTCATGTTTCTTTGACACCGTGTTCAGCCTCGTTTGCGTGATGAATGATGCAGGCAAAGGCCTAGCCATTCGTCCACTTGGAAAGCGAGCACCAACCGATAAGTTGTCACTACCATCTCCTCGCTTCACCATGATTGCTTCAACGTAATATGACTTCATTGGTTCAAGCTCGATTTCACCAGATGATTGTTCATCGGGGTATCTGATTGAAAACAACAACAACAACAATTCTCAAGAATAGTCACACATAGAAAGTCGTCAAGGTTTTGGACATAAGTGGCGAGATGCTTTGTCAAATCGTTCTTGCAAAAATAGGCCTTATGTGATTACTCCCCATGAACCGGATCAGAAAAATATTTTTATCACATTTTAACATATTCCTTAACAAATAAAAGCAAGGCTATTCAAAGGATAAAATGGAAATATACTCAGTTATGTTACAGTATGTTACAGATCATATAGCTGTGGTCAAACAAATAATTTCATTAGAAAAATCTAGGAAGAAATAAAACTGTTTGGAAAAGACATTTGAAAAACAATGGCCTAACCCCAACTTTTCGAAACGATGGAAATTCCGAGGACTTACTTTTCAAAATCATTATGTCTTGTCCCTTCCATTTGTGATATTATTCGTCTTTTGTTTGAAGGATTGTCATCACTGCTCAGATAAAGCTCGCAGCTATCTGAACACGAGGTGTAAAATATGTAGTTGCCCTTCTCCGGTGCTCTAAACCAGCCGTACAGTCGCTGACCGTAGTCTTTTCCTGAATTTTCTGGTGCATCAAATGTAGATAAGACACTTCTAATGTCCGGGCTCTCTGGGTACCGGTGGCTTGTTACCAGACCATACAGATTTTCAGCTCCATGGCCCAGGCCTTTGTATACCTCACGGACGATACCTGAGCGTGCAACTAGAAAACAAAATTTGATTAGCACGAAAACCAATAAGATACAATTTAGTGTGAATGAAGAAAAGGTCACTGTAGCAGGCTGCTCGACAGGCTCTTGCGGCGAAAAGTCGAGTAGCCTTCACTGATTTACGTGTATTTATTGTTGTTTATTCTCGGCGTATTGCAGTGTTTCTTATTTGCTACAGATACATTTTACACGACCTGATGTTATTTCAAAGAAGTATCAGAAAGTAAGAGCATCACGGGAAAAACATAGCAAAATATCGTTAATACCCGCCAACTCGACAAGCATTAGGACAAAGATGACAGGCGAAAAATCAGATTCTCTGAAATAAACTCTTGTTAAAATTTGCTAAGAATCGAAGAACTACCATCAAAAATTGCTGATAGAAGTAATTGAAAATAATTTGGAAGTGATCTCAAATATGAGTATCAAGTATAGAATCAATCTTTTTGTATTAAAGGTTTTTAGTAGACAAATGCTGTTTGGAATATACGGTTAACTTTGGACATCTAAAAAGCTCTTTGAGAAGAAAGAAAAGCTCCAGCGTTAATGACTTCAAAATGGTGCTTTCCCTATTAGAGAATATCTATTTATTGGTTATGACAACTGACATAATGACATTGCGACTGGCAGAAACTTCTTGCAAGGCATTCCGTCTAGGTGATGACGTCATCGCAGCAATGGCTACGCAAATCGTGTGTTGGTCAGTGTCCGTCGAATTGGTAGTAAAGTAAACTCGCCAAAGTGTATTTACCAAAAGTGAGAATCTTAGGATCGTGAAATCATCAAAAAATCATTTTAACAATTCTATTACAAGTTGGCATTAAATCTGTGCTTTTAATTTGCAAATTGTGAACAAACCATTGACCGCTCGTTCTAACCATTGTTTTCAATTTCGACGCAGCCTTAATAAGCCACAGGGCTTGGGTGGATGGGGTTATGGAAGCATAGGGTGCGACACTCCCTTCGATAGAAAAATTATGTTTGAAAACTGTTATAGGCGTGCCTAGGGGTGATGTGTTGGTGAAATATCTAACTTTAACGCAAATTGAGAATGGTTTGCCCAAACAAATGAGACAACAACACCCCCTGGATCACATTGTTTGCGATGGTCCTGATCAGCCATTTTGGATACAATGTGCAAGTTATCAGTTCAACGGGGCAAATGGCACACAAGATGATGGTACATTAATAAGCCTGATGCAAAATTCTTATCAGCTTTGGATTGAACTAAAAAAATTCCATAAGAATTTTTTGCAGTACCACAAATATTTATAAGAAACGTCGAGCTTGTGAGAAAAATTATGCTTTTGAAAACTTTTGAGTTTTCCAATTTTGGTTCACTGAACCGCAAAAAAAATTAAACAGTGCTTTTAGTGAGATGTGACTTAACGGCGATCCTTTTCACTGACCTTTTCAACAAAAGGGCTACCGTCACTGAATGAGGTTATGATTGCAGAACATCAAGTAAAAAGTAAAGTCTCAGCATAATCTGCTGTGCAGTCAGTCTTGTCATCATGTCAGTCTCAAGGTCAATGTAAACAAAGGAAACTTTATGTTATTGAAAAAAGTGTTAGAGTAAGATGTTAGTTCATGATGTCACAAAGAAGTTTGTTAGTCATGTCAGTAATATTTGCAAAAATACCTTGCAAAAAATGAGGATTTTGAACGAATCCAAGCACTAACAGTCATTAGAAAATTCAGCAGATCGAAAACAACTCTCTCTTACTTTTGTCAATTATGAATCAACAATTTAATATATCTTTGACGAAAGCATTATTTCATTGCTATCTTTCATTTACAGAGTAGAATTTTCATTCATCAATTCCTCAGTTAGCTGTATTGTTCTTTCATCATTACAATCTATATTAGATGCTTGGATTCTGCTCAAAACCATCATTACAAATCCATCAAAGATCGCCACATTTGACGTTGAAGAAAATCTCTCCTGTGGCATTCTTTGACGAATTTGTTGAAATTTCTGCTACTCACAAGCCTTATGTCTTTTAAAGTGTCTCTTCTTTCTGTTTTTTTCATGTCTTTCTACAACGGTCTTCTTTTTGCTGCCCGGGCGCCTATGGAAACTCCGTTTTTTACCAAACCCGAATCCTCGTTTGACTCCGCCACCTAGTATATTAAAGGCATTTCCCAACGTGCCAGTGCCTAGCAACCCATTGAATGCCGTGTCAACCGCGGCTGCCATTTCCGATCGAGATGCTGCATTAGAAGCAGCTGCTGCTAATTTTCCGGCTGTAGTACCAGCCGCAGCGCCAGCAGATGCGCCAGCACTGGCACCTGCATTAGCACCGGCAGTTGCAGCCCCGGAAGCGGGTCCGGTCATTGTAGAAACAGAACCGATTGGACCGGATCCTTTATAAGCTGGATGGAATACAAATTTGGTACATCGATAACCAGAAAGACAGTAAAAGTACAAACAAAAATATGAACAATCTTATGATATTGTTGTTGTAGGGATGATAAAAAACTTATTCAAAATGCTAATTAAACCAAACATTGAACACTTTTTCATTGAAGATTCTTTCATAAGCACCTACACAAACACGTTTACTTGGCACTCCTTCTAACTGTTGATATATCTTCCGAGCTATCTTCAAAATATCACTTGAAATGAATTAACGTTTAACCGTTTTTGGGTAAACGATAACCGTTTTGTGATACTCTACCGAGATAACATAATTTCAATAAAGCAGCTTTTACAAAACTTTTGAAGTTTTCTTGTTAGGGTATTGTCAATAAAGAGCACGTCAAAGACCATCTCAGCTTTGAACACTATCTTCTATGTTTCCTTCTGTAAAGTTTTAATCAGTCGGCAGCACTGTTAACATAACATACAGGATGTCAAAACCATGAAAATAGATGTAACTGATATGACCCACGATGACTGAATAATTCACATGACCACATGACCAAAGGTTTTCTTCATTTCATCGATCAGCAAAAAAATTGGTATAAATAACCATCTTTTAATTTAGTAAGCCAACATTGATATAAATTTAAAGTAAAAACTAAAACCTTTAAAAATGGCAAAAATTAACTTACATCCTAACGGAAGTCCAGAAAGTGCACCTCCGCCACCGCCGCCGCCACCACCGCCACCTGCACCACCACCACCTCCTGCACCTCCAGCTAAGGCACTCAAGGCATTTGCAAGATCACCGCCACCACCACCACCGCCAGCAGCTCCACCACCACCGGCAGCTCCACCGCCAAGCCCACCGCCAAGCCCACCGCCACCACCACCGGCCGCAGCAGCGCCACCTTAAAATAAAAAAGTTTGATAAAATATTTTGAGATAGGATTGAAACAAGAAAAATTGGTCAATTAGCTCCAGTGTTTGGAATTAATTTTGGAATAGTTTGAAAAGAACTGAAGCCGAATATAGAATGAAGATTTCACAAAAAGGTGCGAAACGAGACGCCGAAAATCGAAGCCATTCAGTGATATCCCTCCAAGCCGGATTCAGTATTTCTTTAAAAAAACTATAATGGAAAGAAATTCCTAAGTTTTTTAACATGTCATTGATTGGTAGCTTTTGGAAACCTTTCAAAAACTAGTCTTAGGAAAAAATAACTATGTTCTTGGAAACCAAGAAAATTCTTCGAAGTATGAAAAATTGGTCTTACCGCCAGCTGGCAATGCACCCATGAGTCCAAGGGCTGCTGTAGCTGCGTTGGCCGCATCCATTGCAGCCTTATTTAGCGTCTGCTGTGCTGCAGCTTGCTGTGCAGCGGCCATTGCTGCTTGACTTGCTTGTTGTGCCTGTGCAGCGGCAGCAGTTTGCGCCATAGCTTGTTGTGCTAAAATTATTTATAATACATGTCAATGAACTACAGATACAAATTGGTTATAGATTTATATACTATATGTTATAGATAACGATACATGATACGGTTAGTGTTAAATAAATTAGATATCGAATATGAATATTTTACAAAATAACAACATAAGAACTAACAGGCGTGTTTTTATCAAACAAAGTGTTGAAATAATCTACAAAGCTGGAGTCGGATTACGTTACAAACAAAGATTGGACCATGGTTTCTATCCTTTTCATTTGTGAGATGTAGTACTTTATTTGATGCAAAAAGTAAAGAAGGACACACTTGTTACTTTTCTACAGAAAAGGTGATAAAAGATGATGAATCTAATGGGGTTTTTAAGTAAGGTTTCGCTTGAAAATTAACGCTTAGTTTTTCAATTAACTTTCTCTAGAAAGCAAATCAAAATTGCTCTTTTTCAAGAAAAGCCTGTTCTTGGTAAAAGAGAACACTGATTTTTCTAAATTGATTTTCCTAATTGACTCTGTAAGAGTTTCTATAGAGAGTTTTCCAGCTCAAGCTAGCCTATTATAGCAATATGATAAAGCACATTGTCGGGAAAATCTTTTAGCAATTTGGTTCAGCAGATGATAAAAGATATGGCCTAGGAAAGGAATAGCTATGGTCTTTTAGACTTAAGCAATACATGTATTAGCGATGTATGCAGATGCCAGGATAAAGATGGGTATTTGATAAGATATTTGAAAATTCAAGGGTACATACAGCAAAAACTAAACATGCAGTCCAAGGTTACTTCATATAAAGATACAAAATGTACAAAATTACATCAACTCTGCATATGTCAGCTAAAAACTTAAGGTATGAAATAGTTCAAGGATTAAAAAGCTTAAAAAACTCTAGAAAAAAATGTTTATGGTTTTCATAGAGTCCCATAGGTACCCAAGCATTCGAGCAAGTTTCTTTGGAGCGGTTACTTGCAAATTGATCAGAGTAAATGGCATTTACCTGCCATTGGGGAATTGTGGTGCCAAAGGAGGCACAATTGGCATGGCATAGGGCATTGGAAGCTGTGGTGCCAAAGGTGGTATTATTGGGTTGAACAGGGGGGCGGGGAATAAAGGGGGCGGTATTGGAGGGGGAAATAAAGGATTAAAGGCTGCGTGCGCGATCGTTTTGATAACAGGAACAACGACAGGCTTGAAATATATCGGTCGCCTTCTCTGTTCTTCTTTTTCTTGCAGAAAAGCCATAGCCGCTGAAAGAAGAGAGTTAGTGAAGCTGTTATGGAGCGTTAGTAAAGAAGTTAGCATAGACGATTAATATCATTCTTAACTGCCAAAATGGTGTTGTTAGTAGAGATATAAAGCAAGTATCGTATTAAAGACATTGGAGGGATCGTGATACAAATTAAGGGGCTAATGTTAGCAATATCTATAGTGGATCTTCAAAAAAAGTTACTAGAGAGTGTTAACTTGTAAGGAAATGTTAAAGAAATATTTCAGCAATAGATAATGAGAGCTTCTCGCCGCGCATGTGGTCACGTAACCCTTAAAGCACATTAATACTGGATCTCGCAAAGCGGTGTTTCTTGGGAAGTTCATAAATCTGATGACTCCCTTCTGTACTTACCACCTTGTGTTGCTGATATACGAAGATTCACATTAATGTTTGGGCCTAAGGCAACAACTGTTGATCTTTTCCCGTTTATTTGTAGCCCAGCGCCATTTTGTGCATCCATGGCAACAAAAGTAACCGTATGCGTTCCTGCAACAAGAAACAGATGGAGCCTCGCAACGACAATCAAAAACATATGAGTTTCATCGATTAACCAAATATGCTATTAGTTTCAAAATATGCGGGACACTGTGAAGAAATTTCACTCCGTTGAGTCGCACCTCTTTCGGAACCAACAGTAAATCAATAAATTCATTGAAGCCCTGTATGCCGGGGCGAAATATTAGTATATTCTTTAAATTTAATTTATTTTGAAAATTTTATCTCGTGACATTGGATTCTCGTGGTCGTATTGCTTTGTTCCTGTATATCTTTCATGACAACACTCATTGCAAGATTCACAGAATCCGGCGGACAGCCTATCCTGCGGTTCTTCCTTCTCACTCAATAAATTCATGTCACTTCTTTTGAAAATGTACAACAAACTAGAGACAATGTTTTCAGACAGAGTTTAAAAGTAGCAGCTTGCAAATCTTTTTCAGTATTTGTCGATGTTTTATACCCTTTTCCGCCGATTAGACGAAACTTAATTTTCATTTTATCAATACTTACACACGAACACCTTTCAGCTAGAAAATTTACAAATTAGCAATTCATTAACAATATGTGTTTAGAAAAAAACCATTGCATTCTTCTTTGAAACTTTAACGCTGAAAATCAATTCTGCGGTACAGCAATTCTGCGGGCGACTTTAAAACATTACTTGCTATTCAAAGTTTCAAAATTTGCAACCCTCTTTGGCTTTTATATGGATACTTAATATCTAAATGTTTACAGATGGAACATGTGGTCGGAGCTTCGTTCGCCAGCATTATTATACGTCAAGTCATGTTAAACTTGATACATCGTTACCAGCCCCCAGTTAACTTACCATGCGAGCAAAGAACAGTCTGCGATGTCGATCCAAATGGCGGCAACATTACATTATTTGGATAACAGGTACTTAGCATCAGTCTCGAGGCTCTGGCGTAATCACTGCTTACTCCGATGTGTACTTCATAGGCTGAAACAAAGTCGTGTCAAAAGGTGGTAATACTAACTGAGACATATGACATCTAGGGAAACACCAACAAGCGGAGCACCTAGGCCGTGATTTTGTGGAAAACCAAAATGCATGGCTGCTGACGAACTTAAAATAAAATACGCAATAATTACTTAACTTTAATAAGAATATTGATGAATATACAAATAATTTCAATATCTTTTAGTGCTGCTAGTTGATAAAGAATTTCCCGTGATTTTGATAGGAATTTTCCTAAGTCAGGCAAAGTACGACCATCACCTAGTCCTAATATAGAGTACCAAGAAAATGTTTAGGTGCTTTGTAAATAATCAATGAAATCTAAAATGCTTATTTTCAAAATTTCACAATTTTTCCTCAAGTTAACACTGGAGCAAACAAATTTCAATAAACAAAAATTCGTCAAGTTATGTAATCCATGTTTTGTCAGAGTAACTCGTTGAATTGACGTTGTCGAGTCAGTTCATTGTGAAACGCTTCTATTTACCACTTTCAAGTACGAAGAGAAAATTGCCTGAAAGTGTAAGAGATTCATCATAATATTCCAGAGAATGATGTTGCAAATAGTTTGTTTTCACAGTGATAGTAATTTAAGTGAACAAAAAGGTGTAAGTGGTGTCTTTTGCAGAGAAGATATTTTGTAGAGTGGTCAAAAGATACAGAAGCTGGGAAGAAGTTTAGGTCTTTCAGTGCAGCTGATATGTAAAACATGATGTGTTTCTCTAAAGTCGTACAGTGTTGGATTCGGTTTCGATTAGTGCTGGTGAATGATTGAAAGTTGACGGTAGTTGACATGTCAATCAGGATGTGACTGTCTTTGTCAGTTATTGGTTAGGCGTATGGTTGGTTAGGTGAAAAGAAAACATTACAAGTATTAGTGGCAAATTAGCTACCTCCATGAAGGCTTTTGGTGGTAGCATTTCCAACACCAAATAAACCCTCGAATTGGTTCTTCTCCTCTTTCTTCTTCGTTGGTTTCTTCACCTCCAGTCTTGCCTTCGTTGTTGGTGCAGGCAAAGGAGGGAGTGTTGGTTTTGGCATAGGTGCTGCAGGGGCTGCAGGGGCTGCTTGAGCTAGGGTTGTCACTGATGCTAAGTTGGCTATTAGACGTTAGTGAGAAGAGAGACAGATTTATTAGTTTATGTATTGGATCATATTAATGTAATAATTAGCATAATTAGTATAATTAGCATAAGTTAAACCGTTAGGTGCATAAATGGGAAAAAGATTGATGTGTTTAGATGTTCAAGAACTGGCTTTACCGGAAAGTTGATTAGCGTTGATATCTCACGGCATTTTAATTCATAAATGTCTGAGAAATACAATTGTACTTACCGTTCAGTCAATCATATTTGAAATTCGTCGCTCTGAAAAAAGCTTTGGCTCCGAATGCCTGATTGTCTTCCGTTCCAAAGCGTTCGGAGCATTAAAATGTGCGGATTCTAAGCGCGATGCGATACATGCTTGGGAGTTTGAATGCTTGGGTACCCTTGGGACTTTATTCGTTATAAACTTTTAAAAAGTGTAAGGCCAAAATTAAAAAGTAGAGGTGATTGAATGATTAGATATTAGCTCTGTGGGTTTGTAACAGTCATCGTAAAAATTTCAATTGTGTCTAAAAGTTTTGTCATAATTTGTTCGTTCTTTTGTGAAAAACAACACAATATATTGATATAAGCAAAAAACAATATATAAGGCAAAGGAAGAAAGGGAATCATTTTCTCACCAATCGCTGCGCCAATATTAGCTGCAGCAGCTGCACCGCCAACATCACCAGTGCCACCGCCTTTTCCACCATCACTACCGCCACCACCTCCTCCTCCTTTTCCACCGCCACCTCCGCCTTTGCCACCGCCGCCTGTTGGGAGAAGATTCATTAATTCGATTGATGCTTTAACCACAAATAGTTTGAGCTAAGCATGCTGTTGAATAAAATATAAATAAAACCATTTGGTAAAAGTCTTACCTCCTCCACTATCATCACCACCGCCACCACCACCACTATTTCCTCCACCACCATTTCCGCCGCCACCACCGCCATTACTACCGCCTCCACCGCCAGCTAGAAAATGAAAAACATTTTTCTTGGATAACTGGCATCGTTCTTCACACTTTATTCTTCAATGCCAATTGAAATTAACTTTGAATTCTAAGAAGACTGCAGCAAATACATTCTGGATGCATGGCAGTTAAGAAACTAGATTATTTCTTTTTACAATATTGCCTACTTGAAAATGTGATGCAGATTATAGGTATTAAATCAGAAGTTACGTATTTGAGTCAATAAAAAGGATCAACGTAAAATTTTTATGGCAATAATAAATAAACACGTCAAATACCTAAAATGTAAAAAAATATCTTAACATTTTTATACAAAATTATATTGCAATGAGATCAGACGATTTACATTTTTAATTTCTGAAAAACCTTAACAAATTGTTATTGCGATGTAGTTTATTGACTATTGTAAATCATAACCTCTTTAACTTAATGGATATCGTGTGTAAATAAGATTAAATAAAATGAATAGATATATTGTATAAATTGTATGTTTTTAATTGAGTGTCCCTTGAAAAATAGCTTATGCTGAAGGGAAACTCTTCTGTGAAGATTCATATTAAATAAATGAATTTTATAAGCAGAAAACAAAATTTGGGTATCTTTTAATCAGAAAGGTGATTTTGTTTAAATATTATGTCTGGTTTTTTATATGATAAATAAAGCGTTAATAGTTAAAGTTGTCAATAGGCAGATGGCAAGGTAAACTTACCAAAGCCGCCGAAAGCAGCCGGAATCACAACTGGTAAAGACAATTAGTTACAGGTTAGTTTCGTTATTATTAGTGTATAGAACAATAATGATTAGTGTATTAATATCAGTAATATTTATCATGTCATTTTATTAAGCAAATGAAAATATTTCTGGAGAAATATTCGACATCACATATACAAGCGTTGAGAAGATAGAAACATGAATATATGTGATATCTTATTGACAAAATAGTTGTATTTAATTTATAAACGATTAAAGATCTTGATCATTTCGCTGAAAAGCTTCTTTTTTGAATGTGTGAACTCTAGCTCAGAAACACACAAGTTGAAAATGTGCAAATTTGGTCCCTCATCGACAGGTTGCCGAAAGCTTTAAAAAAATATTCCCCAAAGAACGTTACCACTCGTAACCTAAGACTTAATTCAAAACATTGAAATGTGAAAAAGAGATTGGTAAGAAAATACCATTAAATGTCCCTTACCAGTTCCTCCACCACCGCTGTTTCCACCGCCGCCAGAGTTCTTTCCGCCTAGCAAGGCACCAAGGGCAATAGCTTCAAGCGTGTTCAAGCCACTGGCATCCTTTCCGCCGCCACCACCACTATCACTTGCAGCGGGTGCTGGTGCCGGGGCAGGAGCTGGAGCAGGTGCAGGGTAGGGTATTGGGACGACACTTGGGCCACTTGCGCCACCGCCGCCAGCATCACCACCAGCGCCAGCGCCAAGTAACTTCATTGTGTCTGAGTCGAGCTGAAGCTGGACTTTGATTGGTCCTCCATCTATGATAGTGGAAAGGAGTTTAGAACAGTATACAAAATTAAAAAATCAAGCAGGATTAGCGAAGATACAGTAAAATTCCCACCAATTGAATACCAATTTTTCAATGAGCCTAAGCCCAATTTCTTTTTTCAGAGTTCATTATCAGTATACTTCAGGAACAACATTTTTAGAACAATGACACATTTAAAAATTGGTAGCCTTGATAACACAAAAAAACATTGGCTTCTGTTGCCAAAAACTTTGGCATGAATGTTTGAGAATAAACCTTTTATCGATTTGATCAATAGTCATTTCCTTTTGTGTATAATATTGTAATTAATGTTTCTTGAAAATCAACTTGTTGAAGGGCAACCATCCTTGAAAGAATTAAATATGAAATAAATAAATATGAAAAATGAAATATATTGATGAAAGTCCTTATTATAACATAGAAATACCTACCCCCACCTCCCCCTGCACCACCGCCGCCATCACCTCCACCACCCTTTCCACCGCCACCACCTCCTCCTCCTCCCTTATCATCTCCGCCTCCTTTTCCACCGCCTCCACCACCTTTGCCACCACCGCCGCCGCCGCCTCCACCGTCATCATCGCCGCCACCTTTCCCGGCGGGTACGAGTTTCATCGGCCCATACGGCGTGCTAATAACTTCGCCTGGCACCATTGATTGTTTGTGCTCAATATCAACATGGTGGTATTCATGGTGAACTGGCCCTTGCACATGAACCTGTCAAAATAGCATTGCTGTTGGTGCACACAAATACAAAAATGGTCTACTGATTTATGATTAAAATATTTCTGTAGGAAAGCTTCTTTTATCACTTTTCCTTTTAAAACTGCCGTCGGTTACAATCTTTAATGAACTGTATTTGGATATCAACATTGAAGTCAAAAGGAACATTTTCTGCAGTAAATATTAATAAATTCACAACAACGAATAGCTTTTAACAAAAAACTCCCTATGAAGCATTCAAAATTCCACTCCTAGATTTATGATGTTTACCTCACCAAGCCAATGACATTGTTTACCTCAATCTACTTCCTCACAGTAAAAAGAATGCATTGAGTAAGGGCTAGTTCACTTTGCCAAGATGGATAAGGCCACTTTTGTCGAAGCCACAACGGTTTTGAAACTTGACGATGTTAATGAACACCTTTTTGACACCCTTATGAAAACCCTCATATAAACAGCTTCGACAGAAAACCTTGCCGCACTACAAAATCACATAAAATATATTTCCAGACTGTCCGGCGAACAGAACTTAAAAGCTTTAGGAGATGTGGTTTTAAAGCCCTTAAAATATTTCTTTCCTTTATGCAACTTAACTAGAGCCAGAAGTTCTTAAGTATATTTTCACGAAAACAAAGTTACTGGTATGTTTGCAATCGAGTGTGAGCATGCCTGCAAATTTAGAGACAAATAGAAATAGCTCTTTTCTTGCCAAAAGGTAATGTGTGATGGTGAAGCTCAAAAACGTATAGAGCGTCTGTGACGTCTAGGGTAGCGTCTGTCTGTTCTAACAATCTTTTTTTAATGATAATAACAAAATAAAATAAGAATATCAATGCAAAATGAATAACACAAAAGCTTTTAAAGGGAACTAATCAACATAGAGCCTTTACGATCGTGCGTTTAGTCAAAACAAAACAGTAGAGTGAGAATTATAAACGTTGAGGGCTTTTTGAACGTGCATGGGGCTTAAACCAAATAAAATTTGCAGTCAGTGTTCTTGCAGAGAATAGAATGATGGGTTAAGAGAAATATTTAAAAAGCATTAACAGGCTCTTTGCAAGAAATCTAAAAATCAATGTGTGTGTAAATTAACATTTCTCGTAAATTTTCTGTTTTGCATTTACCTATAGCTGTTATGTTAACTACATTTCTCTTTGTTCTCCCAAGCCTACTGCCAGTACCAGACAATTTATGCAGGAGTCAGATTACATTCTGATCATCAGGCTCCGTGTTGCTCAGGCCCTATAAAGATCTGGATTGTTTTGTCAACATACCTCTGGTGTCTCGAGATGCATCACTCCATCGTGTGAAGGCACAAGTCGCAGAGGACCTAAAGGAGAATCAAGTACTTCAGGTCCATGAGGTCCAAGTGTCATGTCTCCAGACGGAGTGTGTAAGACAGGGCCATGTTCACCGTCACCTGTTGGGCTCCAGTGGCTTGCCGGTGTCAGGTCCATGAGTCCAGCCGGAGTCAAAACAGTTTGGTGACCGTCATGCCAGCCGCCATTGTGGAAGTCGTCACTATTAGCGTGGTGTCCTGTCACGGCAGAAGTCGGCATAAATAAATATTTGTGTCCGTCATGTCCTGTCATTACGAAACCTTGATGATTACCGTCCGCTAAGTTAGCTGCATTACCCCAGTGATCAACCAAATAGGGGCCCTGTTTCCCGTTCACGACCATCGTCATTCCACCCCATCTATTACCGTCAGACATGAATTCAGAATAGGGGTGATTCATTTCTTGCCAACCGCCGAGTTCGCCGTCATGGTGGCCGGCAAACCTAATTTTACCGTCCATGCTTATTTCGAATGGAGTGCCAGGGATCCTGTGGCCATCATTACCACCAGTACCATGCCCATTGAACATAGAAACGGGAAAACCAGGAAAACCAACCCAATGATTGTCATGGCCTCCAAACGCATTACCTCCATTGAGAGCATGACTGATTAATGATTCAAGGCCCTCCCCGTGACTCATGGCATTTAGTAGATTCTTCAATGTCCACCAGGCAGGTCCGTCAGAATGATCATTGCCTCCATCGAAACCATGGTGACCGTTATCACCATCAAAACCTCCAATTGCACCATGGCCAAATCCATCATGACCCCCGTGGCCTCCAGCTCCCAAGTTATCTCCATGCCCCGTAGACTCAACCAGGTTTGCTAGAATCTTTACACCATCACGGAAGTCACCATGCCCCACAATAGTCGCCAAGCGCCCTAGAGCTGAAGCATCAAGACCGACATGGTGCGAGTTTAGCAAGCCGGCAAGGCGGCCTATCTCGGGGTCATGGCCAAATCCTTCATCTACATCGGCACCATGATCTCCAAATGACACCCCATAGCCATTGGCTGGGGAATCAATCAAACTAGAGAGAACCTCTGCACCCTTGTGAGAATTGCCATGTCCCACTAGCTGTGATAGTCTGTCGACCATATCCTGTCTGTTTGAGCCAAAAATGTCTGACAGATGATCAACAGATCCATGTCCTTCATCGGCCCCATGTCCCAAATCGGACCCGTGCCCCAAATCAGACCCATGCCCCAAATCAGAGCCATGCCCCAAATAAGACCCATGACCGCTATCACTTCCTGCAAAATGGCCATCAATGTCATACCCTCCGTAACCGTTAACTGGGCCGTAGCTGACAGAGGCTCCTATAGGACTGGATTCCCTGCCTTCTCCGTGGACATGTACTCCCGAAGGAGTAGAAACGACACCTGAACCCGTTCCCAATCCAGTATGATGTATGCCCCCATGTCCACCTATACTATTTATGACGTCGCTCATTAAGCCGTGCCCGCCACCACCATGTAGACTACCCAATGTGGCATCATCTAGTGGTGCAATAGAATTATCCAATGGAGCATTTACAGTGTGACCTGCACCTGGGAATCCTGCCCCCTGGCCTTGATAAGCAGTAGCACCGGCATGCTCAACTATACCACCACCAGGGCCTAAATAAGTAGAATGTCCGCCACCAGCAACACTCCATGATCCCCCCGTCAAACCATGTGCGTCAAGTCCTGTTCCGTACAGTTCGTCATGTCCTGTCAGGGAGTCTAGAACAAAAAATTTGTACTGTTTTCACAGGGAGGACATGATACGGAATTTAAAGAACAAGACGTTGGTCTCTACGAAAGCTCCGTACGTCGTTAAAGGTATGTTCTACATAGTTAAAGACGAAGAGTTAAGGGCAAAACTGTTACTATGTGAAATTTGAAGCCTTGCCAAAAATGCTCGAACATTGAACGATAAGAGTTTTAGTACACTGGGGTTGCAAAAGTATGGAAACGATGCTTACAATGGCGGCTCACAAAAGCCAAGGGCCCAAGCAGACAAATTTCGAAGACAAAGCTTCTCCCAAGATAGGAAATATTTGCCAATAGCTTTGGAATAAAAATTAATATGAAAGATTATTTTAATACAATGCCTCAGAAATGTCTTGGAAAATATCATCGGAGGATTTGTAAAAAGACGCGATAAGATACAGGCGAATTTCAAGAAGGATGAATTTCGAACTTGATACGCACACTTTTTGTCTGAAAAGATACTCTCAGCTAGGGTGTCAGGCTGTAGGTTATTAATAAAGATGCCAGGTGAACAATCCCAAAAGCCTTCGTTTAGTGATAAA
This sequence comes from Rhopilema esculentum, assembly GCF_057945365.1. Classification (NCBI taxonomy): domain Eukaryota; kingdom Metazoa; phylum Cnidaria; class Scyphozoa; order Rhizostomeae; family Rhizostomatidae; genus Rhopilema; species Rhopilema esculentum. The sequence continues at coordinate 7,111,888 of NC_142832.1, read as the reverse complement.
ATTCAGATAACTATATTTACCAGCTACAATGGTACCTTGAAAGTAGAATGAGCCAATCAGCATTAAAAACAGTCTAAGAAAGTCAAAGGTAGTGCGACTCATCTGGTGTCGTAATTGCTAGAATCATCTTTCCAGTATGCTTCAAATCTCAACAAATGTTTTGATCACTTTTCTTCAAAAAAGCAACACTTCACAGCCATCTTCTATGAATACCTAGACAATTTTTTCATAATTTTTTTGAAACAGTGCTTCAAAGTTCTGCTAAATATTTGCCTGAAAATAGCAAACCAATCATAAAATACTTGGTTAACCGAAAGGGCGTAGAATGGCGAGCGCAGTTTTTTCGCCACAAGCTATCGTTTCTAAGTCCTTCATCTCGTAACCTCCATTTTGAAATCAGTCATCTTAGGCCCTTACCAACTGTGAATGGCCCTTTTGGCCTGCCATTTCCATACTTTTACAACTCCAGTGTATATTCATATTGATTTAGCACTTACCATGTCCGTTGCCGCCATGTCCACCGAATCCACCTCCGTGGCCACCAAATCCCCCACCATGACCACCAAACCCTCCACTGTGCCCATCGAAACCACCACCATGACCCCCATAACCACCACCGTGCCCCTCAAAAAGCCCACCATGGCCACCAAAGCCACCTCCGTCGCCGCCGAAGCCTCCTCCATGACCACCAAAGCCTCCTCCATGGCCACCAAAGCCTCCCCCATCGCCGCCGAATCCTCCCCCGTGTCCACCTAGGCTTCCTACGACCCCAACATCATGACCTTCTATTCCTCCGTGTCCAAATGCGGCACTTAACCCATGACCAAAGCCGTGTCCTTCTACACTATGTGCACCATCAAGACCTCCGACTATGCCCACGTCATGTCCGTAGTCACCATGCCATGAAGGTCCAAATCCATGACTTGAAAACCCTGCATCTAGACTTCCTGTCATTCCAATGTCATGACCTCCCATACTATGTATCCCAAAGGCTGTACCAAAGCCTCCTCCGTCACCATGACCATCTCCACCTCCAAAGTCGTGAATGCCTCCACCGAAACCATGCGCATCACCATAACCACCACCAAAGCCATGTCCATCAAAACCACCTCCTGCAAAGCCATGACCTCCAGCGCCATGAAATCCCATTCCAATGCCACCGTGACTGTGGCCTTCGATGCCGTGCACGTCAGAGCCAATACGCTCAAACCCAGGACCAAAATCATCGTGGCCAGCCCAGCCATATCCATGGCCTCCAGCATAGTTTGAAATCAAAGAATCTCCTCCATAGTGGCCACCAACGCCACCATGCATTGAGCTCTGGTAACTGATTGGGTCATCAGCAGTAACACCTGAAACAAAACGGGACAAGTGAAAGCTCCTCCTTAGTGAAAGTGAAAGCTCCTCCTTAGTACTGCAGCACTGCAGGGATCGACAGTAACATACAGACACACGTACTCACAACATAGCACAATGCATATTCAGAAAACTAAGGCTGAAAGTGCTTATTATGTGGTGATCCGCAACTACCCAGTGACTGTATTTTGCTATTCTAAACCAAAGATGATCTGAATGTAACAAATCCTCTAGAACATTTACAACATTTATTTCAAATGGAGGAATTCAAGTTCTATTATTTTATCATGAGGAAACGTATATGAGATTGTTAAGTGGCTTTAAAATTTCGAACTACAGATCCCCGAGTCTGAGTTTCATGTTCCTGCAATGAACAAGTTCTCAGATTCGTCAGTTCTCTGTAATTCCAGGCAATAGAATCACGAGGTGTAGTCAGCTCAAAAGGAAAGACTAGAACACTGCTCAATAACCATAGCTTCGCAGTGTCCTAAAAACTACATTCAGATACCAGGCAGTGGCGGCACCAGCTATTACAGAGCAGGATGGTAATGGGCGCGGCCAGTGGGACCACGCCCATTCTGCTTCGTTTCAGTGATTTGTACCAAGTTAACTTTTCATAGGAAATTTGATCTACCCCTACCCAGAAATTACCCCCCTCCCCTCATACCACCCTTTGGCACCGCCACTGAAACCAGGTGCAAACAAATACACATAGAGCGATAGGATGAAGTACAGTCCTTAGACTGCGATTCTCTTTTTGACTCATGTATAAGTTATTTCGATTATTTTCCTATATTATCCTATATTCCTATTATTTCCTTGATATGTCTATATTTTCATATCGATATTGATATGTCTGTATGTCTATATAATCAACCGAATGCTTAAAAACTAGATTTCTCTACCTGCGCCAAAATCACCAACACCATGAGAACCTGAGGTTAAATGATATAATATAATGTTATAATACTTAACATTAGTATATTAGACAAATTTTGATCATTTAGATGCGTTAATCTGAAAGAAAACTAAGGGCTGAAGGATCTTATCAATGATATTAGTCTTATAGTAATATTGTTAAAAGTACAGAAATTTACTAATTACTAATATAGACATATCAATATTGATAGAGCATTTAATGCATTTCAAAACGTATACTGTTTTGTTAAGATATATTTTGACGAGAAAGTTTATGACCCCAGGGCTGATGAAAGGTCGAGACGGGTAGATCGAGCCCAAAATTATCAGATTAGTTGTATGATTTGAGAGATACAACAACACAACAACACAACAACAATTAAATTGAATACATCAATGTGGAAGACTCTTTGTTTGGGTCCATGGTAGGTATTAAACATTGCAGCCAGTAGAGCCTTGGCTATATACGCTTTACATGAAATAAGATGTACGCTTTGATGTGTAGTAGAATAGGACAGTTTCAGGCTGCAACTCACGATCACCAGGAAACTGATAAACTACTCTCTATGTGGCTCATTCGTAGGTGTTAAAAATGGTTATTTAATTTTTAGTGGTTACTGTATCTATCTTATTCAGGTATATTGCTTAATTCGTCTATGCTTGATTGTATATGATATAGAATTTGCTGCCGACGGTAAAATTGATATATTTAAGAAAATAATTGCAAGGCCCCCAAAAGACTAGAGAAATAAAAATATCCGAAAATTTGCTGCCGACGGTAAAATTGATATATTTAAGAAAATAATTGCAGGGCCCCAAAAAGACTAGAGAAATAACAATATGCGAAAATTATGGCAACAGTTTCTATTAAAAAGACAAAAAGCTTGTGGGGAACTATGAGTTCTTTAGAGATTTTAGAAAAGGAGTTGCGTTGGAAACACAAAATTTCAGAAAACTGAAAGTTTCTAAAGAAAACAATGTCCATGGAAATATGCTTGTTCTGCTTACCATCTCCGCAAAAGCAGGATCTTTTTACTGTCCCTAAAGGAAATGAGATTATCACTTAATATAAATGAAATAGTTAAACAAATAGTGCGAAGAGCAAATGGCGATAAACCTTAAGAAAAATCGAAAATGTGTCGAGGCTTGGGTCTGATACCAGAATGAAATGCCACTCCTTGATGAAGATTATATCATAACAAAACAGTATTCAAGACGGGATCTATTTACCTCCATTTTCGGACTTCACGTGAAAGTGGTAATGCCTTTTTGTGTGGATTTCTGCAAAAAAACATGTAATTTTAGATCGATACTCGTTTGTATTGACTATTGACTCCTGTTTCGCATGCAAATAATGAAATTCGAAGTCGGTTACTGTCCCCCTTTTCGAATTTAATCCATCACAAAACTTTGATACATGATATATGAAGAGCAGAGTTCGACTCACTTCCTTTGCTGTCTCTAAACCGAACTTTCTTTCCTTTCCTTACTTTGTACACATGACTTCGTTTGCCTGGGTTTCCAGAATCTATCAAGACAAGAATTTAATGGCGAGCTTTGTAAATCATTTGACAAACCTTATTTTTACAAGCATTGCAATCAATAGATTTAGCAAAATTCCCTGCAAATAATCTTAATAAAGAGCGATTGGTTTAGCTGATTTGCTGGTGTTGTGGAAAATTCATTTGATATCAATTATAAGATATTTTCAGTCTCAACAGAAGTTATAAAACCAAAGTCATTTAATAGTGTGAGAAATATCGTTGATTCATGTGATCAAATCATGTGATCATGTGATTCGTAATCGACGTTTTTCTACCATGTGATCTTTATTGCGAACGACAGGTGTATTGCGGTAGCAACCTCAAGATCGAGCCTAACGACGAGAAGACTTGTTTTCTAATAGCAAACTTAGAAGAAGTCACAGAAAAGTAAATTTTGAGATATTACACACCTTGATTTATTAAAAATACAACAAATTAAAGGTTGAAGATTGTTTTATGACAACGACTACTGTTTTGTGGAATTATCTAAAACATACTTACGTGCATCGTTGCTATTTCCTGTAGACAAAACAATAACAAACATGAAATGGAGCAGAAGGGGAAGGTTTCAATGGATTAAATGCAGCACATTTTTTTCATTTTACTTCAATTTGATTAGCAATTTCAAGTGACGAATTTCGTAAAAAATACAAAACAGTTTCTCTTAAACTGTTACACAATTAAAATTCATAATATTAAATATAAATAATTAATATCTTATATTAAGATTAATATTTTTTAAGGTATTCATAGGCATAAGTATATCTGCAATTAAATTTAAGAAGAAAATACAAGAGTTCCCAGAATTAAACGCAGAGAAAGATGTCAAGGAGAAAAAATTCTTAATGCAAAGCTTCCTATTCAACAAGTTTAGGATTACATTCCCCTTGTTATAAGTTCAAATGGTGCTAAAAAGATCATTGAGAAGCAATAAAAACTTAAGTTAGACCTGTTTGTTGCTGAAAACGTACTAGAACCAAAATTATCTTTCCAGTTATTTCTTCATTGGATAAAAGTACTAACATAGGAATCTTTTCAAGGGAACCTGTAATGTTTTGTTAATTTGCCAAAGACTCTTAACTGTTACAAAGCATTACCATTACCTTGACAGATGCAATCTTTTGGCATAACTGCTTCCTTTTTAGCATTCTTTTGGCCTTTCAATCTCCAATGTGCAGGCACTGCTGTTCGCTCTAAGATTTCAAAAGCAGTTTAAACAGGAATGCATACAAAGAGAGTGCAAAAAGATGGCAAACTTCTACATCATTTGGCGTTTCAAAATGTTCTTAAAACTAACAAAGAGTCTCTAAGTTTTCTCGGGAGGCAGATAAGAAGATAGAGATTTTGAAGTTTTTAGGCCAAGTTTTCGAAATAACTGAAAAAGTGCATTGCTGAATGCCGTGTGCCAATATACAATGTCAGAAAAGAATTTTGGTAGATTAGAAGGCAAAAAGAACCGTGTTGAAGCACTTTGCATTGAGTTATAAAAATCTCGTTATCTTTTATAAAAATCAATTAGCTAGGTAACTTACTTTGAGCCAAACGATTGTTTTTGTCAACGACTGACTGATCAACAATGTCTAGCGGAACTAAAAACCCAGTTATCTGCAAATCTACAAGCAAAAAAAGGCAATTCAACTCTGTGATTACAATGGCCTTGTACTACGATGCGAGTAAATCTGGGACACACTACAAACCTATTTTAAAGTTTCTCATGAACACTGTCACAATCGACTCCGTTTACTATTATACGTGCAGAGTTGTGGCTGCAAGTGGAGTGTTACTGTAAATGGAGTTTAAAATAGTTTTGTTGCATGCTTGAGAAAAACTTTTTAATTTCTGTGTTATGGTACATTAGACTAAAAGCTGTCAGAATTTAGCCAAGAACATCATTGTAAAAGATTTCTTTAGATAAGGGTCTACAATCTATTTTTTCCCATAACATTTAGTTCTTAGTTATAAATTATTCATAAGACAAAAATGCTGGTACAAGAATATGTGGAAGGTAAGACTGTATTCTTCGTTGCATAATTAACAATGTGGATATTCATATCATATCATAATTATAAAAAGAATCATTCCACTTTTCATTGAATTCGCTGAAAAATAAAACAACAGTTTTCTTTATAGAAAACTACCCTTGTCTAGCGACATTGCTAAACTTCAAATGGTGATTCTTCTGCAAAACGTCTTTAAAGATTTAGCCATTTTAATCGATTTCTAAATTCATTTTAAACGGGGAATGTTATGAATTGCCTACCTGACACATTGTCAGCAGGAATCGCCTTCATTTCGAATTCCTTTCGTATATCAACAGGCTTGTCTGCAAAAAGGAGAGTTGCAGAAATGGATTAATCTTCAGAATGATAGCAAAAATGTAAAAAGATACAGGACGCATTCATTTTAGGTATCAATATGTGATGAGAATATCCTAAATTAGCCCCAAGACTATCAAAGCAGGGTAAAGTGGGCAGCTAAAGAGAATTAATACCGGCTTTGCAAATTGAGTTGCAATCATATATCCCACAAAGCTATAACAGAGGAAAATCTGGGGCAGTTTTTTAGTGGACATATTACAGTTGAGAAGGCAATTGATTCCGCAAAATTTGACACCAATTGAATCAGCCGCAAAGTAGTTTTCCTAATAACAGTAAAATTAATGTATTTACCATGAATTCTTAGCATCCGCCGTGTCCCTTCATCTACCGCCTTCGGTGAAAGGTGCATTGATTCTTCGTAGACATGTGCCGATTGATCATGTCCAGGCTCTGTAAGAAATCGCCGTAAAACTAATACTTATTCTCTCAATATGCTGATCAATCACTCTCACTTGATCAATTAATCACCCTCACTTGATCAGTCAATCGCTCCAATCAATCGATCGTTTATTCGAGTAAATTTTAAGCGTTCTTATAAAGGGTGCATCCAGCATTGCTCTTTGGCATCAATGTTAGATGATTAGCAACCATGCAAGGTACAGCAAAATGATAAATGCAGGAGAATATTACGTCAGCAAACAAAATTTAAACAAAATCAAGCAACACATGCTTCTTCATTGTGCTCCAACTAATAGTTCTATAGCGTAAAATCTTAAAAATTTAACCACTGGGTTACCACAAGTATCCTTAGCAAGGCCACTGTTTCTTAGAAAACTCCTCCTCCACTCTTTCTACTTACAGGAAATATCGGAGTGGCACGGTACAGCAAAGCATATTTCTTGTACCCTTAAAAACCGTGTTCGTCTAACACTCACTAAGGATGCAATATAGCCAAAAAACAAACTTCACACCCAGATGCTGACAAAGAAGGCAGCAAAAGCAAATAATCAGAAGAATAATTCAAGAATTTAACATGAGCAGAACAAACCTGGAGTCTTAGACCTCTCTGTCGGCTTAAGGTGGCTTACTAATGACAGTGCTTCCTTGTCATCTTGTTCGCTTTTGATTTCAACTGGCAAAGGGTTTTTCTTCGCCTTGTCTAAAAATTAAGTCCAAGACGATTTAAGAGCTTTTACCAATTTCTTATAGCAATTTTCTTTGGCTTGTTAAGGCAAGCGTTATTTGGCTTGATAATCAAAAGCATGATAAATGAAAGATATGAGGTCCAGATAAGGCGAATTCTTGGTTAAGAGCAAAGAATATTGTTAATTCTACAATCCCGGACAAAATTGTTGAGACAAAATGCAATTTCTGCAATTTTCTACCTTATGTCGCCCCTATAAATTCGAATCATCCCCTTTCCCCCCGAATCAATGTTGGATTTGTATTTCTATCATTTCTCCTTCAAAATCAGGCATTCAACATTGAATTGGGGCAGGGTGGGAGTTATTTTTGAGCCTCCTTAAGTAATGGATTCAGTTAAAGAATTAAATTTGACAAACGTAAAAAAAGTAGGCCTGAAAATAGTAGAGCGTTCTAATCAATTGCAAAAAATTGACTGGAAGAAGTTTCCTGAAATTCATTCACTGCCAATCTTAATGGGGTGGTCGAGAAATTTTTCTGCTCGCTTCGCTTTCAGGTTGCCTAGTCTTTCACGTTTCTCCCAGGGCCTGTGAAACCTCTCGATGACTCTCCAACAAAATAGGTGAAAGCAATCTGTAATAACTTAAGTAGTATATAACAAGTCGTACCTTTTTTGTACTTAACCACAAACTTTATGTTGTCATTGACTTTGGAAAGTGCTATTTTCTCTTCTGTTACCTTTGGAGTAACCTCCTTTTCTTTGTCTAAAATGAATAGTGAGATTCTTGATTTAACAACGAAGTTTCATACTTCCAAAACAGCATATTTACATATTTTGATGCCTACCAGAAGCCTTGATAAGGGCAAACAAGTATTGCGCATTTTCGATAGAATTTCCTTCATTACCAACGCAATGAAGCAAGCAGTCAAAATCACCAACGCTCAATCCTTTCTAACGCTCAATCCTTGCCAAAATTGTTGGAACACTTGCGCAAAGCTAACGCTTTTTTTGAACCCCCCCCCCTACCCCCCCCCCCCATTACAATGTTGTTCAATTGGGCTGTTTTGGTCCTGAAGGTAAAAATTTCTTCACTGAAAGCTGTATGAAAGTATTGAGAAAATAAATCAACATTATACGGGGGGAGGGGATCGAAATTTTTGAAGCGGCAGTGATATTTTGGTAAGGTAGTTTTAGACTTGCTTTGTTTATTTGCATGCTGCAATGGGAAGGCGTTCCAGTTATTTTTGGCAAGGATTGCTGTTGTTTCACCAAATTTCAATAGCTTTGATCTGGTCCAATCGGTTTTTGTCAGAAAGTTCAATCTATAACTTTCATTTTTAAGGACATGGATCGCGTTGTTGTTCAATCTTTAAAATAAGGCTTTTGCAACAAAGCAGGGTCATTTTGAAGGCATTGCTCTTAGCTCAACCATTTTACGTTGTCTAGCAAATTGACCAGTTCTTTATGAATAAACAAAACACACCCCATTAAAACACTAAAATTTTCTTATGCTGGCAATATCAAGGTAATTTGCTGGCTTTGGTCATACCTTTCGATGCAAACTTCTTTGCAACATCATCATTTGAAAAACTCGTTAGTCCTATTTCTGAAAACAAGAATAAATTTCTAAGTTAAAAATCGAAAAATTTGACATAAATCTACTTATTTAACCTGCAGACAAAGTTTGCATGGTTAGAGACATCTTAGCAAATATGACGCCAAGTGTAACAAGACATTTTACATGAATTGTTTATTTGCTTTCAATGAATAGCAGACGAAAACAATTGTTTTGATCCACGTCACTCAATAACAGGGTCTTTTCTAGATCATCTTTAGTCAATCAGTTGTGCATATATTATGTGTGTTGACAGAACTTGTTTACAACCGAACGCTATAAACGCACTTGATCATAGAAGATAAGATTGAGCTTAACCACCTAACTGAAAAGAGTAAAATATGTACATAGATAATTTATAGTAACCTTAATTCAAAAAACTACCCTTTCAAAATTTATATTGATAAAAATACTGTCAGAATAGATCTTTTTTGGCTCTTTTTTCTGATGCTAGATTCATATTTATATGACCAGAAAAATATTTTTTGAAAGCAATTTTGATCTTCCAATGCAAAAGACACTTCGCTTAAACAATTTTGTCTTTAGTTACAATAAGAAGTGGCATTTTAGTGAAACTTCAACTGGGAAATTCAACTTTTATATGAAAGATACAATAGTTATTTGTCTGCAACAAACTCACGTCAATATGCATGGAAAGGCCACACCCCCTCCCTTCTGCCAGTATGTTAAAAAACCCTCGAAATTACAGTTGAATTCCGTTTAGTCGGACCTTCTCTAGCAATGTCCGCCTGTCTTAGCAATATGAAACTTGAATAAGGTAAGAAAATCCTTTTGAATCAAAATCTAGTCCTACTTAGCAGTTCCGGCTATCCGGGGTACGATTTGACAGGATTCAACTTGGATATAAATGAAAGCTTTTTAATAGAAATGGTTGCACAAGACCCCTCTTTAAAATGAATAAAAAGAGTAAATTTTCGATTTAAAAGATGAACTATCATAGTGAAAAATTAAAGTATTACCTTTATGATCTTCTGCATAATTTTTTGAAAGTTGTAAAACAAAATACAGTAGCAGATTAAAACTATACAACAGCTGCATCACTCAGTTGAGCTTGTCGAGGTATCTACGATGCAATGAATAATCAAAACATCACGGGTGTCTGATGATGCATGTTGTGATAGGAAGAATTACAACAAAACGCAATAAGCAGTAGGTATGACGTACTATGGCTAGGAGACAAGGTTGATTTTACAGAATTCGACATGGCTAGACACGAGGTTCGTTAGTGTGGAATATTTTCAATGGAATTTATGAGACTCTAGTGAGTAATTAAATTAATTTTCATAACAAAAACAACAGTTAAATCCCACGTTTATACATGAAAATGTTTTAGTAAAGTATTGATTTTACTAAGGATCGAGTGAAAACAGTAAAAACGTATTAACAATAAAGTTGAATCTAAAAACAAAGTTTTCTCGATGCTGAGAAGAAGCTGAAGAGGTATGAATCGTCAATTCCAGTTGTAAATACGCCAAAGTTTGTCTGCAAGTATTTTACTTTAAGTAGATCTTGACAGAAAATGGATGTTATCTTAAAAGCTTTGCTAGTTAAGGTAAAAACTAAATAGACAGTAGCTAGCAATATGAACATAGAGATTTTGGAGCATTCATTCAAGTTTTCATTGACATTTTGTTCTGGCGTTTGGCAAGCAACAGTTCATGGCAGACATCACATTTTGCAAATCTTGGTTCCAGGATACGATTGAAGCTCTTAAACTCAACGTTACAAATAACGCGATGAACAGCCATAGTCACAAAGCAATGACACAAATCTATCATACCTTTTTTAGAATATTCCATAAACTTGTAAAGAAAATTTCTGTATGGCCTGATCACTGGGACATTTGTGTTTATTTGTTTAAATGAATCACTAATAGCTTCAAATAATAGCAAAGTTCAAAATTCAGATGCTCTTCGATCGATCTCGTTCAACACTGTTCGAATTATGATACCTTTATCTTCGTTATCAAATTGAGATAGCCAAATAGACAAAACTGGTCACGAAAAGGTTTATTTTGGCGATTCTATGGCCTATTATAACAGCAGCGGCCAGTTAGGTAGGAAAACGATCTTATGACCCCTACAATCGGGGCAGAGCAAAACTAGTAAATGTTGTATTTCATGAAAGAATACCATATAATGAAGAGCTATCTGCATTTTCGTTTGGATTCAATCTTTGAATGAAGTTTATTTAACGAAAAGATAAGCAAATACCTGGATATAAGATCATTTGTGCCAATCCGTACGATAACTACATTTCTTCAGAAATGAAAACAAATTTCCATTTCCAAATACAAAACCTGCAACAAAATTCAATTTTTCCTTTATGTTTCGGAATAAATTCTTGATTTTTCAGAGTACTTAGAGCAACAAGAAGAGACGTTGATACGTAAGATTTCGGACATGCCAGTACATTAGCAAGATTCAATGAGACCACTGGGTATTGACTGACCCGTAACGGTACCATGTCCAGGTCAAAATCAAAACCAGTATTCATAAGCAGCTTCGTCTTCTTGTAAAACTGTACAGTAAAATGCAAAGACTCCTTGCTTAATACTTTTAAAAAAAACCTAAAAGATTACTAGATTGCGAGTTCAAAGAGGAAATCGTATTCACGGAAATTCAAGGTGGCTTTTCGTGCTTAGGCATCTAGCAGGTTCATTCGCATTTGTACTGTTTTCAAAGAAAAATATCCCAAGACGTAAACATTGATTGACAACCACTGGTTTCAGTGTCGTAATATCTGAGCAACATAAACATTAAATAAACATATACAAACCCATGACTTTGTTACATGCACTTCTTATTCGAACGTTTTCTGCATAACAACTTTTTCTCTGATGGTTAGGTTATTCAAAAAAAGTTTCTCCTCTTCGGATATTTTTCAGAATTGTAAGTTAGTCCAATGGTACTTATTGATAACGGAAGTTATTAGGCGGAGCCTATGCTCAGTGGTGGTAATATCTGTAGCGAAAGACTTTGACAGTCACTAGTGGTTGATGCTGTTGCCTCTAGTTTAATGATTGTGCTTCATGCCAAAAGTTCTTGTATTATCAAAATAATGACATGAATTCACGGGGATTTCAGCAGAAGAGAAGCAAAAAGCTTGAATTTGAAGATGAATACTGAAGGCATCAAAAGAAATTGCTAGATTCAAACGAATATACTATCATTTCAAGGGTCAATATAAAAACGCGATGTTGTCATATAAAGCTGCCCTGGAGCTTTACAATCTCTCAATGGCTCAATTTTCAAACTTTCACAACTGGAAACTTTAACTTTTAAAGATAAATGAACCGGACCGAGTAGAACAATAATGCTGGATTAACAAGCAGCATTTTACGGTAGCTTCCACCAACCTGACTTATCCTAAGAAAAAAACTAAAAACCGAATTCTAAAATACAATACTGAACCCATCTGAAATGAGAAAATAAACACAGTGACCTAGTACCACTGCATGGAGGACTTTCATTCTTGAATAGCTGGAAATCAATATTGAATGATGTTAACAAACAAGAGGAATGTGACGTAACACGTGACGTCTATTGAAAGATAAATATGAAATAGAAATGCATACAATTAGACTGTACTGATAATTGCATTTTTCTTGACAACTGGTCAGTGCTAGAAAATGGGATGCCACCATTCGCAAAGTATTATAGGCTTCAATCTACACCGTTAATGGGATTCCCAGAAAATTCGTTCAAAATATGAAGTGCTGCTAATCATTTTAAGCAGAGTTTATTTGAAGAGAAAAGAAGCTCTTGGGGGAATTGCTAATGGTGAGCCTCTTTGCCTGATAAATCACCCATGATTTGGTCTAGCATCCATCATATGCGAGCCGGTGAAAATCAACATTTGCATTTCAACATCCATGAAAACTATGTTGGAAAAAATGGTCATCCGTGAAAGTGGAAGAAATTGAGCTTTTTTGAATGATGGGCGAATGTAGAAAAACTCCTTGCAAAAACTTGGATGCTCCTTGTTTAAGTTCTCTACTTTCTATGCCAAAATTATGTGTCAAATCAATAACACCCCCCCCCCCCCCAACCTCCTTTATTTCCGACTGGCTTGACCGACCGACTGGAAAGTTTGTTTTTATGCATTTTCCACTTCTAGCTTCAAGAGAATTTTCCTAGAACGCTGCATTAACTTATAGGCTAAATTGTGAACCCAGAGTGACCATGTTTGTGCTTTAGGGCTATGCAGGGCACGAAACATTAATTTGTGCAGCATAAATGACAAACTTTCGCGGCAGCAGAAGAGCAAACGATAAACTGGTATTGATATCGATAAGCCCGGGTGGTTCTGTTGTGCTACAGCAGAGTCAAGAGTCGATGCATTACATCTATGCTTTAATCATGAATAATTGATTAAGTGATCAAGATTTTCTAAAGATCAACTCCTAGAACTTGAAGGAAGGCGGTATAGCTAGCACTTAACATACTGTATAACTAAAACTCATCACTGGGAAGGAAAAGCCAGAAATTAGGAAATCGTATCTGTTCTTAACAAAAATGGCTGAATACCAATAGCGATATGTGAAAGCCAGACCAGCCGCAATGAAGTTTGTGTACGTGTTTCTTTTCCTGGTAGCAGCTTTGTTGTCTTGTAATGCGTTAAACAAAGCAACGAAGAACACGGTTCAGCAAATTAGTCAAATCTCAAAACGAGTGCTAAAAGCAATTCCATTGAAAGGAAAAACATTGCCTCTGCAAAAAACTCAAGCGAAGGTAGAAAGGCCTAAGCAAAACAAGGTATCAAATGCAAAAAGATGGATGCCAGCTAAAAAGAATAATGTCAAATACGTCGCAAAAATTGCAAATAACAAGAAACGATGGATGCCGGCATTTGCTGAGATGGCTCAGAATGATATGGAGAGTACTATGATGTTTGATACGGGATTTGTAAGTAGTGATCCACGGTCAAGTTTCCAGGAGGCTCAACAACAGCACGCCGGTGAGTTCGGCCTACCACAAACCGAAGCAGCACAGCAAGGCCTTCCTCCAGAGCAAAGTTTTCTTACCCCCGGCAACAATGACCAAGAAATTGGTCTACCAGGGCAAGCAGTTGCTGGTCGAACACAAGATAACCAGTTTCAAGCGTATGGAAATGAAATCGAATCGTTCACTAAGGAAGGCTTAGACGGGGGTACAAATTCAATGTTTAATAATTTTGATGGCTTTCAAGAATCTGCACTAAACAGCCCTAAATATCAAGAAGGGGATTTCATAGGAGGGCCAACGATCGACAGTTCTGAAGGTAAACAAGCAAATTTGTACGATGCTTTTACGCTAGCACCTGGAATGGCAGAGAATTTTGTAAGCCCCGTGAAGGAGAACAACGGTGATTCCAAAGTATCAGGAGACGGCAAAAAAGATAAAAGTAAAGATGAAAAGAAAAAGAATGCGGAAAAAGAAAACACAAAAAAGGAAGAAGATGAAGAAAAATCAAACAAGAAAGAAGAGAAGGAAAAATCAAAAAAGGAAGAGGAAAAAGCAAAAGGAAAGAATGAATCAAAGGAAGGGAAAAAGGGTGAAAGCAGTGCGAAGAGCGAAGCCAAGGCGATTTCAGGAGCCCAAAAGGAGAATGTAGAGAGTGAAGATACAAAAGAGGCTAACAATGACGAGGAATCTGGTAAGGAGGCCAAAGGTCCAGGGGATAAGTTAGAAAATGCTGAGAAGGAGCAAAAAGATGAAAAGGTTAAAGGAAAGGAGGGAAAAGCTAAGAGTTTGGCGGCAAAGGAGAAGAATGTGAGTGAGACAAAATCCAAGGAGGATAGCGAAAAAGACGACTCACGTGAAAAAGATGACAAGGAGCAGAACGGCAAAGCAAATTTTGCAAACAGTGAGAACGAATCAGCACAGGTAGAG